>NC_140590.1:1116185014-1117385014 GCF_964204655.1 Triturus cristatus
TTAGACACTTATATACCCATTTATTCTTCCATCAACCTTGAGATATACATATATAAAACATATTTAATTTTCAGAAAAACACACATTCACTGGATGATGTCATCAGTGATGTCATCAGTGATGTCATTTGAGATGTCATCAGTGATGTCATGAGTGATGTCACTGACCATGTCATGAGTGATGTAATATGTGACGTCATCAGCAGTGCATTGCGGGCACGCGAGTTATAGTTAGCTGAACTAACTATAACGGGGGAATTTCATTGGTTTTGTATGAGAGAAATGTCCAGCTAACTATAACGTGTGTGAAACGTATGTTTTTTTTAGTGAATTTGCAAGGTTTTTTAAATGCTAATTCCTAACTATAACGTGTGTGAAACCTTTGGTTTTTTCAGTGAATATATATATATATATATATTTATATTACCTACTGGCAGTCGCCAGTAGGTAGTTATAGTTAGGACCTATTTAACATAGGAAATCCGCAACATTCTATTTGGAATACCGTTGGCGCCGATTGACGAATCTTCGCAAAAATTTGCAAACTTTTGGCCAGCTCCGGTGGTTCATCAAGCGGGGGCCGAGAAAAAAGGGGGGTCCCAAAACGCATTTTCCCCATTCATTTTCCCATAGGACCTGTTTAAGCAGCTACAGCCCGAACTACTGAACGGAAGTACACCAAATTTGGCAAAGAGGTAGTCCTCAGTTCAGACTTGTGCCTTTTGCTTAAATGGCTTAAATCCGTTCAGTAGTTCCTGAGAAAATTAGAGTTAAAAAGATAGATATATCTGGGCGGAGCCTAACCACACATCTAATCGTGAGATCGGCTGTCAGCACTTCATCTAAGAAGTGTTGGCAGCCATCTTGGGACTAATATACATGATAGCACCTCATTAAAAAGCATTGCAGTTAATAGAAGGTTTTAAGACTTTAGTTACATTATAAATCATTTGTTGATGGTACCATACTCATTTTAGGAATTGTGGTGTGTTCTAAGGTGATTTTACCATGTGAAAAAGCCTTCTGCTGTGATATCATGAATCATGTTTGAGAGAAAACTATTTTCTCATGCTTTTCCCACAGAGGTTTGGAAGGTGATCTATAAGCTAAACTGAGAGCATATTTTCTGTAAATTCACATTATCTTTCTCAGTCATGTGAGAATGAAGTCTGACATTCTCAGTAAAACATGTACATCCAACAAGGGCAGAGACTGTCATTTTATTCCTTTGTGTTCTACTGCAGCTTCCCAGAGTGTTCTAAAGATCAACTAGAGCACTAACCCTCCTACTTATGATAAACGCATTGCACACCTGAAGCCATCTTGATTGGAATAAAGTGGTAACTCTTAAAACATTTAATTTCCAAAGAACAAAATGAGGGGGTTCATTTTGCCATAGAAAGTATGATTAGTGCTGCAGAAAGAAAAATTAGGACACATTTTGACTTCTCAAACCCTCTTCTATTTCATTAAAAAAATTCTGACATGCAGACTGAAACATGCACTTTGAATACCAGCAGCAGACTTCCCTGGTGAGCAGTAGCTTTACTACAGTGATCTAATGAGCAACTAGAGTGCTGACATTCAGAATTTATGGCAAATGTGTGACACATCTGAATGCCTTCTTGATGGAACCAAAGTAAAAAACTGAAAGTATTTCCTACTGAGGAGACTGCAGTAAATGAGGAAATTAGGAAACTTCATAACAAATAAATCTCCCAAGATGGCCACCAGAGACAAAAGAGCCCAAATGTAGCCCAAATATCACCCAGATGTAGCCCAAGTATAGCCCAATGACAGAATGTCCCAGAGTGTTCTTAAGAACAACTAGAGCGCTTACTGTCTTACTTATGACAAAAGTATGGCACACCTGAAGCCATCTTGATTGGAATAAAGTGGTAACTCTTACAACATTTAATTTAAAAAGGAACAACATGAGGGGGTTCATTTTGCCATAGAAAGTATGATTAGTGCTGCAGAAAGAAAAATTAGGGCACATTTTGAGTGACTTCTCAAATCCTCTTCTATTTCCTAAACAAATTCTGACATGCAGACTGAAACATGCACTTTCAGTACCAGCAGCAGACTTCCCTGGTGAGCAGTAGCTTTACTACAGTGATCTAATAAGCAACTAGAGTGCTAACATTCCGAATTTATGGCAAATGTGTGACATATCTGAATACCTTCTTGATGGAATCAAAGTAAAAAACTGAAAGCATTTCCTACTGAGGAGACTGCAGTAAATGAGGAAATTAGGAAACTTCATAACAAATAAATCTCCCAAGATGGCCACCAGAGACAAAAGAGCCCAAATGCAGCACAAATATCACCCAGATGTAGCCCACATGTAGCCCAATGACCGAAGTGTGCAAAACACTTATTTTTTGTGTATTTGCAGTTTTATATAGTGCAGACTTGTCAGGTATCGGAGCGCTTTACATGAGCATTGGTTACATCACACAAGATCAAATTCATTTTGGCTGTAGACATGGGGAGATTAAGTGATTTGACCAGAATCACAGAATGTTGCGCTGAAGCAGAAACTCCAACCTGATTCCCCAGTTGCAAAGTCTGCAGCTCTGGAAGTAACACCACATCCTCTCCCCTAGGTGCAACATTTAATCAAGTGGTCAACTGGATAAAAAAACATAAAGATTACAAATAAATTAAAAGTTCTTTGTCGCTATTTGAAAACTCAGAAAATATGTCCTCATTTTAATTTTTTAGAGCACTAACCATAATTTTGATGCAAATAAGACCCTCTCATATATGTAATTTCTAAAGGAAATGCTCTAGGTATTACAGTTATGATTACATCAAGATGACGTCAACCATTCCACACTTTTGTGATAAATATAGAATGTTAGCAATCTAAATGTTCATTGGGATACTGTTGAGAGGCAGAGGCCAGGGGCACGGACTCTGAAAATTGAAGGCAGGTAGGAGAGTGCAGAGGCAACAATTTGACCACACTGGGCAGGCAGGAAGGGCATTCGCAAAACAACAGACTAAGGAGGGCAGTGGAAAGGGGGCAGGGGCAACAAACTAACAATACAGGACTGGCAAGAGAGGCTGTGGCAATATAATAGACCATTGTGGGCAGAAGGAAGAGGCAGTGGTAGTACAACCATACATGCCAACAGACCCGTTTCAGCCAGGAAAAGTCCAATGTTTTTAAGCTCAAATGGGCATTATTTGGTCTGTCTCCTGTCTACAATCTCCTCTTTTTCAATGTAACTCAAAGGGGAAAATCAATACCCCATTTTTCTTTTCAAAATCTCCTTCTTACCAAGTTCAAGTATAGTACATTGGATCATGGTAGGCAGGAGGAATTGGAGTAGGGACATGGACTCGGATAACAGAGGACAGAAGGGACATGGAGAGGTGCACCAAACTGACCCTACAAGGCAGGCATCAGGGTTTGCAGCAGCACAATACACCACACAGGTCATGCTGGACGGGAGTGCAGCACAACAATCCATAGAAAGCAATAGGGAGGGGACAGGACCATGCACATGGACAACAGAGAACAGAGGGGAAAGAGGCAATGGTAGCTAGCTGACCATAATGGACAGACAGGAGAGAAAGCTGCAGCATAACAGACCATAAAGGGCAGGAGGGACGGATCAGGGGCATTACAATAGAACAGACAATCCAGGAGGGAGGGAATAGGGGTCTGCACATGGAAACAGAGGGCTGGGGGCAAGGGGGCAGGGCAGGAGCAGCAAGATGACCATGGAGGTCAGGCAGGATGGGCACTAGAAACAAGACACACCATGGAGAGCAACAGTGAGACTATGATGGCATACACACAGACCATGGAGGGAAGGTGGGAGGGGGTCAGGGGTAGCTAGCTGACCACAAAGGGAAGGTGGGAGGGGCCATGGCATCACAGAAGACCATGCATGGCAAGCGGGAGGGTTAGTGGCAGCACAATGGCTATGATGGGCAAGAAGGAGGGTGCAGGGGCATGCACAAAGGACCATGGAGGATAGAAGGGAGGGTCAGGACCTGGGCACAGACAAGAGAGTTCAGGGGAAGGGGCCTCACAACAGACTGCACAGGGCAGGCAGGAGGAGCAGTTGCAGCACAACAGACCAGGGATGGCAGAAGGGTGTGGCAGTAAAATGGACCATGGAGGACAGGAGGAAGGGGATAGGGGCATGGCATGTGGACAGGCAGGGTGGAGGTGGCAGGGACTGGTTACAGTCATCTGACAATGCTAGGCAGGTGGGAGGGGAGTGGCAGCTCCACACAACACTCAGAGTAGATAGGAGTGGCAGGTCCATGGAACATGGTGGGCAAATAGGATGGAGCACGGGCATGCACAAAGACATTGGAGGGCAGGGGGAAAGAGAATAGGGGCAGCCGGCTAAGCACAGAGTCTAAGCAGGAGGTCAATGATGGGCCATAGAATTGGGCAATGGAGGGCAGGAGGAGTGTACTGGTACATCATGCTAAATGGAGGGCAGTGGTAGCACATCAGACCATGCATGGCAGGAGGGAGGAGGCTAGTCCATGGATTCAGACAACAGAGGATAGGGAGGAGGTGGATGGGGCAGCAAGCTAACTGTTCAGAGAAGGTGGGTATTAGGAACTTTATTGTTTTTAAAATGTGTGAGAACTACTTAAAATATGAACAGGTATGCAGCATAATCTCATTTTTAATCAGGAAGAAGAGGACGTTTGTGACTGTGACTCCGGGTTCACTTGGCAGAAACACCCCCTGACACTCCACCCCCATCGCAAAATGTAATGCCCGTGAAAAGGGTAGGTGGACGCAGTGTTATATAGACCATAGTCCTGAGAGCACAATTGAAAATGAAAACTAGATATAGTATATGGTATAAACTATGCACCAAAAAGTGTGATATAAGATGAACCGGGCGTGAAATATAATATGGAATACATTGTGTGCAATGACCGATTCATTGGAGAGCGCGAGATAGCACAGGCACTAGCACGTGCTATGCGATATGCGCCTTGGCGTGTAATATGCACAGTGCAGTGTTGTGTAACCTAACTAGTCTCTAAAGTTGTAATATAAAATATGTGCTGGGGAGTGTAACGTTGCAAATGCACTGTGACAAAGATATGGATCCCAGATTGTTATATGTATGGCATAGCGCTGTGCGTTATAACATAGGCATTGAGGAAGGCACGTTAGATGGGGCAATATAACCCATGCGAAGGCAAGTGTGGCATGACATATTCACGGGGTGGTGTTACAATGCACATGGGCTAGGGAGTGTCATAGTATACGCACTAGCTGGTGGAATATAACACAGAGGTGTGTGGCACTCGGTGGGCACTGGTGGGTGTAACACAGCATTGGGCTCAGCCAGGAGCACGCTGTGACTCTCAAGTGAGGTTGGTCTCCTTTCCAGAGAGTAAAATAAAAAGTATTACACATCCGGCGGTGGATGTGTGTTTTATTAACCATGAGGGGGGGTTTCTTGCATAGTTTGGTCGAATTTTTGTCAATTCCCCTTTGAATGGCTTGGTGTGCGTGTGTATCAAATGTGCCCGTCAATAGCTACCCATGTTTGTATAAATAAATGACAAGGGTGTCTACTTGGAGAGTACCCATCGGCGGGGATGCCAGGATTAGGCACGGTAGGGCGTCAGACACGTCAGAGCTTCACTAGCGGTGTAAATACATTCCACATGGATTCATTGTATGCATAGTCGCCTTTTAATGATTATCACGCAAATCGTCATGGTGATAGGTATATACGGTTTGTCCAGCATGTCCTAAGTGTTTCTATAAATATACTAAAAAAAATAATAACAAAAAACAAAGGCCGGCCCCGGGGGATGGGGTCCCCGGGGCCATAAGTGGCCTGAGGAGGGGGGCAACGCAGCCCCCCTCCTAAAGAATTTTTTTTCAAAAACGGCCATGACCCGGGGATTGGGGTCCCCGGGGCCGATTAAGGCCTTGGGAGGTCCAAATTAATTTTTTTCAACAAACCAAATTAGGGTGCAGGCCCTGGGGGATGGGGTCCCCAGGGCCAATACATTAGAAAAAGAAGGGGGGCCACACAGCCCTCCTTCTTAAAAAAATAAAATAAATAAAAGATGGGCATTGCGCCGGAGGCCACGCCCCCTCCTTGCAGCACTCTGCAAACGCGCCCCCTGGCCAGTTGTAAGTTGGGGAATTAATTCCCCTTCAATTCTAAGGGTCCCTGAGGGCCAACTAGCCCAACATGTATCTCCAGTATGCGCCAGGGAGCTGCGTTGCAGACAGGTGTTCTGAGGCCATGCCCCTTTTTACACCTCTATGCAACGCAGCTCTGTGGCGCTTACTGGAGGTACCTAGTGGGCTAGTTTGACCCTAGGGACCCTTAGGATTCAAGGGAACTTAATCTCTCAACTTAGAGCGGCCACAGGGCGCGTTTACACAGTGGTGAAGGAAGGGGACGGGGCCTGAGGTGACGTTTGCAAACACGCCCTGTGGTGCATTTTAATTTGGGGAAATAATTCTCTTTCAATCCTGAGGGACCCTGGGGGCCAACTAGCCCACCAGGTACTTCCAGTAAGCACCACTGCTCTGCGTTGCAGAGAGGTGGTGCAGGCCGTGCCCCTTTTTACATCTCTCTGCAACGCAGCTCTGTGGCATTTACTGGAGGTACCTAGTGGTCTAGTTGGACCCTAGGGACCCTCAGGATTCAAGGGGACTTAATCTCCCAACTTAAAACGGCCACAAGGCGGCTTTACACAGTGGGGAAGGGAGGAGACGGGGCCTGAGGTGACGTGTGCAAACACGCCCTGTGGTGCATTTTAAGAGTTAGTTTTAATCCCCTGCCCTATTATATACTAGGGTCTTACAGAGGAGGTCATGCTAATCACAGGGGGACCCCAACACATAGTGTTCCCTAATGTATGTAGGTGTTTTCACTGTATTCTGAGTGTCTTTTAACATAGCACTGGCTCTAGGACTGGTTAGTCAGACTCAGTTACCACCAGTATCCGTCTGAAAAAGTTGAGGGTACAGGATGATTTTGCAACAAGGCTTCTTTCTGCTCTTCTGTTTGTTCTTTCTGCATGTTATCCTTCTTCCTGCACTTTTCTTTGTCTTTAAGGACTTCTGTTGCTTCTTTCTGCATTTCTTTTTTTCCTTTCTGTGCATTTTTTCTTCTTTCTTCACATGTCCTATCTCTGTAGGCATAGTTAGAAATTAGCATTTAAAAAACCTTTGAAATTCACTGAAAAAACCATAGTTTTCAGGCACGTTATAGTTAGGAATTAGCATTTAAAAAACCTTAGAAATTCACTGAAAAAACCATAGGTTTCAGGGGCGTTATAGTTAGCTGGACTTTTCACTCATACAAAACCATTGAAATTCCCCCGTTATAGTTAGTTCAGCTAACTATAACTCGCGCGCCCGCAATGCACTGCTGATGACATCACATATTACATCACTCATGACATGGTCAGTGACATCACTCATGACATCACTGATGACATCTTAAATGACATCACTGATGACATCACTGATGACGTCATCCATGTGATAAATTAGTACATCTTCTCACACCCTAATATAACCTTTGATACACCGACTCAAAATTTCAGACGGCCATTTTGATCTGCACATCTATGTTTGAAATTGTGAAATGTACAATTAACTATAATGTACCTGAAACCTGTGGTTTTTTCAGTGAATTTCTAAGGTTTTTTCCAATGCTAATTTCTTTTGTTTTTACAATCATGTACAATTATAAACACCATAGACAAATGATACATGACAACGGGGTCGATCGGTTATCCAGTAATACATTCTTACCACCTCCGCTAATACCGATAGCTACCCCCTACAATACTCAATCATGGGTTCCCATATCGCAAAACCAAACTTTCGCCTGTTGGGGTTTTTAAGTGCGTATAAGCTGACTTCTAAATTAAAGATGTTGTAAAACTTTGCCCGCCATATTTCAAAAGGGGGGTCCTCAGGCTGTAACCAAGAAGTAGCTATACAGAGTCGATCCACTGCTGCCACTATAAAAATTAAAAAACGGTCTTTAAACAAAGGTTGACCCTCCTTAAGATCCTCCCCAATCCCTAATAACATCATACTAGCAGAAAATCGAATAGGCTTTCCAATAACCAATGATATACATTTTTCAATGTGACCCAAAAATTGTCCCAGCTTGGGACACAAGAAAAATAGATGCACAATATCGGCATTGTCACCCCTGCAGCAAAAGCACTTCCCATTATTTACAAAATTCACTGCCCCCCCCCATTTCATCATAACGGCAGGAGTACGATACAAGTTAAAACCGTTTTGTAATGCTGTGCCCTCAATGAAGCTGTAAGACATACTTTTCTGGCAACTTTAATGGGGTTTTCAACCGAAATCGAGCTGTCTGCCAAGATATCCCCCCATCTAAGATTAATCTTCCCCATGTCATCCCCTCTTGATGTTAACAATATTTGATATAACACTCCTATCCTTGCCTTACGCCTGATAGCCTCAACTATTTGATAGGAATTTACAGATGAAACATGTTTCATTAAAAAATCACGAATCTGCAAAAACTTAAAGAATTGTGTAGATGAGACATTATATTTATCCCTCAAATTAGAGAAGGAAACACAAACCCCATCAGTAGCATAAAAATCACCCAAGCGTATGATGCCTTTTAATCTCCAATCACTAAGTATGTGATCAAAGAAAATGGGGGATAAGAATTGATCTGCT
Source organism: Triturus cristatus (assembly GCF_964204655.1). Taxonomy (NCBI): domain Eukaryota; kingdom Metazoa; phylum Chordata; class Amphibia; order Caudata; family Salamandridae; genus Triturus; species Triturus cristatus. The sequence continues at coordinate 1,116,193,718 of NC_140590.1, forward strand.
GATAATGGTGTGTATAAGGAGAGTCTAGGAATCTGAAATGCTTTCCTACCAGTGTCCCATACCCCAAAGGCAGCCCCCAACATTTTGAATTGAGTCCTCTTATAGTAGCTGCCGTCAGGTCTGGAAAATAGACAATTATATGTCACAGGACCCAATACCATCTGATAGATAGAGGGTGACTCTGCGGGGTTGCTCACCTCTTCCCCAGTCAATAATAAACACATATTGGCCAATAGGCAAGATATATGATTAAAAGAAAAGTATGGCACTGCCCACCCACCCCGATCCACTGGTAGACTCATAAATCGAGCAGCTCTCCGAGGTCTCCCTGGAGCCCACAGATACCTAACACATAATGATTGAAGATGTTGAATCTGGGTTTTGGGAATCCCAAGGGGTACCGCCCTAAAAAAATACATAACTCTCGGTAGGATAACCATTTTCAATAAGTTAGATCTTCCCACTAATGAAAGATGCAAACTTTCCCAATTTGTCAGCGCTGCTTTAGTCTTATCCACTATGGAGTCCCAGTTTACCTGTACTAAATCTTTTAAACAGGGTCTCATTTTAATGCCTAGATACATAGCTTCTTCCTCTACTCTCTGATCTTTTACCCGTGAGCGATCTGTACAAACTAATTGAGTTTTAGTAATATTTAACTTGTATCCAGACATAGCCCCAAAACTACCAGCTAAATATTCGATCTCCGGGATAGTTATATCTGGGTCAGTTGTTATGACAGCAATATCATCCGCATACGCTAACACAGAGAAATGCTCATTATTCACCATAAACGGTGGAATATGGTTACTTAGTTCCAGCATGTTTAAAAAGGGATTGATATACAGCGCAATCAGGAGTGGGGAGCACGGACACCCCTGTCGCGTACCCCTAGATATCAAAACATCCTTGGAACTATATCCCATTGCACAAATCTTAGCAGTGGGAGAGCGGTAGAGAACCTGCAGGGCATGGTTGAACCCTGGGCCAAATCCCATACGGTATAAAACCCCCCAGAGAAATCCCCAGGCCACCTGGTCAAACGCCTTCTCGGCATCGAGCAGAACGAATCCCAACATCCTAGACTCGACCTGTGCGATGTCGAGAAGGGCCACAACTCTATTGACATGATTGACCGTCCCCCACCCTGGTATAAAGCTGTGTTGTCTCTTCGAGACCAAGGGTGGCACAACCAATGATAATCTATTAGCTAACATTTTTGCATATAGCTTGCCGTCACAGTTCACCAGGGAGATTGGTCGATACGAACTGGGGAAGTCAGCAGGTTTGTCTTTTTTCCTAAAAATAACTATGTTAGCTTCCTGCCAAGATCTCGGGGCATTACCAAGAAGGGCAGCCTGAAATGCAACAAACATATCTTCCTTCAGTTCTTGAAAGAAGATTTTATATACCTCCGCGGGGAGCCTATCAGGCCTTGCGGCCTTCCCCCCTCCCACACTGCTCACAGCATGTGCCAGCTCCTCTCTGGTGAATGGCCTCTCTAACATCTCATAATGTGCGGGGTCCAAATGCTCCCACGGCAAAGGAGGGAGTCCCAGATCAGGGGGAAGTTTACCAGACACCCGCTCTGCATATAAATTTGTATAAAACATATGAAAAACGTTTAAAATCTCCTGTGGGTCATAAACCAATGAACCTCCCATATCCTTAATCACTTGTATTCTTTGCTGAGCCTCTTTGGCACGGATTCTCTGGGCAAGGCACCTACCGGTGTCTTCCCCATACTCATACATTTGCTCCTTATACATCTGGTGCTTACATGCAATTTCTTGGGACCATATTCGATTTATGTTTGCCTTAGAATGTGCCAAATTATCCAGCAAGTCAGTTACATCCTGGCCGACCCCCAAGCCACCAGACAGCCTTTCTTCTGCTTTTTTAAGTTGATTATATAGCTCAAAAATTGTCATTTTCGCCTGTTTCTGTAAAAAAAGCCCATAGCTCAGCACCTCACCTCTAAAATAGGATTTAAACAAGTCCCAGACCATGTTGCATGACGCAGAGTTTCTGTTTATCAGGAAATAATCTTTAATCCAACTCTTCATGTAGCTAACAAAGGCTGGATCTAAGAGAAGCTTCCTATCAAACGTAAAAGACTTAGGGGGCTTATGTATCGCCATATTAGAAACCCTAATAACGACCGGAGCATGGTCCGATGTGACCCTAGGGTAGACTTGCATTAAAGCTTCAGAGGCCCAAGCGGCAGATGTAAAAAAATAATCCAACCGGACTAGCTTCTTATGGGGACAAGAGCAAAAGGTATATCCTGGATCCTGCACATGATGGGTGGCCCAGACATCCACCAGTCCATGATGCATAAGCAAAGACCTCAGAGCCCTAAACACTTTAGGCTTACGCCCTTTATAGTCCTGTCTGCCGAGCTGAAGTGTGTTACCGGACAGGTTAATGTTCATATCCCCACATACTACTAAAGGCGAGGGCCAAAGTGCTAGCTCACCATTCAGGTATTCCATAACCGTGTCCTCATCCAGATTAGACCCATAAACTGTACATAAGGTAAATTTTGCTTCCCCCACTAAGCACTCCGAGATAGCCCACCGCCCCTGATTATCTACCATTTGCCGTCCTGGGACCACTACCGAGGGTCTAGCTAATATTGCTACCCCTTTAACTGTATTAGATTGTTTAGAAGCAACCAATAGGTTAAACCCCAGATCTAATAAACTCTGCCGCTTGAGCCATGGTTGATGAGTCTCCTGTATACAAACTATATCTGGGTTGATAACCCTGAGCTCAGACTGAACTCTCTTCCTTTTATCATATCCGTTAAGCCCACATACGTTAAAGGAGCATATTCATAAGTCTAAATTAGCCATAGATAAATCTTCGGAGTTTGCATTTGAAATATTACAATCTGAAAATCAATAACAATCATCTTGCATAGAAACATGAAACTGTGGAACATTTTTTCCACCTTTTTCCCCCCGCCCATATCACCCCCTGAATCCCTCCCTCTACCCCCACTATACCCCAAACCCCGAGACCCCCAACATCCCTCCCCACCCCCACCCCCTTTAAGCGGCAAAAGGACCATAGGTCCCTAGCGATGGGGAGCTGGGAGCCCCCCACTGAGAGTGAGCCCCTCCCACGGAGCATTTCACTTATGTTCCCCACATCTGACCCCTTATATTAGATGCAAAAACTCCTTTGCCTGTATTTCTGAAGTGAAAAACTTTGTTTGTCCCTTATGGATCACTTTTAATTTTGCGGGATTAAGCAGAAATACCTGTGCCCCTTTAGCTTGAAATAGTGAAATTAGTTGGCGGAGCTGCCACCTTCGCTCAACTGTCGCCTGGCAAAAATCTGGCCTCACAAAAAAATCAAACCCCCTAGCAGCCCTTTTTCTATTAGGCCTAACAAGATCAAAAACAGCCTCTCGCGCAAAAAAATTATTCATAGAAATCAAGATAGCCCGGGGTAATACATTCGATTGACCAGGTTGTGATTTTAGGTGAAATGGGAATCGTGGGCTCTCTGCAGCTCGACCTTCCACTCCCAGTGATTCAGTTCCGGGAATGCCTCTGTGAAAAGCTCTACCACAAACTGGCGCGTGTCCTCGCCTTCTGACCCCTCTGGAATGCCTAATATCTGAAGGTTATTCCTTCTCATCCGATTCTCTAAATCGGAGAGCTTCCATGTAACATCATCTTTCTGATTTTTTAATGCCTCTGTAACTCCCTTCTGTACAACAAGTTCATCTACGAGCATAGAGATTCGACCCTCTGTTTCTCCTACCCAAAGACCGATATCTGTGCAAGCCTTAGCCATCCTCCTGATGGCGTTCTGAAGTTTGCGACAGGCCCCCTGGGTCCTGGCACTCTCAAGTCTGGTCTCAGCGTGATGGGCAACAATAGTCTGGTAAATCATATCGAGGGAGATCTCCTTTGGGGGGTCATGGGCCGGGTTTATCGCAGATACCACATCTCCTTTATCTACCAAAAGCGGCTTACCTAATGAGGTTGTAAACGAGTAATCCCAGTCCAGAGTACCCGCAATCCCATGACTCCCCCCTGCCTCCACATGTGCTTTAGGTCTGCGGACTGTTCCTATCTGGGATAAAGACAGTTTTTCTTGGCCGGTGCTGTTTGTATCATAATTAGCCCAGTCTTTACTTAAATCTCCTTCCTCGGATGAAGATGAAGAGTCCGACAATGAAAATAAATTATCCATTTAATCACTGTCCCCAGTACCTTCAACTTGGTGAGATGCCTGTGGGATACTTTGCTTAATCATAAACACCTTATCTTGTACCTCATTAACGATTAGACTGGGAGTTCTGTATTTATTCCTCAGCGGAACTGCATTGCCCACAATGCCACTGGCCAGAGGATTATTTTTGAGACTGGACTCTTCTCCTGAGACAGCTCCTAGAGTTAGACTTGTCTTAGTAGTGCCAAAATCCTCCGAATCCCCCAGGCTCTCTGCAGTCTGCCCACCGAATGCCCTCGTAATATCAAATGCTGTGACATCTATAGATTCTATAGCTTTAGCTGCAGGGTTCATGTCCGGACATCGGGTCACCGCGGCACAATCAGGGACAACAATATCCACCGCAGCAGGTATAACCTCACTAGAAGTTGCAACCTTAACATTAGTTTTCAAGTTCTCTGCTCCCTGAGCGACCTTCTTACTCTTAGTAGACTGAGTTTTAAAAATCGAAGGTACTGTTTGTTTACCTTGGCACGGCGTTATCTTCACATTAGGCTTTAATTATTGCTGCTGCTGCACCCGCCAAAGTTGCCCGAGTTTCCCGCATTTAAACTCTCCTTAGTAGGGATAGAGAGACCCTCTGTTGCTGCCACTACTGCTAATTTCTAACTATAACGTCCCTGAAACCTATGTTTTTTTTCAGTGAATTACAAAGGTTTCTTAAATGCTAATTCCTAACTATAACATATTTATATATTTATATGTATGAAATGGCGGATTTCAACAATGTGGCCCTGTGGCTGCGTTATGTTGACAATATCTTTTTCATATGGTGCGGTGATGAGGAATCAGTCAGAAACTTTATTGACAAACTCAACAGTAACAAATTCAATCTACAGTTTACAAAACATATCAGTAAGAATACAATGGAATTTCTTGATGTACTCTTAGAAGTGAAGGACAATCAATTAACAACTAAACTGTTTTGCAAAAAAACAGCAGGAAATAGTATTCTGAGTGCAAGCAGTAGTCATCCACGGAATTTGGTGTACATTATCCCACATGGAGAGTTACTGAGAGCCAAAAGAAAATGTAGTTCTGTTGAGGCTTACAAATGGGAGGAAATTACTATGTGCCAGAGATTCAAAGATCGAGGGTATAGTAACAAAATTATCAAGGAAGCAATTTCTAGAGTAGAATTGAAATCCAGAAATGAGTTACTATATCCTCAACAGAAGGACGAAGGTGGTGAGTGTATCAGGTTTATCACCACATTTTCGGGGCAGTCAAATGAGGTACGCAATATTTTTAAAAAACATTGGCATGTATTACTCACCGACGACCATCTAAAGAAAAATCTGGGGAGTAATCCACAAATTACCTTCAAGAAAGGACGATCATTGAAAGATGTATTCAGTCACAATTACATCACAGAACGGGATATAAATTTATCCAAAGGTACACCGTGGTTCAGATGCTGTCGCAAATGTAAAGCGTGTAAAAATAGCAGCGATTGCAATAGACTGTCAGTACCCAACTCTAAGAGGGAGTTTGTGATTAAGAAAAAATTGACATGCAATACTACATATTGCGTCTATGTTTTGATGTGTCCTTGTAATAAGTGGTACATTGGAAGCACGAAACATAATGCAAAAAAAAGAGTTTTGGAGCACTTTCGTGCAATACGAAATAACAATAGGCAATACCCTATAGCTCTTCATTTTCATGATAAACATATGCAGGACAATACATTAGTCCGCATGGTGGTAATTGATGCTGTGGATTTGGGTGTGAGGGGCGGCAACAGAGAATTGTCGCTAAGGAAACTGGAGTCTCGATACATTATTGATTTGGAAAGTCTGGCCCCTAAGGGGTTGAATTTGAGTGAAGAATTGGCAATTCATTTGCACAATTAATTGAATATAATGTACTGTCTGTCTCAGGATTTTAAATTAGATTTTGTTTTATCACAGGTACTTCTCTTGCATTTGGTGGAATTTCTGTTGTTCATTGAAGAAACATTGGATTATTGGAGAATGTCATGAAATTATGGACAGGTTTTTTCTTGTGTATATATACCAATGCCATTATTTTTTGCATAATTGATGTAGCCCACTTGGGCTCATACATATGATGAATTGCGCTGAGATACATAGACTTTAGATATTCTCAGCAGGGTATGCCATTCTCAGTTAAATCTTCTGATTTTGATATTGTAATACAGGAATTCAGGCACAGTGATACGGAGCCTAGAGTGCATTACAACGAGTATTGACACCCGTCAGAATGGAGTCGCGTAGAGCATGAAGTTCGCAGTGCAACATTGTTTGTGCTATTATTTCATTACCCAATATTCTTATGTGATATTTGTCCACTGGGACCACAATTACGATATGTATGACATTATCAATGAGCAATTTACGTCAAACTCATGTTAATGCGACATTTCAAAATGGCTGCGATGTTTGTACTCGTATACTGTTTTGTTTGCAAGAGTGGTCCGTTTTTCAGTATTCACTTGGTGATGTATTTAAACATGGTGGATTGTTTACTTTACGAGCGTGAACAAGCCGTAAAGGTGAAATGGGTCGTCTCTACTTGCCTAATTAAATGATCTACTTTCAAACGGGGTGTCCAAGTGTTTCCTTGGGATAAGGGGACTTGTGGAGTTGATATATATATATATATATATATATATATATATATTATAAATCCAAAGATGCGGCACTCGGGAAAGAGATTTTCAAAAGATTATTTATTTGCAACACAGCTCCAGCAACGCGTTTCAGCCACCAAGGCCTTGTTCACGGTCAGTAAGTCCTTTCTCTATTGCACCATTTATACACCCACCTGGCCTCAATGTTGCATTGTGGGAAATGTAGTGCAGTAAAAAACAAAATTGTATTTTTATCCAAAAGGAAACTCAATTACGACTGTTAAATAACAGGAAAGGGCACTTTAAACTAAGTTATGGTATAGTACCAGACATTTAGTATACAAATGGTTATAAATTCATTTGCTAGTAAAGAAACATTCAGTTACATTGGTATCATGATGTCTCAAAGTCTTGATTCCATCCTCATGTGTCTGTGTAGTACAATTGTCATGAAGGCGGCATAATAGATATAGAATGAAAAAGTTTCAGAGTACTATGTTTTCATGAACGGGAGTGAGAGGAAAAACACAAACAAGAGAAGAAAACGAGAAAAGTGAGAGAAAGAGTGGATCCTAATTAGGTTCATCGAAGGTCAAAAGGTTCATCATGTTACAGGATGTTATTCTAAGTGTACATAAAGTTCTTCGTCATTGTTCATGCCTCTCGGGTTCTTAGTTTTGAGTTTGATAATATAGCGTGATTCAAGTTGACGTAGCTTCTTGATTCTATTGCCACCTCGTTCGTTTGCTGGGATGGTGTCAATCCCATAGTAGCACATTGTTCTCCAGTTCCCCTTCTGGCATAGTATCATGTGTTTAGCAGTTGCATAGGAGATGTCTTTGTTTTTAACTGCTCGAATGTGCTCGAGAATACGCTTTTTTAGTGGGCAGATGGTGCTCCCCACGTATTTCTGTCCACATGTGCACTCAATGACGTAGATCACAAATTTGGTATTACAGGTTATTCTTGTCCTTATAGTTACAACATTTCCGTTAGGCTCTGTGATAGTTCTTATGTTTTTGCCAATCTTACATGCCTTGCATGAATTGCATTTAGTAAATCCATTTTGTTTTTCTGTTAGCCAGGTTGTTTCTTCTCTTTGTGTGAAGTGGCTTTTGACGAGCATGTCCCTCAGAGATTTGGTTTTTCTGGATGAAACAGTTGGTTTAGTACCTACTAGTTTGCCTATATCTGGGTCTTTCATAATTAGATGCCAGTGTTTTCTGATTTCTCCTCTCTAAATCTGGAACCTATGCTTAGTATTGACCAAGCAACTGATTTAAAGAATATCTTCGATCTCCTATATGATTTAAACGATGATGAGATGACTGAGGAACAACTTCTTGAACATCTGTCAATAGAAACAGACAAAAGACCAGACAGTGGACTAAAGAAGAAATCAAAGTATTGCCCTGTTTTACCACCTGGGAATCGCTTCGACCAATTTAGCGAGGCAGTAATTGAAGAACTGGATAAAATCACAAATACCAGGAATGTCACGCATAGAGAAAATATGAGCAAAAAAGAACGAGAAGCAATCAAAAATCTGATGCAGAATAAAAATCTGATAATAAAACCGGCGGATAAAGGCGGCAACACGGTACTTCTAAACACCGAAGATTACCTAGATGAAGCATATAGACAGTTGAACAATACCTCGAATTACAACAGGATTACTACTAATCCAATGAATGCAATGATAAAGGACTTGAGTGAAAAACTAACTAAATGGCATAATGAAAATCTAATCAGTGAAGATGAATTGAAATTCCTGACTAATGAATTTCCGACCATCCCAACTATATACTTCTTGCCTAAAATTCATAAAACTTTAAATCATCCACCAGGCAGGCCGATCGTATCTTCATGTGACTCTATGTACGAGAACATATCAGAATATGTGGATCACTTTCTCGCCCCAATAGCCCGTAGCATGAGCTCCTATATTAGGGACACCGGAGACTTCTTACGTGTCTTGAATGGTATATCTTGGAACAACCAGTTTCTGTTAATCACCATAGATGCGGTGTCATTATACACATCCATACGACATGAGGTGGGCCTGGAAGCATGCAATTATTTTCTGAGACAAAGAAAAATCACAGAAATGAAACATACACAAATGCTTCTTAGCATGATCGAGATGTGTCTCACTAATAACATTTTTTGTTTCAATAAAGAATTGTTCAAACAAATGTGCGGAACAGCCATGGGCATTTCCTTTTCTGTAAATTACGCTAACATCACCATGGGATGGTGGGAGAAAACCATAGCGTGGAACCTAGACAACCAGGATGAGCTGGAGAAGATCATACTATGGGTCCGTATCGATGACTTGTTTTTAATTTGGAATGGCACAGATGATGATTTCAAAAAATACTTTGACAAACTTAATAACAACAAAACTGGCCTATCCTTTACATACAATATGCGCAGGTCAGAAATTCCATTCCTGGACACTTTGATCTACATTGAGAATGATCAGATCCATTCGACACTTTACAGAAAGGAAACAGCAACAAACAGTATCCTGCATGGAACTAGCTTCCACCCCAAACCCCTCTTGGATAGTATTCCCTATGGGGAATTCATGCGACTAAAACGTAATGGCTCAAAACCGGAAGATGCTGAAAGCAAAATTTATGAATCTATGGAAAGACTCAAACAGAGAGGCTACTCAGAACTCACTCTCAAGAAAAATAAAAAGAGAATCGATAACAAAACTCGAGCAGAGACCTTAATACCTAAAATGACACCAATACCTGAAGACGGAAAACAAATCCCGAGATTTATTACTACCTACAGCAGAGAGAGTAGTACCATCATGGGCAAAATCATAAAACACTGGCATCTAATTATGAAAGACCCAGATATAGGCAAACTAGTAGGTACTAAACCAACTGTTTCATACAGAAAAACCAAATCTCTGAGGGACATGCTCGTCAAAAGCCACTTCACACAAAGAGAAGAAACAACCTGGCTAACAGAAAAACAAAATGGATTTACTAAATGCAATTCATGCAAGGCATGTAAGATTGGCAAAAACATAAGAACCATCACAGAGCCTAACGGAAATGTTGTAACTATAAGGACAAGAATAACCTGTAATACCAAATTTGTGATCTACGTCATTGAGTGCACATGTGGACAGAAATACGTGGGGAGCACCATCTGCCCACTAAAAAAGCGTATTCTCGAGCACATTCGAGCAGTTAAAAACAAAGACATCTCCTATGCAACTGCTAAACACATGATACTATGCCAGAAGGGGAACTGGAGATCAATGTGCTACTATGGGATTGACACCATCCCAGCAAACGAACGAGGTGGCAATAGAATCAAGAAGCTACGTCAACTTGAATCACGCTATATTATCAAACTCAAAACTAAGAACCCGAGAGGCATGAACAATGACGAAGAACTTTATGTACACTTAGAATAACGTCCTGTAACATGATGAACCTTTTGACCTTCGATGAACCTAATTAGGATCCACTCTTTCTCTCACTTTTCTCATTTTCTTCTTTTGTTTGTGTTTTTCCTCTCACTCCCGTTCATGAAAACATAGTACTCTGAAACTTTTTCATTCTATATCTATTATGCCGCCTTCATGACAATTGTACTACACAGACACATGAGGATGGAATCAAGACTTTGAGACATCATGATACCAATGTTACTGAATGTTTCTTTACTAGCAAATGAATTTATAACCATTTGTATACTAAATGTCTGGTACTATACCATAACTTAGTTTAAAGTGCCCTTTCCTGTTATTTAACAGTCGTAATTGAGTTTCCTTTTGGATAAAAATACAATTTTGTTTTTTACTGCACTACATTTCCCACAATGCAACATTGAGGCCAGGTGGGTGTATAAATGGTGCAATAGAGAAAGGACTTACTGACCGTGAACAAGGCCTTGGTGGCTGAAACGCGTTGCTGGAGCTGTGTTGCAAATAAATAATCTTTTGAAAATCTCTTTCCCGAGTGCCGCATCTTTGGATTTATAATATATATATATATATATATATATCAACTCCACAAGTCCCCTTATCCCAAGGAAACACTTGGACACCCCGTTTGAAAGTAGATCATTTAATTAGGCAAGTAGAGACGACCCATTTCACCTTTACGGCTTGTTCACGCTCGTAAAGTAAACAATCCACCATGTTTAAATACATCACCAAGTGAATACTGAAAAACGGACCACTCTTGCAAACAAAACAGTATACGAGTACAAACATCGCAGCCATTTTGAAATGTCGCATTAACATGAGTTAGACGTAAATTGCTCATTGATAATGTCATACATATCGTAATTGTGGTCCCAGTGGACAAATATCACATAAGAATATTGGGTAATGAAATATTAGCACAAACAATGTTGCACTGCGAACTTCATGCTCTACGCGACTCCATTCTGACGGGTGTCAATACTCGTTGTAATGCACTCTAGGCTCCGTATCACTGTGCCTGAATTCCTGTATTACAATATCAAAATCAGAAGATTTAACTGAGAATGGCATACCCTGCTGAGAATATCTAAAGTCTATGTATCTCAGCGCAATTCATCATATGTATGAGCCCAAGTGGGCTACATCAATTATGCAAAAAATAATGGCATTGGTATATATACACAAGAAAAAACCTGTCCATAATTTCATGACATTCTCCAATAATCCAATGTTTCTTCAATGAACAACAGAAATTCCACCAAATGCAAGAGAAGTACCTGTGATAAAACAAAATCTAATTTAAAATCCTGAGACAGACAGTACATTATATTCAATTAATTGTGCAAATGAATTGCCAATTCTTCACTCAAATTCAACCCCTTAGGGGCCAGACTTTCCAAATCCATAATGTATCGAGACTCCAGTTTCCTTAGCGACAATTCTCTGTTGCCGCCCCTCACACCCAAATCCACAGCATCAATTACCACCATGCGGACTAATGTATTGTCCTGCATATGTTTATCATGAAAATGAAGAGCTATAGGGTATTGCCTATTGTTATTTCGTATTGCACGAAAGTGCTCCAAAACTCTTTTTTTTGCATTATGTTTCGTGCTTCCAATGTACCACTTATTACAAGGACACATCAAAACATAGACGCAATATGTAGTATTGCATGTCAATTTTTTCTTAATCACAAACTCCCTCTTAGAGTTGGGTACTGACAGTCTATTGCAATCGCTGCTATTTTTACACGCTTTACATTTGTGACAGCATCTGAACCACGGTGTACCTTTGGATAAATTTATATCCCGTTCTGTGATGTAATTGTGACTGAATACATCTTTCAATGATCGTCCTTTCTTGAAGGTAATTTGTGGATTACTCCCCAGATTTTTCTTTAGATGCGTCTGTGAGTAATACATGCCAATGTTTTTTAAAAATATTGCGTACCTCATTTGACTGCCCCGAAAATGTGGTGATAAACCTGATACACTCACCACCTTCGTCCTTCTGTTGAGGATATAGTAACTCATTTCTGGATTTCAATTCTACTCTAGAAATTGCTTCCTTGATCATTTTGTTACTATACCCTCGATCTTTGAATCTCTGGCACATAGTTATTTCCTCCCATTTGTAAGCCTCAACAGAACTACATTTTCTTTTGGCTCTCAGTAACTCTCCATGTGGGATTATGTACACCAAATTCCGTGGATGACTACTGCTTGCACTCAGAATACTATTTCCTGCTGTTTTTTTGCAAAACAGTTTAGTTGTTAATTGATTGTCCTTCACTTCTAAGAGTACATCAAGAAATTCCATTGTATTCTTACTGATATGTTTTGTAAACTGTAGATTGAATTTGTTACTGTTGAGTTTGTCAATAAAGTTTCTGACTGATTCCTCATCACCGCACCATATGAAAAAGATATCGTCAACATAACGCAGCCACAGGGCCACATTGTTGAAATCCGCCATTTCATACATATAAATATATAAATATGTTGTAGTTAGGAATTAGCATTTAAGAAACCTTTGTAATTCACTGAAAAAAAACATAGGTTTCAGGGACGTTATAGTTAGAAATTAGCAGTAGTGGCAGCAACAGTGGGTCTCTCTATCCCTACTAATGAGAGTTTAAATGCGGGAAACTCGGGCAACTTTGGCGGGTGCAGCAGCAGCAATAATTAAAGCCTAATGTGAAGATAACGCCGTGCCAAGGTAAACAAACAGTACCTTCGATTTTTAAAACTCAGTCTACTAAGAGTAAGAAGGTCGCTCAGGGAGCAGAGAACTTGAAAACTAATGTTAAGGTTGCAACTTCTAGTGAGGTTATACCTGCTGCGGTGGATATTGTTGTCCCTGATTGTGCCGCGGTGACCCGATGTCCGGACATGAACCCTGCAGCTAAAGCTATAGAATCTATAGATGTCACAGCATTTGATATTACGAGGGCATATTGACTGCATCTACCACAATGCAATGCCTGACGACGCCCATTGGGGCGGGACCTTAATCCAATTAAAATGGTTTCCATACACTGAAGCTGCCTCCGTGTTTGTTTGCACCAGTGATCAAGGGCTCACCGCCCGAAACGCGTTTGGTGAATCGAGGGATATGAGCGAGAGCAGCGACTTTGTCACCGCCGGGGATGTGAGTGCGGTAACTCTTCTCTGAGTGACCTCTCCTATATGGGCAACCTTGGTTTAATGTTATGCGGCCAGTCCGGTCGCGGAGATGTCCCGCCGCTAATCATAGCGGATCCCGGCGTTTTAACACAGCGCCGTGTGGAATTGAGGAGGCCTCATCTTCGGGGGATATTGGTGCCAAAGGAACTGTATTGAGCACATCTCCATACTTGTTACGGGGCAGCAACGCCCACCTGGGTGTACCGTGGATAACCTGGGGTCTTTACAAGCATATTGACTGCATCTACCACAATGCAATGCCTGACGACGCCCATTGGGGCGGGACCTTAATCCAATTAAAATGGTTTCCATACACTGAAGCTGCCTCCGTGTTGTTTGCACCAGTGATCAAGGGCTCACCGCCCGAAACGCGTTTGGTGAATCGAGGGATATGAGCGAGAGCAGCGACTTTGTCACCGCCGGGGATGTGAGTGCGGTAACTCTTCTCTGAGTGACCTCTCCTATATGGGCAACCTTGGTTTAATGTTATGCGGCCAGTCCGGTCGCGGAGATGTCCCGCCGCTAATCATAGCGGATCCCAGCGTTTTAACACAGCGCCGTGTGGAATTGAGGAGGCCTCATCTTCGGGGGATATTGGTGCCAAAGGAACTGTATTGAGCACATCTCCATACTTGTTACGGGGCAGCAACGCCCACCTGGGTGTACCGTGGATAACCTGGGGTCTTTACAAGCATATTGACTGCATCTACCACAATGCAATGCCTGACGACGCCCATTGGGGCGGGACCTTAATCCAATTAAAATGGTTTCCATACACTGAAGCTGCCTCCGTGTTTGTTTGCACCAGTGATCAAGGGCTCACCGCCCGAAACGCGTTTGGTGAATCGAGGGATATGAGCGAGAGCAGCGACTTTGTCACCGCCGGGGATGTGAGTGCGGTAACTCTTCTCTGAGTGACCTCTCCTATATGGGCAACCTTGGTTTAATATATATATATATATATATATATATATATATATATATATATGACTCGAACTCCACTTTCGTTTTACCAATCTCGTAACAGATGGAGCGTGGACCACAAGATTTAGCGATTGAATAGTTTATTGTTCCTCAGCAAAAAGATAGAACAGCCATTATATATATATATAGATATATATATATATATATATATATATAATATATACTGGCGGTCGCCAGTAGATAGTTACAGTTAGGACCTATTTTCCATAGGAAATCTGCAACATTCTATTCCCAATAAGTCTGGCTCCGATTGACGAATCTTCGCGAAATTTTCCAAACTTTTGGCCAGCTCCGCTCCGCTCCTACCCTGAAAGTTTCGCGGTGATTCGTCAAGCAGGGGCCGAGAAAAAAGGGGGTCCCAAAACGCGTTTTCCCCGTGCAATTTCCCATAGGACCTGTTGTCGCAGCTACAGCCCAAACTGCTGAACGGAATTACACCAAATTCGGCAAAGAGGTAGTCCTCAGTTCAGACTCGTGCCTTTTGCTTAAATGGTGTAAATCCGTTCAGCAGTTCCTGAGAAAATTAGAGTTAAAAGTTAGTGATATCTATGGCTGAGGAGGATCAGCGCACCCTCCCCACACCCAGCACGCACCCTGCCGTGCACGAGCTGAATGCTAATTGGCTGTCAACACTCCAGATCAGGAAGTGTTGGCAGCCATCTTGTGCCTCGGTAGAACCGAGCCACAAGAAGCCCCCCCAAAAAATCGCAAAAAGCGAAAAGGGGGCAGGGTAGAAACACCCTGACTCCCTAGGCCTGCTCAGGGGGTCCCACAAGGACCCCCAAGGCCCAAAAAAAAAATTGCAAAAAAAATGTGCATCCCGCTGAGGAAAAAAAAAGCGAAGCACGTGCTCCCGCGCTTTAATTACAATTAGCCCCCGGGGGGCCATGTCCCGGGGGCAATTTTTCATAGTCATGGGAGGCCCAGAGGGGCCCCGGGGACCGCCACCCCCTGGGGCTTAAAGTTAATGTATGCAGGGGGGCTCATGGCCCCCTCACAGCCCCGGGGACCGCCACCCCCCGGGGCTTGTTTTAAAAATATTATGATGGGGGCCCAGAGGGGCCCCCCAGCCACAGGGACCGCCACCCCTGGGGGCTTATCTTAATGTATGCGGGGGGCTCATGGCCCCCTCGCAGCCCCTGGGACTGCCACCCACGGGGCTTTTTTTTTTTTTTTAAACCCTGTGTGGGGGGCTTGAGCCCCCACACATGCCCCGGGGACTGCCACCTCCCTGGGGCACTACATATTTAAAGTAGGGGGTCCATTACGGACCCCCAAGCCCCGGGGACCACCACCCCCAGGGGCTTTAACTTAAGTGGGAGGGGGGCCACGCGGCCCCCCTCCTGGAGCCTTGTCGTGGCCCTGGGGACCGCCACCCCCCAGGGCCGGCTCCTGCAGTGTCCCGGGGTGCCCACCCCCGGGACACTGCTGTTTGCAATGGCAGGGCAGGAGCCTCGCGGCTCCCACCCTGTCATTGCAAACTGCTTTGCTATTTGGAAGAGAGAGCAGGGAAACCTGCTCTCTCTTCCAAATAGCAAAGCAGATTGCTTATCCACATGGGGAGCAGCATGTTAGCTGCTCCCCATGTGGAAAAGCAATGCCAGCTCCCGCAGGAGGCGGGGAGCCGGCGGGGCAGTGGGGGGATTGGGGACCCCCCACAGTCCCCAACGGAGGCCAGGCCCCAGTGGATGGGGTCCCCGGGGCCAGTAGTGGCCTGGGAGGGGGGCCACGTTGCCCCTCTCCCCAAAATAAAAAAATTAAAAGTAAAAAACGGCCCAGGGGGATGGGGTCCCCGGGACCAAAAGAGGCCACAGGCAGGCCCCCTCCAAAGAAAAGGAAAAAAAAAAGTCCCTGTGGCAAATTAAGGCCTCAGGAGGGGGGCCATGCAGCCCCCCTCCACAGTTAAAAAAAAAAAAAAATAGGGGGCAGGCCCTGGGGGATGGGCTCCCCAGGGCCAAAAAATAAGAAAAAGAAGGGGAGCTACACAGCTCCCCTTCTTAAAAAAAAAAAAAAAAAAAAAAAACGGGATCGGGAGGAGGCCACGCCCCCTCCTTTCATCACTCTGCAAACACGCCCTACAATACTGGGGGTCCCTGGGGGCCAACTAGCCCACCAGGAACCTCCAGTATGCGGCAGGGTGTTGCGTTGCAGAGAGGTGTAATGAGGCCACGCCCCTTTTTACACCCCTTTGCAAACTTGCCACTTACTGGAGGTACCTAGTTGACCACCAGGGGACCTCAGGATTCAAGGAGACTTAATCTCCCAACTTTAAACACGCCACGGGGCACGTTTGCACAGTGGTGAAGGTAGGGGGCGGGGCCTGAGGTGATACTGTGCAACCACGCCCTGTGGCGCGTTTTAAGTTGGGGAATTCATTCCTCTTCAATCCAGAGGTCCCCTAGGGGACAACTAGCCCAACAGGTACCTCCACTAAGCGCCACGGAGCTGCGTTGTAGAGTGTTGTAAAAAGGGGTGTGGCTTCTGAACACCTCTCTGCAATGCAGCTCCCTGGAACATACTGGAGGTACCTGGTGGGCTAGTTGGACGCCAGGGGACCTCAGGATTCAAGGGGACTTAATCCCCCAACTTAAAACACCCCACGGGGCGTGTTTGCACAGTGGTGAAGGTAGGGGCGGGGCCTGAGGTGATATGTGTGCAAACACGCCCTGTGGCACGTTTTAAGTTGGGTAATTAATTCCTCTTCAATCCTGAGGGTCCCTGGGGACCAACTAGCCCACCAGATACCTCCAATAAGTGCCACGGAGCTGCATTGCTGAGTGTTGTAAAAAGGGGCGTGGCCTCAGAACACCTCTCTGCAATGCAGCCCCCTGGCGCATACTGGCGGTACCTGGTGGGCTTGTTGGCCCTCAGGATTGAAGAGGAATTAATTCCCCAACTTAAAACGTGCCACAGGACGTGTTTGCACACGTCACCTCAGGCCCCGCCCCCTTCCTTCACCATTGTACAAATATTCCTCTAAAATAAGCCGAACTACGAATTCTGATTTACTCACCTGTTATCAGGAGAGAACCCAGGGCTGCATCTTTTTGCCCAGCACTGACCCTGAAAGGTAATTCTAAGCGTATTTACCAGTAACTTGTTTTTCCTTCTATAGGAATCCATTGTGTGGTTTTCAGCAGAAAAGTTTCTGTGTCTATTTTCACAAAATAAAAATATTTCTAAAAAATCATCTGTATGACTTAAACACATTCTTTCAACTGTTTACAGGAGTTTACCAGTGCTGGATCCAGGATCCACTACTGAGTAAGAAAAAGTAACGATAACACTACTTATCTGCTAAGTGAATTTTCTGCCATAGGATAACATTGGTGATTCTATGTGAAAAAATTTCTAAGTGTCAACTTTTAAAATACAATAATATTCCTTAAAAATAACTACTGTAACCAAAACGCTTTTACTCAACTATTTACAGGAGATGTCCAAGGACTGAATCTAGGATCCAGTCCTGTGGTTAGAAAATTAATCCATAAAGTAACTAATTGCATTTAACTAGAAATTCACATTGAGCTCAATGTTGCTTTGTGTTTGAAATTGTGTTGGCCATTGTAACAACTGTAACTACTGTACTTAAAAGTCTGTTGCCTATTTGCCAAGTATTTAAAATAAAGTAATTCATTCTAAGAAAGTATATTTTGTATTGTAATGTATAATGTAATTATAATGTAATAAAAAAAATATCTAAAAATAAATAGTTTAAAAAATGTAGTAAATCAGTATCAAAAAAATCAGTATAACAATTAATTCACTGCAGGCATGTATAGCTGCTCTAGAGCCAGAGAACCAGGTCAGCAGAGCTGCTTTAGAGACACAGAACCAGGTCAGCAGAGCTGCTTTGTAGCCTAAGAACTAGGTCAGCAGAGATGCTCTAGAGCCAGAGAACAAGGTCAGCAGACCTCCTGTAGAGCCAGAGAAACCAGGTCATCAGAGATGCTTTAGAGGGAGAGAACCAAGTCAGCAGAGCTGCTTTAAAGCTAGAGAACCAGGTCAGCAGAGCTGCTCTAGCTGACACTGATTGACTGACACTGACTGACTGAGACTGATTGACCCTGATTGACTGACACTGACTGACTGACTGACAGTGACTGACTGACACTGACACTGATTGACTGACACTGACTGACACTGACTGACTACTCTCTACTACTCTACTACTCACTTTCTACTACTCTCTACTTCTCTCTCTCTACTACTCACTCTCTACTACTCACTCTCTACAACTCTACTACTCACTCTCTACTACTCTCTACTTCTCACTCTCTACTACTCACTCTCTAATACTCTCTAATACTCACTCTCTACTACTCTCTACTACTCACTCTCTACTACTCTCTCTCTAATACTTACTCTCTACTACTCTCTACTATTCACTCTCTACCACTCACTCTCTACTACTCTACTACTGACTCTCTACTACTCTCTACTACTCTCTCTCTACTACTCACTCTCTACTACTCTACTACTCTCTACTACTCACTCTCTACTACTCACTCTCTACTACTCTCCACTACTCACTCTCTACTACTCACTCGCTACTACTCTCTACTACTCGCTCTCTACTATTCTCTACTACTTTCTCTCTACTACACACTCTCTACTACTCACTCTACTACTCTCTACTACTCACTCTCTACTATACACTCGCTACTACTCTCTCTCTACTACTCACTCTCTACTACTCTCTACTACTCACTCTCTACTACTCACTCTCTATTACTCGCTCTTTACTGCTCTCTACTACTCACTCTCTACTACACACTCTCTACTACTCTCTACTACTCACTCTACTACTCTCTACTAGTCTATACCACTCACTCTCTACTACTCTACTACTCACTCCCTACTACCCTCTACTACTCTCTCTCTACTACTCACTCTCTACTACTCACTCTACTACTCTCTACTACTCACTCTCTACTATACACTCTCTACTACTCACTCTCTACTATTCACTCTCTACTACTCTCTACTACTCACTCTCCACTACTCTCTCTCTATTACTCGCTCTCTACTACTCTCTACTACTCACTCTCTACTACACACACTCTGTTCTACGCTACCACTCACTACTACTCTCTCTACTATTCACTCTCCACTACTCACTCTCTACTAATCACTCTCTACTACTCTACTACTCTCTACCACTCTCTCTACTACTCACTCTCTACTATTCTCGACTACTCACTCTCTCTCTACTACTCACTTTCTACTACTCACTCTACTACTCTCTACTACTTACTTTCTACTACTCTCTCTCTACTACTCTCTCTCTTCTACTCACTCTCTACTAATCTCTACTTCTCACACTCCACTACTCCCTCTCTACTACTCTACTACTCTCTCTTACTCTCTCTACTTCTCACTCTCTACTACTCTCTCTACTACTTCATCTCTACTACCCTCCACTACTCACTCTCTACTACACACTTTCTACTACTTGTTCTCTACTACTCAGTCTCTACTTCTATCTAGTACTCACTCTACTACTCACTCTACTACTCACTCTCTACTACTCTCTACTACTCTCTACTACTCACTCTACTACTCACTCTCTACTACTCCACTACTCGCTACTACTCACTCTCTACTACTCACTCTCTGCTACTCACTCTCTACTACTCTCTACTACTCACTTTCTACTACTCTCTCTCTACTACTCTCTCTACTACTCTCTCTCTCTACTACTCTCTACTACTCACTCTACTACTCACTCTCTACTACTATCTAATACTCTCTCTCAGCTACTTACTCTCGACTACTCACTCTCTACTACTCGCTCTCTATGACTCTCTTCTACTCACTCTACTACTCACTCTCTACTACTCTCTACTACTCACTCTCTCATACTCTCTCTCTCTAATACTCCCTCTCCACTACTCTCTACTACTCACTCTCTACTACTCACTATACTACTCTCTACTACTCACTCTCTGCTACTTTCTCTACTACTCCCTACTACTCTCTACTACTCACTCTCTGCTGTCTATTACTCACTCTCTATTCTCTACCTCTCTACCTCTCTCTAATACTCTCTACGTCTCTACCTCTCTACCTCTCTCCCTCTACCTTTACCTCTCTACTTCTACACCTCTACCTCTCTCTACACGCACACATATGCACATATATATGCATATGCATTTATATATATGTATGTGTATATATATATATATATACATACATATATAAACATATATATAATCTGCATATCTATATAAATACAAATATAAATGCATGCATGCATATACATATACATAAACTACAAAAAAACAAAACCTGTCTTCCAATGACAAATTCAGCAACAAACGAACCGCCACAAGGATTAGTGGTAGCTGATACTGTGCTATTTTGTGACATGCAAGCTCTCGAAGCAAACATTTCCCCAACTTTAGACTCACAAAATATCAATCTAATTTTTGAGCAGCAAGCCATTTCCACTAATGCCACCATCAATTTGGGATTCAAACCTAAATCAACCTTTGTCCCCATTCTACCACGCGACTCTATCGATGCCTTCCATGAAGTAGTACAGAACGAAATCAAAAAGCTCAATCACAAAGTTCAAAAAAACTTAAATTATCAACAAGCACGCCAGTACCAGTACCATCAATTGATCACCAAATTGCAAAAGGATGACTCTCTTGTTATAAGAAATTCTGACAAGGGAGGCAATGTTGTTCTTTGGCCAAAAAAATTATATTTGGAAGAGGCGTTACGACAACTGAGTGATAGAACCTGCTACAAACTGAGCAATAAACCAACATTAGTGGCAGCACAAAATGAGCTCTTCAAATGGCTGCTAGCATGGAAAAGTGCAGGCTTAATAAATGCGGATGAATACAAGTTCATGAAAAAAGACTATCCTGTAATGCCCGTGTTATACTTTATCCCTAAGATTCATAAAGACATTAAACAACCTCCGGGCAGACCCATCATTTCGGCCAAGCAAAGTCCGTTGGAAAACATCTCCATCTACATAGACTCATTTCTACAGGACCACGTCAGAGCTCTACCTTCTTTCATAAAAGATACCACTGACTTTTTAACAAAAATCCATGAACTACAATGGTGCAAAGATTATCTACTAATGACTAAAGATGTGTCTAGTCTATACACTAGCATACACCATAAGGATGGTTTACAAGCTTTAAAACACTTTTTGGATAGGCGACCAATTCAGTTCCTCAACCATAACAAAATGTTGTTAACTTTGACTGAATTTTGCCTTAGCAACAACTACTTCCTCTTCCAGAATCAAATCTACCAGCAAATTCAAGGTGTGGCTATGGGGGCAAGCTTTTCACCCAGCTATGCTTGCCTCCATATGGGCTGGTGGGAGGAGGAAGTAGTACATGCTCAATACCAGGACATAATTGACAAACATGTAATTAAATGGGTCAGATATATAGATGATCTTTTTTTAGTTTGGCATGGCAATAGGGAAAGCGCAGTATCATTCATTAGCATGCTTAATGACAATGACATCAATTTACAGCTCACATACAATATCAGTAATTACTCGGTTTGTTTTCCTGATGTGGAAGTGTTTATTCATAATGATAAACTGGAAACTAGGTTGCATCGCAAACCAAAAGCGGGAAACACTATTCTCCACGCTTCTAGTTTTCACCCTAAACACACCATACATAGCATTCCGTATGGAGAAATGCTGAGGCTACGCAGGATATGCAGTAGAGATCATGATCTGGCGCAAGCACAAAAGGGATGCAAAAATCGCTTTTTAGCGAGAGGGTATTCTATGCATACAATCTCTGCTGCAATAAATAAAACCAGTCAATTCCGCAGAGATGAGTTAATTTTCCCCATTGCCAGAATGGAATCGCACGTGATCTCTAGCCAGAAAACAGAAGAGCCTCTTAATCCTAGGTTAAAAATGACTTACAACAAACAAAGGGACATAATCAGTCGCGTCATAAGAAAAAATTGGCATATTGTACGCACTGATCCCATAATTGGGGAACAACTTTTAGCCAATCCAGTCATTACCTATAGGAAGGCTCCATCATCTAGTGACTACTTAGTTAAAAGTAGTCCAGAAATCTCGGCCAACAAAAACTGGCTATTAAGTTCTAGAGGTTTCAAGAAATGTTTTTCATGCAAAGCCTGCAAATTGGGTTTGAACAAAAATTCTTTCATAACCCCATTCAAATTGGCCCCGTCCACAATCTCCAAATCCTTAACCTGCAAATCAGAGTATGCAATCTATGTGTTGGAATGCGCTTGTGGACTGAAGTATATCGGTAGCACCAAGCTGCAAGTCCACAAGCGCATTCTCCAGCACACGAGAGCTGTAACCAACGCAGATCCCAGCTACCCTGTGGCCCGACATATTAAGGAAGTCCACAACAACTCAGTACATGATCTCAAATATTATGTTGTGGACGCGGTACCATCACTTAGGAGAGGGGGTAACAGGGAGGCCCAATTGAGGAAACTGGAAACCAAATATATTTTGGAGTTTGACAGTAAGTCTCTGAATGGTCTTAATACGACCGAAGACTTATACGCCTGGCTCTAAATTCTATAAAAAGATCTATAACTTGTACAAACAAAACTGAAATTAAGTTTATTGATATAAATGTTCGGCTTCTAGCATTAGCCAAGTGGCCATGTACAGTACTCCAGTTCAAATAATTGTGGTATCCTCCTATATTTCAGCAGACTCCCTACTATCTGTAATTTTAAAAATTAAAATTTAAATTTTAGACTTTTTCCTTTCTTTTGGCTAAAAGAGGATTGTCTTTGTAAACACTGGATTTCAATTGGTTTATTCCAAAACGTATTTTAGCACTATTTGCACTTTATTCCAAGTTTTGCACATATTCTCAGCACTTTATATTCCTAGACCTAGCCCAACAATTCATTTATCCTCAAATACAAGTAAAGAAATGTCCTTTTCTAAGGAAGGAATCAATTTTACATCGTATAATGTGTTTTTAAGTTGTTTTGAGTGTTTTTACATTTAGAATGATTTTAGCACGTATTTGAATGTATACCCTCCTATTAATTTCTTACTCAAAAAAACAATTGTTATGCTACAGGGTCACATCATTTATACAGCAAATACCATTGTATTCTTTTACTGTGTTTAGTGTATTTATACAAGAAGTGAAACTATGTATTGCAATACAGTGATTTTAGTTTTAGTTATTCTTCGGCATTATGCCGCAAGTCTAAACATACAGGAGACAAATGTACAACCTGTTCATAATGTTTGTTGAATAGTTTATGCACATCATATGACTATAATGGTCTAAATCAATATAGGCATGTATTGATTAATGCTCAAAACCATATACATTCGAAAAACATATGAACATCGTCAGCTTTATCACTTTTACATCTGTGGCATTGTGGAGACGTGACCGGGGCAAACCTAGCAATTCTGGCCAGGGTATAATAAAGCCTGTTTAGCACAAAAAAGTGATTCTTTTTTAGCATAGCAGGCTTTATAAATCTATAAAGTAATTTAAGAGAGGATTCAAAATGGGCTTCTGTGGGATGGGCTTGGGGAAGAGGGTTCTGCACCGATGCTTGGGGCGGGATCTCACTATCCTCCGCTTCAGGCAAACTTGCATACCAGAGGGATATTTCTTTTTTCCTTGGTTGCGGATCTTGGAATAACTGCTCCAGATCCAAATTCCCTTTAATTTTACCCACTTCAGCCTCATACCATGATCTTAACTGGAGGTACTTTAACCTTGAAAAGGTGGAGCCAATCTTGAACTCTAACAGCTCCCATGGGAATACCCCCTCTGAATCGACCAAGTCCAACCATTTCCACAACCAGCCTTCCTTATAGAAGTCGCTAGGCTATCCTCAAACATTCTGGAGCCCCTGGTGAATCCCATATCGGGGCAAAGTTGGAAAAATAGACTATACCCAGAGTTCGCCTCATTTTGTACCAATTTGACAAGGCAGTTTTTAGGACTTTGAGGTGCACACGTTTAAAAAATCTGGGAACTCCAAATTTATACAAAAACCCACTTTGCCCATTGCCCCCCTCTGCTGATACCATTTCCCCCAAAAGCCTGCCCCACTTAGTCTCTGCCGGAGTTGTTAATAACATCCTAATGCCCTTAAACTGGAATGCCATTAGGTACCAATTAATATCTGGTAAGGCCAGGCCGCCCTTCAAGAGCTTTCTTCTTAGTTTCTTCCATGATAGTCTTGCACTCTTTTGCCCCCATATAAAACTTCTGATTTTACCCTGAATTTTACTAATGATTTTCTGTGGAAAAGTGAGGGGGATCGTGTTAAAAAGATATGTCAGTTTAGGGAGGACCGACATCTTAACTAGGTTTACCCTTCCGTAGATCGTCATAGGGAAGTTTTTCCACCTAGCAAAGAGGTAATCTATGTCCTTTTCAATTTTGACCAGATTTAAGAGGGGTATTTTCTTCAGTTCCTTCGCTATTTTTATCCCGAGATATATGAACTCCCCACTCTCAGAGCCTCGCCTATATGCTGTATTCCAACACATAATTTCGGTTTTATCCGAATTAGCTAGATAT
Organism: Triturus cristatus; assembly: GCF_964204655.1. Taxonomy (NCBI): domain Eukaryota; kingdom Metazoa; phylum Chordata; class Amphibia; order Caudata; family Salamandridae; genus Triturus; species Triturus cristatus. Next base: position 1,116,218,744 of record NC_140590.1, read on the forward strand.
CCTGACAATAAGCCAAACTCCTGTAACAATATCTCAATCCGGGGGATGGCAATGTTGGGACCACTGGTGTAAATGATAATATCATCGGCATAAAGTGCGATTTTACAATGATAATCTTGTGATTCAAATGGGCTTCTGCCGTTATCCAGCCTGATCATCTGTGCCAAAGGTTCAATATATATATTTACCAAAAGAGGAGACAAAGGACATCCCTGCTTCGTTCCTCTCTGTATTTCGAAACTAGGGATCAAAGAACCATTTAGCAAGATTTTCGTCGATGCCCCAGCATAACAATTTTTTAGGGTCTGGACAAATATCGGGCCTATACCTGCAATCTCTAACGCCCCCCATAGGTATCTCCAACATACTCGATCACCGCTAAGGGATCACCCCTAATCTCTGCCAAGTCAATATTTCCGATCAAAATTTGGGTTTGCTCCTGGATAGATCTCCCAACCATAAAACCTTTCTGGTCGATATTTATTAAGCTTGCTGCCAATTTTGCCAGCCTCCCTGCTAAATTGCCCATGAAGATCTTATAATCGGCATCAGCAGGGAGATTGGTCAATAAGAGTCTGTCGCCTGGGGATCTTTCCCTGGTTTCAATATTAAAACTATTGTGGCCTCTTTCCAAGATCCAGGGACCACCCCGGAGGTGCTGTAAACTGAATTAAAAAGTGTGTGAAGAATAGGCAAAAGTTCATCTGCTAACAATTTATAGACTTCATTAGGAAGAGAGTCAAGACCAGCCGCTTTTTTATTTTTTGCCCTCTTAATTTGAACCCTTATCTCCTCAATAGAGATAGGCGCTTCTAACAAATCTTTAGCGGCTTCAGTTAACACAGGTAGGGACTTGTCCCTTAGCCATGAGCTAATTGCTTCAGTAGAGGGAGTAATGTTCTCTCTATACAGCTTTGAAAAGAGGGACCGAAGGCAATCCTGCATTTCTACATGCTTACTTGATTTAGTACCCTCGCTATCTATGATAAGTTTGTTTATATCATTTTTTGCCCGATCCAACCTTGCTTTCCAGGCCAATTATGCTCCGCCTCTTTCCCCGTATTCGAAATTCTCCATATTCCGTGCCTGCCACTGGGCCTTGCATTTCTCATCTAGAAATATCCTGAGATTCTGTCTAGCTTTCTCAAGTTCCTTTTCTAGTTTGTCCGAATCCCTAGAATTTTCTTGATTAATGAGATTCCTTTCTTTTTCAAGGGCAGATATTCTTGACTCTAATGACTGTAATTCAAGAATCTTTTTTTTATTTTTTATTCGTATTTGACAACCCAGCACCCTTCTCAAATTGGATTTATATGCCTCCCAAACCTGATCTATTGAGGCCGAGCCCATATTAAAAAAAAAGAATTCAGTGGTAGCCTCTTTGATTGCCTGAATAATCCCTGAATCTGACAAGAATGCTCTATTCAAAGTCCACCTTGGTTGCGGACGTGGATTGCTCATAGAATATTGCAGGAGCAGAGGTGCATGATCTGAAAGATGACTTGGTGGAATGGAGATATTGAGGATCTTATCCAGGGCCTCTTTGGTTGTCAGGACATAATCTATCCTGGCAGAACGATGATACTTTTTACTATGAAAAGTAAAGCCCTGTGCACTACCCATCTTAGATCTCCATACATCCACCAAGTTGATATTTAATAAGAGGTTTTTCAGGACCCTTCGAGATTTTAGAGAGCCGATGGTATGACTCTGATTAGACCTATCCTTGACCGAGTCGAGCCGGACATTGAAATCACCTCCCACAATTAGGGGGGGAGATGCTGAGATAAGATTATCCTGTAGTTTAACCAGGAAGGAGGGATCGTCCACGTTAGGGCCGTAAGAGGAAGAACAGGTCAACTTTTCCCCCTCAAAATCCAACTGGGTGATAATCCATCTTCCTGATTGGTCTGTTAAAACCGAGTTTATTTCACAGGAAAATCCCCCCTTAACCAAAAATGCCACCCCGCGGCTGTTCATTGATTGTTGAGAGTGGCAAAAAGATTGTATCCACGGGAGTTTGGACAAAATACTCTTAGACGTTTCTTGGTTTAGGTGAGTTTCCTGCAATAAACAAACCTGAACTGGTAACATCTCTAGATATTTAAAAATCAATCTTTGTCTTCTGGGACATCTTAAACCATTTATATTCCACAAAATAACTTGGATCTTGTGGCCCCCCTTTTTTTTTTATCCTTCCGAGGTGAATTCCCTGCTTAACGGGTAACACTTATCTAAATAGCCAGTGAGATGAGAACATTTTTTACCATTTTTCCTGCCACCCTGTGCCCCACCACTCCCCCACCCTCCCTCGCCCCTTCCCTCCCTAACCCCTCGTGATCCCCTGACCCCCTTACGCCCTGAGAAACCCTACCCTCCAAAAGGCAAATGCCTATTCTGGCTATTCCCCTCTCCGGGCAACATAAATCATTAACTAACGGCTTGACTTGACTGAGGAATCATAATGAGTTTCTACCCTTCCCCCTCATGGACCTCCATGTTTATCGTGCTGAATTTTTGCAATTAAAGTGTCAACTTCTTGTGATGAGCGAATCATGTGCATGTGATTGTTCCACATAACCCACCGTGTAGCTGGAAACCTTAGTTTAGCCCTCGCCCCCAACCCATTCAATTCTGATAGTCTTTTCCCTAGTACCCATTGCCTTTCCGCTGTTATGTGAGAAATGTCTGATCTTATAAAAAAGGAAAAAGAAGACTGTTGTGAAAATGGCGATGGGATAGCCCCTTCCTTTAGAGCAGCAGATAAGATCTGTTCTTTCACTGAATAAGATAGGAAGTTGACCAAAATTTGCCGGGGTTTCAACCGACCCGGGTTTCTTTTGAATGGATGTCTATGAACTCTCTGGATTTCATAGCTTAAATCTATACCAGTATGATCTTTCAGTACAGTGCGCTTCAATAAGGAGATCAGAAAACTCTTGATATCATCTCCCTCCATTGCTTCGGGAATGTTCAAAATGTTCAAATTATTTCTCCTTGAGTCTTTAAGATCTTTGTTCTGGATAGATATTTTTTCCAGTTGTGCCGCGGTGGCCTCCATCACGTTCTTAATCTTGGGGATTTCCTTCTCAATTGCACCTGTCCTTGTGGTAACTAGTTCCAATTTCTGGTCCAGCAACTCACTAGAAGATCGAATGGCAGCCTGATTTGCCTCGGAGACCAAGAATCTATTCGCTAGATCAGCTTGGTTTGCCTTGGAAACTGTAAATCTATTTGCCATTGTGTCTTTCAGCGCCAAGAGGATATCAGCCAACGAGTGGGAAATTGGGATTGAAGTGGCCTTTATTTCCATAGGAAGGGGGGTTGAGCCTTTGATGCACTGGCTGGTAGAACAACTCGGATCCTCTGATTGTCCTTTTACCTTTCCTTTATTTTGTGCCCCTATTAATAGCTCTAATAGTTCTTGCTTGTCCATTCAATTCCCTTCCTCCCGGCCTTGAACTTGTTGCATTCCCTGTAGCTGGTCGAATCCCTGATCATCCTCTTTCTGCTGATCCAAAATGGAGTATCTGTTAACAAGGGTAATAGCTGGATGTACTTCTGAATCCAGATCAGATTTTTCAATACATTCTACCAAGTTAACTAAATCTCTTGACTCCGAGAGGGGGCTTTCCCTATGTATACTGTTCTGCTTGCAGTCAATAACCTCCAATATTGACCCTTTCCTCCCTTTAGGGTGGAAGGGGGAGGAGGGAGGGAACGGAAACAGACGAATGGGACACAATGGACTCTGATAGAGATGCCACTTTGGAGCTGACAGGGGCTTGTGATTGAGATCGGGGGTTCATTTTTGTGGCGGTCAGAGACATAACCTGGTAGTAGGATCTCAATGAGGGCTTAGTTCTTACATTAGTACCCACCAATTTATTTTCTTTTAGTTTCACCTTACCCCTTTGTGGTTTTGGGAAAGAAACAGGTGCCTCTGAGACCCCAAAAATCCCCTCCTGCTTAATCTGTTTTCCTTTCCTGGTCAAGATGTTAATCTCAGCCACTGGGGGGGGGGGTCGCTGCGGGAAAATCGACTGGGTGATCAATTTATTAGAAACTAAATGTGCCGCCCCAGCCCTTAGTGAGTATCTGGTAAGTTTAGGGGGAGAAGCACCCTCTTGCACAGTAATCCTACTCTCCATACATTCGGGGGGAATTTCACCTAGAATTACCCCCTCTGCTTTTTCCAATGTGCTGTTCCTATTACTGTTTCTATTGCTGGAAACAAGCAAGGGTAATTCGTTCTTAATTGAATCCAAAATAGTCACCTCCACACTCGGGGATACTGCTCCCACCAACAAGCAGAATGGCCAGGAAAGTTCCAGGAAGCACACTGCACTCACTCCAGCCTGAAATCGTCGCCAGCCCCTCCGGCACACTGTCCCAACCCTCTCTACCTGTTCTGAAGACAAACAAGGAAAATCTGGGCAGTGAACACCGTCAGGACTACAACACAATGCTCCATCTCAATGCCTCCACCGCGTTTCCCCACCTCCAACTCAGGCATTCAGCAGCTCCACGCTCGCTCCTCCTCGCCGGCGCCTCAGGCACGGCCCAGCCTTCACACCGTCTGACCCTGCCGCACACACAGGAACCGGAATCGGAAAGACGAAAACAGACTATCCGCTCTGAATCCGCCACCGCCACAGCAGCCAGGGGCGCCGACAGGAGAACAGGCTCTGGTAAGTAATAACAAAAATTTCTGTTTGTGGGGGACCACACCATATTTCGAAGAGATCGATACGGGGGATTTTCATAGTTGATTAATTTTGCCTCGAAGTCAAGCTTTATGGCCCGAAAACCCGAAGCAGAGCACCCGCGGCCATTCAGTCAGCGGCTGCCATGTAGTGTGTGAAAGTTTAGATGAATGTATGTGTAGTGCATAATTGACTGAACAAATGCATTAGTAGCGTATGGTGAATGTATAAGTGCAGAACTATGAGGAAGTGCTGCAGCATCACACAGTAACCTCTTTATCTGCAGTGTGCTGTAGGACTTCCGAAGAACAGGGATGTAACATATGTACATAAATATATGTTGCCAATCTATGCTTCTCTCTGCATGGCTGCTTAAACTGCAGCCATATGGTGACACAGGCACCCTTGCACCATGGTGCACGGATATCTGTGTCATGTGGTGTTTGTTTTTGTGCAGGTAGACACACCTTCCTGCACAAAAATAATCAGTAAACACATTTTTCTCCTTCAATGTATGCTGAACATTTTAGCATGCATTGATGGTTAAAAAATGAGGAGAAATGAAAACAATTCTCCTTGTTGTGATTTGCTTCACCAATTGGAGAATAGTGCAGCATTCACACACATGTTGAGATTTATGATTTCTGATAAATCTGGAGATGTGTCTTGTTCTATGAGTATTCTGTTGAATCACGCACAACAACACTTATAGAACACCCTTTCAACGCAAAATGGTGTGTATGATGAGGTTGCATTTACATGGAGAAGAAAAGGTACACAGAGTGCCTTTTGCTCTCTTTGTAAATATGAAAGAGTGTCTTGCGCTATAGCTATGTTACAAAAAGTGACATATTTCTGTTTGGAAAATTGCTTGCGAATGATAGGAGGTAAGCACAGAGTTTTGTCTGCAAAGATGCTCAAAGAAGAATGATTGAAATGATTGCGGCCCTTCAATAGGTACAATGGGAAATATTATGAACCACTCAAATCAGTTTTTTTGCAGGTCACATGATATCCTATGACAGGCAGATTCAAAAACTACATAGGTATCAACAGGGTGTTTTGAAAAACGTATTCAAACTTTGCAGCTTCTTGCAGATCTGCCCATTGTAGATATTAATACTTAGTTAAACTTACCTTCACAGTAATAGAAATTAAAATGGTACACATTTTTTTCAGATGTTTTTTGTAATGTAAATTGGGGTAAATTGCTTATTTTAGAATTAGGATCTGTGAAAGAAAAGACAAAATAGTTATAACATGTAATAATACATTTTTAACAACACAGCATAATTTAAACACAGTCATTTGTGTGCCTTTTTTGCTGTTCTCAGAATATATTGAATTTCACTAGAAATAGTGATTTCAATCGTACTCATCACATAACAGCAGGCAAAAAAAACCAATCAAAAAGATTGTTTAAAAAAACCCAACATGCTATTCTCAGTAAAATACCAGAAAATACAAATCACACATATATGAAATGCTTATGGCTAACAACATTTTATAACTTTAACTTATAAAAACTGTAAATGTTGTCGCTTTAAAATATTCACCGAGTCAATGAGCCCAAAAAAGTCCATAATTCAAACATATACCTTTCCTTGAGGCCAAATGGTATTTTTGCACTCCTTTTTATGTAAATTGTCCAATGGTAATCCTATTAAAATATAATAATAAATTCCTCAGAGAGTGAAATATCTTCCTAAAACTTTGGCTTTAAAAATATTAGGTAGGAGTTTGGTAATTCACTAGGCAAACGTTGTTTGAAAACCAACTGGGCATCATTACAAAGTGTCCAGCCTTTGTCACATTTTAGATAGGCAGTGTAATGTCCAGATGTTGTTGAAGGACCATCATGGAAAATTATTGCAATTGCTTCCTGATATTGATAGTTGTGTTGCTACAAATTGCTTTATTAAAGTATTAAATGTTCTTCCATCAGCTGTACAACGTTGCATCATAAAAATTATATATTGTCCATATTTTTTTTTTAAATAATGTGGATAACATTTCTGATTTACATTGGCTACACTCCATGTTTTGATTTGCACATTTAACTAATTTATTCAAAGACACTGATTTACAGTCTGTTAATGTTAAATATAGAAATCTTTCAGTGTCTACATTAGTGCTAGATGTATACATGCAATTTTCACAATGATGTTCACATTTGTAACAAAGGCCAAAAATATGTTCTATTTCTACACCTTCATTTTCAAATATGGTAGGCATATACATTAAAAATTCATGAGCATCTTGTTGGATATTTTTCGTAAATTGTGTAGAACCAGAACACACATCCAAAAGATTACGAACATCTGAAACAGTTTGTATTTTACTTGTATCTGTTGTCAATTTTTCATAAACAGAATGCAACAAGGAACAAAATCTTTTTTGCCGATTCTGCATAATTTGTTCTTGCAAACCTTTAAGATAAAAAACAACATTGACCACTACATTAGCATAGCAGTTGACACCTGAACTATTTTCAGACTGATAACCAACAATCTCTTCAATAATGTCCTTTTTCTTTTTACTTGCAATCACAACATTATCTTGTTCTTTTCCCTTCTCTACACCTGCAGTACAGATATTCTCAAACCATCTTTTTCAACCAACCACACGCTTTTCAAATACAGGATATTGACCTAAATTGGGAGCATATGCCCTTCTTAACCTATTATACTCTTTTACACAGTTTGCATCTGCAGTAACCTTTGTGTCATCAAAATCAATCAAAAACAAACCAGATAATGTTCTGACTCGTGACAAAGCAACATATGCCATACCCTCTTTAAACACAGTAGATCCAGTGTTCACCAAAGCACTGTCTACACTTAATCCTTGAGATTTATGAATAGTCTCTGCATATGCCAGATAAAATGGAAATTGTTTCCTACGGACATATAAATCTTTAACAAGCAAAAAACGAACTGAACCACGACCAATTTCTTTAACTTCTTCAATCTGATCAAATTTAATTTTTAAAAATTCAATTCCTACTTTTTTCTGATAATTAACAAAATCCACCACTTTACCCATTGCTCCATTAACTAAACCTTTTTCTACATCCAAATTACGCCTTAAAATTACCCGATAGTTTACACATGCATATAGAGTCTTGTCTAAACCAGCCGTTTTAGATATCTTTTTTTCTAAAGAATCCAGTTTTGTTTCCAATTTTCCCGTCAAAATAATAGTGATTCCTTTATGCTCTATTTTATCAATGGCTTCCATTTTTATAATTTCTTCATTTTCCAGTTACAATAGTTCTTCGTTGAATATAGAACACTCTTGCAGTGTTGGCATTAAGTAGATCACTGATTTATTTTCTGCATTTTTCATGTACACTTTCTCAGGAAATACATTTTCATTTGGAAACAAATAGGAAAGTAATCGACTCTGCAAAGCTTGTTTGCCATGTTCTGTCAGAAGTCCAATTCTTATATCTTGAAGAATACTACCATATTCAGCATAATTTGCCTGTCGCATATTTGTTGTCAGTTCTTTGTATTCAAAATATGTCCAAATGTTCACGTTACCAACACTACCGAGAGACTTTCTGATATCTTCATGTGCAAGTGTTTTAAATACCAGTTGTCCTTTTACCGGAGTCAGTTGCAGTAGATCTCCAAAAACTATGACGTGTTTTCCTCCAAATAAAACTTCATACTCTGTTTTAAGAATTTGCTGCATTCTTCAATGCACAAAGGCAAGCATCAAGTTTGAGACCATGCTTACCTCATCAATAATGAGAAGTTTAATTTTCTTCAGGACGCTCGAAACTTCACAACAGCCCTGGGCGTAGTCGGCGTAGTGAGGCTACGTGAAGCATTACGGAGTGGGGGCAAATCTACGCCCACCCGCACACTTCGTGTAGCCCCACTACGCGCCGCACGCCTCCCACCTGCACCGATTTTACTATTACTTAGAACCATACATATAAAGAAAATTACTTACCTGAGCTGCCGCGTCTCGGGAATCTCACGCGCTCCCGCGAATGCGCATTCGTGAGGTAGAAGCTTATCCAGGAAGCTGGAAGATGGAGCCCCGGGACGCGGCAGCTCAGGTAAGTAATTTTCTTTATATGTAAGGTTCTAAGTAATTGTAAAATGAGGGCAGGAGGGAGGCGGGTGGCGGGCAACTCTGCTCCACCACGGCGTGTGCGTAGCCTGCCCCTGCTATGCCTACTTTGCGAAGCTCGAAGTAGACAGCACTACGCACACTCCGCAGGCGGAGCGGAGCACTGCGCCCACCCTTACTTCACAACAACCTTCTCCAGATAGCTTGTGGTATTCCAATTTGTTCTCATGCTCTATTGGTAGCATTAGTAAACAATGTAAAGTAATTCCTTTAATGTTATGTGCTGCCAACCCAATTGGAGCTGTGACAGCACAAGACAAATGCGACTCAGTTGTTCTCTGCAGATAACTTGTAATTACTTTAATTGAGAAACTTTTTCCTGTTCCAGCTTGACCACTCACATACATTCGGATAGGTTGAAATGATGTACATGAGCACCCTTCTTTCCATGAAATAATCCATGGTCAATCTGTTCTTTCACTTGTTGATACTTTGTTCAACATTTAGTTGTTCTTCCAAGTTTCCTAACTGCATTACATCTTCTTGAGCTTGATGCATTGCTGTTTCCACCTCATTCATGGCAATTGCTTCTTCATTTTCAACAATTGGTTGTCCTAGTGGATCTTGACTCAGTGCAGCAGAACTTTGACTGTCTTGAGAACTGTCTCTAGCAATCTCAGCTGCAATTGTAGCTTCTTGATCAATTTCATCATTCAACATTTTCACATAATTTACAAAAGCACTGCATTGTATCCTATCTTTACAAGCATTAAATGAATCTTCATAGCTGAAAATCTCCAAGTATTTCCAGTTCTGAACGCCATGGTTTGAACATTTGCAAAAGGGCTAAATAGCGAAATTCCCTTTTATCTCAGTTTCCTGTGATTAATTAAATTTCCTTTCCTTTGCTTCACCAAACATCCTTCGGAACCAATCACTGCATATTTTCCATCATTGATGTTCTCTGTAGTATTCCGTTTAAAAGTGTAGTTTTGCAGCACTTCATAGAGACACATGTTCTCAAGATGATGACTTCTGTTTGGGTAATATGTGTCCAACATATTCGATTTAAAAATATCTGTACTTTCTGGTTCTTTTTCTGCTAAATATTCAATTTCTTGAACAGATTTTAGCACTCGATTTCGCATTGCTGCAAGACCAAGACTCACTCAAATGATTCTTCTACTTTTGGAGTATAGACTTGCAGATGATAACCGATGTGAGCATTCATATGCTCCAATTTCACGATGCGATAACATCTTCAAACTGAAACTCTATAATTTCTTAATTAAAGTCTTCTCGTGAGAAATCTCTTCCCACATTTTTTTCAATTCCGTCTTTTCTGATTTATTAATGTAGGACGTTACATATCGAGCAACAGCAATGGAATTGTCCGCAACATACTGAATATCCATGTTAGCGTTCCACATGGATAAAATAACTGGATCGTAGTCATTTATGTATTTTGACTCTTCGCTTCTTCTTAAGCTGGAGGTATTTTTCAGAGACTTTCTTGCGATGGTATGTCTCATAGCTGACATAAAACTGTTCACTCTTCCTTTAGATAATACAGGACGGGGAAATCCAAAATGATATTTGGTATAGAACCTATCCTTTGACTTGTACTTTCGTCGACAGTATTTCCCACACCTATTGCTTTGGAATCGTAAGACTAGTTGTTTTAAGTTTTTATCTTCTCTGCTATTGGGTACAGCACATGTGGCATAATCTTCAATGAAAGACAAAACAGTATCATCTGAATCTGTTCCAAATTTGGGGGCTTCCTTGATCCATAACAACATATATATATATGAGGAGCACCTCTTGCTTGATACTCCTTTCTCCAAAAGAAATCCACAACTTCTCCAAGAGGAGGATTTTTTTATTGCAGATGAAAGACATCATATCTTCAAATCTATGATTGAAATATCTGCATACATTAACAGGATCCAAAGAGCACAATTCTCCAGGAGTCTTGTATTCAATATTTTTTATATTGGAATTTGCCTCTCGAAGAAATTCATGTAAATCATCCCAAGCATACTCAGCACAGCATAGTGTAATAAACCATGTAGGAGTTCCTAAGTTCCATAGAATACATTTCAGTTCTCCATGATGACGGCACAAATAATTATTAGTCCCACGCTGACATGCCATCAGATTAATCAACTGAGATTCTAAATGATCATCTCTCTGATGCACTTTATCCATAAAATCCTTTGCAGTTACATTTTGCAGATGCATTCCAGTTTTTAAAATGTGATTTACTGCATATGAAAGTCCAGACAAGTCACTTTCAAACAGAAGATGAAATATATAAGGGATACATTGTCGAAATCTTGGATCTTCAGCATATAATCTTGTTGTCCGATATTCAGATGCAGGAATCTGCACAGTACCTTCATCATGTCGTCCACCTTTTCCTGTTGGAAACAACTGCGGGAAACAACGAGCTTCCAAGCTCTCTTCCCATACACTCATGGGACTTCCTCTTGCTTTTTTCATTTGGAACAACTCAATCGTATTCCCCATCACCTCTTTGGAATGAAGTGGATGTACACTGTAATGTTCATAGATTTCTTCACATCTGGACATGTCCACTTTTTCAATTTGTCCACTTAATGTTTCAGTATCTTCTGCTAAATCTACTTCTTCTTCTCCTACAAACACATTTCTATAGTACTCATTATTTTTTATCACATACAATGATGCCTTTTGCATTTTTTTAACATCCACTAACTATTGCCAGATTTTCTTATTCTTAGTAGGAACACCATTAACTAGAATGACTAGTGGTTCATTTGCTGCATGGTCTACACCAATAGTTTCAATGTTTTTCTTTAAATCTAATGGTAAATACACAACTCTTCCTTTCAATCCTCTTTGTAACTCTGATGGAGGTAATTTACCTGTTTTAGGCTCCATATGAACAATAGCCTGAAACGGGTGCACACATTGAAGGAGAATAGACTCATACGTATTTAAATCTATCAGCTCTGGAGGAATAGCAACCAACTCTAGATTATTATGAACAGCTCTAGCAGGCATTTTATTCTCATCTAATTTGTTATAACAATATTTGCAAATATGCTGCTCAGATCCCAAATCAAATGATTTTTTTAGTGACTTCGCCGACAACAAATACAAGAAACATTTGGTCTTTCACCTGAAATTACCTTAAACTTTGTGATTTGATCTTCAACATTTTTTGTAATCACGGGTCCTACATTGTCTTCAACATTTTGTTCTACTAATGTGTTAGTTTCTGCACTCTCTTGCTGAGGACCAAAGTAACAAAACTCAATATCATCACGAACCTTCTTCACATCTGATACTGACCCACGCAAAAGAGCACTGTTCAACTCATTTAACTTTAATGCTGGACTTTTTGCATAATACAATCTTCTCACTAACTTCCGCATTTGAGTATGATGTACTGCCAACATCCTAAAATAGTGAAAAACACTTTGACAAACTTTCCTAGAAAGACAAGCCAGAGAATGACCTTGCAAACCACTATTTTTTCTCACTCTGCAAGGGTCTAGTCCTTGCAACACCTTAATCTTTTGTTTAACACTTTTTTACTATATGCTCGTAAGAAACTACATAATTTATCAATAGATTCTTGTCGTACACTACAAATACTACTGCAATCCCAAGTGTACACAGGGTGTTTAGGACGTCTCCCTAGAACTTCATCAGCTATCACTTCTTCTACATTTCTTTCAACCATTTTCTCTTTGTCAATTGGACAACCATCTCTATCCTCATAACCTCGACCACTGGATGCAATAAATAAATAAATAAATTATTATAAATTATAATGTAATTATAATATTATTATTATAAATAAATTATTGCTCTGTAAATAACTCTCTTCATTAAAGAAAGGGTCTGAACTTGAACTGTGTTTCCATTCTCCCAAAAAAAATCACAAAATGTTGTTCTATTCATTACTCTTTTCTTCCTACTTTTGGCCTTCATTAAATGTATTGGTTTATCTAGTGATCTAATTCTCTTTAATACTAAAATGAATAGTTTCCTTTTTACTTCAAAAGCCTTTTCAACAATGGTTTCATTATGCTTCTTCATTTTATAAAATAGAGCTCTCTTTTTATATTTCTTCACATATTTCAGCAAATTATGTACTACTCTCTTGTAAAATGTTTTTTTGCGTATTTCCTTATACTGATTTTGCCTTCTTTTACCATACTTTGTCTCCTTTGACTGTCCATTTGCTTTTTTGCTTTTCCTATTATTTTAAATATTTTTTCTAGTTGAAGCATTCTTAGAGGTTTCAGCATTCTGGACATTCTGTATGGTCCTACAAACATTTTTAATACATTGCTTTGTGATCTTACCAGAAGATTTTTTCTTTTTAGCCACATTATGTTGTTCATTCAATACTTGTGGTTGATTTTTCTTCAAGTAACTTTCCTTTCTCTGTTCTTTTCTTTTTCTGGCATGATTTCTCTATTTTAATGGAGAAAAAGAGTATCTGTAAAAAATAATCACAAATAAATGTATATTAATATCGTTATAATTTATATTTTTCTATTACTATACAAACACATTTTATATAAATACTGACTAAGAAATTATAGCCCTGAAGCACAAGTGGGACGATCGTTAAAACACTACAATCATAGTGCATACTACTTAGAAGCAGTTCATGCCCTAAAGCCTGCCTCACTGAAAGACTACATGCTAACTAACTGAATGATTACACTACTATAAGGAGAGACACTGAGTGAAATCACAGTTGTTTGAATTTTACTTCATTGAATAGATCACTACATGCTACTAAAACACTCACAAAGGGTTTGCATCAGCAGTCACAGTGTGTTTGCTGGAGTGTATGCATAGTAACTGTGGAAAAGTAGGCCTGATGCACAAGTGTAAAACTGGTTAGACCACTATATACATAGTGGATAGTTACTTCAAACAGTCCTTGTCAAAAGGCATGCTTCACTGCATGAGTACCTGAATACTGACTGAAACATTAGAGTAATGCAAGGATAGTACCTGAATAAATCTTTTAAGGGTTTGGGTTTTTGTGTAGTAAAGATTACTACATGGTGCCTGATGAGTTACTAAAAGAGAGTAAGGGGATTGACAGGGTGTCTGCTGGAAGTGTATGGATACTGACTGGCGAATTGAAGGTGTGAAAGACAATTGTATACGTGGTTAGAGGCCTACATGCATAGTGGATAGGCGTTTGAATCAATCCATGTGCTAAGGCCTGCCTCACTCCATTAGTACTTGGGTACTGACTGAATGTTTAGAGTATTGCAAGGAGAGTGCCTGCATGAATTTATAAGTGTTTGTTTTTTGACACAGTTAATGGATGACTTCATGTCACTGAAAAAATCACTGGAGAAATGCAAAGGAAGTGACAGGGTGTTGGCAAGAACAGTATGGATATTGACTGGAATATTGATGGTGTGAAAGACAAGTGTGTAGGTGATTAGAGACCTATATGCATAGTGGATAGGCGTTTGAATCAATCCATGTGCTAAGGCCTGCTGCACTCCAATAGTACTTGGGTACTGACTGAATGTTTTGAGTATTGCAAGGAGAGTGCCTGGAAGAATTTATAAGTATTTGTTTTTTGGCTCAGTAAATACATTACTACATGGTGCTGAATGAGTCACTGGAGAACTATAAGGGGAGTGACAGGGTGCTTGCTGGAACTGTATGAATACTGACTGGGGAATTAAAGGTGTGAAAGAGAAGTGTGTAGGTGGCTAGAGACCTGCATGCATGGTGGATAGACGTTTTAAACAGTCCATGGACTAACACCTGGATCACTTCATAACTACCTGGGTACTGACTGAATCATTAGAGTACTGCTAGGAGAGTGCCTGAGTGAATCTTTTTAAGTTTTGGGGTTTTGGCGCAGTGAATAGATAAGTACATAGTGCCAAATGAGTAAGTGGAGGTGTGCAATTGTAGTGACAGGGTATTTATTGGAGTTTATAGATACTGACTGGGAAATTGAAGGTCTGAAAGACAATTGTGTTGGTAGTTAGAGGCCTCCATGCATAGTGGAAACGCGTTTGAATCAATCCATGTGCTAAGGCCTGCCTCACTCCATTAGTACTTGGGTACTGACTGAATGATTAGACTATTGCAAGAAGAGTGCCTGGGTGAATGTATAAGTGTTTCAGTTTTGGCACAGTGAATGCATTACTACATGGTGCTGAATAAGTCACTGGAAGAGTGCAAGGGGAGTGACAGGGTGTTTGCTGGAAGTACATGGATACTGACTGGGGAATTCAAGCTGTTAAAGACAAGTGTATAGTAGGTTAGAAGCCTGCATGCATACTGGATAGTCCTTTGAAGCAGTCCATGTGGTAATGCATGGTTCACTGCATGAGTACCTGGGTACTGACTGAATCATTAAACTACTGCTAGGAGACTGCCTGGGTAAAACTTTTAAGTTGTTCGGTTTTGGCGCAGTGAATAGATTAGTATATGGTACTGAATCAGTCACTAGAGGAGTGCAAGGTGAGTGACAGGGTGTTTATTGAAGTATATAGATACTGACTAGTTAAATGAAAAAGTGAAAGACAAGTGTGTAGGTGACTAGAGGCCTGCATGCATAGTGGATAGATGTTTAAACAGACCATGAGCTAAGACCTCGGACACTGCATGATTACCAGGGTACTGACTGAATCAGTACAGAACTGCAAGGAGAATGCCTGGGTCAATCTTTTTAAGTTTTTGTGTTTTGATGCAGTGAATAGATTACTGCATAGTGCTAGATGAGTCACTAGAGGTGTGCAAGTGGACTGAAAGAGTGTTTACTGGAGTTTATAGATACTGCTGGGAAATTAAAGGTCTGAAAGATAATTGTGTAGGTGGTTAGAAGACTCCATGCATAGTGGATACGCATTTGAATCAATCCATGTGCTAAGGCCTGCCTAACTCCATTACTACTTGCATATTAACTAAATGTATACAGTATTGTACGGAGAGTTCCTGGGTGAATTTATACGGGTTTAGGATTTGGCGCCGTAAAAGGATTACTACATGATGCTGAATGAGTCACTGGAGAACTATAAGGGGAGTGACAGGGTGTTTGCTGGAACTGTATGAATACTGTCTGGGGAATTGAAGGTGTGAAAGACAAGTGTGCAGATGGTTAGAGGACTGCCTGCATAGTCGATAGGGGTTTGAAGCAGTCCATGTGCTAAGGCCTGGTCACTGCATGAGTACTTGGGTACTGACTGAATAATTAGAGTACTGCAAGGAGAATGACTGGATGAATTTATAAGTGGTTGGGTTTTCGCACAGTGAATGGATTAGTACATGGTGCTGAATGGATCAGTAGAGGAGTGCAAGGGCAGTGACAGGGTGTTTGCTGGAAGTGTATGGATATTGACTGGGGAATTGAAGGTGTGAAAGACAAGTGTGTAGATGGTTAGAGGACTGCATGCAGAGTGGATAAGCATTTGAATCAATCCATGTGCTAAGGCCTGCCTCACTCCATTACTACTTGGATATTAACTGAATGTTTACAGTATTGCAAGGAGAGGTCCTGGGTGAATAGATAAGCAATGACTGGCTTCTAATTCTACCAAAACTTGAGAACAGGAAAGGTGTTTAAGCAGTTATGTGTATGCAAAGATATGAAGTACCCAAATGTAGGAAGGAGTAAGGGAACTGCACACAATCTACATATTTCAGTACTGCACTTTAGTGTCAAAGCCTGACTCATTTTATCAATGTTAAGCAAAGACTGGCTTCTAATACTACTACAACTTTGCAACATGACAAGTTTTAAAACAGTTATCTGTCAGCAAATACACAATGTTACCAAATGCTTCTCTTACAATGGTTACTCAAATGCACACAGACTCACAGTGTGATTCTAGACAAGCAACACTTTCCCTTGGACTTTACCAAAACACATTCACTACTCTGGAAGTAGTAAGGAAACTGCACACAATCTACATATTTCAGTACTTTTCTTTACTGTCAAAGCCTGACTCATTTTATCAATGCATAAGCAAAGACTGGCTTCTAATGCTACTAAAACTTGACAACATGACAGGTTTTAAAACAGTAATCTGCAAGCAAATACACGATATTACCAAATACTTCTCTCACAATGCTTACCCAAAAGCACACAGACTCACAGTGGGATTCTAGACAAGCAACACTATCCCTTGGACATTACCAAAACACATTCACTACTCTGGAAGGAGTAAGGGGACTGCACACAAATTACGTATTTCAGTACTGCACTTTAGTTGCAAAGCCTGACTCATTTTATCAATGCATAAGCAAAGACTGGCTTCTAATGCTACTAAAACTTGACAACATGACAGGTTTTAAAACAGTTATCTGTCAGCAAATACACAATGTTACCAAATGCTTCTCTCACAATGGTTGGCCAAACGCACACAGACTCACAATGTGATTCTAGACAAGCAACACTATCCCTTGGACTTTACCAAAACTAATTCACTACTCTGGAATGGGTAAGGTGACTGCACACATTCTACATATTTCAATACTGCACACTACTGTGAAAGCCTGACTCATTTTGCAATTGCATAAGCAATGACTGGCTTCTAATGCCACTCAAACTTGACAACAAACCACATTTTAAAGCAGTAATCTGCAATCAAATTCATGATGTTACCATATGCTTTTCTCACAATAATTGCCCAAATGCACACAGACTCACAGTGTAATTGCAGACAGCCAACTATCCCTTGTACAAAATGCATTTACTAGTCTACAAGATGTAGGTGACTGCACACATTGCAGAACATTTTCTTTTACACATTAGTACCAAAATGTTTCTCTCAAAATGATTCCTAAATGCACACAGACTCACTGTGTGATTCTAGACAAACAACACTATCCCTTGCACTGTACCAAAACACATTTCTTAATCTAGAAGGAGTACTACATTTTAGTGTAGAAACATGACTCATTTTGCAAATACATAAACAATGACTGGTTTCTAATTCTACGAAAACATAAAAACAGCACAGTTATCTGTCTGCAAACACATGAAAAACACAAATGCTTATCACAGAATGGTTTCTACATGCACACACATTGACAATAAGATTGTAGACAAAAAAAGTACTCCCTGCACTTTAGCAGGAGAAATATATTAGTCTGATTGTTGGACCCGGCCTCGTGGCGTGGTCTTAACCCTCTTGGATTGTGCTCATCCCCCCCGCACCGGCCTACACGGGCCGCCCTTTCAGGCCGCCAGGGACCCCTCCTCCCTTCGAGGCCCCCTTTGGATTGTACCCGTTTTCCTACACCGCCTCAGCGGCCCCCTTTTCCAGGCCACACAGGGGCCCCTCATCCCTTCGGGGTCCCCCCCCCCATACTTGCTCCACGCACCAGCCCACGCAGCCCGGCTCCCTCCGGCCTCAGCCCCAGCGAAGCCCCGACATCGAGGCACCAAGATCTGGCCAGGGGGCACCGCATGGCCACTTCACCACTCCCGGAGGAGGAGAGTTTCGATGGGACCCCCACCGTCCCTCAACACCTAGGTGCGATCGTCCTCCGGCCTCCCTGGGCCTGGCGCCTCTCCCGCTGGGCATCTGGCCTCTCCCAGCCCGGCCTCTCCGCCCCCCCCAGGCGCAAGGGTCCCGACATCAAAGGGCTCCAGACCTATATCTGGGGCAACCCCGCAATGGGACAGTAGTTGTATCCCGGAGTCAAGAGCCCTGCTGATGGAATCGCGGCTGACCCTACGGAGAAGAACTCTTGCTGGACACTATACCACGAGCCCTGCTGACTGCGTCGCGGCTCCACCTTATTGAGACAAGGAACCTCACGGAACATCGGAGCCCTGCTGACGCTGTCGCGGCCCAACCTCGCTGAAACCTCCCCCCAGAGCCCTGCTGACGTTGTCGCGGCTCGAGCTGAACTGAAACACCTTAAGAGCCCTGCTGACCTAGTCGCGGCTCAAGCTCCACGAACTGATCGCCAGAGCCCTGCTGACGCCGTCACGGCTCGACTTCTCCGAGACCCGGAGTCCCGCCAGCTTGAGGATCAAGACCTGGGCCTAAGGTACCCTCGTACCCAGCTGCTACTAGAGACTGTCCCGCTACCCCGTCCCTACCAAAGACTTTGAGACTCTTGCGGATCCCTTGATCCCCCCTTGTATATATCGATAACCGTAACTTCCTAAATGCTGATAAAGAATTGCTCGTCTTGATAAACATCCTCGAGTCCTGTGTGGTGGTGTTACTCTGCTAGTACGGTATAGGAGAAGGACCTCTCCTAGGAGGCTTCTCAGCAGCGCTCGGCTACTTCGTACAGTGTGGGGGCCCCCCTGGGTGGTCTCTCTGACCCCCCGAGGTCCGCCTTCCAACATTTGGTGGCCAGCGACGGGATCCGAGCCGAACGCAGATCGTACAAGCAAGTAACCCACTCGCTATCCATCCAGACGAACAGAGACCATGAGCAACCAGGAAACCACCACGACCATGGAGTTCCAACCAGAAAGATTGGAAGAGTACACGCACAAAGAGTTAAAACAGTTCTGCAAGGACAAGGGCATTGCGACCACCGGCCTAGGTACCAAGGAAGAGATGCAGAAAGCCCTGAGAACCTGGATAGAGTCCCAGGCGGGTCCCTCCCAGAGTGAAGGTCCCCTGCCCCTGAATACAGCCATGCCACCAGCACCGACCCCAGCGAACGGAGGGAGAAACAGCCTGGAAACCGGCCTCTCCGCGGAAGAAATACGAGAGCGGGAGAAGGTCCGGACCCATGAGCTAGAGCTCGCACGACTTCGGCTGGACGGCGAACTCCTGCTGGCCGAAAAGAAATTGGCCATGGAACAGCTACGGCTACAAGAGGAGATAGAGGAGAAGAAGCGGCATCGAGAGCTGGAGGAGAAAAGGCTGACCCTCGAACACGAGCGGGGCCTCAAAGAACTTGAGCTCAAGGCCCAGAAGGGGGAGACCGGCACCCCCAGCAATAGAGACGCTCTGCCGCCCACCGAAGCCAAGGTCCATATTCCCAAAGATGTCGTCAAGGAGTACTATAAAAACGACGACATCCAGCAGTGGTTTAAGGCGTACGAGGTGGCCATGACCTCCCATCGGGTACCCCGGAAGGATTGGGGTGCCGGCCTATGGGGTCGGTTCCTTAGCGATGGCCGAGACACCCTACTCCAGCTCCCGGAAGAGGTGATGACCTCGTACGACCATATGAAGGAGGCCCTGCTCACCCGCTATGGACTAACCGCGGAAATGTACCGCCAGCATTTCAGAGACTGCAAGAAAATCCCCGGTACCACGTGGGTAGAGTATGTTGACTTTTTCAGCAGGGCCCTGGAAGGTTGGATCAAGGGGAGCAAGGTCACCACCTACGGGCAGCTGGTCGACCTCATTATTTGGGAACACCTCTCCAACAACTGCTTCGTGGAGCTAAGACAACACCTCCTCGACAGCAAGCTGACCGAGCCGCGGAAGCTCGCCGATCGATGGGTCAACACCCGAGTCCCCCGGAGCTCGATGGGGGAGTACCAGCGAAACCCCACCGGACCCCCCCGCCAGCGCGGCGGGGGAGGAGGGTTGAACAGGAATCGGGTCATCCCAGCCAGGCTGCACCGGAGTCCGCCTCGGGGGCCGCATCAGCAACACACCTCCCCGAACCTAGCCCGAAGAGGGACGACGCCAGCCAAAACCGGACGCCGGCCCACGATAACCTGCTACGGCTGCCAACAAACAGGACACTATGCCAGCGACCCTGCCTGCCCCCGGAACCGACGAAGTGGGACCAGCGGGCCCCCGCCCCGACAACTAGCGGCTGCCGCCCTGGGAGAAGGGGAGGAAAAGGAAGAACCCCTCGACGGGGGGTCCACTGAGTGGGAGCCGGCGGCCATGTCCCTGGTCTGCCTGGGCAGCCGAGAAATGGTGCCCCGAACACCCATCCCGAGCAACACCCAGAAGTACCAACAGTGGGTCACTATCAATGGACGACGGGCCGAAGCCCTCCGTGACACCGGGGCCAGTGTCACCGCTGTCCGCTGCCACCTGGTGGCCCCCGAACAGATCCTGCCGAATGTGCTATGCCCCGTCCGGACGGCCGACAACAGCGTGAGCATGTGCCAGATAGCCCAGATTCCCTTCGAATGGGGAGGGGTGACGGGCATGCTGAAGGTGACTGTCCGCGACGACGCACCGGTGGACTGCCTGCTTGGGAACGACCTTGAGAGTTCCCCCTGGGCTCAAGTGGAGCGGTGAGAGCATCTCCGAATGCTAGGACTACCCGAATGGACCTGCGCCACCACCCGGTCCATGGCCGCCCAGGCCCCCCGTTCGTCCATGGCCGCCGACACCGTCGAGCCCGAGGGGCCCGTGCCACCACCTGCCTCCAGCGAGGAAGAAGCGGACACCGATGCCAGATCCACGGTGCCCCCCCCGGACGAGAACGCCTCTCTCGGCACACTCCCGGAGCTTGCCCAATGGCGCCACGACGGGGGCCCCACCAGAGAACAGTTCTTGCAGGAACAGAAGACCTGCCCCTCCCTTGAAGGAGTCCGGCAGCAAGCGGCCTCGCAGGCCAACGGTGACCAGACCGGAACCCACTGGGTCTATTGGGCCGAAGCACTACTGTACAGCGAGCAGAAGATTGCAGAACTGGGGGCCAGTCGAGTGCTGGTGGTCCCCCTCCGATTCCGGTAGTTCCTCCTTAACCTGGCACATGATGTGCCCCTCGCCGGGAACCTGGGGCAGGACAAAACCTACATCCGCCTGGTGACCCACTTCTACTGGCCCCGGATGCGGAAGGACGTGGACAACCACTGCCGGTCCTGCCAGACCTGCCAAGCCAGCGGCAAGATGGGGGGACGGGTCAAAGCCCCTCTCCAGCCCTTCCCAGCAGTCAACACCCCGTTCGAACGGGTCGGAATAGACATCGTAGGGCCCCTGGACCCCCGGACCGCCCTGGGTCACCGCTTCATCCTGGTCCTCGTAGACCACGCAACCAGGTACCCTGAGGCCATCCCGCTTCGAACTGTGACAGCCCCCGTAGTGGGCCGGGCCTTAATGGGCATCTTCTCGAGAGTGGGGTTCTCCCGAGAAGTGGTGAGCGACCGAGGTATGAACTTCATCTCTAAATACATGCGGTCCCTGTGGCAGCAGTGCGGGGTCACGTACAAGTTCACCACCCCATACCACCCTCAGGGGAACGGACTGGTCGAGCGGTTCAACAGAAACTTAAAAGGCATGATCAAGGGCCTGGAAGAACCCCTACGGCGGAGATGGGATGTCCTGCTGCCGTGCCTCCTGTTTGCCTATCGGGAGGTCCCGCAGAAGTCCCTGGGATTGAGCCCTTTCGAATTATTGTATGGGCATCATGTCCAAGGGCCCCTCAGCCTGGTCAAAGAGGGCTGGGAGACGAAGCCCCGAGATGCCCCTCCCGACGTCTACAGATACCTCCTGACCCTACGAAACCAGACACGAAGGTTCCGAGCCCTGGCCGAAGCCAACCTCGAGGCCAGCCAAGAGGACATGAAAAGATGGTACGATCAAAACGCCTCTACCATCGAGTTTGAGCCGGGCCAGCAAGTCTGGGTCATGTCACCGGTTGACCCCTGCGCCCTCCAGGACAAATGGACCGGGCCCTTCAAGGTGGTGGAAAAGAAGAGCCCTGTCACCTACCTGATCGACATGGAGTCTCCCCGGAACCCCCTCCGGGTTCTACACGCTAACCGGCTCAAACCCCACTTTGCCCGGACCGAACTAAGCCTACTGCTAGCGACCGACGACAGGGGCGAAGGCGACTCTGAGCCCCTACCCGACCTCCTGCGGACCAGCGACCACGACGGGACCATCGAAGGCGAACAACTCGCCTCCTCCCTGACCCTGGAACAGCACCACGACTGTCAGCAACTGTTGCAGCCCTTTGCGGCCCTCTTCTCCCTCACTCCGGGGGTGACTCCATGGTGTGTTCACGACGTCGACACTGGGATCAGTCCCCCCGTGCGACACAGAGCCTACAGAGTACCCGACCGGGTGCGGGCCTGCATCCAGGCTGAGGTGGCGAAGATGCTGGCCCTCGGGGTCATCGAGCCCTCCGACAGCCCGTGGGCCAGTCCCGTCGTCCTGGTGCCAAAGGCCGCCGCACCAGGCACCCCCCCGGAGCTATGATTTTGTGTGGACTACCGGGCCCTGAACGCTGTTACCAAGACCGATGCCCATCCTCTTCCCCGGGCCGACAAGCTCATCGACCGCTTAGGGGCAGCCCGCTACCTGAGCACTTTTGACCTCACCGCCGGGTACTGGCAGATCCAGCTCACCCCCGGTGCCCAAGAGAGATCCGCTTTCTCCACCCCTGATGGGCACTACCACTTTCGGGTGATGCCCTTCGGCATGAAGAACGCCCCGGCCACCTTCCAGAGACTAGTGAACAAGGTCCTGGCCGGGCTAGAGGCCTTCAGCGCGGCTTATTTAGATGACATTGCCGTATACAGCAGTCACAGGGCTGAGCACCTGGGGCACCTCAAAGCAGTCCTGGCCGCCCTCCAAAGGGCCGGGCTCACGATCAAGGCCAGCAAATGCCAGATAGGCCAAGGATCGGTGACCTATCTGGGCCATCAAGTAGGGAGCGGTCAGGTGGCTCCCCTCCAACCGAAAGTTGATGCCATTCAGGCGTGGGAACCCCCCACCACCCAGACAGCTGTCCGGGCCTTCCTGGGCCTCACCGGGTACTACCGGCGATTCATCAGAGACTATGGGAGCATTGTCGGCCCCCTCACAGAGCTCACGTCAAAAAAGCAGCCCAAGAAGGTACACTGAACCCCCCGCTGCCAGACGGCCTTCGAGACTCTCAAAACGGTGATGTGCACTGCCCCCGTGCTACAGGCCCCTGACTACAGCAAGGAGTTCGTGGTGCAGACGGACGCCTCCGAATATGGAATTGGGGCCGTCCTGTCCCAGGTAGATTCGGAGGGACTCGACAGACCAGTGACCTTCATCAGCCGACGGCTGCTGCTCCGGGAGCAGCGGTGGAGCACCATCGAGCGGGAGGCCTTCGCTGTAGTGTGGGCCCTCAAAAAGCTCCGGCCCTATCTCTTCGGCACCTACTTCCGGGTCCAGACCGACCACCGGCCCTTGCGGTGTATAATGCAAATGAGGGGCGAGAACCCCAAGCTGCTGCGATGGTCCATCTCGCTGCAAGGGATGGACTTCTCTGTTGAACACCGGCCCGGCAATGACCACGCCAACGCCGATGGCCTGTCCCGCTTCTTCCGCCTCGACGAGGAGAACCCCCAAGGAAATGGGGGACTCTCCCTGCCTTCGGCTGGGGGGGACGCCTGTTGGACCCGGCCTCGTGGCGTGGTCTTAACCCTCTTGGATTGTGCTCGTCCCCCCCGCACCGGCCTACACGGGCCGCCCTTTCAGGCCGCCAGGGACCCCTCCTCCCTTCGAGGCCCCCTTTGGATTGTACCCGTTTTCCTACACCCGCCTCAGCGGCCCCCTTTTCCAGGCCGCACAGGGGCCCCTCATCCCTTCGGGGTCCCCCCCCCATACTTGCTCCACGCACCAGCCCACGCAGCCTGGCTCCCTCCGGCCTCGGCCCCAGCGAAGCCCCGACATCGAGGCACCAAGATCTGGCCATGAGGCACCGCATGGCCACTTCACCACTCCCGGAGGAGGAGAGTTTCGATGGGACCCCCACCGTCCCTCAACACCTAGGTGCGATCGTCCTCCGGCCTCCCCGGGCCTGGCACCTCTCCCGCTGGGCATCTGGCCTCTCCCAGCCCGGCCTCTCCGCCCCCCCAGGCGCAAGGGTCCGGACATCAAAGGGCTCCAGACCTATATCTGGGGCAACCCCGCAATGGGACAGTAGTTGTATCCCGGAGTCAAGAGCCCTGCTGATGGAATCGCGGCTGACCCTACGGAGAAGAACTCTTGCTGGACACTATACCACGAGCCCTGCTGACTGCGTCGCGGCTCCACCTTATTGAGACAAGGAACCTCACGGAACATCGGAGCCCTGCTGACGCTGTCGCGGCCCAACCTCGCTGAAACCTCCCCCCAGAGCCCTGCTGACGTCGTCGCGGCTCGAGCTGAACTGAAACACCTTAAGAGCCCTGCTGACCTAGTCGCGGCTCAAGCTCCACGAACTGATCGCCAGAGCCCTGCTGACGCCGTCGCGGCTCGACCCCTCCGAGACCCGGAGTCCCGCCAGCTTGAGGATCAAGACCTGGGCCTAAGGTACCCTCGTACCCAGCTGCTACTAGAGACTGTCCCGCTACCCCGTCCCTACCAAAGACTTTGAGACTATTGCGGATCCCTCGATCCCCCCTTGTATATATCGATAACCGTAACTTCCTAAATGCTGATAAAGAATTGCTTGTCTTGATAAACATCCTCGAGTCCCGTGTGGTGGTGTTACTGTGCTAGTACGGTATAGGAGAAGGACCTCTCGTAGGAGGCTTCTCAGCAGCGCTCGGCTACTTCGTACAGTGTGGGGGCCCCCCTGTGTGGTCTCTCCGACCCCCCCGAGGTCCGCCTTCCAACACTGATTAAAATCTAAATAGACCACATACATCCCCTCACAATTAAATAACTCACCTTTCAAGTTGTTTTGTTGATTAAGAAGTATGTCAGTGACACACCAGATTTTCTTAGACAGAATCTCTGCACTGTGCACCTGTCAGCAAAACCAAAGAATGGCAACGTTTCCCTCTCATTTTGCACGCATATACATGTAAACATCAAATCACATTCCTTCCCACATTAATTCAAAAGCTAACACACATTTCTATTGGTTTAACATTTCGACCCTTTCCAAATGACATACATTTGAACCCTACCCTAATCTGCCTTCTGCCTGTTATCATAGAAACAGGTCATGGAGCACTTAACTGAGCACACAGGTCACAAGTTCAGCACACAATGTTGCTAATCAAAACTGCAAGTGTGCTTGACTTTTCAACATATCAGCTTATCATATATAATGTTCCTTTCAATCAGTTTTTGTTTACCAATAAGAATCAAGCGTTTAAAAAACAGAAACATGCACCCTAGTTTTCAGTGTAGAAGGTTGTCAAACAACCAATGATTTCTTGTCTTTTTTCAAAACTGCATCTTAGCCACCATTTTAGAAAAATCTTACTTTTCAAACTGCCATTTCATTTACAGAGACCATCTGAGTGCATCCAGACCTTCCTTCAAGATGCTTAGAATGTGGATTGAGGGACACAGCTAAATTTTCTCAAAGACCTAGGTTTGCCAAATGTAGACATTAAATGGACTGGATAGAGAGGGTTAAAGTGGCACCAATTGATGCCATTGGTAAAATCCTTTATGCATCTCCAACACCCTGACCTCATAATAGTGCGCTGTGGTGGCAATGACCTAGGTACTTTGACTGGTGTAGGTCTGGAAATGCTTATGCAGGACACTTTTGCAGAATTGATTTCACTTTTTCCCAAAACTGCCATTGTGTATTCTAACATATGCCAAAGGCAGAAATGGAACTGGTCCAATCATTTTTGTCCACTGATTGAGAAAGCTAGGAAACATATGAATTAATCTGTTTCTGATTTTCTCTGAGACTATAGAATGGGGTCCATTTACAATAACAATCTGAGCTTTCATATGCAAGAGATGTACAGGAGAGATGGAGTACACTTTACTGATGAGGGAAACAGAGTCTTCCTCAACAACTTTAGACTCTGTATAGTTACTTACTTATAAGTACCAAAAACTCTCAATGAACACAACAGCTCTTTTTAGAGCCACTCAAGAACAAAACACTTAAGCTTGATGTTTATCTCCCAAAGATTTCAGTTTTTCCCTTGGAGTCGTGCACCCAACGCGTTAGGAACCGCCCACCCTACGCGAGAGAAATCGTGCACCTAACGCGTTAGGATGCGCGACTCCTAATTTTACCGTAAAAAAGAACATAGCCCCTATCACTAATTTTTATTATACCCGGGGACCCCATCCCCCGGGGCTTATAAAAACACGTTGGGGACTGTGGGGGGAGCCCCAACACCCCCACGGACCCAGCCGGCTCCCCGCGTCCTTCGGGAGCCGGCATTGCTTTTCCACATGGGGAGCTGCTGACATACAGCTCGCCATGTGGAAAAGCAATATGGTTTGGATTTTGAAAGAGAGAGCAGGTTTCCCGCTCTCTCTTTCAAAATCCAAACGAAGTTTACTATGGGAGGGCGGGAGACTGCCGCCCTCTCATAGCAAACAACAGTGTCCTGGGGGTGGGCACCCCAGGACACTGTAGGTGGTGGGGATCCTCAGGGCCCTCGATGGCTCCAGGAGGGAGGCCACGCTGCCCCCTTCCCTCAATATATAAAGCCCCGGGGGGTGGTGGTCGCCTGGGCTTGGGGGGGCCGTTCATCCCCCCCACCCTATTTATTTGCTAGCCCCGGGGGTAGCGGTTAATTTGATACACATTTTGCCCCTGGGATCAGGCACCCCGGGGGCTAATTATTAAGGAAGTGCGAAAGCCCACGCTATGTTTTTTTACGGCTGGATCCACACACCCTGCGCGCATTTTGCCGTTTAAAAAAAAAAAAAGGGGGCCCTGGGTTTCCTTCTGGGACCCCATAAGCAACACTAGAGGGTCAGAGAATTTCTACCCTGCCCCCTTTACATCTTTCACACACTTATTTCCCTTACTTCCTCAGCCTCACTTCTACCGAGGCACAAAATGGCTGCCAACAGTTCCTGGTTTCGAATGTTGACAGACACTTGACAGCCAATTAGCATTCAGCGCGTGATTGGGAGGGTGCGTGCACGGTTCGCAGAGGGTGTGCTCAGGTTAAAAATAGGGTGCGCGGATCCTCCGAGGCCATAGATATATATGTACATTTAACTCTAATTTTCTCAGGAACTACTGAACGGATTTACACCATTTAAGCAAAAGGCACGAGTCTGAACGGAGGACTACCTTTTTACCAAATTTGGTGTAATTCCGTTCAGCAGTTCGGGCTGTAGCTGCGTCAAAAGGTCCTATGGGAAATTCCATGGGGAAAAACGCGTTTTGAGACCCCCCTTTTTTCTCGGGCCCCCACTTGACGAATCACCCTGAAACTTTCAGGATAGGAGCGGACCAGAGCTGGCCAAAAGTTTGGAAAAGTTTGCGAAGATTCGTCAACCGGTGCCAGACTTATTGGGAATAGAATGTTGCAGATTTCCTATGGAAAATAGGTTCCAGCTATAACTACCTACTGGCGTCATCCTGTAGGTAATATATATACATACATATATATAAATGCATATGCATATATATGCATCTATATATATGTGCATATGTGTACGCGTAGAGAGAGGTAGAGAGAGCTGTAGAGGTAGAGGTGTAGAGTTAGAGGTGTAGAGGTAGATGTGTAGAGGTAGCGAGGTAGAGGTAGAGAGGTAGAGAGTAGTAGAGAGAGAGGTAGAGAGAGGTAAAGAGGTAGAGAGTAGAGTGTGAGTAATAGAGAGTAGAGAGTGAGTAGTAGAGAGTAGTAGAGAGTAGTAGAGAGGGTAGCAGAGAGTGAGTAGTAGACAGTAGTAGAGTGAGTAATAGAGAGTGAGTAGTAGAGAGTAGTAGAGAGAGAGTAGTAGAGAGTGAGTAGTAGAGAGTGAGTAGTAGAGTGAGTAGTAGAGAGTAGTAGAGAGAAGTAGAGAGTGAGTATTAGAGAGTGAGTAGTAAAGAGTGAGTTGTAGAGAGTAGTAGAGTGAGTAGCAGAGAGAGAGAGTAGTAGAGAGTAGTAGAGAGTGAGTAGTAGAGAGTAGTAGAGAGAGAGTAGTAGAGACTGAGTAGTAGAGAGTAGTATGAGTAGTAAAGACTTGTAGAGAGAGAGTAGTAGAGACTGAGTAGTAGAGAGTAGTAGAGCATGAGTAGTAGAGAGTGAGTAGTAGAGAGTAGTAGAGAGTGAGTATTAGAGAGTGAGTAATAGAGAGTAGTGAAGTAGTAGAGAATGAGAAGTGGAGAGTAGTAGAGAGTGAGTAGTAGAGTGAGTAGTAGAGAGTAGTAGAGAGTGAGTAGTAGAGTGAGTACTAGAGAGAAATAGAGAGCGAGTAGTAGAGCGTGTGTAGTAGAGAGAGAGTAGTAGAGAGTGAGTAGTAGAGAAAGTAGTGGAGAGTGAGAAGTAGAGAGAGTAAGAGAGAGCAGTAGAGTAGTAGAGAGTGAGTAGTAGAGTAAGTAGTAGAGAGTAGTTGAGAGCGAGTAGTAGAGAGCGAGTAGTGGAGAGTAAGCAGTAGAGAGTAGAAGAAAGTGTGTAGTAGAGAGTGAGTAGTAGAGAGTAGTAGAGAGTAGTAGAGAGTGAGTAGTAGAGAGAGAATAGTAGAGAGAGTAGTAGAGAGTGAGTAGTACAGAGTAGTAGAGTGAGTAGTAGACAGTGAGTAGTAGAGAGTAGTAGAGTGAGTAGTAGATAGAGTAGTAGAGAGTGAGCAGAAGAGAGTGAGTAGTAGAGAGAGTAGTAGAGAGTAGTAGAGTAGTAGAGAGTAAGTAGTAGAGAGTGAGTAGTAGAGAATAGTAGAGAGCGAGAAATAGAGAGTGAGTAGTAGAGAGTAGAAGTGAATGAGTAGTAGAGTGAGTAGTAGAGAGTAGTAGAGAGTGAGTAGTAGAGTGAGTACTAGAGAGTAGTAGAGAGCTAGTAGTAGAGAGCAAGTAGTAGAGCGTGTGTAGTAGAGAGTGAGTAGTAGAGAGTAGTAGAGAGTGAGTAGTAGAGAAAGTAGTAGAGAAGTAGAGAGAGTAAGAGAGAACAGTAGAGTAGTAGAGAGTGAGTAGTAGAGTGAGTAGTAGAGAGTAGTTGAGAGTGAGTAGCAGAGAGTGTGTAGTGAAAAGTGAGCAGTAGAGAGTAGTAAAGAGTGAATAGTAGAGAGTGAGTAGTAGAGAGTAGTAGAGAGTAGTAGACAGTGAGTAGTAGAGAGAGAGTAGTAGAGCGAGAGTAGTAGAGAGTGAGTAGTACAGAGTAGTAGAGTAGTAGAGAATGAGTGGAAGAGAGTAGTAGAGAGTAGCAGAGTGAGTAGTAGAGAATAGTAGAGAGTGAGTAGTAGAGAGAGTAGTAGAGAGTAGTAGAGTAGTAGAGAGTGAGTAGCAGAGAGTGAGTAGTAGAGAGTGAGAAGTAGAAAGAGTAGTAGAGAGTAGTAGAGTAGTAGAGAGTAAGTAGTAGAGAGTGAGTAGTAGGGAGTAGTAGAGATTGAGTAGTAGAGAAAGAATAGTGGAGAGTGAGTAGTAGAGAGTAGTAGAGAGTGAGCAGTAGAGAGTAAGTAGTAGAGTGAATAGTAGAGAGTGGTTAGTAGAGAGAGAGTATTAAAGAGTGAGTAGTAGAGAGTAGTAGAGTGAGTAGTAGAGTGAGTAGTAGAGAGAGAGTAGTAGAGAGTAGTAGAGAGTAAGTAGTAGAGATTAAATAGTAGAGAATAGTAGAGAGAGAGTAGTAGACAGTAGCATAGAGTGAGTCGAAGAGAGTGAGTAGTAGAGCAGTAGCGAGTGAGTAGTAGTGAGTAGTGGAGAGTGGTAGAGAGTGAGTAGTAGAGAGTAGTAGAGTAGTAGAGAGTGAGTAGTAGAGAGAGAGTAGTAGAGAGTAGTAGAGAGTGAGCAGTAGAGTAGTAGAGAGTGAGTAGTAGAGAGTGAGTAGTAGAGAGTTATAGAGAGTGAGTAGTAGAGTGAGTACTAGAGAGAAGTAGAGAGCGAGTAGTAGAGAGCAAGTAGTAAAGCATGTCTAGTAGAGAGTGAGTAGTAGAGAGTAGTAGAGAGTGAGTAGTAGAGAGAGTAAGAGAGAGTAGTAGAGTAGTAGAGAGTGAGTAGTAGAGTGAGTAGTAGAGAGTAGTAGAGTGAGTAGTAGAGTGAGTAGTAGAGAGAGAGTAGTAGAGTAGTAGAGAGTGAGTAGTGAAGTGAGTAGTAGAGAGTAGTTGAGAGCGAGCAGTAGAGAGTGAGTAGTGGAGAGTGACCAGTAGAGAGTAGTCAGTAGAGAATAGTAGAGAGTGAGTAGTAGAGAGTGAGTAGTAGAGAAAGTAGTACAGAGTGAAAAGTAGAGAGAGTAAGAGAGAGTAGTGGAGAAGTAGAGAGTGAGCAGTAGAGTGAGTAGTAGAGAGAAGTAGAGAGTGAGTAGTAGAGTGAGTACTAGAGAGTAGTAGAGAGTGAGTAGTAGAGAGCAAGTAGTAGAGTGTGTGTAGTAGAGAGTGAGTAGTAGAGAGTAGTAGAGAGTGAGTAGTAGAGAAAGTAGTAGAGAGTGAGAAGTAGAGAGAGTAAGAGAGAGTAGTAGAGTAGTAGAGAATGAGTAGTAGAGTGAGTAGTAGAGAGTAGTTGAGAGCGATTAGTAGAGAGTGAGTAGTGGAGAGTGAGCAGTAGAGAGTAGCAGAGAGTGAGTAGAAGAGAGTGAGTAGAAGATAGTGAGTAGTAGAGAGTAGTAAAGAGTAGTAGAGAGTGAGTATTAGAGAGAGAAGAGTAGTAGAGAGTGAGTAGTAGAGTGAGTAGTAGAGAGTGAGTAGTAGAGCAGTTGTGAGTGAGTGGAAGAGAGTAGTAGAGTGAGTAGTAGAGAATAGTGGAGAGTGAGTAGTAGAGAGAGTAGTAGAGAGTAGCAGAATAGTAGAGAGTGAGTAGTAGAGAGTGAGTAGTAGAGAGAGTAGTAGAGAGTAAGTAGTAGAGAGTGAGTAGTAGAGAGTAGTAGAGAGTGAGTAGTAGAGAGTGAGTAGTGGACAGTGAGTATTAGAGAGTAGTAGAGTAGTAGAGAGTAAGTAGTAGAGAGTGAGCAGTATAGAGTAGTAGAGAGTGAGTCGTAGAGAGTGACTAGTGGAGAGTGAGTAGCAGAGAGTAGTAGAGAGCGAGTAGTAGAGAGTGAGCAGTATAGAGTGAGTAGTAGAATGAATAGTAGAGAGTGAGTAGTGGAGAGAGAGTAGTAGAGAGTGAGTAGTAGAGAGTAGTAGAGTGAGTAGTAGAGAGAGAGTAGTAGAGAGTAGTAGAGAGTGAGTAGTAGAGTAGTAGTAGAGAGAGAGTAGTAGACAGTAGTATAGTGAGTGGTAGAGAGTAGTAGAGAGTAGTAGAGTGAGTAGTAGAGGGTGAGTAGTAGAGAGTGAATAGTAGAGAGTAGTAGAGAGAGAGTAGTAGACAGTAGTATAGAGTGAGTAGAAGAGAGTGAGTAGAAGAGTAGTAGAGTAGTAGCGTGTGAGTAGTAGTGAGTAGTAGAGAGTAGTAGAGAGTGAGTAGTAGAGAGTAGTAGAGTAGTATAGAGTGAGTAGTAGAGAGA
Source organism: Triturus cristatus (assembly GCF_964204655.1). Classification (NCBI taxonomy): domain Eukaryota; kingdom Metazoa; phylum Chordata; class Amphibia; order Caudata; family Salamandridae; genus Triturus; species Triturus cristatus. Next base: position 1,116,250,730 of record NC_140590.1, read on the forward strand.
GAGTAGTAGAGAGTGAATAGTAGAGAGTGAGTAGTAGACAGTAGTAGAGTGATTAATAGAGAGTGAGTTGTAGAGAGTGAGTACTAGAGTGAGTACTAGAGAGTAGTAGAGAGAAGTAGAGAGTGAGTAGTAGAGAGTGAGTATTAGAGAGTAGTAGAGTAAGTAGCAGAGAGAGAGTAGTAGAGAAAGTAGTAGAGAGTGAGAAGTAGAGAGAGTAAGAGAGAGTAGTAGAGTAGTAGAGAATGAGTAGTAGAGTGAGTAGTAGAGAGTAGTTGAGAGTGAGTAGTAGAGAAAGTAGTAGAGAGTGAGAAGTAGAGAGAGTAAGAGAGAGTAGTGGAGTAGTAGAGAATGAGTAGTAGAGTGAGTAGTAGAGAGTAGTTGAGAGCGAGTAGTAGAGAGTGAGTAGTGGAGAGTGAGCAGTAGAGAGTAGCAGAGAGTGAGTAGAAGAGAGTGAGTAGAAGATAGTGAGTAGTAGAGAGTAGTAAAAAGTAGTAGAGAGTGAGTAGTAGAGAGAGAAGAGAAGAGAGAGAGTAGTAGAGAGTGAGTAATAGAGTGAGTAGTAGAGAGTGAGTAGTAGAGAGTGAGTAGTAGAGTAGTTGTGAGTGAGTGGAAGAGAGTAGTAGAGTGAGTAGTAGAGAATAGTGGAGAGTGAGTAGTAGAGAGTAGCAGAATAGTAGAGAGTGAGTAGTAGAGAGTGAGTAGTAGAGAGAGTAGTAGAGAGTAGTAGAGTAGTAGAGAGTAAGTAGTAGAGAGTGAGTAGTAGAGAGTAGTAGAGAGTGAGTAGTAGAGAGTGAGTAGTGGACAGTGAGTATTAGAGAGTAGTAGAGTAGTAGAGAGTAAGTAGTAGAGAGTGAGCAGTATAGAGTAGTAGAGAGTGAGTCGTAGAGAGTGAGTAGTGGAGAGTGAGTAGTAGAGAGTAGTAGAGAGCGAGTAGTAGAGAGTGAGCAGTATAGAGTGAGTAGTAGAATGAATAGTAGAGAGTGAGTAGTGGAGAGAGAGTAGTAGAGAGTGAGTAGTAGAGAGTAGTAGAGTGAGTAGTAGAGAGAGAGTAGTAGAGAGTAGTAGAGAGTGAGTAGTAGAGTAGTAGTAGAGAGAGAGTAGTAGACAGTAGTATAGTGAGTGGTAGAGAGTAGTAGAGAGTAGTAGAGTGAGTAGTAGAGGGTGAGTAGTAGAGAGTGAATAGTAGAGAGTAGTAGAGAGAGAGTAGTAGACAGTAGTATAGAGTGAGTAAAAGAGAGTGAGTCGAAGAGTAGTAGAGTAGTAGCGCGTGAGTAGTAGTGAGTAGTAGAGAGTAGTAGAGAGTGAGTAGTAGAGAGTAGTAGAGTAGTATAGAGTGAGTAGTAGAGAGAGAGTAGTAGAGAGTGAATAGTAGAGAGTGAGTAGTAGACAGTAGTAGAGTGATTAATAGAGAGTGAGTTGTAGAGAGTGAGTACTAGAGTGAGTATTAGAGAGTAGTAGAGAGAAGTAGAGAGTGAGTAGTAGAGAGTGAGTATTAGAGAGTAGTAGAGTAAGTAGCAGAGAGAGAGTAGTGGAGAGTGAGTAGTAGAGTGAGTAGTAGAGAGTAGTAGAGAGAGAGTAGTAGAGAGTGAGTAATAAAGAGTAGTAGAGAGTGAGTAGTAGAGAGTGATTAGTAGAGTGAGTAGTTGAGAGTGAGTAGTAGAGAGTAGTAGAGAGAGAGTAGTAGAGAGTGAGTAGTAGAGAGGAGTAGCGATTGAGTAGTAGAGAGTAGTAGAGAGAGAGTAGTAGAGACTGAGTAGTAGAGAGTGAGTAGTAGAGAGTGAGTAGTAGAGAGTAGTAGAGTGAGTAGTAGAGAGTGAGTAATAGAGAGAGAGTAGTAGAAAGTGAGTAGTAGAGAGAGTAGTAGAGAGTAGTAGAGTAGTATAGAGTAAGTAGTAGAGCGTGAGTAGTAGAGAGTAGTAGAGAGTGAGTAGTAGAGAGTGAGTAGTGGAGAGTGAGTAGTAGAGAGTAGTAGAGAGGGAGTAGTAGAGAGTGAGCAGTAGAGAGTGAGTAGTAGAATGAATAGTAGGGAGTGATTAGTTCAGAGAGAGTAGTAGAGAGTGAGTAGTAGAGAGTAGTAGAGTGAGTAGTAGAGTGAGTAGTAGAGAGAGAGTAGTAGAGAGTAGTAGAGATTGAGTAGTAGAATGAGTAGTAGAGAGTAGTAGAGAGTGAGTAGTAGAGTGAGTACTAGAGAGAAGTAGAGAGCGAGTAGTAGAGAGCACGTAGTAGAGCATGTGTAGTAGAGAGTGAGTAGTAGAGAGTAGTAGAGAGTGAGTAGTAGAGAAAGTAGTGGAGAGTGAGAAGTAGAGAGAGTAGTAGAGTAGTAGAGAGTGAGTAGTGAAGTGAGTAGTAGAGAGTAGTTGAGAGCGAGCAGTAGAGAGTGAGTAGTGGAGAGTGACCAGTAGAGAGTAGTCAGTAGAGAATAGTAGAGAGTGAGTAGTAGAGAGTGAGTGGTAGAGAGTAGTAGAGAGTAGTAGAGAGTGAGTAGTAGAGAGAGAATAGTAGAGAGAGTAGTAGAGAGTGAGTAGTACAGAGTAGTAGAGTGAGTAATAGAGAGTGAGTAGTACAGAGTGAGTTGTAGAGTAGTAGAGAGTGAGTGGTAGAGAGTAGTAGAGAGTAGTAGAGTGAGTAGTAGAGAATAGTAGAGTGTGAGTAGTAGAGAGAGTAGTAGAGAGTAGTAGAGAGTAAGTAGAAGAGAGTGAGTAGTAGAGAGTGAGAAGTAGAGAGAGTAGTAGAGAGTAGTAGAGTAGTAGAGAGTAAGTAGTAGAGAGTGAGTAGTAGAGAGTAGTAGAGAGTGAGTAGTTGAGAGTGAGTAGTGGAGAGTGAGTAGGAGAGAGTAGTAGAGAGCGAGTAGTAGAGAGTGAGCAGTAGAGAGTGAGTAGTAGAGTGAATAGTAGAGAGTGATTAGTGGAGAGAGAGTGGTAGAGAGTGAGTAGTAGAGAGTAGTAGAGTGAGTAGTAGAGTGAGTAGTAGAGAGAGAGTAGTAGAGAGTAGTAGAGAGTGAGTAGTAGAGTGAGTGGAAGAGAGTTGTGGAGAGTGAGTAGCAGAGTGAGTACTAGAGAGAAGTAGAGAGCGAGTATTAGAGAGCAAGTAGTAGATCATGTGTAGTAGAGAGTGAGTTGTAGAGAGTAGTAGAGAGTGAGTAGTAGAGAAAGTAGTAGAGTGTGAGAAGTAGAGAGAGTAAGAGAGAGGAGTAGAGTAGTAGAGAGTGAGTAGTAGAGTGAGTAGTAGAGAGTAGTTGAGAGCGAGCAGTAGAGAGTGAGTAGTGGAGAGTGAAAAGTAGAGAGTAGTCAGAAGAGAGTAGCAGAGAGTGAGTAGTAGAGAGTGAGTAGTTGAGAGTAGTAGAGCGTAGTAGAGAGTGAGTAGTAGAGAGAGAATAGTAGAGAGAGTAGTAGAGAGTGAGTAGTACAGAGTGAGTTGTAGAGTAGTAGAGAGTGAGTGGTAGAGAGTAGTAGAGAGTAGTAGAGTGAGTAGTAGAGAATAGTAGAAAGTGAGTAGTAGAGTGAGTAGTAGAAAGTAGTGGAGAGTGAGTAGTAGAGTGAGTACTAGAGAGTAGTAGAGAGCAAGTAGCAGAGAGCAAGTAGTAGAGCGTGTGTAGTACAGAGTGAGTAGTAGAGAGTAGTAGAGAGTGAGTAGTAGAGAAAGTAGTAGAGAGTGAGAAGTAGAGAGAGTAAGAGAGAGTAGTAGAGTAGTAGAGAGTGAGTAGTAGAGTGAGTAGTAGAGAGTGGTAGAGAGTGAGTAGTAGAGTGAGTACTAGAGAGTAGTAGAGAGCGAGAAGTAGAGAGCAAGTAGTAGAGCGTGTGTAGTAGAGAGTGAGTAGTAGAGAGTAGCAGAGAGTGAGTAGTAGAGAGTAGTAGAGTGAGTAGTAGAGAGTGAGTAGTAGAGAGTGATTAGTAGAGTAGTAGAGAATGAGTGGTAGAGAGTAGTAGAGTGAGTAGTAGAGAATAGTAGAGAGTGAGTAGTAGAGAAAGAGAAGTAGAGAGAGTAGTAGAGAGTAGTAGAGTAGTAGAGAGGAAGTATTAGAGAGTGAGTAGTAGAGAGTAGTAGAGAGTGAGTAGTAGAGAGTTAGTAGTGGAGAGTGAGTAGTAGAGAATAGTAGAGAGCTAGTAGAGAGTGAGCAGTAGAGAGTGATTAGTAGAGTGAATAGTAGAGAGTGATTAGTGGAGAGAGAGTATTAGAGAGTGAGTAGTAGAGAGTAGTAGAGTGAGTAGTAGAGTGAGTAATAGAGAGAGAGTAGTAGAGAGTGAGTAGTAGAGTAGTAGAGAGTGAGTGGTAGAGAGTAGTAGAAAGTGAGCAGTAGAGAGTGATTAGTAGAGTGAATAGTAGAGAGTGATTAGTGGAGAGAGAGTAGTAGAGAGTGAGTAGTAGAGAGTAGAAGAGTGAGTAGTAGAGTGAGTCCTAGAGAGTAGTAGAGAGCAAGTAGTAGAGAGCAAGTAGTGTAGCGTGTGTAGTACAGAGTGAGTAGTAGAGAGTAGTAGAGAGTGAGTAGTAGAGAAAGTAGTAGAGAGTGAGAAGTAGAGAGAGTAAGAGAGAGTAGTAGAGTAGTAGAGAGTGAGTAGTAGAGTGAGTAGTAGAGCGTAGTAGAGAGTGAGTAGTAGAGTGAGTACTAGAGAGTAGTAGAGAGCGAGAAGTAGAGAGCAAGTAGTAGAGCGTGTGTAGTAGAGAGTGAGTAGTAGAGAATAGTAGAGAGTGAGTAGTAGAGAAAGTAGTAGAGAGTGAGAAGTAGAGAGAGTAAGAGAGAGTAGTAGAGTAGTAGAGAATGAGTAGTAGAGTGAGTAGTAGAGAGTAGTTGAGAGCGATTAGTAGAGAGTGAGTAGTGGAGAGTGAGCAGTAGAGAGTAGCAGAGAGTGAGTAGAAGAGAGTGAGTAGAAGATAGTGAGTAGTAGAGAGTAGTAAAGAGTAGTAGAGAGTGAGTAGTAGAGAGAGAAGAGTAGTAGAGAGTGAGTAGTAGAGTGAGTAGTAGAGAGTGAGTAGTAGAGCAGTTGTGAGTGAGTGGAAGAGAGTAGTAGAGTGAGTAGTAGAGAATAGTGGAGAGTGAGTAGTAGAGAGAGTAGTAGAGAGTAGCAGAATAGTAGAGAGTGAGTAGTAGAGAGTGAGTAGTAGAGAGAGTAGTAGAGAGTAGTAGAGTAGTAGAGAGTAAGTAGTAGAGAGTGAGTAGTAGAGAGTAGTAGAGAGTGAGTAGTAGAGAGTGAGTAGTGGACAGTGAGTATTAGAGAGTAGTAGAGTAGTAGAGAGTAAGTAGTAGAGAGTGAGCAGTATAGAGTAGTAGAGAGTGAGTCGTAGAGAGTGACTAGTGGAGAGTGAGTAGCAGAGAGTAGTAGAGAGCGAGTAGTAGAGAGTGAGCAGTATAGAGTGAGTAGTAGAATGAATAGTAGAGAGTGAGTAGTGGAGAGAGAGTAGTAGAGAGTGAGTAGTAGAGAGTAGTAGAGTGAGTAGTAGAGAGAGAGTAGTAGAGAGTAGTAGAGAGTGAGTAGTAGAGTAGTAGTAGAGAGAGAGTAGTAGAGCAGTTGTGAGTGAGTGGAAGAGAGTAGTAGAGTGAGTAGTAGAGAATAGTGGAGAGTGAGTAGTAGAGAGAGTAGTAGAGAGTAGCAGAATAGTAGAGAGTGAGTAGTAGAGAGTGAGTAGTAGAGAGAGTAGTAGAGAGTAGTAGAGTAGTAGAGAGTAAGTAGTAGAGAGTGAGTAGTAGAGAGTGAGTAGTAGAGAGTGAGTAGTGGACAGTGAGTATTAGAGAGTAGTAGAGTAGTAGAGAGTAAGTAGTAGAGAGTGAGCAGTATAGAGTAGTAGAGAGTGAGTCGTAGAGAGTGACTAGTGGAGAGTGAGTAGCAGAGAGTAGTAGAGAGCGAGTAGTAGAGAGTGAGCAGTATAGAGTGAGTAGTAGAATGAATAGTAGAGAGTGAGTAGTGGAGAGAGAGTAGTAGAGAGTGAGTAGTAGAGAGTAGTAGAGTGAGTAGTAGAGAGAGAGTAGTAGAGAGTAGTAGAGAGTGAGTAGTAGAGTAGTAGTAGAGAGAGAGTAGTAGACAGTAGTATAGTGAGTGGTAGAGAGTAGTAGAGAGTAGTAGAGTGAGTAGTAGAGGGTGAGTAGTAGAGAGTGAATAGTAGAGAGAGTAGTAGACAGTAGTATAGAGTGAGTAGAAGAGTAGTAGAGTAGTAGCGTGTGAGTAGTAGTGAGTAGTAGAGAGTAGTAGAGAGTGAGTAGTAGAGAGTAGTAGAGTAGTATAGAGTGAGTAGTAGAGAGAGAGTAGTAGAGAGTGAATAGTAGAGAGTGAGTAGTAGACAGTAGTAGAGTGATTAATAGAGAGTGAGTTGTAGAGAGTGAGTACTAGAGTGAGTACTAGAGAGTAGTAGAGAGAAGTAGAGAGTGAGTAGTAGAGAGTGAGTATTAGAGAGTAGTAGAGTAAGTAGCAGAGAGAGAGTAGTAGAGAAAGTAGTAGAGAGTGAGAAGTAGAGAGAGTAAGAGAGAGTAGTAGAGTAGTAGAGAATGAGTAGTAGAGTGAGTAGTAGAGAGTAGTTGAGAGCGAGTAGTAGAGAAAGTAGTAGAGAGTGAGAAGTAGAGAGAGTAAGAGAGAGTAGTGGAGTAGTAGAGAATGAGTAGTAGAGTGAGTAGTAGAGAGTATTTGAGAGCGAGTAGTAGAGAGTGAGTAGTGGAGAGTGAGCAGTAGAGAGTAGCAGAGAGTGAGTAGAAGAGAGTGAGTAGAAGATAGTGAGTAGTAGAGAGTAGTAAAAAGTAGTAGAGAATGAGTAGTAGAGAGAGAAGAGAAGAGAGAGAGTAGTAGAGAGTGAGTAATAGAGTGAGTAGTAGAGAGTGAGTAGTAGAGAGTGAGTAGTAGAGTAGTTGTGAGTGAGTGGAAGAGAGTAGTAGAGTGAGTAGTAGAGAATAGTGGAGAGTGAGTAGTAGAGAGAGTAGTAGAGAGTAGCAGAATAGTAGAGAGTGAGTAGTAGAGAGTGAGTAGTAGAGAGAGTAGTAGAGAGTAGTAGAGTAGTAGAGAGTAAGTAGTAGAGAGTGAGTAGTAGAGAGTAGTAGAGAGTGAGTAGTAGAGAGTGAGTAGTGGACAGTGAGTATTAGAGAGTAGTAGAGTAGTAGAGAGTAAGTAGTAGAGAGTGAGCAGTATAGAGTAGTAGAGAGTGAGTCGTAGAGAGTGAGTAGTGGAGAGTGAGTAGTAGAGAGTAGTAGAGAGCGAGTAGTAGAGAGTGAGCAGTATAGAGTGAGTAGTAGAATGAATAGTAGAGAGTGAGTAGTGGAGAGAGAGTAGTAGAGAGTGAGTAGTAGAGAGTAGTAGAGTGAGTAGTAGAGAGAGAGTAGTAGAGAGTAGTAGAGAGTGAGTAGTAGAGTAGTAGTAGAGAGAGAGTAGTAGACAGTAGTATAGTGAGTGGTAGAGAGTAGTAGAGAGTAGTAGAGTGAGTAGTAGAGGGTGAGTAGTAGAGAGTGAATAGTAGAGAGTAGTAGAGAGAGAGTAGTAGACAGTAGTATAGAGTGAGTAAAAGAGAGTGAGTAGAAGAGTAGTAGAGTAGTAGCGCGTGAGTAGTAGTGAGTAGTAGAGAGTAGTAGAGAGTGAGTAGTAGAGAGTAGTAGAGTAGTATAGAGTGAGTAGTAGAGAGAGAGTAGTAGAGAGTGAATAGTAGAGAGTGAGTAGTAGACAGTAGTAGAGTGATTAATAGAGAGTGAGTTGTAGAGAGTGAGTACTAGAGTGAGTATTAAAGAGAGTAGTAGAGAGAAGTAGAGAGTGAGTAGTAGAGAGTGAGTATTAGAGAGTAGTAGAGTAAGTAGCAGAGAGAGAGTAGTGGAGAGTGAGTAGTAGAGTGAGTAGTAGAGAGTAGTAGAGAGAGAGTAGTAGAGAGTGAGTAATAAAGAGTAGTAAAGAGTGAGTAGTAGAGAGTGATTAGTAGAGTGAGTAGTTGAGAGTGAGTAGTAGAGAGTAGTAGAGAGAGAGTAGTAGAGAGTGAGTAGTAGAGAGGAGTAGCGATTGAGTAGTAGAGAGTAGTAGAGAGAGAGGAGTAGAGACTGAGTAGTAGAGAGTGAGTAGTAGAGAGTGAGTAGTAGAGAGTAGTAGAGTGAGTAGTAGAGAGTGAGTAATAGAGAGAGAGTAGTAGAAAGTGAGTAGTAGAGAGAGTAGTAGAGAGTAGTAGAGTAGTATAGAGTAAGTAGTAGAGCGTGAGTAGTAGAGAGTAGTAGAGAGTGAGTAGTAGAGAGTGAGTAGTGGAGAGTGAGTAGTAGAGAGTAGTAGAGAGGGAGTAGTAGAGAGTGAGCAGTAGAGAGTGAGTAGTAGAATGAATAGTAGGGAGTGATTAGTGGAGAGAGAGTAGTAGAGAGTGAGTAGTAGAGAGTAGTAGAGTGAGTAGTAGAGTGAGTAGTAGAGAGAGAGTAGTAGAGAGTAGTAGAGATTGAGTAGTAGAATGAGTAGTAGAGAGTAGTAGAGAGTGAGTAGTAGAGTGAGTACTAGAGAGAAGTAGAGAGCGAGTAGTAGAGAGCACGTAGTACAGCATGTGTAGTAGAGAGTGAGTAGTAGAGAGTAGTAGAGAGTGAGTAGTAGAGAAAGTAGTGGAGAGTGAGAAGTAGAGAGAGTAGTAGAGTAGTAGAGATTGAGTAGTGAAGTGAGTAGTAGAGAGTAGTTGAGAGCGAGCAGTAGAGAGTGAGTAGTGGAGAGTGACCAGTAGAGAGTAGTCAGTAGAGAATAGTAGAGAGTGAGTAGTAGAGAGTGAGTGGTAGAGAGTAGTAGAGAGTAGTAGAGAGTGAGTAGTAGAGAGAGAATAGTAGAGAGAGTAGTAGAGAGTGAGTAGTACAGAGTAGTAGAGTGAGTAATAGAGAGGGAGTAGTACAGAGTGAGTTGTAGAGTAGTAGAGAGTGAGTGGTAGAGAGTAGTAGAGAGTAGTAGAGTGAGTAGTAGAGAATAGTAGAGTGTGAGTAGTAGAGAGAGTAGTAGAGAGTAAGTAGAAGAGAGTGAGTAGTAGAGAGTGAGAAGTAGAGAGAGTAGTAGAGAGTAGTAGAGTAGTAGAGAGTAAGTAGTAGAGAGTGAGTAGTAGAGAGTAGTAGAGAGTGAGTAGTTGAGAGTGAGTAGTGGAGAGTGAGTAGTAGAGAGTAGTAGAGAGCGAGTAGTAGAGAGTGAGCAGTAGAGAGTGAGTAGTAGAGTGAATAGTAGAGAGTGATTAGTGGAGAGAGAGTGGTAGAGAGTGAGTAGTAGAGAGTAGTAGAGTGAGTAGTAGAGTGAGTAGTAGAGAGAGAGTAGTAGAGAGTAGTAGAGAGTGAGTAGTAGAGTGAGTGGAAGAGAGTTGTGGAGAGTGAGTAGCAGAGTGAGTACTAGAGAGAAGTAGAGAGCGAGTATTAGAGAGCAAGTAGTAGATCATGTGTAGTAGAGAGTGAGTTGTAGAGAGTAGTAGAGAGTGAGTAGTAGAGAAAGTAGTAGAGTGTGAGAAGTAGAGAGAGTAAGAGAGAGGAGTAGAGTAGTAGAGAGTGAGTAGTAGAGTGAGTAGTAGAGAGTAGTTGAGAGCGAGCAGTAGAGAGTGAGTAGTGGAGAGTGAAAAGTAGAGAGTAGTCAGAAGAGAGTAGCAGAGAGTGAGTAGTAGAGAGTGAGTAGTAGAGAGTAGTAGAGCGTAGTAGAGAGTGAGTAGTAGAGAGAGAATAGTAGAGAGAGTAGTAGAGAGTGAGTAGTACAGAGTGAGTTGTAGAGTAGTAGAGAGTGAGTGGTAGAGAGTAGTAGAGAGTAGTAGAGTGAGTAGTAGAGAATAGTAGAAAGTGAGTAGTAGAGTGAGTAGTAGAAAGTAGTGGAGAGTGAGTAGTAGAGTGAGTACTAGAGAGTAGTAGAGAGCAAGTAGCAGAGAGCAAGTAGTAGAGCGTGTGTAGTACAGAGTGAGTAGTAGAGAGTAGTAGAGAGTGAGTAGTAGAGAAAGTAGTAGAGAGTGAGAAGTAGAGAGAGTAAGAGAGAGTAGTAGAGTAGTAGAGAGTGAGTAGTAGAGTGAGTAGTAGAGAGTGGTAGAGAGTGAGTAGTAGAGTGAGTACTAGAGAGTAGTAGAGAGCGAGAAGTAGAGAGCAAGTAGTAGAGCGTGTGTAGTAGAGAGTGAGTAGTAGAGAGTAGCAGAGAGTGAGTAGTAGAGAGTAGTAGAGTGAGTAGTAGAGAGTGAGTAGTAGAGAGTGATTAGTAGAGTAGTAGAGAATGAGTGGTAGAGAGTAGTAGAGTGAGTAGTAGAGAATAGTAGAGAGTGAGTAGTAGAGAGAGAGAAGTAGAGAGAGTAGTAGAGAGTAGTAGAGTAGTAGAGAGGAAGTATTAGAGAGTGAGTAGTAGAGAGTAGTAGAGAGTGAGTAGTAGAGAGTTAGTAGTGGAGAGTGAGTAGTAGAGAATAGTAGAGAGCTACTAGAGAGTGAGCAGTAGAGAGTGATTAGTAGAGTGAATAGTAGAGAGTGATTAGTGGAGAGAGAGTAGTAGAGAGTGAGTAGTAGAGAGTAGTAGAGTGAGTAGTAGAGTGAGTAATAGAGAGAGAGTAGTAGAGAGTGAGTAGTAGAGTAGTAGAGAGTGAGTGGTAGAGAGTAGTAGAAAGTGAGCAGTAGAGAGTGATTAGTAGAGTGAATAGTAGAGAGTGATTAGTGGAGAGAGAGTAGTAGAGAGTGAGTAGTAGAGAGTAGAAGAGTGAGTAGTAGAGTGAGTCCTAGAGAGTAGTAGAGAGCAAGTAGTAGAGAGCAAGTAGTGTAGCGTGTGTAGTACAGAGTGAGTAGTAGAGAGTAGTAGAGAGTGAGTAGTAGAGAAAGTAGTAGAGAGTGAGAAGTAGAGAGAGTAAGAGAGAGTAGTAGAGTAGTAGAGAGTGAGTAGTAGAGTGAGTAGTAGAGCGTAGTAGAGAGTGAGTAGTAGAGTGAGTACTAGAGAGTAGTAGAGAGCGAGAAGTAGAGAGCGAGCAAGTAGTAGAGCGTGTGTAGTAAAGAGTGAGTAGTAGAGAGTGAGTAGTAGAGAGTGAGTAGTAGAGTAGTAGAGAATGAGTGGTAGAGAGTAGTAGAGAGTAGTAGATTGAGTAGTAGAGAATAGTAAAGAGTGAGTAGTAGAGAGAGTGGTAGAGAGTAGTAGAGAGTGAGTAGTAGAGAGTGAGTAGTAGAGAGTGAGAAGTAGAGAGAGTAGTAGAGAGCAGTAGTGTAGTAGAGAGTAAGTAGTAGAGAGTGAGTAGTAGAGAGTAGAAGAGAGTGAGTAGTAGAGAGTGAGTAGTGGAAAATGAGTAGTAGAGAGTAGTAGAGAGCGAGTAGTTGAGAGTGAGTAGTAGAGTGAACAGTAGAGAGAGATTCGTGGAGAGAGAGTAGTAGAGATTGAGTAGTAGAGAGTAGTGGAGTGAGTAGTAGAGTGAGTAATATAGAGAGAGTAGTAGAGAGTGAGTAGTAGAGTAGTAGTAGAGAGTAGTTGAGAGCGAGTAGTAGAGAGTGAGTAGTGGAGAGTGAGCAGTAGAGAGTAGCAGAGAGTGAGTAGAAGTAAGTGAGTAGAAGAGAGTGAGTAGTAGAGAGTAGTAGAGAGTAGTAGAGAGTGAGTAGTAGAGAGAGAAGTGTAGAGAGAGAGTAGTAGAGAGTGAGTAGTACAGAGTAGTAGAGTGAGTAGTAGAGAGTGAGTAGTAGAGAGTGAGTAGTAGAGTAGTTGAGAGTGAGTGGAAGCGAGTAGTAGAGAATAGTGAAGAGTGAGTAGTAGAGAGAGTAGTAGAGAGTGGCAGATTAGTAGAGAGTGAGTAGTAGAGAGTGAGTAGTAGAGAGAGTAGTAGAGAGTAGAAGAGTAGTAGAGAGTAAGTAGTAGAGAGTGAGTAGTAGAGAGTAGTAGAGAGTGAGTAGTACAGAGTGAGTAGTGGAGAGTGAGTAGTAGAGAGTAGTAGAGTAGTAGAGAGTAAGTAGTGGAGAGTGAGCAGTATAGAGTAGTAGAGAGTGAGTAGTAGAGAGTGAGTAGTGGAGAGTGAGTAGTAGAGAGTAGTAGAGAGCGAGTAGTAGAGAGTGAGCAGTATAGACTGAGTAGTAGAGTGAATAGTAGAGAGTGAGTAGTGGAGAGAGAGTAGTAGAGAGTGAGTAGTAGAGAGTAGTAGAGTGAGTAGTAGAGAGAGAGTAGTAGAGAGAGAGTAGTAGAGAGTAGTAGAGAGTGAGTAGTAGAGAGTGAGTGGTAGAGAGTAGTAGAGAGTAGTAGAGTGAGTAGTAGAGGGTGAGTAGTAGAGAGTGAATAGTAGATCGTAGTAGAGAGAGAGTAGTAGACAGTAGTATAGAGTGAGTAGAAGAGAGTGAGTAGAAGAGTAGTAGAGTAGTAGCGCGTGAGTAGTAGTGAGTAGTAGAGAGTAGTAGAGAGTGAGTAGTAGAGAGTAGTAGAGTAGTATAGAGTGAGTAGTAGAGAGAAAGTAGTAGAGAGTAGTAGAGAGTGAGTAGTAGACAGTAGTAGATTGAGTAATAGAGAGTGAGTAGTAGAGAGTGAGTACTAGAGTAAGTATTAGAGAGTAGTAGAGAGAAGAAGAGAGTGAGTAGTAGAGAGTGAGTAGTAGAGAGTAGTAGAGTGAATAGCAGAGAGAGAGTAGTAGAGAGTGAGTAGTAGAGTAAGTAGTAGAGAGTAGGAGAGAGAGAGTAGTAGAGAGTGAGTAATAGAGAGTAGTAGAGAGTGAGTAGTAGAGAGTGATTAGTAGAGTGAGTAGTAGAGAGTGAGTAGTAGAGAAAGTAGTAGAGAGTGAGAAGTAGAGAGAGTAAGAGAGAGTAGTAGAGTAGTAGAGAGTGAGTAGTAGAGTGAGTAGTAGAGCGTAGTAGAGAGTGAGTAGTAGAGTGAGTACTAGAGAGTAGTAGAGAGCGAGAAGTAGAGAGCGAGCAAGTAGTAGAGCGTGTGTAGTAAAGAGTGAGTAGTAGAGAGTGAGTAGTAGAGAGTGAGTAGTAGAGTAGTAGAGAATGAGTGGTAGAGAGTAGTAGAGAGTAGTAGATTGAGTAGTAGAGAATAGTAAAGAGTGAGTAGTAGAGAGAGTGGTAGAGAGTAGTAGAGAGTGAGTAGTAGAGAGTGAGTAGTAGAGAGTGAGAAGTAGAGAGAGTAGTAGAGAGCAGTAGTGTAGTAGAGAGTAAGTAGTAGAGAGTGAGTAGTAGAGAGTAGAAGAGAGTGAGTAGTAGAGAGTGAGTAGTGGAAAATGAGTAGTAGAGAGTAGTAGAGAGCGAGTAGTTGAGAGTGAGTAGTAGAGTGAACAGTAGAGAGAGATTCGTGGAGAGAGAGTAGTAGAGATTGAGTAGTAGAGAGTAGTGGAGTGAGTAGTAGAGTGAGTAATATAGAGAGAGTAGTAGAGAGTGAGTAGTAGAGTAGTAGTAGAGAGTAGTTGAGAGCGAGTAGTAGAGAGTGAGTAGTGGAGAGTGAGCAGTAGAGAGTAGCAGAGAGTGAGTAGAAGTAAGTGAGTAGAAGAGAGTGAGTAGTAGAGAGTAGTAGAGAGTAGTAGAGAGTGAGTAGTAGAGAGAGAAGTGTAGAGAGAGAGTAGTAGAGAGTGAGTAGTACAGAGTAGTAGAGTGAGTAGTAGAGAGTGAGTAGTAGAGAGTGAGTAGTAGAGTAGTTGAGAGTGAGTGGAAGCGAGTAGTAGAGAATAGTGAAGAGTGAGTAGTAGAGAGAGTAGTAGAGAGTGGCAGATTAGTAGAGAGTGAGTAGTAGAGAGTGAGTAGTAGAGAGAGTAGTAGAGAGTAGAAGAGTAGTAGAGAGTAAGTAGTAGAGAGTGAGTAGTAGAGAGTAGTAGAGAGTGAGTAGTACAGAGTGAGTAGTGGAGAGTGAGTAGTAGAGAGTAGTAGAGTAGTAGAGAGTAAGTAGTGGAGAGTGAGCAGTATAGAGTAGTAGAGAGTGAGTAGTAGAGAGTGAGTAGTGGAGAGTGAGTAGTAGAGAGTAGTAGAGAGCGAGTAGTAGAGAGTGAGCAGTATAGACTGAGTAGTAGAGTGAATAGTAGAGAGTGAGTAGTGGAGAGAGAGTAGTAGAGAGTGAGTAGTAGAGAGTAGTAGAGTGAGTAGTAGAGAGAGAGTAGTAGAGAGAGAGTAGTAGAGAGTAGTAGAGAGTGAGTAGTAGAGAGTGAGTGGTAGAGAGTAGTAGAGAGTAGTAGAGTGAGTAGTAGAGGGTGAGTAGTAGAGAGTGAATAGTAGATCGTAGTAGAGAGAGAGTAGTAGACAGTAGTATAGAGTGAGTAGAAGAGAGTGAGTAGAAGAGTAGTAGAGTAGTAGCGCGTGAGTAGTAGTGAGTAGTAGAGAGTAGTAGAGAGTGAGTAGTAGAGAGTAGTAGAGTAGTATAGAGTGAGTAGTAGAGAGAAAGTAGTAGAGAGTAGTAGAGAGTGAGTAGTAGACAGTAGTAGATTGAGTAATAGAGAGTGAGTAGTAGAGAGTGAGTACTAGAGTAAGTATTAGAGAGTAGTAGAGAGAAGAAGAGAGTGAGTAGTAGAGAGTGAGTAGTAGAGAGTAGTAGAGTGAATAGCAGAGAGAGAGTAGTAGAGAGTGAGTAGTAGAGTAAGTAGTAGAGAGTAGGAGAGAGAGAGTAGTAGAGAGTGAGTAATAGAGAGTAGTAGAGAGTGAGTAGTAGAGAGTGATTAGTAGAGTGAGTAGTAGAGAGTGAGTAGTAGAGAGTAGTAGAGAATAGTAGAGAGAGAGTAGTAGAGAGTGAGTAGTAGAGAGTAGTAGAGATTGAGTAGTAGAGAGTAGTGGAGAGAGAGTAGTAGAGACTGAGTAGTAGAGAGTAGTAGAGAGTGAGTAGTAGAGAGTGAGTAGTAGAGATTAGTAGAGTGAGTAGTAGAGAGTGAGTAGTAGAGAGAGAGTAGTAGAAAGTGAGTAGTAGAGAGTGAGAAGTAGAGAGAGTAGTAAAGAGTAGTAGAGTAGTATAGAGTAAGTAGCAGAGAGTGAGTAGTAGAGAGTAGTAGAGAGTGAGTAGTAGAGAGTGAGCAGTAGAGTGTGAGTAGTTGAGTGAATAGTAGAGAGTGATTAGTAGAAGAGAGTAGTAGGGAGTGAGTAGTAGAGAGTAGTAAAGTGAGTAGTAGAGTGAGTAGTAGAGAGAGAGAGTAGTAGAGAGAAGTAGAGAGTGAGTAGTAGAGTGAGTAATAGAGAGTAGTAGAGAGTGAGTAGTAGAGTGAGTACTAGAGAGAAGTAGAGAGCAAGTAGTAGAGCATGTGTAGTAGAGAGTGAGTAGTAGAGAGTAGTACAGAGTGAGTAGTAGAGAAAGTAGTAGAGAGTGAGAAGTAGAGAGAGTAAGAGAGAGTAGTAGAGTAGTAGAGAGTGAGTAGTAGAGTGAGTAGTAGAGAGTAGTTGAGAGCGAGCAGTAGAGAGTGAGTAGAGGAGTGTGACCAGTAGAGAGTAGTCAGTAGAGAGTAGTAGAGAGTGAGTAGTAGTGAGTGAGTAGTAGAGAGTACTAAAGAGTAGTAGAGAGAGAATAGTAGAGAGAGAATAGTAGAGAGAGTAGTAGAGAGTAGTAGAGTGAGTAATAGAGAGTGAGTTGTAGAGTAGTAGAGAGTGAGTGGTAGAGAGTAGTAGAGAGTAGTAGAATGAGTAGTAGAGAATAGTAAAGAGTGAGTAGTAGAGAGAGTAGTAGAGAGTAGTAGAGAGTAAGTAGTAGAGAGTGAGTAGTAGAGAGTAGTGGAGAGAGAGTAGTAGACAGTAGTAGAGTAGTAGAGAGTGAGTAGTAGAGTGAGTAGTAGAGAGGTGTAGAGAGTGAGTAGCAGAGTGAGTACTAGAGAGTTGTAGAGAGCAAGTAGTAGAGAGCAAGTGGTAGAGTGTGTGTAGTAGAGAGTGAGTAGTAGAGAATAGTAGAGAGTGAGTAGCAGAGAAAGTAGTAGAGAGTGAGAAGTAGAGAGAGTAAGTGAGAATAGTAGAGTAGTAGAGAGTGAGTAGTAGAGAGTGAGTAGTAGAGAGAGTAGTAGAGTAGTAGAGAATAAGTAGTAGAGAGTGAGTAGTAAAGAATAGTAGAGAGTGAGTAGTAGAGAGTGAGTAGTGGAGAGTGAGTAGTAGAGAGTAGTAGAGAGCGAGTAGTAGAGAGTGAGCAGTAGAGAGTGAGTAGTAGAGTGAATAGTGGAGAGCGATTAGTGGAGAGAGAGTACTAGAGAGTGAGTAGTAGAGAGTAGTCGAGTGAGTAGTAGAGAGTGAGTAGTAGAGAGAGAGTAGTAGAGAGTAGTAGAGAGTGAGTAGTAGAGTAGTAGAGAGTGAGTGGTAGAGAGTAGTAGAGAGTAGTAGAGTGAGTAGTAGAGAGTGAGTAGCAGAGAGTGAATAGTAGAGAGTAGTAAAGAGACAGTAGTAGGCAGTAGTATAGAGTGAGTAGAAGAGAGTGGGTAGTAGAGTAGTAGCGAGAGAGTAGTGGTGAGTAGTAGAGAGTAGTAGAGAGTGAGTAGTAGAGAGTAGTAGAGTAGTATAGAGTGAGTAGTAGAGAGAGAGTAGTAGAGAGTAATATAGAGTGAGTAGTAGAGTAGTAGAGAGTGAGTAGTAGAGAGTGAGTAGTAGAGAGTTGTTGGAGGGAGGCCCACCGGGTAGTCGGGGAGACTATTCCGGCACCATCCTGCCGCAAAGTTATAGACGAGCGCCGCTGACAAGCCCCCTCGGGGAGGTCTTTCTCCTATGATCGTACTAGGCCCAGTAACACCACCACACAGGACTCAATAGCAGTTGCGAGATTAGATTCTTTATCGGCAGTAATACGTGCAATATTTACAGAGGGATCGAGGGATCCTGTCAGAGTCTCAGTGTTCGTTCAAGAGGATAGGGTAGCGGGACAGTCTTAGTGCCAGCCAGGCACGGGAGGGCTCTGCGCCAGACCTTGGATGCTGGTCTCAGAGCGGCTCGGACGTGGAGAGCCGCGACGTCGTCTGCAGGACTCGGATGGTAGTTCCGCTTCGGTCGAGCCGCGACGAGGTCAGCTGGGCTCTGGTGGTAAGGTTCAACAAGGTCGGGCTGCGACAGCGTCAGCAGGGCCCCAAAGGTTCGTGAAGGTCTTTAAGCACGGTGGAGCCGCGACGCCGTCAGCAGGGCTCAAGTGGTGGTTCAGGGTGAGTCTTCTACCGTAGGGTCAGCCGCGATCCGATCAGCAGGGCTCTTGACTCCAGGATACAACTACTGTCCAGTTGTCGGGTCGCCCCAGATATAGGACGGGAGCCCTTTGATGTCCGGACCCGTGCGCCCGGAGGGGGCAGAGAGGCCGGGTAGGGAGCGGCCAGACGCCCAGCAGGAGAGGCGCCAGGCCCCAGAGAGCTGTGGGGTGATCACACCTAGGTGTGGAGAGACGGTAGGGGGTCCCATCGATACTGCCCTCCGCCGGGAGTGGAAAGGGCTCATGTGGTCTCCCCCGGGCCAGGGGTTGGCGTCTCGATGTCGGGCCTCGCTGGGACCGAGGCCGGGTAGAGCAGGGTCATACAGGTGGTCACGTGGAGTGACGGGCAATCCAAGATGGCGGAGTTCCGATGTGCATGGGACCTCGTGCGGCTGAGCGCGGGGAAACAGGACCACGCCACGAGGCCGGCTCCCACAGAATAGTATACATTAGTATAGAGTGAGTAGAAGAGAGTGAGTAGTAGAGTAGTAGCGAGTGAGTAGTAGAGAGTAGTAGAGAGTGAGTAGTAGAGAGTGAGTAGTAGAGAGTAGTTGAGAGTGACTAGGACAGAGACGCAGAGAGTGAGTAGTAGAGAGTGAGTAGTAGAGAGAGAGTAGTAGAGAGTGAACAGTAGAGTAGTAGAGAGTAGTCAGTCAGTGTCAGTCAGTGTCAGTCAGTCAGTGTCAGTCAGTCAGTGTCAGTGTCAGTCAGTCAGTGTCAGTCAATCAGTGTCCGTCAGTCAGTCAGTGTCAGTCAATCAGTGTCAGTCAGTGAGTCAGTCAGTGTCAGTCAATCAGTGTCAGTCAATCAGTGTCAGTCATTGTCAGTCAGTCAGTTTCAGTCAATCAGTGTCAGTGTCAGTCAGTGTCAGTGTCAGTCAGTGACAGTGTCAGTCAATTAGTGTTAGTCAGTGTCAATCAGTCCGTGTCAGCTAGAGGAGTTCTCCTGACCTGGTTCTCTGGCTCTAAAGCAGCTCTGCTGTCCTGGTTCTCTCCCTCTAAAGCAGCTCTCCTGACCTGGTTTCTCTGGCTCTACAGCAGGTCTGCTGATCTGGTTCTCTGGCTGTAGAGCAGCTCTGCTGACCCAGTTCTTATGCTACAGAGCAGCACTGCTGATCTGGTTCTCTGGCTCTACAACAGCTCTGTTGACCTGGTTCTCTGGCTCTAAAGCAGCTCTGCTGACCTTGTTCTATGGCTCTAAAGCAGTTCTGGTGACATGGTTCTCTGGCTCTAGAGCAGCTCTGCTAACCTGGTTCTCTGCCTCTAGAGCAGCTCTGCTGACCTGCTTCTCTCCCTCTAAAGCACCTCTGCTGACCTGGTTTCTCTGGCTCTATTGCAGCTCTGCTGACCTGGTTCTCTGGCTCTAGAGCAGCTCTGCTGATCTAGTTCTTTGGCTCTAGAGCAGCTCTGCTGACCTGGTTCTCTGACTCTACAACAGCTCTGCTGACCTGGTTCTCTGGCTCTAAAGCAGCTCTGCTGACCTGGTTCTCTGGCTCTAGAGCAGCTCTGCTGACCTGGTTCTCTGGCTCTAAAGCAACTCTGATGACATGGTTCTCTCCCTCTAAATCAGCTCTACTGACCTGGTTCTCTGCCTCTAGAGCAGCTCTGCTGAGCTGGTTCTCTGGCTCTAAAGCAGCTCTTCTGACCTGGTTCTCTCCCTCTAAAGCAGCTCTGCTGACCTGTTTTCTCTGGCTCTAAAGCAGCTCTGCTGACCTGATTCTCTGGCTCTAAAGCAGCTCTGCTGACCTGGTTCTTTCCCTCTAAAACAGCTCTGCTGACCTGGTTCTCTGCCTCTAGAGCAGCTCTGCTGACCTGGTTCTCTGGCTCTAAAGCAACTCTGCTGACCTGGTTCTCTCCCTCTAAATCAGCTCTACTGACCTGGTTCTCTGCCTCTAGAGCAACTCTGTTGACCTGGTTCTATGGCTCTAAAGCAGCTCTGCTGACCTGGTTCTCTGGCTCTAAAGCAGCTTTGCTGAGCTGGTTCTCTGGCTCTAAAGCAGCTCTGCTGACCTGGTTCTCTCCCTCTAAAGCAGCTCTGCTGACCTGCTTTCTTTGGCTCTAAAGCAGCTCTGCTGACCTGGTTCCCTGGCTCTAAAGCAGCTCTGCTGACCTGGTTCTCTCCCTCTTTAGAGCTCTGCTGACCTGGTTCTCTGGCTCTAAAGCAGCTCTGCTGCCCTAGTTCTCTACTTCTAGAGCAGCTCTGCTGACCTGGTTCTATGGCTCTAAAGCAGCTCTGCTGACCTGGTTTCTCTGGCTCTACAGCAGCTCTGCTGACCTGGTTCTCGGTCTCTAGAGCAGCTCTGCTGACCTGGGTCTCTGGCTCTAGAGCAGCTCTGCTGACCTGGGTCTCTTTTTCTAGAGCATCTCTGCTGACCTGCTTCTTAGGCTCTACAGCAGCTCTGCTGACCTGGTTCTCTGCACTCACGATGCACGCACCCGACTTCGCGAAAATATATGTCAAAATCATATAAGTTTATTATAAATACAAATATATTATTTTTATGAATATATCTTAGATAATCACTTGCCCTAATATGTATATTAAAGACACATACATATCATTTTGGAACATCATTTTTTTTTGCAGAGTCGCGCACCCAGCGCGTCCCAGCACGTATATGACGTCACGCGGGAACCGCAACCGCGCAAGCATCTCGCACTCTAATGTGCATTTGTCGCGAATGCGCGGGAGCAGGAGTTGCGGACTGGTCACATACCAATCGCGCACATCACGTAATATTAAATGTATATAATGTAACATTAAAACACGCAGCCACCGTACGCGGATCCTTCATGACTTTTCTAAAATGGCGGCTAGAATGTGCACACCCACCGTGATGTGCCAGCTTTGAGAGCGCGACTCCGAAAAAAAATAGATATTTTTTTAAAGACAATAATATAAATATATTCAAATAAAAATTAAAACAGGAAAATAAATCAATATTTCATTTTGAATTTTTTTTGTTAATTTTTTTTGTAATTTTCAGAAAAATATATAATGTTATTTAATGAATAAAAAATGTATAAATAAAAAGTTAAAAACTGTAGAAAATCAGTACAAAAAATAGGTATAACTACTATCACACTTAAAAATTAGCATTTAAAAAACCTTAGAAATTCACAGAAAAACCGTAGGTTTCAGGGGTGTTATAGTTAGCTGGCCATTTCACTCATACAAAACCATAGAAAATCCTCCGTTATAGTTAGTTCTGCTAACTATAATTCGCGTGCCCGCAATGCACTGCTGATGATGTCACATATTGCATCATTCATGACATGGTCAGTGACATCACTGATGATATCACTGATGACATCTCAAATAACACCCCTGAAACCTATGTTTTTTTCTGCGAATAGATATATAGATATATATATATTGTCTACTGGCGGTCACCAGTAGATAGTTATAGTTAGGACCAAGTTTTCATAGGAAAAGCATTTTTTGATATGCTTATAACTTTGGTGTCGTTTGACGAATCTTTATAAAATTTTCCCCAAAAATAATTTTTTCAGATCAGCTCCTATCTTGAAAGTTTTGGGGTGATTTGTCTAGGGGGTGGCTGAGAAAAAAGGGGGGTCCCAAAACGTGTTTTCACCATGCAATTTCCATAGGAAACTTTTGACAAGGCTATAGGTCACACTGCTGAACGGAATTATGCCAAATTTGGCAGGGAGAAAGGTATTGGTCCAGCAAGCACGATTTTGTTTAAATGGTGTAAATCCGTTCAGTAGTTTTTGAGAAATATCAAAATTTACAGATATCGATATTTGAGAATTCTGACATCTGATTTGCTGAGGCATTACGAGCACGAGCTTGCGGCTCATTGGCTTTAAATGGTTGAAACTAGGAAGTGTTGGCAGCCATTTTGTAACTCAGTTGAAAGGAGTAGGGGAAAAAAGAGAAAAATTATTTAAGAGGGTATAGTAGGAACAGTGTGGACTTAGTTTAAGCAGTCTGTACAGTGCAGGGGCAGGGAGTTTGAATGTTGCGTAGGCTCTGGAAATCATGTCCGCAGAACAACGATGTGCGGTATTGTGGCAAGGTTTCGTAGGCTCTGGAAATCCCGTCGGAAAAAGAATGAGCGGTATTGCGTTAAGCAGTGTGTAGGGTGCACACAGAGGTGTTGTGAATGTTGCGTAGGCCGTGGAAATCACGTCCCTAAAACAACGATGCGCGGTATTGCGGCAATGTTCAGTAGGCTGTGGAAATCATATCGGCAAAACAACAATGCGCCGCTTTGCGGCCTTCCTTTAACCCCTTCAGCGCTGCGCGGATTCCAGCGTGGTGCTGAAGGTTCTGAGCGCGGGCGGGGCCATGACGGAACGGTTCCGTCATAAGCATAGCCCAACCGACGTGCATGACGGAACCGTTCCGTCATAAGCGTCGAAGGGGTTAATGTAATGCGCAATAATGTTTACTTATAATGCGGTTTTCACTTTTATCACGGATAGTGTCACTTTGTTAGAGGAAATTTAATATTATGTGGAAGGGCGTGTTCTGTCCCTGTGGGCGGCACAAAATTAACATTTAATTGGTTGAGGCATTCCAAGAACGAGCTTAATGTTCATTGCTGCGAACCATTGAAAGTAGAAGTGTTGCCAGCCATTCCCTCCCCCTCCATGGAGTAGCAAGGACATCTGATTGGCTCACATGTTCCAAGAAGGACCTTCCAGAGCTTAATGTTCATTGGCTGTGAACCATTGAAAGTAGAAGTGTTGCCAGCCATTCCCTCCCCCTCTGCGGAACACCATGGAATTTTATTGGCTAAAGTGTTCTGAGTACAAATTTGCTCCTTATTGTCTCGGAACGGTTCACTGTTGTCAGCCATTTTGTGACGCACTTCAAAGGAGTACGTGAAAAAAGTAGTAGAGGGGAGGGTAGGAACACTATTAACTCTGTAGAGTGGTCACAAGGTGGTGGTCTGGGACTGTGAAGGTAAAAATTGTTTTTTATATATTTTAGGGGCCATTTATATAATTAGCATGGAGCCTACAAATCACGTCGGGAAAATAACAGAGTGTGTTGCGCTCTTCTTTTTATTAAGTCAGCGGGTGGGACACTTCCCAGGAGCACTATTTACTTATAATGTGGCGTTTACTTTTGTGACGAGGAGCGCTATAACTTTGGAGCAAATATAATATGGAGTAGGGGGTTGCAAAAACAAAGCACGCTGTTGCGGTCTTCATTTAAATAAGGTTCTGAGTAGGCTACTTCTCGGGAGCAATGTTTACTTATAATGTATAGTTATAGTGCAGTGCTTACTTCTGTTACGGGGAGTGCTACTTCCTTGCAGCAAAATAGTAGGTGTGGTCAGTCTAGGTTTGAAAGTTTTTATCAAGCAATCACAAATATACTTTCTTAGGAACACAATTCATAAAATATTCCTTAAGCGTGGCCACACCCTCCCTTTTTTTTGTCGCCTATAGTTTGTAAAAGTGTTGGCCCATATTCTTGTTAGTATAGGAGGGCCTCAGTTACCTTTAGATAAATTAGAAAAGAAGTGCTACAAGAAACACTCCCGCACTACATCATCTTAGGTTACAACAACAATAACAAGTAAAAAACAGTTAAACACAAATGACGTCATATTACATAGAGATGTACGCCTCATCAAAACATTAAATGAAGCATTATGTATACAACTTTTTTAGCAACTACTATTTTATAAAACACTAGTAGTGTTACAAACTGTGAAGTAGTAAGTTATCAACAGAAATACCTGTAGATAGATCTCCAACCCCTTTGAAGTACTATAAACTCACAGTCTTAAAATATAAAGGGTGAGTTTATTTATTTGAAAAGTTTTATATAGTGCTTCAAGACCCGGGGGTAGCAGAGCGCTTTACATGAGCATTAAGATTCCAGTCGGTACAGTAGATTCATCTGGATCAAAAGAATTTACTGACATACACATTTAACAAAAAACACTTCTTAAATAAGCAAATAGAGTAACAGTTATGGCCATGAGTAGAACGAAAATGACACTACAGACAATTAACAAAGGAACAATAAAAAGGCAAGGGAGCTAAAGAAACCCGGGACAAGGCTTTCATTTAAGCAGTTAAATGGGATAGGGCTGATCAAATATACATTGTCCGAAACATGCAGCACAGCTCAAATTAGGAAAGGGGGGAGAGGGAGAGATCGGGGTTGTTAAGTGAGGAAGCTAAGAATAATCAAGTGAAATAGGGTGGGAGGGATCAAAAGAGAGAAGAAGGGAGCAACAAGTTTGGGGGAGAAATTGAGGAGGAGCTAGAGGTAAGTGTTAAAAGGAGGGAGGGTAAAATTAGAGTGGAGAAAAGAAAAGTCAAGGAGGGAGAGAGAGGGGAGAAGAGTCGGACAGAAAAAGACTGTAAGGGTAATGAATAACGGGGTATGAATAAAGGGTTGAATACAGTGATTACGGACCCCAGTATTTGCAGAGAAGGTGGGATTTGAGGTATTTTTTAAAGCTGTGGTACGAGGGGTTGCAGCGCAGGTCTCTGGAGAGGGCAGTCCAGATGATTGGGGCGTTTACCGAGAAGGAGCGGAATTGTGTGGAGCTCCTATTTGATAGGGGGGGACGAGAAGTAGAGCATTTGAGCTTATTGCCTGCTGGGAGCAGCCCGCTTTCTCAAGTTTGTCAGAGAGATATAGCGGGGTTTGTTAGTGGAGGGTTTTGTGTATAATACAGGCAGTCTTGTAAGCAGATCTTCCCTCAATGGTTAGCCAGTTTAGGGCCTTGAGGGCTGGGTGGATGTGGTCGAAACGTTTACAGTCAGTGATTAGCCTGGCGGCGGATTTAAACACAGATATGAGGGGGGCAAGGTGTGTTTTGGGGATTCCGGTGAGGATAGCATTACCATGGTCTATTTTGGAGAGGATTAGGGATTTGACAACCCATTTAAAGCTGTCAGAAGGAATGAAGGGTTTGAGTTTTTTAAGATGCCAGAGAGTGCAGAGAGCTCCTTTAGCCGCATACTTAATGTGGTTGTTAAGAGTGAATTTATTGTTGATATTGAAGCCAAGTGATTTTGCTGAGTTAGATAAGGAGAGAGAGCAGTTCAGGGCATTGAGGTCAGAGAGCCAGCCTTGGATGGGAAGCTTGTTGTTTTTAGGTGAGAAGAGAATGATTTCAGTTTTATTAGGGTTAAGTGTGAGGTGATTGTAGAATATCAGAGTGGGATTTGATCTTGTAGTACAGTTGGGTGTCGTCCGTGTAGAGATGGTAGTTAATTCCTGCTTGTTTCAGAATGAGAGTACGGGGTTCCATAAAGAGGTTGATGTGGGAGGGAGAGGAATGGCGCCCTTGGGTATGCCAAGGGAGACCAGCATTGGGTTGGAGAGACAGTCCTTGATTTTGATTTGTTGTGTTCTGTGTTGGAGACAGGAGGAGAACCATTTGAGGGCTAGACCGTTGATGCCAAAACGGGTTTTGAGTGAGTTAAGTAGCGAGGCGTGGTTAACTGTATCGAAGGCAGTGAGGAGGTCAAGGAGAATGAGAAGGCAGGACCTCCCATTGTCAAGGAAATGGTGGAGGTCATCGACAATCCTTTTCTGAAACCGGATTGCAACGGGTCAAGTAGGTGGAAATTTTTGATGTGATTGTCAAATTGTCGGAGAGCACATTTTTGCAGGACTTTAGATTGCAGTGGGAGGTTCAAAATGGGGCGAAAGTTGTTAGGGTCATTCAGGTCGGCAGATGGGTTTTTGAGGATGGGAGTGATTTGAGCTGGTGAGAGTCAGGGACACACTCCGTGGCAAAGGAGCAGTTAATGATTGAAGTCCAGAAAGGGGCGATGATTTGTTTGAGGTCATGGACGAGGCTGGGGGGGAGGGGATCTTTGGAGTGCGAAGAAGGCTTAAGTTTGGAGATGATGTTAAGGACTTCCTGTTTAGTGACAGGATGGAAATTTTGCCAGGAGGCATTACTTGTCAGCTGTAAGATGGAGGGGAAGGAATCAGGAGAGGTAGAAACAGGAATATCTGTTGGAGTGCTGGGATGATGGGGCAGGTTCGACGTGGTCGGGAGGACTGAAAAGATATCACCCGCAGGTAGAAGGGAAGGTGAGGCAGGGGTAGTGAGGAAAGATTGTTCAATTTTGGTGATTTTCTCAGAAAAGAAGTTAGCAATTCCTGCATATCTCTCTGAGGAGGTGATCAGCTCCGGGGGGCGGATGATGTTTGTTTTCTAACAATATGAAACAGTTCTCTGGGCCTATTTTTGGCACGATCAAGCTGTGAAAGAAAAAAATTGCTTTTTCCTTGAAGATGTGTTTCTTGTATTCCGATCTTGCTGATCCGAGGAGTGCTAGATGGGAGTGAGAAGGGTGTTGTCTCCATGTTCTTTCAGTCTGTCTAAGAGAACGTCTTTCATTATTCAGATCGGAGTTGAACCAAGAGTTGGATGGGATGTTTCTTTATATTTTTAGTTTGGTAGGGGCTAAGTGATCCAGCACCTCATTGACTGTCTTGTTAAAATGCTCAGTGAGCTTGTTGGCATTGTGGGAGAGAGGGGTGAACAGGAGTTGGGCTTAGAGTTCAGATTCAAGTACGTCTGAGGGAATTTGACTAAGGTTTCTGGTCCATTTTAAGGGTTTGGAGATTTTTGTTAGGTGAGCGGGATTAGTTACGAACTTAAAAAGAATGAGGTGATAGTCCGACCAGTCAGTGGGAGTGATGCTGGTAAGGGATATAATGTCGCTGTCAGAAATGATAGCGTCAAGAGTTGCTCCTTTGATGTGGGTTGGATGTTGACATACTTGTTTGAGATCATTACTCTCTAGGAGGTTACTGAGGCGCATGACTATGGGATCCTCTATGTTGTTCCAATGGATGGTAAAATCTTCTAGGAAGAGATTTTTGGAGTTTGAAAGAGAGGAAAGTGAGATAAAGTCAGACAGTTCTTCGGCAAAGAGAAGCGGTTCACCCGGCGGGTGATAGATGTTGTGCAGTTGGATGGGGGGCGCACCCTGTATCAAGAGTTCAACCCTGAGGTATTCAAAGGTTTGGTGGTCAGATTCTTTTAGAAGGAGAGATTAAGGATGTTTTATATATAATGGCTAGACCGCCACCTTTCTTAACGTGCCTATCTTTCCTGAGGATAGAGAAACTGGGTAGAATGATTAGGTCCAGAAAAGCCATTGAATGGTCCTTGAACCAGGTTTCTGTGAGGAATGTGATGTCAATGTCTTCGCTGAGTATAGTTTCAGATAATTTGGTTGCATGTCGGACCGCCGAGCGGCAGTTTACCAGCATGCAAGAGAGGGGATTTGGGCTATCTGATGTAGTATTGCATTGGATTGTGGTGAGTTGACCAGGGGGTCGGGGGAAGGGAGTGCGTATGGGATTCTGTTGATACCCATTATCACGGGAATATTGGCATGTTGGGGGGGAAGGTCGTGATCCAAGAGATTCGGGAGGAATGAATTACTGAGGTCCCTGAGGTCAGAGGAGGATAAGTCGCTCACAGTGCGCAGAGGCCTACGATCTCGGTCATGGGAGTGTGTAGTCCTCCATTTATTGGGAAGGTGCATGCCTCGGGCGCAGGCACAGGGGACCTCCTTATAGTTAGGGAGGACCAGGGATTTGAGGGAGTTGTAGTCCTTTCTGAGCCTTGAAAGTTCAGAGGTCACAATGGAGAGATATCGCTAGATGTTGATAAGCGTCTGTGTTAGAAGAATAGGTGAGGGTTCAGTTGAAAGGGTGTTTGGGGATGCCGTAGGTTCCGTTCTTGTCATGGGAGGACGTCTAGTGTATGCCGGGAGAGGGGGATCTGGAGGTGCCGTTGGAAAGACCTTCTGGCTGATTTGCAGGATGTTAGGCATGTATAGAGAACGGTTTGTAGTAGAGTCAATCAGGGCAGAGGAAGGTGGTAATTGGGAATCTTCTGAATGAGAGGGGGAGTCATTCAGGGAGGGAGAGATTAGCAGCGGGAGTGGTGGGGCAGAAGTTATGAGTTGTAGTGGACGGGTGAGATGAGTGGGGTTAGAGGAGGGATGATGGGTAGGTGACGGTTGATCGTGGGTGAGAAGGAGAGTAGGCATGTTAGTCTGTACTGGGTTGATGTGTAGGTGTTGGCGAGGGAGATCTAGTGGGGGAGGGGACCGAATGTGGTCATCGGGTAGTCTGGGTGGGGATTGGAGAAGCTAGAGAGAGTTGGTACGTCAAGGGACTAAAGTGTTTCTCAAAGAGGGTGAGGTGGTGGTCTGAGGCTTGTATGATGATGTTGTCAGTTTTGAAGATGGAAATGTCAATTTCACGGGAAAGATTGGGGATGGGGATTAAAACTGTAAGGAATGTTAGTGGAATTAGAGATTTGAAGGTGGCGGAGGAAGGTGCTTTTCCATTTAGAGAGGCGTTTGGTAAAGAAAATGAAATTCGATTTAATGGGAGAGGTGACCCTAAGATAGGTATCGGCAATTAACATTTCTGGGAGACGAGTAAGTAATTTATGCTTGAAGTTTTTCTTGCCGTTTTTTGAAAGGTTGGAGGGGTATAGGATGTTCCATGAGTTGGGGCCATGTCTAGAGAGTGCAGTGTCAGGAGGAGAGAGGGGGTTGTGGGGGTGGTATGGCTGGGACAGGGGAGATTATGGGGGTGAGGTTGGGGGGAATAAAGAGTGGTAAGAGTAACTAGGGGAGTCCCTGTTAAAGACCAGAGAGTGGGAGAATAGGCATGAGCGAGGGGGGAGAGATTAAGATTGCGAGGAGACCGGGGAGATATGCAGGATCACAATGATCTTTTTTCCACGAGAAGTTAGGGGTCGGCCCATGGGATAGAGGCGGATAGTATTCAGCTAATTAGGGTGACAGAGCGGTTCAACATTCAAGGCAATTAAAATCAAGATGAGGAAGAACAGTTTGGGAGCATGTAGCGCAATGGGTTAAAAACATCTAGTCACCATTCAAAATAGAATATAGATAGACTAGCAGTGGGCTAAGAACAATTTGAAATAAGAAACCAAGATGAGGTAGATTACTTTGGGTGCACGTAGCATGTTAGGTTAACAATACAGGTAGACCTAGCAGCAGGCAAAAAAGAAAAACATCAAAATGAGGTAGATTACTTTGGGTGCACATAGCATAATTAGGGTTAACAATACAGATGGCCTAGCAGCGGGCAAGGAAACATTTGAAATAAAAAACCATACAATGAGGAGGATCAATTTGGAAGCACATAGTGCATTAGGTTAAAGTCCAGCAGCAAGTCCGAAAAACAAAATTACAGCTTGTCTAACAGCGGGTAAGGACCCATATAAAATATTAAAATATCACAGTGAGGTAGAAACTTTTGGGGGTATATAGTGCATAAAGTAAAAAAAATCTTGGAGCATTTCCAGCTAAAGTACAGATTATCAAGCAGCTAATAAAAAAACGATTGAGGTAAAAAGCCACCAAATGAGGTAGATCAATTTGGGTGCACGTAGCGCATTAGGTTAAATGCATCTAATGGCTATTCAACATCAAATACAGATTGTCTAGCAGCAGGGAGAGCAACAATTAAAATATAAGATAGAATCTACAGTTTTTGGAGCTCATCACGCATTTGGTGGAGGTGGAAAAATGTAGTTGCACATATGACAACAGATTAAAAATCCACCCACTGATCTGGATTAATTAAAGGGTGTACCTTCAGCCCAGGAAGTACCTGAATAAAGTTAGGAGGGTACAAAAATTAATAAGCAAGGTGGTGTATGAGTATCATGAACATCCGAGAAATAATGTAAAACAGGGTGAGGTGGGGTAGCTAGGATGGATCAGGATTATAGGAGTATCATGAACATCAGAGAAATATAGTAAAACAGGGTGAGGTGGGGTAGCTAGGACGGACACAAAGATTGCATTTTGGAATTTCAAGCAGCGATTCAGCCTCACCTATTGGGGTAGACATTAAGAGTGAGGAAGGGCAAGATGGGTAGCTAATGAAGATCAAAAACCGCGGCTGCCCTCGCATGCGCATTTGTGAGGAAGAAGTCGGCGAGAGAAGGAAGAGGGAGCCCCGGGACGCTGCAGCTCAGGTAAGTTTTTTAAATTACTTTAAGCTTGTTTTTTAAAAGTTTAGGATCATTCTCACTGCATTTTAAAAGCGGGAGGGAAGGAGGTGGGTGGCGCGTAGTGGGGCAACGCGGACTTTGCGGGTGTGCGTAGATTTGCCCCCACTCCGTGATGCTCCGCTTAGCCCCACTACGCCCACTACGCCCAGGGTTACTAGAGAGTATCAGCATACTTTATTGAGGGCCAACAAGATGCACGCAATTTATGTTAATATAATGATTCAGAGGAACAGTT
This sequence comes from Triturus cristatus, assembly GCF_964204655.1. Classification (NCBI taxonomy): domain Eukaryota; kingdom Metazoa; phylum Chordata; class Amphibia; order Caudata; family Salamandridae; genus Triturus; species Triturus cristatus. Next base: position 1,116,279,987 of record NC_140590.1, read on the forward strand.
CAATAAAAAGTAAAATACATTCTCTCTGTCACAAATGCCTTCATGTAGTTTAACTGGGAGTAGTATACTGGCAAAGTTATGGGCGTGGAGCAAGAAGGAGGCTTAATCACGGTTAACTTGGTTTAGGATTATTTGTCTAGTAGATGTAGGAAAAAGGGCCAGAAGATGGCGCTAATGCCTCATTATTATTCTTGCTTTTCTATTTCAACAGTGTGCAATGCTTTCAAAGCCTGGGGGCCAGATGTTAGATGTTGGGTACACTGATTAATGAAGGATGAGTCTCACAATTGGCAGACCCGTCGTTTACGAGATGCTCAGTGAATATGTTTTTTCAGTGCAGGGCTTACTATTTGTATAGCACTATGCAGCTGCCACGTAGACTACCATTTCGGGAGAGGTGAAGACCAGTTGGGATCTGGGCTTTTCACCCAAGAGTGATGCTGAGCCCCAGAGCTTCCATGGGGGGCTCCAGCACGGCTGCCATTTTCTCAGATGAATCGGAGTTCAGGGCTAAATGAAGTTATCCAAGGGGAAATGGACACTTTCATAATATTATGATATGGAGAAGTGACTACAGGCAGAGCTAGCGGCTCAGGGGAGAGGGCCAAGTAAAGGATGTTGACCCCCACCAAATGTGCCGCTTTTCCGGCTCTCCCCTCCGTAGTCCAGTAGACATCCAGAAATCATCGGATGTGCACCAGTATGCCGCCTTACCCAACCGCAGGATCTTCCCTCCATGGTCCAGTAATTGTCAGCTGAGGCCGGTGGGCAGCACCAACCCCCAATTTGAAAGTCCAGGGACCTCACTGCATAGATCTGGGCGAGAGCTGGTTCGTCTCGAAGTTTTGATTGTGGCTGTTTCCAGTGGTGCTTGTAACCACCCACCATCTCTCACCAATGGTCTTGTAGGTCCTGTAGGGTGCAATATGATAATCTACATTGTTGGGATGCAGGATTTAACGGAAACAGAGGCGTCTCAAAAGAGACGTTGAGAAAAATATTTTGACAACTTCCTGACAGCAGTTTGAATTTTTCATTTTGATCATTTCCTGGGAGAACTGCTCTCTCACAGCTGAGGTAGATGATCGGTGGGATGGTTAGTGGTGGCAATGGTACACCCAGAGAACAGATGGATCATTCATAGCGCTCTTTAGAAGATTCATTCATTTGTCTGAGTTGGAGGGCCTTCACGCAGGTCAGAAAGCAGCATCACTGAGCTGCCCTCCCCCAAGGAGCCTAGGGTTGATGAATGTATTAGGGTGACAGAATACATGCTCAGAATAAGCAACTCTCAATGCTGGCTTTGAGTGACAGAAGCCACAATTTAATATCCTTTATTCTCTGAAGAGATGTGCTGTTGCAACGCCTTGGTCACACTTCAGAAAAATAAGCAATTTTCAAAGTACTGTTCTAATTTGGTACCTGCATTATGATTAGTTTATATGGTGGGTTGAAATGGAGGTGCCAACAAAAATCTGGAATAGGACACAGTGAAGAGGTAAGTCAGAACGTGTACATACCTACAAAGTTACATACAATTTTACTATTAAATCAAACTAATGTATGCTGTATTTTTATTAAAATATTATATACACCCGAGTTCAGCGATTGAATATTAAGAAGTCATTGATTGATTAAACCACTCATGTAAACTTGATATTAGAGGGCGGAAGGGGATTTGGGAGTACTCTCTTAGAAAGTGACACGTTGGAGGAAAATTTGTAGCAGCTGATGCTCTTTGTAAATTATATATGCAAAGTCGATAGTGTTCATACTTGCAAGGTAAATTGTGCAAACATAAGACATTAAAATATAGTTAAAAATTGAATTAGATAGTCTTATTGTGGTTCTCATAGATCTGTGAGACTTTGAGAACCAGAGAAAAATATGGATAATAAGGAAAGCAAATATAATGTTATGAGTGGAAGTTAAGTCATCCACAAAAGATCTACAAAGTTAAATAAGATCTACAGTACTGCCATTGGTGAATTCAATTTGTGTAATTTAGAAACTAAACATTTTATTCAATCATGCATTCGAAAATGGCAGTCCCTATTATTGTAAGAAAGAGAATTCTTTAGAGGATACTGCTGGGAAAATAGATTCAGTAAAACCGGATCTGAAATACTCTTGAGACGTTTATTGCTCTCCACTATTAAACTGAATACATGGCATCATCAAATTATAATATCCATAGGAGATTAATTCATTTGGTTAATGATTTCCAAAAAACGAGTTACAAAAAAAGTATCTAAAAAGTGAAGAGGAGAAACGACAAAGGAAGAAGGGTCAAAAATGTTACATTTGTTAAAATGGAAGAATATAGACTATCTACAATATAAATTACTGACACTAAATGAAATCATATCAGCAGCTAACATAATAACTCATTGTCTGAAATATAAAACCTGGGTCTCTTTTATGTACAATAGGAGAAGAGTTGTGGGATATAAGAAAATCGACTAAAAATACCAATTTTTCAAATGCACTAACCTGACACTGATATTATTGGAACATTCATCAAAGAACAAATAAGAATTATATCAGTGCTAAATTTAAGTATAAGGGAGTGCCCTCACAATATACCCACAGTAACTATCCAAATAAATATTACCTCTCACTCATCGGTGAAAAAATGTGCATCCTCTTTCCAATTGATAACTAACATCAGACAAATCTCAATTTCATGGAGCGGGGGAGTCATAATACCTATTTCTGAAAAAGGTGATTGTGGTATGCCTAGCAAATATAGAATGATCAATTTAATGGCTATAACCTCAAAGGTTTTTGCAGATGTTCTTCAGGAACACTAGGATTAATGCATTAAAAATAATAATCATTTACCAATCGCACAAGGGAAATGCCAGGAACGTGATTCTGTGATAGATCACTGATTTGCCCTTTGGTCACTAAGTCAGAAATCAAAAGAGACAAATCTTAGGTAATGTTGTTGTTTCACAAATTGCCAACATCATTGGGCTCAGTGGATCGAGAAAGCCTTAGGCATAAGTTATCCAAATGCAAAAACACTGAGGGCCAGCTGTCACTCCTTCGGGCACTGAATACAATACATTGGGCGCAAGTGGAACTTGATCCGACAGGATGACTTTCAAAAAGAATAAAATTGAGATTGGGCTTTGGAGGAGAGGTGTATTTGCTCCATTCTTTGTTGGGCTTTATGCAGCAGATTTACCATCTTTGTTGAAAGAATCGCTATTTGTTTCACCAAAAATAGGTGCTGTCCACATTCTCTGCCTTTTAAACTTTGATGAATTAATATAATTGGACTATACAGCGATAGGCCTACAAAGAAAGTTGAATGTCTTAATAAAATATTCTGAAATACATTGGTTAACATTTAGATTGAAAAACACTAAAATATTAGTATTTGGTAAGAAAGAGTTTAAGTTTAAACTGTACCCAGAAGAAAATACAGTGCAGGAGGTCAATTTATATCAATATCGAGGTTTATTATTTACAGCTGGAAAGAACACCTACACTGCCTCAATCAATTTCAGGGCTTTATTAACAGTGTGTGCTTTAGTAAAATATACGCACCAATATGGGAGGTATTCTTTGGCCCTCTTGCTTAAAACCTATCCGGCTAAAATCCCACCAATGGCAGTATATGGTTCCAAGTTATTGTGTCTTGACCTAAATGTCTCTTTTGAATATTCAGAGAGTGACTGTTTAAAACAATGAGTCTCCCAATAGGACACAATGCAAATTAAACCTCATAGCATCCATATGCAAATTTTTATAAATACATTTCTGGTAAATGAAGAACAGAATAAAATCTCTTAAGTAAAATATAGGGGCACAAGCATCAAGCCTGTTTTTTCTGATTTTTAAATAGCAAATTTTACTGATTCGCTATTTAGAAATCGCAAAATGCAATGCATGTAGGAATCACACAAAAAAATGCATTTCCTACAAATTCTTTAATTGCGACTCACAAATTGCGAGTCTCAATTAAGGAATTGATTCCTATGGGCCAGGAGGCCCTTAGGAATGAATGGGAATTGCATGCGCAATTTGCGAGTACTCAATAGGTACTCCCAAATTGCGCATGCAATTTCAAGGGTGCAAGGGTTCCAAAAGGATACCCCGTTGCACCCCTGAAAATCAAATTGTTCCACATGTTGCGCACACACATGCCCCGAGGGCATGCATGTGTGTAAAATCTGCCTTTGAAAAATGCACTTTAGGAATGTATGACGTTACAAATCATACATTTGGAATGCATGCCTTTGCAACGCAGTTTTTACATCGCAACATCCTTTACAATGCATTCTTTTACATCGCATGCCATTACATCGCATTTTCAGAAACTACCTTTACAACGCATTCCAATACATCGCATTAAACCTTTTACAACGCATACAATTCCAATGCATAGCATTACATCGCATTTAAGGTAAGTGTTGGATAGTATAGGGGTAATAATTACTATTCTAACTCCAGTGAGTGTAACATTAGGGTAAGTGTTGGATAGTATAAGGGTACTATACGTTGTAATGGTATGCATTGTAATGACTTGCGATGTAATGCCTGCATTGTAGTGACATGCATTGTAATGACTTGAGTTGTAGTGACATGCGAAGTAATGGCTGCATTGTATTGACATGTGATGTAAAGGATGTTGCAATGTAATGACTGCTTTGTAAAATTAGTGCGATGTAATGACTGCATTGTAAAGGTTGTTTCAGGCAATTTAGTGCATTTTTCACAAAAAATCGCAAATTACCATCGACTTTAGTTTGATGGTAATGTGCGATTCCTAATAGCAAAATCGCAATAATTTTTTGTTTAATGCATCGAATTTAAGGAATCACAATTTGCGATTCCTAAAATGCAATCTCAATTTAAGTAATCACAATTTTAAGGATTCCCTAAGTTGCGATTTTTGCATTTCGGATGATGCATCCCAAATGAAAAAATATTGGTCGCAAAGGGGCAGATTCGCAGAATATGCCTCTTTGTGACTGTTTTTTGGTTTGATGCATGGGGTCTATAATATCATGGGAACTGTTGGACAAAAGCACGTTTAAGAAAATCAACTTTAAAACATCTTTAGAGGGGGGTATGGCTTGGATATCAAGTCAGATGGCAGGCTAACTCTGCCACTCTTACCAGCGCAGAGCTTATCATTTTTTCCACGCATTTCCAGAACAGCACTATGGTAGTGAAGGATATTCAATGAAAGAAGAATAATTGGGGAACAAAAACGGCAGATGTTGTCATGCGTGAGCTTGCATCATGGCATACAGGAACAACTAAAAACCCTGATGCTCACTCTTAACAGCGAGCTACGAGGAGGTAAGACTGACGGTATGGTGGTGGAGTGCTGCTCAACATTAAAGATTACAAGTAAAAACCAATTAAGCTATGAAATATCAGCCCAACCACCCTGCCTGACCTCAAAATGGTGCTGTGAGTGTGCTTAGCGAATTGGCACAACACAGTTTATCTACATGAACATCAGAGGTAGTACATGGATAAAGATGCAGAGGGAAGCTGTTATTTATATGGCATGTCACTGCAGATCTCAAACTATTACAACAAAAGACCTAAGGCACAAAAGGTTTCATTTTTCAGCTGTATATAGTACTATAGTTAAGCTAGAATGATCATGACAAATAGGATCAGATTGAGGTTAGCCTATTATGTTAAGAAAAGGCGTACTTAATCCATTGTTGAGAAACACTTCATCATTGACACCTGAGAGTCATCTCGAACCTTGCCTGTCCTCAACATGGTAGCCAAGTAAGTCTCTTGTCCTCATTCTCTCTGGTCCAAAGGCCTGTCAGTTATTAAACTCATCTAATCCCTATACTGTTGCATATTTGCATTCTACATTGCTACTTAGGCATCTAGAAGAATGTAGAACAATCAACATGTATGGCTATTTGGCATCTAAAGTGATTTAGTGCATACCAGAGTCCTAATTTCGGTCCTCTGCTGTCAATTGGGCAACTAAAGGAGCGTGGCACTTATCAGCATACTGGTAATCTAAAATCAACTCCTACAAATCAATAAGACCATCCTGTCTGCCCTCGAATACCAAGTCACACAAATTCCTCAATCGTAAAGGTACAATTTTGTTCCTACACTGGCACTTCATAAATATAATCTTGTTCCTTTTATGCTGTGTGTAAAGGTCAGAAACACTTGTCATTTGCTCAGATTTCACTATACGTTCATGGTCAAGGTCATTCACACATACATATCCCTGCAGCACAATATACACACACAATTTCTGGAAGAGTGCAATCATGGTGGAGAAGCCCACTAAATCAAATCTCAAATGCTCAGACGCTAATCCTCCATTATTGGACTCACTGATTAAAGGGAAAATTGACATCAATAGAACTATGGATATGATCCTTGGAACATTGGTTGAGGTCCACTAACTAACAAAGTCCAATACATATGTGATGTAACTAAAAATGACAGCCATAAGAACCAACATTAACTAAATCAATAATAAAATACTTGAGGCCAAACATTAGATTAGAAAATGTGAGAATATATCGGTAATGGCAAACAAGGACCTTAAAGTACTTCACTCAACAATAAAATCCCTCCACAGAGACCTTTCGGTATTATAGATAGGAATCGCTGAGGGAACCTGCAGACCTTTGGCATTCCTGAACTGGCTGAAGAAACAGCTGATTCCTGTATTTCCTATCTGGAAAAACGGATACCGTAAGTCACTGGGCTATCCTTCAACAAAGATTTTTAACTGGAGCATGAACATTCAGTTCCTTCAGTTAAACCTACAAACAAATATATCACAAGACAGATTGTGTGCAGGCCCCTGCACTTCCAACACATGGAACTGGCCTTCAATTATATGTATAAAAATAACCATATTCTTTGGAATGGTCAGAATATCTAAATCTCACAGTATTGCCCAAAATCATCAGTGGAAATGATGAAGGGCTTATTGGCTTTTCACCCTAGACTCAAAAGCTTGACTCTCCAATTCTCCTTTGCTGGCCCTGCAATATGTAGAGATTTTGCAGATGGGGAACATCATATCTTTGTTGACTGCAAAGATCTCTCAACCTTTTTAGATGGAAGAGATTAACAATGAATGGAAAGTCAACATAACAGCAAAACCAAGAGGAAATACCGAACATTTGTTAGCCGGCTTTCTGGGTTCGGTTACCAAGTCCTGCAATATATTTTTCTTCCAGGTAGAGGCAAATAAGTTGACATTATTGTCTAAATAGTATTTATACTTATAAGCATAGCTCGGAACCTTGAACCTCATGTTTGAATTTACTATGTGCGGAGTTTACCATATTGTGTTATTATTCACTGAAGATTATGTTATATGTTACTATCAATCAATCAATCAATCAATCGATTTATATAGCGCGCTGCTCACCCGTAAGGGTCTCAAGGCGCTGGGGGGGGGTCCGTTACTGCTCGAAAAGCCAGGTCTTGAGTTGCTTCCTGAAGGAGAGATGGTCCTGTGTCAGCTGTAGGTGGATGGGGAGGGAGTTCCATGTCTTGGCTGCCAGGTAGGAGAAGGATCTTCCTCTGGCGGTGGCTCTGCGAATGCGTGGGACGGCTGCGAGGGCAAGGTGGGTCGATCGCAGCTGGTGGGTGGGCGTGTAGAAAGTGAGGCGGTTGTTGAGGTACTTGGGGCCCAGGTCGTGAAGAGCCTTGTGTGCGTGGGCGAGGAGTGTGAACCTGATCCTCTTGCTGACGGGGAGCCAGTGCAGGTCTCTCAGGTGGGCGGAGATGTGGTTCTGGCGGGGGATGTCCAGAACGAGTCGTGCGGAGGCGTTCTGTATGCGCTGGAGTCTTTTCTGTAGTTTGGCTGTGGTTCCTGCGTAGAGAGTGTTCCCGTAGTCCAGTCGGCTGGTGACGGGTGCCTGGGTGACCGTTTTTCTGGTTTCGGTGGGGATCCATCGAAAGATCTTTCGGAGCATGCGCAGGGTGTTGAAGCAGGATGACGAGACGGCGTTGACTTGTTTGGTCATCGAGAGGGAGGAGTCCAGGATGAAGCCCAGGTTTCGTGCGTGGTCCATTGGCTTGGGGGTGGTGCCCAGGGCAGGGGGCCACCAGGAGTCGTCCCAGGCGGAAGGGGATGATCCCAGGATGAGGACTTCTGTCTTGTCTGAGTTCAGTTTCAGGCGGCTGTTCTTCATCCACTCGGCGACGTCTTTCATTCCTTCGTGTAGGTTGGCTCTGGCATTGGCGGGGTCGTTGGTGAGGGAGAGGATCAGCTGGGTGTCGTCGGCATAGGAAATGATGTTAAGGTTGTGTTGGCGTGCGATGGCCGCGAGGGGGCTCATGTAGACATTGAAGAGGGTGGGGCTGAGCGAGGATCCTTGGGGTACGCCACAGGTGACTTCGGTGGCCGCAGAACGGAACGCGGGAGGTGGACTCTCTGGATTCTTCCGGCGAGGAACGAGGTAATCCACTCCAGTGCCTTCTCTCGGATTCCGGTGTGGCGCTGTGTTAGTGTGCGGTGGCAAACTGTGTCGAACGCTGCAGAGAGGTCCAGGAGGATGAGGGCAGCCGTTTCCCTGTTGTCGAGCAGGGATCTTATGTCGTCGGTGGCTGCGATGAGGGCGGTCTCGGTGCTGTGGTTGGCTCGGAAACCGGACTGTGAGGGGTCGAGGGATTTGTTCATCTCGAGGAATGCGGGGAGCTGTTTGTTGACGGTCTTCTCGATGACTTTGGCAGGAAAAGGGAGGAGCGAGATGGGGCGAAGTTCTTGAGGTCGGTGGGGTCCGCTGTCGGTTTCTTCAGGAGGGCGCTGAGCTCGGCATGCTTCCAGCTCTCCGGGAAGGTGGCGGTGGTGAAGGAGATGTTGATGATGTCCCGGAGTTGGGGTGCGATGATGGAGTCGGCCATGTTGAAGACGTGGTGGGGGCAGGGGTCGGTAGGGGATCCGGAGCGGATGGTGTTCATCGTGCGGATGGTGTCTTCTGTGCTGACTGGGGTCTAGTTGCAGAGGGTGGTGGTGGGGGGCGTTGGTTTGGTGGTTGGGTGCGTGGTCTGTGCGCCGATGCTGTTGTGTATGTCAGCGATCTTGCGGTGGAAGAATGAGGCGAGTGAGTCGCAGAGGTCCTGCGAGGGTGTGATGTCGTTGTTTCCGGCGCTGGGGTTGGAGAGCTCCTTGACGATGCTGAAGAGTTCCTTGCTGTTGTGGGTGTTGTTGTCCAGTCGTTCTTTGAATGTTGTTCTTTTGGTGGTGCGGATCAGCTGATGGTGTATGCGGGTGGCATTCTTGAGGGCTGTCATGTTTTCCTTAGTCTGGTTGTGGCGCCAGGTTTTTTCGAGGGTGCGGCAGTTTTTCTTGGACGTTTTGAGTTTGTTGGTGAACCACGAGGCTTTCTTGCTGCCGGGTCTGCTGGGTGGGTTCTTCAGAGGTGCGAGGTCATCGGTGCAGTTGGTGAGCCACTTTGTGAAGTTGCGGGCTGCTTCGTTGGGGTCAGTTGCGCTGGCGGGAGGGTTCTGGCTGAGGGAGGTGGTGAGCTGGTCGCTGGTGATCTTGTTCCAGCTCCTGCGGGGAACCTGTTGCGGGTGGTGGTGGGTCGTGGTTCTTCTGAAGTTGAAGTGGACGCAGCTGTGATCAGTCCAACGAAGTCTGGTGGAGTGGCTGAAGGAGATGTGCTTGCTGGAGGAGAAGACGGGGTCAAGCTTATGGCCGGCGTAGTGGGTGGGGGTGTTCACCAGTTGCTTGAGTCCGAGGTTGGCGAGGTTGTCCAGCAGGGTGTTGGTGTTGCTGTCATTGTTGTTCTCCAAGTGGAAGTTGAGGTCTCCTAGGAGGATGTAGTCAGAGGAGGTGAGGGCGTGCGGGCTGATGAAGTCTGCGATGGCTTCGCAGAGTTGTGTGCGTGGTCCCGGGGGTCTGTAGATGAGAGTGCCTCTGAGGGTGGTCTTGGGGTCAGTGTGTATCTGGAAGTGAAGGTGCTCGGCGGCGGTGATGGTGTCGTCGGAGTTGGTCGTGATGCGGATGGTGTTCCTGTGGACAATGGCGATGCCTCCTCCGGTCTGGTTTGCCCGATCCCTCCGGGTGATCTTGTATCCGTCCGGGATGGCTATGGCGATGTCGGGGGCTGAGGAGGTGTTCATCCAGGATTCCGTGAGGAAGGCGACGTCTGGTGCTGTTGTGTCGAGCAGGTTCTAGAGTTCGACGGCGTGTCTCTGGACGGAGCGGGTGTTGAGCAGGATGCCCTTGAGGTGGTTGTTGCTGGTGCCTGGCCTTTTAGGTGTGGTGCAGGTCCGGAGGCAGGTGAAGTTGCAGGCTTGGCAGGTGAAGGGTCCTTGGTAGCAGGCAGGGTTCCGGCCGGGTTTGGAGAGTAACCTCTGTTATGTTTTAAAACTCACATACATTTCAGTCCAATGATGCCTATAGAAAAACTGTGGTCCTAATCATTATTATTAGTTATACATAATATAAGTTAAAAATGTCATATCCGTGGTTAGGCTTGAACAGAAGTCTTCTATTTAGTACACAGTAGCTACCACAGCAGCACTTGCACCTTCACCTAGTTATTTGCGGAAAACCCGGCTAACTGTCTTGACTTATGCATGATGCGAAGCTTTCTATTGTTTGCAATGCATTCAGACCTACCTGTTGTAAAACCTTAAAATAAGTTTACGAAAGGTTTGTATCTGTTTTGGAAGCTATATCTACAGCTCTGCCACTGCTGGGATGACGCTTCTCCGTCGTCTCTCCCAATATCTCTGTTGGGAATTGGGTGGGTGGGGAGATGGCACAGGGGATCTGGGGTGGGTTTATTGTGTTGGATTTCCCTTTTCTATTTCTTGTAATATATGCTCTTTATTTGCTATGCGGTCTTTTATTCACTAAAATTACCCTCAACCTCTGCAAATCAAAAAACATGGTTTCTCCTTTACCACAATCTCAACAGATTGTTTGTAACCTAACTAATACACAAAGATACAGCGTACACTCATACCCACCAATTGAAGGAGTGCATACAATCCTCCTCCTGAAATTGTGCCTTCTCTTAGAACAATATAGGCATATCATAGACCTTTTCACCTAGGTAACCAAGCTACCACAGATCAACCAATTATTCTCCCTAACTACCAAAACCTCCTCTCACTGACAACATAAATGTGGCACCACTGAATATTAAGGATCTAAACCATCCTGTTGAATGCCAGAAGGTTGTAGACTATGGATTCAAAGTCAAGGCAGACATAATCATGTTTCAGAAGACTAATATAGGCTCAAAGGAGGCAGCTACATTTAAAAACAATTAGTCAAGTAACATAATATGCTCTCTGCAGTAAACAAATTAAATGAAGTGATGACCCTGATCTCGGAAAATTCAGATTTGAAGATAGACTTCCACTTTTTTGACATAGAGAGCAAATGGATAATCACAAAACTTTGCAAAAACAACAAATATATGCATGCAAACTTATACATCCAAACTCAGAAGAACCCATATTCTGGAACATTAGTGGGCAGCAACTTCAATCTTTCTCTTGACTTGATTCTTCACAGACAATCCACAATCTCATAACATCTCCCAAAGTCTCACAAAGCTGTACTAAAATTATGTTCTAAATAGAATTTATGCGATTGTTGTACCCTCCAACGTCCAGACACAAGAGACTACACCTTTTTCTCTGATCCACATAATTCTTACTGTATAATTGATTATCGCCTCAATTTGGGCTCATACACCCATCTCATTGATCAAACTAATATTCTCCCTAGGCTCATCTGAGATCATTCACGTATAACTACGACCCTCATAGGTAAGAACCCCAAACCAAAGTATAAAATATGACACTTTAGCAAGAGATTCTTAAGAATGAAGTTAACAGAGAAAATGTAGAATAAACTATGCTTAATTACATCAATTATAATAAATCTTCTGAAGTTTCATTCCCCTTATTTTTGGACGCACTTAACGCTAACAGAATTGGAATAAGAAATTGTAAAGCTCGAGACGCATCATCTAGATAATTCCACTCTCAATCAATTTACAAATAAATTATGAAAATATGAAAGAATATTATGTCAAAACTCAGCGAACCAAACAAAGTAGGAAAAATGATCATGTCCTACCTAAAACACAAACAAAATCAAAAAGGTATTACCACACTTAAAGATAAGATAAACAATACACAAACAAATCCTCAACAAATGTGTATGTGTTCAGGGAATTGTCTGAATCATTATATAGGAATTAATCACACACTTCCTTTGAAAAATGCAAATTCTTCAAAATTAAAATGAAACTCCCAGAAATAACTGAAGAGGATAAAAATTAAAACACCCAATTCAGTGCAGAGGAAATAACCATGGCCATAAAATCTCTTAAGTTGAACAAAGGTGAGGACCCAGATGTTTATACTGCAACTGACTTTGAAGCATTTTCCAACACTCACCCCTATGTTAGTAGATTTATTCAATGGTTTTGCAGATCCTGGTTCTTTTTCCTGGAACCACAGACAAAGCCATAATAGTAGTCCTCCTAAAAGTAGGTAAAGATCCACTTTTAAAAAAAACTTCAGGCCAATTAATCTTGATGAGAAGATTCATGCTAAAAGACTGGCCAAAGATTTGAACCTTACTTACCTCATCTAATAGGTCACTCACAAGTAGGATTTGTGAGAAATTGCATGTCTAATGACAAGACATGGCTTTTGTGCCATGTTCTAGAAAGCATGAAAATGGCAGTAACTCTAGATGCTGAGAAGGCCATTGATAATATTTAATGGGATTTTCTCAAAAACACTCTGACAAATTTAACCTGGGAGTTTGTTCTTAGAATGATTATGACTCTACACAGCAATTCCAGTGCTAGAGTAAGGACAGGCTGGCTCATCTCTACCTTCCTTAAACTTGAGAAAGGTACAAGGCAAGGGTACCGCTCTCCCCCTCTCTTTTCATCATGGCAATTGAACCTTTAATCTAAAACATCCAATCCAATTCCCTAATTTACAATATTGATGTTGATACCACTACTGCAGTAGTGTCAACATATGCAGATGACATTTTGATTGTAACCAAAAAAGCCTGATCATCTAGAAAAGCCCTCATAAACACAATCAACATTTATGCTTCAGTATCAGGCTACAAACCTAATAGAGAGAAATCAGAGGTCAAAGTTCTCAATGCGCTATACTCTAAGGACATTCTAGAAAACTTGGGTTTAGTTTGGCAAGCACAGCGCCTGAAGAACATGGGCATAGATGTTGGATCAGATATAACAGATAACCATTTAATACAATGAAAAAATCACACTAAGGAAATCAGAACGTTTACTGGACAGCTGGAATCCTAAATTGATCACCTGGAGGGGTTGTATCAATATAATTAAGATGAGGGTAACACATATAGTCAACTATTTGTTCAGTATGCTTCCCCTCACTCTATCAGAATACTTCCACCACAAATTGGACAAACTCCTAGGAAACTTTGTTTGGCAAAACAAATGTCTTAGGATGTCAATATAAACTGTATCTTCCAACCAATTTAGGTGGAGTGAATCTGACAAACTTCAGAAATTACCAAACCCTCTTTCTGGCCAAACAGAGATCTTTGTGGTTCTCACCATTGTTGAATCATAATCCAACCTGGCTACTTGTCGAAATAGCAATCTTAGAAGGGATTCATCTTATTATGCTAATATCTACTAAAATTAATTACTCACAACCCTCCAAATACATTTTCAAAAATACTAAACAGGTAATACTAAGGATCGACAATTTTTTAGAAATCCCTATAACATCTTCCAGCTTAATCTCAATATAAATATATCCAAAAACATGTAACCTGAAAGCCTCACCTTTATACTCAAAATCCTGGACCCACAAAGACATCCTTGTTCTCAAACAACTTTGCACACAGAATTGACCGCTCACTTTCAATAATCTCCGAATCCAATTAAGCTAGAAAATATGGACTTCTATGTCATTCTCAAACTCAAAGACTGTATATCCAAAGTCAAATTTACCTATAAAGACCTGACTCTACCCACCCTGATAAGCTAGCTTACCAAATCAGAACACCAAGGGGCATATGTACAAGTCCCTATCACCACCACAACGTCAACTACAGTGACGTTGTGGTGGCAATAGGGGCTTTCATGCTATGGTTAGCGTAAATGGGGTGGACAGTGGGTGTTGCGGTGGGAGTTCCACCGTAACACCCATTCATTTTGATGATGCCCCCTATGTACAAGGGTGGCGTACATAGGAGGCAGCGCCAAAATAAAGATCAGGTTAAAACAGATCTTAAGATGGCAAAACGAGGAGAAATGCATTATTTCTCCTTGTTTTTGCTTTTTCTATGTGTGCTGTCTTGTGCAGCACACATGGAACACGCAAAATGTCTTTCTTTGTTTATGTATAGGAAGGTGTCCCTTCCTGTACATAAACAAACTTTAAAATAAAATTCCATGTTGTCACTTTTATGTGTGCTGCATGAAGCAGCATGCAAGAAAGTGACTGAATGGCATTTCTAGGATTGTTTATGTGCAGGAAGAGACACCTTCCTACATATAAACAATCCTACCCTGCCCGCCGACACCCTTGTACGGGTGCCTGCATTGGCACTAAGTTGCTAAACTTAGTGCCATCGCAGGGGGAAATGCAAGACTGCACCACATTCTTGTAAATATGGTGCAGCCTTGCGTTTCAGAAGTGGAGGAGAGAGGCATTTAGCCAGGAAGACTGATGCCCGCCTCCTCCACTTCCTTGTACATATCCCCCCAAGTATCCAAATTCTATCAAATTTTCCAACTAAAAACCACACATCTCAATCATGCGTTAAGGAAGAAAAGGATCGAGGCTAATACAATTTTGACTGAGTATTGGATTCTGATATGTAAATCAGTTGTTTCTCACAAAATCACTCCTTTATTGTCCCAGTCTAAATATTGGCTATTTCATAGAACATATTCCACAACTTCATGATTGCACAAACTGTCTTTTAATGATGGCCCTATAAACTGGAACTGTAAAAAAGCCATGGATCATATGCCACTCTTACTGTTTTTCTTCTGCTCAGTCTCCCCATTCTGGGATAAGTTATTTAAATTTATCTCAATTGTATTTGACTTTCAACCCAAAACATAATTCATTTTTCTCAATAATGGATTCCCAGATCCACAGGTGTGTTCACCTAATGATAGACTATGACTGGACATTCTCGTAATGGAGATTTGCAAGACTGTGATTAGTAATTGGAAAAACAGCTGTGCTACAAATAGCCTTCATATTTACTGTTTTCCGGACACTCATGTCTCTAGGTTCTCCTATTCTCCCTGATGTTCGCTGAGACTGGTGATTGTTGAAAAGTATAACATCATAGTGAGGGAACTTATATGGATAAATCGCTTGTTGATTGGTTCAACATAACATATTTTGATTTCCAGACTCTTTGCTCCATCAAGTAGTGTATTTGCATGCAGTAGGAAGGTTTGCATGGGGATACTGATAGACCTTCTACTCATCCCTGATATGTTTTCTTGTATATCTGTTTTGTTAACTCTGATTATTTGTTTTTCACATTGCTGTAACATGGCTTTTTCTTTTTTTTTCCAATTTGTTTTATAATCCATCAAAGAATTTGAAATGGAAAGATATGTATTTGAAACATTTTTTTTTAAATATCTAGCATCAAAATCTTCTATTGCTTTAACAGTAAGAACCTTGGGGAAAGTGTTTCCATATATTAATCAATAAGCAGATCCCAATCCATGTCTTAACGTATTAAATATAATTTAGAATATATTCAATTTATGTTATTCTGGAGCTAAGTGTTAGGGTTCATGCAATGGATGGTTTATGTCCTTGCCAGTTAAATACAAAAAGCTCTTTACATTATGTATTAATTGAATTCCCATTATTCCTAGATGCAACAGTCATAAGATGGACAGTTAAATTATATTCTAAATAGAATTGCATTGTATACTTAATTGTTTGTAAGGATTATCAACTGTCATTTTATTGTTATGTTTTACGGACTAATGGCTAAATAAACTTGCTTCAAACAACATTTCCTCACCTACACCTGTTGAGAGAAGATCGTGTTCTGCTCCATGGTTTGTTTAAAAACACCCTAATCCATGTCACAGTCATTCCTTGACTAGATGACCACAGCAGCACAGCCACTGGATAACCCTGCACTCATTTCTGTAAATTACAGGGAGTTCAAAATACTGCAGTACCTCTTGTTTTACATAAATCTTCACAACTACATCACACTTGCTGAAACACAGCTACAGGGTTCCCACAAAAAATATTCTCTTTAAAATACTTTGATTTGAACACAAGTCTCTTAGGGCCTGATTTAGATTTTGGCAGACTGGTTACTCTATCACAGCAGTGACAGATATCCCGTCTGCCAAAATATAACTCCCATAGGATATTATGGGATTTGTATTTTGACAGATGGGATATCTAAAATCTAAACCAAGCACTAACGGACCATTCACCGAACTAACAGATTAAACTGTTTGCCCTAAACCAACTGACCAGAAGCCTTAGATCTACCAACCAGTGCCTACTGATGAGCTGTCCAGAGAGATACAATATGTCAACATCCTGGCTCCTTTGTGTAGAGTTCCCCACCTCTTCATTTGAGGCTAGAACGTGAATATGACAAATTCAGAGGATTTTTAAAGGCATATTATGCAGCCCTGGAATGTGGTTGACTTAATCTTTTGCCTCTAAGATCTACAATATGTGTTCCTAAGCCTCAACTGACCAGACACCTAAGACCAGCTTTGTCTTTCAAGAAAGGCCCCCAAGACTCTTGCTCTTTTAAATGCCTTTTTCATCTTACCTGGATATATTTGATGATGGGTCCTCTTGAGGTACTGTCCACCACTGCTGACATTTGAGTGGTTCTCTTCCTTCAGGTTTGGCATATGTGTTATAATGTAATCTGTCAATACCTTCACATATGTCCTTTTCCTGCAAAGTGGTCTGTGCCCAGCAGTTTATTAGCACTCTGCCCAAAACCCAACGCATAAATAAATATCTCAAATGCAACTGTAGGTAAGTGAAATGGGATCTATTATATTCATCATCATATCAACCGCTACAATAAAAGCCTTCATATATTTATAATATTACATAGCATGAATTCAGACAATATTTTTCTCTAAGTGGAAGGCACCTAGAATCTCCAGTATAAGCTGTAATAAGCAGGGTTGTTATTCCTTCCACTGAAGGTGGAATTATGAAACCAGGAGCTAATATAGCAAACAAAAGTTGCCTTACATAAAAGTGCTAATCACTAATTTAGTAGCCTATGACTTTTGGAACAGCTTTAACTCTTTTGCGGGCCAGATGTTAAAAAATATTTGATTCCGGTACTATAGCCCAGTACACTGAAAACATTTCATCTCTATCCAGGGCCGGTTTTGGGGCACTGCAGCCAGGACAGCCGCACCTGGTGCTGAACAAGGGGTGCAGCATATTTAGAAATAAGTTATGAGTTTAAAAGCATGTGCTTCAGAGTTCCTTGTGAGTCCAGCAGTTTTCAGACAACAATAAACCTGTCCGTATAACACTGTTGTTTAATGTTCCTGCTAGGAACAGATGGGAGGTTTTTTATTGGCAGTTTTGGCTCATCGTAAAGCCTTGCTGATCCCCAAAATCAGAAGAGAGATCATATACATGTGTCTGCTTGTACTGCCAATAGTGGAATTCAGACGGTCCTGGGCAAGCCAAATTTCAGGTGGAGTAAGTCGAAATAAGAATCATGGCTACATCTTCTGTGCTGTTGCCCTGCCTTAGCAAAGGAAAGGAGATTTCTTCTCAAGGAACTATACCTGAGTGAAAAAGCAGGCAACTGCCTTGGCAATATGTTTCACACAAAAGGAACCCCCACATCCTGGCACGGTGTGGAAGAATTGTACAATCCATCAGGGACGCTCTTCAGCCCCGCACTGGCCCCCAACCTTGCCCTCATATAATCCAAAAGCTGATTCTGGATTACTTTTGAAAAATGACCCTCAAAAGAATGCAGACCCTGCCTTGGATGCAGCAATTGAGACCAGAGACCTCCAACCATTTTACCCCCAAAAAAGTCTGCTCTAAATTGTCATAAAATTGCAATGCATATGTACAAGCACTTTATAAGTGAACTTGGAACAACAGCAGTAAACGTGGTGCCTGAGGAGAAAAAAAGGAAGGAAGATTTGGACAACCGATGAGCCAGATAGGTGACATCCTCCACCGGGGCCAGACGCAGAGCTACGGAAAAAAGTAATTATGAGAATAAGCCCCTGAGTAACATGATGGCACATAACATTTGCACTACAACAAACAAAAATCTGTTATAATGTTCAGATGCTTCCAGTTTTGTGAAATATGGGAGAAGGGAGGTGGGGATTGTTTATTGTATTCATGCTTTGTTGGTTATTGAATAGTTGTAGTCCTGTTGTTCACACCAAATCTGACATGACATGCACTTAGAGGACATGATTCTTTACCATCTACAAACATACCTAGTTGCACATCAGGGGGTACATTGTAAAATGGAATGTGAGGGGGTACTGGATACAATTAAATGAGGGCCAGTCCTCTTGCAGGCAAAACACTTGGGTTCAGACATTCTCCTCTTACAAAAAAAAATCTTAAGGGAACAAAAACAGTCTGCCTAGCATGTCTTAGCTATACACAGATTTTTCACTCGGGTTTACACAGGGCTCCCAGGGCTAAGCCTTTTTAATCCATCGTAGGGTCCCTTTTGCCACTGAATGGGTATGGGTAGTTATTTAAGGTCGGTACGTTGCAGTGACGGGAGACAATCATGGGGAACAGCTCACGCTATTGAGTGTCTATGCACCCCTCTGTTAGGGGTTGCCTTAACTGAACCCCTGCTTAAGGGGTGAGATGCCAGGCGGGCTTTGATTGGTAGGGGGAGTCTGGAATTACATCATTCACCCCGGGTTAGACAGATGACAACCAGAGGGTGGTAGGGACATCCAACATAACTCTAGACTGTTCACTCTGGTGACTACTCTGGGATGGGCGGACACATGGATGGCCTATCACCCTTCTGAGAATATATATAAATACTACTCAACAGTCCATGGGTCCTTTTCTCGCTTGGACTACCTATTGATCCCAACCACATATCTCCACAGTGTGTTATCACACCATATTCAACACAAGGAGTTCTCAGATCTCTTCCCTGTATCCCTGGAGCTTCATATTGGTGCCACTTGCCCTGGATTTCTATGGCAGATGTCTGAATGGCATCTTCAGAACCTGACTTAAAGGACCACTGTAAAAAAAAGCAATAACGGAATACCTTGCATTCAATACATCAACAACCTCCACACAGGTAGTTCTGTTGGTGGCACTTAAGCCATCTATTCAAGGGGTGACCATCAGCTTATGCATAGGAGACTATAGGCTTAGAGCACAGGAGTGGGTTGCCCCTGAAACACAAATTGAGAAGTTGAAGAGCGATTGTAGGAAGCCAGGCAATGATGCAGCAAGACTAGAGCTTAATCTTACCCAACAATTATACTACTAACACTTACTAAATGAGGCAAAGACGGCATGGCAGTCCACATAACAACAAAAATCAATAGGTAGATAAGTCCAGTCGCATGCTGCATGGAATGCATCAGGCCGTGAGGACTTTGTTGCCAGAGTCGGTATGGAACCATCGGGGGGTTTGATTTTGGGGCTGGCAGAGGTCTCCCAAAGTTTTGCAGATTATTATAGAGTGCTATATGTTCCAAATGATCATATTCAAATTGAATTAGTCCAGGGAATCTTCAGGGACATCTTGCCATGTACTTTATCTGTAGTTGTGCAGAGATAAATAGATGAGAAACTTACGGTGAAGGAACTGGCAACGACCTTAGCCGAAATTCATACAGGGTGAGCCTCGGGACCACTGGCTTCCCATGCGAGTTCTTGAAGTTCTTATGCCATCTTGGCAGTACCCTACTAGAAGTCATAGAGGAGGCATCAGATGATGCCATACTCCCCTAGGACTGGTGACATGCAGAGTTTGTTGTACTCCTGAAGCCAGGGCAACCACCAGATCTACACGTGTCCTACTGCCCAATCTCCCTTCTTAAATTTGAAGTGAAGCTCTTAGTCAAGACCCTGGCCAATAGACTACCAAAATGGATGTCCAATCTTGTACACCTAGACCAAGCGGGCTTTTTGGCCCAGCGGTCCACACGTCATAACAGAAAGTGTGTCTATAAAGCCCTGGCTATGGTTGATAGCCTGACTCTACCAGCGGTAGTGCTTTTAGTAGATATGGACAAAGTGTTTGCTTCTCTCAGCTGGCAATACCGCTTCACTTTACTGCAGAGCATTAATTTTGGCCCGTGATTCCTCAACTACGCAAAACTCAATGTTGGTCTGTTATTGCACTGAATAAGAGAGGAGATCAAAGTGTGGTCCCTGCTCCCTCTCTTTCTGCTAAGCCGTTCAATGATTTTTAAAAGGTTTCAATGGCACAAATGCTCTATAAATTGCAGTGTTATCCCTTTACCATCACCCAACATGGTTTAAGTGGGTCAATATGGCCCTCAGACGGTTTCTTTGGGGTGAATGCGTAGTGCGTATTGCTCTACAGACCTATGTTCAGTCCACCTTCATTCAACGGGGGCATTGCTGCCCTGGACGTTGACTCCTACTATGCTGTGTCCCATCTCCTCCTTATCAATGAAAGGTGGTATGCACTATGGGCAGACCCAGCGAAGAAGCCAGAGTGCTGGGCGATGGAAGATTTTTAACTCATACACCTCCTTTATGGGGGTCATATCCAGCATGCAGCCCAACCGGGGTTCTGACTGTGGAAACTGACACTAAATGGATGGGTTGGTGGACCAGACTGACGTAGATGACACCACTGTGGGTTGAGAACTTCTTGGGCCAAATAACGTAGCAGTAGGATGCTATTGGCTTTTCAACTCTAGGAGCTATCATGCAGGGTCTAGTTTTTAAATCCTTATAGAAACTGCAGACAGACTTTCAATTGCATCAACAGCAACTCTATAGATATCTCCAGTTACAGCATGCTCTTACTCCCTACCTACACGATATACATGAACTACCAGAATTCAAACCACTAGAGGACAAACTACTAACTGGGGATTTGGGTAAACAAACAATTAGACAGCTTTACCAGACACTAGTGACGCACAGTACGTCCACACTTCCAACTTTCAGACACACCTGGCAGGAGGACATACCCACACTCGATAATGATGACTGGGCAGAGGCTCTAATGGCACCACGTTGAGCGGTGATACTGTCCAGACTACGTCTTATCTAATTGAAATTCCTTCATAGAGCTTATTTTACTGGATATTGCCTATGGTGCATAGGCACCATCGCCTCGCCGGTCTGTCTAAGACGTGGAATGAGTGAGGGTACCTTCCTCCACATTGTATGGGAATATACAACTCTCAAGAGTTTCTGGCAGGGAGCTGTTGCCTGCCTAGAAGGGGTCCTGTCCTGGGAGATTCCCTTTCACCCAAAGATGACCTTACTCCATAGCACAGAAAGAGTTGAAGGTAATAGATATAAGAAACACTTACTCTTCTTGGGCTTAACTCTAGCTAAACGCAACATTGAACGGCTATGAAAGGATGTGTCCCTGCCCATGGTAGATACCTGGAAGCAAGGAATGTGCCATTGTATGGGCGTAGAAATAGCAGTAAATCAAGCTAGGGTTTGCCCATAAAAACACATAAAAATATGGCAGTGATGGGCATGCCACAGAGGCATACTATTGGCATAGGTCCATTTGAAAGACTACTTCCATGACACAGAACTACTATGATTTGATGGCAGTCCATGAGGTTTCCGGTCACCTATCAGATCCACACACCCCTATATGGAGATTATGAGAATGTTGTTCTTGGTGGGAATGATAGATTTGATTTTGGCAGCATATGTTGGAATTTTTGGGGGAGGGCGAAGGGGTGTTACTACCCTGCACGTTTAAGGCCATGTTGGCCATCAGGTAATGTCAAAACAAAATATAATAAAATGTGTTGAGAAAAGAAAAGTTAGCCCCAACCAGTGGTACATTTTAAATCCTGAGTTTTGGCTTCTCCTGTCCAAACACTCTTAAAATATATTGCCTACTAGTATGAGTGACATGATTCTTATATCTTGCAATCCTCATTGTCATATGTAACATTTCCTATATACTGATCAACACACATATGATTCATTGTATCTGTATGTAATGTAATGTAAAGTCCACTTCTATAGCGCTACTATCACTCCAGGGAGTATCTTGGCGCTCACCCAACTCAGATGTACGAGATGGGGGGGGAGTAGACACAGTTCACGCAAGACACTACATCTTTAAACCATTGCTATGCAAGCTGAATCGGTCATAGAAAATACCCAAGTTTTTAATGCTTTCCTGTATTGGGTTTCATCCGACATGGAACATAAGGAGAGGGGGAGCTTGTTCCAGGCCTTAGCACCCAACACGAAAAGGGATTTACCACCTGTGGTTGTCAGCCTGAATTTAGGAATAACCAACAGATTCTGACCCACAGACCTTAGACAGCGTACCGGATTGTATCGTCTAAAGCCCTGGCTTAGATATTTAGGGCGTTGATGGTGATAAGCCCTAAAGGTAATCAAGAGGACCTTAAAGAGAATCCTCTTTGCAATTGGGAGCCAGTGTAGTGCATCCATTGCTGCAGAGGCTGATGATCTGCGTGGCCAGCCTAGTACTAGGCGGGCCGCTGCATGTTGGACCATGTGATAAAAAGTATTTTGACACCCTACACTTATATGAGTAGTGGCATAAAAACAATGACATTTGAAGTACTGTCATTTCACCATGTGGCAAACACCGATTAATTCCTGTTGCCAGTGTTTCCCCCACAGTAATTGCAGCTTTCTTTTCTTAACAGGGTGTGATCCTTCCATACATCCTGTTCCCTTCCCATCCTGCTGACTGACACTTCTCCACCTACAACTGCAGCACTATTTAATTAGGTGTCTGCAGTGCAAACAGCAAAATGTATGTTAGAAGGAAGAACATGGTCCAATGTCTGCGTACCATGAAATGCATGTGAGAGAGGGGCTTTTGAGATATGGGGGACATTGTTGGAGGGTGGTAATGAGGGAATCTGGGGAGAAGGACATCATTTGAGGGTGTCAAAAAGACTGTCGCACTGGGTGCAAACAGTGCTAAAGCTGGCCTAACCCTATCATTGGACACATGCTGCAATAACACTGAAGTGCCAGAATCATGATATGCATTCAACAAAGATTATCTACTACAGCTCACACAAAAGTACTTTGATATGATGGCACCGCTATGCAATTTCTTATGTAATTGAAGCCCATATGTACAAATTGATTTTGCATTTCTTAATGGTCTGAATCATTATTTAGGGTCATTAAAAAATGCAAAATTACATTTTGGTATGTTAGAAAGGTATATGCAGTGATGCAAAATGGATTTTGCATTTCGCAAAGTAGGAAATGACAAATAGTATGTACAGCGGACTTCCTAATTGCGACTTGTCGCAAAAAGGGCATTTAAAAAACACAATTTTCATCAAAGCGGATCTGTTCGTAAGCAGGCGCAAACATGAAAAAGGCACTCAAAGTGCGCCAGCATTCTTCCCAATGTCAGCATTGAACATTCTGCCAAAGAGGATGAGGATTTTGGCTCAGAGGCAGAGAAGGGGAAGGAGAAATATGACCTGCTTTATTTGCGTTCATGTTTTCATAGGGAACACCTATTACAATGCAGTCTTTACCACACATGCCAATACAACTCATATTTCTACCACGATCGCCAGTAGACAGTTATAGTTAGGACGTAGTTTCCATAGGACAAGCGTTTTTTCATTTCCCAATAACTTTGGCGCCGATTGACGAATCTTTGCAAAACTTTCAAAACATGTGGCCCGTTCTGGTCAGCTAATATCCAGAAAGATTTGGAGTGATTCGCCAAGTGGGGGCTGAGAAAAAAGGGGGGTCCCAAAACGTGTTTTCTCCATTTTATTTCCCATAGCAAACTTTAAACATGACTAAAGCCTGAACTGCTGAACGGAATTACACCAAATTTGGCAAAAAGGTAGCCCTTTGCTCATAAAGAGACCTTTATTTTAAATGGTGTAAATCCATTCAGTCGTTCCAGAGAAATTAAAAAAATAGTGGTCAAAAAATCTATTTCCCATAGGAAACTTTAGACACGGTTACAGCTGAAACTGCTGAACGGAATTATTCCAAATTTGGCAAAAAGGTAGTGCTTGGTCTATAAAGTGACCTATTTTCTAAATGGTGTAAATCCGTTCAGTAGTTTTTGAGATATTAAAGGAAAAATATATTTATATATCTGGGCGGAACCTAACTACACAAGCAAGAGCTTGGCTCTAATTGGCTGCCAACACATCAATCCAGGAAGTGTTGGCAGCCATTTTGGGGCAATGCTTTTTAGGTCTCACCTAGCAACGCAGCGCATGCGCTGCCCACTACACAAACACCACTGCACTGCCCTAAACCCCAAAACACTATCCCTGCATGAACCCCTTTACTGCACGAACACCACTGCACTGCCCTAAACCCTGAAACACCACCACAAGCACAACCATCTACACTGCCCGAACACCACTGCACTGCCCTAAACCCTGAAACACCATCCCCAGCATGACCCCCTACACTGCCCGAACACCACTGCACTGCCCTAAACCCTGAAACACTACCCCAGCAAGACCCCCTGCACTGCCTGAACACCACTGCACTGCCCTAAACCCTGAAACACCACTCCCAGGAAGACCTCCTACACAACCCGAACACTACTGCCCTAAACCCTGAAACACCACCCCCAGCATGACCCCCTGCACTGCCCCAACACCACTGCACTGCCCAAAACCCTGAAACACCACCCCCAGCATGACCCCGTACATTGCCCGAACACCACTGCTCTGCCCAAAACCCTGAAACACCAGCCCCAGCACGACCCCTACGCTGCCCGAACACCATTGCTCTGCCCAAAACCCTGAAACACCAGCCCCAGCATGACCCCCTACACTCCCCGAACACCACTGCACTGCCCTAAACCCTGAAACACCAGCCCAGCAACATCCCCTACATTGCCAAATACCACTGCAGTGCCCTAAACCCTGAAAAACCACCCCACATGACCCCCTACATTGCCTGAACACCACTGCACTGCCCTAAACCCTGAAACACCACCCCCAGCACTACCCTCTACACTGCCTGAACACCACTGCATTGCCCTACACTCTGAAACACAACCCCATGCACGACCCCCTGCACTGCCCGAACACCACTGCACTGCACTAAACCCTGAAACACCACCACCTGCACAACCCCCCACACTGCCTGAACACCACAGCACTGCCCTAAACCCTGAAACACCACCCCCAGCACAAACCTCTACACTGCCCGAACACAACTGCACAGCCCTAAACCCTGAAACACCACCCCAACACGATCACTAAACTACCTGAACACCACTGCACTACCCTAAACCCTAAACCAGCATACCCAGCACGACCCCCTACACTGCCCGAACTCCACTGCACTGCCCTAAACCGTAAAACACCTCTCCAGCATGACCCTCTACACTACCCGGACACCACTGCACTGCCCTAAACCCTAACATACTACCCCCAGCACAACCCCCTTCACTACCCAAACACCAATGCACTACCCTAAACCCTAAAAGACTACCCCCAGCACGACCCACTACACTACCCAAACGCCAATGCACTACCCTAAACCCTAAAACACTACCCCCAGCACGACCCCCTTCACTACACAAACACCAATGCACTATCCTAAACCCTACAACACTATGCCCAGCACGACCCCCTACACTACCCAAAGACCACTGCACTACCCTAAACCCTAAAATACTACCCCCAGCACGAACCCCTACACTACCCAAAGACCACTGCACTACCTTAAACCCTAAAACACTACCCCCGCACGACCCCCTACACTACACAAATACCATTGCACTACCCTAAACCCTAAAACACGACCCCCTACATTACACAAACACCGCTGCAGTTCCTTGGACCCTAAAACACTACCCCCAGCACGAGGCCCTACACTACACAAATACCACTGCACTACCCTAAACCCTAAACACTACCCCCTACACTACACAAACACCACTACACTACCCTAAACCCTAAAACACAACCCCCTACACTACCCAAAGACCACTGCACTACCCTAAACCTTAAAACACTACCCCCAGCAGTACCCCCTACACTAACCAAACACTGCTGCACTACCCTAAACCCTAAAATACTACCCATCAGTACCCCCTACACTACTCAAACACCACTGCACTACCCTAAAACACTACCCCAGCACGAACCCCTACACTTCCCAAATACCACTGCACTACCCTAAACCCTAAAACACTACCCCCGCACGACCCCCTACACTACACAAATACCACTGCACTACCCTAAACCCTAAAACACTACCCCCTACACTACACAAACACCACTAGACTACCCTAAACCCTAAAACACTACCGCCAGCATGACCCCCTACACTATCCAAACACCACTGCACTACCCTAAACCCTAAAACACTACCCCCAGCAGTACCCCCTACACTACCCAAATACCACTGCACTACCCTAAACCCTAAAACATGACCCCCTACATTACACAAACACTGCTGCACTTCCTTGGACCCTAAAACACTACCCCAGCACGACGCCCTACACTACACAAACACCACGGCTCTACCCTAAACCCTAAAACACTACCCCCTACACTAAACAAACACCACTACACTACCCTAAACCCTAAAACACTACCCCACCACGACCCCCTACACTACCTAAACACCACTGCACTACCATAAACCCTAAAACACTACCCCCAGCAGCACCCCCTACACTACCCAAATACCACTGCACTACCCTAAACCCTAAAACACTACACCAGCAGTACCCCCTATACTACTCAAACACCACTGCACTACCCTAAACCACTACCCCCAGCACAACCCCCTACACTACCCAAACCGCACTGCACTACCCTAAACCCTAAATCTATCCTCTGCATGACCCCCTACACTACCCAAACACCACTGCACTACCCTAAACCCTACAACACTCCCGCCAGCACGACTCCCTACACTATGCAAACACCACTGCACTACCCTAAACCCCAAATTTACCCCAGCACTACCCCCTACACTACCCAAACACCACTGCACTACCCTAAACCCTAAATCTACCGTCAGCATTACCCCCTACACTACCCAAACCCCACTGCACTACCCTGAACCCTAAAACACTGCCCCAGCATGACCCCCTACACTACCCAAACATCACTGCACTACCCTAAACCCTAAAACAGCACCCCAGCATGAACCCCTACACTACCCAAACACCACTGCACTACTCTAAACCCTAAATCACTACCCCCAGCACAACCCCCTACACTACACAAACACCACTGCACTGCCCTCAACCCTAAAACACTACCCCCAGCACGACCCCCTTCACTACACAAACACCACTGCACTACCCTAAACCCTAAATCTACCCCAAGCACGACCACCCTACATTACACAAACATCACTGCACTACCCTAAACCCTAAAAAACTACCACCAGCACGACCCCCTACACTACACAAACATCACTGAACTACCCTAAACCCTAAATCTACCCCCAGCACGACCCCCTACACTACCCAAACACCACTGCACTACCCTAAACCCTAAATTTACCCTCAGCATGACCCCCTACACTACCCAAACACCACTGCACTACCCTAAACCCTAAAACACTACCCCGAGCACGGCCCCCTACACTACACCAACACCTCTGCACTACCTTAAACCCTAAAACACTGCCCCAACATGACCACCTACACTACCCAAACACCACTGCACTAACCTAAACCCTAAAACATTATCCCCAGAACAACCCCCTACACTGCCCTAAACCCTAAAGCACTACCACCAGCATGACCCCCTTCACTACACAAACACCACTGCACCACTTCCCCATGTGGAAAAGCAATGCCGGCTCCCGCAGGAGGCGGGGAGCCGGCTGGACCGTGGGGGGATTGGGGACCCCCCCACGGCCCCCAACGGAGATGGCCAGCCCCGGGGAATGGGGTCCCCTGGGCTATTAGTGGACCGGGAGGGGGGCCACGTGCCCCCCTCCCCCCCAAAAAATTAGAAAGGCAGGCCCTGGGGGATGGGGTCCCCGGGGCTTTTAGTGGCCAGAGGAGGGGGCAACGCAGCCCCCCTCCAAAAAACAAAAAAAAAGACAAAAAGGCCATGCTCTGGGGGATGGCGTCCCTGGGGCTGATTAAGGCCTCGGGCCCCCTTCCCAAATATATATATATTTTTTTTAAATTAGGGGGCAGGCCCTAGGGGACGGGGTCCCCGGGGCCAAAAAATAAGAAAAAGAAGGGGGGGCTATGCAGCCCCCCTTAAAAAAAAAAAAGAAATACCGGCATTGTGCCGGAAGCCACGCCCCCTCGTTTCAGGACTCTGGAAACGCACCTCCTGGCGCGTTTGCGGATGGGGAAGGAATTCCCCTTGAATACTGGGGGTCTGAGGCCACGCCCCTTTTAACACCTCTCTGCAACGCAGCTCTATGGAGCTTAATGGAGGTAGCTGGTGGGGTAGTTGCACCCCAGGGACCCTCAGGATTCAAGGGGGGGTAATCCCCCAACTTAAAATGCGCCACGGGGCACATTTGCACAGTGGTGAAGGGAGGGGGCAGGGCCTGAGTTGATATGTGTGCAAACACGCCCTGTGGCGCGTTTTAGGTTCAGGAATTAATTTCTCTTCAATCCGGAGGGTCCCTGGGGGCCAACTCGCCCATGAGGTACCTCCAGTGAGCGCCACAGAGCTGCGTTGCAGAGTGTTGTAAAAGGGGTGTGGCCTCTGAATACCTCTCTGCAAGGCAGCTCTCTGGTGCATACTGAAGGTACCTGGTGGGCTAGTTGGCCACCAGGGACACTCAGGATTGAGGAGGAATTAATTCCCCAACTTATACCGCACCACAGGGTGTGTTTGCAGACAGGTCATTTCAGGCCACGCCTCCTTAATTCACCACTGTGCAAACACACCCTGTGGCATGTGTTAGGTTGGGGGATTAACTCTTCTTTAATACTGAGGGTCCCTGAGGGCCAACTAACCCAACAGGTATCTCCAGTATGCGCCAGGGAGCTGCGTTGGAGACAGGTGTTCAGAGGCCATGCCCCTTTTTCCACCTCTCTGGAACTCAGCTCTGTAGCACTTACTGGAGGTACCTAGTGAGGTAGTTTGACACTACGGATCCTTAGGATTCAGGGGACTTAATCTCTCAACTTGGAACGGCCACAGGGCGGGTTTACACAGTGGTGAAGGGAGGGGACGGGGCCTGAGGTGACGTGTGCAAACACGCCCTGTGGCGCGTTTTAAGCTGGGTAAATAATTCCCCTTCAATCCTGAGGGCCCATGGGGGCCAATTAGTCTACCAGGTGCTTCCAGTAAGCACCACTGTGCTGCGTTGCAGAGAGGTGGTCCAGGCCGTGCCCATTTTCTCTGAAAGGCAGCTCTGTGGTGCTAACTAGAGATACCTGAAGGGCTAGTTGTACCCAAGGGACACTCAGGATTCAAGGGGACTTTATACCCCAAATTAAAAGGGCCATAGGGCGTGTTTGCACACGTCAGCTCAGCCCCCCTCCCTTCACCAGTGTGCAAACGCACCATGTGGCGCGTTGTAAGAGGTAATTTTAATACCCCTGCCCTATTATATACTAGGAGCTTACAGAGGAGGTCATGCTAATAACAGGGGTACCCCAACGCATAGTGTTCCCTAGTGTATGTAGGTGTTTTAACTGTATTTTAAGTGTCTTTTAGCATAGCACTGGCTCTAGGACTGGTTAGTCAGAGTCAGTTACCACCAGTAACCATCTGAAAAAGTTGAGGGTACAGGATGATTTTGCAACAAAGACTCTTTCTCCTCCTCTGTTTGTTCTTTCTGCACAGCTTCCTTCTTCCGGCACTTTTCTTTGTCTTTGACGACTTCTGTAGCTTCTTTCTGCATTTCTTTTTCTTCTTTCTGTGTGTTTTTTCTTCTTTCTTCACATGTCCTATCTCTGTAAGCATAGTTAGAAATTAGCATTTAAAAAACCTTTGAAATTCACTTAAAAAACCAAAGGTTTCAGGCATGTTATAGTTAGGAATTAGCATTTAAAAAACCTTAGAAATTCACAGGAAAAACCAAAGGTTTCAGGGGTGTTTTAGTTAGCTGGACATTTCACTCGTACAAAACCATAAAAATTCCCCTGTTATAGTTAGTTCAGCTAACTATAACTCGCGCCCCCCCAATGCACTGCTGATGACATCACATATTACATCAGGAAATCAGGAAGTGTTGACAGCCATCTTGGTGCAATGCTTTTAAGGTCTCCCCTAGCGACGCAGCGCATGCGCTGACACTACACAAACACCAATGCACTGCCCTAAACCATAAAACACTACCCCAGCACGGCCCCCTACACTGCACGAACACCACTGCACAGCGCTAAACCTCAAAAAACTACACCAATACGACCCACTACACTGCTCGAACACCACTGCATTGCCCTAAACCCTAAAACACTACCCCAGCATGACCCCCTACACTGCCTGAACACCACTGCACTACCCTAAACCCTGAAACACCAGCCCCAGCACAACCCTCTACACTGCCCGAACACCACTGCAGTGCCCTAAGCCCTGAAACACCAGACCCAGCACGACCCCCTATGCTGCCGGAACACCGCTGCACCGCCCAAAACCCTGAAACACCACCCCTGCACGACCCCCTACAGTGCCCGAACACCACTGCACTGTCCAAAATCCTGAAACACCACCCCCAACACGACCCCTTACACTGCCCGAAAACCAGTGCACTGCCCTAAACCCTGAAACACCAGCCGCAGCAAGACACGCTACACTGCCCGAACACCACTGCACTGACCTAAACCCTGAAACACGACCCCCAGCAGGACCCCCTACACTGCCCAAACACCACTGCCCTGCCCTAAACCCTGAAACACTACCCCTAGCAAGAACCCCTACACTGCCCGAATACCACTGCCCTGCCCTAAACCCTGAAACAGCACCCCCAGCAAGACCCCCTACACTGCCCAAACACCACTGCCCTGCCCTAAACCCTGAAACACCACCCCCAGCAAGACCCCCTACACTGCTCGAACACCACTGCCCTGCCCTAAATCCTGAAACACCACCCCCTGCAAGACCCCCTACACTGCCCGAACACCACTGCCCTGCCCTAAACCCTGAAACACCAACCCAGCACAACACCCTACACTGCCTGAACACCACTGTCCTGCCCTAAACCCTGAAACACCACCCCCAGCAGACCCCCTACACTACCCAAACACCACTGTTTTACCCTAAACCCTAAAACCCTACCCCAGCACGACTCCCTACACTAGCCAAACACCACTGCACTACCCTAAACCCTAAAACACTACCCCCGCATGACCCTCTACACTACAAAAACTCAGCTGCACTACCCTAAACTGTAAAACACTACCCCCAGCATGACCCCCTATACTACACAAACACCACTGCTCTACCCGAAACCCTAAAACACTATTCCTATACTACACAAACATAGCTGTACTACCCTAAACCCTAAAACACTACCCCCGCACGACCCCCTACACTACCCAAACACCACTGCACTACCCTAAATCCTAAAACACTACCCCAGCAGTACCCCATAAACTACCCAAACACCACTGCACTACCCAAAACCCTAAAACATTACCTCCAGCAGAACCCCCTACACTACTCAAAGACCACTGCACTACCTTAAACCCTGAACCACTACCCCCAGCACGACTACCTACACTACACAAACACCACTGCACTACCCTAAACCCTAAAACACTATCCCCAGCATGACCCCCTACACTACCCAAACACCACTGCACTGCCCTAAACCCTACAACACTCCCACCAGTACGACTCCCTACACTACCCAAACACCACTGCACTATCCTAAACCCTAAATCTACCCCCAGCACGATCCCTATACTACCCAAACACCATTGCACTACCCTAAACCCTAAATCTACCGCCAGGATGACTCCTTACACTTCCCAAACACCACTGCACTAACCTAAACCCTAAAACACTACCCCCAGCACGACCCCCTACACTACCCAAACACCACTGCACTAACCCTAAACTCTAAAACACTACCCCCAGCACGAGCCCCTACACTACACAAACACCACTGCACTAACCCTAAAACACTTCCCCCAGCACGACCCCTACACTACACAAACGCCTCTGCACTACCCTTATCCCTAAAACACTACCACTAGCATGACCCCCTACACTACACAAACATCACTGCAATACTCTAAACCCTGAACCACTACCCCCATCATGACTACCTACACTACACAAACACCACTGCACCACCCTAAACCCTAAAACACTATCCCAGCATGACCCTCTACACTACCCAAACACCACTGCACTGCCCTAAACCCTACAACACTCCCGCCAGCACGAATCCCTACACTACCCAAACACCACTGCACTACCCTAAACCCTAAATCTACCCCCAGCACGACCCCTATACTACCCAAACACCATTGCACTACCCTAAACCCTAAAACACTACCACCAGCATGACCCCCTACACTATCCAAACACCACTGCTCTACCCTAAACCCTAAATCTACCCCCAGGATGACCCCTTACACTTCCCAAACACCACTGCACTAACCTAAACCCTAAAACACTACCCCCAGCACGACCCCCTACACTACCCAAACACCACTGCACTAACCCTAAACTCTAAAACACTACCCCCAGCACGAGCCCCTACACTACACAAACACCACTGCACTAACCCTAAAACACTTCCCCTAGCACGACCCCTACACTACACAAACGCCTCTGCACTACCCTTATCCCTAAAACACTACCACTAGCATGACCCCCTACACTACACAAACATCACTGCAATACTCTAAACCCTGAACCACTACCCCCATCATGACTACCTACACTACACAAACACCACTGCACTACCCTAAACCCTAAAACACTATCCCAGCATGACCCCCTACACTACCCAAACACCACTGCACTGCCCTAAACCCTACAACACTCCCGCCAGCACGAATCCCTACACTACCCAAACACCACTGCACTACCCTAAACCCTAAATCTACCCCCAGCACGACCCCTATACTACCCAAACACCATTGCACTACCCTAAACCCTAAAACACTACCCCAGCACGACCCCCTACACTACCCAAACACCACTGCACTAACCTGAACCCTAAAACACAACCCCCTACACTACAAAAACACAGCTGCACTACCCTAAACTGTAAAACACTACCCCCAGCATGACCCCCTATACTACACAAACACCATTGCTCTACCCGAAACCCTAAAACACTATTCCTATACTACACAAACATCGCTGTACTATCCTAAACCCTAAAACACTACCCCCGCACGACCCCCTACACTACCCAAACACCACTGCACTACCCTAAATCCTAAAACACTACCCCAGCAGTACCCCATAAACTACCCAAACACCACTGCACTACCCAAAACCCTAAAACACTACCCTCAGCAGTACCCCCTACACTACCGAAAACCATTGCACTACACTAAACCCTAAAACACTACCTCCAGCAGAACCCCCTACACTAACCAAAGACCACTGCACTACCGTAAACCCTGAACCACTACCCCCAGCACGACTACCTACACTACACAAACACCACTGCACTACCCTAAACCCTAAAACACTATCCCCAGCATGACCCCCTACACTACCCAAACACCACTGCACTGCCCTAAACCCTACAACACTCCCACCAGCACGAATCCCTACACTACCCAAACACCACTGCACTACCCTAAACCCTAAATCTACCCCCAGCACGACCCCTATACTACCCAAACACCATTGCACTACCCTAAACCCTAAAACACTACCACCAGCATGACCCCCTACACTACCCAAACACCACTGCACTACCCTAAACCCTAAAACACTACCCCTGCATGACCTTCTACTCTACCCAAATACCACTGCACTAACCTGAACCCTAAAACACGACCCCCTACACTACAAAAACACCATTGCACTACCCTAAACCCTAAAACACTACCACCAGCATGACCCCCTACACTATCCAAACACCACTGCTCTACCCTAAACCCTAAAACACTACCCCAGCACGACCCCCTACACTACCCAAACACCACTGCACTACCCTAAACCCTAAAACACTACCCCTGCATGACCTTCTACTCTACCCAAATACCACTGCACTAACCTGAACCCTAAAACACGACCCCCTACACTACAAAAACACAGCTGCACTACCCTAAACTGTAAAACACTACCCCCAGCATGACCCCCGATACTACACAAACACCACTGCTCTACCCTAAACCCTAAAACACTATTCCTATACTACACAAATGTCGCTGTACTACCCTAAACCCT
Source organism: Triturus cristatus (assembly GCF_964204655.1). Taxonomy (NCBI): domain Eukaryota; kingdom Metazoa; phylum Chordata; class Amphibia; order Caudata; family Salamandridae; genus Triturus; species Triturus cristatus. The sequence continues at coordinate 1,116,314,492 of NC_140590.1, forward strand.
AAAACACTACCCCCGCACGACCCCCTACACTACCCAATCACCACTGCACTACCCTAAATCCTAAAACACAACCCCAGCAGTACCCCATAAACTACCCAAACACCACTGCACTACCCAAAACCCTAAAACACTACCCTCAGCAGTACCCCCTACACTACCCAAAAATCATTGCACTACCCTAAACCCTAAAACACTACCCCAGCAGTACCCCCTACACTACCCAAAGACCACTGCACTACCTTAAACCCTGAACCACTACCCCCAGCACGACTACCTACACTACACAAACACCACTGCACTACCCTAAACCCTAAAACACTATCCCCAGCATGACCCCCTACACTACCCAAACACCACTGCACTGCCCTAAACCCTACAACACTCCCACCAGTACGACTCCCTACACTACCCAAACACCACTGCACTACCCTAAACCCTAAATCTACCCCCAAGATGACCCCTTACACTTCCCAAACACCACTGCACTAACCTACATCCTAAAACACTACCCCCAGCACGACCCCCTACACTACACAAACACCACTGCACTAACCCTAAAACACTTCCCCCAGCACGACCCCTACACTACACAAACGCCAATGCACTACCCTCATCCCTAAAACACTACCACTAGCATGACCCCCTACACTACACAAACATCACTGCAATACTCTAAACCCTAAAACACTACCACCAGCACAACCCCCTACACTACACAAACAACCCTGCACTACCCTAAACCCTAAAACACTACCCTCAGCACGACCCCCTACACTACCCAAAAACCACTACAGTACCCTAAACCCTAGAAAAGTAACCACCACCCCATGCCCACTCCCCCTTAAATCTCACTCCTCGTGGTTCCTCTCTTCTCGTGGTTCCTGCTTCATGTCGTCTCTGAGGGGCGGTGCACGTCATTGTGAGGAAACGGAACAGCCTCTGTTTTTTTACAACGACGTGGATCGTCTAAATTTTTTTAGAACTCATGGTACATACCTTTACAACAATATTCGTTATAAAGGCATGCGCGGTAAATGACCATGCATTCCAGAAACAATGCTTAGTAATGACTTTGCGATGTGCAACGCATGCACGATAATGCATGTGTTGTAATGGTATCGCGAAGTAACAGATTTGGCACAGAGAACAGAGCAACGTACCTGTTTGTGTTTGCCATCACTAAGCAGGAGGTGGGACTAGTCTCAACAACGAACCAATGGGATCATAATTGTGGAGGGCAAGGATCAGCGGCTCACTACGGCATAAATTGCGCCAAAGGACTGCATTATCCAGAGTACATAGCGAGCACAATCCCAGTGGGGCGGGACTAAATCTTGAATATCACCTGAAACCTCCTTTCCCCCTCTAAAGCCAGTCAGTGAGAAAGGAATTGACTTCCAAAACGCGTATGGCAGATACGGCGTACATTGATGTTGCAAATACTCATTCCTGCCTGCTGCTGCCTTCCGAATAAAAAAGGGTAAACGAAACGTTGCGTGTGGTGTTTTCAACTGGGAGCAGTTTCGATTGGCATATATACATATATATGTATAACTATATATATATATATTTACGCTCCAGAAGTTGCCCACAGGCGAGGGAGCACTCGGGCTGCAGCAATCCCCAGTAGACCACGCACATCGCAGGAGCAGCCTGACGCGTTTCGGATCAATTCCTTAATCATAGGCTCAGTTCCACCAAGTGCACAGCGTTTTTGGCCACACCTCTTTATTTAAATGATTCACTGCCTTCTGATAGGTCAATTTCAAACAGCATTTAGCTCACGGTCCCCCACAGGATTATGGGACCTGTAGTGCGGCAATCCTACCCCGATGGGTGCCATGTCCTTAGGGTCCCCAATGCATCGCCCTGAATGGGCCCCGCAATGCGTGCAGTCTGGCTTTCTCTGGTGCTGCCTGCCCCGTGTGAGGCCTGATATGATTCAAGCTTAACGGCCCGCTTCCAATCCTCGCGGTGGTGCTCCCTCCACGGCCGGGCCGCCGTGAATAGATTAACGCTCCAGAAGTTGCCCACAGGCGAGGGAGCACTCGGGCTGCAGCAATCCCCAGTAGACCACGCACATCGCAGGAGCAGCCTGACGCGTTTCGGATCAATTCCTTAATCATAGGCTCAGTTCCACCAAGTGCACAGCGTTTTTGCCCACACCTCTTTATTTAAATGTCACTGCCTTCTGATAGGTCAATTTCAAACAGCATTTAGCTCACGGTCCCCCACAGGATTATGGGACCTGTAGTGCGGCAATCCTACCCCGATGGGTGCCATGTCCTTAGGGTCCCCAATGCATCGCCCTGAAAGCGCCCCGCAATGCGTGCAGTCTAGCTTTCTCTGGTGCTGCCTGCCCCGTGTGAGGCCTGATATGATTCAAGCTTAACGGCCCGCTTCCAATCCTCGCGGTGGTGCTCCCTCCACGGCCGGGCCGCCGTGAATAGATTAACGCTCCAGAAGTTGCCCACAGGCGAGGGAGCACTCGGGCTGCAGCAATCCCCACTAGACCACGCACATCGCAGGAGCAGCCTGACGCGTTTCGGATCAATTCCTTAATCATAGGCTCAGTTCCACCAAGTGCACAGCGTTTTTGGCCACACCTCTTTATTTAAATGATTCACTGCCTTCTAATAGGTCAATTTCAAACAGCATTTAGCTCACGGTCCCCCACAGGATTATGGGACCTGTAGTGCGGCAATCCTACCTCGATGGGTGCCATGTCCTTAGGGTCCCCAATGCATCGCCCTGAATGGGCCCCGCAATGCGTGCAGTCTGGCTTTCTCTGGTGCTGCCTGCCACGTGTGAGGCCTGATATGATTCAAGCTTAACGGCCCGCTTCCAATCCTCGCGGTGGTGCTCCCTCCACGGCCGGGCCGCCGTGAATAGATTAACGCTCCAGAAGTTGCCCACAGGCGAGGGAGCACTCGGGCTGCAGCAATCCCCAGTAGACCACGTACATCGCAGGAGCAGCCTGACACGTTTCGGATCAATTCCTTAATCATAGGCTCAGTTCCACCAAGTGCACAGCGTTTTTGGCAACACCTCTTTATTTAAATGTCACTGCCTTCTGATAGGTCAATTTCAAACAGCATTTAGCTCACGGTCCCCCACAGGATTATGGGACCTGTAGTGCGGCAATCCTACCCCGATGGGTGCCATGTCCTTAGGGTCCCCAATGCATCGCCCTGAATGGGCCCCGCAATGCGTGCAGTCTGGCTTTCTCTGGTGCTGCCTGCCCCGTGTGAGGCCTGATATGATTCAAGCTTAACGGCCCGCTTCCAATCCTCGCGGTGGTGCTCCCTCCACGGCCGGGCCGCCGTGAATAGATTAACGCTCCAGAAGTTGCCCACAGGCGAGGGAGCACCCGGGCTGCAGCAATCCCCACTAGACCACGCACATCGCAGGAGCAGCCTGACGAGTTTCGGATCAATTCCTTAATCATAGGCTCAGTTCCACCAAGTGCACAGCGTTTTTGGCCACACCTCTTTATTTAAATGATTCACTGCCTTCTGATAGGTCAATTTCAAACAGCATTTAGCTCACGGTCCCCCACAGGATTATGGGACCTGTAGTGCGGCAATCCTACCCCGATGGGTGCCATGTCCTTAGGGTCCCCAATGCATCGCCCTGAATGGGCTCCGCAATGCGTGCAGTCTGGCTTTCTCTGGTGCTGCCTGCCCCGTGTGAGGCCTGATATGATTCAAGCTTAACGGCCGGCTTCCAATCCTCGCGGTGGTGCTCCCTCCACGGCCGGGCCGCCGTGAATAGATTAACGCTCCAGAAGTTGCCCACAGGCGAGGGAGCACTCGGGCTGCAGCAATCCCCAGTAGACCACACACATCGCAGGAGCTGGTACTGAGACTGGCCCGCTACCCTATCCCCCTAAAGACATTGAGACTCTTTGGATCACTCGATCCCACTGTAAATATTGAATGTGCTACCTTTGATAAAGAACCAAGATAAGCAACTAATACAGAGTCCTGTGTGGTGGTGTTACTGGGCCTAGTACGATCTTAGGAGAAGGACCTCTCCTCGGAGGCTTCTCAGCGGCGCTCGGCTATAACTTTGCGGAAGGAAGGTGGCCGGAGCAGTCCCCCCGACTCCCCGGTGGTCCTCCCTCCAACATTTGGTGGCCAGCGACGGGATCCGAGCCAGACGCAATCGTACAAGCAAGTAACGCAACCACTACCTAACCAGACGGAAGAAGGGAACCATGAACGACCAAGAAGCAACCATCGCCGCAACCTTCCAACTGGAAAAGCTGGAAGAATACACCCACAAAGAACTGAAACAATTCTGCAAGGACAAAGGGATCCCAACCACAGGATTGGGCACCAAGGAAGAAATGCAGAAAGCCCTGAAAACCTGGGCAGAGTCTGAGACCACTCCTCCCCGAGCCGAAGGAACCTCGGCTCGGGGCGGAAACCTGCCACCGACCATAATCCCGACAGATGGGGGACGAAGCATCCTGGAAGCCGGCCTGTCCCACGAGGAGATGCAAGAACGGGAGAGGGCCCGGACACACGAAATGGACCTCGCCCGACTCCGGCTGGACGGTGAACTCCTGCTGGCAGAGAAGAAACTAGCCTTGGAGCAACTACGGCTGCAGGAAGAAATCGACGAAAAGAAACGGCAGCGAGAACTAGAAGAGAAACGGCTAACCCTCGAGCACGAGAGGGGCCTCAAGGCACTCGAACTGAAATCAAAAACGGGGAAGACCGACACCCCCGGGGCCCGGGACGCTCTGCCACTAACCGAGCCGAAGGTTCATATCCCCAAGGATGTCGTCAAGGAATACTACAAAAACGACGACATCCAGCAGTGTTTCCGAGCCTACGAGGTAGCCATGACCTCCCATCGGGTACCCCGGAAGGATTGGGGTGCCGGCCTATGGGGGAGGTTCCTCAGCGAGGGCCGGGAACCCTGCTGCAACTCCCCGACGCGGTGATGACCTCATACGACCTCATGAAAGAAGCCCTACTCACACGCTACGGACTATCAGCCGAGATGTACCGGCAGCGCTTCCGAAACTGTAAGAAGCTCCCCGGTACCACATGGGTCGAATACGTGGACTTCTTCAGCCGGGCCTTTGAAGGGTGGATAAAAGGGAGCAAGGTCACCTCGTACAACGAACTCTTCGACCTCATTGTCTGGGAGCACCTCGCCAACAACTGCTTTGTGGAACTAAGGCAACACCTCCTGGACAGTAAGCTGACCGAGCCCCGGAAGCTCGCCGCCGAAGCCGACCGATGGGTCAACACCCGGGTCCCCCGGAACCCCGTGGGGGACTACCAACGGAGTACCACGAGACCTCCTCGCTAGCGGGGCGGAGGAGGGGGGTCCCACCGCAGTCGAGAGTTCCCGACCGGGCCGCCCAGAAGCCCGCCACGAGGCTAAGCCGCCAACCACACGTCCCCGACCCTGGTCCGAAGGGGGACCCCCATCGCCAGGCCTGGACCCCGACCACCAGTGACCTGCTTCGGCTGCCAGCAGACCGGCTACTATGCGAGCGACCCGGCCTGCCCTGTGAACCGGCGGGGCGGAACGGCTGGGCCCCCTCCCCGACAAATAGCCGCCGCAGCCCTGGGGGAAGGAGAGGAAGAGGAGGAAAACCGCGAGGACGGGTCCCCTGAGTGGGAACCAGCTGCCATGTCACTCGCATGCCTGGGCCCCCGAGAAATGGTGCCCCGGGCTGCCATCCCAAGCAACACCCAGACGTACCAGCAGTGGGTCACCATCAATGGACAAAGGGCCGAAGCCCTCCGGGACACTGGGGCCAGTGTGACCGCTGTCCGCTGCCACCTGGTGACCCCCGAACAGATCCTGCCGCATGTCCTATGCCCTGTCCAGACCGCGGACAACACCGAAAGCATGTGCCGGATGGCCAGGATTCCCTTCGAGTGGGGAGGAGTATCAGGCACCCTCAAAGTAACTGTCCGCGACGACGCCCCGGTGGACTGCCTCCTGGGGAATGACCTAGAGAGCTCCCCCTGGGCCCAGGTGGAGCGCCGAGAGCATCTGGGGATGCTAGGGCTGCCCGAGTGGGCCTGCGCCACCACCCGGTCCATGACCGCCCAACCTGCCGCGGCCCCCGACAAGCCTGTGGGCCCAGAACTACCACCCTCCTCCGGCAAGGAGGAACCTGACGATGAGGCCGGGCCCTCCGAACTTCCTCCCAACGAGGCCGCCCCCCTCAGCGAGATCCCCGAGCTGGCCCAGTGGCGCCACGACGGGGGCCCCACCCGCGAACAATTCCAGCAAGAGCAAAAGGCCTGCCCGTCCCTCGAGGGGGCCCGACAGCAAGCGGTCGCCCAGGCCTCGGGGGACCCCACCGGAACCCACTGGATCTATTGGGACAATGACTTATTGTATAGCGAGCAGAAAGTCGCCGAACTGGGAGCCGGCCGGGTGTTGGTGGTTCCCCTCCGATTCCGAGAGTTCCTCCTGAACTTGGCGCATGACGTGCCCCTCGCCGGACACCTCGGGCGAGACAAAACTTACAGCCACCTAGTGACCCATTTCTATTGGCCCCGAATGCGGAGAGACGTGGACCATCACTACCGGTCCTGCCAGACCTGCCAGGCTAGCGGAAAGACTGGGGGTCGAGTTACGGCCCCCTTCCAACCATTTCCAGCCGTCCACACCCCGTTCGAACGAGTAGGGATCGACATCGTGGGGCCCCTCGACCCCCGGACCGCCCTGGGACACCGCTTCATCCTGGTACTGGTCGACCATGCCACCCGATACCCCGAGGCCATCCCCCTCCGCACTGTGACAGCTCCAGTGGTGGGCCGGGCCCTGATGGGCATCTTCTCCAGAGTGGGGTTTCCCCGAGAAGTGGTGAGCGACAGGGGTACGAACTTTATTTCAAAATACATGAAATCCCTCTGGCAACAATGTGGGGTCACCTACAAATTCACCACCCCTTACCACCCCCAGGGGAACGGACTGGTCGAGCGGTTCAACAGAACCCTGAAGGGAATGATCAAGGGTCTGGAAGAGCCCCTGAGGAGGAGATGGGACGTCCTGCTGCCCTGCCTCCTGTTCGCCTATCGAGAGGTACCACAGAAATCCCTGGGCTTTAGCCCCTTCGAACTATTGTATGGGCACCCCTGGCCGAAGCCAACCTCGAAGCCAGCCAAGAAGACATGAAACGCTGGTATGACGAAAATGCCTCGACCATCGAGTTCGAGCCGGGCCAGCAAGTCTGGGTCATGTCGCCCGTGGACCCCTGCGCCCTGCAGGACAAGTGGACCGGGCCCTTCAAGGTGGTTGAGAGGAAGAGCCCCGTCACCTACCTGGTCGACATGGAGTCCCCGCGGAACCCCCTCCGGGTCCTACACGCCAACCGGCTCAAGCCCCACTTTGCCCGAACTGAACTACGCCTGCTGCTGGCTACCGACGATGGGGGCGAAAGCGACTCCGAGCCCCTACCAGACCTCCTGGGGTCCTCGGGCCAAGACGGCTCCTTGGAGGACGTCCACCTCTCCGCTACCCTAACCCCAGAACAGCGCCATGACTGCCGGAAGCTGCTGCAACCCTTCGCTGCCCTCTTCTCTCTCACGCCCAGGGTGACCCCCTGGTGCGTCCACGACGTGGACACCGGGGACAGCCCCCCGGTGCGGCACCGCGCCTACATAGTACCCGACCGAGTCCGAGCCTGCATACGGACCGAAGTCTCCAAGATGCTCGCCCTCGGAGTCATCGAGCCATCAGACAGCCCGTGGGCCAGCCCAGTGGTCTTGGTGCCGGAGGCCGCTGCCCCCGGCACCTCCCCGGAACTCAGATTTTGTGTAGACTACCGGGGCCTGAACGCAGTCACCAAGACCGATGCCCACCCCTTGCCACGGGCAGACGAGCTGATCGATCGCTTAGGGGCCGCTCGCTACCGGAGCACCTTTGATCTCACCGCTGGGTACTGGCAGATCAAGCTTACTCCCGGCGCCCAGGAACGATCCGCCTTTTCCACCCCCGATGGGCACTACCACTTTCGGGTGATGCCCTTCGGTATGAAGAACGCCCCAGCGACCTTCCAGCAGCTGGTGAACAAGGTCCTGGCCGGGCTAGAAGCTTTCAGCGCGGCCTACCTCGACGACATTGCCGTCTTCAGCAACCACTGGGCCGCGCACCTAGGACACCTCAGAGAAGTCCTGGCCGCTCTCCAAAGGGCCGGGCTCAGCATTAAGGCCAGCAAATGCCAGATCGGTCAAGGATCTGTGACCTATCTGGGCCACCAGGTGGGGAGTGGCCAGGTGGCACCCCTCCAGTTAAAGGTCGATGCCATCCAGGCGTGGGAGCCCCCCGCAACCCAAACCGCTGTCTGGGCCTTCTTAGGCCTCACAGGCTACTACCGGTGATTTATTAAAGATTATGGCAGCATTGTGGGGCCCCTTACGGAGCTCACTTCCAAGAAACACCCCAAGGCGGTGCACTGGACGCCCCGCTGTCAGACCGCTTTTGAAGCCCTCAAGGCGGCCATGTGTGCTGCCCCTGTGCTACAGGCCCCTGACTACAGCAAGGAATTTGTGGTGCAGACTGATGCATCAGAGTACGGGGTCGGGGCGGTCCTCTCCCAGATGGACGCCGAGGGCCTCGACCGACCTATGGCCTTTATCAGCCGCCGACTGCTGCCACGGGAACAAAGGTGGAGCACCATCGAGCGGGAAGCCTTCGCTGTGGTATGGGCTCTCAAGAAGCTCCGGCCCTACCTTTTCGGCACCCACTTCAGAGTCCAAACTGACCACCGGCCCTTGCGGTGGCTAATGCAAATGCGGGGCGAGAACCCCAAGCTGTTGCGATGGTCCATCTCGCTGCAAGGGATGGACTTCACCGTGGAGCACCGGCCCGGCAACGGCCACGCCAATGCTGACGGCCTGTCCAGATTCTTCCGCCTCGGCGAGGAGAACCCCCAAGGAGATGGGTGACTCTCCCTGCCTTCAGCTGGGGGGGACGCGTGTTGGAGCCGGCCTCGTGGCGTGGTCCTGTTCCCCCTCGCTAAGCCGCACGAGGTCCCATGCACCTCGGGCTCCTCCATTTTGGATTATACGTCACTCCACGTGACCACCTACGTGATCCTGCTCTACCCGGCCTCAGTCCCAGCGAGGCCCGACATCGAGGCGCCAACCCCTGGCCCGGGGGATACCACGTGAACCCTTCCCACTCCCGGAGGAGGGCAGTATCGATGGGACCCCCAACCGTCCTTCCACACCTAGGTGCGATCGCCCCACAGCTCTCTGGGGCCTGGCGCCTCTCCTGCTGGGCGTCTGACCGCTCCCTACCCGGCCTCTCTGCCCCCCCGGGCGCAAGGGTCCGGACATCAAAGGGCTCCAGTCCTATATCTGGGGCGACCCGGCAACAAGACAACAGTTGTATCCCGGAGTCAAGAGCCCTGCTGATCGGATCGCGGCTGACCCTACGGAGAAAGACTCATCCTGAAACTACCCCCTGAGCCCTGCTGACGACGTCGCGGCTCCACCGTACTTAAAGACCGTCACGAACCTTTGGGGCCCTGCTGACGCTGTTGCGGCCCGACCTTGTTGAACTTTCCATCAGAGCCCAGCTGACCTCGTCGCGGCTCGACCGAAGCGGACCTACCACCGGAGCCCTGCTGACTGTGTCGCGGCTCGACCCAAGCGGAACTACCACCCGAGCCCTGCAGACGCCGTCGCAGCTCTCCACGTCCGAGCTACTTTGAGGCCAGCACGCAAGGTCTGGTGCAGAGCCTCCCCGTACCTGGCTGGTACTGAGACTGACCCGCTAACCTATCCCCCTAAAGACATTGAGACTCTTTGGATCACTCGATCCCACTGTAAATATTGAATGTGCTACCTTTGATAAAGAACCAAGATAAGCAACTAATACAGAGGCCTGTGTGGTGGTGTTACTGGGCCTAGTACGATCTTAGGAGAAGGACCTCTCCTCGGAGGCTTCTCAGCGGCGCTCGGCTATAACTTTGCGGAAGGAAGGTGGCCGGAGCAGTCCCCCCGACTCCCCGGTGGTCCTCCCTCCAACTCTTGCCTGTATTTAATGTTTTAGCATGATGGTAAAAATCTACCATCCTTTTACTCCGTTACTCGCGCTTGCTCTGCCCCCTTTTTCTCTGTCGTGACTGTGCTTCTGCCATCGTATTGTCAGTAGTTGCCCTCGTATTGTTATTATTTGTATTTCGCCTTTTATTCCTTTTTATACTGTTGTACTGTTATTGTGCCCTTTTTTACCTTCTGTATCCTCTGCCCGCTCAACCCTCTCGCTTTTCCCGCCGTTGCGCCCCATGCAGCCCCGCCCCCCCTTCTTGCCCATTTGCCACCCCGCTCCTGCCTCCGAGCTGCTCTTCCCTCCCACCTCCCCTTATATGGTGGCTGCTGAGCGGTGAGGAGAGTGACCCTTTACCCTGTTTACAGGCAGGTCACTCCCCATGCCGGACAGCACCACCTGTGCCGAAGACGTGCGCTAGACCCCCTGGCCCCCGCAAATGACACACTGAACGCCACCACTACACCGCCAGCACCCTCCACGCACTCAGCACCAGAAGACCGCACACCTGCTTCCTGGCCGCCCCGAAGCACACCAAAGGACCCTTCTCCTGTTGGAGCTGCAGCTTCACCAGCCTCCGAGCCGCCAAACCGCCCACTGCAACAGGACGCAACCACCTCAGATGCATACTACTGAACACCCGCTCCGCATGCAAACACGCCGTCGAACTCTGGGACCTGCTTGACACATCCTCCCCGGACGTCGCCTTCCTGACAGAGACCTGGATGAATGCCTCCTCGGCACCCGACATCGCCATAGCTATCCTGGACGGCTACAAGATCACCCACAGGGACCACACCAAAGGAGTAGGAGGTGGAATCGCCATCGTCCACAAGAACACCCTCAGGGTCCCGACCAGCAGTGACAACCGAACACCTGCACCACCGAACACCTGCACTTCCAGATCCACACTGATCCCAACACCACCCTCAGAGCAACACTCGTCTACAGACCTCCCCGGACCCTGGCCTCACTTCAGCGACTCCCTCGCCGACTTCGTCAGCACGCACGCCCTTGCCTTCAGAGACTACATCCTCCTCGGAGACCTGAAATTCCACCTCGAGAACAACGACACCAACTCCACCACCTTGATTGACAACCTCACCAACCTCGGTTTCAGACAGCTCATCACAACACCCACCTACTCTGCTGGCCACACGCTTGACCCCATCTTCTCCGCAAGTACCCACATCACCTTCAGCCACACCATTGAACTCCACTGGACTGACCATTGCTGCATCCACTTCACCTTCCGGAAACGCACCACCGCAATCAACAGATCCCCCTCCGCAGCTGGAGCACAATCACCGAAGACCAGCTAAACACCACCCTCGCTCGAAGCCCACCCGCCGACCCCACCGACACCGCGGCCCGCAACCTCAGGTGCTGGATCGACGACTGCACCAACACTCTCGCCCCGATCAAGAAACCCTCCAACAGATGCACTAACAGGAAAGCCAGCTGGTTCACCGCGGATCTCCAGGCCTGCAAGCAAACCTGCCGAAAACTAGAGAAGAAATAGCACCGCGAACAGACACCGGACAGCGACGCAGCCCACAAGAACGCCGTCCGCAGACACCATCGCCTCATCAGATCTGCCAAAAGGGCCTCCTTCAAGGATCGCCTCGACAACAACTTACACAACAGTAAAGAGCTCTTCAACATCGTGAAGGAACTCTCCATTCCTATCTCCAACACCAATGACATCCCACGATTGCAAGACCTGTGCGACTCCCTTGCCACCTTCTTCCATCGCAAGGTCACAAACATCCACGACAGCTTCAACAACCTGACCGCCTTGACAGCCACCGACGCCTCAGACCCCAAGGCCACCAACATAAACGACGACGACATCATCAAAATCATGAACACCATCCACACTGGCTCTCCGTCAGACCCATGCCCGCACCACATCTTCAACAAAGCTAGCGCCACCATCGCACCCCATCTCCGCAAGGCCATCAACATCTCCTTCGAGACCCCGACCTTCCCGGAGAGCTGGAAGCACGCCGATATCAATGCCTTACTCAAGAAACCCCAGGCGGTTCCAAGGGACCTCAAGAACATCCGGCCTATCTCCCTGCTCCTGTTCCCGGCAAAGGACATCGAGAAAACCGTCAACAGACAGCTGACCTCCCAGTCTGGGTTCTGCAGCAACCACAGTACCGAAACTGCCCTCATCGCCGCCACCGATGACATCAGGGCTCTGCTGGACAACGGCGAAACCACGGCCCTCATCCTCCTGGACCTATCAGCCTCCTTCGACACTTTCTGCCACCTCACCCTACGCACACGCCTCCACAACACAGGGATCCGAGACAAGGCTCTAGAATGGACCACCTCCTTCCTCTCCGGCAGAACCCAGAGTGTCCGCCTCCTTCCTTTCCGTTCCAAAGCATACAAGATCATCTGCTTCATACCCCAAGGATCGTCCCTCAGCCCAACATTGTTCAACTTCTACATGGCACGGCTCGCCCATGTCGCCTGACTGCATGACCTCAACATCATCTCTTACACCGATGACACCCAGCTGATCCTCTCCCTCACCAAGGACCCCCTCACAGCCAAAACCAACCTCCACAAAGGAATGAAAGCCGTCGCCGAGTGGATGAAGAACAGCCGTCTGAAGCTGAACTCGGACAAAATGGAGATCCTCATCCTCGGCCCCACCCCCTCAGCCTGGGATGACTCCTGGTTGCTGACTGCACTGGGAGCACCACCAACACCCTCCAAACACGCACGCACGCACGCAACCTGGGGTTTATCCTCGACTCAACACTCTCAATGGCCAAGCAAGTCAACACCGTCTCATCATCCTGCTTCAACACCCTCCACATGTTCCACAAGATCTACAGTTGGATCCCCACCAAAACAAGAAGAACGGTCACCCAGGCCCTCATCAGCAGCAGGCTGAACTACGGAAATGCCCTCTATGCAGGAGCCTCGGCCAAACTCCTGAAACGACTATATCGCATACAGAATGCCTCTGCACACCATATCCTCGACATCCCTCGCCACATCACACCCCTTCTGAGAGACCTGCACTGGCTTCCCGTCAACAAGAAGATCACCTTCAAGCTCCTCACCCACGCACACAAGGCACTCCACAATACCGGACCAGCATACCTCAACAAACGACTCACTTTCTACACCCCGAACTGCCAGCTCTGCTCCGCCGACCTCGCCCTCACCACAATCCCCTGCATCCGAAGAGCGACAACCAGTGGCAGATCCTTCTCCCACCTCGCCACCAAGACCTGGTGCACTCTCCCCATCCTCGTACGGCAGACCCAGGGCCTACTAACCTTCAGGAGGATGCTCAAGACCTGGCTTTTCGAGCAGTAGCAACACCCCTCCCCCCAGCACCTTGAGGCCCTCACGGGTGAGTAGTGCGCTTTACAAATTTCTTGACTGATTGATTGATTGATTAGTGCTTATAATCATTTATATCTGTTACTGTCTAGTTGTTGTTTCAGCACACCTATTTTACACTAAAATAGGTGCTTACTGAAAAACTTTCCCACCGTTTATTCTCTGTATCTCTCTAAGACATAGTGAGCATGAGTGAGTGTGGGAAAAGTATCGCACTGTTTCCACATTTTTGAGGGTTCAAGGTTGTCATGTTCGATAGTTGCCAAGAACTATTCTCTCCTTGGTAAGAGAGGTTTCTAGTGGCACTGTGAGCTAGCTGGTACACAGGCTAACATACCCGATGGGGGTGTCTAGAATCAGTCTGGACACCAATCCTACAGTGCATGTTATCTAAATGCACAGATCCTATATATGTTTATAGTAACTACACAACAATGTCCTCAGTAGGCAGCCCAACATAACTACGGTAATTTTAAGATGAGCGGCACCATTACACAGAGGTGACACAGCGGTAACAGTAGATCATTTTGGATCGGAATGTTTGTGACATGGAAGATTTATGAAGCCACGCACCTCTCCTCGCTGAGACAGGCCGTATGGATTTACAAGCCCCAGCAGTAAGAGACTCTACACATATGCCGTGGTGGGCATGTAGAGAAGTCACCACCTTGGTGTGGGATGGTTGACCACCGCATGGAGCTCCTGGTCCTGAACAGAGGCAGGTTTGTTGGAGGCACAATAGAGGGCAGAAAACGGGAGCAGGCATGGTACGTGCTGCACCCAAAATGCGGCACGTCAGCCCAGGTAAAAAAAATTTAAGGGGAAAGAGGGAGGAGACCAGGCTAGCAAGGCCTCACCAGGACAGGAAATGTGCAATAAACCAGCAGGGACATGATGCTGACAGAGTGAGAGGTAGAAGCAGGGACCACTGGTGATGTGGACCCAGTAGTGATTGCAGAATAAAGTGTGGAGGCAATGTGGGTTGTGCCTAAGAGTAAAGTGGCTAAGGGCCCAAAAAGGAGCATGGAAGTGGGGCAGTATATGTCAGAGGCAGGCAGAGAGATGGAAGGCAGGTAGTAATTGAACTTTGCAACAGAGAAAATAAGGGGACAAAGGACAGATGCAGGAGCGGTGATGCTAAAGTTGGGTGGGGGAGTTAAAGGGGGCAGATAGATGGGTTTTCAAAGGCGCGGAGCAATGGCTAAAGAGGCCTCTACTCAGGACTTATGGGTGCAAGGGGGGAATGGAGTATGACACCGGTGCAAAGGAGGAGGGGGCATTTCACAGTAGCCTGGAGGGGAGCGGGCGGGCCATATGGTGAAGTCACAATGGGAGCAGACATTGTAGGAATATGGGGGGTGGCCAGGAGCAGGATCGAGCAGGACTATGGATATGACTGTTAGGTGGAATAAAGGGTCAGGCAGGCAGGGATTTTAACACCAACATGCCGGATCTTCTTTTCTCTTTGTAGTCACCGGCAGGGTGGACTCTGGAGAACTGGGTATGGCTCATCTACCCTGAGGTGAATAGAAGGTAGGGTCTTAGGCTGCTAGCTGTTGGATGGTTGGGGATGGTGCATTCACTGACATGCGAAGGTCTGGGGTGGCCTCAGCAGTTTGTTGGCCCGGATGGATCGGTGCAGTTCCCGGGGTTGAGTAGTGCAGTATGTATAGGCACAAAGAAAAGTTACAGTCAGCAGGGTGTAATACAGCCCCCTGGCACAGTCTGGATGGCACAAGGAGACAGCAGCATGCAGGTTACAAGGCAGAGGGCATGCAGGTGGATTAGCATTCTGGACACATGAGTAGAGGGAGAAGGTCATGCAGCTTGATTATGACAAAATTAGCTTAGAAGAAGGTGAAGTGGTAGACGACAGTCCTCCTAGGCAGGAGGAAAATAATTGGTGGCAGGGCGGTGCATGTGGGGTGGGGGTAATTAACATAGTTGTAACTAGTGTTTTTCAGACAACAGATCAGATGGAACGTGGTGCTATGGTGCATGGTAATGGCC
Organism: Triturus cristatus; assembly: GCF_964204655.1. Lineage (NCBI taxonomy): Eukaryota > Metazoa > Chordata > Amphibia > Caudata > Salamandridae > Triturus > Triturus cristatus. The sequence continues at coordinate 1,116,329,912 of NC_140590.1, forward strand.
CTTCACAACTGGTTAGGCAGCTGGATCTGGAGCAGGGGCGTACCTTACTGCTAGGTTACATTGAAGAAGTTGCAGTGGCAGGGAGGAGCAGAGTAAAAAGTGTGTGGACTGGGGTAGGTGCTGGGGAGACTGGTATAGCGGGAAGTGAGATGACAGAAAGGTTTATATGTTAAAGATGCAGTGGTTTGGAATGAAGGTACAGAAAACAAATGGCAAGGGTGGGGCATTTCAAAACACATCAGACAAACAGGGGAGGCACGAGGAGACAGCACAGGCAAGACAAATGGGACGGGCATGGGATGGGGATTAATTAAAGCAAGGAACTCAAAATAAGGCAATTGATATATATGGTGGTGACAGAGCCTCCTGGCGCCCATCTAATGTTAGCAATCAAGGAGAGGATATGGAAGGGGAGTATGTTGAAATGATGAAGATACTAAACATGGAACTCTGAGGTAAAGAGGGTTCCAAGGAGGAGGAATATGAGTTGTCAAAATGGTTGTAAGTGCAGATGACAATAGGGAACTAGACGGCGGCATTTTTAATTTTCGCAAGAGTATACTGCAATAAATTCATAAAACGGTGTGTGTCACTGTTCAAATATATGGACGTGATCCGAAAGGCAAAAATAAACTATAGGGGGTGGTCATGGGTGCAATCTAATGAGGAGTTGTGGGCTCAGGATTGCCTGGAAAACCTAGGCAAAGTGGGGTGAAATTGACAATGATCTGTGGCAACAGACAATGGGACCATCCTTGTTCAGTAAAATTATATTTACAGCAAGTGGTTTTCCTTTTGTGTATCAGTCCTTTCAACCATGTACCACCCAAGAGGGGGTGGGAGTGACACCACGGAATCGGGAGGCAATCAAGGCATTGGATTTTAACAAAGGTTTTTGTAAAAGAGGATATTGCAAATTTCAATATGTGTGCTCCAAGTGCGCATGTAGACACCCCCTGGTACAGTGCCATGGGGCTTGGGCAGCGGACATGGACAGCACACAGGACAGTGGACAACACAAGCAGGCAACACAGGTTTCCAGCAGGGAAATGCAGCTGGGAGCTTTCAGGAAGGACAAGGTTCACAAGAAAATTTGGGCATGGGCTGATACTCCAATTGATGTGGAGCTTTTGGACTTTTGGGTGAGCAAATGTGACAACAGGGAGACTGCCATGTTGTTACACAGGGGTTTTTGGGAGTGTTTCAGGCTGGCATACGAGGGCCCAAAGATGTGTAAAATGGCCAGAAACCTGAAATCGGCACAGACAGATAAGCATTAGGTGAGAGCAAAACTACAAAAGGAGGGAAGAATGATGGCCCCCTTCAAATAATTGCCTATGACAGATTTGATTTTATCACCTATTGGTGTGGTGCCAAAAAAGGATACAGGGCAGTATTGGCGTGTACAACATCTGTCATGGCTGAGAGCGAACTCGGCCAATGATTTTATATCAGAGGAGGCTGCATTGGTCTCTTATTCCTCAGTTGACGGAGCCATGGAATTGGTAGAAAGGGTAGGAAAGGGGGCCTAAATGGCAAAGTGCACTGTCATTGAGTCGGTTTTTTGCCTCTTACCAGGGCACCCGGAAGACTTTAAGTTGTTGGGTATGCAGTTCAAAGGACAATGGTATGTGGATAAAGCATTACCCATGGGATTTTCCATATCACTCATGTTGTTTGAGCATTTTAGCACATTTCTACGATGGCTTTTGTGTGCCATACAAGTCACTGAACCATGGTGCATTAACAGGACGATTTTATTTTTGTGGGTCTACATGGTTCTGTTGACTGTCAACAGCAGTCGGCAAGTTTAGAAGAGCTCATAGGTGAGTTGGCAATGCCATTGGCCTCGGAGAAGACATTGGGCCTGGTACAGTACTCTTATTCCTATAAATCCAACTGGATTCTAACACTATGGAGGCAAAGACATAGATGGACAAACAGATGCACATGCAATTACTATTAGATACAATGTTGGCAAAGAATAGTATGACTGTCAAGGAAGTGCAGGTCTTGCCAGGGCATTAAAACAATTTGCATGCAGAGACGTTATGGTAGGTAGGATGTTCTGCTAGAGATTGTGCAGGTCACTCAGGTGTTTTGCAACCACATCACCAAATACGGTTGACAGCTGGCACAAAAGAGGATTTACCCACCTGGCACAGGTCCCTGGAAGAGTTCAATGGCATACACATAGTGGCCTCAAAAGAGTTTGAATGGTAGGTATAGAGTTATTTTGCCACAGTGGGAGCATGGGGTTTGGTTGTTACTGACAGGGCAAATGGTGTACCAAAGAATGGCCTGAAGGATGGAAACAGGGGGCAGGAGCATTGGTGTTCTGGAAAACATGGCAGTGGTTCATATTGTTAACAACAATCCACCAGAGATGTGACGGTTCTCAAGCTATTGCATGCTTTTGCTCTGGCTTGTCTGAGAAATGATGTGTTGCTCAGGGCTTAACATGTTCTCGGGCTGGACAATAACAACATGGATGCTCTGTCTAGTTCGCAGTGGGAGACGTTCCATGTGCTGGCCATGGAGTCAGACAAAGTAGAGATACCCATGCTGGTGGACATGTGGAATACAGGTGAAAAAATATACTCAAGTTGGTGGTAGGGTTGCTGGCAGAATCCACAAGTAGGTATTGCACTCAAGCATGGGAGGAATTAGTTACCAGGGGTGCACAAAATAGATTTGAGTGCTGGAACAGGGAAGAGGATGTGTCCCAGTTTATATTATCAATGATTGTCAATGGTCTTTCTTGTGTCACGATTACAGGAAAGTTGGGTGGGAAAGTATTCATGGGTACCCTCCTGTGTGGGTATGCACCATTAGGTAGAGATTTACGGAGGAGGAGGTTAGAAGCTTGGGACAGAGAGAGAGGGGTAGAAGGACCATGGTTAGGAAACCTCGGACACGATGCCTTTTTGGCAAGGTATTAGGAGCACTGCCCAATATCTGCCATGGGAGAGAAGAGATGTTGTTATTTGTAACTCTGATGTCATAGATGTTCTTTGGGGCCTTCAGGGTGTCGGAATTGCAGGGTAGGAAAGAGGTCTAGGGTTTAGAATGGGGAGAAGTGGTCATAAGGAGCCCAAAGAAAGGAATCCTCATGTACCATTCCAAGACAGACTAAATGTCCAGGGGACAGTGGTCTTGTAAGAATTCTAAGTTCCAGCATTATGCCCTGTAATCCTGGCCAAATAAATGAAGGCAGCAATGGGGTATGTAAAGGGTGTGGCTTTTCAATAGACCAGCAGGACCAGGGTCACCTATTTTCAACTGCTGTGTGTGCTAAGGAAAGCATTAACTAGTGTGGCGGAACGCCCACAAGATTATGGAACATATTCTTTCAGAATTGAGGTAGCCAGGTAAGCGGCAGGGCAGGGTTAGGGCAGGGATCGGTAAATGCAGCTGAGCAGATGGTCATCAGAGTGCTTTAGAGATTGGTGGAGGGGGAGCAGTGAAATGAGGGTAATGTGGTGGCATCCAACATATTTTGTTTTTTCAGGTGCAGTGCCTGGTCTAGGAGCAGTCGACCTGTCTATTTGGATCGTGGAACATTCTTTCATAAAATGGGCAGAGAGACATGAACTTCAAAAAGGTCAAGGCGTTAACCTTGGGTCCAATGACAGTTTGTTCAAGGTCACATGGAAGAGGAAATGAGGGATATAATCGTGGGATGTTACTGCATTATTTAAACAAAATGTTGAGGCACCTTAGATATCCGGATGTGTTCATCATTTATTTAGGGAAAAACAACAACATGTTTTCGAAAGGGTTAGCGTTATTGAAAGAAATGAAGAAGGATATGATGGAGATCGAACAACAATGGGCAGGATGTTAGGTGATCTTAACAGAATTATTTCAGAGAAGAGAGTGGAGGAGGGCAGACCGACCTGCCAAAAAATATAAGGCTTGACACAAGGTAAACAGGAATATGAGGTTATTCTGTAGGGACAAGATTTCAGTAGAGGAGAACATCTGGATTTGAGGCATGATGCACAGAAGTTTTAAGAGGGATGGAGTCCATTTGTCTCGCTACGAGATGGAGCTATAGCTATGCCAGGTGAAAGGGGTATTGGTTTGAGCTCTGAACGTGTTTAGATGGAATAGTGAATGCTATTTGTAGTGTCAGAAAAGTCAGTGATACCTTAATTGAGTGGTAGTTGGTAGATAAGTTGCCATGGTTATAGATTCAGATTATTGTTGGGCAAATAGAGAAGCAGGAACATGGTGGCTGTCAATAAAATTACACCTGAAGGAAACATTCAATTAATGTTAAGATGTAGGAAATGTTAATAGTTAGATGTTAATAGATGTAGGGAAACTCAATCAATCAATCAAGTTTCTTGTAAAGTGAGACTTCTCACCCATAATGGTCTTAAGACTCAAAGTGGTAAGAGAGTTAAAGTTCAACACTTCAATAACAGGGTAGGAGTTAGACAGTTTGTGAGATGAATAAGTAAAGGAGGGTGCAAAGTTTAGAGGTGGGGTAAGGAGTCGTAAGTAACTGGTTGTATAGTGAGGTCTAGATTTGTGAGGCAAGGGCCAAGGGGCTTTGGTTGTAATGCTTACCTGTTTACAATAAAGCAGCTTTTTCCACACTATTGTGGTCTGTGCTGCTCCCTTTTTACCCAACCTGAATGCTAATACTTAGAGTAAATTACTTGCGTTATATGGTGGCTTGTTACAACTGGGGGTCACTAGTTGGCAGAGGTAGGTACCTTTGATGAAATAGATACCTTTGCTTCTAAGTCAGGGAAAGGGGATTACACTACTGGATAACCCCTGCTCCCCCCCTTGGTAGCTTGGCATGAGCAGACAGGCTTATCTCAGAGGCAGTGTGTAAAGCATTTGTGAACTCACATAGTAATACAGTGACAATACTACAGATGGACACAACACAGGTTTTATAAAAATAAGTATTCTTTATATAGACTTATCACTAGACCACAAATGACAAAAATCCACAATACTATAAAAAATCAATACTTCACGATGGTAAAACGCAGTCTTTAGCAACAGATAAGCCCAACTGCAGTTATCACAATGTCAAGGTCAAAGGAATCCCAAAGTACGTTACCGACCGCGAGGTGCGCGGCGTCGGGCCTTGAGTCAAAACAGACCCCCAAAGAATAGTACCTTGGAAAAGCGAGAACAAAGACAGCTCACGGCGTCGGGGAGGTGCGGCATTGTTGGCTCATTGTGGTGTCGGATCCTTGCTTCTGGGGAGATGATGCATTGGGACCTGGATGTTTGCGCAGGCAGGAGAGGAGTCCGTTCCTGACCGGAGAGGAGGTGACGTCACGATGGCGCCGAAACCACGGTTCCGTACGATGTCAAGATGTCGATGGATTCTTGACCACCCATGTCGACAATCAGCTCTGCGATTTTGTCGGCTTCGGAGTCGATGCGGAACAGCAGCAGGTGTCGTGCCAGCATCGCAGGTCGAAGGAGCACTCATGGATATGGCAGGCTTACGATTTCGTTCGCTGGCATTGATTTGGCACGGCGGCCAGCGTCGGGTCTACATTGCAAGTTGGAGCAGCGCTCACGGCTTCGGTGCAGAAGATGGCATCGCTCACTCTCGTATCCTCTCATGGAACATTAATGAGGTTAAATTACTATAAAAACAGAAACAGATATGGGAGGAACTCAATATACTCCAGCCTCAAATTGTCTGTCTACAGGAGATGTATATGTATCAGATGGAAGGTCTACCATTGAATAGCTTGATTATCAGATGTTATCCCTCACTTTCTACTCTTCCGCTCAGAAGGAGTCACCCTCTTAGTTGAGGATAGCGGGAGGGGTTTACTGCAGCAAAAGACAGATCTAGGGGGGGCGTTGGCTGATAGCTACTATTCCGAAGGGTAGTTAACCTGTGTTGTATTGAATGTGTCGCAATTGTTTAAACACCCGCCCCGGTCCAACCCGGCTTGTGCCGTTGTGTGGAGGGCAGGGCTAACCCCAACAGCAATCACTTCCGGTCGAAGGAGGCGGGACTTCCTCCCCGGGACTCCTCTTTAGACCGAAGTGCACACAGCGCAGCGAGAGAACACTTTTATTGCGGTAGCGCGTGTGTAAGGGTAAAAACCTGTTTAAATTGCTAGCGTATATTTTGTAGGCGCGAAGTAAGCAGGGACTGTATATTTTAAAAAAGGAACTATTTGCCGATTTTAAAAGAAAGAGAAAGATTGCAATGATGAAATACTGACCTGTGTTGTATTGAACGTGTCGCAATTGTTTAAACACCCGCACCGGTCCAACCCGGCTTGTGCCGTTGTGTGGAGGGCAGGGCTAACCCCAACAGCAATCACTTCCGGTCGAAGGAGGCGGGACTTCCTCCCCGGGACTCCTCTTTAGACCGAAGTGCACACAGCGCAGCGAGAGAACACTTTGATTGCGGAAGCGCGTGTGTAAGGGTAAAAACCTGTTTAAATTGCTAGCGTATATTTTGTAGGCGCGAAGCAAGCAGGGACTGTATATTTTTAAAAAGGAACTATTTGCCGATTTTAAAAGAAAGAGAAAGATTGCACTGATGAAATACTGACCTGTGTTGTATTGAACGTGTCGCAATTGTTTAAACACCCGCCCCGGTCCAACCCGGCTTGTGCCGTTGTGTGGAGGGCAGGGCTAACCCCAACAGCAATCACTTCCGGTCGAAGGAGGCGGGACTTCCTCCCCGGGACTACTCATTAGAACGATGTGCACACGTACGCGCAGTGGACGCGCGCAGCGGGCGCGCCGTCTGCGCGCCGAAGGCGCGCTAAAGGCAAGCCCGTCCGCGCCCGTCCGCGCACGAACGGGCTTACGGCCAGAACCTATGCCGGCGTGGACATCGATAGGGTGAGCTATTCGCGTCGTGCCTTACTAAGTCTTAGACCTACAAAGAACGCACAGTGTAATTATGTACACAAATCAGATGGACATTTTATAAATTGTGTACTCTGCCACCCGGTCAACTTACAACTGACTCAGGCACCAATTTCACACTCTGGCCTGAAATTAGCAGAATTGAACTGTAGGTCGCTCCCCATGCACGCCCTGATTATTAACCACCTGCTCGTGGACCATGAGCTAGACATCCTGTTTCTTACGGAAACTTGGCTCACAACACACTCGGACTCGGATGTGGTCTTGGCTCTGGCCCCGGGTTTTCCTATCCAGTCCCAAGTACGTCCCTCTGGTAGAGGGGGCGGACTGGCCATTTTGCACAGAGATTATTTCTCTTGCAGAATTAGCGATGCTCATATCACAGACTCAGAGAGCTGCCATTTTACCATCCATCTGGCCCCGACAACCTCTCTGGCAGGTCTTCTGGTGTATCGCCCCCCCGGCCATTCTGGTCCCTTTGCTAGCGCCCTACTAGAATCTATCTCAGTACTTGCCCACTCTACACCTAACTTTACTGTGCTAGGGGACCTCAATATTCACTTTGATGATCCCCTAGACACAGGGGCTGCTGATCTGATACTAGACTTGGCTGCTTACGGCCTCCAACTGGCCAATACCGGAGCCACCCATATCAAGGGCCACCTGCTAGACCCAGTTTTTACAAATTTTCGCACCCTCCAGGCCAAACCTTCTTGCCCCCTCCCTTGGACAGACCATTTTTTGGTTCCTCTTTTCTGGCCAGGAGAATTCAGGAAGCCCCACAAGCCCGTCACGTACACCCAGGACAGGGCATGGTCCAGACTCTCAACTGAGGACTGGGCCAGAGCTCTGGAATCGACGACCCCCGCCCCCTCGGGGGACCTTGTTGTAGCTGATAGCAATTTTAGGAAGTGGATTTCCGACTCACTCGACTCTATTATAGCTATAAAAACCCGTGAAGACAAGAGCGGAAAGACAGGCTCGGCCCCCTGGTTTAGCCTGGAACTCAGAGCCCTCCGCAAGGAATGTAAAAAAGTGGAGCGACTGTGGAGGAAGGTCTGGCTCCACTCTAGTAAAGACTCCTACCGGAGGACTGTGAGAGCATACAAATCTGCTTCGAAACTTTCTAAGGCCTCTTACTATGACGATAGGATAAAAAATGCCACAAACCCTGCGAGAGAATCCTATCTCATCGTCAAAGAATTCCTAAAGATACCACAACCCCCTTCATTGACCAGGACCCTACCGGACAGGAGTAATGAACTTGCAAAATACTTTGACTCTAAAGTCTCCCACATTTTACCTTCACTTCCACAGCCCAACCAGCTACCCTGCTGGGACAACGTGACGCCTGACACTTGTCCAGTAGGCGACCCTCGCCCGCAGCTTAATGCTTTTAGGGCGGTCTCATCGGACGAAGTTGAAAAAACTCTGGCCAAGATGAAAAGTGGCTCTCCCCGTGACCCTGCTCCCATGAGGTGTTTGAAAGCAGTCGCCTCTGCGATTGTTCCTCCAGTCCTGGAATTGATCAATGCCTCACTGTCCCAAGGCTCCGTCCCTCCTAATTGGAAGGGGGCGGTAGTTAAAGCCCTTCTCAAAAAACCCCAATTGGACCCCGCTTATCTGGCCAACTACAGGCCGATCTCGCTCCTCCCGGGCATCAGCAAAATTGCTGAAAAACTGGTTAACGTCCAGCTGTCCCAGTTTCTGGAATCTAACAATCTGCTGCGATGTTCCCAAACGGGGTTTTGCCCTGGCCAAGGTACGGACACTGCCCTCCTCGCCGTCATCGAGGAGGCAAGGTGCATTTTGGATTCGGGGGGGTCAGTGGCAGTGATCCTCCTGGACCTTAGTGCAGCCTTTGACACGGTGAATCACAGTGTCTTGCTCCACCGGCTGGCCAGGGCAGGACTCGGGGACACTGCGTTGGCCTGGATAGAGTCATTCCTGTCGGGCCGTTCGTTCCAGGTCTGGGATGGCAACTCCCGTTCTGACTCTCTTCCTTTGACAAGTGGGGTTCCCCAGGGTTCCTCACTTAGTCCCACTCTTTTTAACGCATATATGGCCCCTCTGGAGGATGTAGTTGCCCCCTTCTGCATCAAGATTGTGAGTTATGCGGACAACACGCAATTGGTCGTCTCTCTCTCACATCTTAATCAATGCCCAGATAATCTCCTGCACTGCCTCCAGAAAATCCATCTCTGGATGTGCGAGTCCTCACTCAAACTTAATGGGTCCAAAACAGAAGTTTTGCTGATGGGCAAGAAGTGGTCAGCAATTCCATCATCTGTTTGGCCCGATATTATGGGTGAGGTACCCGCCCCCAAGAAAGAAATCAAGAGTCTTGGGGTCTGGCTCGAACCGGACTTATCAATGAAAACCCAGGCAACTAAAACAGCTGGAACCTGCTTTGGACTTATGCGGTCAGTCCGCAAGATCCTTCCTCTGCTTCCCCTTCAATCCAGGAAACTCCTGGTTCAAGGACTGGTCCTTGCACGATTGGACTACAGCAATGCTGTCTATTTAGGAGCCCCTGAAGCTACTCTGGGCAAGCTACAACGAACCCAAAATGCGGCTGCCCGGATGCTGATGGGTCTTCCTTCCAGAACCTCTGCCAGACCTGCGCTTAAGGCTCTCCACTGGTTGCCCGTGCAAGAGAGGATCGAGTTTAAGGCAATGTGCATCGCTCACAAGCTCCTCAATGGACAAGGCCCTTCAATCCTATGAGATATGGTTACCCCGTACAAAGCCTCGAGATCTCTGCGCTCGGACAATGAGCGACTGGCAAATGTCCCCAAGTTTAGGAGGGTGCGTACTGGAGGCCGTCGCTTCTCCGTAAAGGCAGCCACACGCTGGAATTCGCTTCCCCGCAGTTTGCGGTTGGAACCCTGCTACTTGCGTTTTCGCAAGCAGCTCAAAACTCTGCTTTTCCCTAAATAAGTTTTTCCTCCCCTCTTGGCCAATTTCAAGCTCTCACAGCGCGGGGATGCCTCCGGGTCACCAGGCGCTTTACAAATCTTTAAATAATAATTAACAGCTCGCAATTTGTGTGCTATACGGCCCGAATATAAATGATCTGAAAGTCTTTGGAACTTCATCTCAAGATCCCGCCCTGTATCGTCTGTGGTTATTTTAATGTGATGCTATGTCCTAAATAAGACATGGCATCCCAGCATGTATCCTCCGATCAGTTTTCTAGTGCACCTGCTTGATGGGGCAAGTATTAGCTCCAAGGGGCAGTTCACCAGTCACTCTCTTCATATGCGTTGGTAAACTTTTGGCAGTTTAAACATCCTCAGTATCAGGGGTTTATAGTTTACTCTGTACCCCACAAAGCTTCGTCCAGGCTGGATGTGTTTTTGGTTAACAGTCCTTTGGTTTCTTCTTCAGATATTATATGTAATGTGCGGGTCCTTTCAGATCATAACTCTCTGTTATTGTTTATGTGAATAAAAGTGGGCAATCAGAAATTAGTCCCTGATAGGTGGAAATTTGAATTCAAGCTTCTGTTGGAATATGGTTATGTTAGCTCTGTGAATTCACATTTAAGTGAATTGCTTGAATTCAGTATCGGATCACCTCCAATCCAGGTGGTTTGGGATGCTATTAAGACCTTGTGTTGAGGACAGACTCCAATTTTACTCCCGTCAACACAAGGTTGAAATGATGGAGGAAATAGCAGCCAGATGCGCTCTAAATGCTTTCAAAACTGATCTGAGTTATTGTCTGATGTTTGAGGATGGGCTACGGACCAATCGGCTCTGGGAGCAGGCTACTATTCATAGAGCATCTCTTAGAAAACAAATCTGCAATTGAGCGGTTAAAACACCAGGGCTCGGCAGATGATCTGTTATAAAAAAAAGTAGGGAACTGGGGTGTATCTCATCATTTAGAGTAAGAGAGAGATAGCTTAAATAATATTCAGCAGTTCATGGATGAGACAGGGTCCTTAGTCACTGCCCTGAAGCAATCCTCCCCTGAGGTTATATCTTGATTTAACCAGCAGTATCATGAGCACATGGTAATTTGTACCCAGTGATCCAAGTAAGAGTTACCCATCACACTTGGGGAGGTTAAAGATGCAATTTCCTCTCTGACCTGATACCATTAGAATGTTATGTTACTTTCTCACAGTACATCACACCAGTTTAGAGGGTTTTTCTTTCATTCTCTGAATTTGCTGGATACGGTTCCTGAGTCGTGGAGGAAAACAAACATTGTTATCCTCCCTAAAAATGAATCAATACTGATTCAAAGATTTATACATGCGTCCTTGCTAAGTGGCTGTATGGTATTATTGTTGATGTGCGGGATCCAATCCAGCATGGTTTCATCCCAAGATGGGACACAACATCTCATGTCAATACTGTGATCATAGTGCTGGAGGTATCTTCGGGTGGGGTGGGTCAATTAGCATGATATGTCTGTACACAGAGGAGACCTTTTCATAGGGTCTCCTGGCCCTTCCAATGAGTGGTCATGGAGACCGTAGGCTTAGGACCAGTTTCTTTCTCAAGAGTTAGACGTCTCTACTTGGGTCTCAAGTCTAGGTTTTGTAATGGGGGAATCTGATCTTGTTGCTCTACTCGGTGGGATGAGGCAGGTGTGTCCTCTCTTCCCTCAGTTATTCACTCTTTTTCTATTGAACTATTTATTCACTCCCTAAAATGAACATTAGAGGTCTAACCCTTTAAACTTCATCATTTTGAGGTGAATATTTTAGCTACCGTGAACGATATTGCCACTTTGACGCCTCCCCCCGATTAGTTGTCTACAAGCTCTGGTGGAGGTGGCTCGGTCATTTGGAGAAGTTGTCAGTTACAAGTTGAACCTGGAGAAGACTCACATTTTATCCAATATGGTCTCTCCAGATCAGAACAGGAGGTGGGTCCAGTCTGTGGTATATTTTGCGGTTACCTTAACTCTCAACACTCCTGAGATTGTAGAAAATAACAAGGGTAAACTGTTTCTTTCAACATTCAGCGGAGGTGTTTCTTAAGTGGAATCTCTTGCATTTGGGACTCATTGGCAGCTGTAATAATATTGAAATGATGATTCTTCCATGACATCTTTATTGTTTTGCTTAATTCCACTTCTCTTGCTGCTTTTTTTTAAAATTTGCCCCGGTGTAAAATCCATGTTTTACAAAGTCGAAGGAAGAGGGAGGTTTTCACTTCCAATCCTTAGGCTTTAATATTTGGCCTCCTTCTTCTTACGACTTTCGTTAGTACTGGGGTGGGGGCACTGGCCACTAGATATTTGTTTTGTGAGTCCCTTCTTTTGGGGGAATTGATCACTTCCGGCACAGGCAAAGTCAATACCATATATTTCAAATGAACTCAGTTCAAGATATTAAGAAGTCTTTCATCCTATTTGGGGTTCCTTCAAGAGAATATTTCTTTGCATTACCCCATCCAATCAGCTCCATATCTGGGCTATAATCCCAACTCTCTGGAGAGTTCAAGAGGGGTTCAGAGAGACTTGGGCAAAGTACAATCTCCTGACATTAGGTCAACTATTCAATGACTCAGTCTTTTCATCGTTTGGTAATCTACAGCAAATGGTTCTTCTCCCTTCAACTGTCTTTCTTAGATCTTTTTAGTCTTAAAGAAGCTGATTTGAGCTGTGTGGATGGTCCCTGTTTTGCACTTATCAGTAACGCTTCATCTAAGAGGAATACTTAGGAGGTTTATAAGCTAATTTATCTTTCATCTCATAATGAGCTGGCCGATGTGTTTCTGGAAAGGGCTCATAAGTGGAGTATTTGGCTCAACAGGGAAATTGCATGTGCTGATCTTAGGTATAGCAATATGTTGTTTCATTCACCGTTGAATGTTTCTTGTATTAAAGTACACCATTCCAAATGTATGTCATAAGTCCTGTGCAGGGCCCATTGCCGTTTTCCCTATGTTAGCAGACTGTCCTTTGCTTTGTACACGTTACCTTACAGATATATAAGATGTCCCAGCTAACGCCCCCGCCCTGGCAGGCGAAAAGGTCCCCACCCTCCTCTTTGCGGACGACACCCTCTTGATTTCTAAGACACCAGCAGGGTTACAGAAGCTCCTAGATAGATTCCATTTGTTCTGTTCACTGAGAGGTCTAGCTATTAATACATCAAAAACCAAGCTTCTCTCCTTCAAATCACATAAATCACCCAGCGTATCCATCACGTCTGACGGAATCCCCCTAGAATATGTCAAATTATTTGACTATCTAGGAATCAGAATTTCCGACACTTTAAGCTGGAGACCCCATATTAATAAAATGCTGCTAAATTACAAACGAGCCACGGGAGTGATTGCAAAAGAACACCGCTCCTCGAGGAGCAAGCCAATCACTCCCGCATTAGTGATCTATCAGGCTAAAGCAGTTGGCTCTGCCCTATATGGAACCGAACTATGGGGTTTTGACAATCTTGAAGATATTATCTTGTCCGAGAACAAATTCTTGAGAGACTTAGTCTCAATGCCAAGGGGCACCCCTCTGAAACCACTCTTTAGCGATCTGGGCAGGCGTTCGATTAAAGATATTGCAAGGTTGCGTCCTTTGTTATTCTGGGCCCGCCTATGGCGTACCCCGGAGCTAGTAAAATATACTGAGGGCCTGAGAGAAATTATGAACACTGCAGGCTCTCATAAAATAAGCTGGCTCCGCAACATCAAAAAATCTCTTAACCAGCTTGGTCTAAACGATGCCTGGGAGCACGGATTGCCCGTGAGCAAGGCGGATCTCAAAAGAGCATATTGGGCTTGGATTGACAATCAGGACCTTGGCAATCCCAATGTAGGCAGGTTAACTGAAGCTTTTTACACACACAAACAGTCTATTAGCTTCGAGCCTTATCTTGAGTTTGTACAAAAACCAAGGGATAGATCATTGTATCTCCAGTTCAGACTCGAGATTCTTCCAACTCGAGAGTTTACCAACAAATGGAAGCCTCCCCACCAGACACCTGATACTTGTCTGATTTGTGTGGAGAAGGTCGAAAGTACAGCCCACATTATGTTTGAATGCCCAGCGTACAGAAATCCGAGAAGAAGATGGTTAGGCCCTGCCTGCCGTCTCCTGGGCATTCCAAACTATCGCGTTGCTTTACGCATCTTACGATCTGACACAAGCTTGGTGCTAGTTTGTGCCGTGGCTAAATTCTTGGGTTGGTCCTGGATTATCAGAAGCAAATTTACTAGCTCCAGTAGATGATTTTGTACATAGTATTTTTTATTGTCTTTTTAACTTTATCTTAAACAATTTTAACATTTTTATATTGAATCTACCCAACTAGTCATTAAGCCATTAGATTGAGAGCATTCTGAAAATTACTGTGATTTTTTGCAAATATTGCTCTCCCGATGAATTGTCTGTTCTTTTATGCTTGTATGTATATTCTTTTATGATAACTTTTTATCGAAATAAAGCTTTTTGACTGACTGATATATATTTTTTTATGACACAATGTTATTTCACACAAAACATGCTGTTCTTTCCCTGGGATTCAGTCTGAGCATGTAGACAATGTGAAACAACAATGCCCCCTGTTATTCTGTTCTGGCCAGGCCCTAGCACCTAGACAAAACAAGCAAATCCAGCTGTTATTTGGGAATACATACTTTTGTCATATAGGTATGCACAGATAGGTAACACACACTTGGAGAGGGGCCTTCCCAAGGAAAACGTCGTGACACATGTCTCATAAGTACAACTTTCATCTGAGTATACTAAGTTAAAGGAATAAAGTAAACAAAGGTTATAGTACACATGAGCATATAACACAGTAAGTAACTCTTCGTCTCTTTCTTGTGAGTTTCTTCAGTTTAATTTTCTCATTTTTATAATGATTTCACAATCTTCACAGTGGTTCCCAAGCCAACACGTGTTTCATCGCCTCTAGTAATATTGTACATGCGACTTGTTTACGGCTAGGTACAAAATTGATATGGTAATCCACATTAGTCCAAATGTTAATATAAATGTTGCAAACATTTGTTAATAGCGAAAACAAATGTGCTCCCAGGGTAGGTGTGAGCATTATGGGTTAATTTAGCAAGCGGTGGTATCACAAGGCTATAGTGTACTACCAAGCACCGTGAAATCAGGTGAGTACTAGCATTATCATATCAGTTGGAGAATGACTGAACATGTATACCTTTAGCGTGCGGGTGACATATGTGAAAATTTCCTATATGTGATGGAAGATCGTTCCATGTGAAGTTTTCCAAAAATCTCATGCGGTATGGTGAGTCTAAGAAGCCGGGACGACGTATAAGGGCGAAGGCTAGGTATGTATAGAAAGGCTATAGGTATAAATAGCTCAAGTGCGATACTGAAGAGGTGGAGGGACAATCGAAGAAACTGACCTGAACACTGTCTAATAAACAAAGTTTGTAATAAACAAGATCAGGAAGAAAAAATACATAACTAACACTCCCAAAAATACATAAGAATCTACCCTTCCCACCGGGCAGGCCGATTATCTCAGGGATAGAAGGCCCCACAGAAAGAATGTCTGAATATGTCGACATTTTCCTAAAACCATTGGTATGTAACCTCCCATCATTTATACGAGACACCAAACACATCTTGGGACTCATATCGGACATCACGTGGGGACCTGACATGACACTAGTAACACTAGATGTTACAGCACTATACACGAGCATCAGAAGAGAATGTGGATTGAAAGCAATCAGAAATTTTTTAAACACTAGATCTGCAAGCACATGGGAACACACAGAGATGCTGATTACCATGATAGAACTTATCCTTGACAAAAATGTCTTTCTCTTCAAGGATAAATGGAATCGCCAAAAACAGGGAGTTGCCATGGGCTCCAGATTCTCTCCTTCGTACGCCAACCTTTTTATGGGATGGTTTGAGGAGGAGTGGATCTGGGGCCAACATGGGTCTGAATGGACAGAGTTCATTCTCTTTTGGGGCAGATACATTGATGACTGCCTGATGATCTGGACAGGAGACGAAGAAAAACTTATGAAATTTGTTGAACACCTCAACAATAATACGTGGAACATCAGATTCACACACGAGCATAGCAAGGTGAAAGTAACATTCCTTGATACAGAATTGTATATAGATAACAATCAGATCAACAGTAGATTGTATCGTAAAGACACAGCGTGCAATGCAATACTGCATGCATCCAGCGCGCACCCCAGACACCAGATCAATGCAATCCCCTATGGAGAATTTGTCAGAGCCAGACACAATTGTAGTCGGGACTCTGACTTTACGAAATGTACTGAAGAAATGACGAAACGTTTCAAGTCAAGAGGTTATAACACCAACACACTTAAGAAAGCTGAATCTAGGATCATGAGGATCAAAAGAGAAACGACACTTAGGGATACTACTAGCAGAAAGAAAGATGACAAAAAAGTCAGGTTTATCACAAATTTCAACAACCTTTCGGATGTGCTAGTCAAAAGTCTTAATAGACACTGGCATATCCTAAAGAAAGATGAGACCATGACGGGGGTGATTGGCAACAAACCAGATATCACCTATAGAAAAGGGACCTGTCTTAGAAGTCTCCTCAGCCCCAGCTATCCAACACCCGCTACCAGTAGGAACTGGCTGCCTACTCATATGGTGGGCTTCCACAGATGTGGATACTGCTCAGCCTGCAAATGGGCTTTCAGCAAAAAATTGGAATTCATGGGCCCTAACGAGAGACGCTACAAGATCCATACGAATATCAACTGCAACACGAATTTTGTTGTGTATATTATTGAGTGCAGATGTAACAGAAAATATGTGGGTAGCACGATCCGTCCCCTACGTGTCAGGATAGGGGAACACATGAGGGCAGTTAAACAGGGCGATCCAAGATTCCCCATTGCGACACACATTCTGGAATGCCCCTCGCAGGGTATACATAAGGACTTCCGATTCTATGGTATAGAGCAGACCATGAGAAACCCCAGAGGGGGTAATAGAGAACTCATGCTTCGCAGAAATGAAGCATCCTGGATCCTGAAACTACGTACGACTGATATAGGGATGAATGTTGATGATGAGATGCACTATTTTCTTGACAAATGAAAGTTAGGCACTACATACAACCATACTGATGTATCATCTCCTGTCATGAACATATGGTATTGAATTGTTCACATGTTTTTACCTTGCAAAGTATCTATAATTAGATCTCATCTGATTGAAAAAGAACTATGAGAATTATGTAAATATTATGTTTAAAGATGTCACTCACTTACGCACCATAGCCACTAATAACCACTTTTTGACAAGCCATTATAAATCTTTAACACATCGCGGTATGTTCAGTCTCTTACTCTTATAAGATTTCTCAGATTGACCAAATCCGGAGCATACGAATACCGGCATACCCAGTCCTGTATATTTGTAAGATTTCTCAGCATTATCGAACCCAATCATACAGATATCCATATGTGCAACCCTATTTCTGATGATCTATAACATCCACTTAGCCACTGTATAGGCGATGCACTCGATTTTTCTTGGGGGCCAATCCGCTTTTATATTCTAACTAGCACCAATATTTAGGGGTTCATAAACATCCGAAGTTTCGAACTTTGTTATACAATCCCAATAATTGCATATCTCCGTCTGACGTATCACAAGATACTTCCCATCTGAATAGTCAGGGTTGTCGTTCGCCTTGGGTCGCTAATAAAGTTTCCTCCTTCTCATTACCGTGGATGTTTCCTGACCCAAGATGGCTGCCACTCTTATTAAATACATTGTTCTGAATACACCTTTATAACAAGAATTTACTTATGACTAGGCATCTGAAGTTTGGTCTTAACAAATACGACGTATGCGTTTACCAAATGGATTCTGGAACCAATTTCCGATTCACTCGTAAACCCGATCACGCTACGTTCTTTCTTTTTTTTTCACCGGAAATATAATTTTTGGCATACACGGGTCTTTACCCCTTTTGACACTTTTACATGGGAGTGGTACTTATTGTATTAGGAATGCTGGACTCAGTTTATATTACTAGTCCTGACCAATTTGAATATGGCGCCTTTGATGACAACTCCTAGGATACACGCATATGGCCAACTTCCGGTCATGTGACTTCCCAGCCTCAGATAAACTTGCCGAGTAATTTGTTACCGGCAACTCGAATTTGGAGCCTGACGCGGTTGGGGGCAGCTACGCATTGCGGTTATATTTTGTTCTACCCGGAGGTAAGGGAAGAGCCCTCAACGGGGCGTACTTATACATGTAGCTGACCTCGTGTCTTTTCTTCGTTTTTTCGAAAGCGAGTGCATTTGCAGATAGATTAGCAGTTTCTAATGCGGAGATCAGATTCTTTATCTCATTGTTGTAGATGGGGTGTAAAATTTGAAATACGGAGCACAGCCGAATTTTGAAAGCATATTCCTTGCAGAATACTTGCCCCCCACGTCGCCTGATGGTATGACCTGGAATTATCGTCATACCCGATGTATGTATACCTTTCCTGACATATATTCATCAGTAGTTTAACCACTCCACAAACCGTCCTGTTACGTAGGCACTAATAGTTATGTATTTTTTCTTCCTGATCTTGTTTATTACAGACTTTGTTTATTAGACAGTGTTCAGGTCAGTTTCTTCGATTTTCTCTCCACCTCTTCAGTATCGCACTTGAGCTATTTATACCTATAGCCTTTCTATACGCCCTTATACGTCGTCCCGGCTTCTTAGACTCTCCATACCGCATGAGATTTTTGGAAAACTTCACATGGAACGATGTTCCATCACATATAGGAAATTTTCACATATGTCACCCGCACGCTAAAGGTATACATGTTCAGTCATTCTCCAACTGATATGATACGGCTAGTACTCACCTGATTTCACGGTGCTTGGTAGTACACTATAGCCTTGTGATACCACCGCTTGCTAAATTAACCCATAATGCTCACACCTACCCTGGGAGCACATTTGTTTTCGCTGTTAACATATGTTTGCAACATTTATATTAACATTTGGACTAATGTGGATTACCATATCAATTTTGTACCTAGCCGTGAACAAGTTGCATGTACAATATTACTAGAGGCGACGAAACACGTGTTGGCTTGGGAACCACTGTGAAGATTGTGAAATCATTATAAAAATTAGAAAATTAAACTGAAGAAACTGACAAGAAAGAGACGAAGAGTTACTTACTGTGTTATATGCTCATGTGTACTATAACCTTTGTTTACTTTATTTCTGCATGTGCTTGGGTATCCTCATTCTGACTTTGTGTTGTTTTCGCCACAACTGTTTAGGGAGGCTGGTGGTTCTCCCCTACCCTTTAGCACCGTACCTTATTTGGAATCTCACAGATGCCGGGTGTACTCACCAATTAGGGGTGGGCGGAATTTGCGTAATCGCGTTACGCAAATCTCCGCGAAATGGTAAAAAATCTCCGCGAACACGCAGAAATTCCGCGAACACGCGGAATTGCTTGTTCGCGATACTTTTTTCCTGTTCACGATCGCTGTTTGCGTGCTCGGGGTGAAATATCTTGCGACCACGCATATTGAGAACGCGAACAAGCAAAAAATTTCGCGAAGTCGCGGAACGCAGATTTTTGGGCAATTTCGCGTTCTCCGCGGAACGCGAAATTACCCAAATTCCGCAAATTCCGCGAACGGAACGGAATTTACCGCCCAGGCCTACTCACCATATGCGCCTATTGTCTATTAACAATACCACTGCCCAGTACGTAAACTACTAAGTTAAAGGGCCTGCTTCTAACACCTAGAGATCCTCTGCTATATAATCATCTTTGCTTCTGTAGAAGGGGAGGGAGATTAGGCTACCCTGTTGTTTATAATTACAGCTCCATTTATGATTTATGGACTACTTGAATGCTTACCATATTTGTGTTAGGCATTTTCCTACTTGTTGTGGCATGTATATTGCATACCAGAGCACAAAAGTTATAATAAACATTTTAAACTGTCCTCTTATTTCTTTCAGAACCTATTGTGGATTAGTGCAGGTTTGTAAGCAAAGGGTGTGTCTTGCAACTGCGATTCCTGAGAGAGTTGGGAGTATTGTAATTTGGGGTGACTAGTCACTTATTCTTCCGTGTGTGTGTCAGAGGGCCAGTGAGACATCATAGCTAGTAGGTCTCTGGCTCATGGGGACTGAGGTGGTAGGATGACTCAGTCCCTGCCTACTAAGGTCCCATAATCTCAAGCATAGTTCTGTGACTCTGCAGAATCCTTGCAACAGTATTAATGACTGGTATTACACTCCTCTCTCTCTTTATACTTTAAAGATTTGGCTGGATAGCTACTGCTTTCATTGTGGATGCACTAGTGCTGATGTGGTCCATGTCTTTGCATCAATTGTTTCTTTTGCTTTTTTCACCCTAATTGGGAAGGGTATGGCCAGATATGGATCCAGTGCTCACTGCACCACTGGATTCAAGCTAACCTGGCTGATGAGGGGTGATGCCCTAAAACTGGCCCAAGATGCTTTTTTTCCGCTCCATGGATGACCTGGCTTGGCAGTTCAGGCTGGACTGTTCCTATGAGGTACAGGGTCAAAACAAATTTGCATTTGGCTGGGTCCAAACTGGGGTGCCGTGGTGACCAAAAACAATAGATAAAAGCCAGATCTTGTGACTGGGGGTGAATTTTAGCATTGTTCAGCGTTCTGTCCATCAATTGTTCCTGTTTTATTTTGTCATCCAAAGTGCGAAGGGTATGCCCAGACTTGGGTCCCCACGCTCACTGTGCCACTGCATTCAAGCTAGCCTGGCTGATGAGGAATGATGCCCGAAACAGGTCCCAGGATGATTGTTTCCGGTCCAGGGAGGACCTTGCACTTCTGCCTCTTAGTGTATCATTTTAACTTCTATCCAATTAGTTACTGAAGACCAAATCCTATCTCCCCAGCATTGCTTCCCACATCCTTTAATACAAACTTATTTCCATATTGTATATAACCAAGAATCTGGACATACACATTGCGAATGTTGAAGGATCTGTTTTAAACCAAGCTGAAGCAAAGCCTAGCTGAACTACAGTCATAGCAATAAATATCAGATAAGATTCTCTCTTTAATACTACATTATCTTCTGCATCATTCACCAGTCCTCTAAACCCGGGCCCCTTAACCCAATTTCATTCAACAGGAGTCACTCCCTAGCACTTAAAAAACAACAGCTGCCCCCTAGGAAAATGATGGAGAGGAAAAGAAAAGAGATAATCATGTTTCATAATATATAATGCAAACACTTGAATGGCTGTGGAGATTTGATCATTATTCATAATCATTCTTACTTTTCATGTTTTTCTATACTATGATAATAACACATTGATTAATTAGCTTACCCCAGGCCAAAGGGCTCCATTGCTTAACTTCTGAGAGAAAGAAGTGACATTTCTCCTTAACAACTACTTTAAGCTTAACTGGAATCAATAAAAAGACCTAGGCCACCTTGTTTTGGAGCAGAGGTTTCAATTGTCAAAGCCGCCATGACCTTTTAAGGGTAACTTGGTAGCAGTGCAGTCCTACAAAGAAATCATACCCCTGGCAGAAGGTTTATGATCCAGGGGAGCCAAATCATGGAGGGTCTGTGCAACAAAAAATTATCAAGGCAAATCAAGACTGCCCTGGGCTTCAGTCCCTCTTGCCCACCTCGAAAATGTTGATTGAAGGCAAACCTGTGAGCCCTCTGTACTTCGGTGTCTAAATTCCAGGTAGAGAGTTCCGGAAAGGCTTCCTTGAGGAGTTCCACAATAAATCTATGAGCATCCACTACCTCCGGGGGCAAAATGTAATTGTTTATTGTTGTCTGTTCGGCAACAGCTCTACAAGCAGCAAGATTACAATAAACAATAACAGCCAGACTACAGCCCGAGCATAGAGGGTATGGGTGAAGATTACTATAAAGATTCTCCCAGCCCTTTGGAGATAGGAACATTTTGCTGGCACTGTCTAGTTTGCCCCATGCCATAACTCTAGACCTACTGTATCCCGTTTCTATTCTGAGAAGGACAGTGGCCTGCTTTACACCAACGACTGGCTTCTAGATGACATATACCCTCAGGTAAAAGGGGAGTTAGGCCACTCTGGCGATTCAAGCTAGTCTAGCTGATGAGTGGTGATACACTGAACCCAGTCCCAGGATGCATGTTTCCTTTCCAGGGAGGTCCTGGCCTGGAAGTTTGGGCTTGACTGTTCTCATGGGGAGCAGGGTCAGGACTGATTTGCATATGCCTGGGTCCTAAATGGGGTGGCATGATGAGCAAAACCACAATGGATTTAACCCAGATCTGTGACTTGGGTTAAATGTTTGATTAGTTCTGCATTCTGTCTATCATTTGTGTATTTTTTTGCTTGCTATGTCAGCCTAAGTGGGAATGGTCAGCCCAGACATAGGTCCTGTGACTCTAAGCAACAAAGTGCTCTGATTGTCATTTCTTTAGCACTGAGAACTAAGGACAGTAGTTCTAGATTCAGAACCAGACAAGCTGAAACGTGGTGGAGGTACATACTTGCATATGGCAAAAGTGTTTGGAAGGGCAGCAAAGAGGCTTTCAGTGTAAACACCAGTAGAATAGTTTGTAGAACTCTTGGCAGTCAAAAGAATGAATAGTTTAATTTCAGGTGTTAAAGCTGAAGAGTTGGTTGGAAGGATGGTGAGGCCAGCAGAGATCATGCAACAGTGGTTATGTGACTGATAGATGGACTCTTAGGACCAATAGAAAAACAATCAGAAAGCCAATCAAGGTATTCTGAAGCCAGCAGTTTTTGAGAGCTGCAATAGACATTCCGTGTTTATCATAGGACAACAGACAGGATCATTAGACTGTGAAGGCTAGAAAGGGGTAAACAAACTCTAGAGCAGGGCAACATTTTCTGAGTACCAGTGGGAGAGGTTGAAAGCTAGATTGGGCAATTGTCTGAAGGCTATGGAGGAGTTTGAAGATTCTCAGAACTGTGAGAGGAATTATGGCTTAGGGTTTTTGAGGTGGTACAAGAGCTGATGATCCTCAGAGGGCAGAGGTGTCTGAAGTTGGGAGAAAGTTTGACGGTCATCTTAAGAGCAGTGGGCTGACATGCACAAGAAGAACTTTGATCAAAAAGAAAAAATGATTGATGGAATGATGAACAAATCAGAAATTCACCTGCAGTCACAGATCCGGTTTTAATACTTTGTTTTTTTGCTCACCAAGCCACCCCAGTTTGGATGCAGCCATATGCAAATATGCAAGTTAGTCTTTATAATGCTCACCATGAGAACAGTCTTGCCAGAACTGCCAAGCCAGGCCCCCCCAGGACCAGAAACAAGCATCCTGGGACTGGTTTCACAGTATTTCCCCTCACAAGCCAGGCAAGCTTGAATCCAGTGGCACAGTGAGCAATGGGACCTACAACGGAGCATACAGTTCCCCCTGATGTTACTAAGATGGAATTTGAGGCTTGTCAGTGGATCTCAGAGGACTTATCTGAACTGAGGTATTCATAGCATCAACAAAATGATCTAAGCTTCTGAAAGGGAGGTTGAAGAACCAGCAAGTGATGTAATGTGCGTCAGGACAATTGTAATAAAGACTCTGATGGCCTGTGAATAGGGGGTTTGGATGGGATTTTGTAGAAGAAGGCATGGTTGAGATGGATTTATATTAAAGCGGATGATTGTGGATGAATGTCGTTTGAATGGGTGCTATGGATCTGGGTGAGACTTTGCAGAAGCATGGAACCTAGATGCTCAATAAAGGAATTTAGGCCAACTTATTGGTGAATATCCCCTGCATGGATGTGCCTGACTGCTTGTGAAACTGTTATCCTGACTTTTTTATTAGCTATGCAAACACACTATTCTAGATTGTGTGGAGAGACCTAGCCTGTCCATTGAAATGCAAGGTCCACAACCTGTTCTGTGACTTGGATGGGACCACCAAGCATGCCCTCATGATTGAAGTGTGACTACTGTCAATGTCCTGGTTCATTACATTAAGTGTTGATGGCAGCACACTGTGTTTGGTGAATTATTAGGCTTTACCTGACCTATTATTCTGTGCTAATGAAGAGTGTGATCTACCGACTTCACATGCTTAAAGTTCTAATTTTGTATGTCTTCCAGACCATTGCACTGACATTCAATATATGTTTAGTTCCTGCAATGCTAATACCCACCCAGCAGCCTCTGTGCCAAGTGAAGCTGCCTCGGACGTTCCAGACCAGGTAACTCCCAGCTGCAGGAGCTGGCTTGCAGTCTTAGCCTCAGGTGAGATAAGGCAACCCCCTAAAAAGATACTTTAAGGTCAGGGAACAGGGGGAGGGAAACAGAAAAATTAAATACACAATATCCCTCTAGACCTATATTGCTTTATATCAAGCTTGTGTAGGCTCACATATGAGAAGCACAAAACATCCTTATATACACATTATTGTTATGTCTTTTTATTGTATTTTATTTCTGTTTTCATCATTTTTGCATATGAGTGAAATTCATCTCCTTTTTAAAAAAAAAAAAAAAATGTATACACAACAATCCAAGCCATACAAAAATATAACAATCTTTACACCTATATACAGTGTTTGAGAAACAGAATTTATACAAAATATGAAAAAAATGTTGTGTATCTATTAGAACCAACATATGGATATTGACATTAATTTAGAATATCCAAAGACAGAAAATCCCCATACCTGTTCACACCTCTTCACACTTCACATTCATATCACTGTCATCCATAACATACATACTACCCACCCTAGAGCCAAAAAGCATGCACAGAAGAGACCAACAGGGGTGAAGAGCTCAACCCTCTGATGCTGTGCTGAATGCTAGGGTGTGTCATTCAAACTGGTCGACGCACGTTTCAATGGCTTAGTCCTCTTTGAATGCCATCTTCTTCAAGACCTGTTACTTTGATGTTTTGTAACGGGCAAGATGAGGGGGATAAGTATTCCGTTATGTATTGCTGTGTAGATAACTGCAAGTGCATACAACACTTTCTGAAGTTGTATTCATGTGCCATCCACTACTGTCTTGCTCTGCGCACGGCTATCGTACTGCTCTGTGATATGAACATTTGATGGAAATATCTTGTCACAGAGTACTCTGCAGTAAAGCTCTAAGGGTGCAGATTAGGGTGCCATGCTCCGTGTTGTCTGAGCCTGCCAACGGCTAGAAATATGAGATCAAGCAGTGCAACGACTGAATAATTGAATGCACATAGGCAAATCTGCCTTTAATATCCATAGAATTTGCTTGTCTGAACTTGAAATGGCATGAAGTATTGAACTGATCTAGTCAATCAATGATTATGCCCATACTTTATTTGAAGAACCATAGACATCAGGAGAACTCCTACACCTGGGAGAGGGATCCATAGGGATCTGTTGCTTTACTAAGATTCACAGTTCAGATTTTAACCCAGTAACAATATTCAATTATGAAATGTGCTATATTTAATTTTGCTCTTCGGTAAAATTACTTCCTTTCTAAGAAGGAAAGCACATGGCTGGCCAATACGTTATTGTGTCTGTTGGTTGGCTTTTGAGTTAAGTGTTGTTTCTCAGGAAAAGGAGTGATGTCTTATGTTCATCCATTTTTACACAAGACATGCATTTAAATATGAATATGTTTTTTTTATAATCCAAGAATTTGGGTTTGTTCAATGTGTTTGTGACCACAATATTAATAATTACAACAAAAGATAAATATTGAAAACAAATGTTGATTTCTGGTTTTGAAGATGTTCTGTTCAAGAACTGGTGATTATATAGCTGGATATATGAATGACACATCAACTATTATGATATTTTCTAAGTTTTCCCTCAAGGGTTCAAACTGAATATGATCCACAAATTCAAGAGCAGTCATTTTACTATCGACCTTTGTTTATGAACAAGTTTCCGTGTTTTATTACTTAATATTGGCTGCCATAATAAAGGGTTGGGAGTTTGTTTTAGAAAAAACATATGGTGGATGGCCATCGAAATTTTTGCTGCCATTCAACTAACTTTTAGTAGATTGAATGGAACTTCTATGATGGTGGTTGCCTTCAACTGTACAGAAAAAACAGCTTGTCCCGGGGACTAGCTCTAAATTTGGCGAGTCAAGTACCATTAGGATGGTCCTGGTATTGTCCTCCACCATTGCAACGGACACTAGTCTTTCCAGCAAATGCTAAATCAGGTCTTCAGTCTGATTTGTCTAGCCCCTTACGTACGGAGGACAGAATGGTCCCATCCTCCACCACTGTGGTGGATGTGTGCGGAGGATGGAACCGTTCCGTCCTCTGCACACACCCAGAGTGTGCGCTGATGTCATTACATTGGAAGTGAAAGTAAAATGAGCCAATTGGCTCATTTGAAAAAAGGGTAAATTTTTGGTGGAAAAATGCACTGTGTCCATGTTACATTTTGGAATTTTTTTGTCCCGGGCACTAGGTCTACCATTACAAAGTTATGAACCCTTTTAATTGTGAGACATGGAGGCATGCCAAGTGTCAGGAAGTTTGTGGCTCCCTGCAGATTCCATAACTTTCCTTCCCAGAAATGTGAGGAAAAATGTGTTGTTTTAGTCAAAGTTTGAGGTTTGCAAGGGATTCTGAGTAATGAAATGTAGTGAGAGCAATCCAAGTGACCCCACCCTGGAAAGCCCAAGGAGGCTAGTTTTCAAAAATGTACAGATTGGCTAGATTTCCCTGGGTTCCGTCTGTGACAGGGTCCAAAATGTAATGGTATACAGGATAGTAGAACAAGTGTTGTTATTCCTGTGTGGCTGGGTTCTAGATCTCTGACCAGGCCCCACCCAGCCCTGGGGTGGGTGCTCCCACCCTGGTCTCCATCCTCCAGCCTGCCGCAGATCGGAGTACCCGGGACGGGGGGCCATCAGGAACAGGGTGGCTTACCCTGCTTGGCTGGATTCAGAAGCTCTGACTTGGTCCCCGGCTGGCCCTGGGGTGGGAGTCCCCATCCTAGGCTTGTTGTTAAGCCCTCCACATGGCAAAGCTCCCAGAATGGGGTCCTGTGGACCCAGGAGGCCTCCTTGGCATGGCCAGGCCCTCGAGCTCCGAAAGAGCCCCAGGACCTTGCCAGACTGCCAAGGGCCAAGGGAGGCTTCCCCTGCTTGACTGGAAGCGGAAGCTCTGACCTGGTGGGAGCCCCCCGCCCTTAGGCCTGCCATGTGGCAAAGCGTCCAGGATGGGGTCATGCAGGTCAAGGGAGGCCTCCTTTGCGTGGCCAGTCCCAGGAGCTCTGACTGAGCACTAGGGCAGGCTCTCCCTCCCTGGGCTGTGTTCTGCTGCACCACCAAGTGCCCGGGATGGAGGACACTTGGGCCCAGGAAGGCTTTTCGTACTCAGCCAGGATCTGATGGGGCTCCGCCCATGGGCCCACCTTGTGGCATAGCACACGGGACGGGTTCCCGTGAGCCCAGGGAGGCCACCCCAGCTTGGCTTCTCCCAGGAGCTCCGACTGGGCCCCAGGGCAGGTGCTCTTTATAACGTTTCCCATATTGTATGTGTGCTTTATAGTCTGGCACACATGCAAAGTCAGAAAAAAGGAGAAATAAAAGCATTTCTCCTTGATAGTGCCTATTTGAAATGGGAGATATAGTTGGATGCGAAACCCTTATTACTTTTTTTTGGAGATGGGGTTTGCTGCAAAGACCATGGTTGGTTGCATGGGAATGCCCATGCTCCACCCATGAAATGCCCCCTTGATGCTAAGTAATGCAAATAAACTAGTTTTGCAGTGGAAAATTAATTGGGGAAAAAAGATTGGATGTTATCTTTTCACTTTTGTGAAATAGTGCAACTGTGCAAAATCTTAGTAAATATACCGCCAAGTATCTAAACTGATAAATTCTCCATATTTGCTCATTTCACAGGTGAACATGAGGTGTTTTGTTTTACTCAGGTCTCAACTGATGCATTAATTTTATGCCAAGGAATTTGGAAAACCTGTCTTCAAGAGTTCAAGACAAAACTTGTAACATTGTTTATTTAGGAGTAGCATGAGAGAAGCTATCATTCTAGTCCTATACATAGCCACTGTGCTATCCTCAGGACCATGTTTGCCATTAACCTCAACCAGTGGTTTTTATCTCCTAACTTAACAGCACAACCTGGAAGAAGCTAATTCTGTCCTTCAGCCTACTATAGCTGGATGAAAAATAGAGGATCAAGATGCTATGTACAGTAAATTTGGTCCAAGTAATTTGTGGAACCCTCCCTCCTGTCGCCCAGGATTATTTACTCAAAGAATAGAAAATACATAGTTGGATAAATCTAAGAGTGTTACTCTTGATGAGGATGCGGATGATGTCACTTGAGTGTGTGTGTGTTTGTGTGAAATAAAAATGGAATACTGCATTGTGAAGTGGCTCAGTTAGGCCCGGGGAGAAAAGCTGCCTTTTTAACATGCACACAATTTCTAAGTTGCCTTCTCTTTCACACAATGACTTTTAACAAGCTATGCATGCGTGACAGTGCAGGATTGGTTTATCTGAAGCTAAGTTGCTTTCAAATTCCACTTCATAGCAACACTATCACACCTCCTTGAGTATCCCGTACAAGGTTAGAACATACATTGTGCAAATGTAGCTGTTTTTTATTCATCCATGACGTGATGCAGCTATCAATGGAACATAAACAATGGCCGACTGACTAAGGTCTTGGCTCAGGAGCAAGGATGCTTTTTGTACAACCAAGCATTTCTCGAATGGGTCAGAGGAGCATTTGCTGTCATTGCGAAGTCACTACACGCTGAAACCTCAGCCATGCTGCTTGCTGATCCCTCTGCGAGGAGGTTATGACCAACCTGTGACCAAGAAGAGGATCTACATTCTTTCAGTTCAGGTAATGGTGGTTGGATCATTCAATAAGGGATTTATGGGAGAACACAAATACACACCCTAGGTCTCTTGGTTAGGGAATGCATAGTAGGTGTATCCTATATACTGTTTTTATATGCTTGTGTATATACATTGCTTTAGCAAGATGGTAAAACTATTAATTTATTTTACTGTTCTTAAACTGCTAATTAGTTTTATCTGTTTCTGTCTATTGAAAATGCCTTCTGTGTATTTCTTGTAAATTTCTCTAAGAGAGCAGTCATGTTCTGTGGTTGCCAAAGGTATTTTCTTCCTGTCTAGATTTAGGGGTGCTTATCGTGGCACTGTGAGCTAGTTGGTCTCCAGTATAACATACCGGCGGGGTGCTCGGAATCAGTCTGGCACCATCCCTACGTTTATGTTGCCTAACAAGCACGCAGTTACTACTGGAAACTGGAAAGTACACAACAGCATGTCTGCAGTGAAGAGAGTATCAAGGAAGTCTAGTTGGAGTAGGGCACTAGTTCCAAAAATACCCACCACAACCCCTCCTTATTTATTTCTGGTTAAGAACATGATTATCAACAAGTGTACATGCTAGAATATACTGCTGTTTCCCACACCTGCTTGTCAGAGCAAAGATGCCTGCTAATAATGCAGAGATTGTTAAGCATGGTGGGAAGTAATTTATGTTCTATTAAACGCGGATTTACTACTATTGTTCATGCTCCCGGTTTATTGCCAGCTCACAAAAACAAATTTCTAAACTGCTTAGAACACATATATCATAATAGAACCAGCATACAAGTTTCTGCTTAAAGAACAGGTTAGTTTCTGCTCCTTTGAGACACTGAATGTGTCAAATGTGAACACAAAATTGAATTAATATATACACTTGTATATATGATATTAAAGGGGTATGCTACTTGATGGTATAGATGTAAAGAATAAAGTGAATCATTAAGGTCTCATTTACATTTTTGGTCAAATAATATTAATTTATGACGCTCCTCTCTTATGAAGTCTGTCTGAATTTTAATGTAAACAGTTTTAGCGTTTTCACTCTGGAGAACACTCTAATAATAGTGTTCGAGGCCTTTTGCTAATATTGTGCTTCAATGTCAAGGTGGGTCATACTCGCTGTGTCATCAAAAAGGAGTTCCTGATCATTATATATTTATATAATTGCTAGCAGAGGCCTATGTACTTGAAATGCGTACGCTCCTTGTGATCTTGGATAAAGAATGTACTATCCTTCCACAGAGAAGGAGTTGACAATGGCCATTTACAATCTGCTAAGCTCACCGTGCTCTTCTTGGATGGATTTGTCTCAATCAACATACCTTATTATTTGCTGGAGATAAGCAACAAATTCATATTGTGTGCAATAACTTAATACCATTTACACTTGTCTATACTGTCTTCTGATAAATAACAAAGAGAAGTCAAAAATTGGGATGCATTACTACTTTATTCAGAAAAGACACAAAGGACAGCAACAAAAGGGTTTCTAAATAGTGAGACCAGCTTTCTCGGTACATAGAAATCAAAAATAGTCCCTTGTGTGGAGATTTCAAAAGCAGAGGATTCATCCACCATCATCTCTGTGGAGTCCTTCAAGTGGCGCCGAGGTTGGGGCTGGAGATCTGCAGAAACAGAAACATATTGAATGTGAGTGACTAGGATTAGGACTTTAATACACCAAACAACTAACTGAGTAGAAAGAAGAATGCAATAACTCCATAAAGGAAGAAATATATACATCTAAAAAACTATCAGTCACTGTGAACAGATACCCTATGGTTGGTTGCTCATTTGTAGCCATGGCTCAGTGGTGCCCTCTTATTATAACTAGTTTATTGTTTAGTTAGTTAAAACCATAACAATGTTACACACAACAAATACCTTCAATCAACATTTTTTAAAGTTATAGTGGTGCCCTCTGCTCACACAATCAACAATCTCATTTTGTGATATTTAATGCCATGCTTAGTGCTCATAGGATTGCATGTGAAAAATTGAACAACTGGATTCACTAAATTGCGGATGTTCATTTGCAAGGTAAATTCCACCTCAAAAGCTATGTTTATTGGCTGAATAACATTCATGCCCAGTCAGCTGGTCTCACTAGTTATACCACCTGACACTGATTTGGCCTACCCTATACACCTACCTAAGGTAATCACCTGGAATATAGCTGGTATTCGCTCGAAACTAACTGATAAGGTTTGGCTGGAATACATCAGGGGTTTTGATGTAATCTGTTTACAGGAGACGTGGGCCAAAGAAAGAATAGGGATGGATGGCTATCAGGCCTTTGATGTGCCTGCGATAGCATCGTCGTCAGGGAGGGCAAATGGAGGGTTGGCAACCTTGTTCTCAGTCAGATTTGGTTCCATAAATGTTTTTTTGTGTGGGATCCTCTCAATGGTTTTAAATGATTATGATTGTTAACATGCTCCAGGTGAGAGTCCTTCTTGTAAACTGGTTTCTATAATATTTTCGATCCAAAGAACAGCCATGTTATCAAAGCCTTGCAAATGGAAATCGCTAACATCTCTGGGAAGTGGCAACCTTTATGTGTTTTATGGGTGGGGGATTTTAACTGTACAGCCTGTGAATACAGTAATGATAGAGTCTGGGGTCTCTTGGACACAGATGATCAGTCTTTGGCGCATTTTATTCATACTCCGCAGGGAGAGGCACTGAATACTATAATCATTGAGAATTACTTGGACAGCCTGACTAACAGTTTCTCAGTTAAGTTCCCTACCTTTAAAGGTGGGGGTAGGGAAAGTTCTATCGACTTTATGTTTATTTTCAGTGAGTGCTCCTCACTGGTGTGTGATTTTCATGTGGACCCGGAAACAGCGAGTGAACACACCCACTAATTGCTTCACTTAAAGTAATAGCTAGAACTACAGGGGGGGATGGTCGCTCGACTGATTATAATAACAATAAAGGTGTTCGACTAAACTGGGGAAAAATAAATCCAATACTTTTTGAGGAGGAAATAGTTAGGTCTAAATTCGACCTGATCATGGATTGTTTGGAGCACGATTCTTCCTCATCTACGATCGTGCAGAACTTTGAACAGCTCTGCACTAATGTAGCAAACAGATTAACATGCCCAGCTAGGCCCCAGCAGCATCGTGAGAGCCGCTGGTTTAAGACAGAATGTTCCAGAGCCCATAAGATCCTAAAACCCGCCCTCCAGACTCACCCCCGTAACAGAGAACAAATAAAATACACGATACACCTATATAAAACCACCATCAGTGAAAGAAAAGAGGAGCAGAGGAGAAAAGTTTGGAATGACCTGGAGAGAGCTAGCGCTCTGGGCCATCATCAACTGACCCCAATTCACTGAGGAAGTGGGAAAAATTGAGTCACTAATCCTGGGAGATACTTGGGAACTACATTTTGCACCTATCTTTAACCCAAATGGTAGAGAGCTGCCGATGTCTAATGAGGAGCCCCCGGCCGATATGACGCAGGCAGTTGAGCTTAGTGCTTGACGGTGTCAGAGGTGGGGAGGCAATTGGAAAGGGAATTTGCAGTAAAGCCCCAGGTCCAGATGGAGTTCCACTAGATCCTATTAAGTTAAATATAAATCTTTGGGCACCCCTGCTAACACAAGTTTTTAAATCGGTGGTGATTGGTACAGTTCCAGCATCCTGGAAAGGGGCTATAGTCGGACCCGTGTTTAAGAAAGGGAATAGAAATTACCCTGCCTGCTTTAGGCCCATCTCCCTTATTGACTCTACCGCCAAAGTATTGGGTAGGGTAATCTTTGCCCGACTAGAGTCATGAGCAACTAGTAGGGGGATCATTTCGAAGACACAGTATGGCTTCTGGAGGGGATTGGGAACAACAGGCCTCACTTAAAGCAAAATTACCAAATTCCAGAAGGATCTGAAAAGATTCTCCTGCGCAAAGACTTACCCCTACGCCGACGCTGACTATCAACCACCCCACCGTGCTGACACGTCAGGTACATCATCAGACGAAGACTCGTCAGTGAGCAGTGGCTCTAGCAACAGCAGCTACCGCAGACGCCAGCAAGGCAGAGGTGGACAAACAGGATGGCATCAACCATGGTCTCAGGGACCCCAGGGACCAAATGTGCTGTACCCACCTATGTACCCTCATATACATCCACAATTTGGCTACGGTTGGAACCCACCCTTTGGACCTCCATCACCATATATGAACCAGAACCAGCCACAGTCTACTTTTAGGAAGAGGCTGACGAGGACGTGGAAGGAGATGCAGAGGGAACACGGTACACTGGCAAGACAACCCACAACAGGGAGCTCAGACAAGGAGCCAAACCAGAGACCAACAACCAGGCCCGAGCACATGCTGAGTCTCATTACCAACCTCTCTAAACATGTCCTAACATCTACAGAAATAGCCATCCTAGAAAAAGGTCTTGGCTATGCCCCCACAAGCAAACTTGACAAGTTCAAACTGCACTGTGAACTAGCAGAGTTCTTTCGCAAACTTAAGCTCAAGGCTTTCTTCGAGAATGCCCCCATACTCACTGATCCAGGAGATCAAGGGGACACCACCTTAAGAGTTAAGTCTTCCTTCATACCTCCACCCAGCTCTACCCCGCCGGAAATTTTGGTATACGAGCAAACAGTGTTCAAAGAAATTGAAGCTCTCAAAGAACCCCACACGTTCCAAAATACAAGCAAGTTAGAACGGATGGCCCTACAATCACTGAAAAACAACCCTGAGATCATAATCAAACCAGCTGATAAAGGGGGAGGCATGGTAATACTCAACGAAGATGACTATCATTGAGAATGCGAGCGCTTACTAAATGATACCAAAAACTACGAGTTGCTTACACATGACCCCAGCTCCTCCTTGAAAACTCGCATCCAAACTCTAGTGGACGATGCGGAACACACTGGCCAGATCTCCAAAAACGAGGCCAAATTCCTCACCACAACACAAGGCAAAATACCATATTTCTATACTGTCCCCAAAATCCACAAGAACAAAACCCCTCCCCCTGGACGTCCCAAAGTCTCAGGCATCGGGTCCCTATTGGAACCCTTGTCATGCTTCTGTGACCATTTCTTACAACCATTGGTCCAGTCCACCAGCACATACCTGAAAGATACCAAAGACCTCCTAGGACTTCTAGCGGACATACACTATGACCCCAATACTTCTTTTTTGGTATCACTCGATGTAGAGAGCTTGTACACGAGCCTCCCACAAGATGATACCCTTAGAGTACTAGAAGAGGCTCTCAATGACTCCGACTGGCAATACCGCACGCCCCCTTCCTTTGTACTAAAATGTGCAACTCTTGCGCTCAAAGAGAACTACTTCGAATACGAAGGCAAGCTCTATCTCCAGAAGTACTGCACTTCAATGGGAAGCGTTTTCGCCCCCAG
Source organism: Triturus cristatus (assembly GCF_964204655.1). Taxonomy (NCBI): domain Eukaryota; kingdom Metazoa; phylum Chordata; class Amphibia; order Caudata; family Salamandridae; genus Triturus; species Triturus cristatus. The sequence continues at coordinate 1,116,364,004 of NC_140590.1, forward strand.
CATAGCGGGTCTGTACGTATTCAATTTTGAGACCAAACACCTCCTCAGTAACAATTTACCACGCATTCCTCAAATCAAATTTTACAAACGATACATTGATGACATCCTTCTGATCTGGGAAGGACCCAGCGAATCGCTGGCCTCCTTCTGTGAATGGATCAACACGTGTGACCCCAACCTCAGGTTCACACATAGCTCAGACAGTCATCAGACCACATTCCTGGACCTAGACATAAAAGCAGCATCAGGAGGCCTTATGAGCAAGACTCACTTCAAACCGACGGCCTGTAACTCTCTACTACACTTTACCAGTTTCCACCTCCGAGCCCTTCACGAAAACCTACCGTATGGCCAATTCCTCCGTCTCCGCAGAAACTGCAGTGACACCAAGGATTACAAGTTACAGGCAACGGACCTTTGCCACAAGCTGCACCAACGTGGTTACCCACCTAACATAACCAAGACAGCCAAGAGGGCCAGAAACCAAAATCGCGAAGGTTTACTGGAAACCTACATCAAAGAACCAACAACTCCGCCACTAACATGCGTGACCACCTACAACACGGTGACCAACAAGGTTTCCCAAATCATAAAAAAAAACTGGAAAATCTTGAACACAGGCAACCTCAATTGGGAACCTCCCCTCCTTTCAAACAAAAGAGCCAAATCCATTAAGGACATCATTGTATCTACCAGACCTTCTCTCCTTCCCAGACCTGCTAATACGGTCCTTACCGCCTGGGGCCTTCCTAACATCAAAGGGCATTTTCCGTGCTGCAACTGCAGCGTCTGCCACATCACCGAGACGACCAAACACCTCAACTTGGAACCTGGCAAAACATGGGAACTATGCAAGCACACAATCTGCAACACAGAAAATGTTGTGTACCGGATAACTTGCCCATGCAACCTCACCTACATTGGTATGACTACTCGTAAAATAAAAACCAGGATCTGTGAGCACCGCAGCACAATACGCTGCAAGAAAAACACCACGAAAATGACCAACCATTTCCTAGAAAAAGGCCACACGACCAATGACATGAGATGGGTCGTTCTGGAGGCTTTAGACCATAACCTACCCAACATCCAGAGCCGCCTCTTGGAACAAGAACAAAGATGGATATATCGTCTGTCCAGCCATACCATTGGCTTAAACGACAATATCCCCTGGAACAGTCTCAGGAGATCCTAACTCTGACCTTTACTTATTCATTTACTGATTTGGCCTAACTGCAGCCTCTGAGTGTTGATCTCTTCCCGGGCATCCATTCCTCCACATGCCTGGCAGTACCACCAGCTCATTCTCGTCCTACTGTCCCCACGCTATCTCAGCGCTGCTTAATGTCACCATTGCGCACGCGCGAATGAGCATTCGCCTCTCTACCTCCCACGTCTCTCATTTACTGATTCGGCCTAACTGCAGCCTCTGAGTGTTGATCCCTTCCCTGACATCTATTCCTCCACATGCCCAGCGGGACCACGAGCTCATTCTCTTCCTATTGGCCCAGCGCCATCTCAGCGCTGCGTAATGTCACTATTGCGCAAGCGCGAATGATTATCCGCCTCTTTACCTCCCACGCATGCACAGTACACTCTTCCCTTTCACGCATGTGCGGCAGGTCAACACTTCGGCTCTGCACATGCGCAGGCACTACTTCCCAGCCCTCGACCCCTGGTCAGTTAGCACGTATCCTATGGAGCCCATTACTATTTAATCTCCCTCCACCATGGGTCCCTCACCATCCGGGACCACGGGAGACCCCAGTAGGTGCCAGGCGGGTGCAGCTCTACGACCAAGTAAGGTGACACGTGCTTTTTCTCGGTGGATTGCACATGCTTTCCACGCCCCGCCTATCTTTTGCCTGTTATTACCTTTCTCCTCACAGAAATTTTTGCTCGAGGAGCGCTCTCCTCCTGTATCCTGAGCAGCGATCTCACTCAGCCATAGTGTAATTATTTTAACTTTCTTCTCCCCCCTCCCTAGCGCGGCACACAGGGGCACACCACCCCTTCTTGTAATTCGAACCCAGACTTATTAAGCAACGCGCACTGCCGCTCGGCATGACAAACCTTCAAGCGCTCACTGGGTCCCTACTGTGACACAGCCCGACCATTATTAGTTAGAGGCCTCACGGTACCACCACCTACTTGCCTGCTGCCTTCACTCACCAGGCACCCAGCGTGCATAGTTTGCACTTCTATTTGTTTTATTGCTTGTTTTGTCTTGTTTACAACCACTTGGTCTATAGAGTTAACAGGGAGACCTGCATCTTCATAGCATCTTATAGTGATTTGCCCTCGACAAACCCCAAGCTTAGCAGCATGCTACACTAGCACAGTGTGTGTGTTGCCACAGGTACGACCATCCGATAGTGTTTGTCCCATCACAGCACGTAAGATTGCATTTTATAGTTGCTGTTATACTCAGCACCATGTGTCAGTGTTATACATGTTTTTGTGCTGTCTTCTTCCTCCCACAGGTCTTTTTTCGCTGCGGTGTCCGCAAGTCCGCAGACACCTGGTCCACACACCTTAGCGAGTGTGTAGGTAATCAACCTTTTTAATATTTTCACCCATCACGTGGCACCTTTCACTTTGCCACTCACTCCACTCACTGGTCCTGACGAAAGCCCCTTACATCTCTATGAGGGCTGAAACATGTAGACCTACAACACTAACAACTATTAGAAAATAATTTATTTCGTAGTTGCATCACATACCTTGTTTTTAGTATATCCTGAGCCGCCAACAATAAACTTCCCACGGCAAGGACTCTCAGAGATATTTTAAACCTTCACGACATCACACTCTTGCACCACACCAGCTCCGCTGTAGTCAGGCGTTGTAGCACAACCGGGGGGCATTCGGCCACCCGGTTGGGACCCCAATGATGAAGCATGACACCAACTAGGTTGGTGTGTGAGGGGTCTTTTAACTTACCTAGTGGGTTCCCAAGCACTGTCTGACAGTGATCGTACCAAACATCTTTGGGTTCGTCCAACTTTGATAAAACTGATATATATACAGGGGATACGGATGCACCCCACGCTTCCCTAGCTCTCTCGTTGTTCTCTACAACAACAGAACAGTGCCTAAATCTGTCCTTCATCATGGGCAAGTACATGAGGGCAAAGAGTGGTTCTATCCACCTTGTCTTCATGGACTGGTCCTGTGCATTTGATACTGTGAACAGGGGGAAACAGTGGGCACTAATGACAGAAATTGGGTTTGAGAGTGCACTAATCCTGCTCCTAAAAAGGCTACACACTAATACATCTGTTTCCATAAGATTTGGCTCACACGGGGGAAAGGACAAAGCCCATTGCCTTAACAGAAGGAGTTCAGCTGGGGTGCATTTTAGCTCCTTTTCTGTTTTTAATTTACATGAATGGTCTGGAAGCATTTTTACTAGGCAAGAAAATCGATTTTCCACATTAATGGTCAGCCAGTTCCGCTGCTCTCGTATGCGGACGATACTGTACTCATGGCCTTGATGGCCAACAGCCTCCAAACCTCCCTGGACACCTTTACTAATTTTATGGCGTCTCTAGACTTGAGGGTTAATTTCTCAAAGTCTTACATAATGGTATGCGGCCCAAAAAAGGTTACAACCAGAAGTTTTAATGTCAGTGGTAAGTCCATTGACAGGGTGGATCAGTATTCATACTTGGGGAACATGTTTAGCAAGGATTTGAAATGGGATTCCCTGATTATGGCTAGACAAGTAGAGTAGTGGAGGGGCTCTTTAGGTTTGCCTGTAAGCTAGGCCACAAGCCAGTGTCAGAGCTGGTTACTCTATTAAATTCAAAATGCTTGTCAGTCGCATCGTATGGGGTGCATATGGGGCTATCAAAGAAGTCGCCCGCTACTAGTAGTGGAGAACAAGTTTATAAAACGCTTGTTGATGATTCCAAGCAGCTCTGCCACCTCATTTTTAGGTCTCGCTGAGCCCCAGCGCTTGCGCTGGCGCGGAGAGACATTTTATAGTTGGGATTTTTAGAGTGCTGCCTGTGGCCTAAAGCTTGAGTGCACGCGAGCGTGCACGCGCGCAGCCGCCAATCACTGCTGCGCGCGCACCACTCGCGTGCTTGCCACACAGCGCTCCCGTCCAAGCGATCGCGATCACTTTAGCTTTGATCGCGATCGCTATTACTTTCGTTTTCACGGCTGCGCGGCCGTTACTTTTACGGCCCCGCAGCCGAATGCTTGTTTAACATTAGATGCCAGCGTGACTGTCCATTAAAATCTGAAGCTCGCCTCCAACCGATCCCCCCCCCCCCCCCACACACACACACACACTTTCCCAATCTTACTGCCCAAGATATGCCTAGGTTACCCGGAAAATGCATTTTAAATGCCTCTGAAAAATAAGGGCCTGAAACGCCCATACCTTGGGACGCTTTCGGTTGTTTAGCTGCCCAAACATCTACTATCACAACTGCAGGTAGCGGTGTGACCTTTAGCCTTGTGCAGCGAAGTGCTGTCAGATAAATGCTCTTTCTCAGTGGAAGGAGGGGCGTGCTGACTGGCATTGGCTCGAGTTTTTTCCAGGTTGAAGGTCGCCTGCTGCTCCTGTTTGTGTCGGTGCATTCTTTGGTTGGTTCAGGGGGTTCTAATCGCCGTCGGGAGGCGCGCTGAGTGCTGTGTGCTGCTACACTTGGATCAGACGCTCGCCCCGCAGGTAGCTTTAAACTACTTTTCATTGTCGTTTTGCCTTTAGGAATTAACCTAATGTAGGATTAAAATGGAATTTCCAGGGATCTCTCATTGCGAGGTCCTTATCCGTTGTTGTATAAACCAACATTGAAAAAGAGCTTTCTGTATTTGATTTTCTTGAAGCGAGTGGAAAGCGTGGCAGTGTGTGAGCTTAATGGAGCCTGTGACGTGCAGCAAACAATCGCCGCTGTGAGACACGAGCGACCTGTTCCACCGCAGTGATTTATGGTGGTGAAGCACAGCTGTAAATGGCCTGTTCCATCGAGTCCGGTTTGGGGATGGCTGTCGCATTCTTACACACGTCGTTTGAGGATACACGTGAAATGTTATGTGGACGTTTTTAGGCGAGGAAGCTCATTTGCTGTTTTAAGCCTGTGCTCTGCCTTCACCGGTTTAAGATTAACAATGTGAAATAATACACCCTGTCCGAATCCAAATGACACTTTCCAAATGTTTACCGAAGGCTAGAACAAACATGTTAATGTTACTAATAACGCTTTCATTCCTTGTGTCGAACAAGTGCTGGTGCGTGAATCAACACCATTTTTTCGTCTTTGTTCTGTGGATCATGGGACACTTAATGAACAAAGAAGCAATGAACATAATGTAAATCTCAAGGGAGATGCAAAATATACCTTAAATATGTATTTAATATTCTGTGCACTGCATGTGATGGCAGTCTATGCACAACCGTGGGGAAAAAGCACCTGCCGCACATCTGGTTGCATCCCTCGTTCTTCTCTTGCGCCTCAAGGCCTTCAAGTGTGCCCCACAAGCCAGTGCTTGTGTATATAGATATTTGTAAAGCGTTTCACAGTATGGGGAGAGCAACGGAGCCTGGAGTTACAATTCGGCATCATTTACAGCAAAGCAGGATGTATGATAATGGTCAGACTTATTGTATAGTAATGTACTGCTCTTTGAAAAGGTATTTCTTACGCTCCTTTACGTTTTGCATAAGGGTTGTGGAAGTTCAGATGTTGATGGAAATGTATATTGTCGTGGAAACTTAGATGGAGAAGGCTTCCGTTGTCAGTGTGTGTGTGGTTTTTTGGGGTTTTTTTTTCCCTCTCACTTTAGCGATGTCCTGGCTTGTAACGTGGTGGTGCCCACCTGGGATAATTAATCTCGGACCGCAATGTAGGGTTGCTGTTTCTGATATCCTTGTAGATGACTCTGCTTAGCACGCACAAGGAGATGATGGACGGAGCAATGAAACTTTTCAGACGCTCACCCCAAGTCACAGATCTGGGTTGAATCCATCATCGTTCTTTAGGTCACTTCGCCACCCCAGTATACTGCAGATGATGCAGCCTTGGAGAGGGAGCCAATGTAATGCCATCCCGGGTTGGAGCATTTACTTAGTTTTTTTAGGACTTAGTTCTGTGCTGCTGCATGAAGGATGCTTTTCATTGTAGACTGGGTGCTGTTAGGGAGACTGCAGAGAGGCTGTTGCCTCTCTCTAGGTGCAAGAGTGAAGGCTTGGATTGTTCAGAAGTAAGGTTCCTGGAAATTTGTTTCCCAAAATGGTGAGGTAGTTGCTACCATGATGTCTTGTTTTACTTGTCAATATTGTTTGAGAGGTCGGTATCCAGGATGAGACCAGATGATTTTGCATTTGCTGTTAGACGGGCGTTAAAGTTAATTTCTGAGAGCCACCCTTTCAGTTTAATTGTTATTGTTGGGGAAAGGAAGCAATTGTGTATTTTGGTTTGAGTTTTAAGGAAGCAATGGGCATCTAGTTCTGAATGATATTGTGGCAGTCGCGTTTCCTGAATGGTGGACGTTTCCAGATCTAATTGTGTTCCCTGTTTGTTCTTGATGCAGCTTTTTGAGTAGGATTTCATGTAGAGGTTGATGATGATTATGGAGGAATTGGGGGCGGGGGGGGTGCATGAAGTATCCCGAGGCACTCTGCAGAAGGCAGGTAGGTTCTGTGATCCTAAGGTTCCCGTGTGGATGAGTTTGTGGTGATTGTGGAGTTGGGGAATGAAGCTTTGCTGGATTGTCGGAGAAAACCAGGCATGTTTGAAACGTGGATTAGTGCTTGAGTCCATAGTGTCAAAGGCATGCACAGAGGTCACATGCATTTGCAGCCAGGCAGTGAAGTTTCTCGCCATTGTGAACATATTAAAGAAAGCCATAAACCGTGCCCAATTCCCTTGTCTTGCATATAAAACCAACCCAATTACGGAGGTCACATGATCTGCTGTTACTGCACATACTGCCCAACTCTAACCAATAACTGGTTCAAGAAGCTCTTCCAGCATGATCATGGCTTTAGCATGCCTGACGAGGCAACCGCTTACTCACATTTGCCACCTCACATTTCCACATAACCCACACTCCCAAAAACATGTCAGTCTGTAAAGAAGCATTTTAGTTTATAAAAAGCCAGATGTGTTATTTTTTCCCTCTGCAGTTCCGGGGGGCAGTTTGGATGCTCCGTTAATTTTTGCTGTCTGTGCTCTTATTCAGACCAATTTAATATTTGACCATAGGCCACCGTCATTGTTCCTAAATACTATTCCTATTGTTTTCGTTTGCATTTTCTAACGGGTGAAAATAGTATAACATTAAATACAGTAAGGAGTACAATGCCTCGTTATTGCATCTGCTTGTCCGAGTTCCACGCTACTAATGGCCCAATTTATAGCAAGCATTGGTTGTGTGTTAACCTCACTCCCTCTATTGATGTAGGACAGTTTCTGGACCTCCTGGTATAAATCTCACATCGGAGCCAATCTACCGCAAAGTGCAGGGCACAGTGGCCCCATGTTTTTAGGTCTCGCTGAGCCAAAGGCTCGAAGAGACATTTTGTATGTGGGCTTTTCAAAGTGCTACCCAGTCTTTTGGCTGGCCTAAACCTTGAGTGCACGATCACATGCACGTGCACAGCTGCTCCTTGCATTCCCCCCTCCCTTCTCACCCAGCCCTTTGATGCTCTGCTCGATTACTTTCACTTTAGCCGCTTTGACCCTTGCATTCCCCCCTCCCTTCTCACCCAGCCCTTTGATGCTCTGCTCCATTACTTTCACTTTCGCCGCTTTGATGTTTGGATAAAAAGGATTAAGCTACTTTGCAGGCACTGATGTTAAGCACAACGCTATGTTACACTGCGGTTACTTCACGGATTGGAGACAACTTTATGTAATCGGCTAATGCTTTCGGTGAGAATATTAAGGAAGTGTGACCACGGAACTGTTCATTGCTTACATCAGATTTGGGTGCATCTGACTAAAGCAGGTGAGGTTAATTTAATATGGGGACTGGGTTATGTTACATTTGCAAGCCACTTAAGAGTCCACTCTCTGACCCAGACAGTTCCTCTCGCCATCCTTCTGTAGTATTCTGTGCTGAAAGATAACATATCACAAGTCTGAAAATGCACATTTGAAGCAAGATTTTAACAGGTATCTCCTATGATATAATCAATATTCATCAATCATTTACAAAGCTCAATACACAGCTACTAAACAAGCTGTAACTACTTGTTAGGATTTGATTCGTGCGGAACAGACTACAAAAAAAATATGTATTATTCTTTTGGGAAACAAATAGAGCCATTTGGATTATACGGCCATAAACCAAATTGTCTGTCCATGCTGAAATCAAATGAGCCTTAATTATCCAACTCAAAGATGTCCTTTTATCAACTTCATTTGGGTTGACAGTCAGCATTTAAACTTACGAACTACAGGTTATACACAGATCTCCGCCATTGATGTTCAGCTCACTGAGCCCGCTATTTTAACAACTTCTTGTTCAAAGCAGAAACACTATGAATAACATTCATTGGTTGCATCTGGTGAGAAACAAACAATCCTCTGCAACAGTTCAGGGTGAGAAAATAAAGTTGACCTTAAAAAGTATGCATTACCTTCACATACCTTGAAAAAACCCACTAATAAGCGCCGACAAACTTTACATAAATGGCACCTTAATTTCATTTTTTCATTAAAACAAATTCCACAACTAAAAAACTAGCATCAGCTACCTAGCAACACCTTCTTAAAGCTTGAAGAGGTAGGTTGTTTATATCATCGGGGGTGAGGGGGGTCCACATATATGAAAACATATTACCTGCTGTCACATGCAAACCTATTAAGCTGCAGCAATCTGAAAACTGTGGCAGCAATTTGACTAATTTAGAGCCACCGATTGAGAGGCCTCCATACCCAGAGTGAATGACAAAAGGTGACTATCACAAGGATACATTACTCTTGCATAAAAGCTGTAACCGTATAAAATACACTAAAAGTATATGGGATAACTTATTCCTAAGAATGACTATAAAACGATCAGAGAAGCGACTAAAAACCCCTCTGCAACTCTTCAAACACTTAAAGAACTTAAGCCCAGAGCTGCCGTCACAGTACCACAAGCACCAAAAACATTTCATGGGCAAGGTAAGCAAAAAACAATCTTTGCACAAAAAATAAGCACTCCAACAATACTTTTGTTTTGTTTCGATTCTTTTTGTCTCTGCCCTATCTCTTGGCTGCGTCCTTACTCTCTCCCATCTTCTCTCTCCATCTCTTTGCTACATGTTCTCTCGTAATGTTTTCATTTTCTTCAACTCTCCTCTTTACTCTCTCTAATTCTTTTTTTGCTCCTTTTCTGTCTCTGTCCCTTCTCTCCTCTTTCTCTCCCCACCTGTCCCTTCTCTAACCCCACTCCTCTTCCTCTGCCCGCCCCCCCATCCCTCTCTCTCGCAGTACTGCAGCATAGGCAGCACCAGGTCTCTGATGCCTTCTCAGTGTTGGCCCTGGGGGTGGAGGAGGTAAGTCAGCCCCCCAAGTGAATCCCATTATCAACAGATAGTGAACCTCTATTTACCAACAAGTACGGAGCGGTCTCGGGTGACCGCTGATGCGAACAGTGATCTGCTCTCTGCCCCGGCAGGGCCTGTGTGGTGGGGGCGTTACCTTACACTAGGAGATGAAGTAAAAGTGATATCCTCCCCTCCCCCCCACTCCACCACTGTCTCTCCTCACCCTCCACCTCTCTCTCTCCTCCACTTCTGATTCCCTTCCACCTCAGTCTCTCCTTCCTCCACCTTGGTCTCTCCTTACCCTCCACCTCGGTCTCTCCTTACCCTCCACCTCGGTCTCTCCTCACCCTCCACCTCGGTCTCTCCTCACCCTCCACCTCGGTCTCTCCTCACCTTCCACCTCGGTCTCTCCTCACCCTCCACACGTGTCTCTCCTCAACACGTGTCTCTCCTCACCCTCCACACGTCTCTCTCCTCACCCTCCACACGTGTCTCTCCTCACCCTCCACACGTGTCTCTCCTCACCCTCCACACGTGTCTCTCCTCACCCTCCTGCACGCCGCACACTGCTGCACGCCGCACACTGCTGCACGCAGCACACTGCTGCACGCCGCACACTGCTGCACGCTGCACACTGCTGCATGCCGCTGCACGCCACAGTGCTGCATGCCTCACACTGCTACACGAAACACTGCTGCACGCCGCACACTGCTGCACGCCGCTGCACGTCACACTGCTGCACGCCGCTGCACGTCACACTGCTGCACGCCGCACACTGCTGCACGCCGCACACTGCTGCACGCCGCACACTGCTTTTATGAGAGTTTATGCTACTGACATTGGAAGTGACAATGCCTTTTATTTGTTTTAAAACCAAAACATAAATAAAAGGCATTGTAATTTTACAATGCCAATAGCTCAAACTCTTATAAATGCGAGACCTATTGCATTGCAAATGCTTGTTTAATCGAGAAGTGGGGATGGAATACATAGACGGTCATATCTTTGCTGCCCCTTTGCTCTTGAGGGTCAAAATCTGGGTCTCAGAAGAGTTACAGTTTTCCAGGGAGATCATCGAAGACTGTAATAATTTGGACAAGTCTGTGAAAATCCCTTGGCTTCGGTTTGTGAGAAATAGGTTATCCAAGATTGGGTTGGGTGAGTACTTTGACACTGCGTCAAGTATCCCCTTAACGCAAAGGGTAAATAGCTAAAGAGGAGTATATGGTCTGGGAAAATTCACGTCCTTTACAATTGGAGTGGTAAGTATAATGGACAACCCAACCTACCCTTGAGGGCTTGGGCAAAATAGGTGAACAGGTATGTGTGCCTTCAAGGGATTTATTCGAATGTTTAATTCAGTTATTCAGTATCTTTGTTGTGAGCAGGATAAAATGATTACCTGCCTTGTGAGTTACTCAAAATTAGATTAACAGCAATTTTTATATATGATTTTCACTTCAATAGACATACAGTATATTTTGTATAAAAAAGCAGCAAAAACGGGTGTAAAAATAATCAAATTTTATCTTTGAAATTTCATAAAGGGTACTCAAAATAATACATACAATGGAAAAAGAAGGCCACAATTAAATAATTCAACCTTCACAAATTCCAATTGTCAACACTTTCTCACAATATAAGTATAAAATTAATTTAAGAAGGAAATGTTTTTATGTCGAAGTTTCGGTCTCTAGGCTTGCGTCGATGAAACCATCTTTATGACTGAGATGTATTGATAATAGTTGACCCCTAGTAAAGTACGGAATAGACATTGATTACCATACAATTCATTAAACAAATTCACTATAACACCCGTGTATATAAGCAATCTAGACTTCATTCAAAAACCTAAATTTTATCTTATCATGACGTCTACAATCATGTACATTTATTAACATATTATCAACATATTTTTGCTGCTAGAATTCCAATAGTTGGCATGTTTTACTCTATTCTATACGATTTCATTCACAGTCTAATCATATAGACATGCTCAATTACTCAGAGTTTTAAATCCGACTTAGAAAACTTTTTAGTCACTAATGTGGCATTTTCAAAGTGATTCTTTCTAATTCTTTACTATTAGTCACATTGAGATCACTCATATTTGCAGTGTCAATCGGTATACTGTAAAGATATCAGACCATCTCAATTAACCGTACATATATTGTTCTTTCGATAATTTTTTTTAAAACAAGTAAGATCATCCATTGGGTTAAAGTAATGTTTCAAATCTCTCTAGTAGTCATTATTTTCATACCAATATAGATTCATACATTGATTATTTGCCCAGCGCCATTTTTTTGAAGGGAAGCTATTATTTTAAGTGCATCTAAAGATTACTACCACGATCTTTATTCTATTGTGAGAAGAATTTATTCGTTTTCATCAATGTATACTCTGGTACTTTAATATTGTTCCTATTGTCATAGTGCTCCATTTTAGGCAAATGTCAAAAATACCTTGAGTCTGTAATGTGGACATATATTTGATAAGGATCTGCGACAATGTTACAGCCTTGATTCAGGGCCTACACACAGCGTATCTATTAAAAATAAATACAATTAGTCTTCGTGCCTATTGTGCATAACTTATTTGACTAAAGGATTGATATTAAATAAAATGTACCTTATATTCGCAATGTTTATCACACTGGTTTTAGATATTTATTCCGTTTGATATCGAGGGCTTTTATTTCTTTCACATATAGTTACATGGCAACACTTCGGAGTCTAAACAAAAAGGAAATAGTCAAATGTTGAGCTACTAAGTTTGCTGCTTTTGTATACAACATATACTGTATGTCTATTGAAGTGACAATCAAATATAAAAAATTGTTGTTAATCTAATTTTGAGTAACTCACTAGGCAGGTAATCATTATATCCTGCTCACAACAAAGATACTGAATAACTGAATTAAACTTTACAATTGGAGGCCCTTGTTGTCCTTTCATGCCCAAACAGCAATATTACCTATCCTTTACAACGAATATCCAGATGCATTTTCTTTTAACAAGATTTTGCCTTAGTATTCTGTACTTTTTGGTAGCGTTCCCCAAACAATTTGGGTGGACGGACAACCTTCTTGCCTGCCTATGCGACAATAGAACTTCTCAGAGCACCTTGCACTTTACACTTTTTTGTGCACTTTATAAAGAGCCACGGAGTAGATTTTTGTTACCCCTACTATTGAGTACACATATTGAGGGGTACAGATATCTACAATCACTTACCAATTCTGTTATTTGCACTGCTGTTTTAAATTTTATTAGAACAGCAATGTGCATTAGGAAATGCTATGAAGTGCAATAAATTGGTGGGGAGTGGAAATGGTCTGCATTCCTTGTTTTTATCTCAAATTGGTTCACATTTAACTGCTATTATTACATCTATGCATGAGTATGATTTTAGCTTATAATGGAACTTTTATCTTCTTTATTTTTTAAGAAAAATGTGTATTTTAATTTTGTATTGCTTGATTGTTGAAACTTTTATGGCTGTATGCCGAATAAAGTTAATTTGACTTGACTTGGCTGATGGAGGTTGTTGAGTTTCACATAGTATCCAGTGCTAAAGGCTCTGAGCTGTCAATAACTGGGACAGCAACAAGACACCACTTTAAAGTCAAGAGACTGCCTAAGTTGGCTCAGGAGTTGCTACATATCTTTTGCTGCCTTAGCTCCATCTCTTGCATCTGTATTATTCAATGCCTGAGAGGAGCTCAACAAATTGATATCATCAGCCTTGTCAGCAGTCCTCAGTTTCACAGTGTGGCAAGTTGCCCAAATAGTTCCGTCTTTTTTTTATTTGAGCTGGGCACTGAACATTATCAGCAGATCATCCACTTTGGGCATAATACTTTTAAAATGTTGCCAAGACAGGGAATACAATTTATAGGGACCCCTAACTCTTCTCTGTGCTTGTCTTCATAGGTTTCACTGGAGCAGCCTCCATACTGGATTGCTCGTTTGTGGTAAGTCTATTGAGAGACAATATATCCTACATCATGACGATACACTGTACCTAGTCTCTCTTCTACCAACTCTATTTCTTTGTTAATTGTCCCCATAGTTTTAGTCAGGTAATTCATAATAGAGGGTGTTAATACCTAGCTCTGTCCTTACCCCTCCCCATGATGGAAATAGAGTTCATCCTACCCATAGGAACTCTCTCTTTGTTCCTCTTCGCTTTCAAGCACTGTTATTGTGGAAATTGGTAAATCTGGCCGAGAAATTTAGCCCAACCAGGCCTCATCTGTGCTCTGACGGATGCAGAATAGTCTCGTTCTTGGCCCAGTCTTTGACCTGGACACAGCCCAAACCCGCCCTGTAGTGCTAGATGTGCTAAAAGCACTGTGGGAGGCTTCTCCAACAGTCATCCTGCAGGAGCAGCAGGAATCCTGGGCCTTGAGGTCCGCTTTGTCCCTCACTCAATTAGCGCTAGATGTAAAAACCGAGCAAACATTTCAAACAGAGGTCACATGCTAAATGGTCAAATGTATAAGATGAGCAATTTCTCATCAATTACACTTCTTAAACATAGGAAAGGCACAGTAGTCAGTGACGATCATAGTTTGGATCAAATAGTTCCAAAATAAGGACTAACAGTTTTGTCTGTTTAAAACCTCTTGGCTCAAAACCTCTGATAATCTCTTTCCCATTGTGTCTATTGTCCTGCTCCATCAGCCAAGAACCTTCACCAACGTTGTTATTGTAATTTAAATAAAAAATACATTAATAAAAGAATGAACACCAACCAATTTCCATGTATTTAGATGGGGAAAACCTTTTACTCAGCATCCTCCTGATCCCTAATTCTTCTTGTTCCTTTTCCACCAGACCCTCTTTCCTTCTCATTTGTTAATTAAATTAAATAAACACAAGAGACTTTTTCGGAGTTAACTTCACAATTGTAAACCCATTGATTCTCTATAGGATTTCTAAATCTGCATTGGCAGATTATCTTCCCACTGTTAATCGACCTGCAAAATGACTGATGCTTTATGAATAACCTGGTGGGCGTAATTGACCTCGAGTATTATCCGCTTAGAGTTCTAAAGTGACAGGTTTAACACATATGCGTTAATCAGTTTTTTTACCACCTACTTTTAATTATTCACTAAATTCCCTTTTCTTCACATTTTTGAGCATTTTGTCAAATATTTGACGTTTACTTATTATTTTATAAACCACGTTCTTCAACACTTTATTACCACTGTAGTTGACTCAGTTGGAGTGTAGGTGTCTCCCACAGTAATTTACTTCTAAAATGAATAAATGGACGAGATCAAAAAACAATTTTGACTGGGTCTATCTATGCTTTGTCCTTGGTGGTAATTAACCACCATTTTTTTAAAGCAGATTTCTGGAGGGGGAACTGTGTTACAAAAATGTTTGTGCATTTTTAATATCTCTTTTTTATTGTGATATGGATGTGGGCTTCTGTTATTTGTGCTGCTTTATTTTTGTACTGCTTTGTTGTAGCGTGAGGCTGTGTTTGTTATATTGCTTCGTGTATGTTGTTTTTTTGTTGTGTTTCATTGTTTACTTTAACAAATGCTGATACATTTCCAGACAAAGCTAGTACCTATCGCTAAAGTTCCTGTGTCAGAAAACCATATATCATTGTATAGGGTGGTAAAATAGCACTGTTAAAGCTCCCTAAACTATTTAAGACACTTAAATATCATAGAGACATGGTGGTTGCGGTGCTTACTTTATGTGATATGCCCCCTCCAAAATCCATTAGTTATTTCATTTATCTTTATTGAAGTCAATTTTTACCTGTTCTGCATTTTGCTACTATAATGAAATGTGGTGTTAGCCTGCTCTTTTGGCCCCACGTGGAAACACCAATTTACTAAAACTGTAATTTAACCATATTTGAATATAGACTTTATATTTTTATCTATCATAAATTACATTATCCATCTACAGATAGTCAGAATATTTTATGTTGAGATTGGATTTGCAGAGCTTTACAATTAAATCTTTGCCGCTAATTGCATCAATTCAATCAATGATAAATTGATTTTAAAGTCAATTATTTTATTCATTAATTCATTATTCCATACTGGTGTCTTTTAATCAGGAAGTCAGTTACCTATCATCTCCAAAGGCCAGTCTCAATTCACCTCTCTCTGGCTACTCTCTATATCACTAGTACCATGACATTTTGTACCATTTAGAATGGCATAGAGGGAAACACTACTTTGTATGATTCTTCTCATTATAGATTTTACATATCTTCTGTTGGAAAAAGAAAACATCACCCACATCTATGTAAATATCACCGTCTTCTCAGCAAGGACTCTCCAATGGGGAATTCTCCTCTTTCACTGTTGGTTTCCATTCACACAGGCTGATAAATGGATGTTCAGATCTCCCTAATTCATTTACCACCAGGGTAGACCCGTCTCTCCCAGTATTACAAGGTGCAGAGAATCACACAGAGAGGTACTAAATGTATGTAATCTATATTTATTTAAATGTTTTTGCTGTCCCTCTAGATTACTTGTTTGCATATTCCTTCACATTAATAACACTCTCACAAGCAGGTCCAATTCACCTTTATTTCTTTAGTTAGTGCATGTGTAGCTATTTCTGGTTAAGCCTTTTGCCCAACAATGACTTTGGAAGAACGTAAAAAGTGTAGGGTTAAAAGCCTGCAGCTCTCTGTAAGAGTGGGGGAGGAAGTTACTGAGAGGTCATGACATAAATTATGTGTGAAATACCTTAAAGGTTGAAGAGCAAAAGTGTATTACATACTTATGGTGTGTTATGGTCACACTCTTTTTGTATGTTGGCCAAGCCTAGAAGCTCGCTGTAAGAAGCTTAACGAAGAAAACATCATTTCCTAAATCAGCACACATGATATTTCAAATTGTGATTTGAATAAAATTCAATCTGCCTATGAACCAATATGTATTAACCAATAAAAATCAATAACAGACTAGAGTAATTGATAAAAAAGCTGGTTCTTACCTCTTACTTCTAAAGGGGATAAAAAAATAACAAGAATGATTAAATAAACCATATTCAGTAATAAAGAATCAATATTTAATCCCACTCTGCTAAAAATGACTGAACTAGTACAAAGAAACACAATAAAACACAGAAATACATCCATTCCGAATATGAGAGCATCATTAGTTCTAAAGACAGAAACCTTTACGCACATGCGAAAATACATCACAAGACAATCTAGTCACAAGTGTGGGCTTTTCTGAATGGGAATGCTTTGTAACGTGGGTTAACCCACAAACACCTGCTAGTTTGCTTACATTCTCAAACTTTATCTCGGCACATTCTCGCCCAGGATATTTGTTTCATCAAGGGTAAGGGAAAGAGTCCTATCGGAAATCTATGACGGGCCCAGTTTCACTGTTTTATTCTGTAAATGTAAAAACATGCAAAATGTGTCCTGAATATAAAACTAAAATTACAGGAGCAAATGTATAATTTGAAATAGGGCCCAAGGTTCTGCATTCCTCCTTGGAGACACCATATTTGAAAATATTTGGTGCAATTTTGGCGATCACAAAAAACATTGATGTATTTGACAACTTCACAAATGTTGTATCCACATTTCACTATTCAGCCCAAGTTCTGAACATGTCCTATTTGCTTCATCTTCAAAGAATTAGGGCGTGAGGGTAAAATCTAGCCCTTCACATAGTTGTCATTAATTGCAGATGACAATTGTGTGGGTGACCTCTTTTGTGTGGATCCAATATTTTGCCATACAGCTACTGGAGGTGACTTACATTAGATGTATAGTTTCTTTAAATTACCTTTATGTCATACTATTTCGTACCACATTTTTGCATTTAGGGATGTGCAATGTTTAGGGGTGTTTTGCAGATTTAAGAAATCAGAGATGACTAGTGTTTAGGGGAGAAAACAGATTTGAGGGTTTATGGATAACTAGTGTTAATGGGTAAAACCAGTTTTTTAGAGTGGAGGGATGGGTAGTGCTTAGGGGTACTAAGGAGTTTCTAGGGTATAGTGATGGGTAGTGTTTAGGGGTATTAAGACGTTTTTCAAGTTGAAGGATGACTAGTGTTTATGGTAATAAGACATTTTTACGGGTCAGCAATTGGTAGTGTTCATGGGTAGTAAGAAATTTTCAAGGCTCTGCAATGGGTAATTAGCAAGTCAGTTAGCTTTGCTGATGCAGCCAGGTGCTGCGTGGTGGTCACAGGCACCATAGCTGGTACGCGAGTGTTGCTGGTCAATGTTTATGGCCCTAATGTAGACGGCCTTCACTTCTACCAAAAAGTTTTACCACCTACGGGCCATGTTGAGGCTGAATTGGGGATATGGGGAGGAGATTTCAATCTGGCTAGTTTTCAATCCCCTAGGCAACTCCACCGGTTCCAGAGTAGGTATAAAACCCCATGTATTGCAAGACGTTCGTGAAACACCTTTTCCCTAGCATACGCATGGTGCCTAGGCCAACACATGATCTTAGCCTACACCTTCTATTCAGCTCCTCTGAAATATCTTTTTTATTGGCATTTGTTATTTTCCAAAACATACATTCCACAATCCACATATTGCTATGTGTATGATACATCTTTACAATGACTATCCCTTTGTTCAGCAAGTAGGCTCAAGTACATCGAAAATTAAATTCATGTTATGCGTTGGTTTTTACATCAAAAATCATAAGCATCGCAGGTACACCATAAGAGCTTGTAGTGTTCACAGCCCTACAGTTTCCTCTATCACACGACCAAAGAAAAAAAGGTCAAAACATATAACAATAGGGAAGACCAAACAATTCCAATGGTACGAGCCTGTTGTCCATGTGGGAGTGGCAATGTTACATGGCCAGGCTTCGAAAGAGCGCTGTACTATCAATCCCACAATTCCCAGTTGCATCCGATAAAACATAAAAAGAAGTACAGTCTGGTTGTGGGGGATAACTAGCGCCTAAGTAATCCAGCAAATAGCTAATGAAACACAAGGGTAGGGTCTGTGTCTCTTCCTAATTTTAAACAAAACCATGAAAAATAACTACCAGGCGTCATGATCCATATATCTTATACGATTTATCATTATTATTATTATTATAGGGCTAATGACATCCGTGGGGCAACGAGGGAGGCCCAGGGGGTGAAGGGCTACAAAACCTCCCTTCCATGTTGGATGAATGCAGTGGGGAAGGAGTTCTCCCTATGCTTTACAGTGTAAGAGGTACTCATGCCTTTTATTGGGTGCCTCCCATGCCAAATCAGGACTATGTCCAGCTCTAGGTGTCTGAGTCAGTCAGCTCTATATCAGAGGACTGTGGCAGTACATGCCGCTAATCCCAAGCTTTCACTAATTAAGACCAGGGTTCTGCGAGCAGTTTGCATCTTTTTGTCACTCTATCTTCTTTGAGCAAAGCCTGTTCCTCAGCTCTTGCCCAACATGTCACATCATCTTCCCATTTGGTCAGTAACGGTGCCTGTTTTGCTTTCCACCCAAGTGCTATACGCCATCTAGCCAAGAGCAAGGCTAAATCTAAGAATTGGAATCTCAGCATTTTGGCTTTAGGCCTCGAGAATAAGCCCAGGGGGCAAGCTATGGGCATGCATATCATACTCAATGACATTACTGCAGCTAGCAACTCGACCACTGTCGTCCAGTAGTCACTGATCTTAGGGCAGGACCAGACCATATGGTCAAAGTCCACATCCACTAGATTATGCAGCTGTACATGCCTGGTCGGTGCAACCAAATATTACATTCAATCGGTGTGGTGTGAGGTAATGTACTTAAATTGCAAGTATTTAAAGGCCGCGTTTTGAGAGGCATTTTGGGGCCCTCCAGGGCCCTGTCCCATTCTTTGTCTGTGAGCTGCTTAGCAAGCACCTCTTCCCATTTCCCCTCAACCGACATAGAGGATGGTTCGAGATCTCTATGATAGCCTGGTATAGCCATTTCACTAGGTGTCTGGCAGAGCCCAGTGATACCATTGCATGCATGACTGGGTGTGTGCCCGGTTCATTTATCTCTCTTCCTCAAATCTCTGCTAGAGCGCCCCTGATTTTATGGTAGTTCAAGAACTACCCAGGAGGCAACTCGTGGTATTCCAAGAAATCCATAAGTGGTAACAGCTCCCCGTCTCTATAACAGTCTCCCACTATCTGGACCCCTGAATCGTCCCAACCCTCTAGATAGCGGCATGTGAGGGGTGGGCTGAGGAAGTCCCACCAGGGGAATGCAAGGTGAGTAAAGTCTCATATCTTGAGACCTTGCCGCGCATTTATCCCAACACGCTATGGCCACAGAAAGTAATACCCCCACAGAGTTAATCTTCCTACACCAATCAAGCATCCTAGGCAGAAGGATCGCCGTCACGAAGCTGGGAGTGACAGGTAAAGTATGCAGCCCTCTCCCATCGAGCCACCGGGCCATCCACTGCAATTGGGCCACCAGGTAATAGGCCTCAAAATCTGGGGCCCCTAATCTACCGCTAGTGAGCAGGAGACACAGAGTTTGTAAGTATACTCTATTTTGGCCCCCATCCACCATCAAATCTCTTAATATAGAGTCTAATTTCTTAAACCAACTATGTGGTATTACTACTGGTAGATTGAAAAAGTAATATAAAAGGCAAGCCAGCATCACCATTTTGGATAGCGCTACCCGAGCCATTACTGAAAGTTTCAATGAGTGCCAGAAAGTGACATTCTGCTAAGGGCCCCGTAAGGTACCTCTGAGGTTACCCTCCAACAGATCAGCCTGTGTATGGTAAATTCTGACACCCAAATATTTAAAAACAATTGGGGCCCAATCTAAGTCCAATGATGGAGGAGTTGGTGGTCTCGGTAAAGAGGGACACAACGGAAAGGCCTCCTTGTGGCCCCATCTACTCTAATCCCCAAACGCCCACCTTTCTGTCGAACACGTTCCGCCAAGGGCTCCATAGCTAGAGCGAACAACAGTGGCGACAGGGGACAACTCTGCCGAGTCCCCCTGTAAATATTGTAAGGTGTGGATATAATGGCCCCTGTGTGGACCTATGCACTGGGCTCCTCATATAATAGCCCTACCCATTTTAGCCAGCCCTCTCCCATCTTCATCCTCCCCATCGTTGACAGTAAGAAGTCCCAACTCAAGGAGTCAAATGCCTTCTCCAGGTCAATGGACATCACTACAGCATCTGGGTATTCGCCCAGGTCCTTATGGAACATTACATTATACAGTCTGCGCAAGTTAGTACACGTGGACCGCATGGGTATAAAACCATTCTGGTCTGTGTGGATTACCGTTGCATTTGGGGCAGGAGCCTAGTGGCCAATGCCTTGCTGTGAATTTTAAAATCAGTGTTTAACATTGACAAGGATCTGAAATCCATCACTCTCGGGTGGTCAGTCTTGGTTTTTGGTAGGGGGACCACTAGATAAAAACCCTGATAGAGGATGGGAGTCTGCCCTTGTCAAGCGCAGTCACATACAGGTGCTCCAATTGTGTGGCTAGATTATCAATGAATGTTAAGTAAAAGTCCACAGGTAAGCCGTCTGGCCCAGGGGTCTTCCCTCTCGCCATCCCCTTAATTGCTTCCCTAATTTCACCCACTGAGAGCGCTGAAGCAAGAGAGTCGCTAATATTGGCCTCTAAACCTGGCAACCGTAGTGTATCAAGATATACCTGAATCTTCTCTGGTGGGTTGGTCTCTAGTTGCCGAAAGAGTTTGGCATAGTAACTGCAAAATGCCTCATTAATGTCGCTTGGAGAACAAAGCACTTGTCCCATATCATCAGTAATACTCGGGGTGGGCACCCCCCGACTCTCCGGTCTAATCAGCCAGGCCAGCAATCTACAGGTTTTACTCCTTCCTCATGTTGATGTTCTTTATATTTTGTCAAGTCCACTGTCCGTAATCTATCCCACATGGAGTTGTAGCGACTTCTGAACTCCGCCATCTTATCATGTACTCCTAAACCTCTCGCTATGTCCCTATCCAGTTCTTACAGTTGTTGCTCCAAAACCCCCAGTTCGCTGGTGATCTCTCATCTGAGGCCCTTCATCTCTCCCAAGCATTGTCCCCTGGTGTCCACCTTAAACGCCTCCCATTCCACCAATAGGGAGCTAGACGTACCGCTGTTCTCTGAAAAATAAGTGTTCAGTGCTGCTGCTAACAACTGTCGAAACCCATCATCTTCAAACAAGGTAGGATCTAACCTCCATGAGGGTATCACTGTCCTCACAGCGGTAGGAGCAAACCGCATCAGCAATGGGCTATGGTCAGAGATAGCGCTTCCCAGGTATTCAACTTCAGACAGCATGTGTGTCAGTTTAGTGGAGCAAAAGAACATATCTAATCGAGTGTGGAGGTCATATAGATGGGAATAATAGGCATATACTCTCTGCTGACAGATTTGGAGTCTCCACAAGTCCACCAATCCCCATCCCTCAGCCCATCGTCTAAGCCCCTGTGCTGTGTTGGAGGCCAGAGTTCCCCTCAATGGGGGGGTAGATCTATCCCAGTCTACATCGCACACACAGTTAAAATCACCACCGAATATTAGATTGTCAGCATCCACACCCGCTAAGACACTTGACCAAAAAAGGGATCTGTTCTCGATTGGGGGCATATACGCTACCCAGTGTGATCTCCCTCCACGCCAACTTCCCTTGTATCACCACATATCGCCCTTTTGTGTGCACCACTTTATGGGAGAGCTGAAAGGGAACCCATGGTCTAATCCACACTAGTGCCCCCCTCGCATAGGCAGAGTAAGTGGTCACATACAGCTGTCCTTTCCACCTTCTTTTCAATCACACCACCTTAGTCTCCGTGAGGTGAGTCTCCTGTAGGAGTAACACTGTGTTATGCCCGTGCACTCAAGAATATAATGAAAAGTTCAAAACATTTGCGTTGGCGCTCCTAGTGTCACGCGGAGTCCCACCGCGTCTTACAAATGAAAGTATGTTGTGAGGAGAGTCACCTTCTCACAGGACGAGCGCGCACTGTAGACAATGAAACTCTCGGGTTACTTCACAAGTTTTCATTTATTAATTGAAGCGAAAATCTAATTCCATAACTTAAGCTTCAAGTCTTCATCAATTGAAAAAACATTGAAATATAATATCCATGTTTCTTTTCAAACAAAGTAAATTATTCTTTGTGACCACATCAGACATCCACCCAATGCATTTCGGGTCAATCACATCTGACCCTTCGTCAGGGGTCTAAAAGTAAATGAAACAGGACCATTAGATACACTGTATAGTTCAACTGTGCACATCTAACAAAAATACACTCGATCATGTTTAAACAGTGTGAAAAAGAAATACATAACTATGAACAAGGAGTGACTACAAGTGTAAAAGAATATTTAGAAAAATGTCTGCATGAATAAAATCAAGTACGTGAGGAAACAGTACGTGAAAGCAACCTAAATCAACGCTCTCGGGTCTACCGAAGGTGAAACCAGTTAGGTGCATAAGCGTGCAAGAAAAACTCAAGCGAATTTCAATAGATGAAAATAAATGAGCATGTCAAAAACGCCAACTTACTGGGGACCAAACGGTCTGCGTGGATCTGAGGCTCTGTGATCGGCATACGAATTACGCGCCGAAATGGATAACGAATCATAACAGGAACGTGATAGGTCCGTTTATGTGAACAAAGTCACGTGATAGGGGGAAAAAACGTATTGAACCAATCCGTGACCAGGTTACGTGATGGGGAAAATCTTAGCAAGCCAATCTGTGACAGACTGACAGGTGAATCAATATCAGCCGTACCAAGACGGCGAGTGAGCCAATCATAGTGAACGAGACTGCGAGTCAACCAATAATGGTCAAACTGCTCTAATCTAGTGTATACAAGGTGCTCAATAAAGTTAAATAAAATGAAAAATGCCTTAAATGCAGATCGAGAAAAAATAAAAATAAAGAATAAGACATAAAAAGTAAATCTCAACGAATGGCAGCACATCATTAAATACACTTAATATTATTATTGTGAGGACCAAAGGAACACCTCATGTCAATGCAGATTTACTGTCCTATGCTAAAGAAAACATGCATATTCTATGCGATCATTCATCCCAGAAGGATGGGAACAGTTCAGTTTTTTGATCCAAAAGTATTCGGTTCTTAATCTTTGTTTTGTAGGATCCAAGTCTCGGCGTTGTGTGATCGTTTCAAGTATGGTAAAACGTAATTGAGATATTTGATGGCAGGCTTCAATCCAATGACATGCCACAGATGATTTGAGATTCTTCATCCTGATGTTGCTCTTATGTTCTGTGATGCGGATTTTCACTTTCCGCTCTGTTTGACCCACATATACTTTGCCACAAGGGCATTTGATCGCATAAAAACAGTTAGCTGTGTCACAAGTACTCGTGTGATTGAGAGCTATGGGGTAACCCTTAGTGGGATGAGTAAATTTGTTTCCAATGATTACGTTCCCGCAGTGGGTGCAATTGTGGGATTGGAGCATGCCACGCCATTTCTGTGTCGATTTTTTAGGTGTATTCAAAATTTCTTTGAGATTTTTAGGACCACATGGACCCCTCTGTGGCGTAAATAGTTCAGTATACAGTAGCGCTTAGCAGGGGAGCCCATACCCTGTATATTCCAGGTAAGGATTTTGAACCCTTCAGGCCTAGTTACCTGATTTGCCATTAAGCAAAAGAATAGTACCCACCCGGATCCCTCCCCTGTTCAGCAGCCCTATAAAGTACCACATACCACCTGGTGAGTAACATCAACCCCAAATAAATAACTCCTACACCTTTGAGTGGACTGACAAACAGGCCGTCCCCACCCGCATCCAGAGGCTACCCCAAGCCCCACCCCCCTCTTCCATCAGGAAATGAAAGGACCTTAGAAGCAATAGAAACATATACAAATTATACAGGTTGCTGAATTCAACAGTATGTCAGTGAGAAGGATGGGGAGTGCGACAGAAGGGAAAAGGGGAAAGAGGAGAGCAAGAATAAGAGGGAGAGGGAAAGAGCAGTGGGAGAATTATCTCGCCACTTATCCAGAGATAATTTGGTCTACGGATTCGCTTCCCAGAGTACCCCGTTTCTGTCTCCGGCCGTTTAGATCTAAGTGGAGCTTGGCCCTCTGTCCTATAGGTTTCGATCCACTCCAGGTGGATTTAGGATCATCGCAGAAGTGTGTTTTACCGACCAATATAATTTGCAGTCTAGCTCGGAACATCAGTGAAAACAGAATGCCGTCCTCACGTAACGCTCGCTTGACCTCTAGGAAGGACGCACGGCATCGTTGCACCTCCAGCGAGTAGTCTGGGAACAGAGACCCCTTGCTATTGTCCACCATGAAAGGACCATCGGATCGTGCTTTCTGGAGCAGCAAGTCTCTTTCATGATAATGAAGCAATCTGTCCACCACTGGTCTCGGAGCTATACCCGGCGCCGGTGGTCTGTTGGGCACCCGATGGGCCCTCTCCCGGGTGTAGGACTGTGATAGACCTCCGGCGCCACCACGTCTCTCAGCCAGTTCTCTAAAACGGTTACCATGTCATGTTTCTCCGGCAGCCCCACGACTCACACGTTGTTTTGACGATTGCAGCCTTCTGCGTCCTCTGCTTTACGTTCCAGCACACTCATTCGATCTGACAGGTTTTCCATCTTTGCGGGCTAAACTTTTTGCGTGGGGACCAGTTCCTCAAGAGTCGACTCCGTATGTTTCACATGGTCCGACAGCTTACCAAGTTCGGCCCGTAACAGACCCAATCCCACCGCAACTGTACTTACGTCCTGGTGTAGCGTCTCCAGGATCTTGGCAATTTTCTGTTCGACAGGTATCTCGAGATGTTCACTTCCAGGATCCTGAGTCGCTGAGTCCACAGCACTATTGTCGTGTTCTTGAGGAGGACCCATCAGCCTCCCCCTAGGTTTCCCCATGGTAAGTGCAGCATGTTCTACGACCTCAGATCTCGTGCAGCCCGCTGTCTGTGGGCACGTAGCCATGCCAGGTGTCTCCAGCACGTGCCTCTCCAGTTTGCAGAAAAGGTGGGGAAGTCACGACTGCTTACACAGTGCCAGTATCCTGATCACGTCTGCGTCCACACCAAGGCGCCAGCCCCAGACAACAGGAAGCACCCACAGCCGGATGGCAGGGAGTGATGAAGTGGATGCGATGCGGACCCCAAGCCGGGTCACTAATGGGGGATCCACTGCGACCTCTTCCCTGTGGGGCCTCACCTCAGCCTCAGGCTGCAGCGCGGCTCCCCATATCACCGGTGAATCCCTCCAGCAGCAAACTGGTGTAACCTAATTCAGGTCTCCTCTAGGTTGATCCCAGCAGGGGTCCACCGCACAATCACCACGCCCCCACAGGTAGACAGGTCACAAGCAGTGCAGTCCCCACCTCCTCAGCAAGCTCAAAGAAACAACAGGCCCTACCAGGTCACCGGAAGTCCAAGTTATCGGTTGCGGGGGTGGGGCACCCCTGCTAATGCAACGCTCAGACCGTGGGATGTAGGGCTGTTTAGAGGCTCCACTCCCTTTGCCCCTGTGCATGACAGATCAAGGGGTCTGCGTCAACAGAGAGGCACATCTGTCTTGAGGAATGCAGGCCAAGGCAGTTCTATCAGTAAATCCCCCTCTATCACTGGGAGGTCGCCGGTATTGTGGATAAACAGCGTGGGTCCAAATATGCCCTGCAGTGTCTCCTCAGAGTGGAGTATAGTGTGGCAGATCGCTGGAACACACACCTACCGTAATACTGTCTGGCCACGGGGGCACCTGCAATCCCAGAAGGTGCTCGCCAGTGGCACCACCCGGCTCCACCCGTGGCTCCTCTTCCCCACTCACAGTCGCGGGGCTCAAGGCAGTTCAGGAAGGTAATTGCTCTCTTCGGGGCCCACGCTGCGACAAGGTGCCGATCAGCTCACCACGATCTGCTCCTCCTGGGCTCTGTCGTTCCACACCCCCGATCCGGCGTCTCTGAGATGCGGGATCCGATCTCACCAGCTCCAGAGGCAGGCCGTAGGGGTCCGATCGTCTTCAGCTCCACAAAGGCCTCTGTGCAGTCTGGCTCAGCTGGATGTGGGAGACCGGAGCTGCCATGACACAGGTCACTTACTTCTGTCTAGGCCGCCATCCGTTTGTTCTGCGCATAGATCGTTGTTAGTGTTTCTCGGCCCTACGCCGATATTCCGGCCCCCAAGTGCAGCGCTGGGCACACAAACCCGTCCGCTCGCGGAGAGCATAGGAAGGAGCCCCCAGGCCCAGCCAGGATCACTGCTGAATCAGGAATAATGACTCGACTGGTGCGGAGCACTCTGCTCACGCGTCCGCCATCGTTGGCTTCATAGCTACGCCCCACCTTCTATTCGGCACCTCATTATGTCTCGACCATGATAGACTCTTGGTTCATCTCTGCAGCTTCAGCTGCTGCTTTGTAGCTGGCAGGCATAGCACATTTACCTTGCAGAATGTCTGACCATGCCCTCGTAAAAATGGTATTGCTGTTGTCCTATGGGGAGCCTGGAGAGGTTCAAGTTCAAGTTTCTTTATTTTGCAGTTAATTAAAACCATTGCAATATTAGCATTTAAAAAGAAAAGAAATATAGACAAATGTTCAATATAATTTTATCAACCATTACCACCTTTTTGAGCACTACATTATAGAAAAATATCTTCAAATAAAACAGTTAAAACCCAAGGTAGAAAAACACTGTACAATTTTAAGATCAAAGTTAATAATAGTGGCGTTGGTGAAAGACTATTAGTTCGCTGGGTGGAGTGCAGTCATAGATTTTTGGCTCCAACTGGACTTGCCAATAGACCAGTATCGTATTGTTTATGTTGTTCAAGTTCTCTGGACTGGTTGCGAGCTTATTCACTAAAGTGCAGGTGGAACGTCCTTGGTGTTGTCTAAGCAAAGGCCTGTTCCTATCTACAGGACGTCACATACAGCATCAGAGCTTTGTGTGTGATATATAACATTTTCGGCATTTTGGGTATTTTTGGTTTGGCCAGCATAAGGAATTTTACCAATCTACAGTTCAATTGTGTGTTCTCTTGATTTAGGCTGGCCAGCACTGCTTGCTTCCTGGTGCGGGTGCCTTTCTGCTTAAGGGGTTCTTTTAGGAACTGTTGCAGTTCTTGATGCAGTTCCTTGCATGAACAGGTTAGGTGTAAAATATCTCCTTGCTTGGTGTTACACAGTCTGCATGTGTCTTGTGCTGTTGTCCTCAGCCATGGTGGAAGATGCTGAGCACACGGAAAGATCCCCAGTCTATGCCTTAGAAAATTAATTTTTATGACTTTGGGATACCCTGATTAAAGAATGTTTGTGGGGCAAGTGATTTGAAGGAGTTCTAGGTGTGAGATCTATTTGAGTAGCTTGCCTTGTCATCCTCCAAGGAAATTTGTTTTATGCATTTCCAGACTAGTTTTTTAAAGGTTAGATAGCCGAGTTGCATGTCCCAGAGTCTTTTAAGTCTGATAGATTCCAGGGCTGGCTGAAGGTAGCTTCTAGCTTGGGAGGACTCCCTATGCTGGATGTCGTGCCACAGCAGATGATTTAACGTGTTTGTAGTGGCACTTCTAATCTTATGCCAGCAGATGATGTAGGATCCGTTCCTGGCCAAGACTTGTTGTAAAAGACCAAACTCCAGCCTTATTTGAGCTGGTGAAGTATAGGGCGGGAGGCAGAACATGGTTCTGTATGGTATGACCAGTGTGTTGTCCAGATCCTTTGAGTCTCTTCCCTGCATTGCCTCACTGCCATAGGCAATCGAGGGGAGTAGTTTAGCCTAGACTACCTTCAGCAACGGCCTCAATGATGGCCCCATCAATTTATTTGCAAGGTTTTTCAATGATAGAGATATCAACAATCCTTTCCTTCTTATTTCCTCTTGCTGGCGCTTAAAAGACCCTTCCTTGTCGATTAAAACTCCTAGATACTTGTACTCATGAGCTGAATCAAGTTTAGTGCCACCCAGGAACCAGTTCCTCTGCAGATTTTTTTGGTTGCTTATTGTCATTGTCCGAGTCTTATTCAGATTTATTTTTAAGTTGTTTTCTGTAGCGTAGTTCTGCATTTCCGTTAAGAGATGTTGAAGACCAACGTAAGTGTGACAAAGCAGTACTATGTCATCTGCATACACAAGATTGGTCAATGTTTTTCCTCCTAGCTTGGGTGAGTGTGAATTACAGGCATCGAGCGCTTTTGGGAGGTCGGCCATGCATAGATTGAACAGGGTTGGTGCGAGCACACAACCCTGTTTCAATAGTTTTGTTGTAGGGACTTTAGAGGAGAGGTGGGTACCACCACCTAGTTTCACCTGCACCCAGATGTCTGTATGTAAAAGTGACAGAATGTTTAAGATAGGCTGTGGAATGCCCCATAGCACCAGTTTACGCCACAATCTGCCCCTCTCTACGTTGTCAAAAGCAGCACTAAAGTCGATGTAACATAGATTTAGGGGTAGGTTAGAGGTTTTTGCTGCGTCGATTAATAAAGAGATTGTAAGGATATTTGTTGATGTGCCGGCCATTTTGCGGAAACCGGTCTGGTTCAGTGGTATTATCTGGTTTGCCTCTGCCCAAGATGCGAGCTTGTCTAGTATGGTGCTCGCAATGTATTTTACTTCTTTACAACTAGGTGATAGTTGCCAGGTTCTGCCTTATCTCTTTTTTTGTAAATTGGCACAATTGTCGAGCCCTTCCAAGATTCGGGTATTCTGTTTAGCAGCCTGACGTCCAGAAAGAGAGGTTGCAGGATGTCAGACCAGTCCTCCGTCTTTGCTTTGAACAGTGCAGGTGGAATGCTGTTCGGTCCTGGAGCCCCTTCTTTCCTCCCTTTGGCGATCTGCTTTTTTATTAGGAGTGACAGGGGGCTGCTAGCTACACATGATGGTATGTTTCCTGTGGCTGGCAACTTCTTCTCTCTTGTCTCAGTGGCACATGCTCCAGCTTTTTCTTCTGGTGGCCCGCTATTAAGAGTATGTGCTCCGACGCCTCCCATTTGGTGGTTAAAGGGAGTAGTAAGAAATTCCACCCAGATTGCTTCTGAGATGTATGACGCGATGTCCTCATGATGAGGGTGGATAATCCCATTCACGGTTTTCCAGAAGCGGGCACAGTCATTGCGATTTGTGTCATGTAAGAGTTTTGCCCAGGTTGCATTCTCTTGGTCTCTGCCAATGTTCCATTTCAGTATTTTAAGTGCTGCCCTTTGGTCCTTCAAGGATGATCGTGAGCTGGCATTTCCCGGAAGTATTCTCAGTCTGGAGAGGAGATGGTGTTTTTTGGATACAGCACTTCATGACACAATTTTTCTATCAGAGTTATGGGACTTCATAACAGAATATTTCACGAGAACTTCTGACTCAGTGAGCACGCAGGCCACACTGTAGGAGGACTTTAAAGCCTATGTACTCAGGGAGTGCATTGGCTAAACACTCAGGCATCCTTTGCAATACCCGTGCCAAGCTATGTCATAAAGAAACCACGCTGCTTGTAATTGATCAAGCCATTGCGAGATCTGACATTGAGGACCCAATGTATCAAAGATTTGTCTTAATGATGGAGTTCTGTGACCTCGCTGATTGAGAGGTGGCTTATCTTGGGAAATATCCCTTTCGTGGAGACATAGCGAAGGTGAGTGCCCTAGCCTCACTCTGGCCAGACTACTGCATCTGAATCGACAGGCAGAATATATAATCGTGTTGTTAGTAGACAGAGGCGGGAGTGTGTCAGTTAACAAGATAATCATCATTGAGCTCCAGCATTACAATGAATTGTATTATACCCCACACTCCTCGGGTAACACTCAAGCTGTAACAGAGTTTCTTGGAGAGGTTGCTGTGGTCTGACTAAATGAGTACAAAGGCAATATTTATGCAAACCATCTTGTTGGACCCTCTTTCTCTTTGTAAGGAACCCAGTAGATAACCTACTGCCTCTTTTATGTGAAATTATTCGCTTTGGTGGCCTATCTGGCCTCAATATTAATTTAGCCAAGTGCTCACTGAAGACTGTACCAAATACCTGGGAATCACTCTCCATAAACAAAAAGAAAAGTTTTTCATTTAAACTACAGTCCGGCAACCAAACAGGTTGAGTGCTGTATCAAACTACCACTCTCTATAGCAGGTAGCATCACCGTTATAAAAATGGTTGCCCTCCCCCTTTTCTTGTATCTATTCAAGAATATCAAAATTTCGCTGAACAACACTTTCGTTGCCACTCTGAAGAGCCTCATGACCCAGATCATTTGGGCTGGATATAGACCTTGTATCAAATGGGACCCCTTGATGCTCCTATATGGTAGGGGTGGTTTTGGCATACCAGTCCTACAGCTCTATTTCCCAGTGGTACAGTGCCAATTTGCTTACCATTGGAACCATCCTAATTCTTGATTACCATATGCTAGACCAGGGAAAAATCAATTAGAGTAGATGCCACTGTCCTCTCTTTTCCCTATGGGCATACCGTGAGACCCTGCTGACATTCAAACCCTGTTCACTACTAGTTGGACTTGAGGGAAGCTGCAATGGCACATGAGGGGGGCTACTCTGCTCCCCTGTGGTCACTCTGACACGTAACCCACGGCTTTCCCTTACCCAAGAGAAACTAGAATACTGCACACTTCACATTCACAGCTAACACACAGATGGGGACCTCTTCCCGGATTGCCATGTAATTTCTTATCTTTACCATATCCACTTTGTGGATGCTACTAACATGGACTGTTTTATACTCTTACACCTTCATAATACTCTGTGGGCCAAGATTTTCTCTTACCCACCTCTGGAATTCCCTCCATTGATATTAGTGATTACAAGAACAATGAGGCGGCAACTGGTCTCCAGACTGTCTCAGGCATGTATTGTTCTTCAGCCACAGTGCAATGGCAGGGTGAAGGGAGCAAGGGAGCGGGACTTGGGATATCCACTACCAGTCAAACCCGGTAATATTGTTGCCCCCAGACAAAACTCAGCTCTCCCAACCACAGTCACAAGCTTATCATTTGTAAATGTATGCACTGAGCTTATACTATGCCTTTTAGCCTGGCCATCATTGAGCCTACCTGCTCCCATCATTGTCCAAAGTACCATGCAGATAATGCCAACTTCCTCCATCCATCCTGGTCCTGCCCAAGTATTTAGGACTACTGGACAGAAATCCTCACACCCAATTCTGTGCTAGTTCTGCTGGGATTAGTTAAGGACATCCCGCTGGGCTTGGTAAACAGCCTTTAGTGCACGCCTGCTACTGAGCATACCATTACTTCGCAAGCGTTACTTTGCTTGCGATGTTACGACACGTATCATAAGTACGCAAGTTGTTACATCGCAAGCGTTGTTACAACGCATGCGTTTTAATGGTATGCACTAAAGAACTTTAAAAAAAGATCCATGTCGTTGTGAGGAAACTGAGGCTGTTTCCCTCACAACGACGTGTACCGCCCCTCGGAGATGAGGTTAAGATGGTCCCAGGAGGAGAGAGGAACCACGAGGAGAGTGAGGTAAGGTGGATGTAGTGTGTTTTTGTAGTGTAGGGGGTCGTACTGGGGGTACGTTTTAAGGGTTGAGTGTAGTGTTGTGGTGTATTTGTAGTGTAGGGGTCGTGCTGGGGGTAGTGTTTTAGGGTTCAGGGTAGTGTTGTAGTGTTTGTGTAGTGTAGGGGGTCATGCTGGGGGTAGTGTTTTAGGGTTGAGTGTAGTGTTGTGGTGTATGTGTAGTGTAGGGTAGAATTTTTGGGTTTAGGGTAGTGTAGGGGGGGTCGTGCTGGGTAGTGTTGGAGTGTAGTGACAGGAGTGGGGGTCGGGGGTTGTGCTGGTGTAGTGTATTAGGGTTTAGGGTAGTGTTTTGGTGTATGTGTAGTGTTGAGGGTTGTGCTGGGGGTAGTGTTTTAGGGAGCAAGGTAGTGTTTTGGTGATTGTAGGGCATCGTGCTGGGGGTAGATTTTAATGGTTTATGGCAGTATTGTGGTGTTTGTGTAGTGTAGGGGGTTGTGCTGGGTGTAGTGTATTAGGGTTTAGGGTAGTGTTGTGGTGCATGTGTAGTGTAGGGTAGTGATTTAGGGTTTAAGGAAGTGTAGGGGGTTGTGCTGGGTAGTGAATGAGTGTAGGGACAGGAGTGGAGGTCGGGGGGTCGTGTTGGGGATAGTGATTTAGGGTTTAGGGTAGTGTAGTGGTGTTTGTGCAGTGTAGGGTGTCATGTTTGGAGTAGTGTGTTAGGGTTTAGGGTTAGGTTATTTTATTTAAAAATTATTTTAAATGGTCCATGTACGCAAAGTAGTGGTATGCGAAGTAATGGTCTGCTCTTTAAAAGACATTTCTTATATTTTTAATGCATTTGCGAAGTAATGGTAAGCGCAGTAAAAATATGCATACTAATGGCATTTGCAATGTAAAAACAATGCACTAAAAGCATGCGTAGTAATGGCATGGTAAGTATCGTCGTACATTCGCTGGGCATACATAGATTCACATCCATTATGATACTGTTAGCGAAACGCAGCCTGGAGATGCACTGGAGTAGCTATAGAGCTTCCACGTACACTCAATGGCTGAAATCAATGATTTACTGCAACAACACCATCAAAGTGTACCCCACTTTACAAACCCCTCATTGTGACCGAAGGACATTTGGCAACCCTTGCAGGACTATCTGCTAACACTGGAATCAGACACATCAGATGTGAGTTGCGAAGTACCTTCCCAATGAAGGGTATATGTTTCCATATTGATTATCCTACATACTACTGCACTTGTATACAACTAGATGTCACCATCTATTCCCCGAGTGCATGCTTGAACTTCTTGCTTCATAAATGTCAGAATACATCCATCTTTCCTGCTATGTGCCTGACTATAAATATAATGATTTATAATTATCCATATGTCTGCTTTGTTGCTTGCCCTTTTTTGGTCATTGTCATGATGCAAAATCCAAATCGAAAGTGCTCTTCCTGATTTCACTTGTTATCTGCTGCTGGGTCTGGGCTACTAAAGTCTGCCTCTCCCTGTCTATCCTAAGCCTGGTCTTCTGACTTTCAGTATGGGCTTATGCTAGTATGCTCTCTTTGGCCTCTTTACCCTACATTGCGTTGAGGAGGACCTGAGTAAGAATGGACAACATAGTCCAGACTAGCTCACAATGACCCTATGCTGACTGGCCTTACATTTCCAAATAACTGAAAAGTAATGCCTCTAACATGTCCATTACCACTGCCCAGTTGCCCCAGACCACCCTAGCGTGTTTAGTTGGGTAGACCTCAATGCTTGTTAAGAAATCTCACACTCACACCCATCTAAATATATTGACTAGGTTACCCCCAGCGGTCCCTCCCAGTATAGTGGCAAAAAGCTGAATGACAATGGAAGAGAATTTTGAGGTGTGAAAATGCCTTTCTAACTGCTACGTTACTATGTATTTGTATAGCATAGTGCTAAGGACTTTGGAGCACATTTACTATTATTTCACACAACGCGGTGCAGCTTGAGAACTTGCTGTGCTGCTTTGCATGAAAGGGACAGAGCAAAAATCTTCCATATTTATAAATATACGGAGCATTTCTGCTCTCTCCTTACTATGGTGAACTGTATACTGCCTAGTGCCAATGAAGGCACCATTCACACATAGTGTAAGGGTGCCTGCCTTATAGGCATGATTATCTTCGATTGTGGCTATTACAAAACCCTTCTGAAATGAACAGGATGTAAGTGCCTCAATGAGAAGGAAAAATCTGAGTCACACCCAAAGTTGTTGCACTATTAAGGTATGGCACTCTTCTGCACTCATCCTGGCACAATTAGGCTGCCTAGCACCATGCATAGTTCTTTGCACCATAATGCACGGGTGTGTGTGTGATGTCTGGCACAGGATTTATACTGGAAGGACAACCTTCCAGTACAAAATACTATGCCGAGACACACTTTAAAAGTTGTTCACTCTGGCTTATCTCTGTACAGAGCAGCACTTACGCAAAGTCAAAAAGTTTGTAGAAACAACAGCATTTCTAGTATTCATGCAACTCTCAAAGATGCATTATTTGTTTCTGCAAAACCCTGTCTGCTATTATTAGCAGATAGGATTTTTTACCTGAAATCATTGATGGCTGCAGGGTAATGCCCATGTAGCATCCATGAACATCCCCCCTGTTGACCTGCAAAACATTCCATTTGCGATAGCACAAACAAATAGGGCATGTAAAATAAATGCTACTAGTGGGCCTGCGGCACTGATTGTGTCACACACTTAAGTAGCCCCTCAACTATGTCCACAGCCTGCCATTGCACAGCCTGTGTGTGCAGTGTTTACACTGCCATGTTGACCTACCAAAAGAACACTTTTGCCAGGCCCAAACCTTCCCTTTTTAGGCATATAAGTCACCTTTAAGGGAGGCCCTTGACATCCCAGATGGCAGAGTGTAATGTGTTTAAGAAGCAGGACATGTACTTTAAAGTGTTGCATGCCCTGATAGTGAAAAACTCCCAATGTTGTTTTTCACTACAGCAAGGCCTATCTCTCCTATTGGATAACATTGGAATTACCTAATTACATGTTCTAAGTGTAATTTGACATCTGGAAGATGTAAAGCTTTTGAGTTTGATGTCTCTGGAATCACAATTTAAAGCCAAAACTTATGATGAAGTCGGATGTTAAATTGCAATTCTGAAAATGCCACTTTTATGAAAGTTGACTTTTTCTTACTTAAGCCATTTGGTGCCAGCTGCCTGTCTCTGATCACTATGCTGGGGTAGGTGACAGCTGGGCTTTGTTTATTCACACTAGACAGCCACACACAATAAGAGCTTATGTGTGACTTGATGGGCCTTGATTATCTAGCCTGGCGGGATGGGATGGAGTACCTGGCCTCAGCTCCACTTACCTCTGAAAAGGCTGTGTCTTGTCCCCACACAAAGGGCTGCATACCCCCTGCAGTGAATCTGGGTCCAACACAGGGACTCTGTGCACTTCAAAGGCAAATCTTTGAAGCCTCCTCCACTTCAAAGACACAATTGAGTAAAAGGATTGGACCTCAGACACCACCAGTTCAGTACACCTCTGGACCTGTGGATACTCTGCAAGGAAGAAGGACTGTTGTACTGCTATAGGGACTGCCACTCTGCTGGACTGCTACTTGTCTAGACTCCTGCTTAGCTGACCTGCTACCCTACTTGCCTGGGTGAAGAGGACTGGACCCATATCACTTGAAAGCAACTTAAAACCTGGGTGTTTTCGGGCTCTTTTTAAAGCCCGCCTTGTTGGGTGCTATCTACCAGTACTGACGTCAGCAGCGACATGCCTTCGGGCATTTGTCACTCTTAATAAAATATATCAATATCAACTTGAACCCACAACCAATAGGTACTTTTTTAGTGGGCCACGCTTGGTTCCTGTAGCCGGCCCATGCGCCATTGTGGTCAGCCGGAACATTTGACTTTTTCCTGGTCCAGCTTGATAAGATGGTAAACGTTGTTAACAACGATGTTGATACATCCTATGTCATTATGACACAAACATTACAAGGACCATGTTGTTACATTGCAACGACTTGCTGTAGGGGCCAGAAGGTGTTGGATATTCAATCCAACACCTTCCCTACTGTTGCACAGAATGGAGTTGGAATAGTAATTTATACTATTCCAAAATCCAGCGCCCACCATGCACCAAGTCATTGGAATGACTTGCGTTGTAATGGTATGCGTCATAACAGAGCAGTTGTTGTAATGACCGCGTTGTAATGGCATGCTTTGTAACGTGGCCTATTCCGACCAGATATCCCTCGTTGGCACTTTTTGCTGTTGAGTGCTATTTTACACTTGATTCTTTAAAAATTCATACTTGGAATCTTTTTGTGTAGTGTATTCACTGTTTGAAATGTTGCACAAATACTTTCTCCAACATAAAGAATCTGCAATATGGAGAAAATACAGGGCCGCCTCAGGAGGTGCTTTGTCCCCATTCCTTACCGTATATAGAGCAGTACCGGCAACATCTGCATAATTACGGAGCAGAGATATGGGGCTATGCTGTATCAGAGTATCTAACTAAGATTGAAAATAAGTTAATTAAGGCCTTATTTAAACTCCCCCCAAAGCTCACCCATTACACCATTGAGACTGGACTAAGCCCTCAACCCTATACACCTAACAGTTCTAATAAAATCTTTGTTATATTGGATTAGATTGTGGCCTACGCAAGATCTTGGAATATATATGGATTGTGTTAAAGACCTACTACATCTCGACAGGTCACTGTGAACATTAAAGAAACATCACACAGAATAGGTATGAATGAATTATGGACATCCACTCAGTTGATTGTTAAGGGAGATGCACAAAAAGTTAAACAGCTATACTGGGAGGCAGGTTTGCTGCAAACGTGGGAAGCTTATACAAGAAACAGAGCCCAGTCTCCGATATGAAGGGCACACTTTGACAACAGAGACCGCAATTTGTACGACGCTCCGTCCTACATCAGGAAGCGTCTACATATCGCCAGAATAACCATGACAACCTTTCACACAACAATTAGACTGACGATCGCTCCCCGGACGCTACCACGTCTACGAATGGCGTCCTACCTGTTGCCATAGTTACCCAACCACGCAACGTAGTGACGTCATTTGTCTGCGCCCAGGGACAACCCCCAATCAGAACAGTGCAGCACGAGTAATCAGATATA
Source organism: Triturus cristatus (assembly GCF_964204655.1). NCBI lineage: Eukaryota > Metazoa > Chordata > Amphibia > Caudata > Salamandridae > Triturus > Triturus cristatus. Next base: position 1,116,401,133 of record NC_140590.1, read on the forward strand.
AGCGGATGACTTCGCTCTATCGCTATCCATTCCAGCGATAGACGGAGAAGGGGTAGGTCACTACGTCCCGGGCGAAGGAGCACGTGTGAGTATTTCCAAACGAGAGAGGTGAGCCTAACCACGCCATTTTTAGGTTTGACAAAGATACCGATTAACATGACATCTTGCTCTGTCTCCCCCTCTGTTAGTCTCTCCTAATGCCAACTCCACTTTGCTGATGGAGCCCTGATCCCTACAACTTGAGGGTAGGCTTCAACTAGTAATCTAGTTTTTTACCTTTTACTTCACCACTGTTTCACGGTTACAGATATTTGTGTTATCTTCATACAAACAAACACACCACTGTAGAGATACTGCTCGTCTCCCGTTATAGCCACGATAAAGCCAACTTCAGTTCCCACGGGGTAAGGTTCTTGCCTCACACGAACAGCTGGACAAGTGAGACACTCGAAGACGACGATACTCTCACTGCACAGTAACGGATTCAAGGCACTTTGGTGTCATAGCCCTCACAAACGAGTCCGTCACACGCGCATGTTATGTTGACTTTAGAAGCATGGCTTGCATTGTAACTATCCTGTGTTGCTTATATGGCATTCTTAACATACAATGTACAAGTATTTACCTTGATGTTACTTTTCTTTGCATTTTTCTCTCCCCTGTCCATGTGTGTGTCTCTCCCCCCTTTTTCCCTACCAATCCAGGTTGGGGTGAGGTTTCCAGATAAGACAGGTAAACCTCTCAGCGCAAAGACGCTGATCAACCTTAATATTGAGGTACAACAGGTATACAGAACCACACTTCACTGAAACCTGTTATTCTGTTCACTCACAAACACTTTCACTCACTATTTAAATTATCTTAGGTCCTGACGAAGCGCATTTGGGATCCCTTAAGGACCCACCCATAAGCGCGAAACATGTTGACCATTCACCAGTAGGCTCCCCACTCACATTCCTGAGAGCAGCAGTTACTTTCCAGGATCTGCCCTCTTTTATTTCTTTCACTAAGAGTAGCTCCAGGATTATTAATTTTACCATTTGCCAGGTAGAGCTGTGAATAAAGGTCTGAAACTCTACCCAGCAATTTTTTAACCGCACCACCCACTTGTCTTCCTATAGGCCCACACACACCCATGCACAACTGCGGCGTCTCCAACCAAAAGATCTCCGCCAAAGAGCCCTCTTGCGGGGCCCGTGGGGGACTGCAGCGCCACCCCCACGAGGAGCAACGCCCTATGATGAAGCAAGACACCCGAAAGGGTGTGTGAGGGCACTATATACGAAAGGAGAAATTCCCCACACCACATTGAGAGAACACACACAACCATATTCCCTTAGGAACAGTCACCCTCTCGTAATATTTAAGTGATTCTGAGGGAGCACGGGTACTGGACCTACTCTCTAACTACGCTCCCGGTCCCCCCTCTTTTTGTGAAATAATTAACGTACGGCAGCAAGCCGCGGGACCAATCTATCTCCATTTCCCCTTTCCTAACTATACACAGACAACTGTTCTGTTCCGAGTACTCACACTCAACATGGATACCGTTGGCCTCAGCTTTGATGACGACACAATAGCTGAAATACTTCGGGCACCCTCACTACTAGGAGATGATGGCAGCGCTGCCACAGGCAGCAAAGCAGACGACTGGAAATCTCTACAGTCACTTAGGAAACTACAAATCAAGACAGCCCTACATGGATTAATGATGACGGAATATCTGAGAGCGAACGTTGCACCCAACGGTCTCCTAGTCACCTTACCCCCTAGAATTTTTTTGGAAGACCTGACATTCCGTACGGAATGGTCACAAATAGCATGGAAGTGTACACGAGACTGGCTCGTGCTAATAATCAATACGGCTAAACGTCTCTCAGATGAGCTTCTCATCCAGATCACTATAGCTGAAAATGGCTTAAAAACAGGCATCTCCATTTCATCATTCAAGTCTAGACTTGCGGAAATTAATGAGGAAATGAACGAACATAAAGATTTCCTGACTCAACAAAAAATCACAAAACTTCAAAAAGATTTAAAACGGTTCAACAAAGAAAAGGTATACCCTTATACGAAGGAAGACTATGTTTTCCAGAATCATGACACATCCTCAGATGAAGGAAGCAGCACTAGATCCAGTAGGACAGGATCATTCGGCAGTGATTCTAGTTATGAAGGACAGCGGTACACACAGTACGCCAGAGGGGCTTCTCAACAAATACGCCCTCCCTTATTTCAGAATCCTCCACCACCACCCCATTTCACACACCCGTCGTTCCAACCACCGAACTACCCGGGACAATGGATGGGCCCTCCACCCATGTGGCACGTACCTCCAACTCATCATCTTCTGCCTACACAATTCCAGCAATTCCCGAACCCACCTTTTCACAACAGAGGGAGGGGCAAAGGAAGAGGCAGAAGAAGAGGAAATTACAAGAAAGTACAGTGGCAAGATCAGGAACCGATGACACTACGGAGCCAAGCGAGAGGCCAGAGACCCTAGTGGTGAACCTCTCTTCCAGACCACTTACAGAGAAAGAAACCACGCTACTTGAAAAGGGTTTAGGATTTGTTCCCACACCAAAAGAAGACTCTTTCAAGTTACACCAAGAACTTCATCAGTTTTTCCGCAAAGTTAGACTCAAAGCTTTCTTTCAAGGAAAACCAGACAATCCTCCTACAGAGACGGGTTTGAAGAAACCGTCTAAATTCACCCCTACCATGGCCATGACACCGCACGAGGTCCTTACTTACGAACAGGCGGTCTTGAAAGACATAGCAACACTTAACAGGAAGCAACCATACGACAATCTGTCCAAGGAGGAGAGACACATCCTGCGTACCATCACAGATGATCGGGAGATAATACTAAAACCAGCAGACAAGGGGGGTGCCATCGTCATCCAGGATCAAGATTCTTATGACAGAGAATGCACTCGCCAGCTGAACAATACTACCTACTATGAAGTGATCACAGAAGATCCCACTCAACGTCTATCTACAAGGATCAAGAGCATGGTCAACGAGGCATCCGTTGAAGGCTGGATTTCACAACAAGAAGCCAACTTCCTAACGACAGAAGAACCTCGGACCCCATACTTTTATACTCTCCCCAAGATCCACAAAGGGGTCACCCCCCCTCCCGGCAGACCGATTGTCTCTGGTATTAACTCTGTGTTAGAACCACTGAGTAAATTTTGCGACTTTTACCTGCGCCCCTTGGTGAGCCAGACGCCTACCTACCTGAGAGATACCACAGAAGTCCTAAATCTCATCGATCAATTCCCTGACGCTAATCGTATAGACTTCCTGGTGACTATGGACGTTGAAGCCCTCTATACGAATATCCCGCAGGATGCCACGTTGGAGGTCCTAGAAGACACTCTCCGGAAAATCGTACCATGGCCCTATACAACACCAATCTCCTTCATTTGCGACTGTGCTTCCCTGGCTCTCAAGGAGAATTTCTTTGCCTTTAAAAATCAACTCTTTCATCAGATACAAGGCACGAGCATGGGAAGCACTTTCGCGCCGAGTCTGGCTTGCCTTTACATGGCTCACTTTGAAGAGAGACACATTTTGGGAGACAACAACCCATTTAAGGAACACATTCTGCTATGGCGTCGTTATATAGACGATGTTATCGTATTTTGGCAAGGGAATGGAGACCAGTGCACTGAATTCTGTAACTGGGTTAATACTCTGAACCCGTACTTGAAGTTTACCAGCACCAGGTCGCGTCAATCCATTCCATTTTTGGACCTTCTCATCTCCTTGGATAATGGATGTCTACACACTACCAATTACAAAAAACCCACGGATAGGAACAATCTCCTTATCTATGACAGTCACCACCCCAGGGCACTCAGGAATAACCTACCGGTTGGCCAATTCCTACGCCTCCGAAGGAACTGTGACACCACCAAAGAATTTGAAATACAGTCAGATCTCCTCAGAGATAATCTGGAAAAACGGCACTATCCGAAGAACATTATTCGTCAGGCACACAAGAGAGCCAAAAACAGCACTAGGGCTGCACTGCTCGAGACCAAAGAAAAACCTGTACTAGACACAATGACCTGTGTCACCACATTCACTCCGAGCTCGAACAATGTGCAAAGAGCAATCAGAAGACATTGGCCTATACTAAATTCCGGTTCATTTGAACCAGGTCCACCACCCCTTTTCGCATTCAAACGCACAATGAATCTGAAAGACCATCTAGTACATACAAGGCCAAAACCACTAACCACACACCAAACCACACTCTGGTCTCTACCACCTGTAGTAGGCCACTACCCTTGCGGCTCCTGTTCGAGCTGTGCAGAGACTACGGTTTCCAAGGAAATCGACTTAGGCCTCAATACACCGTGGCGCCAAATGAGACACACTAACTGTAACACAACCAATTGTGTCTACACCATTGTATGCCCATGTAACAAGAGGTATGTAGGAATGACTACTAGAGCAGTCAAGGTCCGCATGGGGGAACATAAGAGCACCATCAGACGAGGCAAGACCAACACGAAACTGTTGACACACTTTGCAGAGGAAGGACACACCGCTAATAGTCTAAGATGGACCATCATTGATTCCAATCCTCACTGGACAAAACAGACCTTGTTCAAACAGGAACAACGATGGGTCCATAGACTGAGATGCGATACAACAGGTCTGAACGATGAAATTCCATGGGTGGAGCTGACATAAAATCCACATGCATACCCCCACCTGCTGCGATTTCTGGCTCTGTCATACAAGCAGAACAACCTTCGATACGACTAGTATCGAAGATTAATAGCCATTATAAGACATTCTGAATACAGGCTTAAATACCTACCCCCCATTCACTCGATAAAACATGTGGTATATTTGCGCTATTTTTGATTGATGGGACACAACAACGGCTTAAATTTACTCAGAGTCTGCATCTATCACTAGCTCACCACAGAAGCCCCCATATCTCCCTATATCATGATCTTTGGCTTTTTTGCACAAAAACTTTATTGATACTCAATAATATACACACGAGCAATTTTTTCGTCAATGCGGGTAGTTACCCCAACACGATATAATAATAACCGATTCCCAAGAAACAGAGCCCAGTCTCCGATATGAAGGGCACACTTTGACAACAGAGACCGCAATTTGTACGACGCTCCGTCCTACATCAGGAAGCGTCTACATATCGCCAGAATAACCATGACAACCTTTCACACAACAATTAGACTGACGATCGCTCCCCGGACGCTACCACGTCTACGAATGGCGTCCTACCTGTTGCCATAGTTACCCAACCACGCAACGTAGTGACGTCATTTGTCTGCGCCCAGGGACAACCCCCAATCAGAACAGTGCAGCACGAGTAATCAGATATAAGCGGATGACTTCGCTCTATCGCTATCCATTCCAGCGATAGACGGAGAAGGGGTAGGTCACTACGTCCCGGGCGAAGGAGCACGTGTGAGTATTTCCAAACGAGAGAGGTGAGCCTAACCACGCCATTTTTAGGTTTGACAAAGATACCGATTAACATGACATCTTGCTCTGTCTCCTCCTCTGTTAGTCTCTCCTAATGCCAACTCCACTTTGCTGATGGAGCCCTGATCCCTACAACTTGAGGGTAGGCTTCAACTAGTAATCTAGTTTTTTACCTTTTACTTCACCACTGTTTCACGGTTACAGATATTTGTGTTATCTTCATACAAACAAACACACCACTGTAGAGATACTGCTCGTCTCCCGTTATAGCCACGATAAAGCCAACTTCAGTTCCCACGGGGTAAGGTTCTTGCCTCACACGAACAGCTGGACAAGTGAGACACTCGAAGACGACGATACTCTCACTGCACAGTAACGGATTCAAGGCACTTTGGTGTCATAGCCCTCACAAACGAGTCCGTCACACGCGCATGTTATGTTGACTTTAGAAGCATGGCTTGCATTGTAACTATCCTGTGTTGCTTATATGGCATTCTTAACATACAATGTACAAGTATTTACCTTGATGTTACTTTTCTTTGCATTTTTCTCTCCCCTGTCCATGTGTGTGTCTCTCCCCCCTTTTTCCCTACCAATCCAGGTTGGGGTGAGGTTTCCAGATAAGACAGGTAAACCTCTCAGCGCAAAGACGCTGATCAACCTTAATATTGAGGTACAACAGGTATACAGAACCACACTTCACTGAAACCTGTTATTCTGTTCACTCACAAACACTTTCACTCACTATTTAAATTATCTTAGGTCCTGACGAAGCGCATTTGGGATCCCTTAAGGACCCACCCATAAGCGCGAAACATGTTGACCATTCACCAGTAGGCTCCCCACTCACATTCCTGAGAGCAGCAGTTACTTTCCAGGATCTGCCCTCTTTTATTTCTTTCACTAAGAGTAGCTCCAGGATTATTAATTTTACCATTTGCCAGGTAGAGCTGTGAATAAAGGTCTGAAACTCTACCCAGCAATTTTTTAACCGCACCACCCACTTGTCTTCCTATAGGCCCACACACACCCATGCACAACTGCGGCGTCTCCAACCAAAAGATCTCCGCCAAAGAGCCCTCTTGCGGGGCCCGTGGGGGACTGCAGCGCCACCCCCACGAGGAGCAACGCCCTATGATGAAGCAAGACACCCGAAAGGGTGTGTGAGGGCACTATATACGAAAGGAGAAATTCCCCACACCACATTGAGAGAACACACACAACCATATTCCCTTAGGAACAGTCACCCTCTCGTAATATTTAAGCTTATACGAATAGCAGTCCAACAATCCTCAATCACAAGTGTGTTGCAAGTTTAGAACCCTATATGGACAGAATGTGTTAATTTCAGTCCAAACGCCTATACTTGCAATTCAGATGTAGGCTACTACCCCTGAGAATCCATAACTCGAAATGGGCAAATGAGCCTGCTCTTTGAAAATGTTGTCCAAATTGCCCTAATATTGAAGAATTGGAGGACCTTTTTATGTTATTCTGCCCTTTACACAGGTACACACAAGAGAAATGACTCTTAGCTGTATGCAAACTCTTGGGTTTGAGACATTACTGAGAAGTCACAGGCTTTTAAAGAGTGACACCAGCGAACAACTTGCATTTGCGGTATCGCGGTACCTGCACTGTGCTTGGAAAAAAAGGAAGAAGGCCTTAGATAACTCCTAAGTATGACAGTTAAATTGCCAGCGCAAGTCCGAATAAGCCGCTTAGTGTACTTGTAATTTTTATCTTAGATGTTGATTAAAGCCATATGTTTATGAACTCTTTTTTAGATTGATATTTGCACATGTTTTACATACAACTACATTGAACTTTTTTAAAGATTGCTTTGCACTAGAGGATATATCCCTATTTCATATAGAAATAGAGTTACTATATAGAAGTGACATGGATATGATTGGCAATATTAATAACAACCTTCTAATCATGTCATCTTTTTATTCTTAAAACTATTTTATCTGTATCTTTGCATTTGCAATAATTCTGTAAGTGATAATTGCTGCTATTGTTTTAATTTTTGTACACGTTTTATGGCTTAGTCACTGAAATAAAAGATAATATATATACTTTACACATTTCTTCTAAGTTAAGCCTGACTGCTGTGTGCCTAGCTACCAGAGGGTAACCAAGGGTTAATTTAGGGTTTGCCTGACACTTACTGCTGACTAGGATTGTAGTTGCTGTTTGAATAAGGTTTACACTCCAGCCAACTAACAACCCAATATCTTTCAATGAGAAAATGGTAAGAGGTAAGAAATTACACTTAAATACAACTGAATAGTAACACATTGCCAAATAAATCAGACACAGTAGAAATAGCTGAGCCAATTGACCTTTGAAAGCACAACATGACATTTTGAAATACATGTATTTAAATTTTGGGATCAAAAATAATTGAGCGACCAACATTATGTAACAGAACCATGCAGAAATTAAACTGTAGGCAATATTTTGAAATAAAGAGGATGTTTCTTTGTATAATATTATTCAACAACATCTGCGAAAATTGCATCAATGTCTCTGACAAAAATGCCTCTGTAGCCTCTGTCAGTGTCTCTGTTTCAGATTCAGATTAGCTATACATCATTGTGAGGTTGTGTCAATCATGCACAGAATACAAGACCTATCCCTATTCCAAACAGCTGCAGCCTCAATTCTGAGTGAATTAATAAAGTAATAATATGCAAAAGCACATGATGTTAGATGCTATTAATTGTCTGAACAAGGAATAGGTGCTGCAACACTGACATGATCTTTAGTAAGACTTTAATTAGAGAAAAATTGTTCATATACAAACCCAACAATGTTACCGACCATTAAATTTACTTAAATTACTGGATTTATACCATATGATAGCAATACCACCACTTGTGATGGACCTCCTTGGGTTGTTGCACTTGTGTGTTTTCTGTTTCTTTATAGGGTGATCACCAAACACTATGGGGGTCATTACGATGATGGGCGGACCTGAATCCGCCTGCTATCGAGGTGGTGAGTGGGACCGGCCGCCTGTATAGCGGCGGTCCCGCATGTAAAATTAGGATGCACCGCCACTGTGGCAGTCGCATCTTGCATGCTTACGATTGCAGTGGTGCTGCTGGCTGCACCAACCGCCGCAATAGTTAAAATGCATGTGGTGCCTTTCACTTCACTACGTGGCAGGCACCATGTGGTGCCTGCCACTCAGTGCAGGGAAATGCAGGGGAGGGTCCCATGGGTACCTCCAGTGCAAAGCCACCTCCCCAATGCAAGGGTGGCCTGCAATGAGCCCCCAAAACTGATCCCCGCCAGCCTCTCAATGGAGGTTACCCACCACAGAAAGGCTGGCTGCAGCCAGCATCCTAATCTGGCGGATGTTGCCTGCTAGGCACCGCCACCATTTTACTGATGCTGACCGCTCCGTCAGGCAATCGTAACGATTGCCTGTGGCAGATTTGTGGCGGGTGGTCTTTGCGCCTGCTACAGTCGCAGTAAGATTCCCCCACCATCGTAATGTGGTGGGGGGAAAATTGCTTTCCGATGGCGGAAGGCATGCCACAGCACTGCTGGCAGGGGTGGGCCTTCAGCCATCGTAATGACTCCCTATGTTTTTATAGACACTTACTCCAGTCCAAAACATATCACAAATTAATGATTTTAGGTGTTTTAATCTAATTAGTTTACTTAAAGCGCAAAAAGAGTGAAAGAGCCAGAATAGACTAGGTTAACACAATCAGTCCCCGACTGGAATAGGTATACGATGACCAGTATTAGGTCACTGTATTTCCTGTTTCACATTGATACACAGTAGCAGATAGATTTTTAGAATGTTCAGCTATTCTCATACAAACACTCAATTATATGTTTCTAGAAGTAAAGCATCAATTCTTTCCCTCAGTAAAGTCATGAACAACAATATTCTCAAGTCTGAGTTATACCAATGGTTCCATTTACATTTTTCTTAATTATTTTGGCAATTAGAAGTAAACTGTTTATGGGCCTGACATAAATTTTAAGTTGCACATCCCAAGGAATATATTTTTTCACCATAGTGGTAATGACATCCATCTTTGAGTTTGATTGCAATGAAAATGTAATGAAAAAAAATACATAGAAGGACCCCAATAAAAGGGGCAAGTTCAGGGGCAAATCTAATCAGGAGACACACTGACAATGCATTCATAGGCACATCTGTCAGTTTACACATTGTGAGGATCTTCACTATAACAGCTAAACTCAAAGTAGACAAATACGAAGGGAGATAAAGAATTTGAGGAATAGAAGCAAGCTCTTTGTCAAAAGAAAGTTCAGCAGTCATCTCCAGTTTGGTGGCATTTTACCATTTGTTCTATTTACTATTCTCTCTATTCCTTTGGCATTTAGAAAGATTGTTATAGTCCTAACATTTTCAAGAAGACATAGAACTCGATTACAACTTTGGGGGTCTTCCTGCAGGCTGCCATGCCAGTGCCCTGTGGGTGGACCGCCAAAGCAGCACTCATACCGCCCACCAGATTACAATTGTAACCCTTGGCATGCGGGCGGTGATGCAGTGATTTCACGTGGTGCCTATCTAAAGGCCCATAGAGGGACTTCAGACAGGCACCGCTGTGACACCGCCATTGCACATTCCTGCATTGTGCGGTAAGCAGTGACATGCCGCACCATGCAGAAATGAGGTGCATATTCGCAGTGGGCACAAAATAACCCCTAGGCCCTGGAGCGGCATTGCCAGCCTTTCCATGGTAGTCTCACCACCATGGAAAGGCTGGTGGTGAGGCAACTCGTAATATACTTGGTGGTGCCGATGTGGCACTGCAAGCATATTACTCAGCCTGACTGCTGCACCACCACAGCGGGATCCCGGATCCAGGATCCACGGTGGCCACAGCAGTCCACAGGTGGTCCAACTGCCCAACTCGGAATACAGCCAGTGGACCGCCAGTCTGGATGTTCGTAGACTGCCACCACAGGTTCAGCACCCAACTCGTAATCACCCCCATAGCGTTGAGCATGGAGTTTTAAAGGAAAGTGATAATGACTCCATCTTTGACTTCAGCTGGCATGAAATCCTCATGAAGTGAATGAGATGCAAGAATCTCAATAAGGGGAAAATGAGAAGCAAGCATCATCATGAGACATGCCAACATTGTATCCATAGGTGCGTCTGCCAGTTTACGCATGCTGAGAACCTTAACAATAGCAACTGAACTCAACACAGATAAATGGAAAGGGAGGGAGAGAATCCAAGGAACGAAAGCAGAAACTCTAAGAACTGAAAGTTTATCAGTCACCTACAGATTGCCAGTCTGTTTTTAGGTAATAAAGAAAAAATGCTCTGGGAATCAGAAACCCTCTTTATAGGAATAACAGTTGGTTGGGAGGTTAATGGAGATATTGCTAACTTTATAAGGTTGACAAAAGCATCAAACTTACTAAGTTTTTTTTTTCTTTATTTGGACAGACTTTGTGCTATGATGTATTGCTCACATACGGTTCTACTCTGCTGCATTTGTTACAGTAATACAATCTTTTCCCAGGTTGCTGTGTATCAAAACATAGAATATGATCCAGATGATGTGCCTGCAGCACAGGAGTTGCAAAAAGAAGATGACCAATAGTCCCAAAGGTGCTAAATGTGACCCGATTAATAGCAATAATTATACACAATGTTTCACATGATAAACATCCACAATATACATGCCACTAATGAATTGCCATTATCTGATATGTTAAAAAATTCAATTCGTGACAACACAAAGTACAATGCAAGAAAGGGCCTAAAAAACAGCTGATCTTACCCCATTCTTCTTCTAGAAGAGAAATTAGAAAACGGTATGAAATGTCACTTAAAGAACACTGAATAGTGAAAGATTACCATCTAAATAAGACCCAGTAGAAATAACTGAGCCAACCGAGCATTAAAATAACAGTATGAATCTTTGAAATAAATATCTGCAAATTTGCAGCTCAACAATAAGTAAGCAATTGACATGATTTAATAGGACAACATGGAAATTAAGATGTAGTCGGTATTTTGGATTGTAAAAGATTTATTTCAGTACAATAGCATTCACAAACATCTGAAATATTTCCAGAAATACCTCAGGAAAAATGCCTCAATAACTATTTGCCGTGTCTCAGTTTCACTATCAGTCTAGCTATCTACCACTATGAGGCTGCATCAATCATGCGCAGATTGCAAGACAAGTTCCTAACAAAGCAGCTGCAACTGCAACCCTGAGCAGATCAATACACATATTTGTAAGCAAACCTACATGATGTTAGATAATATTGATTATCTGAACAAGAAACAGATACTGCATCACTGACTGGATTTGTATTCAGACTTCAATTAGTGAAACATTGCTCCAGGTTTACTAGTCTTTGAAAATCTGGGTTTTCATCAAAATACGTGGGTGGATGCAGGGGATTGCCCATGCATCACCCATGTAATGCCTACCTGATGCAAAGTGATGCAAGTAGGCGCTATGTGCTGTGCTGCGTGTGTTACTTTGTATTTACTAAACCACACAGAGCCAGCCAAATTGGCTTAATATTGCTATGGATACAATTATTTTACATAGGGGTTGCACCACAAATAGGATGCAAACCAGCTGCAAAATAAAATTTAATCTGGGCCTTTACCTTTGAGTGTAGCTATTACGAAACCCTCCTGAGATGAACAGGATGCTGGGACCTCCATGAGAAGGGCATAATCAGAGGCAAACTCAAAGTTGCTGCACTGTGGGAGAAGGAATGAGCAGGAAATCATCACAACTACAATTGTATGGCAACGTCCTGCTCTCTCTTTACCGCCGGGGCCCAATTAGGCTGTCTAGTTCTATGCATTGATCTATGCACCATAGTGTATAAGTGTGCATATGGTGTCTAACATAGGTTTTATACTGCAAGAGCACCCTTCCAGTAAAAAATACTAAGCCTAGACAAGCTTTACCACTTTTACTACTTTGGCACGCACTGTAAAGAGCAGCACTTATGCAAAGTCAAAAGGCTTGAATAAGAACAGCATGTCTACTATTTAGGCAACTCTCAAAGATGCATTATTTGTATATGCAAAACCCTATCTAGTATTATTCGTAGAAAGAATGTTTTCAACAGAAATAATGGGTGGCTGTAGGATAATGCCCATGTACTACCCATGAACATCCTCTTAACGCAAAGCTTTGCAAAAGAGTGCAACGCACTCCCTTGCGGTCTTTTAAACAACATTCCAGTACAAGACAAAGAAGAGAAAGAATACAAGGAAAGAAGCAGAAATCCTGAAAGCAGAAAGTAAATCAATGACCTGTAATTTAACTGTAGTTTATGGGATTCTAGTTACAAAGAAATAACTAAGAGCTTTGCCATGCTGCTTTCAAGAGATAACAGACAAATGGAGATGGTGCTGATTTTACAAGATTGAATAAGGGATTTCATTGTTGAGCAATATATTCCTTACATAAGGCATGTCATATGGTTGTTCTGTGATGAATCAGTTACAGAATTGGAATTCGTTCCTAGGTTGCTGTGCCAAAAGACACATAATATAATGTGGATGACATGTCTATAGCCCAGAAATATGCAGAGAAGAGGGCCAAGATTCCTAATGGTGCTTAATGGGACCTCATAAATTCATGCACATATTAAACTTTGTGATGATCAGTGAAAATATACATATTTTCATTGTCATAGCCTGTTATGACCTGTCAACCATTCCGTTTGTGACAGCACAAAAATACAATGCAAGAGAGCAAGAAAAAAGAAACTGGTCTTACCCCATCATTCTTCTAAAAGATGGATGATAAAATGGTGAGAGGTAAGAAATGGTACTTAAATAGAACTGAATGGTATCAAATCGATATATAAGTCCAACTCAGTTGAGCATTTGCTATATAATAAAATGTTTATTCTGAAAGAAATCTCCTAATGTGCAAAAGCCTAAACTCACACAACAAGTAAGTGTCATGCATCCAAGATTCAGATCGAGGCCAGCACAGCAATAAGCAGAAGTATGGGATCTTATATTTTTGCCAAATAAAATTAAAGCATTCCACTACTATTTGAGGTGTCTTATAACGTGTGCGCTTAGGTAGCCTGGGAATTATTTAAAAAACTAGACCTGATCAATTTTAGCTACTTTTAACATATTGTGCAAATAATAAATGCTCTACCAATGTTTTTTTAAGCAAAACGCAAACAATTTAAAAGCGCAGCATGATAGTAAGTTCTATAGAAGAGCGATGCCTTCCTCCTCTTGAGTCAAATAAAGTACTGAAAACTTGACCCTGCGTCATTTAGACTTATGAATAAAGAAGCCTATATCACCCTCTATGGTCTTAAAAAATGCGTTGGTAATTTTGTTCCGCACTTTTGAAAAGGCAAACAAAAACAGAGGTAATAAATGTATTTTTATTAGAGATATATGCCCAATGATTGTAAAGGGTAATGTATCCCACTGTTTAATTAATGCTCAAGCTTTGGCTAAGAGAGGTGCGTAGTTTAAGGCATATAAATCACAAATATTTGTAGTCACCTTAATCTCGAGATATCTAATAGGGTGTGTAGCTAGAAAGATCGACTGCATAGTTAATGGAAGTATCTCAGGGGAGCTTTTGATTAATTAATTTTGTAACCTCTGATCACAGTAAATTCAGAGATTTTATTGAAAGCTCAGTGAACATTGTCTTTATTCACAGCTAAGTATAAAACAATATTGTCAGCATAAAGTTTAAAATTTGGGGCACCACTGAGAGATGGCTTAATGGTTTGTCCTTGAAGAATAGCGCAGGTCAATGGCTCTATAAATAGCGCAAACAAGATAAGGGACATATGGCATCCTTGGTGCAGGCCTTGTCTAATGCTTATGTCTCAAGCTGGCATATTATTCATGATTATAGTTGCCTTAGCTTCAAGCATAGCGTTCTCCGCAGGTACATACAGTTGACTGGAAATTCAAATTTATGGAGGATTGGAAAGAGCACTTCCCATTAGAGTAACACTCTTTGCATTGGCTACCTATTAGGAAAATACTCATCTTTATGATGTGCTGTCAAAAATCCTTGAAGTGCAGTGCCCCAACCTACCTACAAAATAGACTCAGATACTTAGTTTGCCTGGTTTCCTGCACGCCCTCGCTGGGACCCGCACTTACCTCCAGGTCTCCTTTCTGTGGTGCCATCGCTGCTGCTCCTGTTGCCTCCTCCCTCCCGCCGCCGCGTTAGTGATTCTCGTGGCCGCAGTGAGGAGGGAGGGAGAGAGAAACTACATTGCCCAGGCTCCCCGGCTGTTCCGCCCCAGAAGCAGCGCTACCATCTCCCGCGCCCGAAGGCGCTTTAATTCAGGCTACACTCCCCGCGTCGCGGGCTAAGCCCGGGCAAAGGGCGGGCCCTCTGAGGCCCTCAGATGCACAAGGAGGCCGGGACGGGCCAGAGATCCAGGACGATATCCTGACCAGACAATTACGGATGGGAAGGTTCAGTACTGTATATATTGTGTGGGTCCTATTGGTGGGGACTTGTCTAAATTGCTCACACTACATTTTTCCCTCTCATAATCTTTAGTTATACGCTTATCCTCTGATCCTGATTGAGTGATATTGGATACCCGGACTATCCTTATTTACTATCAGTTAGGATAAACCTGCCCTGTATATGTCTGAAAATAGCCTGCATACAATGACCACGCGGGAAACTAGAAGTAAGACTGTAACCGGGGGGACTAAGTTTACGGGAACACTCGATGACTTTATTGTACGTACTAATTCCCTTATAGACCAAGGGATAGTACTAATGGAGAGAAGGGTATCTCAAGACTTAGCTTTTGCTAAGAGGTCATCGTTGGGCAATATAGCTGCGGCACGTAGCCCAGATAATATTTCATCTGATTCGCACCTATTACAAACACATGTGGAGGTACATGATAGTGCTGGTACTTACTTGGCCTGTCAGATTCCAATTATTACGGGCCTTCAATCATTACATCCTGTGGAAGAAACCATGCCAGGGGCACATTTAGATACTCAGGTTGAGGCTGCAAACACTAAATTAAAAGGAAAAAGGCAGGGGGCAATCCCAAAAAAGTGTGCTAAAAATTATAAGTCAACATTGCCCTGAGAGAGTGGTAGATTTGTCACGAGAGTATTGCTTGACCTGGATAAAACGCCGGTCTTACTTTGCACTTTGTACTTTGCACGCGAATTCACTGTATTCTTTTAACACTCATTTTAATGTTGCAATTTTAATGACCTGTTTTAAAGACGGTAAATTCTGCTCGTTTCACTTAGCGCTCTATTAATTTTAACTTACTTGAATTGTCCTCTGATTGCGGGGGCCTTCAGGGCTCAAACCTGGTCTGTGCTCGGTGTCACTGCCTGCCCGCCCCGGTCCGACTCGGTATTGGCTACCGTTGAGCGGAGGGCGGGGCAGGTGAGAGCCAGACACGCCTACTGACATTGACGCAGTTGAGCGGTTAGCGCTCTAGTAGCACTGACGAGAGACTATTTAGCCAGCAGTCGGCCCGAGCGCGCAGCGGTTGCGCGCAGAGGGGCGCCCTTGACGGCGCCAAAGACTAGCCTAAGACCAGCCCGTCTGCGCCCGTCCGCGACAGGACGGGGCTAGGGGCTATGGGGACACCGACGATAATTCAACCTTTGACCACTACAACGAGGATCACATATTCCAGTGGGACGCTACGTCAGCTGGGCGTGAGCCCCATTCGGACATGTGGACTAGGAGGTAATGTGGAGGTGGAAGGCCCCTTTTCCTGCCGCCATTGTCAAACCCAGTTTACCATTGTCAATCAGAACGCCCATCCTCATAGACCTAGGATGGCTTTTTACCCCTCCGGTAACACTGGTAAAAATATCACCAATACTACTACAGGAAGGAAAAATCTATTGTGTAATGTAAGATCTCTACCGAAACATGCTTCTAAGATATGGGACCTAATCTCCACTAGCAATCCAGATCTATGCTTCCTCACGGAAACATGGTTAAAACCTTGCTCAACTCCAGCAATTGCATTAGCTATTCCCTCGGGTTTTAAAATAATTAGATTAGATCGTCCTTCGAAAATAGGCGGAGGAATTGCTATTGTTCACAAACAAGATATTGATTGTTCTATGGTAACTGAGCTATCTACACCGGAAATTGAACTATTAATTTTTAAAATCTCTTCTTCCGGTAAAAACACAGCCACTCAGATGGGTGCCTTAGTATATCGCCCCCCGGGCTCATGTGCTAACTTTTCTAACATTCTACTTGAGTCATTGGCTCCATATATCAGCAATGATAAAGATTTTATCTTACTTGGAGATTTTAACATACACAGTGAATTAAAAAATTGTAAAGAAGCCCAGTCGGTTTTACAGGACCTTTTGCTTCTGGGGTTATCACAGGTTAACTCTGGGCCCACACACCGGGCAGGACACACATTAGACCTCATATTAGCAAACCATCCTTTAGTCTCATGTCTACCGCCTATTCAAACTGGCTGGTCTGATCATTTTGTTATCGAATTTCATACTTTTCAACATAAATATATTGGTCATGAATCAGTCTCTCTTCCCTGTAAACGACGTCCTTGGTATAAGGTCAATGAACAGACTTTTAAAGATAACTTTATTAAACCCTCCTACACTGCCTCAGAGGGAATTGATGGTGCCTTAAGGGAATTTGATCTAGCCACTAGGCGAACGATAGACACCATTGCTCCATTGAGACAATTTAAACCACGCCCTGCCAACAAACAAGAGATCTGGTTTTCTGATGAGCTTAGAATTTTAAAACAGACCTCTAGGAAGCTGGAAAAAAGATGGAGAACCTCACATCAGGAGAAGGATAGGAAGCAATACTGGGCTTCTCTGTCCATCTATCACAAAGCCATTCGTGGGGCACGTAAAACCCATATAGCATCACAAATTGCTGCGGCAGGGAATTCTTCTAGGGTTCTCTATCAGGTCCTACAGTCTTTCATGAAGCCAGTTGCCTGTGAAAGCTCTGAATCAGTATCTCAACTTCTTTGTGATCAAATTTCGTCCTTCTTTTCTAATAAGATAGACAGGATTTATGAGAATGTTGTCAATTCTAACATTGCCTCCACTGCCATGGTCTCCTGTCAGGCCTTTAATGATACTGAACATGTGCCTAATACACAAGTTTTAGACACCTTTCCCTCAATCTCTTCCCCAGACCTATTGGCTTTGATGACCCAGATAAAAAGTGGTAGTCCGGATGACATCATACCTGCCAAACTTATGCCCATCCTTTCTGGACAACTTGGCCCCATGATTCAAGGGCTGGTCAACTTATCTCTTGGCTTGGGCTCTGTTCCCAAGGATTGGAAGCGTGCACTGGTAAGGCCCATCAGGAAAAATACATCTATCCCTTGGACCGAACTTACCAATTTAAGACCTATCTCACTGCTTCCTTTTCTGGGGAAATTGACAGAAAAACATGTCAATAGACATTTGTCAGGTTTTGTTGAAGATGTGGGTGGCCTGGATTACTCACAATCCGGGTTCAGGCCAAAACACAGTACAGAGTCTACTCTTCTGTCTGTGGTAGACGACCTACATATGCTTCAAGATAGAGGTTACTCTGTAATCTTAGTTTTGCTTGACTTGTCAGCAGCGTTCGACACCGTGTCACATAACATTCTTGTTGACCGGCTGTCGAACATGGGAGTGAAGAACAAAGCCCTTGCCTGGCTGAGAAGCTTTCTTACTGGCCGTACCCAGACTGTCACCATGGGTACTTACCGTTCCAGGGAAGTAGAAATCACGAAAGGGGTGCCACAGGGCTCCTGTCTGAGCCCTACACTCTTTAGCATCTATGTGGCACCCCTGGCAAGAGTGATGCGCAAATTTGGTTTTATTCCCGTGTCTTATGCTGACGACACGCAGCTCCTCTTCCCTTTCAAAACCCTCACGACGAAAATTAAGAACTCTTTCTCGGCAGGCATGAAGGCTGTAGGACAATGGATGTCCTCTAATTACCTACAATGCAATGTCAGCAAAACAGAGATTATGTTGTTTGGAGGAGCCAAGGTACTGTGGTCCCCCGATTGGTGGCCCCCCGATCTGGGTATGGTCCCTGAACCGAAGCAGGTTGTTAAAAATCTGGGGATACGTCTTGACCAGGATTTAGTGTTAAGGCAGCATACCAATTATATCACAGGTGTATGCTTCCACACTATTGGCCTGTTGCGTAAGATTCTTCCTTTGTTGCCGGATTCTTCCAGAAGGACCCTGGTGCAGGCTCTTGTCCTAAGTCGGCTGGATTACTGTAATGGCCTGCTCCTCTCAGCAAATGAGGGAGTGTTGGCCAAACTACAGGTGATCCAAAATACAGCAGCTCGACTGGTCCTTAATGCCCCTCCTAGAACAGCTTCTAAAGCTCTTTTGGAAAAACTGCATTGGCTGTCAATCCGTCAACGGACTAAGTTTAAAATCTGTTGCCTGATCCACAAAAGTATAAATGGCCAAGGTCCCCTGTACTTGGAAAACAAATTCATTCCTTACACTCCTACCAGGACCTTGAGATCCAGCAATGGTTATCTGCTGGTAGTGCCCCGTGCCAAAAAAGCTAGACATGGGGGTAAAGCATTGTCAGTCGTGGGACCTACACTGTGGAACAGTCTACCACAAACTTTAAGACTATGTCCCGAACACTTGCAATTCAGGAAACAGCTTAAAACTTTGTTGTTTAAAAGTGACATCTAAGCCGGCTCTCCCTGTCTGCTAATGATCAGCTGAAACCCGATCCAAAGTGCAGAGATACTCCATTGGAGTCGATTCTAGCGCTATATAAACCCGCAAATAAATAAATAAATAAACTTGCAAGAAAGTGAAGGTAAAAGCGGTTAAGATGGGTGGTACTAGAGAGGTGAGTACTAAAGACCTCAAGGTAAACGAAATTGGGATTGAATCCGAGAAAGAAGTTGCCAGCCGTAAGAAATTGTCCATGCCTATGATAGATGTCACTTTACTAGATGAGTCATTAGCTGATATTCTTGATGAGAGTATCATAGTTAACAGTACAGGTGAATATGTAGATAGGGAGGATTCCATGACACATACCCTGTCAAAGCTAATTAAATCCTTACTTGCCCCCATAGAAGAGAGGCTTTATGGTATAGAGATGCTATTTCAGATATTGCAGAAGGATATAAAAATACAGCACTGTAGCCAGGAAAAAAGGGTAAATAATGAGATCACTTCGGTGGATAAACCGCCGATTATTAAAGATAAACGGTTGGGAGGGAAGAAAAGAACACTTACAACTCCTCTCCCCAAACCTCTGCAAACTACCAATGGCCAAGTAGTGAGTATAGATCCTCTCAGACCAACCCCGGCACCCGAAGTAACAATATCTACTACAGTTTTGCCCTCTGCACCCACTCCTAACACTGATAAAGCACAATACGAGAAAACTGAAAAACGTAGAAGCATAAGTTTACCACCAGATGCATGCCCTTATGTGGTAGTATTAACAGGGGTCCCTGAACTGGCTCCCCATATTATGGAACCCTTTGAAGCACTCAGAAATAAGGTGATCCATTGGTTAAATTCCAATTACCCTATACCATCAGTTCTAGCCAGTAGAATCTTAATGGTCCAAAGGGTTCCATGGGTGGGTCACAATAGGAAGAGACTACAGGGGGACTGTGTGGTCATAACTTTTGAAAACCCGCAAACGGTAGATTATATCTGCCGGGGGGTTCCTAGGAATCAGGGTTTGTCGATCACAGTTAGACCCCTGTCTTATTTTTATTTTCCAATTGAACAACTAGATGACAGATGGAGCTGGACTAGGGACAAAAATTGTACTAGGAAAGGGAGGAGATATGATATGTATGGGGACTTAAACCTTAACAGGCAGGGAGGGAGGGAAGAGGACTACTGGACTCTAATACAGTGAAGGGCTGGGAGAAATCAAAAGGGAGGCCAGCAATATTGGGGAGATTGGTCAGGCGCACAGTTTGGTCCATCTCCCCTCCCATGCTATAACAGATTCAGTCTATTGGATATGGTTGACTGACGCCCAGGGTATGAAGAACGTTCTGACTTGTGGCCATCCGTAAATACTACTCTAAACCTATTAGCGCTCAGTTCTTCTCAGAAAAACTTTGATACGTCCAATGGTAGTCTGAGTAATAAGATTGCACCAGTAAGTCAAGAATCGAATAATCTGGCCAAACGGATGGCGCAGGAGCATGTCAAATGTAAAAAGGGATTACCTCTTCATAGTAGTCAAAATCTGACCTCCGAGTCAATAGAAATCCTGGGCGAATCCATAGTGGAAATAAATGAGACTGTTAGGGGTCATGTCGTCACAGACGAGGCAATAATATCTAGCCATAAAGAAAACTGCACTGTGATGTCCTGGAACGTGGCAGGTTTAAAGCAGAAAATTTCTAATCCCTCTTGGAAAACAGCCACGGATAGAATGGACATTCTGGCCCTGCAAGAAACTTGGACTATAGACCCCATACATTTAATTGGATATAAAACTTACTGTACTCCTGCAGTAGGAGGGACACATGGGAGACCTAAAGGCGGTATGATTACGTACCTTTCAAACCGTTTATCATATGAAAGGGTCCGCTTTCACCAAGAATGCAGTTTCTATCACAAAGTAGTGATAGATACTAAAACTGGGATCAGTCTTGTTATTGTTAATTTTTATAACAATATCCCAAGTACGGCAATTCAGGGGATTATGAAAAGGCTAAATGTTGATTTACAAGGGGAGATAGATAGCAAGATGAAGGAAGTAATGATTTTATGGGGGGGGGATTTTAACTGTCATCTTTGCAAAAAGGGTCAAAAAGGAATTTGTGGTTTAATGTTAGAGCAAGACATTAACCTCACACATTTTGACCATACTTTAACTGGGGATTTGTTGAATGAGATATTATTTCACTGTGAGCTGGGATATGTAAACAAACTGGCCATGCGCCCAACACCATTTGTTCCGACCTTTATTGGGAGGGGTGGATCGACTACCATTGATTTTATTATGTGTTCAAATACCTCTGGATTTAGGGCCTCTAGCTTTAAGATTTATGAATTGCCACTGAGTGATCACTACCCACAAGTACTTGAAATTGATTGCCCATTTACAGCATGCCACATGATAGCTTGCAGATACAGGCAGCCCCGGATGTGCTGATGGGGAGACAAAACGGGTATTCTCTTAAGTGGTGTAAGGTGGTCCCGGACGAATTCTTAGCTAAACTGGTTAATACCTGTACAGATAGCTTTAGAATTTGTCTAGATTAAAATTCAAAGAGTGATAATATAATTGAAAACTTTAATATTATAGCAGCCACCGTTAAAGAGAGTTTGAGGGTGGCTTCTAGAAACAGGTCTAAAAATGGCAGAAGATGGTTCGATAATGCATGCACTAAGGCCCTGACTGAGCTCAAACATGCTATTCATCGGGAACCTCGGGACCCCCCCTTAATAAGAGACTTAAGGAACCGTTACAAGTTGGTACTGCAACAAAGAAAGAAAACCATAAAGAGGTTGGCCTGGGAACAACTATGTGATGCCTCACAGTCTAAAGATATATCTGCATTTTGGAGGGTGGTTAATGCACCTCTCCTTTTTGATAATACCAAGGCTCGCATAGAAATTGCAATTAGTGAGGATGACTGGGTCACACATTTTTCTACCCTCTATATGTGCTTAGAACAGCCCTCACAAAAAGATTCTACCTCACTATGTGAAAAAGGGATGGATGTACAAAAAGTATCGGTTACGCCATTGGAGGTCCTACGGGAGAAAGGGGGGGTTCCCGAAAAAATAGTGGTTACCCTGCCCGAGGTCTTATTGAGCCTAAAAGCCACAAAGAGCGGAAAGGCAGCAGGCCCAGATGGGATCCCAGCTGATCTGTATAAAGCTAACAGTGACATCTGGGGCCCCATTCTGGTACAGCTTTTTAATGCAGCATTAGCAAGGGGCTTAAGTCCGTCATGGTTTACATCTATTATTGTTCCCATTTATAAAAAGGGAGATAGACAAAATTGCGCATGTTATAGGCCAATATCCCTACTCGATTCATCCATAAAAATCCTCGGCAGAGTTATTTTAGCAAAACTGCAAAACTGGGCGGAGGAAACTGGGGTAATAAGTGACCTACAGTTTGGCTTCCAAAGGGGCATTGGAACTATAGAGCAGTGCCTAAACTTATTCCTTGTTCAGCAGAAGTATATATCGATAAAAAAGGAGCGTTTATACTTTGCTTTTGTCGATCTTACTTCGGCTTTTGATTGTGTATCCCATAATAAACTATGGCAATTGATGCAAAGGATGGGCGTGGATGATCCGATTCTTTGCTTCCTGAAGTAGCTATATTCTGGGGCAACAGCAACTGTCCGCTATGGAAAAGGGGGGGAATGCAGTAGACCTTTTGGGATTGGGCGTGGAGTACGCCAGGGATGTGTCCTGGCGCCTTTCCTATTCCTGATCTATATAAATGGGTTGGAGCACCGTCTACTGCAGGAGGGCAGGGATGTGCCTGTTGTTGGTAATCGGCGTATCCCTGCGCTCCTGTATGCGGACGATGCTGTTTTAATGGCACGAACACCAACTGCCCTCCAAAATTTAAAAGTATCCTTCAACAAGTTTATGCACAGTTTGGATTTAAAAATCAACTGTAGTAAAACTTTCACCATGAATTGCGGAACACGATCTATCTTAATAAATAATGCTTGCTTAGAAAACACGCCCACCTTTTCTTACTTAGGCATCTTGTTTCATGAGACTGGCTCATGGACAAGAGCGATTAGAGCAAGAACTCTTTTGTTCTCAAAAACAATAATGGCTTTAAAGAGCTTTATACAGAAACTGGGAAAGAAGCCCTTTAGGGAAATTTTAACTGTTTATAATGCAACGTGTATATCGGTGGCTGTGTATGGAGCAGGACTCTGGGGGTATGCCAATATAAACACTATTCAATTAATCGAAAATAAGTTTATGCGGTACATGTTGTCTGTACCCGATAGTATTGCAACCCTTAATTGTCACGAGGAGTTGGAGCAGCCGTATATCTCAGACGTAATAAGAATTCAGCCCATTCTATTATGGCACAGGGTCTGGACTGTTAATGAGTGTGTTGTAAATCGTGCCATACTTCAGGATGTGTTACAACTTGAAAATGTAAATGTTTTCAAATGGTTAAACTATGTGAAGATCTTTTTGACAGAAATTCACTGTCAACAATATTTTGAGGATCCACTTTTAATGGTACACATCTCTAGAAAATTACTGAAAAAATCTTGCATGGAACACCTCAGGGAAAAAAGACTGAGGAAATGAAGAAAAAGACAGTGTGTTCCCATCAGCTGATATTGAGCGGTGCTAAACTACAACCATACCTATGCCTCTCTATGGCAAATTACGATAGATTCTGCCTTACACGTTTCAGATTTAATATTGTTTTTAGATTATTAACTTTCCCAGAAATGAATTCTTGGTCTAATGAATTGTGTTTATGCCCATGTGATGAATTATCTTTACAATCTGACATTCATGTGTTGTTTTTCTGTAGATTTTATACTTTGCCCCGTAGGAAGTTTATTGTCCCAATTCTTAAAAAGATGAAGGTAAATAGATGCCGCCCAGCGTTTTTAGAATTGCAAAGAATGGACACTGTATTTATTGTTGTTTCTTTGACAGAATTTTTTAAAAATGTTTTTAAATTGCGTAAATCGATGGATGGATAATTTTTAACCGTTCATATAGAATTTTTTTATTTTTTTTCTGCACTTCTCCCCTGTAATAGCAACTATGCACTGAACTTTTTTTTAAATTGTATTTCTATTTCTGCTGCTTTTATGGTTAGTGTTTTTTTAACCGAATAAAGTACATTTTGACTTTGACTCAGATACTATCTCCCACCCAAAATGCTGAGATCCACCAACAAAACCCTACTTCAAATTCTACTGATCTGTACCTCTAGATTTGGTAGGAGGTCTTTCTCCTACCTGACCCATTTTACTGAAATAAACTTCCCCCACCAATCCGTTTATGCACAGAAAGTTTAAAAACCTCCTAAGAATGCGCCTGTTTTAGCTAGTCTTTGTTAACCTTACACTTCAGCTGAAACACCGAGATATTCCTGCTGGGATCGTTTTTAGCGCTATACTAATATATTTTAACATAACATTGAATTGCCATGTAGTACTTAATGGTAATGGGGGTCAAGGTTTCTATCTTTTGTGATAGGCAGTCTCACAAATAGCAGAGTTGACCATTTAGTTGATAGTTACATCTGCAGACTATGTTGGTATCAGTTTGTAAATTAATCTATGACGAGCTCCTGAAGTGTTGTTTCAGACTAATCAAGAAATAGTGACTGATGGGCTTTCACCCCGCACCCTGCCCGTCCAATAGGAGAAACAGAAGGTG
The DNA here is from genome assembly GCF_964204655.1 of Triturus cristatus. Taxonomy (NCBI): domain Eukaryota; kingdom Metazoa; phylum Chordata; class Amphibia; order Caudata; family Salamandridae; genus Triturus; species Triturus cristatus. The sequence continues at coordinate 1,116,426,028 of NC_140590.1, forward strand.
TACCACTGGCGTGGGGAAAATGGAGTCCTGTGTGATCCCATGCATGGCATCTGTCTGCTCATGCATGGAATTGTGAAGGGCCCTGCAGATTGGGAATAACCAGATCTTCCTTGAATGATGATAAATGGAACAGAAGAACAAGAAATGCACTTTCCTGACTCAGGGAATACTTTACATGAAGGACAAAAGTGTGAAATGGTCAGCTCGTGACACTTACTGCAAAATGTTTTCCCTACTAAAATCCCACACTTTAATTTCAGAAAACTCAATCTCGCTGTTCTGAACGATCCATTAAAATTTCAAATTCCAAGTTACATTTGAAGTAGAGAAATCTTTCTGTCAGGGTACTTGCTGATGCCTCCACTATCCGGCTATTTAAATGACCCAACATCTCCTTAGTGATCTGCTCTGGGTTGCCCATGGCTACATGCAAATCCAGCTTATACATCCAGGAATTAATGTGGTTAAACCATGTTATAGATCAATTCTAGGCTAACACTTTAAAATCTGCAAATGCTACTTTGTAGGATTTGTGAGTCTTATTGAATAGATCAGTGGTTTGAGCTTGGCAACATTCGCTATGTTCCTTAAATCCAACTCTAAGTGCATACGTGTAAGTGGGGTACTTTGGGGCAACTCGTGAATTGATTCCATGAACTTATTATCTGTTTTTACAAAATTCTTAATTTCATCATACCCCAAATCTCTGTGCCATGCAAGGCTGCACCAAGCCCTTTTGTAGGATAGAGATCCAATGCAGGAGATATAGGTGGAAAATTAGATGAATTCAATTTCTTCACGACCGCTAACCCTGTTTGCTGCAGTGGCATTTGGCTTTGCATTATTTGGGGTGCTCCTGACAGTGAGTTAGTAATACGCACAACAAAATAATCAAAGTCTCTGACTTGCTCCAGGTCAGTGGATCCCAACCTCACCTTCCCTCTAAAGGACCTACTTTTAAAAGTTGCTAGATAACCAATCTATTAACTTCTGCAAGCCCACTCGAGTTCCAGAATAGTGAATCATTAACATTGTACAGTGCTTTTTTAAATGAAGTGCAATGTATCAAATTTTCTTTCTACTTACCAGTTTATCATTCTCTATTTGCAAATATTTCAAATGTTCTTATTGTGAAATACTACTTTCATTCCTGCAACTTTCTGTCTTATATATAATGCTTTCATTCACAAAGGCCCTATGGCAAATGTTTAAATATATAGCTGAATTGACATTTCCTATACCAGTGACATCTTTTTACCAATTTCCTTTCATTCTTACTGAGGACTCACTCTCCAGAGAAAGGGACTGATGTAGAGTATGGCGGATTGGTACTCCATCACAAATGTATCCTGTCCAGCTAACCTGTCCGCCTCATCACCAGTGTATTAGGATATAATGCTGAAAGGCTATCAGCCGCCTTTGTGATGGAGTACCCACCTGCCATACTCTAAATCAGGCCTGAAGTTTTCAGTTTGTTTTGGTCAGTTTGTCCCTCTAAACTGCCTTTTTTGTGTACGTTTTCTGGTACCCAATGGACAGCTATTGAATTAACAATTTTTTATGATCAATGATATTGGTGATCAGATGACAAATGTCTGCAAATTGCATTTCTACCCAGTGCTTTCATTAAAAAGTTATTTGCAGTCAAAAATGTTTTGCATGGGTATTACAGAGCAAATCGAAAAACAAGTGCATTTTGATTTTATCTTCTTTCAGAAAAGGGCCTAAACATTATAGTTAAGCAATAGAAATCAATCCTTAGCACACGTTATGATTATAAATAGCTGGTAAGTATAGTGTGTTAGCGCACTCGACTACGGGCACTATGTACAGACGTCACGCATATATGCACTACGGTGGAATAAGCACTGAGTGAAGATAACAAGAGTTTTACAGTGTGACGCCGCCAATACGGAAACAATCTGCGGTTTGGAAGTATCACCGCTTACTAAATGATACATCAAATCTGAAAATAGCCTTGAAAAAGTCGCGGGACTACTTTCCCCTCAAGCGACGAAACACGTGTTGGCTTGTGGCTGCTAAAGACTGACTAAGGAGAGTCGCATACAAATAAAAGAACTACTGAGAAGAAGAAAGACCAACTTCTGTTTTATGTGTATGTCTACATGTGCTAACACACTATACTTACCAGCTATTTATAATCATAACGTGTGCTAAGGATTGATTTATATTGTTTAGGGCCTTTGCCCATAAGTCTGGGAAGTCCGGTGGTTCTTCCTACCTTTTAGCACCGTCAAAGAAGAAATTCAGAACACTGTATATGTGAATATTCTCTTGGCGCCGTTTACCTATAACTAATACCACCGTAGAGTCTTCTTAACATTATAGTTAAGCATTCGTAATACAGTCCTCTGTGTTCTGTATACATAAGAAAAACTAGACATGCTTTGAGATACTTGGGTACTTTATTTGTAAGTGACACAAGGGACATTCATGATTCTAAAAATCTTTCGAAGAATCTTGATTGAAGGAAATTCCTTGCATGAAAAGGTAGAAAAGGTGGAAAATCCAATTAGCTGTCACCAGCCCTCTGTGTGATGACTGAAGTATTACAAATGCTTGACAGCCAAATCCTTTAAAAGAGAAGAACTTAACATGTATTAAACCACTTATGCTTAGAAGGAGATCAGAAATCAAACACCAACAAAAAGTTAATTTCCCCAAACAGAAGGCATGATTCCACTCAATAACACCCAGAGCAATCATTCCACTCATCACCTTATCATAGAAATTATTCCACTCAGACACCAAAAAGGGACTCCTATCCATACAAACACTGAATGGTGAAGTGGCTATTCTACTCAGGCAGTTACCATACATGTTTATCCGTCTTACACATTACACATCCATGCCACATTAAGAAATGTTTTCAAATAACACCCACGCAAATTATCCCACTCAAACATCAGTTAAAGAGATCAAGTACCACATTGAATGATATCAATTTGTACAGTGCAAGAAAGTGTAATTGTACTCACAATCCACTCAATCAGTCCCTGGTTGGTAATAAGTAGGCATTATTTCCATTGTGCTATTGGACCTGAATGTTCTGTTGCACTACCTAGACCGTCGCCATTGACAATAACCAGCTTTGATCTGATTCTGTGATTCAAGCCAATGAGAGTGACCGTGCAGTCTCCTTAAAATACTGATGGTGCAATTGAGAAGTATTTCGACATTATAATGTAAATTAAATGACTAAACCAAGATTATGCAGCACATCCAGTCTAAACGCAAAGCACAAAACTTTGTAACGAACAAGACCCCAGATCCCAGACCACGGGATATCTAAAAAGATTATAGCAAAGTAATTCATTTGTTTGCACAACAAAATGGCACAAAGTATATGTTCTGAAACAATGTGCTGGCATATACTATTATATAGAAGAGACATCTGTGCATTCAGAGGGTACTGGCTAATAATACCGAATCTGGCAGAGTATTCCCAATCCAATAGTCTGCTGCTGATGGTAAAAAGTATCAGAAACAGAAGTGGCATCTGTACAAATTTAAAACATATTCATAACTCAGGGCAGAAGATAAATATTCTAGTTTAACATCTGTTCAAACACTTGATGCAGAATATTTCTGTAACTATCGCAACAATTTTCTTGGATCAGGAGTGAATTACAAGCATTCCCAAAAGAGAAGCTATTACCTAAATTAACGTCCCAGAGGACCACCACCAAGTCCACCATTTTCTCCTCCAAGAAGACAATTAAAAAGTCCACCATGTTCTCCTCCGCCAAGCAGGCCTCCAAGAAGCCCACCGTTTCCTCCAAGAAGACCCCCAAGAAGCCCATTTGGCCCCCAATCGTTTCCTGGTCATAAGAAAATGTTATTAATAAGATGCAATATTTTTTCACTTCTAAAATTGTATATTTTGAAATGTGTCTCTTTGATATTACGATGGCATCAATACAGAATTACAATGTAAGGTTACCATATGAATCAAAAAGAACATTCCGATAAGTTAGCTAGGGCCAGATGTATGATCATTCATTTTTGCGAGTCACAAATTGCGTCAAATTGCGACTCGCAATTTGTGACTCCCAAAAATGAATGTACAACAGTGTCTCAGACACTGTCTGCAATTCCCATTGAGAAATCATTAATATTCATGAGGTTGTCACAATTTGCAAACCAATTGGGAATGACTCGCACTCACAGGGATGGTGACTTGCTGGGGTCAGCAGACCACCATGTCTGTGACTGCTTTTTCAATAAAGCAGTTTGTTTTTTTAAATGCATCCCATTTTCCTTAAAGGAAAACGAGATGCATTTAAAAAAGAAAAATGAAACTTTTCAGTTTCATTTTTTAAGGACAGGCAGGGGTCCCTGGGGCCACTGCCTGATCTTAAAAAAAAATTTCACACCCATTCCCATTTGCGAGTGGCTTAACACCCTTTTGAAAAGGGTGGTAAACTGCAAGTGTTTTGCTACCGCAAATGCGGACGCAAAACAATGGTACATGCCATTTGCCCTCGCTATTAGGAAGGGACACCCTTGGCTCGTCCCTTCCTAACAGCAGAGTTGCTAATAGGTTAGCGACTCACAAAGTATGGTTTGTACATGGGCTTGACCTTTGTTGCGTTTTCAAACAGGCCGAATTCCCGTTTGCGACCGCAAAAAATGGTCGTACATCTGCCTCTTAAAGTGCAAGTGCTGATGACAAGGAATGTGTGCAGCGAGCGAACAATATTATTTTTTATTCATGCTTTATAAGGTAATCAATCAGACAAGGGTAATTGATAATTTGCCTCTTTCAGCATTCTCTTTTCATAGCTCAGTCTAGCGCGCACACACTATAAGACTGTGTAAGAGCTAAATGTAGGGTGCATATTCGCACTACATTGCTCTGCCCTTTTATTGCTGGCATGTGAAAATGTAAAATAAATATCTGAATTAAGTGTTGCTGAAAGTCCAGTTACCTTTTCTGCTAGATTCTCACTATGAACTTGGATTTTATTAACTTGTGTGTTCGCTTCGAAAATGATAACAATCTCACTTGTCTGAATTGCTCTCTACACAAATATGAGGCCATGCTCAAGTTTAATCGCCCATTTTGGCCCAGAATGCCAGGTCAAACCATAAAAACGGTTGTCCATTTTTTATGAATTACATGCAGATAATCTTTTTTATTTTTTGTAAAGACATTTTGACAAAATTCAGTATCCCAATGGTTCTCGTTTCACTGCAAACATTGCACATATGAAGGAATTAGAACTGTCAGACGAGCGTGGGATGTCAAAAGTTTCCAACATTTGTATGGGCTGTCAGAAGCTTCGAACAGTTTTAAGCATGTTTTAAAAAAGTAGACTCGGCGACTCGATGATACGGTGAGCGCAAGGTAAGTGTTCTTATTTAATTTTTAATTTTACTTTCCCTATCCCGCCTTCTGTTCACTTGCCCTTCACCGACCCTCCCCAAAGCCCGACTGGGGTTACCTGTGCCAGCCACACCTGATTCCTGACCTGTCCCTGTCACGCAGCGCAGCAAGGTGTTACTTGCTGCGCTGCACTGCATGACTTCTTCATACATGAGGCCCCTAATGAGCAATTTTATTTGGAGTACTTTTTCAATAGCATTTCAAAAATGTATTCAAACTTTAATGATTTAGTAATTGTTTAAAGTTACAAAAATACTTTCTTATTTTTATATTTCACAACTTGTAAGTTTCAGGAGAGGACTAACTGCTCTTTCTTGACAAACTGTCTTTCTGAGGAATCCTATTTCCCAAATCAAGGTGTGATTAATCATATCATGTATTCACAACGTTTGTTTCCTAAGGGTATTTCAGTTGTTTACATGTGTTTTTTTCCTGGCCATGTCACGGCTTTAGAGTAATTTAGAAACAGAGAAATGAAGACAATAGATTTACCAGTACTCCTGATAATGGACCAAGAAGAGGTCCTAGGAGATTTTTCTGCACATACACAAGAGCAATGAACACGTTAATAATAATGAGATATCAGTTCATACCATAATGTTCATCTCTATTAACAGTGGTGGCAGTCATGTATAACTTACAAGGGAGCAGTGACCCCCCACACACATGCACACTCCCTTAAACCCATGCATTCACATGCAGACATTCACCCACACAGCCATTCAAAACACTCACTCATAAATAGACATACATTTTTACATACATGCACGCACGGAACTGTTAATTAAAACAACACTCAGGGGTCGATTCCGATCCGGGTCGGACAGCTCTCCGAGAGCTGTTCGTAGCCTTAACTTGCGACCGACCCGTACCCGGAGCCGGTCCGTCCAGTTGATGAAGTACGATGCGCATACCTGCCAAAAATCCGATCGACACTTAGGCTGTGATTCAAGCTTCATTCTCCATTCGAGCCATAACTCCTAACGCCCAACCAAGTCGCCCGGAAGAAGTATCCATAGCAGTTTCCGCCCGGACAAGTACGATGCGTACTTCCTACGCGCTGAACGGGTCGCCACGTACGGCACGTCACAGCTTCCGGAAAAGAAGCATATCAGGTACGATTCGCGCCATAACTCAATCCACGGCTATGAGATGGACCAGCCTGCAACAGGTACGAGAGGGAGCGACAAGCAGCGTGTACGAGACGAACACATCATGAATCCCATCGCGCAGGTCATACCAGTACTCTACATCTATGACCGGATCAGGAACAGATGCAGACGGCGCAGACAGTAAGTCAGACACCCACCAAACAAACAAATGACACGTACCTGCAAACTGTCACACACACACAGGGGATCCATATCCTGGCCACTTACAACAGGCCACCATAGTGGTTGTATGGCCAGCACCACTACCACCCCCACTCATAGGGCTTATGTTGCCCATCACTCCTGCCACCCCCACTCATAGGGGACCTGTTGCCCATCACTACTGCCACCCCCACCCCCACCCACAGGGCATATGTTGCCCATCACTACTGCCACCCCAACCCATAGGGGACCTGTTGCCCATCACTACTGCCTCCCCCACCCATAGAGACTATGTTGCCCAGCACTCCTGCCACCCCCACCCATAGTGGACCTGTTGCCCATCACTACTCCCACCCCCACCCATAGGGCTTATGTAGCCCATCACTACTGCCACCCCCACCCATAGGGCTTATGTTGCCCATCACTACTGCCACCCCCACCCATAGGGGACCTCTTGCCCATCACTACTGCCACCCCCACCCATAGGGACTATGTTGTCCATCACTACTGCCACACCCACCCATAGGGGACCTGTTGCCTGTCACTCCTGCCACCCCCACCCATAGGGCTTATGTTGCCCATCACTCCTGCCACCCCCACCCATAGGGCTTATGTAGTCCATCACTACTGCCACCCCCACCCAGAGGGCTTATGTTGCCCATCACTACTACCACCCCCACCCATAGGGCTTATTTTGCCCAACACTCCTGCCACCCCCACTCATAAGGGACCTGTTGCCCATCACTCCTGCCACCCCCACCCATAGGGGACCTGTTGCCCATCACTACTGCCACCCCCACCCATAGGGCTTATGTAGCCCATCACTACAACCACCCCCACCCATAGGGACTATGTTTCCCATCACTACTGCCACCCCCACCCATAGGGGACCTGTTGCCCATCACTACTGCCACCCCCACCCATAGGGGACCTGTTGCCCATCACTAATGCCACCCTCACTCATAGGATGTGTGATGCGCCACACATCCATCATACACCAACATTAGGTAAGTCAGCAAAATATATCCTGTAGGAAGGTGGAATCTGACTATATGGTTGCTCCCACTTTTTTCCTGGTGTTTTGCTGGTTTATGACTTAGTTGGACTGTGATCCTGCTATTCAGGGCCCCAGTCTCTCTGCTTTCTCTGTACAATGGTTTCCATGTACATTAGGTACATTTATAATTGGATTCTGGAGTGTTTTATAAGACCCTAGTATATGGTATACTATGTTCCTAGGGCATAGGTACCTCAGAAGCCTACCAGGGGCTGAAGCATGTGTTATGCCACCCCTGGGAAGCACTCCAAAATGGCACCACAGGTCTTCTACTGCAGCCTGGGTAATGGTGTGCTTGCACCCCTTACAGTGGTATAGGCTACCTATATCCACCTATATATAAAGACAAATATAAACCTATAAGTCACTCCTATGGCAGGCCTTGACAATCCTTAAGGCAGAGTGCTTGGTTTTGAGAGGGTGCCCAAGCATGAGCTGAGCCACTCTGCAGCTTTCGGAAATACTTCCTTATGGCTGTTCTGTTCTGTTCGCTGTAAATGCTAACTTTGGAATGGCTGCATCAAAACATGTTGTGTTTGGTGTCAAACATCTTGGAATACAACCCCCCCCGCCACTTATGGTGGCAGGGGTAGCATTCCACCCTTCTAGAGTGAGAGACATGTTCACACTGGTCAAACCCGGTAGGACTTTCCTGAACCCTGGCATCACAAAATGGATGTCTCTGCCACAGACACGGGTCTGGCCTCCTGCTGCTGACCGAAGCTTCGGCAGGGGAGGCCTGGACAATAGGTTTCCTGTCGAAGGGAGGTGTAACCACCTCCCCAGACAGGCAGATGTGTATTGGGGCTGGGCAGGAGCACTCTCTGGTGCTTTGAAATCCTGCACTGGGGGCACGTTTGCTGTCCCTGTGCATAGTCCAGTTCATACCGGTTGCAAGGGCTACCTGCCCCTGCTCTGGCACGAAACTGGACAAAGGAAATGGGTGTAACCACCCCTCTTTCCAAACCCTCCCATAGGTGGGTCCCTAGAGTATGTCCAACCCCCAAACTTAGTATAAGTATGGGAACCCAGTCCTAGAGACTGTAGATTACCCTGGACAAAACCCTGCAATGTACATCCTGGACCTTCGACTTTATGTACTGACTAGAAGACTGAAGAAATCTCCCTCGGGGTCAAGGAGCGACTCCCCTGCTTGGCAGGCACCAAAGAAGCAACTGACCGGTCTGCAATTCTGAAGCTCCAGCCGGACTCCAAAGTCTCTGCATCCCCAGAGGTAGATTTCCAGACTTCCCCGAGGCTACCCTGAGTCCACAGCAAAGCTGAGGCCCCTGGCTATCGTGGGTGACGTGGAACCATGACCCCTGGACACCGTGAACTTTTGCAGCAACACTATCTTCTGGGACTTCCTCGAAGTTGTGCTTTGGGCTCCTAGTAGCCCCAGTCTTGAGCACCTCCTGCACTGAAGATTGCTGGCCTCCACTCCACAAGTGACCTGTGGGCCAGTTTCAAGTGCGGCCGCTCGAGGCTTCTTCGCGATCGCTAGCCCGTTGGCTAGTAGGTTCCCACGAAGGAAACTCCTCTTCTACTTGGGCTTTCCTGGTTGCTCCAGACGTGCCCTGACTAACCCTCGCTGGGTGAGTCCCTCAGACCTTGCTGGTCTGCACCGCAGTCCTTTCTCTGAATTCCTGAGACTTGCCGTTGCAAAGGCTTGTTGGGTCCAATCTGGTCGCCGACACTGCAGCAATCGACAAACTTTGTGAGAAAGCTCGAATCCGGTTCATGGACTTCGTCGATGCCTCCTGGACCTCGTGGCTGAAGAGTCAAGACACCCATCAACTCACCTGAAGCACCCGACATCTTTGGGCATTGGTCCATCCTGCCCTCGGTCACTGGCTAGTGACCCAGACTCTGTCCCCTCTGCTTTCAGGTTCCTTCCATCCTAGATCCAGGCTTGGATCTCTTCGACACTTCTCCTCTTCACGGCAGCAGCAGTACTTTGCAGGCTTCCATTGCAATCGACGACGCGATCCGACATCAAAAGACACCTATGCACCCGGCTTCCCTGGGAGAGGTAACTCAAGTACTCCGGTGCTCCCATGGGTGCTCGCCCTAGAACTTCTTAAGTCCAAAAGGGTTTGGTCCTGACTCGATTCTAAGTGTCCCTAATCTCTGAATGTCCAACCGCAACATTGCCCATAGAAGATAACGGGAACCAGCGGCTGTGTTCACACACTGCATACAGTCCCCGTGGGTCCCCTGTGTCACTACGTTGCGTGGTTCCTTGGGGTCCCAGCGATTCTACAGGCTGTAGGCCTTGTGTCTAGTTCAGTCGTGGTTCTTATACCACTTTATTGGTATATGGTTTGGTACTCCCCTAAGGCCCAAACATGTATTTGTGCTATTACTGATGATTGCTCACTTGTAACTTAAGTACTTCGAACTCCAGTCTCATAAAGAGACTAGAGGGGTGTGTTTTAACCTAAATACATATATTTTAAATATATACCTGGTGTGGCTGTCCTTTCATTTGATCATTCAAGAGATTATATACTGGTAAAACAATCTGCTTTACCTTCCTCCTGAAGGCTGCTCTCCATAGCTACCGCTAGGATAGCTTTCAATAAAGGTTGTCTTTAACCTATCACCATAAGGGGTTGTTTGGACTGATACAAGGTGTCCACTAGAACTAGTGGACAGCATATATCAGGCCACCTTCTCACACATCCCCCTTAACATCATGACAACAGTGTGTAGTCTGTGACAAATGCCCAAAACAGTGATCATGATTTCGAACATACAATGTAGCTACCATCACATGTGTGACCAAAAACTGAGTGTGGCCTAAACAAGGCAAGCATCACTAGCACTGTGGCAATGTAAAAATAACACCCCCTCACTGTGTAGAACAAAAGTTAAGTGTGTGCTTCCAAACTGCAGCAGATGTTGAGCATTGTGGTGATGGGGTCCAAAACCCCCCTCATCACAGTGACCAAAAGGTAAGTGTCATCATGGACAAAGCTGCAAATGCCAAACAGCATGTATGATTTCTGGTCCCAACACATGAAACACTTTTGGGCCAAAGTAGTGGCTGTGTCCCATACCAACAGAGATGTGGTGAGGCTAACAGTGCTGTGATAACCTAACATACTCTCGGCCATGTGCAGACAAGCACCACCCATGGGGGCTGACAATGCATACAGTGTACAATGACACAAAAGCAGAAGTGACCATCACAAAGCATATACACATCTCAAAAGTAGGCACACAAATCAAAACAACCTGTGTAGACTGTAGGTGTCAGGTCACAAACTCCCATTCCATGGCAGCAATGGGACCTAGCAACCAGGATGAATGTGCACACTGATGTGATATGACTCACAGAGACAGCAGGGTAAATCACAAAAACAACATCCAGACAATGGCCCACAACAGCAATACCAATGCACTAATGCAGATGCACAAACACAAACAGGCAACCTCACTCTGCACATCAGACACAACATGTGTGTGTTTGTGTCTCAGTATCCCCAGGCAACTACACAACACATGAGGGGGGCTGAACCACAGTGAGACAGATGTGGACACAGTGCCATACAAAAGTAACCAATCAATGGGGCCCCCTTAGTGGGCAATCTGGCATTGTGAGATGAGAGGGAGCACAACAGACACATGTGACACAAGCTGGAAGGAACAGCAACTAACACAGCAAGAGACTGACACACAACAGCACTACCCCCAGGGACCAGACATTGGGGTGACACAAGCATGCATGACACCTCCACTGTGCTGACAAAGTTAGATGTTGTACAAACTGTGAAACCCCGATATGTGTCCTGTGCCACAAACGTACATCCCACCTACACAAACACAAATCACTCAGCATGGCCCATCATCCATGGACAAACGGGAGCTAAGGGCCCATCCATGCAAATATTTACATCAGTCCACCCTCAACACCACACACCCTGAATTGCACCAATGTGCATCTGTGAAGCCCACATGGACAGGTGACATTGCACATGCACCCATGACAAACACAGTAATGTTGGGAGGAATTAAGGTGCACAGACTCATCACACAAGGTCAGTTTACAACCCTGGTGAATGACAGACATACTGCACAGTATGCGGTACATGGCCATGACGTCAAAGCTCATGTGCAATACCTGCCACAGTCCCAAGGCAATGCAGAAGCCAAGGAGAGCCACAAGGCACACATGCTGACACCTGCAAACATTGGAGCCCTGAACCGGACAAGTGGGAGCAGTCACTCACACATACACATGTCTCAATCACTGAAAGGTATCACCTAGGGTCAACTACATGATATTGCAAACTAACAAGTGCCTTGCGGACCCCTGACTGTGTCCCATCTGCGTCTGACAACATCACCACAACTCAGAACTGACTAATCCCAATGATGAAACACCAATTAACAGTAGTGTGTCATGTGCCCACACATCTGGTAGCCCATGGCAATGTTGTGGGATGAACACAGTACCACTCAGCAAGCATCAACAACAGGAACATATCAAGGGAACACTGTCTGTGTATGAAAAAGGATGTGGACACACTCACACATGCCCACACAACACACAACATGGGCCCTGGCAATGTCACGGAACAACACCCTTACTTGAGGGCACTCAACTCCTGTGGAAGCTCAGCTGTGCCAAACATAGCCCCAGCAGGTCTCAGTCATGTCAGCAGAACACTTGGTCAGTCAGCCATCAGTTACCACACAATGAAGGTACTGGTCACAACAGACTGGCTACATGAGTCTCCCCTAAGTCACCTGCACATACTCAACAAATATGTACAGCAAGTTGCACAGAGGACCCAGTTGCTCCTACACCAATGATGCCCACACCTGTAGGTCCAGTGGAGATGCGCCCAAAGTCAGGGAAATAGACAAATTGGACAATGGGAAGTACATCATATGTGCATGGGTGCAAGCCACAGATGTGACCATGCAAATGAAATGTTCACAGAGATGTCCACAAATTGTTGATCATGACACACCCAGTTAGCTGCAAAGGATGACATGGATACCGACCAGAATAGGATACATATCTCATGGACCACATGGAGTACCTCACATCAACACCTCAGTATTCAACATTGGACACCAAGCATTACAGGTGCAAGGGCATGCTAAACATCATCAACCTAATGTACAGATAAATCAAGTTCACAAGGATAAAGAAAAAAGCTTTATTCAGCATATGAAAATTGAAACGTCCGTTCAAACAAAAGGCCAATGACCAGTCCATCATCAAATGACAAGAAGTGAACTTGAGTGACAACTGTCACACGTTGCTTGCCTGCACTGGAAGGACAGGGGACATCACCTCAGAGGGGCATACATGGGGGCAGGCCAGACACCACAGGGACAGGATCAGGGCTCAGCAGAAGGGGCAGTGAAGGGGTGGTGGATGCTGGAGAGTCACTTGCAACTGCAGTGGAGCTGACTGAAGTGGTGGGTGCAGTCACAACTGTGGGGCACAAGTCAGATGGGGTGGGTGCCGGCACAACTTCAGTGGGCAGGTCAGATGGAGTGGATTGGGTCCCCACTGCAATGCCCAAGTCAGACGGGGTGGTCGTAGACTCCACTGCAGTGCCTAAATCCATGTGAGCAGAATGGGGTGCAGGTGAGGTCGGCAGGACAGAGGGGGGGACACGGTCCCCACATCAGTGGCACTAACCGTCTGACCGGGTGTGGAGTAGCAAGTGGTGGGGTGGAGGGACTCAGCATTTTGGGAATGGTGTATCTGTGGGTGGGGGAACCCAGGGCAGAGTGTGGCAGGGGAATATCTGGAGTGGTGGCCTGGGGGATGGAGGACGGAGACTTTGCCTTGGAGTTGCGTGGCAGCGGTGGGCTCTTGCTCTTCTGGCTCCGGAGGGACTTGCGGGTGGGGGCCTCAGTCTGACTGTGCCTGGGGGAGGGTGTCCGGGTGTGAGGGGAACTCCCCTCTGTGTGTGGGGACTTCTTCTTCCCCTTGTAATCTGGATCTGCTGGGTCAGTAGGGAAGAGGCCAAGGTCAAAGACGAAGAGCTTCTGTGGAGATGGGGTTGCAGGTGAGGCAAGGGAAGGGGGCTGGGAGGGAGAGGTTTCGGAAGACTGTGGAGTGGTTGTGGATGACTGTGTGTGTGTCTGCAAACCAGCCCCTGTGAGTGTGGTATCAGTCCCCTGCACTTGCTTGTGTGCACGTCTAGCCCTTGGTTTGGGTGTTTGTGTGCTGCCCGTGTCTGTGGCTTTGTGAGAATGTGCAGGTGTGTGAGTGCTTGGGACAGGTAGGCTGCTAGGAATCGTGGGTGGTACAGGGGTAGGAGGGGTGCAGGACTGTTGGAGGAGGGACACTGCTGCCATCAGGGAGGAGGCCACGGACTGATTGGTCCTCTGTAGGGCAGACATGCCCGATGAAATGCCCTTCATGAACGACACCAGTTGTGTCAACAGAGTGGTGTGTGCATGGAGGACACTCAGCATCAATGTCTGCCCTACATGGATCTGTCTAAGTAAGTCCACAGACTCCTCACTCAGGGCAGCAGGGGACACAGGTGCAGGGGGTGCAGTGCCTGGCACAAAGGAGACATGCTTCCGAATACGGGAGCCTCCATGGACCTCTGGGATGGGAGCCGATGGGAGGGTGGTGATGGTGATGGTGGTGGTGGGGGTGGCGGGGACAGCCTCACTAGCTGGGGTTTGGTGGCTGCTGATACCCGCTTCCACAAGGGAGTCATCCTCAGAGCCGCTGTGGCCCTCAGCTGGGGTAGATGGTGCTGACGACTCCTCGGTGTGGCTCCACTCACCCTCCGTGCCACTGGGTCCCCCCGACTCCTCTCCTTCTGTCCCTGTCAGGCTCTGGCTCCTCCTGGTCCATGGAGCTGTCCCCTCCTGTGGCTGTGGATGTATCTGGATAGGAATAAGAAGAAAGAGAACAACATCACCTGCACTGACCGCACACACCACAGTGAGGACATCACATCACAGGGAAAGCCCTGGTATCATCAGCTGAACACTGCTCAAAGTGCCAACACTGTTTAGAATAAGCCAATTGTCATTCTCAACATCAACCATGGCACACATATCCCTCCTTGACTTGCAGCCATATGTCTGCTGCATGTTGGATGCTAATACCCCAATGTCCTGACCTGCACCACCCACACATTAGTTGGACATGTAATTGAACATGTAGGAGTATGTCACTATACACACAGCACATCTCTTGCCACTGATTCAGTACAGGTGTCTGGATGAAGGGATGGGCAGAGACTAATTTCACAGCAACACACACTATGATGTTCTCATGCCCTGATAGTCAATGCCACAATGGGGTGCATGGTGCACACTTGAACACAATGCTGGATCACTCATAGCAAGTTAAATGCCATGGCACTGGCATGCCTGGAAAGTCAGTCAACACTGTCTCCTGTCACAGGGGCAGGGCATCCAGACAACAACAGTAGGCACTGTGTCACATCATAGCTCAGGGGTAAAGCTAACTCTGCAGATGACAAGTGCACTTGCCCATCCCCTGCAAACAACATATCCAGGACCCAGAAGACCACACATCATGCAAATCAGACATATGAGTCTCTGCAAACACAACTTCCTGTACATTAGCACATCACAGTCTGCCGTGCATGTAACCCACCTGCCTGAAGTACACAGTTGCATACACCATTGTGAGCTGTCAGATAATCACACACCTATATGTCACACAGGTCTTGTCTCTCTCACAGTCACATCTCAGATGTCCTGCTGACCCTCAAAATCATGGACACCCCAGTTGTGCGTAACAGGAAGCCACAGCATAATGACAAAGAGGCAGACACCTGAAGGCAAATGCCACTAAGCACAACCTGTAAGTTGATACACATGAGTTTGATTACAGAGTGTTTCTAAATGCCCTTGAGTAGGCATGACTGCCCAGGTCTATGTGAAACAGTGTTTAGCCCTGGACAGTATTTAGGTGGCTAAGCAAGTGTGACACACTTGATATACATACTCCTGAGGCCCACAAATTGGAGTCCCCTGCTGCATGGGTTTGTTTGAAATACCCCAGCCACATGTGGCGAGTCAGACCAGCATTTGTAAAACATATCAAGGACACACACAGATCACATGTTAAATCCCAGGCATTGGGTAAACAATTGAACCACCCATGAAACACACAACAGAGTCACGGGAACAGATGCTGTCTGGAAGCTGAAGCATAGCTGACTGCAGGGACACAGTGCCCTATTGACACAAGCAACAGACTGTAGGGGCCACACCTGTGGAACAGATGAGGAGGGTGCATCACACAATTGAGGGACCTGAGTATTGGACTACAAGACCTACGTAATGTGGAAGTGTGACCAGGCCAAAAGATTGCAATTAGCATGTCAGACATAGTACACAGACTAGGCATGGACTTACCCCCTCCTTGCTGCTGTCTGGCCTTCAGCTACCTATCCAGGTCTGGGAAGACCACTGCCAGGATCTGCAGCATGTGGTGGGTCAGGGTCCAGTGTCCGCCCCTCCTGCGTGGAGGTGACAGCTTCAGCTGGACTCTAGCGATCCTCCAGGTCCAGCCCGAAGGTCCTGCCACCGTTTCTGGCAGTTGCGGATCCGGCGCTTGTAGACCCCCACCGAACGAACTGCCCGGGCGATGGTCAGCCATATCTCCTGCTTCTGGTGGGCATCAACCTGTGAGGATGACAAAGTTAAAATTCCATTAACTCACATGCCCCATATTTGTGCTGCACACATTTGGATATACATGTCATCATCACAAAGGAAAATGAGTTACACAGGTAGTGCAACCATGGGAAAGGACAAATGCCCTGCATGTCTGACATGTTAACAATACCTGGGAAGTTTAACCTTGCACTAATGTACTTTAGCAGCAGAACACCTGTTCATTACATGTACCTATACACTTTGGGGGATGAAAGTAGTCAGTGAGAATGCTTGCCACTGGTGTACACACTGCTAGTACTGCTAGTCAGACAACATTCAAAATTAGGAAGGAGCCCGTCCAGCAGGGCCTGGTTCTCCTCCTCAGTGAAGGCTGGGGCCCTCTCCAGAGTACGTGCCATTGCAGGAGCCAGAGACAACAGCAGTGGTAGCAGAGATGTGGTCCAGTAGCAGGTAGTGCAGGCAAGTGAGCTCCCTGGGGGACAGCCAGCCTTATATCTGTGCAGCAGAGGCAGAATCTGTGCCATATGTCCCCAGTGATAGGTCCAACACAGATGCATTCTATGAATCTGGGCAATCCATGAAAATGTAAGACTCGTACACGTCTTCTGCATCGTTCAAATCTTCACCTTTATGAAACACTAGGAATTGCAACATTATTGTAGGCATCCAACTGAATTTCCAGCGCACAACTCGTACAAGTTTTTAATCTGCATCCGTCTCCATGACAGTCCAGAGCCAATGGGTGCGCCCGGCTCGGTCAACTGACTGTACAACGTGTATTTTTGAAAATACACATGCACCCGTCTCCATACGATTTAATGGCCAAGGCGTAAGCCTGTCTCGCACCATGCCTGCCTGACTCGCATGCATGATAGTCACAAGCATCGGGCCTCATTGCAGTCAATGGCGAAGCGTACGCACGGCTCGGTCATGAACCGTACAATGCGTACGCATTGTCACCCGCGTCGGACCTCATTGCAGTCAATGGCAAAGCGAACGCATGGCTCGGCCATGAACCTCATTGGTGTGACTATTTGATGGATTAAACACAATTACTTGCCAGGGACACCTGTGCACACCTACCACGCTGCAGCATTGGCCACACAGTGTCCCATGGCATGTAAGGCTGCATTCCCTGTGTGTTGGGGGGCAACATTTGGTTTGTTGGGTGGCACTTTTGTTCAGCCACTCCCAGGCTGTGCACGTGTACATGGGGGCAGAATCCTTTGTGTGTTGTGCACATTACCACTGTGATGTGCAAATGTACAGCAATGGGCATGGGTCACGGAAACAGGTGCAGGTTGGATATGTTTAGGACATGTCACATACACCCTGAGTCCTGGGCGTGATGGCATGTATGTAAAAACAACAGTTGATGGACAGAATGCAGAACAATGTCATACATTCACCCCAGTACAGAGATCTGGGCCTAAATCCATCGTTTTTTTGCTCACCATGCCATTCCAGTTTGAACCCAGCCATATGCAAATCAGTCTTGACCCTGTGCCTCATGGGAACAGTCCAGCCCGAACTGCCAAGCCAGATCCTCCCTGGACTGGAACCAAGCATCCTAGGACCGGTTTCGGGGTTTCACCCCTCTTCAGCCAGGATAGCTTGATTCCAGTGGCATGGAGAGCACGGGACTCACGTCTGAGCATACCCGTCCCACTCGGGGTGACAAATGCAAAAACAACAGTTGATGGACAGAATGCAGAACAATGTCATACATTCACCCCAGTACAGAGATCTGGGCCTAAATCCATCGTTTTTTTGCTCACCATGCCATTCCAGTTTAAACCCAGCCATATGCAAATCAGTCTTGACCCTGTGCCTCATGGGAAAAGTCCAGCCCGAACCGCCAAGCTAGATCCTCCCTGGATTGGAACCAAGCATCCTAGGACCGGTTTCGGGGTTTCACCCTTCTTCAGCCAGGATAGCTTGATTCCAGTGGCATGGAGAGCACGGGACTCACGTCTGAGCATACCCGTCCCACTCGGGGTGACAAATGCAAAAACAACAGTTGATGGACAGAATGCAGAACAATGTCATACATTCACCCCAGTACAGAGATCTGGGCCTAAATCCATTGTTTTTTTGCCCACCATGCCATTTCAGTTTGAACCCAGCCATATGCAAATCAGCCTTGACCCTGTGCCTCATGGGAACAGTCCAGCCCGAACTGCCAAGCCAGATCCTCCCTGGACTGGAACCAAGCATCCTAGGACCGGTTTCGGGGTTTCACCCCTCTTCAGCCAGGATAGCTTGATTCCAGTGGCATGGAGAGCACGGGACTCACGTCTGAGCATACCCGTCCCACTCGGGGTGACAAATGCAAAAACAACAGTTGATGGACAGAATGCAGAACAATGTCATACATTCACCCCAGTACAGAGATCTGGGCCTAAATCCATCGTTTTTTTGCTCACCATGCCATTCCAGTTTGAACCCAGCCATATGCAAATCAGTCTTGACCATGTGCCTCATGGGAACAGTCCAGCCCGAACTGCCAAGCCAGATCCTCCCTGGACTGGAACCAAGCATCCTAGGACCGGATTCGGGGTTTCACCCCTCTTCAGCCAGGATAGCTTGATTCCAGTGGCATGGAGAGCACGGGACTCACGTGTGAGCATACCCGTCCCATTCGGGTTGACAAATGCAAAAACAACAGTTGATGGACAGAATGCAGAACAATGTCATACATTCACCCCAGTACAGAGATCTGGGCCTAAATCCATCGTTTTTTTGCTCACCATGCCATTCCAGTTTGAACCCAGCCATATGCAAATCAGTCTTGACCCTGTGCCTCATGGGAACAGTCCAGCCCGAACTGCCGAGCCAGATCCTCCCTGGACTGGAACCAAGCATCCTAGGACCGGTTTCGGGGTTTCACCCCTCTTCAGCCAGGATAGCTTGATTGCAGTGGCATGGAGAGCACGGGACTCACGTCTGAGCATACCCGTCCCACTCGGGGTGACAAATGCAAAAACAACAGTTGATGGACAGAATGCAGAACAATGTCATACATTCACCCCAGTACAGAGATCTGGGCCTAAATCCATCGTTTTTTTGCTCACCATGCCATTTCAGTTTGAACACAGCCATATGCAAATCAGTCTTGACCCTGTGTCTCATGGGAACAGTCCAGCCCGAACCGCCAAGCTAGATCCTCCCTGGATTGGAACCAAGCATCCTAGGACCGGTTTCGGGGGTTTCACCCTTCTTCAGCCAGGATAGCTTGATTCCAGTGGCATGGAGAGCACGGGACTCACGTCTGAGCATACCCGTCCCACTCGGGGTGAAAAATGCACAAACAACAGTTGATGGACAGAATGCAGAACAATGTCATACATTCACCCCAGTACAGAGATCTGGGCCTAAATCCATTGTTTTTTTGCTCACCATGCCATTCCAGTTTGAACCCAGCCATATGCAAATCAGTCTTGACCCTGTGCCTCATGGGAACAGTCCAGCCCGAACTGCCAAGCCAGATCCTCCCTGGACTGGAACCAGGCATCCTAGGACCGGTTTCGGGGTTTCACCCCTCTTCAGCCATCATAGCTTGATTCCAGTGGCATGGAGAGCACGAGACTCACGTCTGAGCATACCCGTCCCACTCGGGGTGACAAATGCAAAAACAACAGTTGATGGACAGAATGCAGAACAATGTCATACATTCACCCCAGTACAGAGATCTGGGCCTAAATCCATCGTTTTTTTGCTCACATGCCATTCCAGTTTGAACCCAGCCATATGCAAATCAGTCTTGACCCTGTGCCTCATGGGAACAGTCCAGCCCGAACTGCCGAGCCAGATCCTCCCTGGACTGGAACCAAGCATCCTAGGACCGGTTTCGGGGCTTCACCCCTCTTCAGCCAGGATAGCTTGATTCCAGTGGCATGGAGAGCACGGGACTCACGTCTGAGCATACCCGTCCCACTCGGGATGACAAATGCAAAAACAACAGTTGATGGACAGAATGCAGAACAATGTCATACATTCACCCCAGTACAGAGATCTGGGCCTAAATCCATGTTTTTTTTGCTCACCATGCCATTCCAGTTTAAACCCAGCCATATGCAAATCAGTCTTGACCCTGTGCCTCATGGGAACAGTCCAGCCCGAACCGCCAAGCTAGATCCTCCCTGGATTGGAACCAAGCATCCTAGGACCAGTTTTGGGGTTTCACCCTTCTTCAGCCAGGATAGCTTGATTCCAGTGGCATGGAGAGCACGGGACTCACGTCTGAGCATACCCGTCCCACTCGGGGTGACAAATGCAAAAACAACAGTTGATGGACAGAATGCAGAACAATGTCATACATTCACCCCAGTACAGAGATCTGGGCCTAAATCCATCGTTTTTTTGCTCACATGCCATTCCAGTTTGAACCCAGCCATATGCAAATCAGTCTTGACCCTGTGCCTCATGGGAACAGTCCAGCCCGAACTGCCGAGCCAGATCCTCCCTGGACTGGAACCAAGCATCCTAGGACCGGTTTCGGGGCTTCACCCCTCTTCAGCCAGGATAGCTTGATTCCAGTGGCATGGAGAGCACGGGACTCACGTCTGAGCATACCCGTCCCACTCGGGATGACAAATGCAAAAACAACAGTTGATGGACAGAATGCAGAACAATGTCATACATTCACCCCAGTACAGAGATCTGGGCCTAAATCCATGTTTTTTTTGCTCACCATGCCATTCCAGTTTAAACCCAGCCATATGCAAATCAGTCTTGACCCTGTGCCTCATGGGAACAGTCCAGCCCGAACCGCCAAGCTAGATCCTCCCTGGATTGGAACCAAGCATCCTAGGACCAGTTTTGGGGTTTCACCCTTCTTCAGCCAGGATAGCTTGATTCCAGTGGCATGGAGAGCACGGGACTCACGTCTGAGCATACCCGTCCCACTCGGGGTGACAAATGCAAAAACAACAGTTGATGGACAGAATGCAGAACAATGTCATACATTCACCCCAGTACAGAGATCTGGGCCTAAATCCATTGTTTTTTTGCCCACCATGCCATTTCAGTTTGAACCCAGCCATATGCAAATCAGTCTTGACCCTGTGCCTCATGGGAACAGTCCAGCCCGAACTGCCAAGCCAGATCCTCCCTGGACTGGAACCAAGCATCCTAGGACCGGTTTCGGGGTTTCACCCCTCTTCAGCCAGGATAGCTTGATTCCAGTGGCATGGAGAGCACGGGACTCACGTCTGAGCATACCCGTCCCACTCGGGGTGACAAATGCAAAAACAACAGTTGATGGACAGAATTCAGAACAATGTCATACATTCACCCCAGTACAGAGATCTGGGCCTAAATCCATCGTTTTGTTGCTCACCATGCCATTCCAGTTTGAACCCAGCCATATGCAAATCAGTCTTGACCCTGTGCCTCATGGGAACAGTCCAGCCCGAACTGCCAAGCCAGATCCTCCCTGGACTGGAACCAAGCATCCTAGGACCGGTTTCGGGGTTTCACCCCTCTTCAGCCAGGATAGCTTGATTCCAGTGGCATGGAGAGCACGGGACTCACGTCTGAGCATACCCGTCCCACTCGGGGTGACAAATGCAAAAACAACAGTTGATGGACAGAATGCAGAACAATGTCATACATTCACCCCAGTACAGAGATCTGGGCTTAAAACCATCGTTTTTTTGCTCACCATGCCATTCCAGTTTGAACCCAGCCATATGCAAATCAGTCTTGACCCTGTGCCTCATGGGAACAGTCCAGCCCGAACTGCCAAGCCAGATCCTCCCTGGACTGGAACCAAGCATCCTAGGACCGGTTTCGGGGTTTCACCCCTCTTCAGCCAGGATAGCTTGATTCCAGTGGCATGGAGAGCACGGGACTCACGTCTGAGCATACCCGTCCCACTCGGGGTGACAAATGCAAAAACAACAGTTGATGGACAGAATGCAGAACAATGTCATACATTCACCCCAGTACAGAGATCTGGGCCTCAATCCATCGTTTTTTTGCTCACCATGCCATTCCAGTTTGAACCCAGCCATATGCAAATCAGTCTTGACCCTGTGCCTCATGGGAACAGTCCAGCCCGAACTGCCGAGCCAGATCCTCCCTGGACTGGAACCAAGCATCCTAGGACCGGTTTCGGGGTTTCACCCCTCTTCAGCCAGGATAGCTTGATTGCAGTGGCATGGAGAGCACGGGACTCACGTCTGAGCATACCCATCCCACTCGGGGTGACAAATGCAAAAACAACAGTTGATGGACAGAATGCAGAACAATGTCATACATTCTCCCCAGTACAGAGATCTGGGCCTAAATCCATCGTTTTTTTGCTCACCATGCCATTTCAGTTTGAACCCAGCCATATGCAAATCAGTCTTGACCCTGTGTCTCATGGGAACAGTCCAGCCCGAACCGCTAAGCTAGATCCTCCCTGGATTGGAACCAAGCATCCTAGGACCGGTTTCGGGGTTTCACCCTTCTTCAGCCAGGATAGCTTGATTCCAGTGGCATGGAGAGCACGGGACTCACGTCTGAGCATACCCGTCCCACTCGGGGTGACAAATGCACAAACAACAGTTGATGGACAGAATGCAGAACAATGTCATACATTCACCCCAGTACAGAGATCTGGGCCTAAATCCATTGTTTTTTTGCTCACCATGCCATTCCAGTTTGAACCCAGCCATATGCAAATCAGTCTTGACCCTGTGCCTCATGGGAACAGTCCAGCCCGAACTGCCAAGCCAGATCCTCCCTGGACTGGAACCAAGCATCCTAGGACCGGTTTCGGGGTTTCACCCCTCTTCAGCCAGGATAGCTTGATTCCAGTGGCATGGAGAGCACGGGACTCACGTCTGAGCATACCCGTCCCACTCGAGGTGACAAATGCAAAAACAACAGTTGATGGACAGAATGCAGAACAATGTCATACATTCACCCCAGTACAGAGATCTGGACCTAAATCCATTGTTTTTTTGCTCACCATGCCATTCCAGTTTGAACCCAGCCATATGCAAATCAGTCTTGACCCTGTGCCTCATGGGAACAGTCCAGCCCGAACTGCCGAGCCAGATCCTCACTGGACTGGAACCAAGCATCCTAGGACCGGTTTCGGGGTTTCACCCCTTTTCAGCCAGGATAGCTTGATTGCAGTGGCATGGAGAGCACGGGACTCACGTCTGAGCATACCCGTCCCACTCGGGGTGACAAATGCAAAAACAACAGTTGATGGACAGAATGCAGAACAATGTCATACATTCACCCCAGTACAGAGATCTGGGCCTAAATCCATCGTTTTTTTGCTCACCATGCCATTTCAGTTTGAACCCAGCCATATGCAAATCAGTCTTGACCCTGTGCCTCATGGGAACAGTCCAGCCCGAACTGCCAAGCCAGATCCTCCCTGGACTGGAACCAAGCATCCTAGGACCGGTTTCGGGGTTTCACCCCTCTTCAGCCAGGATAGCTTGATTCCAGTGGCATGGAGAGCACGGGACTCACGTGTGAGCATACCCGTCCCACTCGGGGTGACAAATGCAAAAACAACAGTTGATGGACAGAATGCAGAACAATGTGATACATTCACCCCAGTACAGAGATCTGGGCCTAAATCCATCGTTTTTTTGCTCACCATGCCATTCCAGTTTGAACCCAGCCATATGCAAATCAGTCTTGACCCTGTGTCTCATGGGAACAGTCCAGCCCGAACTGCCAAGCCAGATCCTCCCTGGACTGGAACCAAGCATCCTAGGACCGGTTTCGGGGTTTCACCCCTCTTCAGCCAGGATAGCTTGATTCGAGTGGCATGGAGAGCACGGGACTCACGTCTGAGCATACCCGTCCCACTCGGGGTGACAAATGCAAAAACAACAGTTGATGGACAGAATGCAGAACAATGTCATACATTCACCCCAGTACAGAGATCTGGGCCTAAATCCATCGTTTTTTTGCTCACCATGCCATTCCAGTTTGAACCCAGCCATATGCAAATCAGTCTTGACCCTGTGCCTCATGGGAACAGTCCAGCCTGAACTGCCAAGCCAGATCCTCCCTGGACTGGAACCAAGCATCCTAGGACCGGTTTCGGGGTTTCACCCCTCTTCAGCCAGAAGTTGCAGTGAGACCTGTAGCCACAATTCAGATGTGCACCCACAGTCTGTGTGCATGTTGTGTCTCAGATGTGGTTGATCAAATGTGCCTAATGGGAGACAGTCTCCACATCCATGTGGTATATGCAGCAACCTTGATGGTGTGTGTGTGTCTAAGAGACGTACATGTAGGGCCTGCAGGGAAAACTGTGGCTACTACCTGTGGGACTCACTTTTGCATTGTAGTGTGTACGTGATACGCCATGTCCATGCCATTGTCGATGTGGCAATACAGGGACCCTGGGTATCTGCATGGCAAAGATCTGTGATGCCTGGGAGACATCAGTCCTCACTTGTCACTGTGGTGTGTGTTTGTAACGTCACAGCAGTACATAGGTCAGGTGATACAGCCAACTGATTGGCCATTGCACTACATGGGACTTATGTGGACATGTGGAATTGAGATGTGAGGTGATGGTCATGTAGGTGACATATGTATCCATGCCCAACAGCACACACCTCAGTACATTGTGTAATGTCATGATGTATCATGTGATATTGAGCCTGGTCATGGCCACATGGGTGGATGAACCGACAATCTTCCTTTGTTCATCTCTGTTCTGCAGGGCACCAGCTGTCCATCGACCCTTCCCAGACCTTCAAACCATGCAGGAATGCGACTGCATCTGACGGTACCGCTTCACCAGGCCTCTGATTGAGGAGTTGGCGGAGCAGTTGGCACCACATCTGCTACCTGGCCGGACATACCCTACAGCACTGAGCCCAGAGGTGAAGGTGATGGCAGCCCTGCACTTCTTTGCTACTGATACCTTCCAGTACACTGTGGCTACAGCAGGTGGGATGTCACAAACTATGTTTAGTCGTGTGCTACGTGATGTCTTGGAGGGGATGTTGCATTTCCTTGACCTGTACATCAAGTTCCCTAGCCCAGCTGAACTCCCTGAAATAAAGGATGCCTTTTATACACTGGGCAGGATGCCGAACGTCATTGGATGTATTGATGGGACACATGTGGCCCTGATACCACCACAGGCACATGAGCAGGAATACCGTAACAGGAAACATTTCCACTCGATCAATGCTCTGGTGGTATGTCTTGCAGACATGTGTATCACACATGTGTGTGCACGGTTCCCTGGTTCTGCGCACGATGCCTACATAATGAGGAGTAGTCGATTTGCAACACTGATGTCACAGATGCCAGATCAGCGTGCCTGACTTGTCGGTGTGTACTGACTGTTTATCATTGTGTGTGTTTGTCAATGTTGTATTCCGCACTCCTACAAAACTCAGCTACTTGGTCACTTTTTGTGGGTAGGTGACTCCGGATACCCCAACATGCCGTGGTTGCTGACACCCCTCAGGAACCCTGTGACACCAGCCGAGATGCGCTAAAATGAGGCACATGGTCAGTGCAGGTGGGTGATTGAGCGGACATTCAGACTCCTGAAAAGCCGCTTTCGCTGCCTGGACAAGACCGGAGGGGTCCTCCCATATGACACTGCAAAGGTGTGCAAAATAATTCTTGCATGCTGCTTGCTACACAACATGGCAGTGCAGAAGAAGGTGCCTCTCATCCAGGATGATGATGACCAACCTCCGCCACCTGTGGAGGATCCCGGCCTGGGCCACGATGCCAGTGATGATGAGGATGAGAGTGACGTTCGCTCACAGCTCATTAACAACTTCTTCACCTGAATGTGAGTTTCCAGGGTCGTTATGTCAATGTATGGAGTTAGCCTGGAATGTGTTGTGGCTGCTCTGTTGCTGTCTGAGTGTGTCTGTTTGCCACTTGACTGGATGCGTGCAATGATGTGTCCATTCAGGTGGTGTGCACTCCACAATAGGGTAGTACTGCTAACTTGTTTCTGTGTAGGTTTCTTGTGACATGTTTTGTGCATGTGTATTGCATTTCTCTCCTCTTCTGCTGTGCTTTTGACTATGTCTTGTGTCTGTCCTTCACAGGGTAATTTGCCTGTTGTTTGGTCAACACTGACCCCCAACACCCAGAATCCGACACCAGTGTGGGAGTAGTCAATTGACATCAGGTGATGTGCCACACACCCCTGCACTACAATTCTCAGACACTCTGTGACCGTATGTCCACCGTAATGTACAATTGCCTTGCAACTATTTTTGAATAAACATGTTGCTGATGTGTAATGAACCTGTGCTATGCTTTGTTAGGTGCGTTGTCTGTCTTCCCATATCTGAGTGACATTTGCTTACCTCACCTGTGGACTTGTTACCAATGACTGTGGATAGGTGTTGTGTTTGGGCATACCTATGTGTTTCAGGTCAACATCATTGTGTGGGATGAGTAACATGGCCATGGTGAGTATGTGTTGTGTTGCCATAGTGGTGTGTCTCCCTCACATGTGTCACATCACCATGACTCACCTAACATTGGTCACATTGTTGCAGTATTTGGCATGCACTGTGTTGTGTAGCAGATCGATATCTCCATGACACATGACAAGTTGGAATCACAACAGAGGCAAGTATGGTGTACTGGTGAGTTTATTTTCGAACATGTGTGAGGAAAGTGCACAGGATGGTGTGTGCTGTACATTGGTTTTGGAATCCAAAGTTCACATTAGAGTTGGAAGTGCTGGTAGAGGGCTGTAGGATCGAGGAACATGGCGGCCGTAGTGTGAGCGGTCACGGGTGCGTTTCTCTCACTCGCCTCTAACTGCGTGATGGCGGGCTAATGCGGTTACCCTTTGAACGCCGACTCCGGTGATCGTTCTAGCGATGAGAGAGGAGTGTTGGAGGCGCCGCCCCCCCTGTCCTTTCTCGGTTGAGAAGAACGCGCTCGATTCCCAGGGCAAAGGCGGAGCCGTCTCCGGGAACTCGCGCTGGAAGTGGGAGGCGGCGGCAGCAGCGCGAGGAGGCAACGCTCTGCACTCACAGCTCTGGCGGTCGTTGTGGGGAAGCCCAGTACAATGTCCACATCCCAGAGTCGACAGATTGGTGTTGAAGGTAGGGGGGGCACGGTTGGAGTGTAAAACCCAGACCGAGGTCTCCGTGGGGGGTTCCTTTTTTGAAACACTGGGATGGCGAGAGGCTGGTTTCCCCTACCACTTTGCTGGCGGTTTTGAGATCTGCAAGGGGTCCGAAGAATATATTTGTTGAGGTGGTGTGTGTAGGGGGTGCTATCCAAAAGGGGGGGCCGCCGGCTCATTGGGCTGTATGGAGAAAAGTACAAAACTATATGAGGGCATTTCCCCACTCAAGTTAAGTAGATATTCCTTGCGAGCAAGAGCAGCACACCTAGCCGCTAATAGGGATATTGTACATTTTTCTCAAAGGGTTCCAGCGCCCGTGGCAACAATCCCTGAGGTTACAACTAGAGAGCTACCCACGGAGTCAATCCATGGGCAGTCAAAGGGGAAGTCAAGATTGGTAGAAAGGAGGAAAAAAAACCTTGTGACTAAAACTAAAGTCACTCCATCCCTGAAAACATACTACCAGGTTATCTCACTCATATCTTCAGCTAAACCCCCCCTACCGCTAAACAAAGTCATGCCTAGCCCTACACAACAGGTGGGGGTAGCTCCTCCAACAGACACATCGAATGCACTTCAGTCACCCCCTGATCTGTCTCTTATTTCTACACCTAAAGAGAAGGTGGGGAGGCCAGTAAAGATTAAGACAGCCAAGAAGGCTACAATCAGCGACAATAGGGGTCTAAATCAAGTGCTAAATAAACAACATGCAAAATTTACCCCTATAATGTCATTAGAACAAGACCCGCCTACAGGAACAGTCCTCTCCAATAGATTCTCAGTGTTAGAGGTTCAAGAGGAGGACCAAGAGGAGGAAGTCCATAACAAGGATCAAGAACAAGGTCAAATGGAAATTGGACCAGCGATCAATCAGAGAGATTCAAGCTATCTGACTTCAGATGCCTCAACATCAGACCCACGCTCATTAGCAGATCTGCTGTTAGCAATGAAGGAAGAAATGACATCCAGGTTTACTATTTCAGAGACAAACCAAGGCTAGAAGAGATAAATAGTTTGGCGGCAAAAGCACAATTAAGATTCCCAGCTACCCTTCGGGTCATGTGGAAGAACCATATGCACATGTTGCGGACACTGGAAGATGTCGATATATTCATTGCCAAAATCCTGCAAGAGAAAAAGGGTGGGTAACATAACAGGAGGGAGACATAGATACTAAACCGGAAGGTTTGGTCAGTTCCGCCCACAACATCTCAGTCTTTAGATAGGGGAGAGCACGAGAGGAAAGCACCCGAACAGGCTTAGATCAGCCTAATAGGAGGGAGGGTTCCTCAAGGGTTAGGGAACAATGGGAGGGTAAAGGGTCACGCAGGGGAGATTAAGGGGTTAAGAGTGGGAGGGGGGTTGAGAGGGGGGAAACACTAGGTGGGGGCAGAGCAAGGGGAGGGAAAATAAAAATAAAAATACCTCATCGCACCAATATTTAGGTTTAGCTAACAGTAATAAAGTAATAAGGAAGAATGTTTACTCTAAGGAAAACTCATGGCAACAACCAGTAGGATGAATAAAACCCGTAAAATCCAGTATATCTCTTGGAATTTAAATGGCCTGAGGTGCGAGCGTAGGCATAGATTGATATTAAAATACTTAGAGCTCGCACCAGCACAGATATGTCTACTGCAAGAGACACATTTACACTTAGTTGAATTTCAAGCGGTCTTTTCAAAGACCCCATGGGTACAGTGCTTTTGTGCCTTACAACAAGTAACGAACATCCGAGGGGTAGCAATCATTGTAAAAAAGGGGTTTCCATGTAGGATCAAGTCAGTTCAAATGGACCAATCAGGTAGATGGATAATTGCCCTCCTAGATATCGGGGGAGTCGAAATGACTTGTGCATCCTACTATGGACCAAATTCAGATGACCCCTCATACTTAGCTAAATTACAAGGTAGCCTTATGTTAGTAAATCCTCCCCTGATAGTAGGAGGGGATTTTAATGTAAAACTCGATCCAGTTAAAGACAGCTCCCACGCAAGTCATACAACAGCAACTCCAAAATCACGAAGGGTCTTGAAAAATTTAATTTCAAACTTAAATTTAGTCGATCTATGGAGAGCCAAGGTTAGCAACACCCAGGGATTCACCTATTATAGTAAAAAATATAATCATTCCTCCCGGATAGATTATATACTGGTGAATAAAGAAGCGTTAACAAGTTTTACAAGCATAATGGTTTTGCCAACACATTTATCAGACATGCACCTTTATCAGTAGCTTATGCGATTAGCGTTAAACTTTCCCAAACCCGATGGACCCTGAACAGAGCAATGTTATTGAACCCAGAAATAATCCAATCTGTTAGTAGCTCTTCCTCAGAAGTCTTTTCTATTAACCTGGGATCAACCTCCATAGACCACGTATGGGATGCCTATAAGGCTAACTTAAGAGGTTTAATACAAGTACAAATAAGTTTATAAAATCGAATAAAGACCCCGGAACTAAATACCCTTGAGGGAAAGATTACTATGTTGGAGACTGAAAGGAGAGAGGCTCCAATCGGAGGTGCGGGGAAATTAGATCTGATAAATAGTAAATTGGAGGAGGCAAGACTAAACTTTTTAGAAGAGAAGTGTAAGGCGCAATGGCAGACTAGAAACATGGAGGTCTTTGAATACGGGGAGAAAGCGGGGGCAATTCTGGCCTGGAAGGCAAGATTAGATAGGGCAAAGAACGATATCAATGAGTTATATATTGACAGTAGCCGAAATAAATCCAGCAACCCGGAGGAAATACAGAAGACTTTCTTTACACTATTTTCAGACCTATACAAGGAAGACCTAGAACCCTCCTAAGCCCAGATATCTAATTAGTTAAAAGATAAGTCTCTTCCAGTTTTAACGGAGGCCTCCAAGATGGCTCTGGATGCTCCCATTACTACAGAGGAGATTTCGATCCAAATAAAGCGGTTAAAAAACAAAAAAGCAGCAGGGCTTGATGCCCTCCCTAACGAAATATACAAATTACTTCAAGATGACCTTTTACCAATACTCCACAGCCTTTTCAACTCAATCTACCGTCCCAATGGGGTGATGCCTAGATCATGGAGTGAGGCCACGTTGGTGTTAATTTTAAAACCCGGGAAGGACCCTTTGGCGGCAGATTCCTACCGTCCAATTTCTCTGCTCAATGCAGACTCTAAAATCTTCATGGGCATTTTAGCAGAGAGACTGGCGAAGTTAGCTCCTAGTTTAATTAACTCTGACCAGAAAGGCTTCATACAAGGAAGGGTTATTCAAGATCAAACCCAACTTTTGATCGGAAACATAGATCTGGCAGAAGCAAGAAAAGACCCACTGGCAGTAGTGGCAGGAGACGCCGCCAAAGCATTCGATCGCGTTTGTTGGAGATATCTGTGGCATGTTTTGGAGGTCATGGGAATAGGCCCTGTATTTATACAAACTATTAAGCACTGTTACTCAGGTGCCTCGGCTAAAATCCTCCTAAATAGCTCACTAACTCCTAGCTTTCCTATTCAGAGAGGGACAAGGCAGGGATGTCCCCTGTCTCCCCTTTTGTTCAACCTCTATATAGAACCCCTAGCCCAAACTATCAGACTGAATAATGACATTACTCCTTTTAAATCATTAAGCTCCGAATGTAAATTGGCACTTTACGCAGACGACGTGATTCTTTACCCTAACGATCCTGAGAATGCAATCCCACAATTGGAATTTACGTTAAGGGAATTTGGTAAGGTCTCAGGGTATCGGGCCAACTCAGATAAAACCGAGATAATGTGCTGGAACACCACATACAACAGTGGCCCCCTGAGTAAGGAATTTAGATATCTTGGAATAAAAATTGTCAAAGATTTAAATAAAATTACATCAATAAACCTTGGGAAAATCGAAAAAGACATAGATTATTTATTTGCCAAATGGAAGAACCTCCCTTTGACCATCTTTGGAAGGGTAAACTTGGTCAAAATGTCTGTGCTCCCTAAACTAACCTATATTTTCAATGCTATTCCATTAACCTTTCCTGGTAAAACCATAGCCAAGATACAGGGTAAAATAGGTAGCTTTATTTGGGGCCAAAAAACAGCTAGGTTGTCGTGGAAGAAGCTTAGGAGGAAGTTACTTAAAGGAGGATTAGCCTTACCTGACATCAACTGGTATCTTATGGCCTTCCAGTTCAAAGCTGTTAGAATGCTACTAACCTACCCAGACACAATTGCATGGGGGAGAGCACTGCGGGAAATGGTGTTAGTTGAGGGCGGCAGCCGGCAAGGCGGGTTTTTGTACAAATATGGTGCACCAAGGTTTTTTAAAAGGGTCCGGCTAAAGGTATTGAAATCTGCCTTATCAAACTGGTATCAAATGAGGAAGATATGGGGTATTGGCTACTTTTCGAATTTTGCTCCAATTTGGGATTCCCCAGGGACTCCTCCTTGTATGTGTGACAGTTTGGCAATACCAATTAAAAACTCAGGTATGGAGAGGTGGTCAGAACTGGTTGACTCAGAGGGTATCCTTCCTTGGGAAATACTGTCAGTCAAAGTAGGCCCTCACCTTTCAAGGTTTAAATATCTACAATTAAAAAGTTGGTACGAGTCAGAAAAGCATAACATCGCTGGAAACTGGGAACTAGAGCAATTATTACAAGATTCGTCCCCGAGGAAGAAGGAGATAGCCTTATGGTATGCTCAAATTCAGGAAGCAGAGGAAATCAAGACCCCCTCTCCCTCCTCAGTTTGGAATGGATCACCCTTAGACAACCGCATTGAGGAGTTATTTAATCCATCATTAAAATTATTGTGTAAATACATAAAGCCGGCATCCCTGAAGAAAAATCACTTTTTTGTAATAAACAGACTATACTATACCTCAGCCAAAATTGCAAAATTTGCCCCAATCCCACCCCCAAGCTGCCCAAGATGCAGTCTTGAACAAGCCAACGATCTACACATTTTCTTCCAGTGCCCTGAACTAACAGCATATTGGAAAGGCTTGAAAGATATTCTGTCATCCATATTAGAAGTAGATATAGTTGTAGACCTATCCCTGGTGTTTTTTGGTAAGAACGATTCAATCAATGGCGTGCTCTCACAGGACCATTTGATCCTCGTTCTATACCTGATCCTCCTGGCAAGAAGAGAAATCTGTATTAAGTGGAAGGACAACATCACTCCGGGCAAGGAAGAACGGTTGAGAGCCGCCATAAGAATGGCGCGATTAGACCAAGACACCAAGGATGACAGTCATCATAACATTTGGCAACCCCTGACAAGTTGGGCACGGCAGAGACACCTGATTTGATTCGATTCGATCTACCAACGAATCAAAAAAACAAAAGATCTTCACCTAAAAGGTCCTATGATTACACCAGTCCTCAAATACGAGAGGAAGGCCGTGGGGCCTAGACGGAAACAGTGAGCCAAAGAGGTCCTCAGGAACGAGAAAATGTTGGCTTGTCAAATCTGTGGAAGTCTTTGGTGAGATGAGGACAAAAAAAAAAAAAAAGGAAGTGCTGGTAGATGAAATGTCCAGAGTAAAGTCCACAGTCATCTGCTACATTGGACCAACATGAACCCTCCATGTCATGTGGGCGAGTTGTGTGCGATTGAACAAGGTGAACGGGTTGCGCACAAAGAACATTGTCCAGACCAGGTTTAGAGGCCCTGGGGGATGTGCTGGGACATCTGCCTCTCACATGTCCTTCTTCGGACAACCCCTCTTCTTCTTGGGGGGGGGTCCTCAGGTGCAGGCCTCTGCGGTGCAGGGGACTCTCCACCAGAGTCCTCCTCCCTCCCTGTGGCGCTAGCAGATGGTGTTTCAACAGATATTGTGGGCACACAGGGAGGTGTGGACAGGTTTGTGTTGATCTGGCGGAGGCATTGGAATATGTCCTGATGCACCGCAGTAAGGGCATCCCACTTTGCCTCCATGTGGGCATGGTGGGCAGCCTGTCCTGTTGTATGTCCTTGAGGATCCCCACTACCTGGCCAAATCCTCCAGTGCTATCCTGGTTCGCATCTATGATGTGTGCCAGTTGGGGGTCATCATGCAGTCCAGACCCCTCTGCAAGGTGCGCCCTCTGCCTTCCACCCCTCCCAGCACCCCTATTCACACGGGCAGGACAAGCGGCCGGACACACAGGTGACACTGGGACCCCTTGGGTGGTGTTGCTGGTGGTGTTTGCTGTAGCTTCCAGGGATCCTGTGTCCCTGTGCAGTGGGTGTTCAGTGGCCTTGGTCTTTCCGTGTTGGCGGGGGTGCCCTGTCGGTTTCCAGATGCTGGAGGCGTGGGTACAGGGGGTGCAGATGTTGATGCTGCTGGTGCTGCATGATGACTCACACCGGAGGGGTCAGGTTGGTCGTCGTCATCCGAAGAGGACGGAGACAGATTCAAACCAGAGAGCTCACTGTCCACCAGAGTCTGGAACTGTGAATCCTCTTCATTTGGTGCTGGGTCCCCAGCACCACCTGTGTTTGGAAGAGACACACAATGTAAGTTATGTTTCTTTAGGCATCAATGGTTCACTAACATGACATTTTCTACTGTACGAACCGATGCCTGCCTGTACACTGCTTTTTTCCAGCTTGTCATGGACAGAGTTTGATATTGTTGTTGCCCATTTCCCAGCAGGGCCTTGTGCTCCCCACAACTGAGCCCAGTGTCAGATATCTTGTCAGTCCCTTCCCACTCCCTGTGGGGCGAGCATGGTTCAGTGTTTGCTTGCTGGGCCATGTGGGTGGGTGTGAATTGTCTGTGACTGCAACTCCCATCATACTCTTGGCTACACCCCCTTCCCAGCATGCCCATACTTCCTCTCTCTTGTCTCTGCTTCCCTGTGAGGGGGTGTGACAGCAATGGCAAGGTGGCTGACTGTGAAATCCTGGTGTTTGTTGTTGCCCACTTCCCAGCAGGGCCTTGTGCTCCCCACAACAGAGCCCAGTGTCAGACATCTTGTCAGTCCCTTCCCACTCCCTGTGAGGCGAGCATGGTTCAGTGTTTGCTTGCTGGGCCATGTGGTTGGGTGTGGATTGTCTGTGACTGCAACTCCCATCATACTCTTGGCTACACCCCCCTTCCCAGCATGCCCATGCTTCCTCCCTCTTGACTCTGCTTCCCTGTGAGGGGGTGTGACAGCAATGGCAAGATGGCTGACTGTGAAATCCTGGTGTTTGTTGGCTACAAGTCCAAAGAGAGCCCCTGTTCTTCACACAGCAGCACCCAGTACGGGGTATCTTTTGCTGATATTTCACAGAGGTGTGGGTCAATGCATTCTACCCGGTGAGTTGTGTGGAGTTTGTGCTGAGAGGGGTGTGTCTCCCCATGCTGG
Organism: Triturus cristatus; assembly: GCF_964204655.1. Taxonomy (NCBI): domain Eukaryota; kingdom Metazoa; phylum Chordata; class Amphibia; order Caudata; family Salamandridae; genus Triturus; species Triturus cristatus. The sequence continues at coordinate 1,116,460,857 of NC_140590.1, forward strand.
TAAGTATGGTCAGAACTGTCAGTCCTCCTTCCCACCTGGCCAGACATCCCACCATGAAACCTGCTTCCATTGAAGGGCATGCAAGTTGTCTTTCAGGATGTCAGTCAGTGGTGTCCTGCTTCTAATTTGCGCACAAGCCCTACCAGGGCCTTGTGCTCCCCACAGCAGGACCCAGTGTTAGCCATCTTGTCAGTCATTTTCCACTCCCTGTGATGTGGTCATGGTTCAGAGAGGTCTTGATGGGCCAATTGGGAGGGGGAGAATTATCTGTGACTACAAACCCCATCATGTTTTTGGATATACTCACGTAACCTGCATCCCCGCTATTCCTTCCTGTCAGTCAGCTGCACTGTGAGGTAGTTTGTTTGTGGTGGCAAACTGTCTAGTAGTGTTTATTTAGCTTTGTGCCACTGCCTTTCTCTATTTGTTTGTAGGTTGGTGCATGTCATGACACAGTTCCAAGTTACTATGAGATGGCAGGTATTGTGTTTGTCTGACTGGCATACACATCTTGGGATGATTATCTATTGGTTACTGTGGCTTTGCTTGCGGTGCATGGTTTCACTGTCCCCTTGCCACATAATATTGGGTATGTTGTTTGTGTTCTCACCAGGCTCTGGTATGTCTGTTAGACCATGGACGCTCTCTGGTGGTAGGGTGTCCCGCACCTTCTCCTCCCAGGTCCTGAAGTAGACTGGTTTGGCAGGAGTGCCACTGCCGGTGCACTGACTGAGGGCGTCATCTTTTTCAATGAGTTTCTTGACCCTCCTGCGCACGTCATACCACCTGTTCTGGATATCATCCTTTGTGCGCCTAGCTGGTGATTGAGCGTTCACCTTGTCCCCAATCCTCGCCCACATCTTTGTTTTCTGTGATATGGGGGTCCTTTGGACCTATGTACCAAACAAATGTGGCTCTACTCTGATGATCTTGTCTACCAGCACTTCTAACTCACTATCTGTGAACTTTGGATTCTTCTTTGGGGGCATGGTGATGGGTGGTGGTGTTGAGTGATGTGTGTGTGAGGGTGCAAGTGAGGGTGGGTCAGTGTTGGTTTTGCTAGCTCTATGTGTGTGTGCTTTTGGATGAGGTGCTGATGTTGTGTGAGTTGTGTGGTGGGTGAGTTGTGAGTGTGTCTGTGGTTGCTGTGTGATGATGTTTGGTGCTGGCTGTGTCTCTTGTTTGCAAGGGATCATGGTAGTGATTGTAGTCCTTTATATAGTTGGAGTTGTGGTTGTGTCTTTGTCCCAGATTTTTTTTATTTGATATTTATTGGCTTTGTCATTGCTTGTTTGGTCCTTTTTTGTCTTTTTTCCTTTGGGTTTTGTTGGCATGAAGGAGACATTCTTCTGACGGAAACGGACGCTGAAGTTGGCTCATGCGGGCTTCTCCGCCTCGTTCACGCTGACTATCTTCTGTGTTCCATACGCGTCGGTCGCGGAGATCTCTATTACTTGTGGGCCCAGTTTTCTGTGTGTGTCGGTTGTGCGGCTTGGTCTCTGTGCCATTCGGTCTGGGTTTACACTCATTGCATCGTACTGCGCGGATCAGACATCGTGGGTACGGGTCGGTCGGGTTCATTCCGGGTTCGTGTCGGTCGGTGCAACTCGCGTCGGTTTTCCAGCCGAATCACTATTTTCCCTACGGCTCGGTCATACGGCTTGTATTCCATGCGTGTCGGTTGTAATTCACACGCGTTGCATCGTACTGCACAGGTCGTACGGCGCTGGTCCGTGTCGGTTGATCTCCGGTCCGTGTCTGTGTCGGTTGGTACCATTTGCGGCCAGAATCAGAATCGGCCCCTAATTTGAGAACTCCACCCAACAAGCTGCCAAGAAGAGTTTCACATTTCTTGGGTTCCATGTTTTCAACAGACCCAGAACCCTACAGCAGAGGAGAAAAGGTTAAAATCCAATTGAGGTTTTATGTTTGTTTACAAGTGCAGAGTCTTATGGTTGTGCAAGTGTTTTCAATTGGACCTTGTTCCTCAGAATCCAGTAATGTTATATTTTCGATGTTTATTTTTTTAGAGTGAGAAATGTATATCTGGAAATGTTTGGGATTAGCAACACTAGGTCTGCTGTGGCTTGAAGTTAAATCTAATGCTAAATATAATAATACCTGTATATAAACATGTTGTATCTCAAATTATGAATACAATTATAGGGTAAAAGTGGAAAGGTATGCAATTGGGATTCTTTATTTTAGTGCAACAACAAACATTATGGTGGGATTTAAAATTTGGCAAAAAAATGGGGAATTGCACAAAGGAAACAGAAGGCAGGCACCTGCCATATTCAAAATTGGAGCCCGTGCATGTTCTTGTCTTGTGAATACTTGAAAGTGTGTCCATAAGGAGTATCATGAAAGACATAACAGAGTTATAAAAAACTATGTTTAAGTAATACAGAGACCAGTTTGAGTCTCTTGGATGAGAAATATCACAGAAGAGCACACCAATTCCCCAGAAGAATGATTCAAGCTATGACCAGTCACATTGCTAGACATTGGGGTAAAGATGGTATTCTTTCTAATCAAAATTAAATGTTCCTAGAAAGTTGTTTGCATATAATATTATGTGCAAAAACACAAGAGAAAGATAAACTGGATAGATTTTGCATAATTACACGCCAAGAGGTTGTATAATTGCATACTGATGACATTTTGGAGTTAAAGGAATGGCTTTATGACATTTAATTGCAAAAGTGTAATTCATCTAAAATACAATTGGTCCCTCCTTTGCTGAGAATATAACTAATAGATTACCTTCAAGAATTTGCACCTAATGGATTTGCTTTACCTGAATTATTGCCCCCATTGCTTAGATCTGCATCTGGGAAATACCCTGGAAAGGAGTTTAAATAATGAGGAAGAGGTAGTCCTTTTATGGGATGAAAACACAGACAGACAAGAGAATGCTAGTGTATTGTAGCCTTTGAATGGAACGATGCTTTCTTAAAGACTTAGATTCCTGCTAATACAATTTTCAGTTCAACATTCTTGTAAAAGGGCACCTGTCTCTCTAACAATCTTGCCAGCTATCACTTGAGTTGACAGTGACTCTAAATCTATCAAAGACATTTTGATTTCTTAAAATCTTTTCATAGTTCTTTTATTAATGTATATTGTAATTATGGTATTAAGTGCCATTTTAATCTTTGCCCTATTTTTTATTTTCTATAAATATTTATTGTTATTTGGTCACAGTTGACCTCGCATTTTGAACATAAAAACATAGTAATGAACATGCATGTTTGGGATATGTACTACAGTACAAAATAAAGTCTTGTCTTTTGTTGCCTACAGTATGAAGAAAGTTACTTTGAATAACATAGCAGTGGAGATGCAAAATAAGAATCTATTTGGAATATAAAAATATGTTGAGTTATAGGAAGTAGCAAAATAAGCAAGCGTGGGTGGCAGAGAGTAGCAATAAGAGGCTGAACAGAATATATCATAGCAAAACACTGGCAGTCACTATTTAGGAGACAGAGAGGCACAACAAACGGTTCTGCAGTCCTTTTTGTGAAAGGGTTCCCAACACACTCCGAATGACTCATTTGGCAGTCTGCTACCATACGTAGGTCATAACAAAGAGTAAATCACAAGAACCATATTATTATTAAAAGAGAACGTATCACACTCTGGAGCTATGCCACTACGACAGTGTCTTTAAGTCAGAGATATTTGTGGATGGCATTAGTGCAACAGGGCTGTTTTGTGACTTGTGTTTGGAGTCCATGCATCCTTCAATATCATTTTGACTGGAGCTTCAATTATTATAAATCTGGCCACATCATTATACCTGTAGTCACTTGACACATTACAGAGAGTGAGAATGAAAGTAACAATGAACGTCTGTAAACAGTACGGCAATATACTATAATTTTATAGAGCAGGAGGGCAAAGAATGTGTAAGCACAAAAAACAGTATGTACTACAAAATGCCTTGAGTAGGTATGTGGGTCAAGGGGAAGTATTGCATTTCTTATTGGCCACAGTAGACCTATTACAGCAGGGAATGTTTAGGAAAAAGTTAAGCATGTTTTATGATGCTGAAAGGTTTTGCTTCATTATCCATTTTTTGTTGTTGTCCATTATTATCTTTACTGGCATTCTATAGTGTTTTATCTTCTTTGTCTCATAAGTGATGGCAAATTCAAAATAGGATAAAACTTCACCCATTTTTACAGTTTTAGCAGAATTTGAAGGAAAGATTTGACACCAGCAATGACTGCAGGATAATGGATGTATTTGGTAACTCTTTGGGAGCAAAGGAACAATTGTTTAAATACATAAATTGAAAGAAGGAAAACACGAAGATGCTTCATCGTTAGACGCTTCATATTTGAATAACATTAACATACTTCACAGGCCGTAAAATGTTAAATGAACATAGAAAGCGCCAACTAAACCACTAAAGAGGTTCCAGGGTATTGAGAACCCTGGAAAAAAATAAGTACCTTTAAAAACCCCTACATGGAACAACGCTTCACAGATGAATCCCTGGAATCATGGATAAAATGCACTTTTGGACTTCTTTATGTTGGGACAATTGAGCAGATATTTCAACAGACAGGTGTACAGTACAATGACTAATGATAAGTTGTGAATGTCCCAAATTAACACCAGCCCAATGACTCACTGATCTAAAGGGAGGTAGGTATGGTGTATGTCACACTCTGCAACTGACATTTATTTTATTTACTGATTAGTATATAAATGTGAATGGTTATCTTACCATCTGCCGCATCACATCTTCAACAGAGCATCCCAAGTCATCAGCCAATTCTTCCTAAGGATCAATTAAGAAACTCAAAATTTAATTTATACATGTTTTACAGTAAAAACCGAGCATTGAAAAACTTGCAAATAAGTATCTACTCCTAATTTTTTGATTCTTTTTTAAGATTGAGTTATATCTAATTGGGTAAATAATTTTTCAATAAATTACCCAAATGCATCTCATAAAATAATTGAATTTTAGAAGTCTTCAATGCTGTTAAACACGGCAAATCATCTCTTCACTCCTCTGCCTTACTAGTGTTTGCATCAGGGCTGTATGTAACATTTACATCAATAATGGAAGAGATGAATGTATGAATTACACAAGAAAATATCACCCTTCCACTATTTTTTGTTAGTACAGTTATTTCTTCACAGACACTAACAAATATTGAATGACATACTCAGGGGGGTATTTATATTAAATAATAAACCAAAGGCAGATGCATACATTTATAGAGACAGCAAGATACATTAATTAGTTAAAGGCAGGCAGATCACAAACAGAACTAGTGTACTGTTTCAAATGAATGATTTGTTATATTAACAAGTATTCAAAACATTAAAAAAATAAAGTATCTGTTTTTCCAAAACAGTGAGGAGATTGTGCAGACTACATTTCATTTCAAATGTTCTGCTAGCTAGCAACGGGTACGAGATGGAGCAACAAGCAGCGTGTACAAGACGAACACATCATGAATCCCATCGCGCAGGTCAAACCAGTACTGCACATCTATGACCGGATCAGGAACAGACGTGGACGGCGCAGAAGGTAAGTCAGACACCCACCACACAAACAAATGACACATACCCGTCAAATATCACCCACCCACCAAGGGGATCCATATCCTGGCCACTAGCAACAGGCCACCATAGGGGTTGCATGGCCATCACCACTACCACCCCTACTCATAGGGGGTATGTTGCCCATCTCTACTGCCACCCCCACCCATAGGGGACCTGTTGCCCATCACTACTGCCACCCCCTCCCATAGGGGACCTGTTGTCCATCACTACTGCCACCCCCACCCATAGGGCTTATGTTGCCCATCACTACTGCCACCCCCACCCATAGGGACTATGTTGCCCATCACTCCTGCCACCCCACTCATAGGGGTTATGTTGCCCATCACTACTGCCACCCACACCAATAGGGACTATGTTGCCCATCACTCCTGCCACCCCCACTCATAGGGGCTATGTTGCCCATCACTACTGCCACCCCCACCAATAGGGACTATGCTGCCCATCACTCCTGCCACCCCCACTCATAGGGACTAAGTTGCCCAGCACTCCTGCCACTCCCACACATAGGAGACATGTTGCCCATCACTCCTGCCACCCGCACTCATGGGGACTATGTTACCCATCAATCCTGCCACCCCCACTCATGGGGGACCTGTTGCCCATCATTACTGCCACCCCCACCCATAGGGACTATGTTGCCCAACACTACTGCCACCCCCACCCATAAGGACTATGTTGCCCATCACTACTGCCACCCCCACCCATAGGGACTATGTTGCCCATCACTCCTGCCACCCCCAGCCATAGGGGACCTGTTGCCCATCACGCATGCCAACCTCACTCATAGGGACTATGTTGCCCATCACTACAGCCACCCCCACCCATAGGGACTATGTTGCCCATCACTACTGCCACCCCCACCCATAGGGACTATGTTGCCCATCACTCCTGCCACCACCACTCATAGAGCTTATTTTGCCCAGCACTCCTGCCATCCCCACCCATAGGGACTATTTTGCCCATCACTCCTGCCACCCCCCTCATAGGGGTTATGTTGCCATCACTCCTGCCACCCGCACCCATAGGGACTATGTTGCCCATCACTCCTGCCACCCCCACTCATAGGGGTTATGTTGCCCATCACTACTGCCACCCCCACCAATAGGGACTATGTTGCCCATCACTCCTGCCACCCCCACTCATAGGGACTAAGTTGCCCAGCACTCCTGCCACCCCCACTCATAGGGGACCTGTTGCCCATCACTACTGCCACCCCCACTCCTAGGGACTATGTTGCCCATCACTCCTGCCACCCGCACTCATGGGACTATGTTACCCATAAATCCTGCCACCCCCACTCATAGGGGACCTGTTGCCCATCACTACTGTCACCCCCACCCATAGGGACTATGTTGCCCAACACTACTGCCACCCCCACCCATAGGGACTATGTTGCCCATAACTACTGCCACCCCCACCCATAGGGACTATGTTGCCCATCACTCCTGCCACCCCTAGCCATAGGGGACCTGTTGCTCATCACGCCTGCCACTCCCACCCATAGGGACTATGTTGCCCATCACTACTGCCACCCCCACCCATAAGGACTATGTTGCCCATCACTACTGCCACCCCCACCCATAGAGACTATGTTGCCCATCACTCCTGCTACCCCAACTCATAGGGATTATGTTGCCCAGCACTCCTGACACCCCCACCCATAGGGGACCTGTTGCCCATCACTCCTGCCACCCCCACTCATAGGGACTATGTTGTCCATCACTCCTGCCACCCTCACTCATAGGGCTTATGTTGCCCAACACTCCTGCCAACCCCACCCATAAGGGACCTGTTGCTCATCACTCCTGCCATCCCCACGCACAGGGACTATGTTGCCCATCACTCCTGCCACCCCCACTCATAGGGCTTATGTTGCCCAGCACTCTTGCCACCCCCACTCATAGGGGTTATGTTGGCAATCACTACTGCCAGTCCCAACCATAGGGACTATGTTGCCCATCACTCCTGCCACCCCACTCATAGGGCTTATGTTGCCCAGCACTCCTGCCACCTACACCCATAGGATGGGTGATGCACCACACATCCATCATACACCAACATTAAGTATGTCAGCAAAATACATCATAACAACAGTGTGTAGTTTGTGACAAATACCCACAACAGTGAATATGACTTTGAACATACAATGCAACTACCATCACATGTGTGACCAAAAACTGTGTGTGGCCTACACAAGGAAAGCATCACAATAGCACTGTGTCAATGTGCACTAACACCCCTTCACTGTGTAGAACAAAAGTTAAGTGTGGGGTTCCAAACTGCAGCAAATGTTGAGCATCGTGATGATGGGGTCTAAAACCCCCCTCATCACATTGACCAAAAGGTAAGTGTCATCATGGTCAAAGCTGCAAATTCCAAACAGCATGTATGATTCCTGGTCCCAACACATGAAACACTTTTGTGGCAATGTAGTGGTTGTGTCCCATATCCACAGAGATGGGGTGAGGCTAGCAGTGCTGTGAAAACCTAACATACTCTTGGCCATGTGCAGACAAGCACCACCCATGGGGGCTGACATTGCATACAGTGTACAATGACACAAAAGCAGAAGTGACCATCACAAAGCATACACACATCTCCAAACTAGACACACAAATCAAAACATCATGTGTAGACTGTAGGTGTCAGGTCACAAACTCCCATTCCATGGCAGCAATGGGACCTAAAAACCAGGATAAATGTGCAGAATTATGTGATATGACTCACTGGGACAGCAGGAAAAATCACAAAAACAACATCCAGACAATGGCCCCCAACAGCAATACCAATGCACTGGTGCAGATGCACAAAAACAAACAGGCAACCTCACACTGCACATCTGACACAACATGTGTGTGTGTGTCTGCTTATCCCCAGGCAACTACACAACACATGAGGGGGGCTGAACCACAGTGACTCAGATGTGGACACAGCGCTATACAAAAGTAACCCGTCATTGGGTCCCCGTTAGTGGGCAATCAGGCATTGTGAGATGAGAGGGAGCACAACAGACACGTGTGACACTAGCTGGAATGAACAGCAACTAACACAGCAAAAGACTGACACACAACAGCACTACCCCCAGGGACCATACATTGGGGTGACACAAGCATGCATGATACGTCCACTGTGATGACAAAGTTAGATGTCGTACAAACTGTGAAACCCAGACATGTGTCCTGTGCAACGAACGTACATCACACCTACACAAACACAAATCACTCAGCATGGCCCATCATTCATGGACAAATGGGAGGTAGGGGCCGATCCATGCAAACATTCACATCTGTCCACCCTCAACACCACACACCCTGAACTGCACCAATGTGCATCTGTGAAGCCCACATGGACAGGTGACATTGCACATGCACCCATGACAAACACAGTAATGTTGGGAGGAACTAAGGTGCACAGACTCATCACACAAGGACAGTCTAGAACCCTGGTGAATGACAGACATATTGCACAGTATGCGGTACATGGCATGACGTCAAAGCTCCCGTAACCTTCGGAATCCCTTCCACAGTCCCAGTACAATGCAGAAGCCAAGGAGAACCACAAGGCACACGTGCTGACACCTGTCAACATTGCAGCCCTGAACCTGACAAGTGGGAGCAGTGACACACACATACACATGTCTCAGTCACCGAAAGGTACCACCTAGGGACAACTACCTGATATTGCGTTCAAAGAAGTGCCTTGGGGATCCCTGACTGGGTCCCATCTGCGTCTGACCATATCATCACCACTCCGAACTGACAAATCCCAATGATGAAACACCAATTAACAGTGGTGTGTCATGCACCCACACATCTGGTAGCCCAGGACAAAGATGTGGGATGAACACAGTACAACTCAGCAATCATCAACAACAGGAACATATCAAGGGAACACTGCCTGTGTATGAAAAGGGATGTGGACACACATATACATGCTCACACAACACACACCATGGGCCCAGGCAATGTCACGGAACAACACAATTACTTGAGGGACTCAACTCCTGTGGAAGCTCAGCTGTGCCAAAACATAGTCCCAGCAGGTCTCAGTCATGTTAGCAGAGTACTTGGTCAGTCAGCAATCAGTTACCACCCGATGAAGGCTCTGGTCACAACAGCCTGGGTATGGGAGTGTCCCTTAAGTCATCTGCACATACTCAATACATATGTCCAGCAAGTTGCACAGGGGACCCAGTTGCTCCTACACCAATGATGTCCACACCTGCAGGTCCAGTGGAGATGCGACCACAGTCAGGGAAATAGACAAATTGGACAATGGGAAGCACATCATATGTGCATGTGTGCAAGCCACAGATGTGACCATGCAAATGAAATGTTTACAGAGATGTTCACAAATTGTTAATCATGACACATCCAGTTAGCTGCAAAGGGTGACAAGGATACCAACCAGAATAGGATACATATCTCATGGACCACATGGAGTACATCACATCAACACCTCTGTATTCACCATTGGAAATCCAGCATTATAACTGCGAGGTCATGGTAAACATCATCAACATAAGGTACTGCTAAATCAAATTCACAAGGATAAATACAAATGCTTTATTCAGCAAAATTGAAATGCAAATGCAAAGTCCTTTCAAAACAAAGGCCAATGGCCAGTCCATATTCAAATGTCAACAATGTGATTTGAGTGACAACTGTCACACGTTGCTTGCCTGCACTGGTAAGGACAGACCAATCCACTCAGAGGGGCATACATGGGGTCAGGCCAGGCACCGCAGGGACAGGATCAGGGCTCAGCAGAAGGAGGCAGTGAAGGGGTGGTGGATGCAGGAGAGTCACTGGCAACTGCAGTGGAGGTATCTGACATAGTGGGTGCAGTCACAACTGTGGGGCACAAGTCAGATGGGGTGGGTGCCGGCACAACTGCAGTGGGCAGGTCAGATGGAGTGGACTGGGTCCCCAATGGAGTGCCCAAGTCAGACGGGGTGGTTGTGGACTCCACTGCAGTGCCCAACTCCATGGGAGCGGAATAGGGTTCAGGTGAGGTCGGCAGTCGGCAGGACAGAGGGGGGCGGCACGGTCCCCACACCAGTGGCACAAACAGTCTGACCAGGGAGGGGTGGGAGTGGAAGAGCAAGTGGTAGCGGGGGAGGGCTGGAACATTTTGGGGATAGTGTATCTGTGGGTGGGGGAACCTGGGGCAGGGTGTGGCAGGGGAACCTCTGGAGTGGTGGCCTGGGGGATTGAGTACGGAGAGTGTGTTGTGGAGCTGCGGGGGTGGGGTCTTGCTCTTCCAGCTCCTGGGGGACTTGCAGGTGGGGGCTTCAGCCTGACTGCGCCTGGGGGAGGGTGTCCGGGTGTGAGGGGCACTCCCCTCTGTGTGTTGGGACTTCTTCTTCCCCTTGTTACCTGGATCTGCTGGATCGGTGGGGAAGAGGCCAAGGTCACAGAGGAAGAGCTTCTTGGGAGATGGGGTTGCAGGTGAGGCAAGGGAAGGGGTCTTGGAGGGAGAGGTATCGGAGGACTGCGGAGTGGTTGTGGACGCCTGTGTGTGTGTTTGCAAACCATCCCCAGTGAGTGTGGCATCAGTCCCCTGATGTTGCTGTGTGCACGTCTAGTTCCTGGTTTGGGTGTTTGTGTGCTGCCCGTGTCTGTGGGTTGGGTGAATGTGCTGGTGTGTGTGTGCTTGGGACAGGTAGGGTGCTAGGAATCATGGATGGGGCAGGGGTAGAAGGGGTGAGGGACTGTTGGAGGAGGGACACTGCTGCCATCAGGGAGGAGGCCACAGACTGATTGGTCCACTGTAGGGCAGACATGCCCAATAAAATGCCCTCCATGAACGACACCAGTTGTGTCAACAGACTGGTGTGTGCATGGAGGACACGCAGCATTGATGTCTGCCCTACATGGATCTGTCAAAGCAAGTCCACAGACTCCACACTCAGGGCAGCAGGGGACACAGGGGCAGGGGGTGTGGTGCCTGGCACAAAGGAGGCATACTCCCGAACACGGGAGCCTCCAGGGACTTCTGAAATGGGAGTCGATGGGAGGGTGGTGATGGTGGTGGCGGTGGTGGGGACAGCCTCACTAGCTGGGGCTTGGTGGCTGCTGACACCCGCCTGCACAAGGGAGTCATCCTTCGAGCTGCTGTGGCCCTCAGCTTGGGTGGATGGTGCTGAGGACTCCTCGGTGTGGCTCCACTCGCCCTCCATGCCACTTGGTCCCTCCAACTCCTCCCCTTCTGTCCCAGTCAGGCTCTGTGGCTCTTCCTGGTCTGTGGAGCTGTCCCCTCCTGTGGCCGTGGATGTATCTGGATAGAATTAAGAAAAAAAGAACAACATCAGTCACCTGCACTGACCACACACACCACAGTGAGTACAGCACATCACAGGGCAAGCCCTGGCATCATCAGCTGAACACTGTTCAAAGTGCTCACACTGTTTAGAATAAGCCAATTGTCAGTCTCACCATCAACCATGGCACTCAAATCCCTCCTGCACTTGCACCCATATGTCTGTTGCATGTTGGATGCTAATACCCCAATGTGCAGACATGCACCACCTACACATTTGTTGGACATGCAAGTGAACATGTATGAGTATGTTACTATAGACACATCACATCTCTTGCCTCTGACTCAGTACATGTGTCAGGAAGAAGGGATGGCAGAGTCACATTTCACATGCTTGTGATGCATACCAGCAACACACACTATGATGTTCTCATGTCCTGATAGTCAATGCCACAATGAGGTGCATGGAGCACATTTGACCCCAATGCTGGATCTCTCATAGCAAGTTAAATGCCATGGCACAGGCATGCCTGGAAATTCAGTCATCACTGTCTCCTGTAACAGGGGCAGGGCATCCAGACAACAACAGTATGCACTGTGTCTCAATCATAGGCCATGGGTAAAGCAAACTCTGCAGCTAACAAGTGTACTTGACCATCCCCTGCAAACAACATATCCCGGACCCAGATGACCCGACATCATAAAAAACAGACATATGAGTCTCTGCAAACACAACTCCCTGTACATGAGCACATCACAGTCTGATGTGCATGAAACACAGCTGCCTGAAGTTCACAGTTGCATACACCATTGTGCACTGTCAACTGATCACACACCTATATGTCACACAGATCTTGTCTCTTATAGTCACATCTCAGATGTCCTGCTGACCCTCAAACTCATGAACACCCCAGTTGTCCGGAAAAGGAAGCCACACCACAATGACACAGAGGCAGACACCTGAAGGCACATGTCACTAAGCACAACCTGTAAGTTGATACACAGGAGTGGGATTGCAGAGTGTTTCTCAATGTCCTTGAGTAGGCATGACTGCCCAGGTCTACGTGAAACAGTGTATAGTCCTGGACATTAGTCAGGTGGTTAAGTAAGTGTGACACACTTGATATACATTCTCCTGAGGCCCACAATTTGGAGTCCCCTGCTGCATGGGTGTGTTTGAAATACCCCAGGCACATATGGCGAGTCAGACCAGTAATTGAAACACATATCAAGGGCACACACAGATCACATGTCAGATCTCAGGCATTGTGTAAACAATTGACCCACCCATTAAACACACAACAGAGTCACGGTAACAGATGCTGTCTGGAACCTGAAGCATAGCTGACCGCAGGGACACTGTGCCCTAGTGACACAAGCCACAGACTGTATTGTCCAAACCTGTGGATCAGATGAGGAGGGTGCATCACACAATTGAGGGACATGAGTCCTGGACTACAAGACCTACGTAATGTGGAAGTGTGACCAGGCCAAAAGACTGCAAATAGCATGTCAGACATAGTACACAGTTTAGGCATGGGCATACCCCCTCCTTGCTGCTGCCTGGCCTTCAGCTGCCCATCCAAGTCCGGGAAGACCACCTCCAGAATCCTGAGCATGTGGGGGGGGTCAGGGTCCGGTGTCCCCCCTCCTGCAAGGAGGCGACAGCCTCAGCTGGACCCTTGCGATCATCCGGGTCCAGCCCGAAGGTCCTGCCACCTCTTCTGGCAGTTGCGGATCCGGCGCTTTTAGACCCCCACTGATCGAACTGCCTGGGCGATGGTCAGCCAGATCTCCTGCTTCTGGTGGGCATCAACCTGTGAGGATGACAAAGTTAAAAGTCCATTAACACACATGCCCCATATTTGTGCTGCACACAGCTGAATATACATGTTGTCATCACAAAGGAAAATGAGTTACACAGGTAGTGCACCCATGGAAATGGAGAAATGCCCTGCATGTGTGACATGTTAACATTGCCTGGGAAGTTGAAGCTTGCACAAATGCACTTTTGCTGCAGAACACCTGTTCATTACATGCACCTACACACTTTGGGGGTTGAAATTACTCAGTGAGTACACTTGCCACTGGTGTACACACTGCTAGTACTGCTAGTCAGACAACATGCACAATTAGGAAGGCAGTGGACTGCACACTCACCTGCTCCCCTGGTTTCCCATACAGCTTTCAGTACTGTGGAAGTAGCCTGTCCAGCAGGGCCTGGTTCTCCTCCTCAGTGAAGGCTGGGGCCCTCTCCAGAGTACGTGCCATAGCAGTAGCCAGAGCATGCAGAGACAGCAGCAGTGGTAGCAGTGATGTGTTCCAGTAGCACGTAGTGCAGGCAAGTGAGCTCCCTGGGGGCCAGCCAGCCTTATATCTGTGCTGCAGAGGCAGAATCTGTGCCATGTGTCCCAAGTGATAGGTCCAACACGGTTGCATTCTATGAATCTGGCCAGTCCATGGAATTGTACAACTCGTACACCCCTTCCGCATTGTTCAAATCTTCACCTTCATAAAACCCTAGAAATTGCAACATTGTTGTAGGCATCCAACTGAATTTCCAGCGCACAACTCGTACAAGTTTTTAATCCACATCCGTCTCCATGACAGTCCAGAGCCAATGGGTGCGCACGGCTCGGTCAACTGACTGTACAATGCGTATTTTTGAAAATACACATGCACCCGTCTCCATACGATTCAATGCCCAAGGCGTGCGCAGGGCTCGGTCCATGCCTGCGCGATGCGTATGCATGATAGTCAACCGCATCGGTTCACATTGCAGTCAATGGCTAAGCATACGCACGACTCGGTCCATGCCTGCACGACGCGTATGCATGATAGTCACCCGCATCGGTTCACATTGCAGTCAATGGCTAAGTGTACGCACGGCTCAGTCCTGAACTGTGCAATGCGTACGCATGATAGTCACCCGCATCGGTTCACATTGCAGTCAATGGATAAGCGTACACACGGCTCGGTCCATGCCTGCACGACGCGTATGCATGATAGTCACCCGCATCGGTTCACATTGCAGTCAATAGCTAAGTGTACGCACGGCTCAGTCCTGAACTGTGCAATGCGTACGCATGATAGTCACTCGCATCGGTTCACATTGCAGTCAATGGCTAAGCATACGCACGGCTCGGTCCATGCCTGCACGATGCATATGCATGATAGTCACCCGCATCGGTTCACATCGCAGTCAATGGCTGAGCGTAAGCACGGCTCAGTCCTGAACTGTGCAATGCGTACACATGATAGTCACCCGCATCAGTTCACATTGCAGTCAATGGCTAAGCGTACGCAGGGATCAGTCCAGAACTGTGCAATGCGTCCCTGTAGAAGTCACCTGCGTCAGTTGACATTGGTGTGACTTTATGACGGATTCCACACACAATTACGTGCAAGGGACTCAGGTGTACACCTACCACACTACAGAATGTGCCACACTGTGTCCCATGGCATGTAAGGCTGCATTACCTGTGTGTTTTGGGGGGGCAACATTTGATTTGTTGTGTGGCACTTTTGTGCAGCCACTCCCAGGCTGTGCACGTGTTCATGGGGACAGAATGCTTTGTGTGTTGTGCACATTACCACTGTGATGTTCAACTGTACAGTTATGGGCATGAGTCATGGACACAGTTGTAGGTTGGATATGTTTAGGACATGTCACATACACCCTGAGTCCTGGGTGGGATTGTATATACGTCACAGTGAGACCCATAGCCACAATTCTGATGTATACCCACAGTCTGTGTGCATGTTGAGTCTCAGATGTGTCTGATCAAATGTGCCCAATGGGAGACAGTCCCCACATCCATGTGGTTTGTGCATCAACATTGATGTTGTGTGTGTGTCTACGAGACGTCCATGTAGGGCCTGCAGAAACAACAGTGGCCACTACCTGTGGGACTCACGTTTGTTTTGTGGTGGGTACATGATACGCCATGTCATGCCAGTGTCCATGTGGCAATACAGGGACCCTGGGTATCTGCATGTCAAAGAGCTGTGATGCCTGGGAGAGCTCAGGCCTCACTTGTCACTGTGGTGTGTGTTTGTAACGTGACAGCAGTACATAGGTACTGTGACGCATCCCAATGATTGGCCATTGCACTACATGGAACTTATGTAGACATGTGGACTTAAGATGTGAGGTGATGGGCATGTAGGTGACATATGTGTCCATACCCAACAGCACACACCTCAGTACATTGTGTATTGTCATGATGTATCATGTGATATTTTGCTTGGTCATAGCCACATGGGTGGATGAATCGACAATCTTCCTTTGTTCATCTCTGTACTGCAGGGCACCAGCTGTCTATAGACTGTTCCCAGACCTTGAAACCATGCAGGAACGTGACTGCATCCGACGATACTGCTTCACCAGGCAAGTGATTGAGGAGTTGGCAGGGCAGTTGGCGCCACATCTGCTACCTGGCCGGACATACCCTACAGCACTGACCCACTTCTTTGCTACTGGTACCTTCCAGTACACTGTGGCTACTGCTGGTGGTATGTCGCAAACTATGTTCAGTCGTGTGCTACGCGATGTCTTGGAGGGGATGTTGCATTTCCTTGACCTGTACATCGAGTTTCCTAGCCCAGGTCAACTCACTGACATAAAGGATGCTTTTTATACACTGGGGAGGATGCCAAACGTCATAGGATCTATTGATGGTACCCATGTGGCCCTGGTACCACCACGGGCATATGAGCAGGCATACCGGAACTGGAAACATTTCCACTCCATCAATGCTCTGGTGGTATGTCTTTGCAGACATGTGCATCACACATGTGTGTGCACGTTTCCCCGGTTCTTCGCACGATGCCTACATCATGAGGAGTAGTCGCATTACAACGCTGATGTCACAGATGACAACCCAGCGTGCCTGGCTTGTCGGTGTGTACTGACTGTTTACCATTGTGTGTGTTTGGCAATGTTGTATTCCACCCTCTTTCAAAACTCAGCTAAGTGTTCAATTGTTTGTATGTAGGTGACTCCGGATAACCCAACATGCCGTGGTTGCTGACATCCCTCAGGAACCCTGTGACACCAGCCGAGATGCGCTACAATGAGGCACATGGTCGGACCAGGAGGGTGATTGAGTGGACTTTTGGTCTCCTGAAAAGCCGCTTCCGCTGCCTGGACAAGACCGGAGGGGCCCTCCCATATGACCCTGCAAAGGTGTGCAAAATTATCCTTGTATGCTGCAGGCTACACAACATGGCAGTGCAGAAGAGGTTGCCTCTCATCCAGGGTAATGATGACCTACATCCGCCACCTGTGGAGGATCCAGGCCTGGGCCACAATGCCAGTGATGATGATGATGTTTGACGTCTGCACACAGCTCATCAACAACTTCTACACCTGAATGTGAGTTTACAGGGTTGTTATGTAAATGTATTGAGTTAGCGTGAAATGTGTTGTGGCTGCTCTGTTGCTGTTTGAGTGTGTCTGTGTGCTACTTGACTGGATGCGTGCAGTGATGTGCCCTTTCAGGTGCTCTGTACTCCACAATAGTGTCGAACTGCTAACTTGTTTCTGTGTAGGTTTCTTTTGACATGATTTGTGCATGTGTATTGCATTTCTCTCCTGTTCTGCTGTGGTTTTGACTGTGTCTTGTGTCTGTCCTTCCCAGGGTACTTTGCCTATTGTTTGGTCAACACTGACCCCCAACACCCAGAATCCAACCCCAGGGTGGAAGTTGTCGATTCCCATCAAGTGATGTACCACACACCCCTGGACTTCAATTCTCCGACACTTTGTGACCATGTGTCCACTGTCACGTAGAATTACCTTGCAACTGTTGTGGAATAAACATGTTGCTGATGTGTAATGAACCTATGCTAAGCTTTGTTATGTGCGTTGTCTGTCTACCCACATCTGACTGACATTTGCTTACCTCACTTGTGGGCTTGTTACAACTGACTGTGGATAGGTGTGGTGTCTTTGCATTCCACTGTATTTCAGGTCAACATCATTGTATTGGATGAGTTACATGGCCATGGTGAGTATGTGTTGTGGTGCCATAGTGTTGTGTCTCCCTCACATGTGTCACATCACCATGACTCACATAACGGTGATCACATTGCTGTAGAATTTGGCATGCACTGTGTTCTTTAGCAGATCAACATCTCTATGACACATAACAAGTTGGAATCACAACAGGGGCAAGTATAGTGTACTGGTGAGTTTATTTACAAACATGTGTGAGGATAGTGCACAGGATGGTGGGTGCTGTACATTGGGTTTTGAATCCAAAGTTCACAGCAGAGTTGGAAGTGTTGGTAGCTGAAATGTCCAGAGTAAAGTCCACAGTCATCTGCTACATTGGACCAACATGAACCCTCCATGTCATGTAGGTGAGTTGTGTTAGATACGACAAGGTGAACGATTTGCGCACAAAGAACATTTTCCAAAACAGGTTTTGAGGCCCTGGGGGATGTGCATGGACATCTGCGTCTCACTTGTTCTTCTTCGGATGACCCCTCGTCTTCTTCGGGGGGGCGTCTGCGGTGCAGAGGACTCTCCGCCAGAGTCATCCTCCCTCCCTGTGGCACTGGCAGATCTTGCGGCAACAGATGTTGTAGCCACACAGGGAGGTGTGGACATGTTGGTGCTTATCTGGCGGAGGCATGTGAGTATGTCCCTATGCACCGCAGTAAGTGCATCCCACTTTGCCTCCATGTGGGCATGATGGGCAGCCTGCTCCTGTTGAATGTCCTTGAGGATCCCCACTACCTGGCGGAATCCTCCGGTGCTATCCTGGTACGCATCTATGATGCGTGCCAGTTGGGGGTCATCATGCAGTCCAGACCCCTCTGCAAGCCGCGACCTCTGCCTACCACCTCTCCCAGCATCCCTAGCCACATGGGCAGGACCTGCGGCGGCACGCACAGGTGACACTGTGCCCCCTTGGGTGTTGTTACTGGTGGTGTAGTCCGTAGCTTCCTGGGGGTCCTGTGTCCCTGTGTTGTCAGTATTCTGTGTCCTTGGTCTGTCCGTTTTGGCGGGGGTGCCCTGTCTGTTGCCAGATGCTGGAGGTGTGGGTACATGGGGTGCAGATGTTTGTACTGGTGGTGCTGCATGATGACTCACACCAGAGGTGCCAGGTTGTTCTTCGTCATCCGAAGAGGACAGAGACTGATCCACACCAGAGAGCTGAGGGTCCACCGGAGTCTGGGACAGGGACTCCTCTTCATTTGCTGCTGTGTCCCCAGCACCACCTTTGTTTGGAAGAGACACACAGTGTAAGTTATGTTTCTACAGGCATCAATGGTTCATATACATGACATTTGCTACTGTACGTCAGGATGCGTGCCTGTACACTGCTTTGTCCAAAGTTGTCACAGACAGAGATTGATATTGTTGTGGCATATGTGTGATTTTCAGCCACATCATTTATCAGGCCCATGTGTCAGACATCTTGCCCTGTAATTATCTTTTTGAGTGACTGGTACCACGTGTGCAATATGTTTTAGCATAGAAGGTGTGTGTATGGCAAGCATCGGTGTTATTTGTTTTCAAGTCAGGACCTCCTTCTCCTCAGGCCAGTTATCCCATCATGAAGCGTGTCACCATTGCAGTGGGTGCAGGTTAACTTTCAGGATGTCAGTCAGTGCAGTCCTGGTGTTTGTTGGTGCCCAGTTCCCAGCAGGGCCTTGTGCTCCCCACAACAGAGCCCAGTGTCAGACATCTTGTCAGTCCATTTCCACTCCCTGTGAGGTGAGCATGGTTCTGTGTGAGCTTGCTGGGCCATGTGGGGGGGATGTCTGTGACTGCAACTCCCATCATGCTTTTGGCTACACCCCCCTTCCCAGCAAGCCCATACTTCCTTCCTTTTGACTCTGCTTCCCTGTGAGGGAGTGTGACAGCAATGGCAAGATGTCAGACTGTGCAGTCCTGGTATTTGTTGGTGCCCAGTTCCCAGCAGGGCCTTGTGCTCCCCACAACAGAGCCCAGTGTCAGACATCTTGTCAGTCAATTTCCACTCCCTGTGAGGTGAGCATGGTTCAGTGTGAGCTTGCTGGGCCATGTGGGTGGGTGGAGAATGTCTGTGACTGCAACTCCCATTATGCTTTTGGCTACAGCTCCCTTCCCAGCATGCCCATACTTCCTTCCTTTTGACTCTGCTTCCCTGTGAGGGAGTGTGACAGCAATGGCAAGATGGCTGACTGTGAAGTCCTGGTGTTTGTTTGGCTACAAGTCCAAAGAGAGCCCCTGTGCTTCACACGGCAAAACCCAGTGTGTGTATCTTTCTGTGATATTTCACTAGTCAATGCATTATACCCAGTGAGTTGTGTGGAGTTTGTGTTGAGGGGTGTGTGTGTCTCCACATACTGGTAAGTATGGTCGGAGCTGTCAGTTCTCCTTCCCCCCCCCCGGCCAGACATCCCACCATGAAACGTGCTTCCATTGGAGATTGTGCAAGTTGGCTTTCAGGATGTCAGGCAGTGGTGTCCTGCTTCTGATTTGCACACTATCCCTACCAGGGCCTTGTGCTCCCCACAGCAGGACCCAGTGTTAGCCATCTTGTCAGTCATTTTCCACTCCCTGTGATGTGGGCATGGTTCAGAGAGGTCTTGATGGGCCAATTGGGAGGGGGAGCATTATCTGTGACTACAAACCCCATCATGCTTTTGGATACACTCGCTTCACCTGCATACCCACTATTCCTTCCTGTCAGTCAGCTTCACTGTGAGGTAGTGTGTTTGTGGTTGCAAACTGTCTGACAGTGTTTATTTAGCTTTGTGTCACTGCCTTGCTCTATTTGTTGGTAGGTTGGTACATGTCATGACACAGTTACAAGTCACTATGAGATGGCAGGTATTGTGTTTGTCTGACTAGCATACACATCTTGGGATGATTATCTATTGGTTACTATGGCTTTGCTAACGGTGCATGGTTTCACTGTCCCCTTGCCACACAATATTGAGTATATAGGTTGTGTACTCACCAGGCTCTGGTATGTCTGATAGACCATGGACGCTCTCTGGTGGTAGGATGTCCCGCACCTTCTCCTCCCAGGACCTGAAGTATACTGGTTTGGCAGGAGGGCCACCACCAGTGCGCTGACTCAAGGCGTGATC
The DNA here is from genome assembly GCF_964204655.1 of Triturus cristatus. Classification (NCBI taxonomy): domain Eukaryota; kingdom Metazoa; phylum Chordata; class Amphibia; order Caudata; family Salamandridae; genus Triturus; species Triturus cristatus. The sequence goes on from NC_140590.1 coordinate 1,116,481,803, forward strand.
TTTCTCGATGAGTTTCTTGATCCTCCTGTGCACTTCATACCACCTGTTCTGGATATCATCCTTTGTGTGCAACATTGGTGCTTGTGCGCTCACCTTGTCCATGATCCTCACCCACATCTTTGTTTTCTGTGACTTGGGGGTCCTTTGGACCAATGTACCAAACAAATGTGGCTCTACTCTGATGATCTCATCTACCAGCACTTCTAACTCACTATCTGTGAACTTTGGATTCTTCTTTGGGGGCGTGGTGATGGCTGGTGGTGGTGAGTGATGTGTGTGTGAGGGTACACATGAGGGTGGGTGAGTGTCAGTTTTGCTAGGTGTATGTGTGAGTGCTTTTGGTGAGGTGCTAATGGTGTGAAAGTTGTGTTATGGGTGAGTTGTGAGTGTGTCTGTTATTGCTGTCTGATGGTGTTCTCTGCTGGCTGTTCTCTTGAATTTGCAAAGGATCATGGTAGTGATTGGTGTCCTTTATATAGGCGGAGTTGTAGGTGTGTCTTAGTTCCAAATTTTTTAAAAATATTTATTGACTTTGTCATTGCTTGTTTGGTCCTTTTTTTGTATTTTTTCCTTTGGGTTTTCTAGGCATGAAGGAGACGTTCTTCTAACCGAGACGGACGCTGATGTTGGCTCGGGTGGGCTTCTCCGGGTCTTTCACACTGACTTTCTTCTGTGTTTCATATGCGTCGGTCGCGGAGATCTCTATTGCTTCAGGTCCCTGTTTTGTGTGCGTGTCGGTCATGCGGCTTGGGCTCCGTGCGAGTCGGTATGGTTTTACACGCATTGCATCATACTGCGTGGATCGGACATCGCGGGTACGTGTCGGTCGCGTTCATTCCTGGTGCATGTCAGTCGGTGCAAATCGCGTCCAGTTTCTGTGCAAATCAATGTTTTCCCATGGCTCGGTCGTACGGCTTGTATTCTGTATGTGTCAGTTGTAATTCACACGCATTGCATTGTACTGCACGAGTCGTACGGCGCCGGTCCGTGTCAGTCGGTCTCCGTTCCGGGTCCGTGTCGGTCGGTACGTTTTGCAGCCGGAATCGGAATCGGACCCATTATGACGCAGCAATATATAGTAAGCTTGTTATGTTGTGTCTTTCTAAAACAAAAATACAGCAGGGGATATGTTTCATGTTGTGGTGATGTATGTAAATGAATGTCCCTCTAGTTATTTGAGCTTATTAACATACTCTTGTCAAGCAACATTGAATTGGCTCTCTTTGGCAATGGAGAGTAGTTGAACTCCAGAGCTTGTGTATGAAGATGTAAAACGTGTACAGTGCTAAGAAGTGTTAGCAAATGTTCATATATCTACAGCAGACAGAGAGTGGTAGTAATGGACACTGAAAAACATTCCAAGTGGCCTAAAAGATTCACCTCCTCTAAATATAGGAAAACTCAAGAACATATCATCCTGCTGACTCTCAGCTCATGATCACGGAGAGAACAATTAAAAAGCAGCAATACATTAAATCATTCTTCGTATTTCATCAAGGTAATTTCTTGTGATTGGGATGGAACCCTTGCTTAAAAACAAAACAGCAACCTTATCACAATGCAAGGTAAATGTAATCTATATTGTGAGAAGGTTGCCTGATATATGCTGTCCACTAGTTCTAGTGGGCACCTTGTATCAGTACAAACAACCCCTTATGGTGAATAGTTAAAGACAACCTTATATGAAAGCTATCCTAGTGGTATCTATGGAGAGCAGCCTTCAGGCTAAGTCTTGAAGGAATGTAAAGCAGCTTGTTTTACCAGTCTATAATCTCTTGAATGATCAAATGAAAGGACAACCACACCAGGTTTATATTTAAAATATATGTATTTATGTTAACACACACCCCTCTAGCCTCTTTATGAGACTGGAGATCGAAGTACTTTAGTTACAAGTGATCAAGCATCAGTAAAAGCACAAATACACGTTTGGGCCCTAGGGGCGTACCAAATCATATACACAAAAAAGTGGTATAAGAACCACGACTGGGATAGGCACTAGGCCTATTGCCTCTAGAATCGCTGGGACCCCAAGGAACCACCCAAGGTAGTGACACAGGGGACCCACGGGAGCTGTATGCAGTGTGAAAACACAACCGCGGGTTCCTATTATCTTCGCGGTTGGAAATTTAAAGATTAGGGACACTTCTAATCGAGTCTGGACCAAACCCTTTTGGACTTAAGAAGTTCTAGGGCTAGCACCCACGAGATCACCGGAGTACTCGAGTTACCTCACCCAGGGAAGCCGGGTGCATAGGTGTCTTTTGCTGTCGGGTTGCGTCGTCGATTTCAATGGAAGTCTGCAAAGAACTGCTGCTCCCGTGAAGAGGAGAAGTGTCCGAAGAGATCCAAGCCTGGATCTAGGATGTAAGGAACCTGAAAGCAGAGGGGACAGAGTCTGGGTCACTAGCCAGTGACCGAGAGTAGGATGGACCAATGCCCACAGACGTCGGGTGCTTCAGGTGAGTTGATGGGTGTCTTTACTCTTCAGCCACGAGGTCCAGGAGGCGTCGACGAAGTCCACGAGCCGGATTCAAGCTGTCCCACAAAGTCTGTCGAGTGCTTCGGTATTGGCAACCAGAAAGGACCCAACAAGCCTTGGCAATGGCAAGTCACTGGAAATCAGAGAAAGGACTGCGATGCAGACCAGCAAGGTCTGAGGGACTCACCCCAGTGAGGGTAAGTCAGGGCATGTCTGGAGCAACAAGGTAAGCCCAATCAGAAAAGGAGTCACCTTCGTGGGGACCTGCTAGCCAATGGGCTAGTGATCATAAAGGAGCCTCAAGCATTCACACTTGCAGCTGGCTCACGGGTCACTCGTGGAGTGGAGGCCAACAATCTTCGGTGCAGGAGGTGCTCAAGGCTGGGGCTACTAGGAGCCCAAAGCACAACTTTGAGGAGGACCAGGAAGATAGTGTTGCTGCAAAAGTTCACTGTGTCGAGGGGTCACAGTTACACATCACCCACGTTAGCCACGGGCCTCAGCTTTGCTGTGGACTCAGGGTAGCCTCGGGTAAGTCTGGAAATCTACCTCTGGGGATGCAGAGACTTCGACGTCCGGCAGGAGCTTCAGAATTGCAGGCCAGTCAGTTGCTTCTTTGGTGCCTGCCAAGCAGGGAAGTCACTCCTTGACCCCAAGGGAGATTTCTTCAGTCTTCTAGTCAGGATAGAACGTACATTGCAGAGTTTCGTCCAGGGTAAGCTAAAGTCCTAGGGACTGGATTCCTATACTTATACTAAGTTTAGGGGATGGGCTAACTCTAAGGCCCCACCTATGGGTGGGCCATGAAAGAGGGGTGGTTACACCCATTTCTGTTGTCCAGTTTCGCGCCACAGCAGGGTCAGGTAGCCCCTGCAACCGGTTTGAACTTGAGAATGCACAGGGACACCAAGTGTGCCCCCAGTGCAGGACTTCAAAGTACCAGAGAGTGCTTCCGAACAGCCCCAATACACATCAGCCTGTCTGGGGAGGTGGGGACACCTCCCCTCGACAGGAAACCTATTGTCCAGGCCTCCTCTGCCGGAGTTTCGGTCAGCAGCAGGAGGCCAGGCCTGTGTCTGTAGCAGAGGCCTCCATTTTGTGATGCTAGGGCTCAGGAAATTCCTACCGGGTTTAGCCAGTGTGAACATGCCTCTCCCTCTAGAAGGGTGGAATGCTACCCCCGCCGCCAGAACTGGTGGGGGGGGTAGAATTCCAAAGCGTTTGACACCAAACATCACATGTTTTGATGCAGCCATCCCAAAGTTAGCATTTACCGCAAGGTTATAATGTAAATATAAATGTAAATTGATACTTGTATAGCGCACTACTCACCCGCAAGGGTCTCAAGGCGCTTGTACGAATACCGCTGTGGAACCCATCCTGGCTTTCCCTGTGAGGCGCCCACTCCTGGGCACCCCTAAGGTGGAGGCCAGGCATCCTTAGCGTTGTGGGGGCTGTTGTGGAGATTAAGCAAGCTATTGCCCAGAGTTGCAGAGTGGGACTCCATGATTGGAATGGCACCGAGGCAAGAATTATCAGGTCCGTGGAATTTTTGAGCCCAAGACCTGCCGAGGCAGGGAATTGAACCCTGGTCCCGGGCTAGACCTCTGCATCAGGGTCTGACGCTCTAATCATTGAGCCACACTTCTCCCCTTAATAGTATATGGTATGGCTGTATCACAGAACAGAACACTTTGACACCTCTTCCGGTGCCACTTCATGATGCACAGCCGAATTGTGCAATGAATCCAATCAATCAAAAGTTACTTATTCTTTGCTTATCAGTTTATCCAATATTTACTCCATTTCTTTTTTGTCAATTTTTCATTCAATTCATTTTACTCATTCCAGTAACTCAAACGCAGGAGACTTTATGGATTCCACATGCCACATCTTCATTAAAATGACCGAATGCATTTCGGGAACAAAGCCCCTTCGTCAGGGGTATCTAAAATACAAGAATCATATATAAACCATTGACATCGTAATTGCTTAATTTATGCCGCTTAACAAAATTGTCACATGTATCTGTTTGTGTATTCATTGCAGCCCATTGCAAGTATCTGTCTGAAATCATCACAGCAAAGAATAATCTATCTGCTACACATAATGACCCTTAGCACAAGTTTGAAATTTAAACATAATGTGCGTAATTCACTTCTCTCCCATCTACGTTCAGCCCCTGGTTCGAAGACCTTACACCAAAACCTCACACAACTGAACATGGAAATACGCTTACCGTAGCACATGGATAATCGCGCATTTAAAATAATCCAAGCTCGCTTAAAAGCCATACTCCTACGAACATCTCGAGAAAGTATCACAGTACCGATTTTCTTTTACGTTGAACAAAGTCAGCTGCTGGTAACTAGTGCTTCTTTTATCCCACCTCCCTACTTCTCCACAGGTGAGTAATCACGTGAATGTTCATCGACGAATCCGAACAACACTGATTCGTCGATGAACATACATGTGATTACTCACCTGTGGATAGGTAGGGAGGTGGGATAAAAGAAGCACTAGTTACCAGCAGTTGACTTTGTTCAACGAAAAAGAAAATCAGTGCTGTGATACTTTCTCTACTTATGAAAGCTACTGGCTGATCCTGACCTTCTTCATTCAATTGTAACAGTACAGCCCCAACACCCAATTCAGATGCATCAGTTTGAACAATGAACTTTTTGGAGTAGTCAGGACTCTGCAGAATGGGAGCAGTACACATGGCCTGCTTCAGGTCATAAAATGCCTTTTGACAGCTAGCTGCCCACTGAACCTTTTTGGGCATTTTCTTAGAAGTTAAGTCATTCAAGGGTGTCACTCTTAATCCATACCCTTTGACAAATCTCCTATAGTACCCAGTCAGGCCTAAGAAGGCTCTCACCTGAGTCTGGGTAGTTGGAGCAGTCCATTCCATTATGGTCTGGATCTTGCTCTTCAATGGTTGAAAGTGGCCTCCACCTACAAGGTGGCCCAGGTACACAACCTGACTCTGCCCTATCTGGCACTTAGTAGCCTTGATAGTTAGGCCTGCTTTTAGCAGGGCCTCCAAAACATTCCTTAGGTGGACAAGGTGATCCTCCCAGGTGGAGCTAAAGACAGCAATATCATCTAGATATGCTGCACTAAAGGCTTCCAGGCCTGTGAGAACTGTATTAACCAACCTTTGGAAAGTGGCAGGTACATTCTTCAAACCAAATGGCATTACCACAGATTGATAGTGCCCACTAGGGGTAGAAAATGCTGTATTTGGCTTTGCATCATCAGCTAGTCTGATCTGCTAGCTGTCAAGTCAAAGGTGCTGAGGTCAAAGTATCTATGAGCTCATCTGCCCTTGGTATTGGATGGGTATCAGTCCTAGTGACTGCATTGAGACCCCTTTAGTCCACACAAAACCTCATCTCTCTTTTCCCACCACTGGTGTGAGGTTTTGGCACAAGGACCACTGGACTAGCCCAAGGGCTATCTGAGGGTTCAATCACATACAAATCCAAACTTTTCTGGAGTTCTGCCCTGATACAGTCCCTGACCTGGTCAGGTTGCCTATAAATCTTACTTTTAATAGGCAGACTGTCCCCAGTGTCCACTTCATGAGTGCACCAGGTAGTTTGACTTGGAGTCAGTGAGAACATGTGTCTGAACTGATTGAGAATCTGTCTGCAATCAGTTTGCTGCTGGGCAGTGAGGCTGCCTGCCAAGGCTACACCATCAACTGACCCATCATCAGGGTTCTGTGAGAGGAGGTCAGGGAGTGGGTCACTCTCTTCCTCCTGTCCCTCATCAGTTGCCATGAGCAAGCCCATGTCAGCCCTGTCCACATATGGCTTCAGCCTATTGACATGGAGAACCCTATTAGGACTCCTGGGAGTTCCTAGGTCTATTAAGTAAGTAACCTCTCCCTTCTGTTCAACAATAGTGTGGGGTCCACTCCACTTGTCCTGGAGAGCTGCTGGGGCCACAGGCTCCAACACCCACACTTTCTGGCCTGGCTGGTAAACAGTCAGTACAGCCTTTTGGTCATGCCAGGCTTTTTGCAGGCTTTTTCCTGGCTAGCCTCAAGGTTTTTGTTTGCCTTTTTTATGTACTGAGCCATCCTGGAGCAGAGACCAAGTACATAGCCCACCATGTCTTGCTTTGGGGGCTTGAGAGGTAACTCCCATCCTTCCTTCACCAGACATAATGGACCCCTGACAGAGTGACCAAACAGAAGTTCAAATGGGCTGTAGCCAACCCCCTTCTGAGGCACCTCCCTGTATGCAAATAAAAGGCAGGTCACGAGCAGGTCCCATTTTCACCTAAGCTTCTCTGGGAGTCCTTAGGGGAATTGCTTCTGGATACCTGGTGGCATGATCCACTACCACCAGTATAAAGCTGTGCCCAGATGCTGTTTGAGGATCCATGGGACCAACAATGGCAATCCCAACCCTCTCAAAGGGAACCCCCACCACAGGTAGTGGTATCAGGGGGGCCTTTGTAGTGCCACCTGCTTTGCCACTGGCTTGGCAGGTTACACAGAGCGACACAACTCCTTGCTTTGCTGTGGACTCAGGGTAGCCTCCGGTAAGTCTGGAAATCTACCTCTGGGGATGCAGAGACTTCGGCATCTGGCGGGTGCTTCAGAATTGCAGGCCAGTCAGTTGCTTCTTTGGTGCCTGCCAAGCAGGGGAGTCACTCCTTGACCCCAAGGGAGATTTCTTCAGTCTTCTAGTCAGGATAGAACGTCGAAAGGTCCAGGATGTACATTGCAGAGTTTCGTCCAGGGTAATCTAAAGTCCTAGGGGCTGGATTCCTATACTTATACTAAGTTTAGGGATGGACTAACTCTAAGGCCCCACCTATGTGTGGGCCAGGAAAGAGGGGTGGTTACACCCATTTCCTTTGTCCAGTTTCACACCAGAGCAGGGGCAGGTAGCCCCTGCAACCGGTTTGAACTGGAGTATGCACAGAGAGTGCTCCCTCCCAGCCCCAGTACACATCAGCCTGTCTGCGGAGGTGGGGACACCTCCCCTCAACAGGAAACCTATTGTCCAGGCCTCCCCAGCCGGAGTTTCGGTCATCAGCCGGAGGCCAGACCCGTGTCTGTGGCAGAGGCATCCATTTTGTGATGCCAGGGCTCAGGAAAGTCCTACCGGGTTCAGACAGTGTGAACATATCTCTCCCTCTAGAAGGGTGGAATGCTACCCCCGCCGCCAAAACAGGCGGGGGTAGCATTCCAAAGCGTTTCACACCAAACACGACATGTTTTGATGCAGCCATCCCAAAGTTAGCATTTACCGCGAGGTTATAATGCACTTAAGAGTATATGGTATGGCTGTATCACAGAACAGCCATAAGGAAGTATTTCCGAAAGCTGCAGAGGGGCTCAGCTCATGCTTGGGCACCCTCTCACATAAAACTAAGAACTCTGCCTTCAGGATTGTCAAGGCCTGCCATAGGAGTGGCTTATAGTTTTATATGTGTCTGTATAAGTTAGTGATATAGGTAGCCTATACCACAGTAAGGGGTGCAAGCACACCCTTACCCAGGCTGCAGTAGCAGACCTGTGGTGTCATTTTGGAGTGCTTCCCAGGGGTGGCATAATATATGCTGCAGCCCCTGGTAGGCATCTGAGGTACCTATGCCCTAGGTACATTGTATACCATATGCTAGGGGCTTATAAGGCACTCCAGAATCCAATTAGATATGTACCTAATGTACATGGAAACCATTTTAGAAAGGAAGCATCTAGACTGTGGTCCTGATTAGCAGGGCCACAGCCAGACTAAGGTCGAAAAACAGTGAAACACCAGCAAAAAGTGGGGATAGCCATGTGAAGCAGATCCTACTCTCCTACCTATATTTGTTGCACCATTCACTATTTACGCCACATTGGACAGCCAGATTACAGTAACATGACTTTGTAAATGGCCAGAGATTGGCACTGGACTGAATCAAATTCTTCCATTCAAAAAATAGTGGACAAATCTCCTTACTTGACTTTTCATATCCCTGCTCTCATTCAATGGCAATATCTGCCTTTCACAAATATATTCAATCACTATCATGTCCATTTTAAGAAATATGCGCAGCTGGCATTTATTTCCAAATTTAAATTAACAGTACATCTGGCATATATACCAACAAAAACAACTGACTCAAGCGCATTTTATACCAGATTAAAGAGTGAACATTTAATATCTCTGCTTCTACTAATTGAATTTTTGTAATTTAGGTCTTCTTTTATATATTAAAGAAAGTGTTCTATTTTTCTAACTTGATGTGGGAACCGTTTTTTGTAGTGTTTTCACTTTATTACTGTCTGAAGTGCTGCTCAAGTTCTTTACACATTACTTCTAAGTTAAGCCTGACTGCTCTGTGCCAAGCTGCCAGAGGGTTGAGTACAAGTTAATATAGGGTTGGGTCTAATTTGAAAGTTCATACAACATCAAGCTAGCACTGCCCTTTTTCAATCTAACTACACAATATTTTCACTTCAACTTTATCAAGATAATTTTACTTGCTGTAGGGAGTTGGTTAAGGGCCAACTTCTGTAATCATAGGTGCAAGGTAAAGCATGTCTTGAGGTCCGTGAATGAAAGTTTCATGATGAAGTTGAAGTGAAAACATTGTGAAGTTAGACTGAAAACGTGCAGCGCTAGCTTGATGTTGTATGAACTTTCATTATTAGAGTTTCTAGGATGACACAAAAGCAGTTAGATATGAGTACTGGCCACGCCCATAACCAGGCTGACCAGGCGAGGAGTGCTAATGAAATAAAGGAGGTTGTTGCGTTAGCGAATTGAGCAGTCCGGTTGTTGTGGTAATTTGAACCAATTACATTATGGTAGGAGGGTGGACAATAGAGGGAGTACCAGAACAATATGTAAAGCTTAGTTTTGAAAAGGCCACCACTAGATTGGTTCGTTGTTGTTTACAAATAGAAGTCCACATGTGTGCAGGAGCCAAGAGAGCTATGATTGGACAACAGTGGGACTATCTAACCAATGGCAGTGTGGCACGAAGTAGGACCAGAGAGGAAACACATCGACAGCACGTAAAACGTGAGCTGGGAATTGCCACCACGGGATTGTTCGATGCTGGATAATTTGAATCAATGAGATTATGGTAGGAGAATGGACCAGAGAGGGAACATCGGAACAATATGCAAAGTTGAGAATTGAAAGTGCCACCACTGGATTGGTCTGTTTTTGTTTACAAATAGAAGGCCAGATTTTGTGGTTAGTTTATGGCAGGAATTATCGCACTGGCCAGAAAGGATGCTGTGTTGGACATGAACGCACTGAATCCCAGGTTAGATTCACAAATGGAAGGACACTTTGTTTTTGGGTGGTGGTCACCGTACCTGCTGAATGGTCGGACTGGTTGTGCCTTTTGGTGTGGAGAGATACTGGGTATTGGTTCTGAATGGGCACTCATGGGAGGGTCGAGCATACCACCCGCCCGTAGCTAAATGACGGTAGTGATGATTAGAAAAGCTTTCAGTAGTAACAGATTGTGGGTGACACTGTGTGATTCTGATGTGATTTACACATGTGTGTGTATTTTATATTTTTTGTAGATAGACGCTCAGTACGGGGATGAATAGATAAAGCCTTAACAGGAACTACAGATTCTTCAAAGAGAATGGAAATTGGAGGTATGCACGTTTTAGTTTTAGTTTAATGGAATAAAGGGGGATTGGCTGCGGGCGCTTGGGAGGCGGCTTAAAACATTGAACCCTATACTAATATAGATACTGAAGATTGGAAGGTATGGAGGTATGCTGATTACAAGCATTTTTTTAAATTAAACGATTAATTCCAGATCGTGGACATGGGCTTGACTTAGGGCCATCAGTAAAAATGAGTGGGATGTGATGTAAATTATTTGTGTTTTTTCATGATGAGGTCATTATACAGAATAGTAAGGTGTTCTGAGGAGGCCATCTTTTTTGTACAAACATTAGTTAGCATTTCAAGATTGGATATAGGCAGGTATCACTGTGGATGTAATAACATAATGCCATAACTGGTGGGGATGCTTATATACAAAACAATGTGTTTAGCGCTTGTAAAGGGTAACACCATAGAATTGTTTTTTGTTTATTGTTTTCTTTCACTCTACAGCCCTGATGAGGTCCAATGTGGACGAAACGCGTTGGCTGGATTGTCCATTGTAATGGTTTCTAGATGCAATAATTGGAAGATTTTGAAATAAAACACAAATTGGTTGTTCATTAAAGACTGCCTATGGACTTTTCTTGAAGGATACGAACATTGAAGCAATCAGCTTGTGAACATTATGAATAAGCGCTTCTTTCTGTATAGGTGGTATTCAGTATATCTGCTGCTTGGAACAAAATGGAAAGGTTGACGAAGGAGGTCTCCAAAGTAGAAGCTGCCTTGAAAGAGAGCAGCCTGGAAATAAACTCGAGAGTAGTGTTAAGGGAATTATTGACCTCTCTCCAGTTGGAATTCATATTAATGATGGACCAGAAAGTGAGGCTGCAGTGGGATGCTAGCAGTTATAGGAATTATGAATATGAGGAAAAGTGTAGGAAACTCACGGCATTGAAAGCAAGATCAGAAAGAAGTCAAGTTCAAAGAGTGGATATAATATAAACAAAATGCCCAAGCTAACGCTAGTGCAGCAACAAGCTCTGAATGATGAGATTACAGGAGAAGAGTTGTTGATTGCAATTAAGAAATCAAAGAGGTAAAGTGGCAGGGCCAGGTGGCATCCCCAATGAATTGTATGCTGTTCTGGTGAAAGAGGTGGTCGCAATATGGTTCAATCTATTTGCATCCATTCTTTTGCATAGTACACCCATATCTGAAACTTGCAATAAAGCAGCAATCTCACTGATATTGAAGCCGGACGAAACATCAACAGAATGCCAGTCATACTGTCCTATTTCCATGCTGAACTGCAAATGTTAAATGTTTGCTAACGTCTTAGCAGCACAACTAATCAGGGTGGTGGGGGAGTTATACATCAGGGCCAGAAGGGCTTTCCCCCTGGAAGACATTTACAGGAAGTAACCCACTCCTTTAAAAGATCCATAGATTTAGCAGTGGAAACTGCATCTCCACTGGTGATTATGACCCTTGATGCAGCCAAGGCATTTGACAGAGTAAATTGGGATTACTAAATGACAGTTTTGAAACATGTTTGGGTGGGGGACATGTTCCTGAAGGTGATTCAACAATTCTACAGCACTCTGAGGCTCAGGTGCTATGAAATGATAGTCTGTCTACTCCAGTTAAAATAAAGAGGGGTACTTAGGCAGGGATGGTACATTGACAAAGTATTGACACTCAAAATATCCCCATACCCAAATAATGCGACCAAACGATTCATGTCAAAAATATCAAACTCCTATACTTATAATGGTAAGTAAAAGAATGTCGAGGTACTTAATATAGTTGTATAAAATATCGATGTTTAAATATATATATACATGTGAGCAAGGGCCGAGTGGCTCGAAACGCGTCATGGACTAGGCACGTAATTTATATTTAATAAACACTATTTGCAAGCATTGGCGAGTGAAGTTGTCCGTTCCTGCTGCTGTGCGCAACTGCACATTGGGAAGTTTCTTTGATATATATATATCAACTTTGAAATAAAACTTCCAGTCCCATAATCCTTTTGTCACGGCGTTTGTACTCTGCCGGCCCACATGGGCGTGACTTGATTTAAATTTGGGGATGTACCGGAGGCTTGTGTTTTGGCCCACCAACCGACAGTTTGCCATGGAAGAAGGGCGGTGATGGCCCGAAACGCGTCGCAAGTGACTGTCGTATGTTTGAGGTGTCTGCAGCTCCTTATTGGAACTATGTCTCCAGCGAGTGCTTCCCGCAAAAGGCAAACCTCAAATTTCATGTATTCCGGCCTGCCAGGTCGAGGGAGAGCACCACCGCGATACCCCTGCGGGTCCGGTGCTGTTTATTGGGACAGCTGACTCCGTGAGCTGGTGATGGCCTGGTAATGGGTAGCTGTGTTGCACTCGAACATTGAATAAGAACTCATGTTTTAATTTGTTGGAATGGCTTAAACAGATCCACATGGATTACTCAACTTTGAAATAAAACTTCCAGTCCCATAATCCTTTTGTCACGGCGTTTGTACTCTGCCGGCCCACATGGGCGTGACTTGATTTAAATTTGGGGATGTACTGGAGGCTTGTGTTTTGACCCACCAACCGACAGTTTGCCATGGAAGAAGGGCGGTGATGGCCCGAAACGCGTCGCAAGTGACTGTCGTATGTTTGAGGTGTCTGCAGCTCCTTATTGGAACTATGTCTCCAGCGAGTGCTTCCCGCAAAAGGCAAACCTCAAATTTCATATATATATATATATATATATATATATATATTCACTGAAAAAACCATAGGTTTCAGGCACGTTATAGTTAGGAATTAGCATTTAAAAAACCTCAGAAATTCACTGAAAAAACCATAGGTTTCAGGGGTGTTATAGTTAGCTGGACTTTTCACTTGTACAAAACCATTGAAATTCCCCCGTTATAGTTAGTTCAGCTAACTATAACTCGCGCGCCCGCAATGCACTGCTGATGACGTCACATATTACATCACTCATGACATGGTCAGTGACATCACTCATGACATCACTGATGACATCTCAAATGACATCACTGATGACATCATCCCTGTGATAGAGTGGCAGACCTCCTCTCACCCTAATATAACCTTTGATACACACATTCAAAAATAGAGACTAAAATTTTCAAAACAATGGACATACCAATACCAGTTACAACAACCTCTTCAGTAATTCTAAGATCCACATACACATCCACTCATTCACCAACAGTCCTATACAGTCACTCATACATGTACTCACTCATCATATGTACTCATACACCTATACATCCTGTTACACAATGCCACTCATCCATTGAGTTACTCACACACATAGTCACTGATGCTAATAAAGAATCAAACATACATTTACTTGCATATACAGTTATACACACACCACCACACTTACTTCTACGGAAACTTACACATACTTAGTCTTTTAAACAATCACTTATAGAAACACATACTTATTCATACAAGAACTCTCTCAATCTCTCACTCTCACATATACTCACTTATATACACCAATAGTCACATATACTAGTTTAAAACATATGTAGTTACTCATAAAGACACTATTGAGACAGTCATTCACTCACTAACACACCCATACACACACTCATCCACCCATACAGTCCTGCACACATGCTGTCTCCAACACATACAAACGGTGAGTCACTCATTCATGCACCTATGCACTACGTAATACCCCCACCGAACCATGCAGACACTCAGACTGATACTCAAAAAACCAACTAATAACCTATATAGACACCCATGTAGCTACTCACCAACCCATGCAGCCACTTATACACAAAGTGAGAGACTGATACAGATATTTACATATTTAAACATTACTCACTAAGCGATGTATTCACTATGATACACTTAATCAGTCAGTTACACAATCAATTTTTCAAAAACAAATCATCCATTTAGACACTTATATACCCATTTATTCTTCCATCGACCTTGAGATATACATATATAAAACATATTTAATTTTCAGAAAAACAGACATTTACTGGATGATGTCATCAGTGATGTCATCAGTGATGTCATTTGAGATGTCATCAGTGATGTCATGAGTGATGTCACTGACCATGTCATGAGTGATGTAATATGTGACGTCATCAGCAGTGCATTGCGGGCGTGCGAGTTATAGTTAGCTGAACTAACTATAACGGGGGAATTTCAATGGTTTTGTACAAGTGAAAAGTCCAGCTAACTATAACACCCCTGAAACCTATGGTTTTTTCAGTGAATTTCTGAGGTTTTTTAAATGCTAATTCCTAACTATAACGTGCCTGAAACCTATGGTTTTTTCTGTGAATCTATAAATATATATATATTCACTGAAAACACCATAGGTTTCAGGGGTGTTATAGTTAGCTGGACTTTTCACTTGTACAAAACGATTGAAATTCCCCCTTTATAGTTAGTTCAGCTAACTATAACTCGCGCGCCCGCAATGCACTGCTGATGACGTCACATATTACATCACTCATGACATGGTCAGTGACATCACTCATGACATCACTGATGACATCTCAAATGACATCACTGATGACATCACTGATGACATCATCCAGTGAATGTGTGTTATTCTGAAAATTAAATATGTTTTATATATGTATATCTCAAGGTCGATGGAAGAATAAATGGGTATATAAGTGTCTAAATGGATGATTTGTTTTTGAAAAATTGATTGTGTAACTGACTGATTAAGTGTATCATAGTGAATACATGGCTTAGTGAGTAATGTTTAAATATGTAAATATCTGTATCAGTCTCTCACTTTGTGTATAAGTGGCTGCATGGGTTGGTGAGTAGCTACATGGGTGTCTATATAGGTTATTAGTTGGTTTTTTGAGTATCAGTCTGAGTGTCTGCATGGTTCGGTGGGGGTATTACGTAGTGCATAGGTGCATGAATGAGTGACTCACTGTTTGTATGTGTTGAACACAGTATGTGTGCAGGACTGTATGGGTGGATGAGTGTGTGTATGGGTGTGTTAGTGAGTGAATGACTGTCTCAATAGTGTCTTTATGAGTAACTACATATGTTTTAAACTAGTATATGTGACTATTGGTGTATATATTTGAGTATATGTGAGAGTGAGAGATTGAAAGAGTTCCTGTATGAATAAGTATGTGTTTCTATAAGTGATTGTTTAAAAGACTAAGTATGTGTAAGTTTCCGTAGAAGTAAGTGTGGTGGTGTGTGTATAACTGTATATGCAAGTAAATGTATGTTTGATTCTTTATTAGCATGAGTGACTATGTGTGTGAGTAACTATGGATGAGTGGCATTGTGTAACAGGATGTATAGGTGTATGAGTACATATGATGAGTGAGTACATGTATGAGTGACTGTATTGGACTGTTGGTGAATGAGTGGATGTGTATGTGGATCTTAGAATTACTGAAGAGGTTGTTGTAACTGGTATTGGTATGTCCATTGTTTTGAAAATTTTAGTCTCTATTTTTGAATGTGTGTATCAAAGGTTATATTAGGGTGAGAGGAGGTCTGCCACTCTATCACAAGGATGATGTCATCAGTGATGTCATCAGTGATGTCATTTGAGATGTCATCAGTGATGTCATGAGTGATGTCACTGACCATGTCATGAGTGATGTAATATGTGACGTCATCAGCAGTGCATTGCGGGCGCGCGAGTTATAGTTAGCTGAACTAACTATAACGGGGGAATTTCAATGGTTTTGTACAAGTGAAAAGTCCAGCTAACTATAACACCCCTGAAACCTATGGTTT
The DNA here is from genome assembly GCF_964204655.1 of Triturus cristatus. Lineage (NCBI taxonomy): Eukaryota > Metazoa > Chordata > Amphibia > Caudata > Salamandridae > Triturus > Triturus cristatus. Next base: position 1,116,497,639 of record NC_140590.1, read on the forward strand.
TTTCAGTGAATTTCTGAGGTTTTTTAAATGCTAATTCCTAACTATAACGTGCCTGAAACCTATGGTTTTTTCTGTTAATTTCAAAGGTTTTTTAAATGCTAATTTCTAACTATGCCTACAGAGATAGGACATGTGAAGAAAGAAGAAAAAATGCACAGAAAGAAACAAAAGAAGTGCAGAAAGAAGCAACAGAAGTCCTCAAATACGAAGATAAGTGCAGGAAGAAGGATAACGTGCAGAAAGAACAAAAAGAAGAGCAGAAAGAAGCCTTGTTGCAAAATCATCCTGGACCCTCAACTTTTTCAGACGGATACTGGTGGTAACTGAGTCTGACTAACCAGTCCTAGAGCCAGTGCTATGTTAAAAGACACTTAGAATACAGTGAAAACACCTACATACACTAGGGAACATTATGCGTTGGGGTCCCCCTGTGATTAGCCTTACCTCCTCTATAAGCCCCCAGTATATGATAGGGCATGGGGATTAAAACTACCTCTTAAAACAGGCCACAGGGCGTTTTTGCACACGTTAACTCAGGCCCCGCCCCCTCCTTTCACCATTGTGTAAACACGCCCTGTGTCCGTTTTTAGTTGGGAGATTAAGTTCATTTGAGTCCTGAGGGTCCCTAGGGTCCAACTAGCCCACTAGGTACCTCCAGTAAGTGCCACAGAGCTGCGTTGCAGAGAGGTGTAAAAAGTGGCACGGCCTGGACCACCTCTCTGCAATGCAGCTCGGTGGCGCTTACTGGAAGCACTTGGTGGGCTAGTTAGCCCCCAGGGGCCCTCAGTATTGAAGGGAAATTATATCCCCAATTTAAAACGTGCCATGGTGCGTGTTTGCACACGTCACCTCAGGCCCCGTCCCCTCCCTTCACCACTGTGTAAACGCGCCCTGTGGCTGTTCTAAGTTGAGAGATTAAGTCCCCTTGAATCCTAAGGGTCCCTAGGGTCACACTAGACCACTAGGTACCTCCAGTAAGCGCCACAGAGCTGCGTTGCAGAGAGGTGTAAAAAGGGGCTTGGCCTCAGAACACCTGTCTGCAGCGCAGCTCCCTGGCGCATACTGGAGATGCCTGTTGGGGGCGCGTTTGCAGAGTGCTGCATGGAGGGGGCATGGCCTCCGGCACGATGCCAGTCTTTTATTTATTTTATTTTTTTATGAAGGGGGGCTGTGTGGTTCCCCTTCTTATTCTAATTTATTGGCCCTGATGACCCCATCCCCCAGGGCCTGTCTCCTAATTATATTTTTTTGACCCCAATCCCCAGGGCCGGCCACTGTTTTTTATTATTTTTAAAAAATATATATTTATAGACACACCTAGGACATGCTGGACAAACCGTACGTACCTATCACCATGACGATTTGCGTGATATTCATTAAAAGGCGACTATGCATGCAATTAATCCACGTGGAATGTATTTACACCACTAGTGAAGCTCTGACATGTCTGATGCTCTACCGTGCCTAATCCCGGTAGACACCCTTGTCGTTTATTTATACAAACATGGGTAGCTATTGACGGGGCACATTTAATACACATGCACACCAAGCCATTCAAAGGGGATTCGACAAAAATTCGACCAAAACTATGCAAGAAACCCCCCTCACAGTTAATAAAACACACATCCACTGCCGGATGTGTAATACTTTTTATTTTACTCTCTGGAAAGGGGACGAACATCACTTGCGAGTCACAGCGCGCTCCTGACAGAGCCCAATGCTGTGTTACACCCACCATTGCCTGCCGAGTGCCACACACCTCTGTATTGTATTCCACTAGCTAGTGCATATGCTATGACACTCTCTAGCCCATGTGCACTGTAACACCACCCCGTGAAAATGTCATGCTACACTTGTCTTCGCACGGGTTATATTGCCCCATCTAACGTGCCTTCCTCGATGCCTATGTTATAACGCACAGTGCTATGCCATACATATTACAATTTGGGATCCATATCTTTGTCACAGTGCATATGCAACGTTACACTCCCCAGCACATATTTTATATTACAACTTTAGAGACTAGTTAGGTTACACAACACTGCCCTGTCCATATTACACTCCAAGGCGCATATCGCATAGCACACGCTAGTGCCTGTGCTATCTCGCGCTCTCCAATGAATCTGTCATTGCGCACAATGTATTGCATATTATATTTCACGCCTGGTTCATCTTATATCACACTTTTTGGTGCATAGTTTATACCATACACTATATCTAGTTTTCATTTTCAATCGTGCTCTCAGGACTATGTTCTATATAACACTGTGTTCACCTACCCTTTTCACGGGCATTACATTTTGCGATAGGGGGTGGAGGGTCAGGGGGTGTTTTTGCCAAGTGAGCCCGGAGTCACAGTCACTAACGTCTTCTTCTTCCTGAATAAAAGTGAGATTATGCTGCATACTTGTTCATATTTTAAGTAGTTTGCACAGACAAAATGTTTTAAAAACAATAAAGTTTCTAATACCCGCCTTCTCTGAACAGTTAGCTTGCTGCCCCATCCCCCTCCTCCCTATCCTCTGTTGTGTGAATCCATGGACTAGCCTCCTCCCTCCTGCCATGCATGGTCTGATGTGCTGCCACTGCCCTCAATTTAGTATGATGTACCAGTCCACTCCTCCTGCCCTCCCTTGCCCAATTCTATGCCCCATCATTGACCTCCTGCTTAAACTCTGTGCTTAGCTTGCTGCCCCTATTCTCCTTCCCCCTGCCCTCCGATGTCTTTGTGCATGCCCCTGCTCCATCCTTTTTGCCCACCATGTCCCATGGACCTGCCACTCCTATCTACTCTGAGTGTTCTGTTGAGCTGCCACTCCCCTCCCACCTGCCTAGCATTGTCAGATGACTGTAACCTGTCCCTGCCACCTCCACCCTGCCTGTCCACATGCCATGCCTCTATCCTCTTCCTCCTGTCCTACATGGTCCATTGTACTGCCACACCCTTCTGCCCTCCCTGGTCTGTTGTGCTGCAACTGCTCCTCCTGCCTGCCCCGTGTGGTCTGTTGTGAGGCCCCTTCCCCTGAACTTTCTTGTCTGTGCACAGGTCCTGACCCTCCCTTCTATCCTCCATCGTCCTTTGTGCATGCCCCTGCACCCTCCTTCTTGCCCATCATAGCCATTGTGCTGCCACTAACCCTCCCACTTGCCATGCATGGTCTTCTGTGCTGCCATGGCCCCTCCCACCTTCCCTGTGTGGTCAGTTAGCTGCCCCTGACCCCCTCCCACCTTCCCTCCATGGTCTGTGTGTATGCCATCACAGTCTCACTGTTGCTCTTCATGTTGTGTCTTGCTTCTAGTGCCCATCCTGCCTGACCTCCATGGCCATCTTGCTGCTCCTGCCCTGCCCCCTTGCCCCCAGCCCTCTGTTTACATGTGCAGACCCCTACTCCCTCCCTCCTGGCTTGTCTGTTCCATTGTAATGCCCCTGATCCGTCCCTCCTGCCCTTTATGGTCTGTTATGCTGCAGCCTTCTCTCCTGTCTGTCCATTATGGTCAGCTAGCTACCATTGCCTCTTGCCCCTCTGTTCTCTGTTGTCCATGTGCATGGTCCTGTCCCCTCCCTCTTGCTTTCTATGGATTGTTGTGCTGCACTCCCGTCCTGCATGCCCTGTGTGGTGTATTGTGCTGCTGCAAACCCTGATGCCTGCCCTGCAGGGTCAGTTTGGTGCACCTCTCCATGTCTCTCCTGTCCTCTGTTATCCAAGTCCATGTCCCTATCCCATTTCCTTCCATGATCCAATGTACCATACTTGCGAACATTTTGAACTTGGTAAGAGGGAGATTTTGAAAAAAAACTGGGGTATTGATTTTCCCCTTTGAGTTACATTGAAAAAGAGGATATTGTAGACAGGAGACAGATCAAATAAAGCCCATTTGAGCTTAAAAACATTGGACGTTTCCTGGCTGAATCGGGTCTGTTGGCATGTATGGTTGTACTACCATTGCCTCTTCCTTCTGCCCACAATGGTCTATTACATTGCCACAGCCTTGAAGGAGGGTAGATTTTGTATCACAGGGGGCCCCTGGCCCGTTCTGTCCACACCTGAAGTATGAGACCCTTGTCCTTGCCCTGCCAGCCGCATTTGTAGGCCGTATTAAATTGACCAGCGGGTCCTGTGTTGCTATATAATTATCCTGAGACATCCTTACCACTCAGCCAGCATAAAACCCCTGTGTAGGCCCTTCTGTTCAATATGTAGGCCTCTTTGTTAAATTGACCATAGCTCTGCAATTTTAGTGTATAGCAGTCTGAAGGCAGGTCTGCGAGGCCTTCTGCTCCAAACTAGTAGCCCCCACCCTACCCGAGTGCTCCGTGCTCGGTATCAAAGTTCAACATCCCCCTGAAGCTGTCGACATACAGTAGGCTGCATCCTGGACTGGTACTTGCTTCCTGGGCAGGTTTCCCGCTTTTAAGGAAGTGGCAACCGCAGAGCGTCAAGTTAGGAGAACTGAGGAGATTTTATACATGAATATATTGAATTCCTGTACAATACCCATTATTTTCTGCTTGCTCTATGGAACTTCCGATAAGCGATTGGCCTGAGAGACTGACCTTTTCACCCAGTCCATTGTCAGCATTAAGTGGGTAAATGACGAAATGTCTGGTAAAATCTGCAGACAAAGCTTTTGGGTAGCATACGTAGGTAGATGTAGCGTGCAAAGGAGCCCACAAAATGATATAAAAAGGGAGCACCCACAGATATCGACGGACAACCTCGCCGTTTGTATGAAGGTTAACAGGCTGTGCAGGTTTTCCCCAAGAACTGGGAGCTCTTGTCTTCCTTTGCTTAAAATGTCTTGCTCGGCTTTGCTTGAAGTATCTTATTCTATTTTACCTATATGAAATGTCATGTTATGTTTAACCATTGTTCTCTTTACTTTTGCATTTAAAAGATGTTGTATTGTAATTGCAGGAATGCTTGCTCTAAGAGTAAATGTGAGTGTCCCTAGGTAACATTTTCCTTGGTGTAACTTGTTTCTCATGATGCATTTATAGATGTGTTTTCTCTCTCTCTCTGTCAGTCCATTAATTGAGATACAGAGAATATCATGACAGCTGTATGATTATCTGGATTCTGTATTTTGTACTTTAGGTCTCTATTCTGCGGTTTATTTGAAGTTGCATCTTCTCATTAAACTGCCATTGTATTCTGCCTCCAATTCCATGTCTCATATGTCTGTTTTCTTCATTTTTGGAGCAAGCGTTCCTAGGCACCCCGGCTCAAATTAAGGTGCCCCTTTTGTCCCTGACTCACTCTCCTGCTCAGTTCTGTGGTGGCTCCCGGGGCTCTGGGGACCGCCCCTAGCTTCCTTGACCCGTAATAGATCTTCCCTCCAACAGCCTCTCTTGCAAGTCCTGTATTGTTGGTTTGTTGCCCCTGCCCCCCTTTCCACTGCCCTCCATAGTCTGTTGTGCTTCCACGGCCCTTCCTGCCTGCTCAGTGTGGTTAAATTGTTGCCTTTGCACCCTCCTACCTGCCTTCAATTTTCAGAGTCCGTGCCCCTGGCCTCTGCCTCTCAACAGTATCCTAATGAACAACTAGATTGCTAACATTCTATATTTATTACAAAAGTGTGGAGCGCCTGACATCATCTTGATGTAATCAAAACTGTAATACCTAGAGCATTCCTTTAGAAATTACATATATGAGAGGGTCTTATTGGCATCAAAATTATGGTTAGTGCTCTAAAAGACTAAAATAAGGACATATTTTCTGAGTTTTCAAATAGCGACAAAGCACTTTTAAATTATTTGTTATCTTTATGTTTTTTTATCTAGTTGACAACTTGATTAAATGTTGCACTTAGGGGAGAGGATGTGGTGTTACTTCCAGAACTGCAGACTTTGCAACTGGGGAACCAGATTGAAGTTTCTGCTTCAGCTCGACATTCTGTGATTCTGGTCAAATCACTTAGTCTCCCCATGTCTACAACCAAAATGAATTTGTTCTTGTGTGATGTAACCAATGCTCATGTAAAGCACTCCAATACCTGACAAGTCTGCACTATATAACACTGCAAAAACACAAAATAATAAGTGTTTTGCACACTTCTGTCATTGGGCTATATTTGGGCTATATCTGGGTGATTTTGGGCTACATTTGGGCTCTTTTGTCTCCGGTGGCCATCTTGGGAGATTTATTTGTTATGAAGTTTCCTAATTTCCTCATGTACTGCAGTCTCCTCAGTCGGAAATGCTTTCAGTTTTTTACTTTGATTCCATCATGAAGGTATTCAGATATGTCACACATTTGCCATGAATTCTGAATGTTAGCACTCTAGTTGCTCATTAGATCACTGTAGTAAAACTACTGCTCACCATGGAAGTCTGCTCCTGGTATTAAAAGTGCATGTTTCAGTCTGCATGTCAGAATCTTTTAATGAAATAGAAGAGGATTTGAGAAGTCACTCAAAATGTGCCCTCATTTTCTTTCTTCAGCATTAATCATAATTTCTATGGCAAAATGAACCCCCTCATTGTGTTCCTTTTTAAATTAAATGTTTTAAGTGTTACCAGTTTATTCCAATCAAGATGGCTTCAGGTGTGCCATACTTTTGTCATAATGAAGACAGTAAGTGCTCTAGTTGTTTTTAAGAACATTCTTGGACATTCTGTCATTGGGCTATACTTGGGCTACATCTGGGTGATATTTGGGCTACATTTGGGCTCTTTTGTCTCTGGTGGCCATCTTGGGAGACTTATTTGTTATGAAGTTTCCTAATTTCCTCATTTACTGCAGTCTCCTCAGTAGGAAATACTTTCAGTTTTTTACTTTGATTCCATCAAGAAGGCATTCAAATGTGTCACACATTTGCCATAAAATCAGAATGTTAGCACTCTTTTTGCTCATTAGATCACTGTAGTAAAGCTACTGCTCACCAGGGAAAACTGCTGCTGGTATTGAAAGTGCATGTTTCAGTCTGCATGCCAGGATTTGAGAAGTCACTCAAAATGTGCCCTAATTTTTCTTTATGCAGTACTAATCATACTTTTTATGGAAAAATGAACCACCTCATTTTGTTCCTTTTTAAATTAAATGTTTTAAGAGTTACCACTTTAATCCAAGCAAGATGGCTTCAGGTGTGCCATACATTTATCATAAGTAGGACGGTTAGCGCTCTAGTAGTTCTTTGGAACACTCTGGAAAGCTGCAGTAGAACACAAAGGAATCAACTGACAGTCTCTGCCCTTGTTGGATGTACATGTTTTACTGAGAATGTCAGACTTCATTCTCACATGACTGAGAAAGATAATGTGAATTTACAGAAAATAAGCTCTCAGTTTAGCTTATAGATCACCTTCCAAACCTCTGTGGTAAAAGCATGAGAAAATATTTTTCTCTCAATCATGATATCCCAGCAGAAGGCTTTTTCACATGGTGAAATCACCTTAGAACATACCACAATTCCTAAAATGAGTATGGTACCATCAACAAATGATTTATAATGTAACTAAAGTCTTAAAATCTTCTATTAACTGCAATGCTTTTTAATGAGGTGCTATCATGTATATTGGTCCCAAGATGGCTGCCAACACTTCTTGGATGAAGTGCTGACAGCCAATCAGATCTCAGGATGAGATGTGTGGTTAGGCTCCGCCCACATATATATATTGATGTAAATGCTATTTTCTCAGGAACTACTGAACAGATTTACACCAGACCTACAAAAGGCACTTCCTTGACCTGAGGACTACCTCTCTGCCAAATTTCAAGTAACTCTGTTCAGCCGTTCGGGCTGTAGCTGTGTCTAAAGGTCCTATGGAAAAATGCATGGGAAAAACGCGTTTTGGGACCCCCCTTTTTTCTCAGCCCCCGCTTGACGAATCCCCCCGAGACTTTCAGGGTAGGAGCGGAGCGTAGCGCCCCACCTATTTTGAAAATTTCGCGAGGATTCATCGACTGGCGCCAAAGTTATTCCAAATAGAATGTTGCGGATTTCCTATGGAAACAGGGTCCTAACTATAACTATCTACTGGCGACCGCCAGTAGATAATATATATATATATATATATATATATATATATATATATATAAACACACAGCGTCTTCTTCACAGAAGGACTCGCACTCGGGAAGGAGAATAGACTGTTTATTTAGTCACTCGTTACGCGTTTCGTCAGTGAAACTGACTTGATCACACGAAGTGTACAACAAATGGGAGGTGTATACATAGCTGGGAAAATAAACGACAGACAAACGTTTGTCTAGTGGTGTCTGTAACGTTGGCGGCCATTACTGAATGTCAAAAGGTTGCCAGTTTATACATATATACAACTAAATAAATGGTTACATGCTGTATTAGTGACATCAGCATATGCAAAAGTAAATATACAAAGTGTATCAGCTTGATGTAACCAGAAAATACTGGAAAATAAACAACAGACAAAGGTTTGTCTCATAGTGCATACAGCTTTGGCAGTCATTACTAAATGTCGAAGAGAAAATGTCAGAATATAAAATACCATGACTATATGCTTCATTACATATTGTGCCCATAGGTCAAATTAAACCTTAGTAGTCAAAATCAATGTACACAAGTGTATCTACATAATGGGCTAAATCCAGCTGGTTGTAAACCTTATGATTTGCATAGTGCTATGCATTTAACACGCTGTCAAATAATAGCATAAATTAGCAAGCATTGCATTTACATACACGAATAGTGTGTGCTCGCTAGTATACTGCATCACTCCTCGGCAAATAAATAGAGGCAATGTAAACTGTGCATAGAAACATGTCCCATGTTGGGGAGCGTGGGTGGTCACAGGACATACTGTATATTTCTATATATATTACATTATCTTATTTAAGAAGTCAAATAACCCCATGAAATTCAATTTGAATACATATCCATGTTTGAAGAGAAATATATACGGTATAGTGCCCCTTTTATATTATGCACATTAAGCTTTTGTTTGTTGCAATGTCAGTTGCCTCTCAAATCAGACAAAATTCTAAAACCACCAGCACTGTACCACCTCTTATGCAAAATCAGTGCTCAAATAAATCATAAGCTCATCAAAAGACAAGAAAAATACAAAGAAAGAATATAATAATAAAATTCTTTCCTTACTGTGCCCCCAGAACCGGGAAGAAAAGGGTAGGGTAACCGGTACGGATGAGAATAATCCGAAGAGATGGCGACCTTTCCTTTCCTCCTGTGCAACAAGAAAAGAAAAAGAAGAGAAGGGAAATTATGCCCAACTTCCTAAAAAAACACATAAGTTAAAATTGCACATATTAGTACTATTAGGTCATAGTACCTATAAATGGCTAAAAACATTCTTATTTGAACAACCAGCAATAGGATATATCTAACCCCAAAGGGGGTTACTTTCTGACGGAAAAACAGAAGGCACGTATGAGACAGTAATTATTCTTCATGTAGGTGTACACTCAGTTCTTCATCCAAATTATGTCCCTTAGGGAACTTGGTTTCCAATATCATTATCCATTTGGACTCACGTTTGCGGAGTAGTAAAGTTCTGTTACCCCCTCTTGGGCCAAGATGGATTTGTTCAAGGATGAAGTAACTAAGCAGGGAGCTGTTGGATAGATGGAAAAGGTCAAAGTGTCTTGCAATGGGATAGTTGGTATCTTTCTTATTGATGGCCCGCATATGCTCTATGCGGGCCATCAATGCCGTCAGAAAGTAACCCCCTTTGGGGTTAGATATATCCTATTGCTGGTTGTTCAAATAAGAATGTTTTTAGCCATTTATAGGTACTATGACCTAATAGTACTAATATGTGCAATTTTAACTTATGTGTTTTTTTAGGAAGTTGGGCATAATTTCCCTTCTCTTCTTTTTCTTTTCTTGTTGCACAGGAGGAAAGGAAGGGTCGCCATCTCTTCGGATTATTCTCATCCGTACCGGTTACCCTACCCTTTTCTTCCCGGTTCTGGGGGCACAGTAAGGAAAGAATTTTATTATTATATTCTTTCTTTGTATTTTTCTTGTCTTTTGATGAGCTTATGATTTATTTGAGCACTGATTTTGCATAAGAGGTGGTACAGTGCTGGTGGTTTTAGTATTTTGTCTGATTTGAGAGGCAACTGACATTGCAACAAACAAAAGCTTAATGTGCATAATATAAAAGGGGCACTATGCCGTATATATTTCTCTTCAAACATGGATATGTATTCAAATTGAATTTCATGGGGTTATTTGACTTCTTAAATAAGATAATGTAATATATATAGAAATATACAGTATGTCCTGTGACCACCCACGCTCCCCAACATGGGACATGTTTCTATGCACAGTTTACATTGCCTCTATTTATTTGCCGAGGAGTGATGCAGTATACTAGCGAGCACACACTATTCGTGTATGTAAATGCAATGCTTGCTAATTTATGCTATTATTTGACAGCGTGTTAAATGCATAGCACTATGCAAATCATAAGGTTTACAACCAGCTGGATTTAGCCCATTATGTAGATACACTTGTGTACATTGATTTTGACTACTAAGGTTTAATTTGACCTATGGGCACAATATGTAATGAAGCATATAGTCATGGTATTTTATATTCTGACATTTTCTCTTCGACATTTAGTAATGGCTGCCAAAGCTGTATGCACTATGAGACAAACCTTTGTCTGTTGTTTATTTTCCAGTATTTTCTGGTTACATCAAGCTGATACACTTTGTATATTTACTTTTGCATATGCTGATGTCACTAATACAGCATGTAACCATTTATTTAGTTGTATATATGTATAAACTGGCAACCTTTTGACATTCAGTAATGGCCGCCAACGTTACAGACACCACTAGACAAACGTTTGTCTGTCGTTTATTTTCCCAGCTATGTATACACCTCCCATTTGTTGTACACTTCGTGTGATCAAGTCAGTTTCACTGACGAAACGCGTAACGAGTGACTAAATAAACAGTCTATTCTCCTTCCCGAGTGCGAGTCCTTCTGTGAAGAAGACGCTGTGTGTTTATTGAATTACCGGGAGACCTGCTCGGTTTCTACTCGCCACCTGCCCATGGGACACGGATTCCAGGAAACAAGGTCATTTTGTGGTGAATATATATATATATATATATATATATATATATATATATATATATATATCACACATTTGTAATCTCCACAAAATCCGTAGAAACGAAGAATGGAAACCACGCAAATCCAGGTAAGGCACAATTGTTGTTAATTTATTATCAGCCGAGTTTCACCAATCTGACGCGTTTCGGGCATCCGCCCTTGCTCACAGATATATATATAATATTACATATATTAAATAGTAACATTCATTAAACAAATTAATAAATATGGAATATATATCTTAACAATTATAATGAATAAACTAAATTTAAAAAAGTTAAATAACATATATAATAATTAATATATATTTACATATATCTACTTATAAAAGGTATTAAAGTAATAATTTTAAATTATGTTATAATTTAAAAATAATATAAAATCAAATAAACATATATATACTTATACCATTCACATACAAACTTTAAAAAACTAACTGTTATAATTAAATAAAAAATTAAACAACTTAAAATACGTTTAATGTAGCAAACATTATTTTACTCATTATTAGTAAATAAAAATATTATAATTTTAAATAAACACAAACATATTTTAAATTATAGCAGCAAAAAATACATTAAAATATATAAAAAGTAATACATATACTGTTCCCACTACAATTTATACCAAACTACGCAAACTATTATAAAAAATGTACAACTCCCATATCACACCATGAAAAAATAATAAACTTGGACAAATTTGCAAATCTACCTCCAATAAATGCAACAGTAGTAAAAGCGTTAGATTGCGATAAGTAATATTTACTGTACCCATTCCAGGCAGTGTAAGAGTAGCAAAAATGTTCATGTGTGAAGAGATAAATTTACCATTCTCACCCCAATAGGTGTAACAGTAGGGAAAGGGTTTAATAGCGGGGAAATAAAATGTACTATTCCCATTCCAATAAGTGGAACAGTAGGGAAAGTGTTGAATAGCAGAGAGATAAGATGTACTATTCCCACTCCAGTCAATAGAACAGTAGGGAAAGTGTTGGATTGCGGATGGGTAAAAGTTACTATTCCCACTCAAAAGAGTGCAACAGTAGGTAAAGTATTGGATAATGGAGAAGTATTCTCACTCCAATAAGTGCAACAGCAGGGAAAGTGTTAAATAGCGGAGCAGTAAAATTTACTATTCCCACTCCAGTCTGTTCAACATTAAAAACAAACAGAATATCTTCAAAAAAATACAATTATTTAAAAAACAAAGTAAACAAAAATAAATAAGTTAAAAAATAAAATAGAAATATATTTAATATTAAAAATATATCAAAATCTTAAATACATATCACAAATACCTATAAATATTATTATAGAAAAAATACAAAAATAATTTTCACACATTAACTTTTACAGCCATTTAGTTTAGTTACTTCCCACCGTATAACACCACAAAACTCACATCCTGCACCTAAAAAATTATTTACACTATTAATATAGATATTAATCAACAAGTTAATTTTCATTAATTATGTTTAGTTAATGATTAATTTTAGTTAATGTGCTTCCACACTAAATCCCAACAAAGCAGACAACACACTCATAACATTTAACAAAAAATTATTTACACTGTTAACATAATCAAGTATTGAAGTATTAAATAATATTTGATACAATATTTTTTATTAATTGCTTAAAATTAATGTACTACCTACCCATACCCCTACAAAACCCACATCTAAATAAAAAAAATCTATTTGCAAAATAAACATAATTAATTATCAATTAAACAAATATTATTAATTAGAAACCAAATTATAAATCATTAAACTTAATTAACTTCCCACCCTTTACCCCTATAATCACCACAACCCACACCTAAAATCAAACTTTAAAAAAATGTATTACAAAATTAAATATAATTTTCAATTAAATAACTAATAATATTGAACAACTAATTATACATTTATAAAAATTAATTTCCTTCCCTCTCTTTACCCCTATAAACCCTAAACCCACACGTAATGTAATTAAATAGTTAACATAATTCTATATCAAATATATATATATATTATATATTACTTACCAATTAATTATTAATTAATTAAAAACAAATTACTTTGCACCTACAACCCCACAACCCGCCTAAAATAAATGACACGATTAATTATCAAATAATTAATATTACTTACCAATTAATTATTAATTAATTTTAAAAATACTTTCCACCCTTTACCCCTATAAACCCCACAACCCACGCATATAATTTACCCAAAAAATTGAAACGATTCCTCACAGTTAAATATCGATTAAATAAATATTATTAAATACAAAATAATCATTAATGTATTATTTTTATTTTGCTTCCCGCCCTATTCCCCTCAAAACCCACAACCCGCTACGGAACAAAAAAACACACATTTATTTAAATTAATTTTAATATCTAGTAAAAATGTAACAGATAGATGAAAAACCATAAAAACACATACAAAAAATGACATCACATACATTTTAAAAAAATACTAAAATTCATACCACTAATTAAAAAATGATACGTTAACAATTACATTTTAGCAAACAATATTAATGAATTCTATATTTGAAAAATTAACATTACTTACCTTCAAATCGATATTCTTGACAATAATATTCTTGGCATCGATATTTCCGTTTCATGATATTTTAATCCTGATTTTCTTGTACGTCGATATTTTCAGCTCAATGTTTTGCTAAACACCGGCAGGGATGTACCCTTTACTCGTTCCTTTTTCAATCTCTAGATGGAATCCTTGGCCCGAGGTCTGAGAGCAAATAAAGAGATTAAGCCCTTAATTTCTGGCAAACTTTCCAAAAAAATATCATTATATGCTGACGACCTGATTGTGTACACATCGGAGGTGGAGAGTGCGGTATCCCAAGTAAGATGGGAAGCAAGGCAGTTTGAGTAATTCTCTAGGTATAAAGTGAATAAATACAAATACAAAATAATGACCTGGAGCTCTGTATGCAAGAGCTGAGCAGAAAGAAGAAGTAAGGTAGTTGGGAGTCAGGATTGTGTAGAATCATGAGGACATCCCAATGGATAACCTGAAAAGAGTCAGCAATGAGGTAGACAGACTACTCCAAACATGGAGGAATCTGCCACTCACAATAGATGGAAGGGGAAATCTGGTCAAGATGTCCATCTTTCCAAGTTTTACCTTCCTATTTGGTAACATCTTGCTGAGTTTCAACTGGAAAGATCTGAGGAAGGTCCAAGGAAAATCACCTTGTTCATCTGACAAGGCAAAACCTTACATCTGTCATGGGAAAAGCTCAGGAGGAGGCTGGCTCTACCTGACATCCATATTTACGGTTGGGCATTTCAATTTAAATGTTCAGGATGCTTTTATTCCACCCAGACAAACCCTTCACAAGAAAAATATACAAGACCATGCTAGTAGGTCTACCAAGTGAGGGGTTCTTATATAAATATGGTGCACCAAAGTTTTTTTAAAGAATTCCGATTGAAATGCTTTAGCTCTACTGCTGACCTAGGGTTTGAGATAAGATTGTTCCAAGGAATTTGGTACTGTAGCGAACTATCGACAATATGTGATACTCGACTGAGTGCTTGATAGACTGTTTAACAAGGTCACATTGAGAATGTGGAATAACTAATTGGGGCAGTTACTGGAGGAAGGGAAGGTATTACAATGGGAAACCTGGAAGAGGATCACTCAGGGAGCACAGTCATGGTTCACATATTACCACCTGGCTGGCAGACCAGGAGTGGATCCACTTGGAGACTCACAGTATGTAGGAGGAACTGCAGGATCCTACTATAAGGAAGGATGTGGCCCTGTGGCATCAACTTCTATTAGATGCAACAGAGGGGAACATTAAATCAGTAGTTCATGTTTAGGACGTTTGCTTGCTGGATGTAGACGTGGAGAAGTTACTGCAAGCATTGATTAACTTACTTTACTTAGGGGCCGATTCCGATCCATGTCGGAAGGGCACCAAACGCGATCCGGCCGAAAAAACTATGCGCCGTACGCGTGTTTTCCGCCCGACTCGTACAGCTGTACGAGCGAGCAAGTGCGATGCGAGCTACATGAAATTCACCGAATGACTCGTTTCCGGGTCCGTACCGCTCCGTACGTCTCTGTTGTAAGCCAAACGTGGCATGGAGTGGATGCGATTCACTACCGAGCCAGTACGATGCACACGTCGGACAGCCTGTGCGAGCCGCAGTGTCCGGCTCCCAAATCCTCCGGGTGGTTGCCTTTGGGGATCCGCGTCGGACCCCCTGTCACCCGTAGCCCTACGACTAGGACACAGGGGGAGACCCATGGGTCTCCCCAACACAGGCATGTACGGTGCAGATGGCACCGACGCGTACTCACTGTAGGGGGCGCACTTGTCTACGACGTACCCATTCAGTCAATGGGAGCCCATGTACGCGTCGTACGACCGGCTCCCATTGACTTCTATGGAGTCTGACCGAACCGAGTCCGACAGCATACGGCCGCATTGTACTCGCTCGGTCGGACTGCAGGACTCCGGCTCGATCAGACTGCAGGACTCCGGCTCGGTCGGACAACACTACGGATCCGGCTCGGTCGGAGTGCTTTCCGACCCAGATCGGAATTGGCCCCTTAGTAGTGAAATCTGTGCCTTTGAAAATGAATCACTTGTTCACTCTCAACAGAGCCTTCTGGTCACCACAGTAGCTGGCTAGAGCCAGGAAGTGTAACAATACCAAGTGCAATAAGTGTGTAGTTTGAGGTGCAGAAGATATACAAAAGCTTGACAGCTGCCTCATTTTTGATGTTTCTTTACTGAGAGTGGGTAAGACAATATCAGACCATTCAGGAGTACCAGTGGAGGTAAGCCGCACTAAAATGTTATTTGATGTACCATGGAAAGATGGAGAGGTGAAAAGAATGATATCAACCCAAATACAAAATTCATTTTCTTCCTATATTTCCTGCTGACGAGAGAGATTTGTAAGAAGTGGTGCAAACCAGTTTGGCCCACTTGGCATGAGTGATCTCAATCTGTTAAATTCTTTGTTGGACCCGGCCTCGGGGCGTGGTCCTGGCCCCCTTTTCAGGCCGGCCTGGGGACCCCTTCACCCTTCGGGGTCCCCCCTGGATTGTACACATCTACCCGCACCAGCCAACGTGACCCGGCCCTCCCCGGCCGCGGCCCCAGCGAAACCCCGACGTCAAGGCACCAAGATCCGGCCAGGGGGCACCACGTGGCCAATCCCCCGATCCCGGAGGAGGGGAGTTTCGATGGGACCCCCAACCGTCCCCCAACGCCTGGGTGCGATCGCTCTCCGGCCTCCCTGGGCACTGGCGCCTCTCCTGCTGGGCATCTGGCCTCTCCCTGCCGGCCTCTCCGCCCCCCCCCAGACGCAAGGGTCCGGACATCAAAGGGTTCCAGACCTATATCTGGGGCGAACCTGCACCAGGACAGTAGTTGTATCCTGGAGTCGAGAGCCCTGCTGATCGGATCGCGGCTGACCCTACGGAAAAGACTCTTGCCTGGAACTGTACATCGAGCCCTGCTGACTGCGTCGCAGCTCCACCTCGCTGAGAATAAGATCCTCACGGAAACCTCGGGGCCCTGCTGACACCATCGCGGCCCAACCTCGCTGAACTACCATCGGAGCCCTGCTGACCTCGTCGCGGCTCGACCTAGTGACTTACCACCGGAGCCCTGCTGACCTCGTTGCGGCTCGACCTAGTGGAACTACCATCGGAGCCCTGCTGACGTCGTCGCGGCTCGAGCTAGCTGAACTGACCCTCCGAGCCCTGCTGACTCCGTCGCGGGCTGACCTCTTCGAGCCGCCCTTGTGTCCGGCACCCGACACTCCGACTCCCGGAGTCCCTCCCAGCTTGAGGCTTAATACCTGGGCGCAGGGTACCCCCGTACCAGGCTGATACTGAGACTGTCCCGCTACCCCTTCCCCACAAAGACGTTGAGACTCTTTTTGGATCCCTCGATCCACCTGTACATACTGCCAAAGAAACCTACGATAATCACCGATAAAGATATATGAAAACTGATACCAGTGTCAAGTCCTGTGTGGTGGGGTTACTGGGCTAGTACGATTATAGGGGAAGGACCTCCCCTAGGAGGCTTCTCAGCGGCGCTCGGCTACTTCCTTGCAGTAAGGAGGCCCACTGGGTGGTCCCGCCGACTCCCCAGAGGTCCGCCTTCCAACATACTTTTATAAACTAGATTAAAAAACAATTGGGGTGCATGTTTTTTCTGGAGACCAGCTGAGACCTGTTTAACATCTGAGGATGTGTTCAATGATTAGAACTCCATTGTCAGCAATGGCAGGAGGCGTCATTCTGAGCTATAAGCCATATAACTGATGGTCTCGACACCCAGATCAGAGCCCTTGGGACAGTCACAATTATAAGAATGTGCTTCTAGAAGCAAAATGAGGACAATTAAAATAAATAATAAAAAACCTACAACCCAATTTCTCACAATGGTGATCAGCGGTGAGGATAAGATTTATGTTTGTGCAGTTCAATACAGTGACTTTGTGTACACTACCATCACATATCTAAGTCCTATTCAAGTTTTAAATTCATCCTGATTGGCCTTTTGCTATTTAATTTCATTTGTACTCTACCTGATGGTGTGTTCCTGTGGCCACACCTGCAAGGATAGAGTTTGAGCTTGCCAACCCGGAGAGCTACACCATGGTTGAGCTCAAGGACTTTGGCCAGGAGAGGAGGAAGCCCACCAATAGGAGCCACAGAAAAGAGGAGGTTCAAAAGACCAAGTGCATGGGCAGAGGCCCACCAGTCATCAACTGAGGACCAGGGAAGAGAGGATGATGAGGAGGGTTCAGAGCAGGAGGATCTTGAAATACACCCTATTTGAAGAGGGGGTAAACTACTCCCATGATTGGAAATACCTCCCTGTGTAGGGACCAGTGTGTCATTCAGGGGCCTGCATGATGAAGAGTTGGAGGACAGGAGAGAGGAATGGAAGCTCAAGTTAGAGGTGGCCAAATTGAAACTGGAGAAGAAGGTTGAGGCTGATTGAGTCTTGGAGGAGAGGAGATTAGCAATGGAAGAAAGGATAGTAGCCCATGAACTAAGTCTCAGAGAGCTAGACATCAGAGCTAAGCAGGTAGCTTCAAGCAGTAATGGTGGCATAATACCTACAGTGCCCTCTGGGGACAAGAGGTCCAACTTTGAGACGATATTGACAAGTAATTTGAGACCAATGAGATTTACTTACAGATGTACCACAAGACCCTGAGGAGGACTGGGTGGCTAGTCTGTGGAGGCATATCCCTATTGAAGGTAAGGACACCCTGCTGGCCTGAGAGAAAGGAGACAGGAGGAAGTATTCTCCCAGGAAGGAAGCCCTTGTCAGAAAGTATGGTCTTACCCCGGAGAAGTTTAGACAGAAGTTCAGGGACATTCAGGAGCTGGCTCTAAAGACCTAGATGAATTTTGAGGAATCCTTTTCCAAGGCACCGGATGGTTTGGTGAAGGGCAGTGAAGTAAATGATTATCAGGGTGTGTACAATATGATTCCAAAGGAGCACATCTTCAGTCTTTGTTTTCACGATCCCCACCAACACCACGTTGATTGTATGCTCACTGACTCTAGGGAGCTTGCTAAGGAGGCAGACCACTGGGTCAGCAATGGGGTCCACAAGAAGGTATATGGAGGTGATCACCCCAAGGGTGGACACAGTTTCCACTAGAAGCAGGAGAGGGGAGATAAACAGAAAAACAGGGAGTTCTCTAAAGGCCCACAAAAACTAGTTCTAACGGTCAGGACTCCCAATCCACACCTGAACAGCAGAAGAAGAAATGGCTCTCTGTCAAAGTCATCAGGGAAGGCACCACCAAGAGCATTGAGTGTCAACAGGAAGGGTACTTCATGGGGGGTGCCAAGTGTACCAAGTGGGCACAGCCACCCTCTTGTGGGCAGTCATTGAGATTGTCTAGTGTAGTGCTTAGGGTGGAGATTGTCCCAAATAACAGGAGGGACAGCAGAGATGTAACCCTAGTATCCCTGGGTGATAGAGAGTTGGTGCAGGGAACCCACATACCTAGTAATACAGGCAGTGGGTCAGCATCAATGGGCAAAGTTTGGAGGCTCTGAGAGATACTGAAGTCAGCAAGACAACTGTCAGATATAACCTGGTGATCTCAGAGCAGATAGTTCCTAATGCACTCTATCAAGTTGTTTTAGCTGACAACCATTAGAGTCACTACCCAGCTGCTCTGGTTCCCTATGAGTAGGGGAGTTTACGGTTCCTTGAAGATATCTGTGAGTCCATTCATACCTATGGATTATCTGCTTGGCAATGACCTGGAGCACACAATCTGGAAGGAGGTGGAGCTCAGGTCCCACTTGCAGATGTTAGGGTTATGTGAGTGGATGTGCCCGACCACACGGTCCATGGCCACCCGAGAGTTTAGGCAAGAGAACCTGGACCCTGGATGAATGGTCCTGGTGCCTGCCATAAGAGGAAGTCTAAGGTGTGTGGAAATCCTGCTCCTGACACCCCCATGGTCCGGGAGGAGGCTGAACCTTAGAGGGATGCCCTGAAGGTTAAAGGGGAGGGTGATGCAGCCCTTGGAAAAGTACCTCAGCTGGCCAACTGGCAGCAGGAAGGGGGCCGCACCAGGGACATGTTCTACAGGGTGCATTTGGAGTGCCCTACTGTTGTGGGCCGATGGCAGCAGGCCAAGGCCCAGGCTGATGACGACACCTCTAATGATCACATAATTTACTGGTAGAATGGTCTCCTGTATAGCGAGCCTAAGGCTTCTGAGCCTGGGGCAACATGTGCATTGGTGGCCCCCCAGTGCTTCAGGGCCTTCCTACTGGTGTTGGCTCATTTTGTACCCTGGGCAGGTCATTTGGGGTAAGACAAGACCTTTGGCAGGTCTGTCACCCACATTTGTGGCTTCAAATTTCAAAGGCCTCAGATACGGTCAAGTGGCACATCAGGAAAAAAGTGCAGGGCCCCCTTGCAACCATTTCCTTTTGGCACCCCCTTTGAAAGTCCGGGCATTGCCATTGTTGGGCCGCTGGACCCCAAGACAGCCATGGGGAACAGGTTCATCCTGGTCTTGGTGGACCATGTTACCCAGTACCTACAGGCTATCCCACTGAGTTAAGTGACTTCACCTTCAGTGGTCAGGACACTGATGAGTATTTTTACCCATGTGGTGTTTCCCAAGGAGGTGGTGTCAGATTGTGCAACTAACTTCATGGCTACGTAGACCCTCAAAACAATGGATTTGTTGAGAGGTTCAGCAAAACCGCTGACTTCTCCCAAGAATTCATTGTGAAGACAGACACCTCCGATGATAGACTAAGGGCTCAGTGATGATGCTGCAGAGCTTAAAACTGAAGTAACCGTAAATACAACATGCTGCCTTTGAATGGGCAATAACTATGACAACCTTTATGCAGTGACAGAAAGCAGCTGCCAAGCAAAATCATTGCTCTGTCAGAGGGCTTTTTACGCACCTCAATGATGAAGCCCAAAAAAGCATAAACCAGTCTTGGAATGATTTTGTACTCACTGGATGTTTTTTTATTACAAAAAGAAGTGAAGAGGCAAGATGGCGGCCACGCGCGCGGCAGAGTAAGCTGCCCGGTATCCCTTGAGTGACTCTCCCCCCCCCCGCTACCTTGGTCTAGACTGTGTTTTTTTCCCATCGGGCATGATCTGGAGGCTCTGGTTGCAAGGCTACGAGTTCTGGGCGCCCTCACGACGCGCAAACTTTTGACCCCTTTTCTCCTGGATTCGGTCTGCCTGCATAGCGTGTCCGATGCCTCCAAAGACGACGAGAGGCGCAGAGAGCTGCGGACCGCCCATAGGAGCAAATTCAGCGAGCTCCGTGAAGACTTTCGATGGTGGGACTGGAACTAGAACTGGAGGCCGGAGCGCAACCGGTGGTGTGTCTCCTGACGCTGGGGAGCCGACTCAGAAGGTGGGCACCCCCACCCCCACCCACTGTAGGCAAACGGTGCTGACACTATTCAAGGCACAGTCAGCAAAAACTAAGCAGGCCAGCGAGATGGTGGCTGACGATGGGACTGCTGCCAAAACTTCCTTGACTGTGAATCTCTCACTGCATCAGGGAGCAACAGCCCAAGTCACCTCTCCTAATTCTGTCTATGGAACAGAGGTGAGTGTTGAGGGCATTGGAGGCGCTCAGAGTGGGGAAAGCCCTGATATGAATGTGGGACCACATGCAGGAGTGGGTACAATATCAGTGACCCCCCAAAAAACCTCTAAGTTAGTTGAATGCCTGCAAAATTACCATTGAGAAAAGGAGGCTGTGACAGATCTTGAGGTGGTGGATCTAGGGGGAGAGTTAAAACAGGGGGCAGGAATCCCTTGTTGGAAGATAAAGATGGAGGCTGGGATACCTCAGGACCCATAAAGGAGGTGGCATCCGGGGACAAGTTTTTTTCGATGTCGGACACTTCTAAGTCCTCTGGAGGTGAGAGCTTGGGGAGGGACTGGTCCAAAGAATTTAGTCATGGCGATGAGTGACACAAACAGTTTACATGTGGATGGGGTAATTCTACAGATGCTCCATTAATGGTTCGTAAGCTGAAAGAGCATGACAAGATCCCTGTTACAGAGACTAAGGAGCCTGTCGGGTCATTAGTATGGGATTATTAATTTTCCCCCAATTTAGGAGAAAGTAGGAATGAGGCTACTGGAGGTATAGCCACCGGGACTACGATGTTAGAAAATGCAGAAGAAATTTCGCTCTCTATTATCTATCAAAGTATCATGGCCCATCGGCAGGAGACTCGTACAGAGAGCTCAAGGACCCAAGGCACCTGTCAGAAGTTACAGACCTCTACATGCAGAGTTGCGAAGTCCTGCTCGGAGTTCGCAGTAAGGATTGGGGAGGAAGATGCCCAGATTTCAACACCGGAGGATTAACTCGTTGCTCAAAGAACCCGCACAGATTCCCTCAAAGCACAAAAAGACAACACTATCTGGAAGCTAATTGACTTGGAAAATCATGCAAGAAGGAATAACCTGCAAATCCTGGGTGTGAAGGGAAAGGAAGTCCGGAACTTCATGATCAAACTCTTTAAAGTAGCATTCCCAGAACTCCTGCATTGGGACTGGAAGGTGGAGATACAGAGGACCCATAGATTCCCCTTAAATCAACATAAAAGATCGGGACAGACTACAGCTCAACCCAGAGCCATTTTGATAAGCTTGAATAATTTTCTTGCCCCAAGAGGCGATTTATGATTTAGCCAGACAAGATTGGAAGAGAGCAGGAAAGGGAGTTTAATTTTTTTGTACGGCCTGATTTATGTCATTTGACAGTGGAGAAAATATGGCATATGCGGCACTTGATCCCATTGTTTCAGGCAAAGGGAGCACAGGTTTTTTTACTCAACCCAGCCAAAATTAAGGTTATTTGCAAGGTCCAGACTCGGTTTTTCACCTCCGAAATTGTAGCTAAAGAATTTTTTCAGCCAATCTAGAACAGACTGGAAATGTAAATATAATTCTGGGCTAGCATATGAAATAGGATTGACTGGTTGGTTTGTTTGACATGTATTTCAGAGGGTTAAGTATTTTTTCTTCTCTCTTTTCAGTCTTTTCTTGGGGGGGTGCACCGGGGGGTGTGGGGCCTGCCAGCTTTTCATCACTTGGTACTTTTGCCTTATATAGCGGGGAGATAGGGACGGGTGGGACAGTGGGTGTGGGGTAGAGGGTGGGAGAGGGAAGAGATGGGAGGGTGGGGGCTGGGGAAGGAGTGGGGGGACAAAAAATAATGTTTTTAAAAGTATTTTGGAAAAAAGAGGAACATCACATAATGATTGAGTATGGGGTGAGGATGGAAAGTTTAGAGGAATGCTACTGTATGGTGGCTAAGAATGTTCAAATGGAGAGGGAACTAGAGAGAATCTGGAGGGACAGTCCCTGTTTTTGGGAATGGGTAAATTAAATATATGCACTATTAATGTCGGGGCCCTGAATGATAGGGTCAAATGAGCAAGGGTGGCTGCGGCCCTGAGATTGCAAGGGCCTGATATTGTTTGTCAGCAGGAGACACATCCCTTGGGGGAAGCGGGATAGTTTATTAATCAGTGGTTATACTTTGGTTACATGCTCTACCCAAACGTCCAATATAAAGGGGGTGGCTATTCATGTTAGAAATAGTTTGGGTCCTGCTATTCAGGTTGCGGAAGATAAGTGGGGCAGATGGGCGATAGCGTTATTACCAATGGGATTGACAATTTGTACCATTCATGGATCGAACCAGGATGACCCAAATTTTTTAAAGATCTTGAAGTTGAGCTGGGATCCTGGCCAGAACCATTGGTTATCTGTGGGGATCTGAACATCCATCTGGTTGCACGCTGGGACTTCAGATCAAAATATAATGGAAGGAAGCCACTAGTATATAAAGCCCTGGCTGCACTGAAAACAAGTTATGATTTAGTGGATGTGTGGGTTGAGAAGTGCTTCTCAGATCCAGGCTATACATATTTTTCATATCCCCACAGTAAATATGTCAGACTAGATTATTTTTTTTGTATCGTCGTCCATGGGTAATGATGTAAGAATTAAGAAGTTACCTAAAGTATTATCTGATCATAACCCGTTAATTTTGGAGTATGCAATACAGTCGGGTGTAGGAGTACAGCCCAAGTGGACATTTGTTGGGTGCCGATTCCGATCCGTGAAAAAAAATTGCGTACGAATCGTACAAGTACCTTACAAACTGCGAAGTACGATTCGTACGTGAAAAATACATACGAATTGCGTCGGGAAAATGGTCCGAGAGGGAGCCGTAAATTTTTACGTCCGAATAGCGTCGGGAAAACTGTCCGATAGGGAGCCGGACATTTTTACATGCAAATCGTAAAACACAAGTCCGAGCGCGCAAGTACGATCCGTACCGCCCGTCCGAATACACAACCGCATGTAAAAGGCCCTGTACGGAGCGAACGCTGTAGCCTACATGTACACGGGTAAACTTGTACCCGGATACGAGTCGTACAGCCACCCTCACCCTGCACATGTCAGCACCGTACCCCGTATGTCAGCACCGTACCCCCCCTCCGCACCGTACCCCAACACCGTACCACAGCCCCGCACCTGTACGGGCCGCACCCCAGGCCCGTCTCCCAGTCCCGCACCTGTATGCCCCGTACCCCAGGCCCGTACCCCAGCCCCCCACCTGTATGTAACGCACCCCAGGCCCGTCTCCCAGCCCCGTACCTGTACGCACCGTACCCCAACACCGTACCCCAGCCCCGTACCTGTACGCACCATACCCCAACATTGTAGCCCAGCCCCGTACCTGTACGCACCGTACCCCAACATCGTAGCCCAGCCCTGTACCTCTGCGCACCGTACGCCAACACCGTAGCCCAGCCCCGTACCTGTACACACCGTACCCCAACACCCTAGCACAGCCCGCACCTGTACGCGCCGCACCCCAACACCGTAGCACAGCCTGCACCTGTATGCACCGTACCCCAACACCGTAGCACAGCCCCGTACCTGTACGCACTGTACCCCAACACCCTAGCTCAGCCCGCACCTGTACGCGCCGCACCCCAACACCGTAGCACAGCCCGCACCTGTACGCACCATACCCAAACACCGTAGCACAGCCCGCACCTGTACGTGCCGCACCCCAACACCGTAGCACAGCCCGCACCTGTACGCGCCGCACCCCAACACCGTAGCACAGCCCCGCACCTGTACGCACCATACCCCAACACCGTAGCACAGCCCGCACCTGTATGCGCCGCACCCCAACACCGTAGCACAGCCCCGCAGCTGTACGCACCATACCCCAACACCGTACCCCAGCACCCTCACCCAGCATCGTGTATGTACGGACCGTACCTACGCGAAAAAGACTCGTACTGAACCAGGACACTGTAAAACAGCACAAGGAGGGTCAATTCGACTCGCACAACACCACAAAACACGTCAACATGACAAAATACATCTCTATGACTGACCTGGCACATCCAACCAGGCAAACAGAGGACCAAATCACAACCACCTCTAATAACACACCCACCACAAATTCAAACACAGCCACACCCACAAATGGACCAATAAAAAGGGCCCACACACACAACCCATGAGCCATTGCAACAGACCCACTGCTCACAGACACCACATACAAACAACTGCAAATTACTCACACCTTAACTACACCTTAACTTACACACCTTCACACAACCTCCTTCACAAACACCCCCTCTTCACCTTCACACACACACCATCACATTCACACCCACACACCCACAACCATCCACACCCACACCCCACACCATGCCCACAGACAAGAATCCAAAGTTCACAACGGCGGAGTTGGAGCTCCTTGTCAACGAAGTCATCAGAGTTGAGCCACAGCTGTTTGGAACATTGGCCAGACAGACCAGCATAGCCCAAAAAACCAGCCTGTGGCAGAGGATCGTCGATAAGGTGAATGCTGTTGCGCCCATCCGAAATACCAGGCATGAATGCCAAGCCAGGTGGTACGATCTACGCAGGGCAGTCAAGAGGAAAATGAACGAGGAATACGCCCAGAGTAACATCACTGGAGGTGGGCTGCCCCGCAGACCCATACATTACCATCCCTGGGAGGAGAAGGAGATGGCCACGCTTCCGCCGGTGGGAGTACACGGAGTCGAAGGAGTCGCAAAGCCTGGTGAGTACACAAACATCTCACGTAACATGGGGGGAATGGCATCCACACCACAAATACACCAAATGCAC
Source organism: Triturus cristatus (assembly GCF_964204655.1). Taxonomy (NCBI): domain Eukaryota; kingdom Metazoa; phylum Chordata; class Amphibia; order Caudata; family Salamandridae; genus Triturus; species Triturus cristatus. The sequence continues at coordinate 1,116,523,430 of NC_140590.1, forward strand.
GCAACTACCCCCAAGCCCTCACCGCACACAACCACACCCAAAAACCACGCTCATGCCACTAACGTCTCCATGCCCCATTCACAAATAAAGGCAATGCCATGTCCCAGGCCACACCAACCACAAACCCAAGACTGGATGTCCGGGATGCTGGGAGGGTGGGGCTCACAAAACACGTTGTGCAACTCAGAACCAGACACCAATGCCCACAGCCCATATGGCCTAGGTACATACCCATGAACCATGCCCAATGCACAGGGACTGGCAAAGTACTGACAAGGTAGCTGACACTTGGCCCTGCTGTAGGCAGCACAAGGCCCTCCTGTGACCACTGTACACTCAAACAACAACTCCACTAGCTCACATACCCACCACCGGAACTCACACACACTGTCATGCCAGCATGCACCATGAGGGGACAGACACATCACCTGGGAGACCCAATGAGAAATCACACTACAGCCAACAGCAGGCCCGGTCACAGCCCCCCTCACACAAGCACACACCCCCGGGGCAGGCAACGGAATTACCCACTCTCACAATGGACATGTGACACAACAAGACCAATCCATAGCCAAATAAGCATCCCTGCCAAAAATCTACTGGCAAACACTCAGGAGCACATACCAATCTGTCCCCCGCAACATACCCATTCCCAAGTGTACATTGAGAGGAATGCTAGGCACATCCAACCACCTGGAGGAACTGTGACTACTTGAATATGTATGAAACATGGATGTGGCATGAAACAACATTAACATTGTCTCTCTCTCACACACAGGGCAACGTCATCGACCTCCCCCCAACAATGGGGGGGAACAATCACAGTCCCAGGCTCAGCTTGAAGAGGATCCCACCGGCAGCGACGACTCCCACCACTCCGTGGATGACCCCGACCAACCTGGCCCCTCTGGTGCCCAAACCCCTGCAGCACCTGCATCAGGTACATCTGTGCCAACCACCACCCCCATTCCTGCCACATCCCAGGAGATACCCAGGAGCCCTGCTTGCACTGAACAACACAGCCGGTCTGACCAGGAGGGACAAGGTTCTCCGGGCACCCAGGAGGAGGCAGACGACCACGCTAATGCCATCCCTCAGGGGTCCCGTAGACCTGATGTGCCCACAACGGCAGGCCAGGCTCGTGTGGGCAGGGATGGTGGGAGTGGAGGCAGGCAGAGGCGAGAACCTGACCAGCCAGCTGAGGGAACCGGTATGGCATACATGCGCCACATCCTGGACACATACCGGCGTGACACCAGGGGCATCAGCCAGGTTGTTTCGAGCCTCACAGACATCAAGGGGACCCTCGAAGAGATGAAGAACCTGCAGGCCGAGCAACATGCCAGTCAACAACAACACCAAGGACGGATGGAGGCAAGACTGGCTGAGCTCCTGGCGGTGCAAACGGACATGAGCCGTTCACTCCGTCGGATCGACGACAACAAGGGCAACCCTCCCTGTGCCACCAAGCGAAGACCACCACCAGCCACAGGAAGGGAGGAGGAGGAGGATTCGTCCGACGGAGCATCACAGACATCGTCAAGTCCTGCATCTGAGGGTCCCGCGAGGAAGGTGGGTCGTCCACGGAAAAGACCGTGAGAGTCAGCGGACCATCAGCATCTCCCAGGTCACCTGGCCTGGCACCTGGACCTCTGGCGCAACAGCAGCACCTCACCCAATGACATTCTCTGCCACATGGACTTGCTGGTCACAGTCTGACCAATGATGACCAAAACTGTGGTCTGGACTCTGATGACTCCAACTGACAAGGATGCCATCTCCCCCTGTGAACTTTGGATTCTATGCACCCAGTAGAGCACCTTAGCACATCTACCAAAAGACTCACCCCACCAAAAATAAATTATTTTTTTCTTCTTATGAGATGTTGCTGTCATTTGGCATTAGTCCACAACATATGTGTGTGTAAATGTCTAACTATGCCTGAGTGTTGAACCAACTCCACCCATCCATACCCTGGGATCTGAGTCTGGTACAGGACACACATGGGTCACGAGTTATCATTCAATGCAGACATGGAGCACAATACTGACCTGTGATGGCCTCAAGCTGCTGAGGGGGTGCTAGGGAAACTGTGAGGACACACCTATTTGGAAGAGTAACATTAAGGTGTAGAGGTCATGCCTCATTTGGAGGTTCCCGGGGAGGGAGTCTCAGGTATGTGTTCCCAGGTGGGAGAATTATGTCCTGCATGCAGGAGTACGGTGGATCAGAAGAATGGTGGCCAGGTCAAGGTTGGATGCACGGAGATGGCACTACAGGGTTTTGGATGACAGTGGTACAAGGTTGGTTTTGGGTCAGGGTTGTGGCCTGCCTCCTGAGTGTGGGTGAGGAGTCTGAAGGTCATCCTGCAGCACACAGTGAGCCATTGCAGCTATCTCTGCTGGACGGTGATGTGGCTGGGGCGCGGGATGTTGACGCTGACGTGTGCAGATGCAGCCTGGATGTGGACAAGTGTCCCTGGATTTTGGATGTGTAAACCCCAACAAGCAACCCCGCAGGTGACAAGACCCCTGCCTGCACAGACTCCGGACATCAAAGAGGGGTCGCCCTATAACAAGGGGCGCTCGGGGACCGTCCGGCAGATTCGCCTTGGAACACCTGAGCCCTGCTGAGTGACTCGCGGCTCCCTGAAGATCGTAAGACCTCCGAACTTGTGCTTGAGCCCTGCTGAGTGACTCGCGGCTCCCTGAAGATCGTAAGACCTCCGAACTTGTGCTTGAGCCCTGCTGAGTGACTCGCGGCTCCCTAAAGATCGTAAGACCTCCGAACTTGTGCTTGAGCCCTGCTGAGTGACTCACGGCTCCTCGAAGATCGTAAGACCACCGAACTGGTATCTGGGCCTAGCTGAGTGACTCGCGGCTCCTGCAGACTCTCTTGGTCCCGCCGGACCCCATGACGACAAGTGTACCCCCCAGCTCGAGGATTGTGAGCTGTGCGCCGGGTACGCTCCTGCATCTGATCCATATCCCCAAACACTGTCCCGCTACCCCCCTCCAAGACTCTGAGAGCCCACGCTCTGCTTGTACATATTTGCCGTGTAGATCATAAAGATCCTACTACTCTAACTTGATAAAGATCTGCTCGTAAGAACTCCTTGTGTGGTGTCTCTCTGTCGTGTGGTGCCGAGTGTGCGATCCTAGATACGAGGTTCCTCCCGCTGAGGAGTCTCCCGCCAGTGACCGGCTACGATACCTCGAGGGTGGGTCTCAGGGCAGTCAGGGCCCCCTCCGGGCCCCTCTGAGGTCGCCTTCTAACATTGGTGGCAAGCGTCGGGATTCGGGCCCATAATCTAGAGATCGTACCGTGAACGGCTGACGCACTACCGACAAAGATGGCAGAAGGAAACGCTGCGGTTCTCGTAGAAGACGACGCCAGTGCCGTGTTCCAGGTGGAACAGCTGGAAGAGTACACTCACAAAGAACTAAAACAATTCTGTAAGGAACTCCGAATCGCTACCACTGGTCTCAACACCAAAGAAGATATGCAAAAGGCACTGAAAGCTTGGGTGGATTCAGGGGCCTCCCGGCCAGAAGGAGCGGGGGAACCCCACGACGAAGCTGGACCGTCCCAAGGAGAACGCCGCAACAACCAGGTGCGAGGCTTCGTACCCGACGGGGGCCTATCCCCAGAGGAACTCGCAGACAGAGAAAAAAGTCGCCATCACGAGCTCGAATTAGCGAAACTCAAAATTGAGGGCGAGCTGAAATTAGCAGAGAAAAAGCTAGCAGTAGAACAGTTACGAGTACAAGGAGAGCTGGAGGAGAAGAAACTCCAGCGAGAACACGAGGGAAAGAAGCTTCAACTGGAGCATGAACGCAGCCTAAAGGAAATAAAACTAAAAGCCAGGAACGAATAAGCGCGGCCCCCGGGGAACCGGGAGGCAGCCGCCCCGATGGAACAGAAGGTCCACATCCCCAAGGATGTGGTCAAAGAATATTATAAAAATGATGACATTCAGCAGTGGTTTCGGGCCTACGAGGTCGCCATGGCCTCCCATCGGGTCCCACAGAAAGATTGGGGGGCTGGGTTATGGGGACGATTCCTGAGCGAAGGAAGAGACACCCTGCTCGACCTACCCACCTCCATGCAAACGTCCTATGAACACATGAAAGCGGCCCTCCTCACAAGGTACGGCCTCACCCCGGAGATGTACCGCCAGCGGTTCCGGGACAGCCGGAAGATCCCGGGTACCACCTGGGTGGAATATGTGCATTTCTTCAGCCGCGCCTTCGATGGTTGGATTAAGGGCAGCAAGGTAACCACCCTGGAAGAACTAACCGACCTTATGTCGTGGGAACACCTGGCGGCCAATTGCTTTGTAGAACTACGCCAACATCTGCTCGACAGCAAGCTCACGGACCCGAGAAAACTGGCTGTCGAGGCGGATCGCTGGACCAACACCCGGGTCTCCCGGGGCCCTGTAGGAGAGTACCCCCGAGCCAGTCAGGGCCCACCCCACCAGAGAGGGGGGGGGGAAACCAGGGAGGGCAGAGAGAGTCCCAAGCTAGTCCCCCGAAGTCCCAATCTCCACCCTTCCCGGCACCCCCACCTGCTGTATCCGCCCCCCCCCCTTAGACGGGGGCACCGGGTAAACGTCACTTGTTTCCGTTGCCAGAAACCCGGGCATTATGCCAACGACCCTGAATGCCCCATGGCCCCACGCTCCACCCAGGCAGCACCCCCTGCTAGACAGATCGCCAATGTAGCCCTGGGGGAGGAGGTTGAGGAGGCCGAGGAGTGGGAACCCGCCGCTATGGCACTAGTATCCTTAGGAGATAGAGAGATGGTCCCTGGGAGCCTCCTACCCCCTAACACAAAGAAATATGGGCAGCTAGTAACGATCAATGGCCACCAGGTAGAAGCCCTCCGTGACACCGGGGCCAGCATCACCGGGGTCCTTAGCCATTTAGTACACGAAGACCAGGTCCTCCACAACGTCTTTTGCCCTGTCATCTCAGCCGACAATACCGAAAGCCTATGTAAAGTAGCCCTGGTGCCCTTTGAGTGGGGAGGGGTGGTCGGTAAACTGAAGGTCGCAGTGAGAACATCCCAGCCCGTCGACTGTCTCCTGGGGAACGACCTGGAAAGTTCCCCCTGGAGACAGGTTGAGCGCAAGACCCATCTAGGGATGATGGGCCTCCCTGAGTGGGTATGCGCCACCACTCGATCCATGGCGGCCCGACTGACCCCCCTGACGGAAGTCGAAGGCGCCCCGACCCCTGAAGATAGGATGGTCCCCGCAGAGGGTCCCCCCATTACCCCACCCGAGGGGTCGATCGCCAGTGATGAACCCCCGCCTTCCGACTCCAACCCAGTCACCGAGTTCGGCGATCTACCCGAATTAGCCCAGTGGCGCCACGAGGGGGGCCCCTCCCGAGAAGAGTTCTGCCGAGAGCAGGCTTCCTGTCCCTCCCTGGACGGGCCCCGGCAACAGGCAGAGGCCCAGGCCGCGGGCGACCAGACGGGGACACACCGGATGTACTGGGAGAATGGCCTCCTGTACAGTGAACAGAAGTCGGTGGAGCTAGGGTCCGGCCGGGTGCTGGTGGTACCCCTACGCTTCCGAAACCTCCTCCTGGGCTTGGCCCACGATGTCCCCCTCGCAGGCCACTTGGGCCAGGACAAAACGTACAGTCGCCTCGTGACCCACTTTTACTGGCCCCGGATGAGAGCCGAGGTAGGAGCCCACTGCAAGTCCTGTCCCACGTGCCAGGCCAGTGGGAAGAGCGGAGGGAAGAGCAAGGCTCCCCTCCAACCCTTCCATGTCATCAGTACCCCTTTTGAGCGGGTCGGGATCGACATTGTAGGGCCCCTGGACCCCCCGACTTCCCAAGGGCACCGGTTCATCCTCGTCCTGGTGGACCATGCCACCCGTTACCCTGAGGCCATCCCCCTGCGCACCGTCACGGCCCCCGTGGTGGGCCGGGCGTTGATGGGAATCTTCTCCCGCATGGGTTTCCCCCGCGAGGTCATGAGCGATCGCGGTACCAACTTTATATCCCGATACATGAAGTCTTTATGGCAACAATGCGGGGTGTCCTATAAATTCACCACCCCGTACCACCCCCAGGGGAACGGCCTGGTAGAGCGGTTTAACCGGACTCTGAAGCGGATGATCGCGGGCCTGGAAGAGCCCCTCCGGAGTAAGCGGGACATCCTGCTCCCCTGCCTCCTATTCGCCTACCGCAAAGTTCCCCAGAAGTCCTTGGGGTTCAGCCCCTTCGAGTTACTCTACGGGCACCCCGTCAGGGGGCCCCTCAGCCTGGTCAAGGAAGGCTGGGAGGCGGCGACTCGAGGCCCCCCCCGAGATGTGTTCCGGTATGTCCTGACCCTCCGAAATCAGACTCGAAGGTTCCGAGAGATGGCCGAGGCCAACCTGGAGGCGAGTCAGGAAGAGATGAAGCGTTGGTACGACCAGAACGCCACACTGGTCGAATTCCAGCCGGGCCAGTTGGTATGGGTCATGGCCCCCGCGAAACCCTGCGCCCTCCAGGATAAATGGACAGGGCCTTTCAAAGTGGTTGAACGGAAGAGCCAGGTCACGTACTTAGTGGACGTCCAGTCCCCCCGGGACCCCCTCCGGGTCCTTCACGTGAAACGCCTCAAGCCCCACTTTGTGCGGACAGAGCTGAGTCTGCTGCTGGCCACCGATGACGGGGCCGAGGAGGAGTCCGATCCTCTCCCCGATCTCCTGTGCACCAAAGAGAAGGACGGCTCCGTAGAAGGAGTGAACCTCTCCCCGTCTCTCACTCCCCAGCAACGGGAAGATTGCCGCCAGCTCCTAGGGCAATTTTCGGACCTCTTCTCCCTGGTCCCTAGGGTCACCGACTGGTGTGTCCATGACGTGGATACCGGGGACAGCCCGCCAGTGAGACACCGGGCCTACCGAGTCCCTGATCGGGTCCGGTCCTGTATCCAGGCCGAAGTCTCAAAAATGTTGACCCTAGGCGTAATCGAGCCCTCAGATAGCCCCTGGGCCAGCCCCGTGGTCCTAGTCCCCAAAGCAGCCGCCCCCGGGGTCGCGCCAGAACTCCGCTTCTGCGTGGACTACCGGGGGCTCAATGAAGTCACCCGAACCGATGCCCACCCCATTCCCCGAGCCGACGAGCTCATTGACCGGCTCGGGGCTACTCGATTCCTCAGTACCTTCGATCTCACCTGTGGCTACTGGCAAATTGCGCTCACAGAAGGAGCCAAGGAGCGGTTCGCCTTCTCCACCCCGGATGGGCACTATCGCTTTCGCGTGATGCCGTTCGGGATGAAAAATGCCCCGGCCACCTTTCAGCGGCTGGTAAATAGAGTCCTGGCCGGGCTGGAAAAATTCAGTGCTGCATATCTCGACGATATCGCAGTTTTCAGTTCTGAGTGGAGTGAGCACCTCCAGCACCTTCGGAGGGGACTGACCGCCCTGCGCCAGGCAGGCCTCACCGTGAAGGCCAGCAAGTGCCAGATTGGGCAAGGTTCAGTAACCTACCTGGGACACCAGGTCGGAAGCGGCCAGGTCGCCCCCCTACAGCCCAAAATCGATGCCATCCTAGCCTGGGAACCACCCACGACCCAAACGGAGGTCCGGGCCTTCCTGGGCCTCACGGGCTATTACCGGAGATTCATCAGGAATTACGGCAGCCTGGTCGGTCCCCTCACGGGGCTCACGTCCAAAAACCAGCCCAAGAAGGTGCAATGGTCCCCTGCCTGCCAAGAGGCGTTCGAGGCCCTGAAAGCGGCCATGTGTACTGCTCCCGTCCTCCAGACTCCCGACTACTCTAAGGAGTTCGTGGTACAGACTGATGCCTCCGAGCACGGCATCGGGGCCGTCCTCTCCCAGGTGAATGACCAAGGTCTAGACCAGCCCGTGGCCTTCCTCAGCCGAAGGCTATTGCCCAGGGAACAAAGATGGAGCACCATCGAGCGAGAGGCATTCGCCGTAGTCTGGGCCCTGAAAAAACTACGCCCTTACCTGTTCGGCACCCATTTCAAGGTCCAAACCGACCATCGCCCCCTGCGATGGCTCATGCAGATGCGAGGAGAAAACCCCAAGCTACTGCGGTGGTCAATCTCCCTCCAGGGGATGGATTTCACCGTCGAACATCGCCCTGGGAATGACCACGCCAACGCCGATGGCCTCTCCCGGTTCTTCCGCCTCAGCGAAGAGAACCCCCAAGAAGATGGGTAGTTCTCTCCGGCTTTCAGCTGGGGGGATGCATGTTAGACCCGGCCATCGCACCATAGCTAGACCCGACCCCCGCACCTCACACAGTCCCCAAACCCACGGCCTAGCCGATCCTCCCTACCAGAAACTCACACGCACCCAACCCGGACATCCCCGTCCATGGCCTTCCTCCCTTCGGCCACACCGGGCCCACGTGCCCACTTCATGCACCAAGATGGCTGCATGGCCCCAGCGCGACCCTGGCCTAGAGGCGCCACTCCGGCTGGAGCACATCGCGCTCCCCTTGGGATGAGAGAGGGAGGAGCAGTTTCTATCACACCTCTGCGCCTCCCTGGAACGGTGGGTTTCGATCGACCTGCCGGCCTCCCCGAGGGCTGGCTCCACGCCTGCTGGGTGTCTGGGACTCCTCCCGACCCGGCACTGGAAGGATCAAAAGACAATGGCAGGAAACCCCAACAAGCAACCCCCCAGGTGACAAGACCCCTGCCTGCACAGACTCCGGACATCAAAGAGGGGTCGCCCTATAACAAGGGGCGCTCGGGGACCGTCCGGCAGATTCGCCTTGGAACACCTGAGCCCTGCTGAGTGACTCGCGGCTCCCTGAAGATCGTAAGACCTCCGAACTTGTGCTTGAGCCCTGCTGAGTGACTCGCGGCTCCCTGAAGATCGTAAGACCTCCGAACTTGTGCTTGAGCCCTGCTGAGTGACTCGCGGCTCCCTAAAGGTCGTAAGACCTCCGAACTTGTGCTTGAGCCCTGCTGAGTGACTCGCGGCTCCTCGAAGATCATAAGACCACCGAACTGGTATCTGGGCCTAGCTGAGTGACTCGCGGCTCCTGCAGACTCTCTTGGTCCCGCCGACCCCACGACGACAAGTGTACCCCCCAGCTCGAGGATTGTGAGCTGTGCGCCGGGTACGCTCCTGCATCTGATCCATATCCCCAAACACTGTCCCGCTACCCCCCTCCAAGACTCTGAGAGCCCACGCTCTGCTTGTACATATTTGCCGTGTAGATCATAAAGATCCTACTACTCTAACTTGATAAAGATCTGCTCGTAAGAACTCCTTGTGTGGTGTCTCTCTGTCGTGTGGTGCCGAGTGTGCGATCCTAGATACGAGGTTCCTCCCCCTGAGGAGTCTCCCGCCAGTGCCCGGCTACGATACCTCGAGGGTGGGTCTCAGGGCAGTCAGGGCCCCCTCCGGGCCCCTCTGAGGTCGCCTTCTAACAACAAGCAGTTGACCCAGCTGTAAGGGGACAATCCTCAGAGGTTGACCTCAGTCCTGTACAAGTCCAGCCTCAGGTGGGTGCTGTTCTGCCATTCATCTATGGATCCCATGTAATCTTGAATATTGGAACTGGAAATGTCTGCGTCCTTGGTGAGGGTGAGGAGCGCCTGGCTGTCAATGGCATACGAGTTGATGATGAGGTCGTGTGCGCATGTGATGGTGGATAGGGGGTCCTGGCCACATTGTAGATTGACACGCTGAGAGATGATACCTGTGCCATGTGCCTCACGACGAAAGCATACTACATGCAGAAGCCTTGAGTCCCACTCCCATGGCCTTGCAGGGGTATAGAGCCGGTGGGGAGTAGGAGGGACATGATGGGTGTGACAGGTCCTGGAAGGTGTGGCAGTGCTGTGTAGGCAGTCGGAGTTGCACACTCATCATGCAAAGGTGTTGTGTGTGCGCTCAGTGCATGCCTGAGAGCAGGTGGGAGATGTGTGGATGGACCTTGCTTGGAGGGTGGCTGCAACATCAGACTGTAGTGTGATGTGGGTCATGCAAGGATCTGAGAGTCGTGCAATGTGCACGTTGCATGTGCAGACGGTCCAGCCTTTGGTACCGAGTGGCCGCAACTGTGGCACAGACAAGCTGAAGACAGCCAAATGAATGTGTTGAGGGAGGAAGGGAGGAGCACCTTTGATGTGTGTGTGTTGCCAAATCTGGAAACTACATGTGCCCTTGCTGCAGTGGCTGCAACAGCAGGCGGCATGTCCTGGGAACTATGCCACAATATCCACACAAAGACTAGGATGTCAGAAAGGACTACTGCAACAGGTGTATGTCAAGGAAGGAGTTACCGGTTTGCAATGGCACACCCAGAGACAAAGGATGCACAATCACCAAAGATGACTGACACCGGATCATGAAACTGAAGGCCGAGCTGCGCACAGGAAACACACCTCAGAAGGTGTTGACGGCCCGTGGGGGGACTAACATGCCAAAACACATACACAGCCATGGACATCATGCACAATTGAGAATCAAATACATGAAGAACAGCATGCAGGTTGCTAATATACACATAGACTCATATGCACAATCCTTGACAACCATGCCAGAGATGCCGCATGCACGGTGGCAAGAGACCTGCATTGACAGAGATGAGGCACCTTGGAGGCTGAGGAACACCTTTATTACTCAGGCTCACACCTATGCAAAAGCATCAACATTAACAGAGTCACAGGTCTATTGGATTAACATGTGGGACCTACACTGGACACCCCCTTTGCACCACAGATGCTGTAAATCCATTGTACTGGCACACAAGTGAAGGGGTTGAGCCAAACATCCCTTGCTGCACACGGAGAGGCTACAATTCCCCATTGAGCATCATATGGGGATGTCCCGCAATATGTCCACCCGTAGCCTCCCGTATGTTTCCGAGGGAAGTTGTACACACATTGATGCCTTCATCACAAACCACAATCCCATAACAGATGACTATCACGAAGTGTGACTATCAATTCATGGGAGTCATGCCACATGTCATGTGCCCCATGGTGAGTCGACATGTATGCATAGTAACAAAACCTGCACAGGAGCAGTGCACACACATTACAGACAACTACCACACCCAAGAAGCCTTGCTGAAATCCTTGCCCAAAGGAGAATTTTCACCATGTCCGTGCATGTAACGCTGATTCAGCACACGTTGCATTACTCATGAGGAATAGCAGGAGCGCAACGATACCACGAGCAGACAGCATGCGCAACTACCTGGGGATGAGAGACACACAAGAAGTCAGGAAAAACATAGTAATCCGCATGCATGGTCATGTACTCTATATGAATAAGGTTGACACCATGCTAGTTGTCAATTGAGTGTGTCAGCTAAAATGTGTGGAATGACATCAGCACTCAAGTGACACATCAGCACACACCTCAAAGTCACTTAGCATACAGTCAGCTGGACACACACATTGCAACACATGCCACACAAGGCTCCAAGCGTGCACACTCAGACCCAGGCACTCACCATTATGAGAAGAAGTTGCGTATGAGCTGACTCCGGATGTCCTCCTCCTCCTCCTCCTCACTTGCCTTGTGACCAAGGCCGTCATCCTCCACGGGTGGATATTCCTGCTCATCGGGATCCAGGATGAATGGCACAGCTTTCTCCACTGCCATGTTGTGCAGCATGCAGCACATGAGGAAGATTTTGCAGACCTTCACCGGTGCATATGGGAGGGACCCGCCGGTTTTGTGGAGGCACCAAAATCGGCTCTTCAGGAGGCCAAACGTCCTCTGAATCACTCGCCTGGTCTTAGGCCTGGGCTAAATTTTTGTTCCGCTCGCGGAAATTGCGATAATTTGACATTTTCGCGTTCCGCGGAGAGCGCGAAAATTTCAAAATTTTTCACATTCCGCAGCTTAGCGATAATTTGTTTCTTGCTCGCGCTGTAAAATAATACATTCTCGCGCTCGTGCGATCACCTTACCTGAATCCCCGCGTTCGCCGACAAGTTTTCCCGATCCGGTTGCGTTCTCCACGAGATGTTGGATTGTTGGTAGCCATTTGCGCTGTCTCGCGACAGTTCGCGCCCGCAGTAATGTCATTGGTCACGCGATCACGTCTTTCTTCTCGCGATCATGCACCGCAAGAAGAGTGAAAACAAGATGGCCGCGCCCGCGAGCAACCGCATGGGTAAGTTATCGAGCCGTGACCATGCAGAAAATACCGTGAACGGGCGGGAAAAAAACTTCTGCATCTTCGCGATATTTCCGCGTGTTTGCGGAGATTTTTTACATTTTCGCGATAATTTGCGAAAGTCACTTTCGCTAATTCCGCCCACCCCTACCTGGTCTGCCCATGGGCGTGGTTTTAACAGTGTTCTGCAGCTGTTCTCGGGTTGCGGAGAGGCGTCACCAGCCATGACATGTTGGAAATCCAGAGTCCCCTACATGGAAACATCATGTAAAGAAGTGGGTCAGGAGATGCAGTCACATACTAAGATACCTCTGAATACTGGACAAACAGAGTCTACTCACCAACAAGACATGCTCGCTCGTTGTGCAGCTGCAGCATCATTTCTGGCACCCTGCTACGCCTCATGATGTAGGCATCGTGTGCTGACCCTGGAAAACGTGCACAGACATGGGAAATCACCATGTTAGCAAGACACACCACAAGGGCATTAATGGAGTGGTAATGTTTACGGTTACGGAAGGCTACCTCCTGTGCCTGTGGTGGTACCAAAGCCACATGTGTCCCATCAATGGACCCAATTACATGAGGCATCCCTCCCAGGGCATAGAACTCACCCTTGATACCTATCAACTGCTCACGAGTTGGAAAATGGATGAATTCATCCAGGTGCTCCAACATGGCTTCTAAAACATCATGCAGGACACGGCTGAACATGGTCTGAGACATGCCACCCACATCAGCTATGGTCAATTGAAACGTACCGGTGGCAAAGAAATGTAGGGCTGCCATCACCTTCATCTTGGGGGTCAGCGCAGTCGGATAACTGTGTCGCGGTTGGAGGTGTGGTGCCAGCCTGTTTGTCAGGTCCACAATTAACCGTTGGGGGAATCTGTAGCGGCGTATGCAGTCACATTCCCTCATGGCAGCCAAGTCTGGCATTGGTCGGGGGAGAGGCGGTGCCCTGCAGAAAATTGGAAGGAATAACGAAGATTGAGTACATTACTACACCAATGTCAATGAACTAAGCACATGTTCATCAGCTAATACACATATGCCACATACAGAGTCTGATCTGTGCAATACATCCTGCACACGTATGCCAGCCAGGTGCTACTCCTACCAAGAGCCAGCTACAAACATGGATAGTAAAGGTCTACATGACATGCCATGAAAGTAGCTGTGGGCCAGTGTGAGTGAACAGCCAGACACATTACAGGAGTGACATACTTCCACATATGTGCATTTGAAGGATGTCATCTCATACAGACAGCTGCCGGCAAGCTAGACGCACAGGTCACATGTCATGGAAAAAGGACAGACCACACACCTTGCCATGAAGGGGTACATGTCAAATATGATCACACAGCCATTGAGACTACGCAGATATGTCCTAAGCTCGCAAGTCCCTGTTAGATGCATACAGACACACGTCACTTGTTATTCCACATGTGCCCTGGAGTGCGTAATAGTGTGACATGAGCATCTACACACAGACACATGTTGGATGCAGCTATAGCAGATGCCGTTGACGGAACACCAACAGCAAGATCATGGGAACACATGACACACACATGACATAGTCACATTGTGGCACGCTGGTAGTGAGATGTCAGGTGTCATCATCCGTGTACCTGGCATCAGGGGACAGTTGCGGGTGTTGGGGACTGTGCCATGCCAGTGATGCAGTGCTTGACAAGTTTGAACTACATGCACACATGTAAAAGGTGTGAAGGGGAAGTGCGCCACATGGTGCCCCATCAAACGTGACATGTGGACACAGTTCATCACACAACTATTGGGTTAAAACATGAGGAGACATGTGCCAGCTCACTGCCTGACACACCTAGGCCCTACACATGATGCACTGCACTGACAATGACTTGATGTCCATCCTTGTGCCAGTCATACACCTCCATTCCTTTCCTGTGCACCTCCTATCACCAGTGTAAGCTGTGAAACGCACCGTACACACGCTCTGAGGGCGTGTGTACGGTCGTATCACTATATGGGGTTTGGGTAGGAGTACGCGTGTGTGCACAGACCGTACACACGTACGTGTACACACTGGTCCTATCCCCATGGTAGTGTTGGCGTAGGCATACGCCATAGAGATACGGTCCATACCCGCGTATATACGGCCCGTAGCACTATGGCGTACGCCTACGGCAACACTACCATAGTGCTACGGGCCCTACACACGAGGGTATGGCCCATAGCACTAGGGTAGTGTTGGTGTAGGCGTACGCCATAGAGATACAGGCAGTACCCGCGTATGTACGGCCCGTAGCACTATGGCGTACGCCTACGGCAACACTACCATAGTGCTATGGGCCCTACACACGCGGGATACGGCCCGTAGCACTAGGGTAGTGTTGGCGTAGGCGTACGCCATAGAGATACGGGCTGTACCCACGTATGTACGGCCCGTAGCACTATGGCATATGCCTACGGCAACACTACCATAGTGCTACGGGCCCTAGACACGCGTGTACGGACCGTATCACTATGGCGTACGCCTACGGCAACACTACCATAGTGATACGGAGCCTACACACGCGTGTACGGACCGTATCACTGGAGTAGTGGTGCCCTAGGGGTACGTGTGGAACGCACCGTACCTGGGTGCGGATAGTGAAATTACATAGGGGACACATGAGGGACAAGTATATGGGCCTAAATGCATGCTGGTTGTCATGGAGACCGAGTTTCCAGTTCACATTTTTTCATCAGGTGGCCAGCAAAAGTCGGTTGGAGACAATATACTATGTTGCAAAGTGGTTGTTGACTTGACATCATGCTCAAATTTTGAACCATGCAAAGGCCCTCAAAGGGGTAGGTTTAAAGGGATTGGAGGAAACGTAGGATGCAAATGAGATTGACCAATCACTCTGTACTCCTGTAAATGAAACAGCCCAGCAAGGGAGATATAAGGCAGGCAGGACCCATGAGAGAGCACTTGCCTGCACAACCTTTCATTCCACACCACTGCTGCTGCTTGTGATTCCTCTGGCACCATGTCCAGGTCTGTGGAGAGGGCCCAGCCTTTCACCCAAGAGGAGAATGAGGCGTAGCTGGACGTCATCTTCACACAGTACCCCTGCCTGTATGGGAGACCAGGGGAGCAGGTGAGTGCTGACTCCACTAGCTTTGACTGTGCCCCTTTTTTGTGTCGGTCACTTCTTGCATTGTGTCCAGGTGTGACAGACATGCAATGTTGTTCATGGTGGGTCCCAGGGAGGTATGCCTTATGTCTCCCATGCAGAGCATGATGTGGTTCATATCTGCACTCCTCACTTGCATTGTGCTTACTGTGACAATCACTGCATGGTGCATGCCACATTCAGCCTGGCTAATCCTCTTGGGAATGTTGTTTCTATAGTCCTGATGTGATTCTGTGGTCCCCCCAGTGTGACAGGTGACTGTACCCACAGATGTGTGTGAGTTGAGTGTACCTGTGGTGATAGTGTCCAAATGATGTGTACGGCCCCTGGACATTTGTGTGTGTGTAATTCCCCTGTCATGTGGGTGAGTGTCTATGTGGAGTGTTGCACCCCAGATGCATGGAGGATGCATATGCCCTACCCATCTGATGTGAGCAGGGAGCCGTGCTGTGTGTCTGAAGTGCTGAGCTAGCCCCACACCTGTGACTCCCCCCAGTCAAGTGACACATGTGCAGAGTGATGTTTGTACCCGCAGTTGCCAATGGCAGGTGATTGTCCTGTGCCTGTGTGTGTCTGTGTACTCCGCTGAGGTTGCGTCAGTGGCCTGGGGCATGTGACTGCTTTGAGGTGCTGTCCATAATCCTGGTGTTGCTTGTGATGCACAGTGTGAGCCATGATCATTGATTCTGTCGCACCCCTCATGCCACCTGTACTTTAAATGCCACTTAGTGCATTTGACCTTCCCCAGAGGAGAATGTCCCTATGACAAAGGTGCAATGAGTTGGCTGCATACTATGCCCTGTTCAAACAAGCCTAATTGTTATAATGTGTGTCTCTGTGACATGGAGGAGGTGTATTGATGTTGTCTCACTTTGTCATCCTCACAGGTAGCCGCCTACGCCAAGGGGGAGATATGGAAGCGGGCCGTCAGGGCCGTGAGGTCGGTGGAGGGTCGCAGTCGGCGCCTGGCCCAGGTGAGGAAACGCTGGCAGGATATCCGGTGCTGGACCAGGAGGATCGCCCGGGTCTTGCTGGGGGACTCACCTCCACGCAAACACGGCGGGTGCCGGCGCCTGACCCACCAAATGAAGCGTGTCCTGGCGGTGGTCATCCCTGACATGGATAGGCGGTTACAGGAGAAGCAGCAGCAGGAAGGGGGTAGGTACATGTGTGTTTGTTGTGTGTCACCAGCTTTTGGAAGTGCTCAGTCGCCTTGATACACTGCCAGGGTTTATATGTGCAGTGCATATCCTGTTCCTCAAAGTCAACCGGTCCTGTTCTTCCTCCCTTCCCCTCCTTGACATGTGTTCCCTGGTCTGTGTGTAGTCACTCTTGCACAAGGTAATCTAGGCTGGCAGTTAATCCAAGTGCCCAATGCTTGCAGCATCATGTGTGGGGGTATTCTGTGACATGTGTTGGGACCTTGCCTGTGCCCAGTCCAGTTCAGTCATTTGCGGGTCCATGATTGTTGGCACTGATGCAGAGTCTCAACATAGGAGTGTGAGGCTTAAAATGAACTGACTTGCAGCATGCATGACCGATGTTGTGGCCTCAGACATGATGTGCATGAGGGGGAGATATGCATAGTGCGGGGACGGTTGCTCCTGTTGCAGTCAGATCTATCCAGGACCATGGAGCAGTGTGGCCACTACAGTCCCCTGAGACACCTTTTCCTAGGAATCATGTGTGTCATCCAACACTGTGGACATTCTCAGTGTCTTCAGCATAGGTTGGCCTCTGTGGCATTGTACACTGGCCTCATTTGTATTTACGTAAAGTGTGCTACATGTGTCCACTGTACAGGGTGACCCAATGTGGCTTGTGCATCCTCACACTGGCCAGTGCCTGTGTGTCTGTGTACAGCTATCTGATGATGGTTGTTTGTCAATAATATGTGTGGTCAGCCCCACAAGGGGTAGTTAGAGTGCAATTAGGATTTAATGGAGCTCATTTTTCTGATCCCTGATTAAGAGGTGTAAGTCCTTCCTCTGTCTCAATCACATTGTCTCAGGTAGGGGGGTGTTTGTGCGGGTAAGGCCTACATGTCCAAAGCTTATGTCTCCTTGCCAGGTCTGGCCTGTGTGTGATGATAGTCTGAACAGACACTCAACAAGTATTGACCCAGTCATGTTGTGCAGGGTTTAATGTTTGTGCTTTGCAGCATGTGTCAAAGGTTAAAAGACATGGTTCCTGCTCATCCTTTTTTGGCAACGGTGTGTGGTCCAGATGCTGTGCTCGACTGGCCACAGACACTAGCTTCTCTATATAATTCGATATCAAGTTCTTTGCTGTTGTGTCATGCTCTCCATTGTTTCAAAGTGGCATGGTGGGTCAACCAACTGTGTAGTGCAGGGCCTACATATGTGCATACTACTGTAGATGTTACTCATGATGCTTTTCATGCTATGCACTGTGACCTATGTAGTTTGGACTCATGTGTCATATGTATACAGGTGTCTGATTATTTCCTGTCTCTTCACCTTGCCCACAGCATCGTCGAGGGACACCAAGAGAGACACCGGCACGGACATGGAGGAGGGACCACCAGTGCTGGGGAGTCTGACGCAGCAAGTGTCATGGAGGGCGAGGGGAGTCAGGCGGAGGACCTGTCCAGTCCCAACACCGACTATGACGCTGACGGGTCCGAGGCTGAGCTCCTAGAGGGGGCGGAGGCTGCTCCCACAGTTGAAAGCAGCAGTACATCTCTCGCCACCCCCTCCATTCCCATCACCGCCCTCCCACTTGCTCGGGTCCCTTCTGTCCGTGCTAGGCGACAACATGTCTCCTTCGTGCCAGGCACCGCACCCACTGCCCCTGTCTCCCCTGCTGCCGTCAATGCCGAGTCTGTGGACATCCTGCGGCAGTTGCAGGTTGGTCAGACATCGCTGCTTAATGCCCTCTATGGCCACACCAGACTGCTGACACAGATGGTGTCGTACATGGAGGGCATGTCAGCAGCGATGTCTGACCAACGGATGTTGCTGAGGTCCATGGACTCGTCACTGATGGCAGCAGTGGGTCTCCTGCAGTGCTCCGTCCCCCCCTACCCCTGCACCATCCACACTTCCCACTCCCATGCCTGTCCCAAGCACACCCAGACATCCCCATGCACGCACCCCACCAGACACAGGCAGCACACCAACAGGGAAGGCCAAGCGCACACCTCCTGTCACGCACACACAGGGGGAAGTAGGCCCACCCACTGGGTCTGGGGGCAAACGGCAGCCACGCAGCCAGAGTGGGAGTCCGCAGTCCTCACGACCCACTTCCTCCAAAACCACTCCCCTTAGCTCCCCTGCCCAACAGTCAGACAGAGAGTCCTTCATGGCCAGTCAGTCCCTCAGCCCCAGTGTGACACCACCCCGCAAGCGGTCGAGGAAGTCCCCAGGTAGGGGAGTTGAGTCCCTCCCCTGTCCACACCCTCCCCCAGTAGCGCTGCAACCCATCCCTCTGACCCCCCCTCCTTGGGGCCTCTGGTTCCTTCGGGTGCAGGGGAGACGCTGGCAGACCTTGCAACCGTGTGCAGCACCATCCTAACCACCACCTTTGGTGCTGCCCCACCCCCTGTGGTGGAGTCGTCCGTCCCTGCACCCACAACACCTACCCTTGCCCCACCTGTCCCTGCGGTGCCTGGTCCTTCCCCCCCACATGATGCCCCCCCCTGTGGATGAAAACGAACTCTGAACTGTGCAGGCAAGCTAGGGAACACGCGTCCCAATGTGTCCCCCCCAGGTATTCGCATATGGACTGGCCTATGGGCCTTGTATATAGTGTACATTTCAAATCCAATCATTTTTTATGCTGAATAAAGCATTTTGTTTTTCACTTGCACACAAATGCTTTTCTGGTATTGCTGTTGGTGCTGCTGCTCCCTGAGTTGGGGTGGTGATAATGTGTTAGGTGTCTGGGAAATGTTGAAGTGTGCTGCTCATGGAGAGGACCCTGGTATCTGCGTGCCATCACAAGGTCTCTGCAAATAATCTTTGGACATGTAAGCTCTTACTGTATGGTGACATTGTCCCAAGGAGTGTTCCTTCCTCTGTGGCACCTGACTTCTTCCCTGCAGGGTGTTTCCCAATTGTTGTGCTGACCTGTGTCTGTGCCATCCTTGGTAGTCACTGTACTTGTGTATGGTGTATATTATACTTCATTCAAAGAAGGGAATGCACACCTATTCAAACTGTAATCCTTTAGTAATCCTCATGTTGCAATGTAGCGTGCTCCTTGGGGAAAAGTGCCTTGCCCTGTGGCACTTGAAATAACATGAAAAACAATTTTGGGGCGACATGCGCCCCAACCAAAGGCACAGCGACGAAATCCTTGAATCCTCAATTTATGTTTGGACCAATTAATCATTTCTTAAGACGTGTAATCGTTTGCTTGCTCATTTTTCTCTCTTAACTCCCGTTTGTTCCACAAGCGCAGTGTCATGCCAATTTTCCAAATTTCTAATGCCATTGATGTGCCCATCCGGACCTCTTTGCAATAACACGTACTGAAGCATTAAATTCATCCAACGACAGCTTTAATTAAAATACCCAATGCATTTCGGGCTGCTCGAGCCCTTCGTCAGGGGTCACTACAAGTAACAATAAAATCACATATTAATTGCGCAATCATTATTTGAAAAAACATATTAGTTGCAAAATCATTTTTTGAAACTCTCATATTGGTAAAACTAGAACCCCATCGCTGAACCCCTAGCTAATCCCTGTCTGCTTGCTGTTCTGACTATCCATACACTGAACCCTACGGTCACCACTTCGTTACACAGCCTCTGGCACCATGCGAATTAATCCTTTCCATTCTAAATTTTAATTTAAGAAAACACAGCTCTTTTCTACCTTTCACTCCCCTTGAAATGCTGCTATTTAAACGAACAACCCCTTCCTAATTCATTATCCTCCCCAGCTTTTAAACATTCACAGAAAAATGCTGCTCTAATGTTCTTACTCTTTCTGCTCTGTCACGTTTATGGCACCTAAATATACAGCGCCTTTGAAACATTTAAACTAAGCCCTGTGGTGCACACCTTCACCTTACTTATTATTCTGAAACCACTGTTGTTCTCCATGGGCTCAATGTTACTAAAGCCTGCCTAGTTTAAACCTCTCTGCAACACGTACCTGCCGTGAATCTGCCCTCCTCATCTATTTTTTTAAAGGAATTGGTGACGTCGTTGTTCGCCCTTCATTTTTAAACTCGCTGTGTTGCTAGAAACCCTCCCATGTTCGCCGTTAATTAATTGATACCACCTGTTGCTGGTAACTCTCTTCAGAACGCCCCTCCCTCCTGACAAAAGCACTACAACTCCCACAGTTCAACATTTGGATCGTCAAAGACATGGCTTTACCACTGTTCAAAAAACAGAAACATTTTAGTGTGATCATGCAAAAGACTCGCAAAAAAATAAAATATCATATGCTCTGTAAAATCCGCTGTTCATATTACAATATAAAGTGAACATGAATCAAAAGTCACTTGTTTGTCCCATTTCTTATTGCAAACTGTATGGATGTGATCTTCCGCCGAACTTGTGGAAAAAACGACCTCCGCTCTGTTCCATCTTGACTCATTTAATTGAAATGCGGGCGGGTGCAAACCCAGAGTGGGCAAAAATTGTGGTTTATACTTCATTCAAAGAAGGGAATGCACACCTATTCAAACTGTAATCCTTTAGTAATCCTCATGTTGCAATGTAGCGTGCTCCTTGGGGAAAAGTGCCTTGCCCTGTGGCACTTGAAATAACATGAAAAACAATTTTGGGGCGACATGCGCCCCAACCAAAGGCACAGCGACGAAATCCTTGAATCCTCAATTTATGTTTGGACCAATTAATCATTTCTTAAGACGTGTAATCGTTTGCTTGCTCATTTTTCTCTCTTAACTCCCGTTTGTTCCACAAGCGCAGTGTCATGCCAATTTTCCAAATTTCTAATGCCATTGATGTGCCCATCCGGACCTCTTTGCAATAACACGTACTGAAGCATTAAATTCATCCAACGACAGCTTTAATTAAAATACCCAATGCATTTCGGGCTGCTCGAGCCCTTCGTCAGGGGTCACTACAAGTAACAATAAAATCACATATTAATTGCGCAATCATTATTTGAAAAAACATATTAGTTGCAAAATCATTTTTTGAAACTCTCATATTGGTAAAACTAGAACCCCATCGCTGAACCCCTAGCTAATCCCTGTCTGCTTGCTGTTCTGACTATCCATACACTGAACCCTACGGTCACCACTTCGTTACACAGCCTCTGGCACCATGCGAATTAATCCTTTCCATTCTAAATTTTAATTTAAGAAAACACAGCTCTTTTCTACCTTTCACTCCCCTTGAAATGCTGCTATTTAAACGAACAACCCCTTCCTAATTCATTATCCTCCCCAGCTTTTAAACATTCACAGAAAAATGCTGCTCTAATGTTCTTACTCTTTCTGCTCTGTCACGTTTATGGCACCTAAATATACAGCGCCTTTGAAACATTTAAACTAAGCCCTGTGGTGCACACCTTCACCTTACTTATTATTCTGAAACCACTGTTGTTCTCCATGGGCTCAATGTTACTAAAGCCTGCCTAGTTTACACAGCGAGTTTAAAAATGAAGGGCGAACAACGACGTCACCAATTCCTTTAAAAAATAGATGAGGAGGGCAGATTCACGGCAGGTACGTGTTGCAGAGAGGTTTAAACTAGGCAGGCTTTAGTAACATTGAGCCCATGGAGAACAACAGTGGTTTCAGAATAATAAGTAAGGTTAAGGTGTGCACCACAGGGCTTAGTTTAAATGTTTCAAAGGCGCTGTATATTTAGGTGCCATAAACGTGACAGAGCAGAAAGAGTAAGAACATTAGAGCAGCATTTTTCTGTGAATGTTTAAAAGCTGGGGAGGATAATGAATTAGGAAGGGGTTGTTCGTTTAAATAGCAGCATTTCAAGGGGAGTGAAAGGTAGAAAAGAGCTGTGTTTTCTTAAATTAAAATTTAGAATGGAAAGGATTAATTCGCATGGTGCCAGAGGCTGTGTAACGAAGTGGTGACCGTAGGGTTCAGTGTATGGATAGTCAGAACAGCAAGCAGACAGGGATTAGCTAGGGGTTCAGCGATGGGGTTCTAGTTTTACCAATATGAGAGTTTCAAAAAATGATTTTGCAACTAATATGTTTTTTCAAATAATGATTGCGCAATTAATATGTGATTTTATTGTTACTTGTAGTGACCCCTGACGAAGGGCTCGAGCAGCCCGAAATGCATTGGGTATTTTAATTAAAGCTGTCGTTGGATGAATTTAATGCTTCAGTACGTGTTATTGCAAAGAGGTCCGGATGGGCACATCAATGGCATTAGAAATTTGGAAAATTGGCATGACACTGCGCTTGTGGAACAAACGGGAGTTAAGAGAGAAAAATGAGCAAGCAAACGATTACACGTCTTAAGAAATGATTAATTGGTCCAAACATAAATTGAGGATTCAAGGATTTCGTCGCTGTGCCTTTGGTTGGGGCGCATGTCGCCCCAAAATTGTTTTTCATGTTATTTCAAGTGCCACAGGGCAAGGCACTTTTCCCCAAGGAGCACGCTACATTGCAACATGAGGATTACTAAAGGATTACAGTTTGAATAGGTGTGCATTCCCTTCTTTGAATGAAGTATAAACCACAATTTTTGCCCACTCTGGGTTTGCACCCGCCCGCATTTCAATTAAATGAGTCAAGATGGAACAGAGCGGAGGTCGTTTTTTCCACAAGTTCGGCGGAAGATCACATCCATACAGTTTGCAATAAGAAATGGGACAAACAAGTGACTTTTGATTCATGTTCACTTTATATTGTAATATGAACAGCGGATTTTACAGAGCATATGATATTTTATTTTTTTGCGAGTCTTTTGCATGATCACACTAAAATGTTTCTGTTTTTTGAACAGTGGTAAAGCCATGTCTTTGACGATCCAAATGTTGAACTGTGGGAGTTGTAGTGCTTTTGTCAGGAGGGAGGGGCGTTCTGAAGAGAGTTACCAGCAACAGGTGGTATCAATTAATTAACGGCGAACATGGGAGGGTTTCTAGCAACACAGCGAGTTTAAAAATGAAGGGCGAACAACGACGTCACCAATTCCTTTAAAAAAATAGATGAGGAGGGCAGATTCACGGCAGGTACGTGTTGCAGAGAGGTTTAAACTAGGCAGGCTTTAGTAACATTGAGCCCATGGAGAACAACAGTGGTTTCAGAATAATAAGTAAGGTGAAGGTGTGCACCACAGGGCTTAGTTTAAATGTTTCAAAGGCGCTGTATATTTAGGTGCCATAAACGTGACAGAGCAGAAAGAGTAAGAACATTAGAGCAGCATTTTTCTGTGAATGTTTAAAAGCTGGGGAGGATAATGAATTAGGAAGGGGTTGTTCGTTTAAATAGCAGCATTTCAAGGGGAGTGAAAGGTAGAAAAGAGCTGTGTTTTCTTAAATTAAAATTTAGAATGGAAAGGATTAATTCGCATGGTGCCAGAGGCTGTGTAACGAAGTGGTGACCGTAGGGTTCAGTGTATGGATAGTCAGAACAGCAAGCAGACAGGGATTAGCTAGGGGTTCAGCGATGGGGTTCTAGTTTTACCAATATGAGAGTTTCAAAAAATGATTTTGCAACTAATATGTTTTTTCAAATAATGATTGCGCAATTAATATGTGATTTTATTGTTACTTGTAGTGACCCCTGACGAAGGGCTCGAGCAGCCCGAAATGCATTGGGTATTTTAATTAAAGCTGTCGTTGGATGAATTTAATGCTTCAGTACGTGTTATTGCAAAGAGGTCCGGATGGGCACATCAATGGCATTAGAAATTTGGAAAATTGGCATGACACTGCGCTTGTGGAACAAACGGGAGTTAAGAGAGAAAAATGAGCAAGCAAACGATTACACGTCTTAAGAAATGATTAATTGGTCCAAACATAAATTGAGGATTCAAGGATTTCGTCGCTGTGCCTTTGGTTGGGGCGCATGTCGCCCCAAAATTGTTTTTCATGTTATTTCAAGTGCCACAGGGCAAGGCACTTTTCCCCAAGGAGCACGCTACATTGCAACATGAGGATTACTAAAGGATTACAGTTTGAATAGGTGTGCATTCCCTTCTTTGAATGAAGTATAAACCACAATTTTTGCCCACTCTGGGTTTGCACCCGCCCGCATTTCAATTAAATGAGTCAAGATGGAACAGAGCGGAGGTCGTTTTTTCCACAAGTTCGGCGGAAGATCACATCCATACAGTTTGCAATAAGAAATGGGACAAACAAGTGACTTTTGATTCATGTTCACTTTATATTGTAATATGAACAGCGGATTTTACAGAGCATATGATATTTTATTTTTTTGCGAGTCTTTTGCATGATCACACTAAAATGTTTCTGTTTTTTGAACAGTGGTAAAGCCATGTCTTTGACGATCCAAATGTTGAACTGTGGGAGTTGTAGTGCTTTTGTCAGGAGGGAGGGGCGTTCTGAAGAGAGTTACCAGCAACAGGTGGTATCAATTAATTAACGGCGAACATGGGAGGGTTTCTAGCAACACAGCGAGTTTAAAAATGAAGGGCGAACAACGACGTCACCAATTCCTTTAAAAAAATAGATGAGGAGGGCAGATTCACGGCAGGTACGTGTTGCAGAGAGGTTTAAACTAGGCAGGCTTTAGTAACATTGAGCCCATGGAGAACAACAGTGGTTTCAGAATAATAAGTACGGTGAAGGTGTGCACCACAGGGCTTAGTTTAAATGTTTCAAAGGCGCTGTATATTTAGGTGCCATAAACGTGACAGAGCAGAAAGAGTAAGAACATTAGAGCAGCATTTTTCTGTGAATGTTTAAAAGCTGGGGAGGATAATGAATTAGGAAGGGGTTGTTCGTTTAAATAGCAGCATTTCAAGGGGAGTGAAAGGTAGAAAAGAGCTGTGTTTTCTTAAATTAAAATTTAGAATGGAAAGGATTAATTCGCATGGTGCCAGAGGCTGTGTAACGAAGTGGTGACCGTAGGGTTCAGTGTATGGATAGTCAGAACAGCAAGCAGACAGGGATTAGCTAGGGGTTCAGCGATGGGGTTCTAGTTTTACCAATATGAGAGTTTCAAAAAATGATTTTGCAACTAATATGTTTTTTCAAATAATGATTGCGCAATTAATATGTGATTTTATTGTTACTTGTAGTGACCCCTGACGAAGGGCTCGAGCAGCCCGAAATGCATTGGGTATTTTAATTAAAGCTGTCGTTGGATGAATTTAATGCTTCAGTACGTGTTATTGCAAAGAGGTCCGGATGGGCACATCAATGGCATTAGAAATTTGGAAAATTGGCATGACACTGCGCTTGTGGAACAAACGGGAGTTAAGAGAGAAAAATGAGCAAGCAAACGATTACACGTCTTAAGAAATGATTAATTGGTCCAAACATAAATTGAGGATTCAAGGATTTCGTCGCTGTGCCTTTGGTTGGGGCGCATGTCGCCCCAAAATTGTTTTTCATGTTATTTCAAGTGCCACAGGGCAAGGCACTTTTCCCCAAGGAGCACGCTACATTGCAACATGAGGATTACTAAAGGATTACAGTTTGAATAGGTGTGCATTCCCTTCTTTGAATGAAGTATAAACCACAATTTTTGCCCACTCTGGGTTTGCACCCGCCCGCATTTCAATTAAATGAGTCAAGATGGAACAGAGCGGAGGTCGTTTTTTCCACAAGTTCGGCGGAAGATCACATCCATACAGTTTGCAATAAGAAATGGGACAAACAAGTGACTTTTGATTCATGTTCACTTTATATTGTAATATGAACAGCGGATTTTACAGAGCATATGATATTTTATTTTTTTGCGAGTCTTTTGCATGATCACACTAAAATGTTTCTGTTTTTTGAACAGTGGTAAAGCCATGTCTTTGACGATCCAAATGTTGAACTGTGGGAGTTGTAGTGCTTTTGTCAGGAGGGAGGGGCGTTCTGAAGAGAGTTACCAGCAACAGGTGGTATCAATTAATTAACGGCGAACATGGGAGGGTTTCTAGCAACACAGCGAGTTTAAAAATGAAGGGCGAACAACGACGTCACCAATTCCTTTAAAAAAATAGATGAGGAGGGCAGATTCACGGCAGGTACGTGTTGCAGAGAGGTTTAAACTAGGCAGGCTTTAGTAACATTGAGCCCATGGAGAACAACAGTGGTTTCAGAATAATAAGTAAGGTGAAGGTGTGCACCACAGGGCTTAGTTTAAATGTTTCAAAGGCGCTGTATATTTAGGTGCCATAAACGTGACAGAGCAGAAAGAGTAAGAACATTAGAGCAGCATTTTTCTGTGAATGTTTAAAAGCTGGGGAGGATAATGAATTAGGAAGGGGTTGTTCGTTTAAATAGCAGCATTTCAAGGGGAGTGAAAGGTAGAAAAGAGCTGTGTTTTCTTAAATTAAAATTTAGAATGGAAAGGATTAATTCGCATGGTGCCAGAGGCTGTGTAACGAAGTGGTGACCGTAGGGTTCAGTGTATGGATAGTCAGAACAGCAAGCAGACAGGGATTAGCTAGGGGTTCAGCGATGGGGTTCTAGTTTTACCAATATGAGAGTTTCAAAAAATGATTTTGCAACTAATATGTTTTTTCAAATAATGATTGCGCAATTAATATGTGATTTTATTGTTACTTGTAGTGACCCCTGACGAAGGGCTCGAGCAGCCCGAAATGCATTGGGTATTTTAATTAAAGCTGTCGTTGGATGAATTTAATGCTTCAGTACGTGTTATTGCAAAGAGGTCCGGATGGGCACATCAATGGCATTAGAAATTTGGAAAATTGGCATGACACTGCGCTTGTGGAACAAACGGGAGTTAAGAGAGAAAAATGAGCAAGCAAACGATTACACGTCTTAAGAAATGATTAATTGGTCCAAACATAAATTGAGGATTCAAGGATTTCGTCGCTGTGCCTTTGGTTGGGGCGCATGTCGCCCCAAAATTGTTTTTCGTATGGTGTATATTGCCATGGCTTCATGTCGACATGGTCCCTTTTCCGCACTATGCATGTGTGTACTCAAAGCCTAGCACACATGTGTTACTTGTTCTGCAGGGTATTTGGGCCCCTGACTGACAATTGTGGGCATTGTATCTGTGGGTACTCCACCCTTTTCCCTCCATGGGAGGCAACAACTTGTTGGGTGCCCCAGCACCTGTACATTCCTATCAGTCCTGGAATGTGGGTGACCGTGGGTGTTCCCTTAGGCTCTCTTAGTTGAGTGGGGTTTAACATGAGGATACAGTCTTGTTGCATGACCTCAGTGTGTGTATTGTGCTGCCACAGCCAGGGGTCGGTATGCATATGTAATTTGTCATCACACCCACATGTGGTGTGTCATGCAGTGGGGGAAGGACATTCATCCTCATGGGAGTGGGACACTGCTGTCAGTGATGTGTTGTCATGGCACTCTCAACATAGTCACACATTGTGGATGCCTTCATGCACCCATGGAGTTTTGCTAATGGGAGGATGATGTACACACCCCCATGTCTCTGTCAACTGCTGGGAGGCCTCTGCACCCACCCCTCATTTGTCTGGGCACTGCTGGGGGTCCTCTGCACCCACCCCTCATATGTCTGGGCACTGCTGGGAGTCCTCTGCACCCACCCCTCATATGTCTGGGCACTGCTGGGAGTGATAGGCACCCACCCCTCATATGTCTGGGCACTGCTGGGGGTCCTCTGCACCCTCCCCTCATATGTCTGGGCACTGCTGAGAGTCCTCTGCACCCACCCCTCATATGTCTGGGCACTGCCGGGAGTGATAGGCACCCACCCCTCATATGTCTGGGCACTGCTGGGAGTCCTCTGCACCCACCCCTCATATGTCTGGGCACTACTGGGGGTCCTCTGCACCCACCCCTCATATGTCTGGGCACTGCTGAGAGTGATAGGCACCCACCCCTCATATGTCTGGGCACTGCTGGGAGTGATAGGCACCCACCCCTCATATGTCTGGGCACTGCTGGGAGTCCTCTGCACCCACCCCTCATATGTCTGGGCACTGCTGAGAGTGATAGGCACCCACCCCTCATATGTCTGGGCACTGCTGAGAGTCATAGGCACCCACCCCTCATATGTCTGGGCACTGCTGGAAGTCCTCTGCACCCACCCCTTGTTAGACCCGGCCCTCGTAACATAGCTAGACCTGACCCCTGCACCTCACACCAGCCCCCAAACCCACGGCCTAGCCGATCCTTCCCACCAGAACTCACACGCACCCAACCCGGACTTCCCCGTCCGTGGCCTTCCTCCTTTCGGCCACACCGGGCCCGCGTGCCCACTTCATGCACCAAGATGGCCGCCCGGCCCCAGCGCGACCCTGGCCGAGAGGCGCCACTCCGGCTGGAGGACATCGCGCTCCCCTTGGGATGAGAGAGGGAGGAGCAGTTTCTATCACACCTCTGCGCTTCCCTGGGAAGGTGGGTTTCGATCGACCTGTCGGCCTCCCCGAGGGCTGGCTCCACGCCTGCTGGGTGTCTGGGACTTCTCCCGACCCGGCCCTGGAAGGATCAAAGGACAATGGCAGGAAACCCCAACAAGCGACCCCCAGGTGACAAGACCCCTGCCTGCACAGACTCCGGACATCAAAGAGGAGTCGCCCTATAACAAGGGGTGCTCTGGGACTGTCCGGCAGATTCGCCTTGGAAACACCTGAGCCCTGCTGAGTGACTCGCGGCTCCCTGAAGATCGTAAGACCTCCGAACTTGTGCTTGAGCCCTGCTGAGTGACTCGCGGCTCCCTAAAGACCGTAAGACCTCCGAACTTGTGCTTGAGCCCTGCTGAGTGACTCGCGGCTCCCTGAAGATCGTAAGACCACCGAACTTGTACCTGAGCCCTGCTGAGTGACTCGCGGCTCCCACAGACTCTCTTGGTCCCGCCGGACCCCACGACGACAAGCGTATCCCCCAGATCGAGGATTGTGAGCTGTGCGCCGGGTACGCTCCTGCATTTGATCCATATCCCCAAAGACTGTCCCGCTACCTCCTACCCCCCTCCAAGACTCTGTGAGCCCACGCTCTACTTGTATATATTTGCCTTGCTGATCACAAAGATCCTACCACTCCGATCTGATAAAGATTTGCTCTTAAGAACTCCCTGTGTGGTGTCCCTCTGTCGTGTGGTGCCAAGTGTACGATCCTAGATACGAGAATCCTCTCCTGAGGAGTCTCCCGCCAGTGGCCGGCTACGATACCTCGAGGGTGGGCCTCAGGACAGTCAGGGCCCCCTCCGGGCCCCTCTGAGGTCGCCTTCTAACATTGGTGGCAAGCGACGGGATTCGGGCCCATAATCTAGAGATCGTACCGTGAACGGCTGACGCACTACCGACAAAGATGGCAGAAGAAAACGCCGTGGTTCTCACAGAAAACGACACCAGTACCGTGTTCCAGGTGGAACAGCTGGAAGAGTACACACACAAAGAACTAAAGCAAGTCTGTAAGGAACGCAAAATCGCTACCACTGGTCTCAACACCAAAGAAGATATGCAAAAGGCACTGGAAGCTTGGGTGGATTCTGGAGCCTCCCGCCCAGAAGGAGCGGGGGAGCCCCACGACGAAGCTGGACCCTCCCAAGGAGAACGCAGCAGCAACCAGGTGCGAGGCTTCGTACCAGACGGGGGCCTATCTCCGGAGGAACTCGCAGACAGAGAAAGAAGTCGCCATCACGAGCTCGAATTAGCAAGCTCAAAATTGAGGGCGAGTTGAAATTAGCCGAGAAAAAGCTAGCAGTAGAACAGATGCGAGTACAAGGAGAACTAGAAGAGAAGAAACTCCAACGAGAACACGAGGGAAGGAGACTTCAACTGGAACATGAACGCAGCTTGAAGGAAATAGAGCTAAAAGCAAGAAGCAAAGAAGCGCGGCCCCCGGGGAACCGAGAGGCGGCCGCCCCGGTGGAGCAGAAGGTCCACATCCCCAAGGATGTGGTCAAAGAGTATTACAAAAATGATGACATTCAACAGTGGTTCCGGGCCTACGAGGTCGCCATGACCTCCCATCGGGTCCCGCAGAAGGATTGGGGGGCTGGGTTGTGGGGACGATTCCTGAGCGAAGGGAGAGACACCCTTCTCGACCTACCCACCTCCATGCAGACCTCCTATGACCACATGAAAGCGGCCCTCCTCACAAGGTACGGCCTCACCCCCGAGATGTACCGCCAGCGGTTCCGGGACTGCAGGAAGATCCCGGGTACCACCTGGGTGGAATATGTGAATTTCTTCAGCCGCGCCTTCGATGGGTGGATCAAGGGCAGCAAGGTAACCACCCTGGAAGAACTAACAGACCTTATGTTGTGGGAACACCTGGCTGCGAACTGCTTTGTGGAACTATGCCAGCATCTGCTCGACAGCAAGCTCACGGATCCGAGAAAGCTGGCTGTCGAAGCGGATCACTGGACCAACACCCGGGTCTCCCGGGGCCCTGTAGGAGAGTACCTCCGAGCCAGTCAGGGACCACCCCGCCAGAGAGGGGGGGAAACCAGGGAGGGCCAAGAGAGTCCCAGGCTAGTCCCCAGAAGTCCCAACCTCCACCTTTCCCGGCACCCCCACCAGCTGTATCCGGCCCCCCCCTGAGACGGGGGCACCCGGTAACCATCACTTGTTTCCGTTGCCAGAAGCCCGGGCATTACGCCAACGACCCTGAATGCCCCATGGCCCCACGCACCACCCAGGCAGCACCCCCCGCTAGACAGATAGCCAATGTAGCGCTGGGGGAGGAGGTTGAGGAGGCCGAGGAGTGGGAACCCGCAGCCATGGCCCTAGTATCCTTAGGAGATAGAGAGATGGTCCCTGGGAGCCTCCTGCCCTCTAAAACAAAGAAATATGGGCAGCTCGTAACGATCAATGGCCACCAAGTAGAAGCCCTCCGTGACACCGGGGCCAGCATCACCGGTGTCCTCAGCCATTTAGTCCATAAAGACCAGGTCCTCCCCAACGTATTTTGCCCTGTCATTTCCGCCGACAACACAGAAAGCCTATGTAAGGTAGCCCTGGTGCCCTTTGAGTGGGGAGGGGTGGTCGGTAAACTGAAGGTCGAAGTGAGGACCTCCCAACCAGTCGACTGTCTCCTGGGGAACGACCTGGAAAGTTCCCCCTAGAGACAAGTCGAGCGCAAGACCCACCTAGGGATGATGGGCCTCCCTGAGTGGGTGTGCGCCACTACTCGATCCATGGCGGCTCGACTGACTCCCCTGAGGGAAGTCGACGACGCCCCGACCCCTGAAGATAGGATGGTCCCGGCCGAGGGTCCCCACATACCCCCACCAGAAGGGTCGATCGCCAGTGACGAACCTCCGCCTTCCGACTCCACCCAAGTCACCGAGTTAGGCGATCTGCCCGAATTAGCCCAGTGGCGCCACGAGGGGGGCCCCTCCCGAGAGGAGTTCTGCCGAGAGCAGGCTACCTGTCCCTCCCTGGTCGGGCCCCGGCAACAGGCAGAGGCCCAGGCCGCAGGCGACCAGACGGGGACGCACCGGGTGTATTGGGAGAATGACCTTTTGTACAGCGAACAGAAGTCGGTGGAGCTAGGGTCCGGCCGGGTGCTGGTGGTACCCCTACGCTTCCGAAACCTCCTCCTGGGCTTGGCCCACGACGTTCCCCTCGCAGGCCACTTGGGCCAGGACAAAACGTACAGTCGCCTCGTGACTCACTTCTACTGGCCCAGAATGAAAGCAGATGTAGAAGCCCACTGCAAGTCCTGTCCCACGTGCCAGGCCAGTGGGAAGAGCGGAGGGAAGCGCAAGGCTCCCCTCCAACCCTTCCCTGTCGTCAGTACCCCTTTTGAGCGGGTCGGGATCGACATTGTAGGACCTCTGGACCCCCCAACTTCCCAAGGGCACCGGTTCATCCTCGTCCTGGTGGACCATGCCACCCGATACCCTGAGGCCATCCCCCTGCGCACCGTCACAGCCCCCGTGGTGGGCCGTGCGTTGATGGGAATCTTCTCCCGCATGGGTTTTCCCCGCGAGGTCGTGAGCGATCGCGGTACCAACTTTATCTCCCGATACATGAAGTCCTTATGGCAACAATGCGGGGTGTCCTATAAGTTCACCACCCCGTACCACCCCCAAGGAAACGGCCTGGTAGAGCGGTTTAACTGGACTCTGAAGCGGATGATCGCGGGCCTGGAAGAGCCCCTCCGGAGTAAGCGGGACATCCTGCTCCCCTGCCTCCTATTCGCATACCGAGAAGTTCCCCAGAAATCCTTGGGGTTCAGCCCCTTTGAGTTACTCTACGGGCACCCCGTCAGGGGGCCCCTCAGCCCGGTCAAGGAAGGCTGGGAGGCGGCGCCCCGAGGCCCCCCCGAGATGTGTTCCGTTATGTCCTGACCCTCCGAAATCAGACTAGGAGGTTCCGAGAGATGGCCGAGGCCAACCTGGAGGCGAGTCAGAAGGAGATGAAGCGCTGGTACGACCAGAACGCCACTCTGGTCGAGTTTCAGCCGGGCCAGCAGGTATGGGTCATGGCCCCCGTGAAACCCTGCACCCTCCAGGATAAATGTACCGGGCCCTTCAAAGTGTTTGAGCGGAAGAGCCGGGTCACGTACTTGGTGGACGTCCAGTCCCCCCGGGACCCCCTCCGGGTCCTCCACGTGAACCGCCTCAAGCCCCACTTTGTGCGGACGGAGCTGAGCCTCCTACTGGCCACTGATGACGGCTCCGTAGAGGGAGTGAACCTCTCCCCGTCTCTCACTCCCCAGCAACGTGAGGATTGCCGCCAGCTCCTAGGGCAGTTTTCGGACCTCTTCTCCCTGGTCCCTAAGGTCACCGGCTGGTGTGTCCATGATGTGGATACCGGGGACAGCCCGCCAGTGAAACACCGGGCCTACCGAGTCCCTGATCGGGTCCGGTCCTGTATCCAAGCCGAAGTCTTGAAAATGTTGACCCTAGGCGTGATCGAACCCTCAGACAGCCCCTGGGCCAGCCCCGTGGTCCTGGTCCCAAAAGCAGCTGCCCCCGGGGTCGCACCAGAACTCCACTTCTGCGTGGACTACCGGGGACTCAATGAAGTCACCCGAGCCGATGCCCACCCCATTCCCCGAGCCGACGAGCTCATTGACCAGCTCGGGGCTGCTCGGTTCCTCAGCACCTTCGATCTCACCTGCGGCTACTGGCAAATTGCGCTCACAGAGTTAGCCAAGGAGCGGTCCGCCTTCTCCACCCCGGATGGGCACTATCGCTTTCGCGTGATGCCCTTCGGGATGAAAAATGCCCCTGCCACCTTCCAGCGACTGGTAAATAGAGTCCTGGCCGGGCTGGAAAAATTCAGTGCTGCATATCTCGACGATATCGCAGTTTTTAGCTCTGAGTGGAGTGAGCACCTCCAGCACCTTCGGAGGGTGCTGACCGCCCTGCACCAGGCAGGCCTCACCGTGAAAGCCAGCAAGTGCCAGATTGGGCAAGGTTCGGTAACCTACCTGGGGCACCAGGTCGGAAGCGGGCAGGTCGCCCCTCTACAGCCCAAAATCGACGCCATCCTAGCCTGGGAACCCCCCACTACCCAAACGGAGGTCCGAGCCTTTCTGGGCCTCACGGGCTACTACCGGAGATTCATCCGGAATTACGGCAGCCTGGTCGGTCCCCTCACGGGACTCACGTCCAAAAAGCAGCCCAAGAAGGTGCAGTGGTCCCCTGCTTGCCAAGAGGTGTTCGAGGCCCTGAAAGCGGCCATGTGTACTGGCCCCGTCCTCCAGGCCCCCGACTACTCCAAAGAGTTTGTGGTACAAACTGATGCCTCCGAGCATGGCATCGAGGCAGTCCTCTCCCAGGTAAATGACCAAGGCCTAGACCAGCCCGTAGCCTTCCTCAGCCGAAGGCTATTGCCCAGGGTACAGAGATGGAGCACCATCGAGCGCGAGGCGTTCGCCGTAGTCAGGGCCCTCAAGAAACTACGCCCTTACCTGTTCGGCACCCATTTCAAGGTCCAAACCGACCATCGCCCCTTGCGATGGCTCATGCAGATGCGAGGAGAAAACCCCAAGCTACTGCGGTGGTCAATCTCCCTCCAGGGGATGGATTTCACTGTGGAACATCGCCCTGGGACTGACCACACCAACGCCGATGGCCTCTCCCGGTTCTTCCGCCTCAGCGAAGAGAACCCCCAAGAGGATGGGTAGTTCTCTCCGGCTTTCAGCTGGGGGGGACGCATGTTAGACCCGGCCCTCGTAACATAGCTAGACCTAACACCTGCACCTCACACCAGCCCCCAAACCCACGGCCTAGCCGATCCTTCCCACCAGAACTCACACGCACCCAACCCGGACTTCCCCGTCCGTGGCCTTCCTCCTTTCGGCCACACTGGGCCCGCGTGCCCACTTCATGCACCAAGATGGCCGCCCGGCCCCAGCGCGACCCTGGCCGAGAGGCGCCACTCCGGCTGGAGGACATCGCGCTCCCCTTGGGATGAGAGAGGGAGGAGCAGTTTCTATCACACCTCTGCGCTTCCCTGGGAAGGTGGGTTTTGATCGACCTGCTGGCCTCCCCGAGGGCTGGCTCCACGCCTGCTGGGTGTCTGGGACTCCTCCCGACCCGGCCCTGGAAGGATCAAAGGACAATGGCAGGAAACCCCAACAAGCGACCCCCAGGTGACAAGACCCCTGCCTGCACAGACTCCGGACATCAAAGAGGAGTCGCCCTATAACAAGGGGTGCTCTGGGACTGTCCGGCAGATTCGCCTTGGAAACACCTGAGCCCTGCTGAGTGACTCGCGGCTCCCTGAAGATCGTAAGACCTCCAAACTTGTGCTTGAGCCCTGCTGAGTGACTCGCGGCTCCCTGAAGATCGTAAGACCTCCGAACTTGTGCTTGAGCCCTGCTGAGTGACTCGCGGCTCCCTAAAGATCGTAAGACCTCCGAACTTGTGTGCTTGAGCCCTGCTGAGTGACTCGTGGCTCCCCGAAGATCGTAAGACCACCGAACTTGTACCTGAGCCCTGCTGAGTGACTCGCGGCTCCCACAGACTCTCTTGGTCCCGCGGGACCCCACGACGACAAGCGTATCCCCCAGCTCGAGGATTGTGAGCTGTGCGCCGGGTACGCTCCTGCATTTGATCCATATCCCCAAAGACTGTCCCGCTACCTCCTACCCCCCTCCAAGACTCTGTGAGCCCACGCTCTACTTGTATATATTTGCCTTGCTGATCATAAAGATCCTACCACTCCGATCTGATAAAGATTTGCTCTTAAGAACTCCCTGTGTGGTGTCCCTCTGTCGTGTGGTGCCGAGTGTACGATCCTAGATACGAGAATCCTCTCCTGAGGAGTCTCCCGCCAGTGGCCGGCTACAATACCTCAGGACAGTCAGGGCCCCCTCCGGGCCCCTCTGAGGTCGCCTTCTAACACCCCTCATATGTCTGGGCAATGCTGGAAGTCCTCTGCACCCACCCCTCATATGTCTGGGCACTGCTGGGGTCCTCTGCACCCACCCCTCATATGTCTGGGCACTGCTGAGAGTGATAGGCACCCACCCCTCATATGTCTGGGCACTGCTGGGAGTGATAGGCACCCACCCCTCATATGTCTGGGCACTGCTGGGGATCCTCTGCACCCACCCCTCATATGCCTGGGCACTGCTGAGAGTGATAGGCACCCACCCCTCATATGTCTGTCCACTGCTGAGAGTCCTCTGCACCCACCCCTCATATGTCTGGGCACTGCTGGGAGTGATAGGCACCCCCCTCATATGTCTAGGCACTGCTGGGGGTCCTCTGCACCCACCCCTCATATGTCTGGGCACTGCTGGGAGTGATAGGCACCCACCCCCATGTCTCTGTCCACTGCTGGGAGGCCTCTGCACCCACCCCTCATATGTCTGGGCACTGCTGAGAGTGATAGGCACCCACCCCTCATATGTCTGGGCACTGCTGGGGGTCCTCTGCACCCACCCCTCATATGTCTGGGCACTGCTGGGAGTGATAGGCACCCACCCCTCATATGTCTGGGCACTGCTGGGAGTCCTCTGCACCCACCCCTCATATGTCTGGGCACTGCTGAAAGTCCTCTGCATCCACCCCTCATATGTCTGGGCACTGCTGGGGGTCCTCTGCACCCACCCCTCATATGTCTGGGCACTGCTGAGAGTGATAGGCACCCACCCCTCATATGTTTGGGCACTGCTGGGAGTGATAGGCACCCACCCCTCATATGTCTGGGCACTGCTGGGAGTGATAGGCACCCACCCCTCACATGTCTGGGCACTGCTGGGAGTCCTCTGCACCCACCCCACATATATCTGGGCACTGCTGAGAGTGATAGGCACCCACCCCTCATATGTCTGGGCACTGCTGAGAGTCCTCTGCACCCACCCCTCATATGTCTGGGCACTGCTGGGAGTGATAGTCACCCACCCCTCATATGTCTGGGCACTGCTGGGAGTCCTCTGCACCCACCCCTCATATGTCTGGGCACTGCTGGGAGTGATAGGCACCCACCCCTCATATGTCTGGGCACTGCTGGGGGTCCTCTGCACCCACCCCTCATATGTCTGGGCACTGCTGAGAGTGATAGGCACCCACCCCTCATATGTCTGGGCACTGATGGGAGTGATAGGCACCCACCCCTCATATGTCTGGGCACTGCTGGGAGTGATAGGCACCCACCCTTCATATGTCTGGGCACTGCTGGGAGTGATAGGCACCCACCCCTCATATATCTGGGCACTGCTGGGGATCCTCTGCACCCACCCCTCATATGTCTGGGCACTGCTGAGAGTGATAGGCACCCACCCCTCATATGTCTGGGCACTGCTGGGAGTGATAGGCACCCACCCCTAATATGTCTGGGCACTGCTGGGGGTCCTCTGCACCCACCCCTCATATGTCTGGGCACTGCTGGGAGTGATAGTGTTAGACGGCGACCTCAGAGGAGCCCGGAAAGGGGTCCTGACTACCCTGAGACCCACCCTCGAAGTATCGTAGCCGGGCACTGGCGGGAGACTCCTCAGGGGGAGGAATCTCGTATCTAGGACCGTACCCCTGGCACCACACGACACAGAGACACCACACCGTGCGTTCTTAGGAATCAATCTTTATCAATCAGATTAGCACTGCAAATATGTACAAGAAGAGCGCGGGCTCAATGAGTCTCGGAAGGGATAGGGGGTAGCGGGACAGTCTCTGGCAAAGGTTCAAGGCAGGGACGTACCCGGCGCACAGCTCACAATCCTCGAGCTGGGGGATACGCTTGTTGTAGTTGGGGTCCGGCGGGACCGTGAGAGTCTGTGGGAGCCGCGAGTCACTCAGCAGGGCTCAGGTACAAGTTCGGAGGTCTTACGATCTTCAGGGAGCCGCGAGTCACTCAGCAGGGCCCAGGTACAAGTTCGGAGGTCTTACGATCTTCAGGGAGCCGCGAGTCACTCAGCGGGCTCAGCTACAAGTTCGGAGGTCTTACGATCTTCAGGGAGCCGCGACCACGTCAGCAGGCTCTCGTTGTTCCAGCGTCGAATTTACCGGACAGTCCCAGAGCACCCCTTGTTATAGGTCGACCCCTCTTTGATGTCCGGAGTCTGTGCAGGCAGGGGTCTTGTCACCTGGGGGTCGCTTGTCGAGGTTTCCTGCCATTGTCTTTTGATCCTTTCAGGGCCGGGTCGGGAGGAGTCCCAGACACCCAGCAGGCATGGAGC
This sequence comes from Triturus cristatus, assembly GCF_964204655.1. Taxonomy (NCBI): domain Eukaryota; kingdom Metazoa; phylum Chordata; class Amphibia; order Caudata; family Salamandridae; genus Triturus; species Triturus cristatus. The sequence continues at coordinate 1,116,561,373 of NC_140590.1, forward strand.
CAGCCCTCAGGGAGGCCGGAGGGCCGATCGAAACCCATCGTCCCAGGGGAGTTCAGAGGTGCGATAGAAACTGCTCCTCCCTCTCTCATCCCCTGGCAAGCGTGATGTCCTCCAGCCGGAGTGGCGCCGCTAGGCCCGGGTCGGGCTGGGGCCGGGTGGCCATCTTGGTGCATGAAGTGGGCACGCGGGCCCGGGGTGGCCGAAAGGAGAGAGGCCATGGACGAGGATGTCCGGGTCGGGTGCGTGTGTTCTAGTGGGAAGGATCGGCTAGGCCGTGTGCTTGGGGCTGCAGGTACCAGGTTATGTGGTGCGGGGGCAAGTAGGGCCATGCTACGAGGCCGGGTCCAACACGCGTCCCCCCCAGCTGAAAGCCGGAGAGAACTGCCCATCATCTTGGGGGGTTCTCTTCGCTGAGGCGGAAGAACCGGGAGAGGCCGTCAGCGTTGGCGTGGTCCGTACCAGGGCGATGTTCTACGGTGAAATCCATCCCCTGGAGGGAGATTGACCACCGCAGTAGCTTGGGGTTTTCTCCTCGCATCTGCATGAGCCATCGCACTTTGAAGTGGGTGCCGAACAGGTAGGGGCGTAACTTCTTGAGTGCCCAGACCACGGCAAAGGCTTCGCGCTCAATGGTGCTCCATCTCTGTTCTCTGGGCAACAGCCGCCGGCTGAGGAAGGCGATGGGCTGGTCTAGGCCTTGGTCATTCATCTGGGACAGGACGGCCCCAATGCCATGCTCGGAGGCATCGGTTTGGACTACAAACTCCTTGGAGTAGTCGGGAGCCTGGAGGACGGGGGCAGTACACATGGCCTTCTTTAGGGCATCGAACGCCTCCTGGCAGGCAGTCGTCCACTGCACCTTCTTTGGCTGTTTTTTGGATGTGAGTTCTGTGAGGGGGCCGACAAGGCTGCCATACCCCTGGATGAATCTTCGGTAGTAGCCAGGGAGGCCCAGAAAGGCTCGGACCTCCGTTTGGGTGGTGGGTGGTTCCCAGGCTAAGATGGCGTCGATCTTCGGCTGTAGAGGGGCGACCTGGCCGCTCCCGACCTGGTGCCCCAGGTAGACTACTGATCCTTGCCCAATCTGGCACTTGCTGGCTTTTACTGTGAGGCCTGCCTGGCGCAGGGCGGTTAGCACCCTCCGGAGGTGCTGGAGGTGCTCACTCCATTCGGAACTGAAAACGGCGATGTCGTCTAGATAGGCCGCGCTGAACTGTTCCAGCCCGGCCAGGACTCTATTCACCAGTCGCTGGAAGGTGGCCGGGGCATTTTTCATTCCGAAGGGCATTACGCGGAAACGGTAGTGCCCATCTGGGGTGGAGAAGGCGGACCGCTCCTTGGCTCCCTCGGTGAGCGCAATCTGCCAGTATCCGCAGGTGAGGTCGAATGTGCTGAGGAACCGGGCTGCCCCGAGTCGGTCAATGAGCTCGTCGGCTCGTGGAATGGGGTGGGCATCGGCTCGGGTGACGTCATTGAGCCCCCGGTAGTCCACGCAGAATCGGAGCTCGGGGGCAACACCGGGGGCCGCTGCCTTCGGGACCAGGACCACGGGGCTGGCCCAGGGACTGTCAGATGGCTCGATCACCCCCAGGGTCAACATCTTCGAGACTTCAGCTTGAATGCAGGACCATACCCGGTCAGGGACCCGGTATGCTCGGTGTCTCACCGGCGGGCTGTCCCCGGTGTCCACGTCATGGACACACCAGTCAGTGACTCGGGGGACCAGGGAGAAGAGGTCGGAAAATTGTCTTAGGAGCTGGCGGCAGTCCTCTTGTTGCTGGGCAGTGAGGGCTGGGGAGAGGTTCACTCCTTCCACGGAGCCATCCTGCTCCTTGACACACAGGAGGTCCGGGAGGGGATCGGACTCATCTTCGGCCCCGTCATCGGTGGCCAGCAGGAGGCTCAGTTCTGTCCGCACGAAGTGAGGCTTGAGGCGGTTCACGTGAAGGACCCGAAGGGGATCCCGAGGCGACTGGACGTCCACCAAGTATGTGACGACTCTTCCGCTCAATCACTTTGTAGGGCCCGTCCACCTGTCCTGGAGGGCGCCAGGTTTCACGGGGGCCATGACCCATACTTGCTGGCCCGGCTGGAACTCGACCAGAGTGGCATTCTGGTCGTACCAGCGCTTCATCTCTTCTTGGCTTGCCTCTAGGTTGGCCTCGGCCAGTGCTCGGAACTTCCTGGTCTGGTTCCGGAGGGTCAGAACATATTGGAACACATCTCGTGGGGTGGTCTGGGGTGCCGCCTCCCACACTTCCTTAACCAAACTGAGGGGACCTCGGACGGGGTGTCCATAGAGCAACTCAAACGGGCTGAACCCTAGGGACTTCTGGGGGACTTCCCGGTAAGCGAACAAGAGGCAGGGGAGCAGGACGTCCCACTTACGCCGGAGGGGCTCTTCTAGGCCGGTGATCATCCCTTTCAGAGTCCTGTTAAACCTCTCTACTAGGCCGTTCCCTTGGGGATGGTACGGGGTGGTGAACTTATAGGACACTCCACATTGTTGCCACAGGGACGTCATGTACTTCGAGATAAAATGAGTGCCGCGATCGCTCACGACCTCGCGGGGAAAACCCACCCGGGAAAAGATCCCCATCAGGGCCCGGCCCACCACGGGGGCCGTGACGGTGCGTAGGGGGATAGCCTCAGGATAGCGGGTGGCGTGATCCACTAGGACCAGGATGAACCGGTGACCTTGGGAGGTGGGGGGGTCCAGGGGCCCCACGATGTCGATCCCGACTCGTTCGAAGGGGGTACTGACGACCGGGAAGGGTTGGAGGAGAGCCTTGCGCTTCCCCCCACTCTTCCCACTAGCTTGGCACGTGGGACAGGACTTGCAGTGGGCTTCTACAGCTGCTCTCATTCTAGGCCAGTAAAAGTGGGTCACGAGACGGCTGTAGGTCTTGTCTTGACCCAGGTGGCCGGCGAGGGGGACGTCGTGGGCTAAGCCCAGGAGGAAGTCTCGGAAGCGTAGGGGTACCACCAGCACCCGGCCGGATCCCAGCTCCCCCGACTTCTGCTCACTGTACAAAATGTTATTCTCCCAATAAACTCAGTGCGTTCCGGTTTGGTCGCCTGCGGCTTGGCCCTCGGCCTGGCGCCGCAGTCCGACCAGGGAAGGACAAGTGGCTTGCTCCCGGCAAAATTCCTCCCGGGTGGGCCCGCCCTCGTGGCGCCATTGGGCCAATTCGGGTAGATCGCCTAACTCGGGGACCGGGGCGGTGTCGGACGGTGAGGGTTCGTCGCTGGCGACTGACCCTTCCGATGGGGGGACGGGAGGACCCTCGGCGGTTACTGTTCTGACTTCTTCGGTCGGGGCGTCTTCGACTTCTCCCAGGGGGGTGAGTCGGGCTGACATAGATCGGGTGGTGGCGCACACCCACTCGGGGAGTCCCATCATTCCTAGGTGGGCCTTGCGCTCGACGTGCTTCCAGGGAGAACTCTCCAGGTCGTTCCCTAAGAGGCAGTCGACCAGCTGGGAGGTTCTTACGGCAACCCTTAGTTTACCTATCACCCCACCCCACTCAAACGGCACCAGGGCTACCTGACACATACTCTCTCTATTATCTGTGGAAATTACCGGGCAAAAGACGTTGGGGAGGATCTGCTCCTCGGGGACTAAGTGCCTGAGGACACCGATGATGCTGGCCCCGGTGTCCCGCAGGGCCTCTATTTGGTGGCCATTGATCTTGACGAGCTGCCCGTATTTCTTCGTGTTGGAGGGCAGGAGGCTACCAGGGACCATCTCTCTATCTCCCAGGGATACTAGGGCCATAGCTGCGGGTTCCCACTCCCCGGTTTCCTCAACCTCCTCCCCCAGGGCTACGTTGGCTATCTGTCTCGCAGGGGTTGCCGCAGGGGGGACTTGGGTGGCCATGGGGCACTCTGGGTCATTGGCGTAGTGCCCGGGCTTCTGGCAACGGAAACAAGTGACGGTTACCCGGTGTCCCCGTCTCCCGGGGGGTCCGGTTACTGGTGGGGGGGGCGCTGGGAAAGGTGGAGGTTGGGTCTTTGGGGGGCTAGGCTGGGACTCTCGCTGCCCTCCCTGGTTCCCTCCTCCTCTCTGGCGGGATGGTCCCTGACTGGCTCGGAGGTATTCTCCTACCATGCCCCGGGGGACCCGGGTGTTGGTCCAGCGGTCTGCTTCCACAGCCAGCTTCCTGGGATCGGTGAGTTTGCTGTCGAGCAGATGCTGGCGTAGTTCCACAAAGCAGTTCGCAGCCAGGTGTTCCCACAACATGAGGTCGGTGAGTTCCTCAAGGGTGGTGACTTTGCTGCCCTTGATCCACCCATCGAAGGCCCGACTGAAAAAGTTTACATACTCCACCCAGGTGGTGCCCGGGATCTTCCTGCAGTCCCGGAATCGCTGACGGTACATCTCGGGGGTGAGGCCGTACCTTGTGAGTAGAGCCTCTTTCATGTGGCTGTAGGAGGTCTGCAGAGAGATGGGTAGGTCGAGCAGGGTGTCTCTTCCTTCGCTCAGAAACCGTCCCCACAACCCTGCCCCCCAGTCCTTCTGCAGGACCCGATGGGAGGTCATGGCGACCTCGTAGGCCCTGAACCATTGTTGAATGTCATCGTTTTTATAATATTCTTTGACCACGTCCTTGGGGATGTGGACCTTCTGCTCCGCTGGGGAGGCCGCCTCTCGGTTTCCCGGGGGCCTCCCTTCCTCGTTTCTGGCCTTGAGCTCGATTTCCTTCAAGCTGCGTTCGTGCTCTAGTTGGAGCTTCCTTCCTTCGTGCTCCCGTTGGAGCTTCTTCTCTTCCAGTTCGCCTTGTACACGCATTTGCTCTACTGCTAGTTTTTTTTCCGCTAACTTCAATTCGCCTTCGATTTTGAGTTTGGCTAACTCGAGTTCGTGATTGCAACTTCTCTCTCTGTCCGCGAGTTCTTCCGGGGATAGGCCCCCGTCTGGTACGATGCCTCGCACCTGATTGCTGCTGCTTTCGCCTTGGGGGGGTTCGGCTTCGTCGGGGCGCTCCCCCGTGCCTTCTGGGCGGGAGGCCCCGGCATCCACCCAAGCTTTCAGTGCTTTCTGCAAATCTTCTTTGGTGTTGAGACCGGTGGTAGCGATTTTAAGTTCTTTGCAGAATTGCTTTAGTTCTTTGTGCGTGTATTCTTCTAGTTGTTCCACCTGGAACACCCTGTTGGCGTTGGTTTCTGCGGGGCTCATGGCGCTTCCTTCTGCCATCTTTGTCGGTAGTGCGTCCGTCGTTCACGGTACGATCTTTAGGTGATGGGCCCGAATCCCGTCGCTTGCCACCAATGTTAGACGGCGACCTCAGAGGAGCCCGGAAAGGGGTCCTGACTACCCTGAGACCCACCCTCGAAGTATCGTAGCCGGGCACTGGCGGGAGACTCCTCAGGGGGAGGAATCTCGTATCTAGGACCGTACCCCTGGCACCACACGACACAGAGACACCACACCGTGCGTTCTTAGGAATCAATCTTTATCAATCAGATTAGCACTGCAAATATGTACAAGAAGAGCGTGGGCTCAATGAGTCTCGGAAGGGATAGGGGGTAGCGGGACAGTCTCTGGCAAAGGTTCAAGGCAGGGACGTACCCGGCGCACAGCTCACAATCCTCGAGCTGGGGGATACGCTTGTTGTAGTTGGGGTCCGGCGGGACCGTGAGAGTCTGTGGGAGCCGCGAGTCACTCAGCAGGGCTCAGGTACAAGTTCGGAGGTCTTACGATCTTCAGGGAGCCGCGAGTCACTCAGCAGGGCCCAGGTACAAGTTCGGAGGTCTTACGATCTTCAGGGAGCCGCGAGTCACTCAGCGGGCTCAGGTACAAGTTCGGAGGTCTTACGATCTTCAGGGAGCCGCGACCACGTCAGCAGGCTCTCGTTGTTCCAGCGTCGAATCTACCGGACAGTCCCAGAGCACCCCTTGTTATAGGTCGACCCCTCTTTGATGTCCGGAGTCTGTGCAGGCAGGGGTCTTGTCACCTGGGGGTCGCTTGTCGAGGTTTCCTGCCATTGTCTTTTGATCCTTTCAGGGCCGGGTCGGGAGGAGTCCGAGACACCCAGCAGGCATGGAGCCAGCCCTCAGGGAGGCCGGAGGGCCGATCGAAACCCATCGTCCCAGGGGAGTTCAGAGGTGCGATAGAAACTGCTCCTCCCTCTCTCATCCCCTGGCAAGCGTGATGTCCTCCAGCCGGAGTGGCGCCGCTAGGCCCGGGTCGCGCTGGGGCCGGGCGGCCATCTTGGTGCATAAAGTGGGCACGCGGGCCCAGGGTGGCCGAAAGGAGAGAGGCCATGGACGAGGATGTCCGGGTTGGGTGCGTGTGTTCTGGTGGGAAGGATCGGCTAGGCCGTGTGCTTGGGGCTGCAGGTACCAGGTTATGTGGTGCGGGGGCAAGTAGGGCCATGCTACGAGGCCGGGTCCAACAGATAGGCACCCACCCCCATGTCTCTGTCCACTGCTGGGAGGCCTCTGCACCCACCCCTCATATGTCTGGGCACTGCTGAGAGTGATAGGCACCCACCCCTCATATGTCTGGGCACTGCTGGGAGTCCTCTGCACCCACCCCTCAGATGTCTGGGCACTGCTGGGAGTGATAGGCACCCACCCCTATGTCTCTGTCCACTGATGTGGATCGTAGCATGACACGCACCCACCCGCCCACACCCTCTTCAGGCCTGGGTACGGTCCGTACCCCAAATGTTGGGGTGCCATAGGGGTACGGATCGTACCCAGGCCTTCAGAGCGTGGGTACGGCTCGCACCACACGTACCCCTACGTCACCCCAAGAATGGTGGTACGGCCCGTACCTAGGCCTGAAGAGCGTGGGTACGGGTCGTACCACCATTGTTGGGGTGCCATAGGGGTACGGCACGTACCCAGGCCTACAGGATGTGGGTACAGGCCGTATCACCATTGTTGGGGTGCCGTAGTGGTACGGCCCATACCCAGGCCTTAAGAGCGTGGGTACGGGTCGTGCAACGCCTACCCCTACGTCACCCCAACAATGGTGGTACAGCCCGTACCCACATTCTGAAGGCCTGGGTATGGGCCGTACCACCATTGTTGGGGTGACGCAGGGGTACGGCCCGTACCCAGGCATGAAGAGCGTGGGTACGGGCCGTACCACCATTGTTGGGGTTCCGTAGGGGTACGGCCCGTACCCAGGCCTACAGAACGTGGGTACGGGCTGTACCACAATTGTTGGGGTGATGTAAGGTTAGGCGTGGTATGACCCGTACCCACGCTGGGCACTGCTGGGAGTGATAGGCACCCAACCCTCATATGCCTGGGCACTGCGGGGAGTCCTATGCACCCACCCCTCATATGTCTGGGCACTGCTGAGAGTGATAGGCACCCACCCCTCATATGTCTGGGCACTGCTGAGAGTCATAGGCACCCACCCCTCATATGTCTGGGCACTGCTGGGAGTCCTCTGCACCCACCCCTCATATGTCTGGGCACTGCTGGAAGTCCTCTGCACCCACCCCTCATATGTCTGGGCACTGCTGGGGGTCCTCTGCACCCACCCCTCATATGTCTGGGCACTGCTGAGAGTGATAGGCACCCACCCCTCATATGTCTGGGCACTGCTGGGAGTGATAGGCACCCACACCTCATATGTCTGGGTACTTGCTGGGAGTGATAGGCACCCACCCCTCATATGTCTGGGCATTGCTGGGAGTCCTCTGCACCCACCCCACATATGTCTGGGCACTGCTGAGAGTGATAGGCACCCACCCCTCATATGTCTGGGCACTGCTGAGAGTCCTCTGCACCAACACCTAATATATCTGGGCACTGCTGGGAGTGATAGTCACCCACCCCTCATATGTCTGGGCACTACTGGGAGTGATAGGCACCCACCCCTCATATGTCTGGGCACCACTGGGGGTCCTCTGCACCCACCCCTCATATGTCTGGGCACTGCTGGGAGTGATAGGCACCCACCCCTCATATGTCTGGGCACTGCTGGGGGTCCTCTGCACCCACCCCTCATATGGCTGGGCACAGCTGAGAGTGATAGGCACCCACCCCTCATATGTCTGGGCACTGCTGGGAGTGATAGGCACCCACCCCTCATATGTCTGGGCACTGCTGGGGATCCTCTGCACCCACCCCTCATATGTCTGGGCACTGCTGAGAGTGATAGGCACCCACCCCTCATATGGCTGTCCACTGCTGAGAGTCCTCTGCACCCACCCCTCATATGTCTGGGCACTGCTGGGAGTGATAGGCACCCACCCCTCATATGTCTGGGCACTGCTGGGGGTCCTCTGCACCCACCCCTCATATGTCTGGGCACTGCTGGGAGTGATAGGCACCCACCCCCATGTCTCTGTCCACTGCTGGGAGTCCTCTGCACCCACCCCTCATATGTCTGGGCACTACTGGGAGTGATAGGCACCCACCCCTCATATGTCTGGGCACCACTGGGGGTCCTCTGCACCCACCCCTCATATGTCTGGGCACTTCTGGGAGTGATAGGCACCCACCCCTCATATGTCTGGGCACTGGTGGGGGTCCTCTGCACCCACCCCTCATATGTCTGGGCACTGTTTAGAGTGATAGGCACCCACCCCTCATATGTCTGGGCACTGCTGGGAGTGATAGGCACCCACCCCTCATATGTCTGGGCACTGCTGGGGATCCTCTGCACCCACCCCTCATATGTCTGGGCACTGCTGAGAGTGATAGGCACCTGATGAATACAGGCCCCAGCTAGGCCCGCAGGACACAAGGGTTCGCTCTCCTGCAATGGAATCTACAAGGAAGTTGGCACGGAAACTGCAAAGTACAAAGACAAAGTTTATTAACCCTTAAGGGTGGTCCTACAATCCATACAATACCCTTCGGTATTGCATAGAGTAGCACACAGAACTTGCGTACACGGTCCCCTTTTATACACAACAGAGGGGCTCATAAGTGGGAGGATACAACATGAGGCAAGGAATGTTACCTTTTATGGACATTTTCGATACAAGATCAATATGTGGGCGGAGCTGACATACTCCTTGAGCCCGCGAAAACATGGTCAAGCAAGGACTAACTGATAACAGATGTGGTCAAGCCTGGGCATGCGCCAGGCGGACAAAGGAACTATTTATAGACTGTTACTAGGCAGATTACAAGAGCAACTAACACGAAGATAGGACTCTTCTCATGTTGAGCACGTGGAGACATGACAATACAAAATGGAGTCCAGACTTTAGTCAACATAACGAAAGAGACATTTCTAAGGAAGGAGAATTCATGTCTTTAGTAAATGCTTAATCACATCGTGGTTTCAATTTACAACAGACGACCCTTTCAGCATTTACTGAAGACATCCGGTTTATTAGGATAATCATCGTATATGTCAATTGCCATCATTTCTTCTACTTCTTTAGCTAAACGTTTCTGATAGGTGACATTGGCAATAGCTTTCTTATCAGGAATACAGAATGATACACATAAAGAACAGAGCAAAGGACCACATTGAACACAGATGCAACAAGAAAACAGAACTGCTATAATTATACAGAGACCAGTTAAAACCTTCCAACCCCAAGCAGTGATCAATGCCCAAAACCATCCAGAAAAGGACCAAGTGCCGTTTTCTGTATGGATTTCAGCTGCAATTTTATGCAACCTGTTGATTGCATTATAGACTGACGGCGTGTGGTCAGGGATAAACACACAGCAACTACTTCCGATAATTTTACAAGCTCCACCTCGGTCAGCTAACATAACATCTAACACCATGCGATTCTGTAATGCAACAATTCTAGTAATCTGCAATTCTTCCGTAAGATTCCCAAGAGCAGCAGCGGTTTGGTTTGTCACAGCCTCTACCACTCTTGTTAACCTTCGAACTTTCCTACTATTTAGGGCAGCTCCAACGAAGAAAAACAATCCTAAATTAAAATCAATGTACTGCTGCAGACTGGTGTCAGTCTGGTCCACATCATCAATTGATAGAGTACGTTTGTACCTATTTACAGTCACATTATTTAACAACTTCAAATCCTTATGATAGGATGCAGGCGCCAAAAATACAGGAGGCAATAGGAAGGCTACATAACATACTCCGGACCAACCGGCTGGCAAACGGTAATAAACTTTATTTCCACATACGAAGTATGTATTATGGGATGCTAAGAAGGTACTGTTATTCAACCCGTCGATGTTTAATATGGTAATGCAATCACTAACACCAACAGGAATATAACCCACACTCTGGACACACAGGTCCGCTTGAGCTTGTGCCACTTGAATCACAAATTTGTCTTTTCCCACAGTGTCTCTGGTGTTCGTGAAAATATAAGGAATCGATTCATTGTCTGGTCGATACTCTTCCCATTCCCAAATTGTCCCATTCGCTTGCGGATATCCATCTTTATCCTGATGACATTCTTTATTGAGTCTGAAGAGTAATCGTCCCACTGTGGGTTTCCGGGTGGCAAAAAGCAAAGTGTACCATGCTCTACAAGAGCCATTATGAGAGAAAGGAAGAGGTATGAATGGCGTTCCTCCTTTCTTCTGATGAGCTGGCATCATACCACATATCCAACAGTTCGTAGCATTCGTGGCAACGTGGGTATGATGCAACATCTGGATGAAAGTGTTATTCAAATAAGACTGACGATGCTTCAATTCTTGATACGGAAGGGTATAGAAGTAGTGCTCCTCAGGCACTGGAGTGGTCAACACAAGTAACTCTCGAGCAGGAGTCACATCCTCCACAAACCATGTGGTTATCCCAACAATAGCTACTGTAAGCATAAAACCTGTTGCACAAAGGATCTTCTTTTTCTCCATGTCAAGATAAAGAATCAATATCTTCCTGAAACTAAAAGTTTGTCAGAACTCTTCCCCTTGGGCAGCGGTCGATTTCTTCACCAACGGGCCAAGACGGGTGTCGCTACACTAATGCAGGGCTGATCCCCCCCCTTGCCTCATTGGCTCTCCATTTCACTAACCCAAGGGCCGTTCTGACATCATGTCCCGATACTGAAGAGTTCACTTCCTTGGCCTGAGATGATATCGCTTTCCTCCAGGAGTCACGTGGTCCGGAAAGAGCTCCTCAGCGTCGTTCGGTTCCACAGCACGGCCTTTCTCTGTGGTCAGAATCTCTCGTTGATCGGTCAATACAGCAGGCTCCACCAATCCGGGCGGTACTTTGCGGCAGTGCAGGGAATGAATCCAATTCTTTCTGTTGGAAACTCGCACAGCCGTCCTCGTTGCCAGTAGGACTTGCTCAGGACCAACCCATCTCGGCTCCAGGCTGTTCGTCCTGTCAAAGATTTTTATCATGACATGGTCGCCAGGCCGGAGACCATGTCCTTCACCGGTGGACCGATCAGGGAGCGCCTCCCGGACCTGTTGATGAATAGAAACCAAGTTATCCGTTAACTGTGCCAGATAATCATTCATCATTACACAAGGTACATCATACACAGTCTTAGGTTTTGGTGGACCCCAAATATTCATTGGACGTCCAAAGACAATCTCGTACGGTGTAAGACCGGTTCGAGAGTGCGGTACCGACCTAATTGACAATAACGCCAGTGGTAAAGCATCTGGCCAAGTCAAAGATGTCGAACCTTGGATTTTAGCGATCTTGAGCTTCAGTGTACCATTATACTTCTCGACTAGTCCTGCAGATTGAGGGTGAAACACTGCGTGGAACTTCTGGGTGATGCCCAGACCCTTCAAAACATACTTTATAACATCCGCTATAAAGTGGGGTCCGTTATCACTCCACAGAAGTCTACAAACGCCATATCGAGGGAAGAACTCCTTCAACAGCATCTTGGCGGTAGTCATTGCAGTATTGTCTTTCGTAGGGTATGCCTCAACCCATTTGCTAAAGGCACAAACCACTACTAGAACATACTTCAAATTGTTACAGCGCTCAAGCTGGATGTAATCCATCTGCAAAACCTCAAAGGGTGCAGTGGGCGTTACAAATCCTCCTGCTGGAGTTCGAGTACCCTTTCCTGGGTTGTACCTCAGGCAGATCATACAGGTCTGCACCACTCTCTTTGCCGTGCTAGCAATCTCTGGATGCTCCCAGACTTGGGTAAGCAATTTTACAATTGCGGAAGCTCCAACATGTGCTAGCCCATGTGCCATCTGAACCATAGGTTGTACAAAAGCCGTGGGTAATTTCCATCTATCCATCTGCTTATTTCTCCAGCAACCCTCATCATCCAATTCTCCCTCACCGGACCATTGCTCCCGTTCTTTATCAGAAGCGGTCCTCTGTATTTCTCGCACTTCTTCCTTCGCATCGTGCCATCTTTCTACTTGCGACTTCACTACATACATGGCAGTAGCACCAGGCTGCATCGCAGTCTCCCGTGCCACCCGGTCTGCTAACGCATTCCCCTCTCCAACTTTATCGACTACTTTCCTATGGGCGCTACATTTAACGATGGCAATTTTCTTCGGATATGTCAATGCAGTTAAAAGATTATGAACTAACTCCGCATGCATTATTTGTACTCCATGTGACGTTAAAAACCCTCTCTCCTTCCAGAGCAGGCCGAAATCGTGCGCTACTCCGAAGGCATACCGGCTATCTGTATAAACATTCACACACAATCCTGTACTGAGCTCACACGCTCGTGTTAATGCTATCAGTTCCGCTGCTTGAGCTGATTTCTGTGGTATGCGTGCTGTCTCCACTATTGTTTGCAATGTGGCAATTGCATACGCTGCTGAAGTCGTACCATCTGGTAGCTTCAGGCATGACCCGTCCACCCACAGTTCTCCATCTACATCTGAAAAGGGCGTATCCTGGAGATCAATACGACCCTTTGTTTGTTCCTCAGTCACAAGAATACAATCATGTGCTTTCCGTGCCTCAGACTGAGTCTCGGGGTACGGCAACAATGTGGCCGGATTTAACGTTACGCACCTCTTTAACGTAATATGAGGAGCCAAAAGCGTCAGCTCATATCCCGTTAAACGGGCACTGGTCAAATGCTGCGTCTTTGTCTGATTAAGCAGGGCATCAACAGCATGGGGGACTAATACCAACAGCTTATGAGATAACACAATTCCCTCACTTTGACGTATTGACACAGCTGTCGCCGCAACCGAGCGAAAACAACCAGGCAATGCTCGGGCAACAGGATCAAGTACAGCCGAAAAATATGCACAAGGGCACTGCTTGTCGCCGTGCATCTGCACTAAAACTGATAATGCACATCCATCTTTCTCATGCACATACAGCGAAAAAGGTTTGGTATAATCAGGAGTCCCTAACACTGGTGCTGAACAGAGGGCCTGTCGCAATTTCTGAAAGGCAGTGTCACACTCATTCGTCCAAGGAAGCGGGATAGGTGTGTCTTTTGTCAAAAGGGCTAACAATGGCTTAGCTATGTGTGAAAACCCTAGTATCCATTGCCTACAAAACGACACAAGACCCAAAAATGCACGCACGTCCTTCTGCGTGGACGGCGTCGGCGTGTCCAGAATTACTTGGACACGATCTGGTGTGAGTGCACGCCCCTCCTTAGACAAAAGGTGACCCAGATAAGTCACCTTTGGTCTACAGAACTGTAACTTTTTCCGAGATACTTTGTGATTGTGGGATGCCAAAAAGGAAAGTAAAGACAACGTACTCGTTTCACACAACTCCGGAGTGTCGGCCGCCAGCAAGATGTCATCGACATATTGAATGAGGGCGACACCCTCGGGCAGAACAAAGGAGTCCAATTGTCTTTTCAAAGCTTGACTGTAAATGCTAGGGCTTTCCGTGTAACCCTGAGGGATTCTACAAAATCGGTAAGACCTATTATTTAGAGTGAAACCAAAGAGGTATCGACTATCGGGATGAATAGGAATTGAAAAGAAGGCATTTTTCAAATCGATAACTGAAAACGTGGTCGCCGTCGGCGGGACCAAAGTAAGCAACGTCGTGATATCAGAAACCACTGGGTACTGAGGTATCACGATCTTGTTCACTTCCCTCAAGTCAATTATAAACCGATAGACTTTAGCATCCGTATCCTTTTTCAAAATGGGTAGAATCGGGCTATTACAGACATTGTAGGGAACTTCCTCCACTACTCCCACCTTAATCAAATCCTGCACAATCTGTATAAGAGCCTCTTCCCCCTCCTGCGAAATACGATACTGTGGAAGGCGTGGTAACACCGCCCCCTCCTGGACACTAATGTGAACAGGCGGAATCACCATCTGTCCCACATCAGTATCCGAGGTGGCCCACAAAGCACAAGGGAGGGTAGCTAACACAGCATCTTCTGCAACCACACACATCCGTTCAGACAGGGGGTAATTGTCATTTAATATCACCCGCACTCCAGCAGGGGAGCAGCGGATCGTAGCTCTGAAGTGCTTCAACATATCAAGGCCCATAATATTGTCCGGCGTGTTCGGGGCAAGCAGAAATGGACAGGGTGCAGAAAAAGAATCAACCTGAAATGTGAGGGGCCGCGAAAGAGGGCTTCGGGAGGGTGTACCATCAAACCCTACCGATGTAACCATTAAGCCAGATGGGGGAGCCCTCGGAACCAATTGTTTAGACAGCGCACTACGAGTCGCTCCTGTATCCACTAGGAACTGATCAGTAGAACCCAAAACCTCAGCTGATACGTAAGGACCCTTCTGATCAACCGGCACCTCAACTGATTCTAACCCCCATCCAACGCATTCCTATGCATGCTGAGAATCATGGTACCCAGAACGGTCAATCCCCGACACTTGATACTGGTTTTGTCGATCGAAAACATTAGGCCTATCTCGTTGCTGCCCGGCAGGGTCAAAACGAGCGTGATCGACAGAATTCCCTCTAAAATTCGAGAAACCCCCTCTACCTCTCGGGCCACCCTGATTGTGTCCCTGCCGCGAAGTATGCAACGCCGGGCAATCTCTGGCCCAGTGTCCCGATTGCTTACAATACGCACATTGATTCCTGTTCAAATCAGATCGACCCGAGGTAGGACCATAAAATCCTCCCCTACCTCTATTGACACCCCGGCGGGGCGGACCATATACTTGCGCTAACATCACCTTCGTTTTTAAATCCTTCGATTTCTTCTCCTCCTGCCCCTTCGCTTCTTGCTCCTGGCGCTCATAGTACTGAGCTATAGTCAGGAGGGCTGTCGGGGTCGCAGTGGACCAAGAACTTTCACTCGCTTTTAAGCGGGCTGCGATCGCCGGTAGTAAATTCACCACATATTTATCAGCAAAAAGGTGTCGACCCGTATCATCCGTAAGTGACTGACCACTAAAATCATGAAACGTCTCCTCAAAGCGCGTAAAGAAATCTGCAACTGATTCATCAACTTTCTGCTTACACGAGGCTAGCATATTCCAGTCAATCTTTTTAGGGGGAATGATTGTCTTCAACTTAGTCAGAATAGCAGCGGGGAGATCTAAGATAATCTGAGGTGGTTTCTGCGCGGGCTTCCTCTCCCTATCCTCATCCTCAAGCTCAGACCACCGAGCCTTAAAAGCGGCAACATCATCCACCTTCCGCACAGATCGCCACGTATCTGGTGGTAAAATAAGCCCAAAGAACAAATCTATATCTGCTAAGGTCATAGTACAAGAATTCAAGGCCCCCTCGACTTCTTCGTAAAAGGCCGCTGGATTCTTGCGGGGATCAGGCAACGCATTCTTTAATGCCATGACGTCAGCCCTGTGCCAGGGAGTATAAACCCAATTATACACAAAATATCCCTTAGCATCGGCGGAGGTAATATCCGAGCTAGTCCCCGCTCCTTTAGAAGGAACATACAAAGGCGCCGCCTCTCGCATTGGTTTAGCATGCACTAGGTCGCTCTTATCTGACTGAGAGGTGGATGAATGGCCATCTCCGGTACGCGAATCCGACCGCTTCTCCTCCTCAGCTTGTTGGCGTGCTTTCTCTTTAAGGTCCCTCGCCGCGTCCCGCAACGCAAACAGCCGCCGAACCGCATCAGGCGCCTTAGAGGGAGAGAAAACACCATTACGCAATGCTTTAGCATCTAATACCACATCGTCAGGCTCAAAGACACTGGAATATTTCCGGAAAGCAGCAATCACTTCCTCAGAAAAGTGACCCAAAAAACCCAACCTTTCTCTATCCTGCCACAACTCCCAGGAATTCAACAACTCAGCAAGGGATAACTTGCCCTTGAGTGCACGATAGGAAACTTGCCGAAGCTCACCCATTCGGTCAGCCGATAACATGGACCGCGTGTCTACCTTACCCGAACTCGATCCAGAATCTTGTGGCCTCGGGGCAGACGCACCGACATAAGGAGGCGGAGAACGATCTAATAAATAAAAATCATCGTCATGATTATCAAGGACAGGATAAAATGACTGACGAACAGCATATTGACCCGAGACTTGTAACCTACGCTCTTTCTCTTGCCTCTCCGTCTGTTCTCGCTCCTCCCGACGCTTTGCTTCCTGTGCTCTCACATGATCATTCTTCCGTTGCTCTTTATCAAACAGCGCTTTCTCACGTTTCTCACGCTCACGCACTTCCTTCACCCATAATCGCACACATTCAAACATGTCTTGCCGAGCACGCCGCTTACACATACACTGTTCCACATACTCAATCTTACGCATATCAAACGACCCATACAACGGCCACCGTAGCTCAGGATCCTTTCTGGTATATTTCCTCCATACTGTGCTGTACATTATGGAGGAAAGACCATGCTTCACATACATATCCCTATTAGGAGTCCCCTCTGGGGGAGCTGGAGCAGATTCCTCGAGGTTTAACCGGTTTCCAAAACAGCAGCACCACTTACGGAGTGCGCTAAAAGCAGGCATGCTCAAAAATAATGCAAAATATGCAGTATTATCAAAAATGGCACTTAAACTTTGTGCCGTTCAAAGTTACACAATTCCGGAGAAATATCTCCACATTACCTGCCTATATGTGTTGCAACGCATATATTCTCACAATAACCAATACAAGATATGACCGGTCATCACAAATCAAAGTCAAATAGCCAAACCAGGCTTCAAAAACTCGGAGCAAGTACCGTACAACTGTTCTTACCAATCAAGAGTCCAGATTCCAACTGCCAAGCTCCAAAATTCGCCCAAACGGCTGTCACGGCAGGACCGACAGAAGAGGTCTCAGTCGAGGACCGGCGCCACCCAGATGGGCAGCTCGGAAGGGAAGGAAGAAAAACCTCGGGATGCCAGGACTAAAGTGCCTCTGGCAGTGATCACATCCCCGGCCAAATTCCTCACCTTCGTCGCGACCAATCCTTCGAGCATCCGAGTCGCCGATGAGCCCCACGTGACGGGTGCCAATTGATGAATACAGGCCCCAGCTAGGCCCGCAGGACACAAGGGTTCGCTCTCCTGCAATGGAATCTACAAGGAAGTTGGCACGGAAACTGCAAAGTACAAAGACAAAGTTTATTAACCCTTAAGGGTGGTCCTACAATCCATACAATACCCTTCGGTATTGCATAGAGTAGCACACAGAACTTGCGTACACGGTCCCCTTTTATACACAACAGAGGGGCTCATAAGTGGGAGGATACAACATGAGGCAAGGAATGTTACCTTTTATGGACATTTTCGATACAAGATCAATATGTGGGCGGAGCTGACATACTCCTTGAGCCCGCGAAAACATGGTCAAGCAAGGACTAACTGATAACAGATGTGGTCAAGCCTGGGCATGCGCCAGGCGGACAAAGGAACTATTTATAGACTGTTACTAGGCAGATTACAAGAGCAACTAACACGAAGATAGGACTCTTCTCATGTTGAGCACGTGGAGACATGACAATACAAAATGGAGTCCAGACTTTAGTCAACATAACGAAAGAGACATTTCTAAGGAAGGAGAATTCATGTCTTTAGTAAATGCTTAATCACATCGTGGTTTCAATTTACAACACACCCACCCCTCATATGGCTGTCCACTGCTGAGAGTCCTCTGCACCCACCCCTCATATGTCTGGGCACTGCTGGGAGTGATAGGCACCCACCCCTCATATGTCTGGGCACTGCTGGGGGTCCTCTGCACCCACCCCTCATATGTCTGGGCACTGCTGGGAGTGATAGGCACCCACCCCCATGTCTCTGTCCACTGCTGGGAGGCCTCTGCACCCACCCCTCATATGTCTGGACACCGCTGAGAGTGATAGGCACCCACCCCTCATATGTCTGGGCACTGCTGGGGGTCCTCTGCACCCACCCCTCATATGTCTGGGCACTGCTGGGAGTGATAGGCACCCACCCCTCATATGTCTGGGCACTGCTGGGAGTCCTCTGCACCCTCCCCTCATATGTCTGGGCACTGCTGAAAGTCCTCTATATCCACCCCTCATATGTCTGGGCACTGCTGGGCGTCCTCTGCACCCACCCATCATATGTCTGGGCACTGCTGAGAGTGATAGGCACCCACCCCTCATATGTCTGGGCACTGCTGGGAGTGATAGGCACCCACCCCTCATATGTCTGGGCACTGCTGGGAGTGATAGGCACCCACCCCTCACATGTCTGGGCACTGCTGGGAGTCCTCTGCACCCACCCCACATATATCTGGGCACTGCTGAGAGTGATAGGCACCCACCCCTCATATGTCTGGGGACTGCTGAGAGTCCTCTGCACCCACCCCTCATATGTCTGGGCACTGCTGGGAGTGATAGTCACCCACCCCTCATATGTCTGGGCACTGCTGGGAGTCCTCTGCACCCACCCTTCATATGTCTGGGCACTGCTGGGAGTGATAGACACCCACCCCTCATATGTCTGGGCACTGCTGGGGGTCCTCTGCACCCACCTCTCATATGTCTGGGCACTGCTGAGAGTGATAGGCACCCACCCCTCATATGTCTGGGCACTGATGGGAGTGATAGGCACCCACCCCTCATATGTCTGGGCACTGCTGAGAGTGATAGGCACCCACCCTTCATATGCCTGGGCACTGCTGGGAGTGATAGGCACCCACCCCTCATATGTCTGGGCACTGCTGGGGATCCTCTGCACCCACCCCTCATATGTCTGGGCACTGCTGAGAGTGATAGGCACCCACCCCTCATATGTCTGTCCACTGCTTAGAGTCCTCTGCACCCACCCCTCATATGTCTGGGCACTGCTGGGAGTGATAGGCACCCACCCCTCATATGTCTGGGCACTGCTGGGGGTCCTCTGCACCCACCCCTCATATGTCTGGGCACTGCTGGGAGTGATAGGCACACCCACCCCCATGTCTTTGTCCACTGCTGGGAGGCCTCTGCACCCACCCCTCATATGTCTGGGCACTGCTGAGAGTAATAGGCACCCACCCCTCATATGTCTGGGCACTGCTGAGGGTCCTCTGCACCCACCCCTCATATGTCTGGGCACTGCTGGGGGTCCTCTGCACCCACCCCTCATATGTCTGGGCACTGCTGAGAGTGATAGGCACCCACCCCTCATATGTCTGGGCACTGCTGGGAGTGATAGGCACCCACCCCTCATATGTCTGGGTACTTGCTGGGAGTGATAGGCACCCACCCCTCATATGTCTGGGCATTGCTGGGAGTCCTCTGCACCTGCCCCACATATGTCTGGGCACTGCTGAGAGTGATAGGCACCCACCCCTCATATGTCTGGGCACTGCTGAGAGTCCTCTGCACCAACATCTAATATATCTGGGCACTGCTGGGAGTGATAGTCACCCACCCCTCATATGTCTGGGCACTGCTGGGAGTCCTCTGCACCCACCCCTCATATGTCTGGGCACTACTGGGAGAGATAGGCACCTACCCCTCATATGTCTGGGCACCGCTGGGGGTCCTCTGCACCCACCCCTCATATGTCTGGGCACTGCTGAGAGTGATAGGCACCCACCCCTCATATGTCTGGGCACTGCTGGGAGTGATAGGCAGCCACCCCTCATATGTCTGGGCACTGCTGGGGATCCTCTGCACCCACCCCTCATATGTCTGGGCACTGCTGAAAGTGATAGGCACCCACCCCTCATATGGCTGTCCACTGCTGAGAGTCCTCTGCACCCACCCCTCATATGTCTGGGCACTGCTGGGAGTGATAGGCACCCACCCCTCATATGTCTGGGCACTGCTGGGGGTCCTCTGCACCCACCCCTCATATGTCTGGGCACTGCTGGGAGTGATAGGCACCCACCCCCATGTCTCTGTCCACTGCTGGGAGGCCTCTGCACCCACCCCTCATATGTCTGGGCACTGCTGAGAGTGATAGGCACCCACCCCTCATATGTCTGGGCACTGCTGGGGGTCCTCTGCACCCACCCCTCATATGTCTGGGCACTGCTGGGAGTGATAGGCACCCATCCCTCATATGTCTGGGCACTGCTGGGAGTCCTCTGTATCCACCCCTCATATGTCTGGGCACTGCTGAAAGTCCTCTGCATCCACCCCTCATATGTCTGGGCACTGCTGGGGGTCCTCTGCACCCACCCCTCATATGTCTGGGCACTGCTGAGAGTGATAGGCACCCACCCCTCATATGTCTGGGCACTGCTGGGAGTGATAGGCACCCACCCCTCATATGTCTGGGCACTGCTGGGAGTGATAGGCACCCACCCCTCACATGTCTGGGCACTGCTGGGAGTCCTCTGCACCCACCCCACATATATCTGGGCACTGCTGAGAGTGATAGGCACCCACCCCTCATATGTCTGGGCACTGCTGAGAGTCCTCTGCACCCACCCCTCATATGTCTGGGCACTGCTGGGAGTGATAGTCACCCACCCCTCATATGTCTGGGCACTGCTGGGAGTCCTCTGCACCCACCCCTCATATGTCTGGGCACTGCTGGGAGTGATAGGCACCCACCCCTCATATGTCTGGGCACTGCTGGGGGTCCTCTGCACCCACCCCTCATATGTCTGGGCACTGCTGGGAGTGATAGGCACCCACCCCTCACATGTCTGGGCACTGCTGGGAGTCCTCTGCACCCACCCCACATATATCTGGGCACTGCTGAGAGTGATAGGCACCCACCCCTCATATGTCTGGGCACTGCTGAGAGTCCTCTGCACCCACCCCTCATATGTCTGGGCACTGCTGGGAGTGATAGTCACCCAACCCTCATATGTCTGGGCACTGCTGGGAGTCCTCTGCACCCACCCCTCATATGTCTGGGCACTGCTGGGAGTGATAGGCACCCACCCCTCATATGTCTGGGCACTGCTGGGGGTCCTCTGCACCCACCCCTCATATGTCTGGGCACTGCTGAGAGTGATAGGCACCCACCCCTCATATGTCTGGGCACTGCTGAGAGTGATAGGCACCCACCCCTCATATGTCTGTCCACTGTTGAGAGTCCTCTGCACCCACCCCTCATATGTCTGGGCACTGCTGGGAGTGATAGGCACCCACCCCTAATATGTCTGTGCACTGCTGGGGGTCCTCTGCACTCACCCCTCATATGTCTGGGCACTGCTGGGAGTGATGGGCACCCACCCCCATGTCTCTGTCCACTGCTGGGAGGCCTCTGCACCCACCCCTCATATGTCTGGGCACTGCTGAGAGTGATAGGCACCCACCCCTCATATGTCTGGGCACCCTGGGAGTCCTCTGCACCCACCCCTCAGATGTCTGGGCACTGCTGGGAGTGATAGGCACCCACCCCTATGTCTCTGTCCACTGATGTGGATCGTAGCATGACACGCACCCACCCGCCCACACCCTCTTCAGGCCTGGGTACGGGCCGTACCCCAAATGTTGGGGTGCCATAGGGGTACGGACCGTACCCAGGCCTTCAGAGCGTGGGTACGGCTCGCACCACACGTACCCCTACGTCACCCCAAGAATGGTGGTACGGCCCGTACCTAGGCCTGAAGAGCGTGGGTACGGGTCGTACCACCATTGTTGGGGTGCCATAGGGGTACGGCCCGTACCCAGGCCTACAGGATGTGGGTACGGGCCGTATCACCATTGTTGGGGTGCCGTAGGGGTACGGCCCATACCCAGGCCTTAAGAGCGTGGGTACGGGTCGTGCAACGCCTACCCCTACGTCACCCCAACCATGGTGGTACAGCCCGTACCCACGTTCTGAAGGCCTGGGTATGGGCCGTACCACCATTGTTGGGGTGACGCAGGGGTACGGCCCGTACCCAGGCATGAAGAGCGTGGGTACGGGCCGTACCACCATTGTTGGGGTGCCGTAGGGGTACGGCCCGTACCCAGGCCTACAGAACGTGGGTACGGGCTGTACCACAATTGTTGGGGTGATGTAGGGTTAGGCGTGGTATGACCCGTACCCACGCTGGGCACTGCTGGGAGTGATAGGCACCCAACCCTCATATGCCTGGGCACTGCTGGGAGTCCTATGCACCCACCCCTCATATGTCTGGGCACTGCTGAGAGTGATAGGCACCCACCCCTCATATGTCTGGGCACTGCTGAGAGTCATAGGCACCCACCCCTCATATGTCTGGGCACTGCTGGGAGTCCTCTGCACCCACCCCTCATATGTCTGGGCACTGCTGGAAGTCCTCTGCACCCACCCCTCATATGTCTGGGCACTGCTGGGGGTCCTCTGCACCCACCCCTCATATGTCTGGGCACTGCTGAGAGTGATAGGCACCCACCCCTCATATGTCTGGGCACTGCTGGGAGTGATAGGCACCCACCCCTCATATGTCTGGGTACTTGCTGGGAGTGATAGGCACCCACCCCTCATATGTCTGGGCATTGCTGGGAGTCCTCTGCACCCACCCCACATATGTCTGGGCACTGCTGAGAGTGATAGGCACCCACCCCTCATATGTCTGGGCACTGCTGAGAGTCCTCTGCACCAACACCTAATATATCTGGGCACTGCTGGGAGTGCTAGTCACCCACCCCTCATATGTCTGGGCACTGCTGGGAGTCCTCTGCACCCACCCCTCATATGTCTGGGCACTACTGGGAGTGATAGGCACCCACCCCTCATATGTCTGGGCACCGCTGGGGGTCCTCTGCACCCACCCCTCATATGTCTGGGCACTGCTGGGAGTGATAGGCACCCACCCCTCATATGTCTGGGCACTGCTGGGGGTCCTCTGCACCCACCCCTCATATGTCTGGGCACTGCTGAGAGTGATAGGCACCCACCCCTCATATGTCTGGGCACTGCTGGGAGTGATAGGCACCCACCCCTCATATGTCTGGGCACTGCTGGGGATCCTCTGCACCCACCCCTCATATGTCTGGGCACTGCTGAGAGTGATAGGCACCCACCCCTCATATGGCTGTCCACTGCTGAGAGTCCTCTGCACCCACCCCTCATATGTCTGGGCACTGCTGGGAGTGATAGGCACCCACCCCTCATATGTCTGGGCACTGCTGGGGGTCCTCTGCACCCACCCCTCATATGTCTGGGCACTGCTGGGAGTGATAGGCACCCACCCCCATGTCTCTGTCCACTGCTGGGAGGCCTCTGCACCCACCCCTCATATGTCTGGACACCGCTGAGAGTTATAGGCACCCACCCCTCATATGTCTGGGCACTGCTGGGGGTCCTCTGCACCCACACCTCATATGTCTGGGCACTGCTGGGAGTGATAGGCACCCACCCCTCATATGTCTGGGCACTGCTGGGAGTCCTCTGCACCCTCCCCTCATATGTCTGGACCCTGCTGAAAGTCCTCTGCATCCACCCCTCATATGTCTGGGCACTGCTGGGCGTCCTCTGCACCCACCCATCATATGTCTGGGCACTGCTGAGAGTGATAGGCACCCACCCCTCATATGTCTGGGCACTGCTGGGAGTGATAGGCACCCACCCCTCATATGTCTGGGCGCTGCTGGGAGTGATAGGCACCCACCCCTCACATGTCTGGGCACTGCTGGGAGTCCTCTGCACCCACCCCACATATATCTGGGCACTGCTGAGAGTGATAGGCACCCACCCCTCATATGTCTGGGGACTGCTGAGAGTCCTCTGCACCCACCCCTCATATGTCTGGGCACTGCTGAGAGTGATAGTCACCCACCCCTCATATGTCTGGGCACTGCTGGGAGTCCTCTGCACCCACCCTTCATATGTCTGGGCACTGCTGGGAGTGATAGACACCCACCCCTCATATGTCTGGGCACTCCTGGGGGTCCTCTGCACCCACCCCTCATATGTCTGGGCACTGCTGAGAGTGATAGGCACCCACCCCTCATATGTCTGGGCACTGATGGGAGTGATAGGCACCCACCCCTCATAAGTCTGGGCACTGCTGAGAGTGATAGGCACCCACCCTTCATATGTCTGGGCACTGCTGGGAGTGATAGGCACCCACCCCTCATATGTCTGGGCACTGCTGGGGATCCTCTGCACCCACCCCTCATATGTCTGGGCACTGCTGAGAGTGATAGGCACCCACCCCTCATATGTCTGTCCACTGCTGAGAGTCCTCTGCACCCACCCCTCATATGTATGGGCACTGCTGGGAGTGATAGGCACCCACCCCTCATATGTCTGGGCACTGCTGGGGGTCCTCTGCACCCACCCCTCATATGTCTGGGCACTGCTGGGAGTGATAGGCACCCACCCCCATGTCTCTGTCCACTGCTGGGAGGCCTCTGCACCCACCCCTCATATGTCTGGGCACTGCTGAGAGTAATAGGCACCCACCCCTCATATGTCTGGGCACTGCTGGGGGTCCTCTGCACCCACCCCTCATATGTCTGGGCACTGCTGGGAGTGATAGGCACCCACCCCTCATATGTCTGGGCACTGCTGAGAGTGATAGGCACCCACCCCTCATATGTCTGGGCACTGCTGGGAGTGATAGGCACCCACCCCTCATATGTCTGGGTACTTGCTGGGAGTGATAGGCACCCACCCCTCATATGTCTGGGCATTGCTGGGAGTCCTCTGCACCCTCCCCACATATGTCTGGGCACTGCTGAGAGTGATAGGCACCCACCCCTCATATGTCTGGGCACTGCTGAGAGTCCTCTGCACCAACATCTAATATATCTGGGCACTGCTGGGAGTGATAGTCACCCACCCCTTATATGTCTGGTCACTGCTGGGAGTCCTCTGCACCCACCCCTCATATGTCTGGGCACTACTGGGAGTGATAGGCACCCACCCCTCATATGTCTGGGCACCGCTGGGGGTCCTCTGCACCCACCCCTCATATGTCTTGGCACTGCTGGGAGTGATAGGCACCCACCCCTCATATGTCTGGGCACTGCTGGGGGTCCTCTGCACCCACCCCTCATATGTCTGGGCACTGCTGAGAGTGATAGGCACCCACCCCTCATATGTTTGGGCACTGCTGGGGATCCTCTGCACCCACCCCTCATATGTCTGGGCACTGCTGAGAGTGATAGGCACCCACCCCTCATATGGCTGTCCACTGCTGAGAGTCCTCTGCACCCACCCCTCATATGTCTGGGCACTGCTGGGAGTGATAGGCACCCACCCCTCATATGTCTGGGCACTGCTGGGGGTCCTCTGCACCCACCCCTCATATGTCTGGGCACTGCTGGGAGTGATAGGCACCCACCCCCATGTCTCTGTCCACTGCTGGGAGGCCTCTGCACCCACCCCTCATATGTCTGGACACCGCTGAGAGTGATAGGCACCCACCCCTCATATGTCTGGGCACTGCTGGGGGTCCTCTGCACCCACCCCTCATATGTCTGGGCACTGCTGGGAGTGATAGGCACCCACCCCTCATATGTCTGGGCACTGCTGGGAGTCCTCTGCACCCACCCCTCATATGTCTGGGCACTGCTGGGCGTCCTCTGCATCCACCTCTCATATGTCTGGGCACTGCTGGGCGTCCTCTGCACCCACCCATCATATGTCTGGGCACTGCTGAGAGTGATAGGCACCCACCCCTCATATGTCTGGGCACTGCTGGGAGTGATAGGCACCCACCCCTCATATGTCTGGGCACTGCTGGGAGTGATAGGCACCCACCCCTCACATGTCTGGGCACTGCTGGGAGTCCTCTGCACCCACCCCACATATATCTGGGCACTGCTGAGAGTGATAGGCACCCACCCCTCATATGTCTGGGGACTGCTGAGAGTCCTCTGCACCCACCCCTAATATGTCTGGGCACTGCTGGGAGTGATAGTCACCCACCCCTCATATGTCTGGGCACTGCTGGGAGTCCTCTGCACCCACCCTTCATATGTCTGGGCACTGCTGGGAGTGATAGACACCCACCCCTCATATGTCTGGGCACTGCTGGGGGTCCTCTGCACCCACCCCTCATATGTCTGGGCACTGCTGAGAGTGAAAGGCACCCACCCCTCATATGTCTGGGCACTGATGGGAGTGAAAGGCACCCACCCCTCATATGTCTGGGCACTGCGGAGAGTGATAGGCACCCACCCTTCATATGTCTGGGCACTGCTGGGAGTGATAGGCACCCACCCCTCATATGTCTGGGCACTGCTGGGGATCCTCTGCACCCACCCCTCATATGTCTGGGCACTGCTGAGAGTGATAGGCACCCACCCCTCATATGTCTGTCCACTGCTGAGAGTCCTCTGCGCCCACCCCTCATATGTATGGGCACTGCTGGGAGTGATAGGCACCCACCCCTCATATGTCTGGGCACTGCTGGGGGTCCTCTGCACCCACCCCTCATATGTCTGGGCACTGCTGGGAGTGATAGGCACCCACCCCCATGTCTCTGTCCACTGCTGGGAGGCCTCTGCACCCACCCCTCATATGTCTGGGCACTGCTGAGAGTAATAGGCACCCACCCCTCATATGTCTGGGCACTGCTGGGGGTCCTCTGCACCCACCCCTCATATGTCTGGGCACTGCTGAGAGTGATAGGCACCCACCCTTTACATGTCTGAGCACTGCTGGGAGTCCTCTGCACCCACCCCACATATATCTGGGCACTGCTGAGAGTGATAGGCACCCACCCCTCATATGTCTGGGGACTGCTGAGAGTCCTCTGCACCCACCCCTCATATGTCTGGGCACTGCTGGGAGTGATAGTCACCCACCCCTCATATGTCTGGGCACTGCTGGGAGTCCTCTGCACCCACCCTTCATATGTCTGGGCACTGCTGGGAGTGATAGACACCCACCCCTCATATGTCTGGGCACTGCTGGGGGTCCTCTGCACCCACCCCTCATATGTCTGGGCACTGCTGAGAGTGAAAGGCACCCACCCCTCATATGTCTGGGCACTGATGGGAGTGATAGGCACCCACCCCTCATATGTCTGGGCACTGCTGCGAGTGATAGGCACCCACCCTTCATATGTCTGGGCACTGCTGGGA
Source organism: Triturus cristatus (assembly GCF_964204655.1). Classification (NCBI taxonomy): domain Eukaryota; kingdom Metazoa; phylum Chordata; class Amphibia; order Caudata; family Salamandridae; genus Triturus; species Triturus cristatus. The sequence continues at coordinate 1,116,588,534 of NC_140590.1, forward strand.
GTGATAGGCACCCACCCCTCATATGTCTGGGCACTGCTGGGGATCCTCTGCACCCACCCCTCATATGTCTGGGCACTGCTGAGAGTGATAGGCACCCACCCCGCATATGTCTGTCCACTGCTGAGAGTCCTCTGCACCCACCCCTCATATGTATGGGCACTGCTGGGAGTGATAGGCACCCACCCCTCATATGTCTGGGCACTGCTGGGGGTCCTCTGCACCCACCCCTCATATGTCTGGGCACTGCTGGGAGTGATAGGCACCCACCCCCATGTCTCTGTCCACTGCTGCGAGGCCTCTGCACCCACCCCTCATATGTCTGGGCACTGCTGAGAGTAATAGGCACCCACCCCTCATATGTCTGGGCACTGCTGGGGGTCCTCTGCACCCACCCCTCATATGTCTGGGCACTGCTGAGAGTGATAGGCACCCACCCCTCACATGTCTGGGCACCGCTGGGAGTCCTCTGCACCCACCCCTCATATATATGGGCACTGCTGAGAGTGATAGGCACCCACCCCTCATATGTCTGGGCACTGCTGAGAGTCCTCTGCACCCACCCCTCATATGTCTGGGCACTGCTGGGAGTGATAGTCACCCACCCCTCATATGTCTGGGCACTGCTGGGAGTCCTCTGCACCCACCCCTCATATGTCTGGGCACTGCTGGGAGTGATAGGCACCCACCCCTCATATGTCTGGGCACTGCTGGGGGTCCTCTGCACCCACCCCTCATATGTCTGGGCACTGCTGAGAGTGATAGGCACCCACCCCTCATATGTCTGGGCACTGATGGGATTGATAGGCACCCACCCCTCATATGTCTGGGCACTGCTGAGAGTGATAGGCACCCACCCTTCATATGTCTGGGCACTGCTGGGAGTGATAGGCACCCACCCCTCATATATCTGGGCACTGCTGGGGATCCTCTGCACCCACCCCACATATGTCTGGGCACTGCTGAGAGTGATAGGCACCCCCCCCTCATATGTCTGTCCACTGTTGAGAGTCCTCTGCACCCACCCCTCATATGTCTGGGCACTGCTGGGAGTGATAGGCACCCACCCCTAATATGTCTGGGCACTGCTGGGGGTCCTCTGCACCCACCCCTCATATGTCTGGGCACTGCTGGGAGTGATAGGCACCCACCCCCATGTCTCTGTCCACTGCTGGGAGGCCTCTGCACCCACCCCTCATATGTCTGGGCACTGCTGAGAGTGATAGGCACCCACCCCTCATATGTCTGGGCACTGCTGGGAGTCCTCTGCACCCACCCCTCAGATGTCTGGGCACTGCTGGGAGTGATAGGCACCCACCCCTATGTCTCTGTCCACTGATGTGGATCGTAGCATGACACGCACCCACCCGCCCACACCCTCTTCAGGCCTGGGTACCGGCCGTACCCCAAATGTTGGGGTGCCATAGGGGTACGGACCGTACCCAGGCCTTCAGAGCGTGGGTATGGCTCGCACCACACGTACCCCTACGTCACCCCAAGAATGGTGGTACGGCCCGTACCTAGGCCTGAAGAGCGTGGGTACGGGTCGTACCACCATTGTTGGGGTGCCATAGGGGTACGGCCCGTACCCAGGCCTACAGGATGTGGGTACGGGCCGTATCACCATTGTTGGGGTGCCGTAGGGGTATGGCCCATACCCAGGCCTTAAGAGCGTGGGTACGGGTCGTGCAACGCCTACCCCTACGTCACCCCAACCATGATGGTACAGCCCGTACCCACGTTCTGAAGGCCTGGGTATGGGCCGTACCACCATTGTTGGGGTGACGCAGGGGTACGGCCCGTACCCAGGCATGAAGAGCGTGGGTACGGGCCGTACCACCATTGTTGGGGTGCCGTAGGGGTACGGCCCGTACCCAGGCCTACAGAACGTGGGTACGGGCTGTACCACAATTGTTGGGGTGATGTAGGGTTAGGCGTGGTATGACCCGTACCCACGCTGGGCACTGCTGGGAGTGATAGGCACCCAACCCTCATATGCCTGGGCACTGCTGGGAGTCCTATGCACCCACCCCTCATATGTCTGGGCACTGCTGAGAGTGATAGGCACCCACCCCTCATATGTCTGGGCACTGCTGAGAGTCATAGGCACCCACCCCTCATATGTCTGGGCACTGCTGGGAGTCCTCTGCACCCACCCCTCATATGTCTGGGCACTGCTGGAAGTCCTCTGCACCCACCCCTCATATGTCTGGGCACTGCTGGGGGTCCTCTGCACCCACCCCTCATATGTCTGGGCACTGCTGGGAGTGATAGGCACCCACCCCTCATATGTCTGGGTACTTGCTGGGAGTGATAGGCACCCACCCCTCATATGTCTGGGCATTGCTGGGAGTCCTCTACACCCACCCCACATATGTCTGGGCACTGCTGAGAGTGATAGGCACCCACCCCTCATATGTCTGGGCACTGCTGAGAGTCCTCTGCACCAACACCTAATATATCTGGGCACTGCTGGGAGTGATAGTCACCCACCCCTTATATGTCTGGTCACTGCTGGGAGTCCTCTGCACCCACCCCTCATATGTCTGGGCACTACTGGGAGTGATAGGCACCCACCCCTCATATGTCTGGGCACCGCTGGGGGTCCTCTGCACCCACCCCTCATATGTCTGGGCACTGCTGGGGGTCCTCTGCACCCACCCCTCATATGTCTGGGCACTGCTGAGAGTGATAGGCACCCACCCCTCATATGTCTGGGCACTGCTGGGAGTGATAGGCACCCACCCCTCATATGTCTGGGCACTGCTGGCGGTCCTCTGCACCCACCCCTCATATGTCTGGGCACTGCTGGGAGTGATAGGCACCCACCCCTCATATGTCTGGGCACTGCTGAGAGTGATAGGCACCCACCCCTCATATGTCTGGGCACTGCTGGGAGTGATAGGCACCCACCCCTCATATGTCTGGGTACTTGCTGGGAGTGATAGGCACCCACCCCTCATATGTCTGAGCATTGCTGGGAGTCCTCTGCACCCTCCCCACATATGTCTGGGCACTGCTGAGAGTGATAGGCACCCACCCCTCATATGTCTGGGCACTGCTGAGAGTCCTCTGCACCAACATCTAATATATCTGGGCACTGCTGGGAGTGATAGTCACCCACCCCTTATATGTCTGGTCACTGCTGGGAGTCCTCTGCACCCACCCCTCATATGTCTGGGCACTACTGGGAGTGATAGGCACCCACCCCTCATATGTCTGGGCACCGCTGGGGGTCCTCTGCATCCACCCCTCATATGTCTTGGCACTGCTGGGAGTGATAGGCACCCACCCCTCATATGTCTGGGCACTGCTGGGGGTCCTCTGCACCCACCCCTCATATGTCTGGGCACTGCTGAGAGTGATAGGCACCCACCCCTCATATGTCTGGGCACTGCTGGGGATCCTCTGCACCCACCCCTCATATGTCTGGGCACTGCTGAGAGTGATAGGCACCCACCCCTCATATGGCTGTCCACTGCTGAGAGTCCTCTGCACCCACCCCTCATATGTCTGGGCACTGCTGGGAGTGATAGGCACCCACCCCTCATATGTCTGGGCACTGCTGGGGGTCCTCTGCACCCACCCCTCATATGTCTGGGCACTGCTGGGAGTGATAGGCACCCACCCCCATGTCTCTGTCCACTGCTGGGAGGCCTCTGCACCCACCCCTCATATGTCTGGACACCGCTGAGAGTGATAGGCACCCACCCCTCATATGTCTGGGCACTGCTGGGGGTCCTCTGCACCCACCCCTCATATGTCTGGGCACTGCTGGGAGTGATAGGCAGCCACCCCTCATATGTCTGGGCACTGCTGGGAGTCCTCTGCACCCACCCCTCATATGTCTGGGCACTGCTGAAAGTCCTCTGCATCCACCCCTCATATGTCTGGGCACTGCTGGGCGTCCTCTGCACCCACCCATCATATGTCTGGGCACTGCTGAGAGTGATAGGCACCCACCCCTCATATGTCTGGGCACTGCTGGGAGTGATAGGCACCCACCCCTCATATGTCTGGGCACTGCTGGGAGTGATGGGCACCCACCCCTCACATGTCTGGGCACTGCTGGGAGTCCTCTGCACCCACCCCACATATATCTGGGCACTGCTGAGAGTGATAGGCACCCACCCCTCATATGTCTGGGGACTGCTGAGAGTCCTCTGCACCCACCCCTAATATGTCTGGGCACTGCTGGGAGTGATAGTCACCCACCCCTCATATGTCTGGGCACTGCTGGGAGTCCTCTGCACCCACCCTTCATATGTCTGGGCACTGCTGGGAGTGATAGACACCCACCCCTCATATGTCTGGGCACTGCTGGGGGTCCTCTGCACCCACCCCTCATATGTCTGGGCACTGCTGAGAGTGAAAGGATCCCACCCCTCATATGTCTGGGCACTGCTGAGAGTGATAGGCACCCACCCTTCATATGTCTGGGCACTGCTGGGAGTGATAGACACCCACCCCTCATATGTCTGGGCACTGCTGGGGGTCCTCTGCACCCACCCCTCATATGTCTGGGCACTGATGGGAGTGAAAGGCACCCACCCCTCATATGTCTGGGCACTGCTGAGAGTGATAGGCACCCACCCTTCATATGTCTGGGCACTGCTGGGAGTGATAGGCACCCACCCCTCATATGTCTGGGCACTGCTGCGGATCCTCTGCACCCACCCCTCATATGTCTGGGCACTGCTGAGAGTGATAGGCACCCACCCCTCATATGTCTGTCCACTGCTGAGAGTCCTCTGCGCCCACCCCTCATATGTATGGGCACTGCTGGGAGTGATAGGCACCCACCCCTCATATGTCTGGGCACTGCTGGGGGTCCTCTGCACCCACCCCTCATATGTCTGGGCACTGCTGGGAGTGATAGGCACCCACCCCCATGTCTCTGTCCACTGCTGGGAGGCCTCTGCACCCACCCCTCATATGTCTGGGCACTGCTGAGAGTAATAGGCACCCACCCCTCATATGTCTGGGCACTGCTGGGGGTCCTCTGCACCCACCCCTCATATGTCTGGGCACTGCTGAGAGTGATAGGCACCCACCCTTTACATGTCTGGGCACTGCTGGGAGTCCTCTGCACCCACCCCACATATATCTGGGCACTGCTGAGAGTGATAGGCACCCACCCCTCATATGTCTGGGGACTGCTGAGAGTCCTCTGCACCCACCCCTCATATGTCTGGGCACTGCTGGGAGTGATAGTCACCCACCCCTCATATGTCTGGGCACTGCTGGGAGTCCTCTGCACCCACCCTTCATATGTCTGGGCACTGCTGGGAGTGATAGACACCCACCCCTCATATGTCTGGGCACTGCTGGGGGTCCTCTGCACCCACCCCTCATATGTCTGGGCACTGCTGAGAGTGAAAGGCACCCACCCCTCATATGTCTGGGCACTGATGGGAGTGATAGGCACCCACCCCTCATATGTCTGGGCACTGCTGCGAGTGATAGGCACCCACCCTTCATATGTCTGGGCACTGCTGGGAGTGATAGGCACCCACCCCTCATATGTCTGGGCACTGCTGGGGATCCTCTGCACCCACCCCTCATATGTCTGGGCACTGCTGAGAGTGATAGGCACCCACCCCGCATATGTCTGCCCACTGCTGAGAGTCCTCTGCACCCACCCCTCATATGTATGGGCACTGCTGGGAGTGATAGGCACCCACCCCTCATATGTCTGGGCACTGCTGGGGGTCCTCTGCACCCACCCCTCATATGTCTAGGCACTGCTGGGAGTGATAGGCACCCACCCCCATGTCTCTGTCCACTGCTGGGAGGCCTCTGCACCCACCCCTCATATGTCTGGGCACTGCTGAGAGTAATAGGCACCCACCCCTCATATGTCTGGGCACTGCTGGGGGTCCTCTGCACCCACCCCTCATATGTCTGGGCACTGCTGAGAGTGATAGGCACCCACCCCTCACATGTCTGGGCACTGCTGGGAGTCCTCTGCACCCACCCCTCATATATCTGGGCACTGCTGAGAGTGATAGGCACCCACCCCTCATATGTCTGGGCACTGCTGAGAGTCCTCTGCACCCACCCCTCATATGTCTGGGCACTGCTGGGAGTGATAGTCACCCACCCCTCATATGTCTGGGCACTGCTGGGAGTCCTCTGCACCCACCCCTCATATGTCTGGGCACTGCTGGGAGTGATAGGCACCCACCCCTCATATGTCTGGGCACTGCTGGGGGTCCTCTGCACCCACCCCTCATATGTCTGGGCACTGCTGAGAGTGATAGGCACCCACCCCTCATATGTCTGGGCACTGATGGGAGTGATAGGCACCCACCCCTCATATGTCTGGGCACTGCTGAGAGTGATAGGCACCCACCCTTCATATGTCTGGGCACTGCTGGGAGTGATAGGCACCCACCCCTCATATATCTGGGCACTGCTGGGGATCCTCTGCACCCACCCCACATATGTCTGGGCACTGCTGAGAGTGATAGGCACCCACCCCTCATATGTCTGTCCACTGTTGAGAGTCCTCTGCACCCACCCCTCATATGTCTGGGCACTGCTGGGAGTGATAGGCACCCACCCCTAATATGTCTGGGCACTGCTGGGGGTCCTCTGCACCCACCCCTCATATGTCTGGGCACTGCTGGGAGTGATAGGCACCCACCCCCATGTCTCTGTCCACTGCTGGGAGGCCTCTGCACCCACCCCTCATATGTCTGGGCACTGCTGAGAGTGATAGGCACCCACCCCTCATATGTCTGGGCACTGCTGGGAGTCCTCTGCACCCACCCCTCAGATGTCTGGGCACTGCTGGGAGTGATAGGCACCCACCCCTATGTCTCTGTCCACTGATGTGGATCGTAGCATGACACGCACCCACCCGCCCACACCCTCTTCAGGCCTGGGTACGGGCCGTACCCCAAATGTTGGGGTGCCATAGGGGTACGGACCGTACCCAGGCCTTCAGAGCGTGGGTACGGCTCGCACCACACGTACCCCTACATCACCCCAAGAATGGTGGTACGGCCCGTACCTAGGCCTGAAGAGCGTGGGTACGGGTCGTACCACCATTGTTGGGGTGCCATAGGGGTACGGCCCGTACCCAGGACTACAGGATGTGGGTACGGGCCGTATCACCATTGTTGGGGTGCCGTAGGGGTACGGCCCATACCCAGGCTTTAAGAGCGTGGGTACGGGTCGTGCAACGCCTACCCCTACGTCACCCCAACCATGGTGGTACAGCCCGTACCCACGTTCTGAAGGCCTGGGTATGGGCCGTACCACCATTGTTGGGGTGACGCAGGGGTACTGCCCGTACCCAGGCATGAAGAGCGTGGGTACGGGCCGTACCACCATTGTTGGGGTGCCGTAGGGGTACGGCCCGTACCCAGGCCTACAGAACGTGGGTACGGGCTGTACCACAATTGTTGGGGTGATGTAGGGTTAGGCGTGGTATGACCCGTACCCACGCTGGGCACTGCTGGGAGTGATAGGCACCCAACCCTCATATGCCTGGGCACTGCTGGGAGTCCTATGCACCCACCCCTCATATGTCTGGGCACTGCTGAGAGTGATAGGCACCCACCCCTCATATGTCTGGGCACTGCTGGGAGTCATAGGCACCCACCCCTCATATGTCTGGGCACTGCTGGGAGTCCTCTGCACCCACCCCTCATATGTCTGGGCACTGCTGGAAGTCCTCTGCACCCACCCCTCATATGTCTGGGCACTGCTGGGGGTCCTCTGCACCCACCCCTCATATGTCTGGGCACTGCTGAGAGTGATAGGCACCCACCCCTCATATGTCTGGGCACTGCTGGGAGTGATAGGCACCCACCCCTCATATGTCTGCGTACTTGCTGGGAGTGATAGGCACCCACCCCTCATATGTCTGGGCATTGCTGGGAGTCCTCTACACCCACCCCACATATGTCTGGGCACTGCTGAGAGTGATAGGCACCCACCCCTCATATGTCTGGGCACTGCTGAGAGTCCTCTGCACCAACACCTAATATATCTGGGCACTGCTGGGAGTGATAGTCACCCACCCCTCATATGTCTGGGCACTGCTGGGAGTCCTCTGCACCCACCCCTCATATGTCTGGGCACTACTGGGAGTGATAGGCACCCACCCCTCATATGTCTGGGCACTGCTAAGGGTTCTCTGCACTCACGACTCATATGTCTGGGCACTGCTGGGGGTCCTCTGCACCCACCCCTCATATGTCTGGGCACTGCCGAGAGTGATAGGCACCCACCCCTCATATGTCTGGGCACTGCTGGGAGTGATAGGCACCCACCCCTCATATGTCTGGGCACTGCTGGGGATCCTCTGCACCCACCCCTCATATGTCTGGGCACTGCTGAGAGTGATAGGCACCCACCCCTCATATGGCTGTCCACTGCTGAGAGTCCTCTGCACCCACCCCTCATATGTCTGGGCACTGCTGGGAGTGATAAGCACCCACCCCTCATATGTCTGGGCACTGCTGGGGGTCCTCTGCACCCACCCCTCATATGTCTGGGCACTGCTGGGAGTGATAGGCACCCACCCCCATGTCTCTGTCCACTGCTGGGAGGCCTCTGCATCCACCCCTCATATGTCTGGACACCGCTGAGAGTGATAGGCACCCACCCCTCATATGTCTGGGCACTGCTGGGGGTCCTCTGCACCCACCCCTCATATGTCTGGGCACTGCTGGGAGTGATAGGCACCCACCCCTCATATGTCTGGGCACTGCTGGGAGTCCTCTGCACCCTCCCCTCATATGTCTGGACCCTGCTGAAAGTCCTCTGCATCCACCCCTCATATGTCTGGGCACTGCTGGGCGTCCTCTGCACCCACCCATCATATGTCTGGGCACTGCTGAGAGTGATAGGCACCCACCCCTCATATGTCTGGGCACTGCTGGGAGTGATAGGCACCCACCCCTCATATGTCTGGGCGCTGCTGGGAGTGATAGGCACCCACCCCTCACATGTCTGGGCACTGCTGGGAGTCCTCTGCACCCACCCCACATATATCTGGGCACTACTGAGAGTGATAGGCACCCACCCCTCATATGTCTGGGGACTGCTGAGAGTCCTCTGCACCCACCCCTCATATGTCTGGGCACTGCTGGGAGTGATAGTCACCCACCCCTCATATGTCTGGGCACTGCTGGGAGTCCTCTGCACCCACCCTTCATATGTCTGGGCACTGCTGGGAGTGATAGACACCCACCCCTCATATGTCTGGGCACTGCTGGGGGTCCTCTGCACCCACCCCACATATGTCTGGGCACTGCTGATAGTGATAGGCACCCACCCCTCATATGTCTGGGCACTGATGGGAGTGATAGGTACCCACCCCTCATATGTCTGGGCACTGCTGAGAGTGATAGGCACCCACCCTTCATATGTCTGGGCACTGCTGGGAGTGATAGGCACCCACCCCTCATATGTCTGGGCACTGCTGGGGATCCTCTGCACCCACCCCTCATATGTCTGGGCACTGCTGAGAGTGATAGGCACCCACCCCTCATATGTCTGTCCACTGCTGAGAGTCCTCTGCACCCACCCCTCATATGTATGGGCACTGCTGGGAGTGATAGGCACCCACCCCTCATATGTCTGGGCACTGCTGGGGGTCCTCTGCACCCACCCCTCATATGTCTGGGCACTGCTGGGAGTGATAGGCACCCACCCCCATGTCTCTGTCCACTGCTGGGAGGCCTCTGCACCCACCCCTCATATGTCTAGGCACTGCTGAGAGTAATAGGCACCCACCCCTCATATGTCTGGGCACTGCTGGGGGTCCTCTGCACCCACCCCTCATATGTCTGGGCACTGCTGGGGGTCCTCTGCATCCACCCCTCATATGTCTGGGCACTGCTGAGAGTGATAGGCACCCACCCCTCATATGTCTGGGCACTGCTGGGAGTGATAGGCACCCACCCCTCATATGTCTGGGTACTTGCTGGGAGTGATAGGCACCCACCCCTCATATGTCTGGGCATTGCTGGGAGTCCTCTGCACCCACCCCACATATGTCTGGGCACTGCTGAGAGTGATAGGCACCCACCCCTCATATGTTTGGGCACTGCTGAGAGTCCTCTGCACCAACATCTAATATATCTGGGCACTGCTGGGAGTGATAGTCACCCACCCCTCATATGTCTGGGCACTGCTGGGAGTCCTCTGCACCCACCCCTCATATGTCTGGGCACTACTGGGAGTGATAGGCACCCACCCCTCATATGTCTGGGCACCGCTGGGGGTCCTCTGCACCCACCCCTCATATGTCTTGGCACTGCTGGGAGTGATAGGCACCCACCCCTCATATGTCTGGGCACTGCTGGGGGTCCTCTGCACCCACCCCTCATATGTCTGGGCACTGCTGAGAGTGATAGGCACCCACCCCTCATATGTCTGGGCACTGCTGGGAGTGATAGGCACCCACCCCTCATATGTCTGGGCACTGCTGGGAGTGATAGGCACCCACCCCTCACATGTCTGGGCACTGCTGGGAGTCCTCTGCACCCACCCCACATATATCTGGGCACTGCTGAGAGTGATAGGCACCCACCCCTCATATGTCTGGGGACTGCTGAGAGTCCTCTGCACCCACCCCTAATATGTCTGGGCACTGCTGGGAGTGATAGTCACCCACCGCTCATATGTCTGGGCACTGCTGGGAGTCCCCTGCACCCACCCTTCATATGTCTGGGCACTGCTGGGAGTGATAGACACCCACCCCTCATATGTCTGGGCACTGCTGGGGGTCCTCTGCACCCACCCCTCATATGTCTGGGCACTGCTGAGAGTGAAAGGCACCCACCCCTCATATGTCTGGGCACTGATGGGAGTGATAGGCACCCACCCCTCATATGTCTGGGCACTGCTGAGAGTGATAGGCACCCACCCTTCATATGTCTGGGCACTGCTGGGAGTGATAGGCACCCACCCCTCATATGTCTGGGCACTGCTGGGGATCCTCTGCACCCACCCCTCATATGTCTTTGCACTGCTGAGAGTGATAGGCTCCCACCCCTCATATGTCTGTCCACTGCTGAGAGTCCTCTGCGCCCACCCCTCATATGTATGGGCACTGCTGGGAGTGATAGGCATCCACCCCTCATATGTCTGGGCACTGCTGGGCGTCCTCTGCACCCACCCATCATATGTCTGGGCACTGCTGAGAGTGATAGGCACCCACCCCTCATATGTCTGGGCACTGCTGGGAGTGATAGGCACCCACCCCTCATATGTCTGGGCACTGCTGGGAGTGATAGGCACCCACCCCTCACATGTCTGGGCACTGCTGGGAGTCCTCTGCACCCACCCCACATATATCTGGGCACTGCTGAGAGTGATAGGCACCCACCCCTCATATGTCTGGGGACTGCTGAGAGTCCTCTGCACCCACCCCTAATATGTCTGGGCACTGCTGGGAGTGATAGTCACCCACCCCTCATATGTCTGGGCACTGCTGGGAGTCCTCTGCACCCACCCTTCATATGTCTGGGCACTGCTGGGAGTGATAGACACCCACCCCTCATATGTCTGGGCACTGCTGGGGGTCCTCTGCACCCACCCCTCATATGTCTGGGCACTGCTGAGAGTGAAAGGCACCCACCCCTCATATGTCTGGGCACTGATGGGAGAGATAGGCACCCACCCCTCATATGTCTGGGCACTGCTGAGAGTGATAGGCACCCACCCTTCATATGTCTGGGCACTGCTGGGAGTGATAGGCACCCACCCCTCATATGTCTGGGCACTGCTGGGGATCCTCTGCACCCACCCCTCATATGTCTGGGCACTGCTGAGAGTGATAGGCACCCACCCCTCATATGTCTGTCCACTGCTGAGAGTCCTCTGCGCCCACCCCTCATATGTATGGGCACTGCTGGGAGTGATAGGCACCCACCCCTCATATGTCTGGGCACTGCTGGGGGTCCTCTGCACCCACCCCTCATATGTCTGGGCACTGCTGGGAGTGATAGGCACCCACCCCCATGTCTCTGTCCACTGCTGGGAGGCCTCTGCACCCACCCCTCATATGTCTGGGCACTGCTGAGAGTAATAGGCACCCACCCCTCATATGTCTGGGCACTGCTGGGGGTCCTCTGCACCCACCCCTCATATGTCTGGGCACTGCTGAGAGTGATAGGCACCCACCCCTCACATGTCTGGGCACTGCTGGGAGTCCTCTGCTCCCACCCCACATATATCTGGGCACTGCTGAGAGTGATAGGCACCCACCCCTCATATGTCTGGGGACTGCTGAGAGTCCTCTGCACCCACCCCTCATATGTCTGGGCACTGCTGGGAGTGATAGTCACCCACCCCTCATATGTCTGGGCACTGCTGGGAGTCCTCTGCACCCACCCTTCATATGTCTGGGCACTGCTGGGAGTGATAACCACCCACCCCTCATATGTCTGGGCACTGCTGGGGGTCCTCTGCACCCACCCCTCATATGTCTGGGCACTGCTGAGAGTGAAAGGCACCCACCCCTCAAATGTCTGGGCACTGATGGGAGTGATAGGCACCCACCCCTCATATGTCTGGGCACTGCTGCGAGTGATAGGCACCCACCCTTCATATGTCTGGGCACTGCTGGGAGTGATAGGCACCCACCCCTCATATGTCTGGGCACTGCTGGGGATCCTCTGCACCCACCCCTCATATGTCTGGGCACTGCTGAGAGTGATAGGCACCCACTCCTCATATGTCTGTCCACTGCTGAGAGTCCTCTGCACCCACCCCTCATATGTATGGGCACTGCTGGGAGTGATAGGCACCCACCCCTCATATGTCTGGGCACTGCTGGGGGTCCTCTGCACCCACCCCTCATATGTCTGGGCACTGCTGGGAGTGATAGGCACCCACCCCCATGTCTCTGTCCACTGCTGGGAGGCCTCTGCACCCACCCCTCATATGTCTGGGCACTGCTGAGAGTAATAGGCACCCACCCCTCATATGTCTGGGCACTGCTGGGGGTCCTCTGCACCCACCCCTCATATGTCTGGGCACTGCTGAGAGTGATAGGCACCCACCCCTCATATGTCTGGGCACTGCTGGGAGTGATAGGCACCCACCCCTCATATGTCTGGGTACTTGCTGGGAGTGATAGGCACCCACCCCTCATATGTCTGGGCATTGCTGGGAGTCCTCTGCACCCACCCCACATATGGCTGGGCACTGCTGAGAGTGATAGGCACCCACCCCTCATATGTCTGGGCACTGCTGAGAGTCCTCTGCACCAACACCTAATATATCTGGGCACTGCTGGGAGTGATAGTCACCAACCCCTCATATGTCTGGGCACTGCTGGGAGTCCTCTGCACCCACCCCTCATATGTCTGGGCACTACTGGGAGTGATAGGCACCCACCCTTCATATATCTGGGCACCGCTGGGGGTCCTCTGCACCCACCCCTCATATGTCTGGGCACTGCTGGGAGTGATAGGCACCCACCCCTCATATGTCTGGGCACTGCTGGGGGTCCTCTGCACCCACCCCTCATATGTCTGTGCACTGCTGAGAGTGATAGGCACCCACCCCTCATATGTCTGGGCACTGCTGGGAGTGATAGGCACCCAACCCTCATATGTCTGGGCACTGCTGAGAGTGATAGGCACCCACCCCTCATATGTCTGGGAACTGCTGGGAGTGATAGGTACCCACCGCTCATATGTCTGGGCACTGCTGGGGATACTCTGCACTCACCCCTCATATGTCTGGGCACTGCTGAGAGTGATAGGCACCCACCCCTCATATGGCTGTCCACTGCTGAGAGTCCTCTGCACCCACCCCTCATATGTCTGGGCACTGCTGGGAGTGATAGGCACCCACCCCTCATATGTCTGGGCACTGCTGGGGGTCCTCTGCACCCACCCCTCATATGTCTGGGCACTGCTGGGAGTGATAGGCACCCACCCCCCTGTCTCTGTCCACTGCTGGGAGGCCTCTGCACCCACCCCTCATATGTCTGGACACTGCTGAGAGTGATAGGCACCCACCCATCATATGTCTGGGCACTGGTGGGGGTCCTCTGCACCCACCCCTCATATGTCTGGGCACTGCTGGGAGTGATAAGCACCCACCCCTCATATGTCTGGGCACTGCTGGGAGTCCTCTGCACCCACCCCTCATATGTCTGGGCACTGCTGAAAGTCCTCTGCATCCACCCCTCATATGTCTGGGCACTGCTGGGCGTCCTCTGCACCCACCCATCATATGTCTGGGCACTGCTGAGAGTGATAGGCACCCACCCCTCATATGTCTGGGCACTGCTGGGAGTGATAGGCATCCACCCCTCATATGTCTGGGCACTGCTGGGAGTGATAGGCACCCACCCCTCACATGTCTGGGCACTGCTGGGAGTCCTCTGCACCCACCCCACATATATCTGGGCACTGCTGAGAGTGATAGGCACCCACCCCTCATATGTCTGGGGACTGCTGAGAGTCCTCTGCACCCACCCCTCATATGTCTGGGCACTGCTGGGAGTGATAGTCACCCACCCATCATATGTCTGGGCACTGCTGGGAGTCCTCTGCACCCACCCTTCATATGTCTGGGCACTGCTGGGAGTGATAGACACCCACCCCTCATATGTCTGGGCACTGCTGAGAGTGATAGGCACCCACCCTTCATATGTCTGGGCACTGCTGGGAGTGATAGGCACCCACCCCTCATATGTCTGGGCACTGCTGGGGATCCTCTGCACCCACCCCTCATATGTCTGGGCACTGCTGAGAGTGATAGGCACCCACCCTTCATATGTCTGGGCACTGCTGGGAGTGATAGGCACCCACCCCTCATATGTCTGGGCACTGCTGGGGGTCCTCTGCACCCACCCCTCATATGTCTGGGCACTGCTGGGAGTGATAGGCACCCACCCCCATGTCTCTGTCCACTGCTGGGAGGCCTCTGCAATCACCCCTCATATGTCTGGGCACTGCTGAGAGTAATAGGCACCCACCCCTCATATGTCTGGGCACTGCTGGGGGTCCTCTGCACCCACCCCTCATATGTCTGGGCACTGCTGGGAGTGATAGGCACCCACCCCTCATATGTCTGGGCACTGCTGGGAGTCCTCTGCACCCACCCCTCAGATGGCTGGGCACTGCTGGGAGTGATAGGCACCCACCTCTATGTCTCTGTCCACTGAGGTGGATTGTAGCACAACACCCACCCACCCGCCCACACCCTCTTCAGGCCTGGGTACGGGCCGTACCCCAAATGTTGGGGTGCCGTAGGGGTACGGACGGGACCCAGGCATGAAGAGCGTGGGTATGGGCCGTACCACCATTGTTGGGGTGCCGTAGTGAAAACGGCCCGTACCCAGGCCTACAGAATGTGGGTACCGGCCGTACCACCATTGTTGGGGTGACGTAGGGGTAGGCGTGGTATGACCCATACCGACGCTCTTTAGGCCTGGGTACGGGCCGTACCCCTACGTCACCCCAACAATGGTGGTACGGCCGTACCCAGGCCTTCAGAACGTGGGTATGGCCCGTACCACCATTGTTGGGGTGCCGTAGGGGTACGCGTGGTGCGACCCGTACCCACGTTCTGTAGGCCTGGGTACGGGCCGTACCACCATTGTTGGGGTGCCGTAGGGGCACGGCCCGTACCCAGGCCTTAAGAGCGTGGGTACGGGTCATACCACGCCTACTCCTACGTCACCCCAACAATGGTGGTACAGCCCATACCCACGTTCTGTAGGCCTGGGTACGGGCCGTACCCCTACGGCACCCCAACAATGGTGGAACGGCCCGTACCCATGCTCTTCATGCCTGGGTACGGGCCGTACCCCTACGTCACCCCAACAATGGTGGTACGGCCTGTACGCAGGCCTTCAGAACGTGTGCACGGGCCGTACCACCATTGTTGGGGTGACGTAGGTGTAGGCGTGGTATGACCCGTACCCACGCTCTTAAGGCCTGGGTACGGGCCGTACCCCCAATGTTGGGGTGACGTAGGGGTAGGCATGGTACGACCCGTACCCACTCTCTTAAGGCGTGGGTACGGTGCGTACCACAATTGTTGTGGTGACGGGACGCGTCCACGTCCACTTCCGTTGTGGTGGGACACAGGCCTTGGTGGACACGCTCCCCTCCCCGAAGTGACCAGACCCTGGAGGTACGGTATGTACAGGGCATGTATACATTTTGCCTTGGGTGGGGGTTATGTTTCCTGCCCCTGCCCCCCACCTTTGCCCCTGGGTGTTGTTCTGACCTTCTGCGGCGTCTGCGTCGGTTCCTGTGCACCAGGTCGTAGGCTATGAGGGCCGGGATGACACGTAGGATGGTGTCCATGGCTGTCCATTGCGTACAGGTGCTCCTTTCTCGCGTCCTCCTCAATTTCCCGGCAGTTTTTGGCTGCCTTAAAATATTATCCGTGCGGAGTGACGTAGGCACGAATCGTACTTGCTGGTTCGTAAAACGCTGCCTGACTCCATCCGGACGTCACGTATGCGGTGTCCCGGATTGGAATTGTGGGTATGTTTTAGCCGGTCGGTGTTTTTTACGATTCGTACGGAAATGGTATTTCTGTACGAATCGTACTTGCGGGTTTGTAAGGTGGTTTTACCGGGTACGAGTCGGACGGAGAAAACGCTCCGTACGACGGTTCGTACCCGGGTTTTACAGGATCGGAATCAGCACCTTGATAGGAAGCTGATTTATAATGTCCCCTTTATATAACTTATCAGGCAATGGATTCTACAATATTTTGAAGTAAACCGCTTTAGTGCCTCTCAAAGTATGGTCTGGGACAGCTTTAAGGCCGGTCTACGCGGGGAAGTTATTAGCTTTGTTGGGACGAAGAGACGCCAGGAAAAGGAGGAAATAGAGGGTCTGACCGGTAGATTAACGGTTTTAAAAAAGGACCACCTCTTAGAAATCAGTCAAAAGCAACAGGCAACAGTATTATCCCTGCAGCAAGAAATTGCGATGAATAAAGCTGAAATGACTAGTTATCATAAAAAGAAGTGTGCAGCAGCGTACCAGGCGCATAAAGAGGATAGCTATGAATATGGAGAATCAGTGGGTAAATTATTGGCTCTCCGTACTAAACAAAAGATAGAATGGAATAATATCCAGAGAATTAAAGGCCAGCATGGGCGACATGTTACAGGTTTAAAAGACATAATTAAAGTATGTTAGAAAGGGTAGACGGACCGGGAGGGTCGGCCGGGGTCAGGTGGAGAGGTCTCCGGGGAGAGCCGTCTCCAGCGATCGTACAGACAAGTAACTTCCCCCCCCCCCACAGACAGATACCACACACGGATAAGGTTCAGTGTTCTTTATAAGCACTCCTTCAGGTACGGTTGAATGGTACAAGGAGGTCTGGACTCAGGGGTCCCCTCGATTCAAGTCTCTCAATGCAGGGTAAGGGGTAGCGGGACAGTCTGTTTACCAGTCAGGTAGTTCGGATGAGATGATGACTAGCTCACAATCCTCGAGCTTGGTGGTTTAGTTGGTACGGGCCGCTGCAGCGCCAGCAGGTCCCGGTCGAGATGGTCGGTACACGGTCCGCGGCAGCGCCAGCAGGTCCCGGTGAGGATGGTCATTACAACGGGCCGCGGCAGCGCCAGCAGGTCCCGACGAGGATGGATGTTGCAGAAGGCCGCGGCAGCGCCAGCAGGCAGGACGATGGTTCACAAGAGCGGGCTACGGCAGCGCCAGTAGTCCGTCAAGGCTGAGTTCTCTCGGTGTCTCTCGACTCCAGGATACAACTGCCTTCCTGCTCCGGAGTTGCCCCAGTTATAGGGCAGGCGCCCTTTGATGTCCGGACCCTCGCACTTGGAGGTCGGAGGGCCCGGGATGAAGGTGTCCAGACACCCAGCAGGGGGTGGAGCCAGCGCCTGGGGGAGCTGGAGGCGATCGGCACCTGGCGGGGAAAGAGCTCTTGACACTTCGTTCTCCCATTGACCTGCCAAGTGGTCCGCTCACCTCCTGGGTGGATGGTGGTGCCGGGATGTCGGGGCCGGCCAGGCCCGGGGTTAGGGTCGGGGCGAGGCCACGCGGCCTCGTGGTGCAGGGCCCAGGATGGCGGCTTGAACCGGCCGGGGGAGCCGGTGGGGCTGGGCCCCGTGATGAGTAGAGGTCCGAGGGCAGAAGATCCGTCGGGAGACGGGGTACAGGTGCTTTTCGTGGGTTATGCCTGGTGGTCCGGAGCTCGGGCCCTGTCGTGCGGGGAGGGAGCAAGCCCTTCGTGTGGCCTGTCCAACATGCGTCCCCCCTAGCTGAAGGCGGGGAGAGTCACCCATCTCCTTGGGGACTCTCTTCGTCGAGGCAGAAAAAGCGGGACAGGCCATCCGCGTTGGCGTGGTCTTGGCCTGGTCGGTGCTCCACAGTGAAGTCCATTCCCTGCAGGGAAATGGACCAGCGCAAGAGTTTTGGGTTCTCCCCCCGCATCTGCATCAGCTACTGCAGGGGTCGATGGTCGGTTTGTACCCGGAAGTGGGTACCGAAGAGATAGGGCCGGAGCTTTTTGAGGGCCCACACCACTGCGAAGGCCTCCCTCTCGATGGTGCTCCAGCGCTGTTCTCGGGCCAGGAGACGTCGACTGATGAAGGCCACCGGCTGGTCATGACCTTCGGGGTTTAACTGAGAAAGGACAGCTCCGATGCCGTGGTCGGAGGCGTCGGTCTGTACCACACATTCCCGACTGTAATCGGGGGCCTGGAGCACAGGGGCGGTGCACAGGGCGGCCTTCAGCTTCTCGAAGGCCGCTTGACAATCGGGGGTCCAGTTAATCCGCTTCGGTTGGTTCTTGGACGTGAGACCCGTGAGGGGCCCCACGATGCTGCCGTAGTCCTTCACGAACCGCCGGTAGTAGCCGGTGAGCCCCAAGAAGGCTCGGACCTCGGTCTGGGTGACGGGGGGCTGCCAGGACTGGATGGCAGCAATCTTAAGTTGTAGCGGGGCCACCAGCACGCTTCCCACTTGGTGCCCAAGGTAGGTCACAGACCCTTGGCCAATTTGGCACTTGCCGGCCTTAATTGTGAGGCCGGCCCGCTGGAGGGCCTGTAGGACCTCTTGGAGGTGACGGAGGTGGTCGGGCCAGTGGCGGCTGTATACAGCGATATCGTCCAGGTAGGCAGTGCTGAACTCTTCGAGCCCCGCCAAGACCTGGTTCACGAGGCGTTGAAACGTGGCGGGGGCATTCTTCATGCCGAAGGGCATGACCTTGAATTGGTAGTGGCCATCGGGGGTAGAGAAGGCTGACCGTTCCTGAGCCCTGGGTGTGAGGCCGATCTGCCAGTAGCCCGCTGTTAGGTCGAAGATACTGAGGTAGCGGGCGGCCCCCAGCCGGTCGATCAGCTCGTCTGCTCGGGGGATCGGATGAGCGTCGGTCCGGGTGACAGCGTTCAAGCCCCGGTAGTCGACGCAGAATCTCAGTTCAGGTGCGGTGCCGGGGGCAGCGGCTTTGGGAACCAATACAACCGGACTGGCCCAGGGACTGTCCGAGGGCTCGATGACCCCGATTGTGAGCATCTTGGCCACTTCCTCCTGTATGCAGGCCCGTACCCGATCTGGTACGCGGTAGGCCCGGTGTCGGACAGGGGGACTGTCCCCGGTGTCCACGTCGTGCAAACACCAAGGGGTGACCCCGGGGGTGAGGGAGAACAGGGTAGCGAACTGCAGCAGGAGGTTCCGGCAGCCCTGGCGTTGCTCCGAAGTGAGGGCGTCAGAGAGCCGGACCCCGTCCACGGAGCCGTCATTCTCCTGAGTCTTCAGAAGATCCGGGAGGGGTTCGGAGTCTTCCTCTGCCCCACTGTCCGTAGCCATCAGGAGGCTGAGTTCTGAGCGCACAAAGTGTGGTTTGAGTCGGTTGGTGTGGAGGACCCGAAGGGGGTTCCGGGAGGTCCCCAGGTCGATGAGGTAAGTGACGGGGCTTTTGCGCTCGACCACTTTGAAGGGCCCCGTCCACTTATCTTGCAAGGCACATGGTTCGGTGGGGGACATCACCCATACTTGTTGTCCAGGCTCGAACTCAACGGAGGAGGCATTGTGATCATACCACCTCTTCATGTCCTCCTGGCTGGCCTCGAGGTTCTCCTTGGCCATCTCTCTGAAGCGCCGGGTCTGATTGCGTAGGGCCAGGATGTATTTGAAGACGTCTGGAGGGGTCTTTAGGGGGGCCATCTCCCAACCTTCTTTTACTAGGCTGAGGGGCCCTCGCACAGGGTGCCCGTACAGGAGTTCGAAAGGGCTAAAACCGAGGGACTTCTGGGGAACTTCTCGGTAGGCGAAGAGGAGGCACGGGAGTAGTACATCCCACTGGCGACGGAGGGGCTCTTCCAATCCCCCAATCATCCCCTTGAGAGTGCGGTTAAAACGCTCCACTAGTCCGTTCCCTTGGGGGTGATAGGGGGTCGTGAATCTGTAGGTGACCCCGCATTGTTGCCAGAGGGACTTCATGTATTTGGATATAAAGTTCGTGCCTCGGTCGCTGACGACTTCTCGGGGGAAGCCTACCCGGGAGAAGATCCCCATTAGGGCCCGGCCAACCACCGGAGCTGTCACGGTCCGTAGGGGCACCGCCTCGGGGTAGCGGGTGGCATGGTCCACCAGTACTAAGATGAACCTGTGCCCTTGTGCCGTGCGGGGGTCCAGAGGCCCCACAATGTCTATCCCCACCCTCTCGAACGGGGTGGTGACCACAGGGAAGGGTTGCAGAGGGGCTTTCAGCTTCCGACCACTCTTCCCGCTGGCTTGGCATGTGGGGCAAGATCGGCAGTGGTTCAGGACGTCGTTCCTCATTTTCGGCCAGAAAAAGTGGGTCACTAGGCGGCTGTACGTTTTGTCCTGGCCCAGGTGTCCAGCCAGGGGGACATCGTGGGCCAGGTTGAGCAGAAAGTCTCTGAAGCGGAGAGGTACCACCAGTACTCGACCGGCCCCCAGCTCGGCGATTCTTTGCTCGCTGTATAGCAGGTCGTTATCCCAGTAGACCCAGTGAGTTCCGGTGGAGTCCCCTGCGTTCTGGGCGCTGGCTTGTTGGCGGAGTCCCTCGAGGGAGGGACAGGTCTTTTGTTCCTGGCGGAACTGTTCTTGGGTGGGCCCCCCTTCTTGACGCCACTGAGCCAGGTCAGGAAGGTCCTGGGGTTGCGCGTCCCCTTCGGTCGTCGGGTCCGGGAGGCTGGCCCCGTCGTTGTCTTCTACTGGGGCGACCGAGGGCGGAGGTGCTGGCCATTCCGGTTCTTCTGATCGGGGGACGGCACGGGCGGCCATGGACCGGGTGGTTATGCAGGCCCAGTCCGGGAGGCCCAGCATCCCCAGGTGCTCTCTTCTCTCAACGGTGGCCCACGGGGAACTCTCGAGGTCATTCCCCAGGAGGCAGTCCACGGGGGCATCGTCCCGGACCGTCACCTTCAACAGGCCGGAGACCCCTCCCCATTTGAATGGGACGCAGGCCATTTGACACATACTCTCAGAGTTGTCTGCCGAGCGGACGGGGCAGAGAATGTTCGGCAGGATCTGCTCGGGCTTCACCAGGTGACAGCGGACGGCCGTCACACTGGCGCCTGTGTCACGCAAGGCCTCGGCTCGCTGTCCATTAATGGTCACCCACTGACCGTATTTCCTGGTGTTAGCGGGTAGGGGAGCCCGCGGGACCATGTCTCTTCCCCCTAAGCACGCCAGGACCATGGCGGCCGGTTCCCACTCTTGCTGGGCCGGCTCATACCCTTCTGGTTCCTCCGATAATCGCTCTTCCCCCAGGGCGGCGGCAGCTACCTGGCGGGGCTTGGGTGTTTGGTTCTGCGGGCAGCTCGGGTCATTGGCGTAGTGGCCGACTCGCTGGCATCGGTGGCACGTGACGTTGGCTCGGAACCCAGGACGCCACGGGGGGTTGCCCCGGCCGGCCGGAGGCGGGGTGCTGGCCACGGGTGTTGCCGGCAAGGCGTCTCTCCCTCGCCCCTGGCCCCCTCCTCCTCCCCGAGGACGGTGCTGGCCTTGGTTGCTTCTGTTCTGTTCGTGTGGCCCCCTCCGGCCCACTCTGGTGCTTTCCCATCGGTCAGCTTCGGCGGCGAGCTGCCGGGGGTCAGTCAGCTTACTGTCGAGGAGGTGCTGCCTGAGCTCGACGAAACAGTTGTTCGACAGGTGTTCCCATACCATAAGGTTAAAGAGTTGTTCGTAGGTGGTGACATGGCTCCCCTTGATCCAACCCTCGAAGGCACGGCTGAAATAGTTCACGTATTCTACCCAAGTTGTACCTGGGATCCGGGTGCAATCTCTGAACCTCTGGCGGTACATCTCGGGTGTGAGGCCGTAGCGGGTGAGGAGGGCAGCCTTCATGTGGTCGTAGGACGACATTTGGTGATCTGGGAGCTGCAGTAGGGCATCGCGACCCTCGTTGATAAACCTCCCCCAAAGTCCGGCTCCCCAATCACTCCGGTCGATCCGGTGGGAGGTCATGGCGATCTCGTAGGCTTTAAACCACTGTTGTATGTCGTCTTCTCGGACATACTCGCGGACAACATCCTTGGGGATGTGGACTTTTTTCTCGATTGGCCCCTGGGTGTGTGGTCGCTCAGGCACCCCCAGTTCTTCATTCTGTTTCCGAAGTTCTATCTCCGCTAGTTGGCGCTCGTGCTCGAGCGTTATTTTTTTCTCCTCCAGCTCTCTCTGTCTCTGCTTCTCTTCTCGTTCTTCTCGGAGCCGCATATGCTCGAGGTTGAGTTTCTGTTCAGCTAACTTGAGTTCCCCATCCATCTTGAGTCGTGCCATTTCCAACTCGTGCAATCTGGTTCTTTCTCTTTCTCGGATCTCCTCCTGCGAGAGGCCCGTTCCCCGCTCCTTGGGAGCCGTGGCGTTCCCCTCTGGTGTGATGCTGCTTTGGTCGGATGGTCCGGCGACCCCAGTTTCTGTCCACGACTCTAGGGCGTGCTTTAGATCATCCTTGGTACTCAGGCCGGTGGTAGCAATGCCAAGTTCTATGCAGAATTGTCTCAGTTCGCGGTGGTTGTATTCTTCTAACTTATCCATTTGGAATTTCTCGGTGGAGCTGCTATCTTTGGCTGACATCGTGTTTTTGTCGTGGGGTGAGCTACTCTCTGTACGATTACGCGTTGATTCGGATCGCGCCGCTGGCCACCAATGTTAGAAAGGGTAGACGGACCGGGAGGGTCGGCCGGGGTCAGGTGGAGAGGTCTCCGGGGAGAGCCGTCTCCAGCGATCGTACAGACAAGTAACTTCCCCCCCCCCCACAGACAGATACCACACACGGATAAGGTTCAGTGTTCTTTATAAGCACTCCTTCAGGTACGGTTGAATGGTACAAGGAGGTCTGGACTCAGGGGTCCCCTCGATTCAAGTCTCTCAATGCAGGGTAAGGGGTAGCGGGACAGTCTGTTTACCAGTCAGGTAGTTCGGATGAGATGATGACTAGCTCACAATCCTCGAGCTTGGTGGTTTAGTTGGTACGGGCCGCTGCAGCGCCAGCAGGTCCCGGTCGAGATGGTCGGTACACGGTCCGCGGCAGCGCCAGCAGGTCCCGGTGAGGATGGTCGTTACAACGGGCCGCGGCAGCGCCAGCAGGTCCCGACGAGGAGGGATGTTGCAGAAGGCCGCGGCAGCGCCAGCAGGCAGGACGATGGTTCACAAGAGCGGGCTACGGCAGCGCCAGTAGTCCGTCAAGGCTGAGTTCTCTCGGTGTCTCTCGACTCCAGGATACAACTGCCTTCCTGCTCCGGAGTTGCCCCAGTTATAGGGCAGGCGCCCTTTGATGTCCGGACCCTCGCACTTGGAGGTCGGAGGGCCCGGGATGAAGGTGTCCAGACACCCAGCAGGGGGTGGAGCCAGCGCCTGGGGGAGCTGGAGGCGATCGGCACCTGGCGGGGAAAGAGCTCTTGACACTTCGTTCTCCCATTGACCTGCCAAGTGGTCCGCTCACCTCCTGGGTGGATGGTGGTGCCGGGATGTCGGGGCCGGCCAGGCCCGGGGTTAGGGTCGGGGCGAGGCCACGCGGCCTCGTGGTGCAGGGCCCAAGATGGCGGCTTGAACCGGCCGGAAGAGCCGGTGGGGCTGGGCCCCGTGATGAGTAGAGGTCCGAGGGCAGAAGATCCGTCGGGAGACGGGGTACAGGTGCTTTTCGTGGGTTATGCCTGGTGGTCCGGAGCTCGGGCCCTGTCGTGCGGGGAGGGAGCAAGCCCTTCGTGTGGCCTGTCCAACAAAGTATTTGAATGATTTTATCAGGATCTGTACCAGCAGGAATATATATCCTCCTTCTCCCCTAATGGGATTGATTGTAGGGGAGGCCCTCAAGGGATTGAAGATGAAATGTGACAGGAGTTAGAGGCAGAGATTACAATGGAGGAAGTGATAAATGCCCTATAATCTATGGCCTTGGGGAAAGCAGCGGGTCCGGTTAGAATTCCCGTAGAAGTATATAAGGTTTTCCAGACGGAGCTTGCACCCTTACTTTTAGATTTGTTTATAGGGGTACAGCATAGTGGTTTCCCCCACCTTCATAGCAAGCAACGGATATTGTTGTAGTTTTGAAAAAAGTTAAACCCTCAGATAATCCTGCTTTGTATCTGCCTATTTCACTCATTAATGCAGATGGCAAGCTCTATTAAAAAATCTTTGCGTCACGGTTGAGTAGGATTATTGCCCGCATTGTGTCCCCCTGGAAACATGGTTTTATTCCATGGAGGGGTACCAGCGACCATATTAGGTGAACAATCGCCTTATTCTATGGAACAGAAGTATTAGGGTAAAAGATGGCCTTGATTCTTTTGGATGTAGAAAAGGCTTTTGACCGCGTGGCCTGGCAGTATCTATGGGGAATTCTGGGGTATAAGGGGTTTGGTCCAGGCTTAATTACAGCAATACAAGCAATGTATTATCGACCTTACGCTAAGCTGCAGATAATGGGGCAAGAGTTCGGTTGTATTCAGGTCGCCCGGGAAACAAGGCAGGGTTGTTCTTGTTCCCCAATTCTGTTCACCTTATACATTGACCTGTTCATCTAGCAATTAATCCAAAATCAGAATATAAAGCCAATATCCATCAATGGTTTTGATACTAATGTAATGGCATATGTGGATGATATCGCCATCGTGACAGCAGAACCTGCGATGGCGATAACAGGAATATAAAGGCTGGCTGGGGAATATGGTAAGACCTCAGGATATCTCCTAAATGCCGGGAAAACACAGATAGTCTGCAACCCTAATACTGTGTGCACCGATATTCGCAGGTTGGATGTAGCTCTCTATCTCGGGGTTATAGTCAGCAGTAGGGTTGGCGAAGTATGGTCAATAAATCTATGCCGTATGGTCAGCAATATTAGTATAGATTTTAAACGGTTGGATAGGTTACATCTCACGATAATTGGCAGATGTAACATACTTAAAATAATTATTTTCCCAAGATTCTGTATTTATTTTGTTCTATTCCTTTGGCGGTTTAGGGACATTTGATAAAGAAGTTAGATTCTCTTTATACTAACTTTATTTGGCGCTACAAAAAAATCTGTTGATCTTTAAACCTACCACAAGAATGTGGAGGATGGGCAGTCCAAATATGCTCTGCTATTATTATGCTGCCTTTTTACAGCAGATGGTGTATTTGCTTCTATGGGATAATGTTGGGATAAATAACCGGGGCCAGGTGCATGATACAACGATTCCCTCTATTTATGAGTTGGTTATGGGTGGAACGGCCGGTGGTATGTTTCTTAGACAGCTCGAAGCCAGTTATTATAAGAACACGATTTAAGTGTGTAATTGCAGCTTGGAAAGTGTGGTCCAAAGTGGTTATACTTATGAAGATCAAGACAACAGTCTGCACTACCTGTCTTTTTCCAAAAACGCAATTAAGGGGCCGATTCCGATTCCGGACGCAAAACGAACCGACCGACACAGACCCGGAACGAATACCGACCAACACGGACCAGTGCCATACGACCCGTGCAGTACGATACAACGCAAGTGAATTACAACCGACACGCATGGAATACAAGCTGTACGACCGAGCCGTAGGGAAAATAGTGATCCGGCCGGAAAACCGACACGATTTTCACCGACCGACACAAACCCGGAATGAACCCGACCGACCAGTACCCGCGATGTCCAATCCGCGCAGTACGATGCAATGCGTGTAAAATCAGACCGACTCGCACGGAGACCAAGCCGCACGACCGACAGGCACAGACAACCGGGCCCACAAGCAATAGACCTTCGCGACCGACACGTTTTGAAACACAGAAGATAGGCAGCGTGAACGAGGCGGAGAAGCTCGCACGAGAAAACAGCAGCGTCCGTTTCTGTCACATGAACGTCTCATTCATGCCTACAAAACCCAAAGGAAAAAAGACAAAAAAAGGACCAAACAAGCAATGACAAAGCCAATACATATTTTTTTAAAACCTGGGACTAAGACACACCCAGAACTCCAACTATATAAGGACTACAATCACTACCATCATCCCTTGCAAACAGGAGACACAGCCAGCAGCAAACACCAGTACACAGCAACCACAGACACACTCACATCTCTCCCATCACACAACCCACACACCATCAACACCTCATACAAAAGCACACACACATACAGCCAGCAAAACCAACAACAACCCACCCTCACTTGCACCCTCACACACACATCCCTCACCACCACCACCCATCACTATGCCCCCAAAGAAGAATCCAAAGTTCACAGATAGTGAGTTAGAAGTGCTGGTAGACGAGATCATCAGAGTAGAGCCACATGTGTTTGGTACATTGGTCCAAAGGACCCCCATGTTACAGAAAACCAAGATGTGGGCGAGGATTGTGGACAAGGTGAACGCTCAAGCACCAGCAAGGCGCACAAAGGACGATATCCAGAACAGGTGGTATGACGTGCGCAGGAGGGTCAAGAAACTCATCGAAAAAGATCACGCCCTGAGCCAGTGCACCGGCGGTGGCCCTCCTGCCAAACCAGTATACTTCAGGACCTGGGAGGAGAAGGTGCGGGACATCCTACCACCAGAGAGCGTCCATGGCCTAACAGACATCCCAGAGCCTGGTGAGAACACAAACATACCCAAGATTGTGTGGCAAGGGGACAGTGAAACCATGCACCGCAAGCAAAGCTACACTAACCAATAGATAATCAACCCAAGTATGTATGCCAGTCAGACAAACACAATACCTGTGATCTCATAGTGACTTGGAACTATGTCATGACATGCACCAACCTACAAACAAATAGAGCAAGCCAGTGGCACAAAGCTAAATAGACACTGCCAGACAGTTTGCCACCACAAACACACTACCTCACAGTGCAGCTGACTGACAGGAAGGAATAGTGGGGATGCAGGTGAAGTGAGTGTAGCCAAAAGCATGATGGGGCCTGTAGTCACAGATAATGATCCCCCTCCTGATTGGCCCATCAAGACCTCTCTGAAACATGCCCACATCACAGGGAGTGGAAAATGACTGACAAGATGGCTGACATTGGGTCCTGCTGTGGGGAGCACAAGGCCCTGCTAAGGGTTGTGTGCAAATCAGGAGCAGGGCACCACTGACTGACATCTTGAAAGACAACTTGCACGCCCTACAATGGAAGCGCGTTTCTTAATGGGAAAGAGGACTGACAGTCCTGAGCATACTTACCAGCATGTGGAGACAACATCCCCCCCCCTCAACACAAACTCCACACAACTCACTGGGTAGAATGCTTTGACACAAACCTCAGTGAAATATCAGCAAAAGATACCCCATACTGGGTGCTGCTGTGTGAAGCACAGGGGCTCTCTTTGGACTTATAGCCAAACAAACACAAGGATTTCACAGTCAGCCATCTTGCCATTGCTGTCACACTCCCACACAGGGAAGCAGAGTTGAGAGAAAGGAAGTATGTGCATGCTGGGAAGGGGGGTGTAGCCAAGAGTATGATGGGAGTTGCAGTCACAGACAATCTACACCCACCCACATGGCCCAGCAAGCTCACACTGAACCATACTTGCCCCACAGGGAGTGGGAAGGTACTGATAAGATGTCTGACACTGGGCTCTGTTGTGGGGAGCACAAGGCCCAGCTGGGAAATGGGCAACAACAAACACCAGGACTTCAAAGACTTCACAGTCAGCCATCTTGCCATTGCTGTCACACCCCCTCACAGGGAAGCAGAGTCAAGGGGAAGGATTTACGGGCATGCTGGGAAGGGGGGTGTAGTCACAGACAATCTACACCCACCCACATGGGCCAGCAAGTTCTAACTGAACCTTACTTGCCCCACAGGGAGTGTGAAGGGACTGACAAGATGTCAGACACTGGGCTCTGTTGTGGGGAGCACAAAGCCATGCTGGGAAATGGCCAACAACAATATCAAACTCTGTCCGTGACAAGCTGGGAAAAAGCAGTGTACAGGCAGGCATCTGTTTGAAAAGTAGAAAATGTCATTTTTGTGAACCATCGATGCATGTAGTAACCTAACTCACATCGTGTGTCTCTTCTAAACACAGGTGGTGCTGGGCACCCAGCACCAAATGATGAGGATTCCCAGTCCCAGACTCTGGCGGACACTGAGCTCTCTGGTCTGACTCTGTCTCTGTCCTCTTCGGATGATGACCAACCTGGCCCCTCCGATGTGAGGCATCATGTAGCACCATCAACATCTGCACCCCCTGTACCCACGCCTCCAGCATCGGGAAACCGACAGGGCACCCCCGCCAACACGGACAGACCAAGGCCAATGAACCCCCACAGCACTGGGACACAGGACCCCCAGGAAGCTATAGCAAACACCACCAGCAACACCACCCAAGGGGTCCCAGTGTCACCTGTGTGTCCCGCCGCTGGTCCTGCCTGTGTGGTTAGAGGTGCTGGGAGGGGCAGATGGCACGCCTTGCAGAGGGGTCTGGACTGCATGATGACCCCCACCTGGCATGCATCATAGATTGGTACCAGGATAGCACCAGAGTATTTGGCCAGGTAGTGGGGATCCTCAAGGACATGCAACAGGAGCAGGTTGCCCACCATGCCCGTATGGAGGCCAAGTGGGATGCCCTTACTGCGGTACATCGGGACATACTCCAATGCCTCCGCCAGATCAACACAAACCTGTCCACACCTCCCTGTGTGGCCACATCATCTGTCGCAACACCATCTACCAGCACCACAGGGAGGGAGGACGACTCTGGCGGAGAGTCCCCTGCACTGCAGAGGCCTGCACCTGAGGATCCCCCCCCACCCCGGAAGAAGAGGGGTCATCCGAAGAAGGACATGTGAGAGGCAGATGTCCCAGCACATCCCCCAGGGCCTCTAAACCTGTTCTGGACAATGTTCTTTGTGTGCAACCCGTTCACCTTGTCCAGTCACACACAACTCGCCCACATGACACGGAGGGTTCATGTTGGGCCAATGTAGCAGATGACTGTGGACTTTACTCTGGACATTTCATCTACCAGCACTTCCAACTCAACTGTGAACTTTGGATTACAAAACCAATGTACAGCACCCACCATCCTGTGCACTTCCCTCACACATGTTTGAAAATAAACTCACCAGTACACCATACTTGCCTCTGTTGTGATTCCAACTTGTCATGTGTCAGGGAGATGTTGATCTGCTACACAACACAGTGCATGCCAAATACTGCAACAATGTGACCAACACAAGGTGAGTCATGGTGATGTTACACATGTGAGGGAGACACACCACTATGGCACCACAACACATACTCACCATGGCCATGTTACTCATCCCACACAATGATGTTGACCTGAAACACATTGGCATGCACAGACACAACACCAACCCCAGTCAGTGGTAACAAGTCCACAGGTGAGGTAAGCAGATGTCAATCAGATGTGGGAAGACAGACAACGCACATAACAAAGCATAGCACAGGTTCATTACACATCAGCAACACGTATATTCCATAATAGTTGCACTGTAATTCTACGTAACAGTGGACACACGCTCACAAAGTTTGGAGAATTGAAGTCCAGGGATGATTGGTACATCAGCTGATGGGAATTGACAACTTCCACACTGGTGTTGGATTCTGGGTGTTGGGTCAGTGTTGACCAAACAGGCAAAGTACCCTGGGAAGGACAGACACAGTCAAAAGCACAGCAGAACAGATGCACAAAATATACATACATGCACAAAACATGTCGCAAGAAAACTACACAAAAACAAGTTAGCAGTACTACCCTATTGTGGAGTACACACCACATGAATGGACACATCACTGCATGCATCCAGTTAAGTGGCACACAGACATACTCAGACAGCAACAGAGCTGCCACAACACATTCCAGGCTACCTCCATACATTGACATAACCACCCTTGAATCTCACATTCAGGTGAAGATGTTGTTGATGAGCTGTGAACGGACGTCACCCTCACCCTCATCCTCACTGGCATCTTGGCCCAGGCAGGGATCCTCCACAGGTGCCGGAGGTTGGTCATCGTCCTTGTCATCCTGGATGAGAGGCCCTCCTTCTGCACTGCCATGTTGTGTAGCATGCAGCAGACAATGATTATTCTGCACACCTTTGCAGGCTCATATGGGAGGGCCCCTCCGGTCTTGTCCAGGCAGCGAAAGCGGCTTTTCAGGAGGCCAAATGTCCGCTCAATCACCCTCCTGCTCGGACCATGTGCCTCATTGTAGCGCAGCTCGGCTGGTGTCACAGGGTTCCTGAGGGGTGTCAGCAACCACGGCATGTTGGGGTATCCGGAGTCACCTACACACACAAAAATGAACAAGTAGCTGAGTTTTGTAGGAGTGCGGAATACAACACTGACAAACACACACAATGAGAAACAGTCAGTACACAGCGACAAGCCAGGCATGCTGAGCTGGCAATTGTGACATCAGCGTTGCAATGCGACTACTCCTCATAATTTAGGCATCATGCGCAAAACTAGGGACCCGTGCACACACATGTGTGATAGACATGTCAGCAAGACAGACCACCAGAGCATTGATGGAGTGGTAGTGCTTCCAGTTCCGGTATGCCTGCTCATGTGCCTGTGGTGGTATCAGGGCCACATGTGTCCCATCAATAGATCCGATGACGTTCGGCATCCTCCCCAGTGTATAAAAGGTATACTTTATTTCAGGGAGTTCAGCTGGGCTAGGGAACTTTATGTGCAGGTCTAGGAAATGCAACATCCCCTCCAAGACATCGCATAGCACCCGACTAAACATTGTTTGCGACATACCACCAGAAGTAGCCACAGTGTACTGGAAGGTACCAGTAGCAAAGAAGTGTAGGGCTGCCATCACCTTCACCTCTGGGGTCAGTGCTGTAGGGTATTTCCGGCCAGGTAGCAGATGTGGCTCCAACTGCTCCACCAACTCCTCAATCAGTGGCCTGGTGAAGCGGACCCGTCTGATGCAGTCGCGTTCCTGCATGGTTGCAAGGTCTGGGAACGTTCTATGGACAGCTGGTGTCCTGCAGTACAGAGATGCACAAAGGAAGATTGTCAGTTCATCCACCAATGTGGCCATGGCCAGGCTCAATATCACATGCTAGATCATGGCATTACACAATGTACTGAGGTGTGTGCTGTTGGGCATGGACACATATGTCATCTACATGACCACCACCTCACATCTCAATTCCACATGTGCACATGAGTCCCATGTTGTTAGAAGGTGACCCCAGAGGAGTCAGGGAGGTTACCTGAACACCCTGAGACCTACCCTCGGGGTATCGTAGCCGGGCACTGGCGGGAGACTCCTCAGGGGGAAGAGTCTCGTATCTAGGATCGCACACACGGCACCACACGACAAAGAGACACCACACGGTAGGTTCTTGGGAACAGATCTTTATCTATTCAGTTACGTCAGATCTTTATGATCCCTAAGGTAGATATGTACAAAATAGAGCACAGGCTCAGAGAGTCGTGGTCGGGAAGGGGGTAGCGGGACAGTCTTTGGGGGATCCGGATAGATGCAGGGGCGTACCCCACGCACAGCTCATAATCCTCGAGCCGGGGGATACGCTGTGGTCCAGCCGGACCAGAGGAGTCTTTAGGAGCCGCGAGTCACTCAGCGGGGCTCAAGCACAAGTTTGGAGGTCTTACGATCTTCAGGGGAGCCGCGAGTCACTCAGCAGGGCTCAAGCACAAGTTCGGAGGTCTTACGATCTTCAGGGGAGCCGCGAGTCACTCAGCAGGGCTCAAGCACAAGTTCGGAAGTCTTACGATCTTCAGGGGAGCCACGAGTCACTCAGCAGGGCTCAAGCACAAGTTCGGAAGTCTTACGATCTTCAGGGGAGCCGCGAGTCACTCATCAGGGCTCAAGCACAAGTTCGGAGGTCTTACGATCTTCAGGGGAGCCGCGAGTCACTCAGCAGGGCTCAGATGTTCCAGGGTTGCAAGGGATCCGCGACCACGTCAGCAGGGCTCTCGTCGTTCCAGATAGCCCCAGAGCACCCCTTGTTATAGGTCAGCTCCTCTTTGATGTCCGGGGTCCGTGTGGGCAGGGGTCTTAGCGCCTGGGGGCCACTCATTGGAGTTTCCTGCCCTGTTGTCCTTTGATCCTTTCAGGGCCGGGTTGGGAGGAGTCCCAGACACCCAGCAGGCGTGGAGCCAACCCTCAGGGAGGCCAGAGGGCCGATCGAAACCCATCTCCCGAGGGGAGGCCAGAGGTGTGATGGAAACTGCTCCTCCCTCTCTCACTCTATGGGAGCGCGATGTTCCCAAGCCGGGGTGGCGCCTCTAGGCCTGGGTTTTGCGGGGGCCGGGCGGCCATCGTAGGTGCATGAAGTGGGCACGAGGGCCCGGGGGTGCTGGGAAGATGGAGGGCACAGACAGGGAAGTCCGGGTCGGGTGTGTGTGGGTCCTGGTGGACAGGACCGGCTAGGCCGTGTACTGAGGGACTGAATGAGGTGTACGGGTCAGGGGGTGTGGCCAGGGGTCAGAGATGGCCGTGCCACATGGCCGGGTCTAACACATGTAGTGCAATGGCCAATCATCTGGCTGTGCCACCCAACCTATGTACTGCTGCGGCATTCCAAACACACACCACAGTGACAAGTGAGGCCTGATGTCTCCCAGGCATCACAGATCTTTGCCATGCAGAAACCCAGGGTCCCTGTATTGCCACATCGACACTGGCATGGACATAGCGTATCACGTACACACCGCAAGGCAAGCGTAAGTCCCACAGGTAGTGGCCAGTGTTGTTCCTGCCGGCCCTACATGTACGTCTCTTAGACACCCACACTATCAAGGTTGATGCATATACCAGATGGATGTGGAGACTGTCACCCATTGTGCACATTTGAGACACACCATGCACACAGACTGTGGTTGCACATCAGTATTGTGGCTACATGTCTCACTGTGACGTACATGCCATCACCCCCTGGACTCAGGGTGTATGTGACATGCCCAAAACATATCCAACATGAAACTGGGTCTGTGACTCATGGCCATTACTGTACAATTGCACATCACAGTGGTAAAGTGCACACCACACAAAGGATTCTGACCCCATGTACACATGCACAGCATGGGAGTGGCTGCACAAAAGTGCCACCCAAAAAAACAGATGTGCCCCCCCATTCACTCAGTGAATGCAGCCTTAAATGCCATGGGACATTGTGTGGGCAATGCTGTAGTGTAGTAGGTGTGCACAGGTGTCCCTGGCTAGTAAGTGTGTGTTGAATCCGTAGAATAGTCACACCAATGAGGTCCGACGCGGGTGACAATGCATACGCATTGCACGGTTCATGACTGAGCCAGCCGTACGCTTTGTCATTGAATGCAATGAGGTCCGATGCGGGTGACTATCATGCATACGCGTCGGGCAGGCATGGTCTGAGACAGGCGTATGCCTTGGCCATTGAATCATATGGAGGCGGGTGCATGTGTATTTTCAAAATTCGTGTTGTACAGTCAGTTGACCGAGCCGGGCGCACCCATTGGCTCCGGACTGTCATGGAGATGGATGCGGATTCAAAACTGTGCACTGGAAATTTAGTTGGATGCCTACAACAATGTTGCAATTTCAAGTGTTTCATGAAGGTGAAGATTTGAACGATGCGGAAGGTGTGTACGAGTCTTACATTTAAATGGATTGGCCAGATTCATAGAATGCAACCGTGTTGGACCTATCACTTGGGACTCATGGCACAGATTCTGCCTCTGCAGCACAGATATAAGGCTGGCTGGCCCCCAGGGAGCTCACTTGCCTGCACTACATGCTACTGGACAACATCCCTGCTACCACTGCTGCAGTCTCTGCATCCTCTGGCTCCTGCTATGGCACGTACTCTGGAGAGGGCCCCAGCCTTCACTGAGGAAGAGAACCAGGCCCTGCTGGACGGGCTCCTTCCACAGTACAGCAAGCTCTATGGGAAACCAGGGGAGCAGGTGAGTGTGCAGTCCGCTGCCTTCCTAATTATGCATGTTGTCTGACTAGCAGTACTAGCAGTGTGCACACCAGTGGCAAGCATTCTCACTGAGTACTTTTATCCCCCAAAGTGTGTAGGTACATGTAATGAACAGGTGTCCTGCTGCTAAAGTGCATTTGTGCAAGCTTCAACTTCCCAGGCAATGTTAACATGTCAGACATGCAGGGCATTTCTCCATTTCCATGGGTGCACTACCTGTGTAACTCATTTTCCTTTGTGATGATGACATGTATATCCAAATGTGTGCTGCACAAATATGGGGCATGTGTGTTAATGTACTTTTCACTTTGTCATCCTCGCAGGTTGATGCCCACCAGAAGCAGGAGATATGGCTGACCATCGCCCGGGCTGTTCGTTCGGTGGGGATCTACAAGCACCGGATCCGCAACTGCCAAAAGAGGTGGCAGGACCTTCGGGGCTGGACCCGGAGGATAGCTAGAGTCCAGCTGAAGCTGTCACCTCCGCGCAGGAGGGGAGGACACCGGTCCCTGACCCCCCACATGCTCCGGATACTGGCGGTGGTCTTCCTGGGCCTGGATAGGCTGCTGAAGGCCCAACAGCAGCAGGAAGGGGGTAAGTCCATGCCTAATCTGTGTACTATGTCGGACATGCTAATTGCAGTCTTTTGGTCTGGTCACACTTCCACATTACATAGGTCTTGTAGTCCAATACTCATGTCCCTCAATTGTGTGATGTACCCTCCTCTTCTGTTCCACAGGTGTGGCCCCTACAGTCTGTTGCTTGAGTCACTAGGGCACTGTGTCCCTGCAGTCAGCTATGCTTCAGGTACCGGACAGCATCTGCTTCTGTGGCTCTGTTGTGTGTTTCATGGGTGGGTCAATTGTTTGCACAATGCCTGAGATCTGACATGTGATCTGTGTGTGCCCTTCAGATGTGTTCCAATTGCTGCTCTGACTCACCACACGTGGCTGGGGTATTCAAAACAAACCCATGCAGCAGGGGACTCAAATTTTGGGGCCTCAGGAGTATGTATATGAAGTATGTTACACTTGCTTAGCCACCTGACTACTGTCCAGGGCCAAACATTGTTTCATGTAGACCTGGCCAGTCATGCCTCCTCAAGGGCATTTAGAAACACTCTGTAATCCCACTCCTGTGTATCAAATTACAGGTTGTGCTTAGTGACATGTGCCCTCAGGTGTCTGACTCTGTGTCATTAAGGTGTGGCTTGTTGTTATGTACAACTGGGGTGTCCATGAATCAGAGGGTCAGCATGACATCTGAGATGTGACTGTGAGAGACAAGACCTGTGTGACATATAGCTGTGTGATCATCTGACAGCGCACAATGGTGTATGCAACTGTGTCCTTCATGCAGCTGGGTTACATGCATGGCAGACTGTGATGTTGTTCTCTTACTTCCTATTCCTATCCAGATACATCCACGGCCACAGGAGGAGGCAGCTCCATGGACCAGGAGGAGCCACAGAGCCTGACAGGGAGAGAAGGAGAGGAGTCGGGGCGACCCAGTGGCACAGAGGGCGAGTGGAGCTACACAGAGGAGTCGTCAGCACCATCACCCCCAGCTGAGGGCCACAGCAGCTCTGAGGATGACTTACTTGTGGAGGCGGGTGTCAGCAGCCACCAAACCCCAGCTAGTGAGGCTGTCACCACCACCACCACCCTCCCATCGGCCCCATCCCAGAGGTCCCTGTAGTCTCCCGTGTTTGTGA
Source organism: Triturus cristatus (assembly GCF_964204655.1). NCBI lineage: Eukaryota > Metazoa > Chordata > Amphibia > Caudata > Salamandridae > Triturus > Triturus cristatus. Next base: position 1,116,624,581 of record NC_140590.1, read on the forward strand.
GCATGTCTCCTTTGTGCCAGGCACCGCACCCCCTGCCCCTGTGTCCCCTGCTGCACTGAGTGAGGAGTCTGTGGACTTACTTAGACATATCCATGTAGGGCAGACGTCGATGCTGAAGGTCCTCCATGCACACACAAGTCTGTTGAAACAACTGGTGTCGTTCATGGAGGGCATTTCCTCGGGCATGTCTGCCCTACAGAGGACCAATCAGTCTGTGGCCTCCTCCCTGACGGCAGCAGTGTCCCTCCTCCAACAGTCCTGCACCCCTCCTAACCCTGCACCACCCATGATGCCTAGCAGCCTACCTGTCCCAAGCGCACAAACACCCAAACCAAGGGCTAGACGTGCACACAAGCAAGCGCAGGGGACTGATACCACACTCACAGGGGCTGGTTTCCAGACACACACAAAGTCATCCACAACCACTCTGCAGTCCTCCGAGACCACTCCCTCCCAGCCCCCTTCCCTTGCATCACCTGCAATCCCATCTCCCCAGAAGCTCTTCCTCTGACCTTGGCCTCTTCCCCACCGACCCAGCAGATCCTGATTACAAGGGGAAGTGGAAGTCCCCACACACAGAGGGGAGTGCCCCTCACACCCAGACACCCTCCCCCAGGCACAGTCAGACTGAGACCCCCACCCGCAAGTCCCCCCGGAGCCAGAAGAGCAAGACCCTCCCGCCACCACGCAGCTCCAAGGCAAAGTCTCTGTCCTCCATCCCCCAGGCCACCACTCCAGAGGTTCCCCCGCCACTCCTTGCCCCGGGTTCCCCCACCCACAGATACACGATCCCCAAAATACTAAGGCCCTCCCAATGTAAACAAGGCCACACGGGCATTTGAGCATGTATATCAAATTTTTAGAGTCACAAGTAGCCGTAACATGTAATTTGATATTCAACCCTTGTGTAGGATGCTGAGTAACATTGCCCTTGATGATATTGTTACAATGTCATATAAAAGTGACAAAGCTGTTCCTAAAGGGGATGGGAAGAGGACGTACCATGTAAGGAGGTGTCTGTTATGGATATTTTGGGCACACTTAGCTGGACCTCTCCAAAAGCCCGTTTGGCCCCCCTTCTCCTTTGTTGATTGTTACAATGTCCACAGTTGTTGCAGGGTATCGTTCCTTTGTAGGGTAAAACTGGATCACAAGACGGGTGAAAACTCAAGAATTCCATCAGGTTCTTGCTTCTTTCGTATGCAAATAATGGTCTTTCCACAAAAGTGTCTTTGAAATCAGGTTCGATCTGTAACATGAGCCAGTGTCTCAAAATTGTTTTCTTGATATTAAAACTTTCAGTGGAAAATTTGGTTACCATAACTGATCTAGAAGTTGATTTCTTGCTGTCAATAGTCTTCAATAGTTGTGATCTGGATTTGAGTTTGACTCTTTCACTGGAGGTAGTCAATATTTCTTTGGGATATCACCGATCAATGAAGCGCTTTTCCATGACTGAATTTTGTTGTGCCAATTGAGAAGGTTCAGAAATGATCCGTATGACTCTTAAAAATTGCTAGTACGGTAAATGTTGTTTCAGAGATGGTTCTATTGGATTATCCACTTTGGCAAATTACAAATTTCGTGACCTTAACGAAGTTTAAAATATTGATGAATTATTCTCAATAAATATTTGAGTTGGAACTTTCTACGTAAACCTGGATTAATTTTTGCAACTTGGTTGCCCACCGTGGCTGTGCTATAAGGGGGACACTACTCAATTTTGATTAGTGCATCTTTCACTTGTTTATACGTCCTGGTTTAGGTGACGTTCTCCTCTTCAGCACGCCTCAACTTTTGAAAATTCACAATTCAGCATTTGGTGTGCGTGGTTTCTAAACATTTTCATTCTTTTTTGCTAAACCATTACCACAGCACCCACCTCACCATGGCTTATCAGGACATTACAAATCTGACAGATAAACGCGCTGACACGTTCGCCTTTGGCGACGATGAAGCACAAAGAATTTATTCTCTTATAGGAGAGATTGAATCGACCACTTCTGGGACCGGCACAGCACAGAGTAACTTTAGACAACTTCTTTATTTAACCAAACGTGAAATCAACCAAAGATTACATGCTAGCACCCTCATACAATATCATCGCGCGCAACGTATTCCAAGAGGTTTAAGAATTTCTTTGAAGCCCTCACTGTGTAAAAATGATCCTAAATTCATTGAAAGGTGGTATGGCATCTTGAACAAATGCTCATTGGACCTCATTCTTTTAATAATTGAGGAACTTTCTAATATTTTGGAGGAATTAAACAAGGAAATTGGTCAACTCAAACAAGAATTATCCACCAAAATGTCGTCTGAAGAACTCACACAAACATTATCAGACATCAACGAACAACTTAAAAAGCACACACAAGAAATTAATGAAAGAAAACTACGAAAGTTCCGTAGGGACACCATAGACTATAAATTGGGTGAGGTCTATAACTGGGCTGAAGTCTATGCGCGTAGACGCCAAAGCAGACCCTTCGGAAAATCTTCAGACACTGACACTTCACCAGTGTCTAGTGACTCAGACAATACCAGGAATAGACCTAAACCCAGCACTCAAATGGAGAAGACCTCGGTAGGAATGTCATTAGGTTCTGAATTACCATCGACTTCTACTTCAATTTCTTCAACTGTGGTTCCTTTTTTAGGGACAGGTCAATCAGAGAACGCAGACCCAGGAGGGGCAAAAAACGGAAGACCAACTGTAATGTCCTTGGACAAGAGAGTCACAAGAAGTCAACGTTAACTGACTCTGATAATCTAGTCATTAAAATCTCTTCGGTTCCTCTAGACCAGTTACAGGTCAAACTTCTCCAAAAAGGCTCTTCTTTCGTCCCTACCTATTCCTCCAATCACTTGGAGGCTGAAGTTAGTTTTCATCGTTTCATGCGTTCATTGAGACTCAGACACTTTTTTGATAATGTTTTGCTTGACCCCCAGTCACAACCTGAGAACACCTTGGCCGGCTTGAAAAGCAAAAGCACCCACATGGCACCTGTTAGCCATAAAGTTCTTGACACCTTCGAAACATTGGTTAAACAGGATTTAATGAGGATCTTTAAATCACATAAAACATCTCACCGGAACTTGACAGTCAAAGACAAAGCACTCCTCAAGAAATTGGCCGACAATCCAGATCTTGTATTTCTCAACGCTGATAAAGGGGGCGCATTAGTCTTAATGAATTCTTCTCACTATAAACTTAAATTGGAAGAACATGTGCAAGACCTCACAACATACTCTGTACTTGATGCAGACCCGACAATTGAAATACAATCGACCCTACAAGACATCGTGGACAAAGCGGTCCGTTTGGGTACCATTGGAGAGAAAGAACAGAAATTTTTCATTCAAAACTTTCCGACACGTCCTACCTTAAGAATGTTGCCAAAGATTCATAAAAGTCTCACTGATCCACCCATGAGACCGATCGTCTCCACTTGAGGCTCTCTTCATGAGCCCGTAGGCAAATATCTCGACAGACATTTTCAACCCCTGGCACAGAAAATGTCTACCTATGTAAGGGACACAACCCATTTTTTGAACATCATTCATGAAAGTGACATCAAATGGGATACAGACATTCTTATTTGTAACATCGTTATATACTTCCATTCAACACGATCTCGGCATGGAAGCCATTGAATTTTTTCTGTTACAGTCATCCATACCTGAAGATCATAAAGTATTCCTACTTGAATTACTTCATTTCACATTGTATCATAGCTATTTTTCTCACAACAACAGGTTCTACCTGCAACTGAATGGCACATCTATGGGCAATTGTGCAGCTCCCAGCTAAGCACAATTGTTTATGCATAAACTTGAGCTTGATCACATTATCAACAATGAGCAATGGAAATCACACATTTTGTTATATTTACGCTACATCGATGACATCTTTTTAATTTGGAAAGGTCCTGAACAACCATTAATTGAGGCGATTGATTTTCTCAATGGGATTGATGAACGTCTGAAGTTTACTTTTAACATTCATAAAGATGCCATCAACTACTTGGATGTACTGCTGTACATCAAGGACGATCGGATTGAAACTACCCTATACAGTAAGAATACAGATAGGAACAACTTGTTACATTTCTATAGCTTCCATCAGCCATCTCTGAAACAACATTTACCGTACTCGAGTGAAAAGGATCCTTTCTGAACCTTCTCAATTGGCACAACAAAATTCAGTCATGGAAAAGCGCTTCATTGATCGGGGATATCCCAAAGAAATATTGACTACCTCCATTGAAAGAGTCAAACTCAAATCCAGATCACAACTATTGAAGACTATTGACAGCAAGAAATCAACTTCTAAATCAGTTATGGTAACCAAATTTTCCACTGAAAGTTTTAATATCAAGAAAACAATTTTGAGACACTGGCCCATGTTACAGATCGAACCTGATTTCAAAGACACTTTTGTGGAAGGACCATTATTTGCATACGAAAGAAGCAAGAACCTGATGGAATTCTTGAGTTTTCACCCGTCTTGTGATCCAGTTTTACCCTACTAAGGAACGATACCCTGCCACAACTGTGGACATTGTAACAATATCATCAAGGGCAATGTTACTCAGCATCCTACACAAGGGTTCAAAATCAAATTACATGTTACGGCTACTTGTGACTCTAAAAATTTGATATACATGCTCAAATGCCCGTGTGGCCTTGTTTACATTGGTAAAACTGAGAGGAAAATCAAGGTTCGTTTGACCGAACATAAAAGCAACATCCGCAATAAGAACTTAAAATCTACTGTAGCAATGCACTTTCTTGCTAAAAATCACAACATCAGCCAATTGAGATTTTTGATATGTGAAACTGTCCCAATCAAAGATGGCAGAGACAATCGTAAATTCCTTCTCCAGAGAGAAACTGCATGGATTTATAAAATGAATGCTTTGGTACCACACGGACTCAATGACCGCGTTGAACTTAGTTGTTTTTTGTAACCATTGTTCTTTGTGTCCTGTCCCTCCGTATCTTTACTCCAGTCTCATTTGACTTACTCTGACTTTTTTATCCTCCATTTTGCATTATTTTCAATCTTTATTTTTCCTACTTTGGTCGTTACTCATAGACCTTTTATGTTCAATCTTTATTTTTCCCATCTTGGTCGTTACTCACAGACCTTTCAAAATCATTTCACTCATGGTTTTCACGTTGTTTTCAATTTCTCTTTTCTGCTACGTTTTAGTTTTAGCCATCCTTTTGTTGTTATCTCTCTATTTTATACTCAGTCTTTTTACTCTTATCTCTATTGCATTTCCAACACTGTTTAATTTAACTTAATTTTTTCAGCCTCTATCTGCTACACGTTGATTCAAATTGTCTTTGTTTTGACATTATTGCACTTTTATTTTGGGATTCACCATTCCAATATGGCCGCCATATCAGGTCTTATTATTAGCAGCCCCTTTTTACTTTCCATTAACTATTACACCTTTCGAGGTTCGCTGCATGAACACACGCTAACTGCTCCTGCACGCGGGGAAACTTTGATTGTCTCGATTAAACTTACCACCGAGGTATGTTTCATTATGCTTTTTTCTAAATGCTTTTTTCTAAACGCGTTTGTTCATTAACTTGTAGTTCAGTGAGCATGCTTCACCCAGTTCACGCACAATAGTCTTTGGTAGTCAACTCATTTGAGTTTCGGTATACCGCTGTTTAGACTTGGTCACATTTATGTACCTAAGCCCTGGCACGTCTCTTATATCTCGCCACACTTTTGACCACTTAGTCAACTCAGTCTAGTTTTGGTATACCGCTGTTTATACTTGGTCACATTCACGCACTGAAGCTCCGGCACGTCTCTTATATCTCGGCACACTTTTTGACCACTTATGATGCCGTTTTTTATCCGCTACCTCATATTTTTCACTCGTACACTTTATCATTTCGGATTTACGTTTCCGTTTGGTTATGGGCATTAGCACACAGTGTTTCTCTTTTCAGGCGGCTTAAAACACTTATCGTCACATTACATTATTTTCATATTCAGTAATACAGGTCGACACATCTCTCCCTTTTATTGTATCTTTAAAGGGCTTCTCCTGATGAAGGGTAGATAAGTACCCGAAATGCATTGAGCATCCATCTACAAGTCCTTGGTTCTATTGGATTATCCACTTTGGCAAATTACAAATTTCGTGACCTTAACGAAGTTTGAAATATTGATGAATTATTCTCAATATTGGAACTTTCTACTTAAACCTGGATTAATTTTTGCAACTTGGTTGCCCACCGTGGCTGTGCTATAAGGGGGACACTACTCAATTTTGATTAGTGCATCTTTCACTTGTTTATACGTCCTGGTTTAGGTGACGTTCTCCTCTTCAGCACGCCTCAACTTTTGAAAATTCACAATTCAGCATTTGGTGTGCGTGGTTTCTAAACATTTTCATTCTTGATGTACGTTTGTGGCACAGGACACATGTCTGGGTTTCCCAGTTTGTACAACATCTACCTTTGTCATCACAGTGGAGGTGTCATGCATGCTTGTGTCACCCCAGTGTCTGGTCCCTGGGGTTAGTGCTGCTGTGTGTCAGTCTCTTGCTGTGTTAGTTGCTGTTCCTTCCAGCTTGTGTCCCATGTGTCTGGTGTGCTCCCTCTCATCTCACAATGCCTGATTGCCCACTAAGGGTGTCCCAATGATGGTTTACTTTTGTAGGGCACTGTGTCCACATCTGTCACTGTGGTTCAGCCCCCCTCATGAGTTGTGTAGTTGCCTGGGGATACTGAGACACACACACACACACACACACACACACACACACACATGCTGTGTCAGATGTGCAGTGTTAGGTTGCCTGTTTGTTGTTTGTGCATCTGCACCAGTGCATTGGTATTGCTGTTGTGGGCCTTTGTCTGGATGCTGCTTCTGTGATTTTCCCTGCTGTCCCTGTGAGTCATATCACATCATTGTGCACATTCATCCTGGTTGTTAGGTGTCATTGCTGGCATGGAATGGGAGTTCGTGAGCTGACACCTACAATCTACACAGATTGTTTTGATTAGTGTGTCTATTTTCGAGATGTGTGTATGCTTGGTGATGCTCACTTCTGCTCTTGTGTCATTGTATACTGTATGCATTGTCAGCCCCCATGTGTGGTGCTTGTCTGCACATGGCCGAGAGTGTGTTAGGTTTTCACAGCACTGTTAGCCTCACCACATCTCTGTGGGAATGGGACACAACCACTAGTTTGCACCAGAAGTGTTTAATGTGTTGGGAGCAGGGATCATACATGCTGTTTGTTAGTTGCAGCTTTGCCCATGATGACACTTACTTTTTGGTCACTGTGATGAGGGGGGGTTTAGACCCCATCACCACAATGCTCAACATCTGCTGCAGTTTGGAAGCCCACACTTCACTTTTGTTCTACACAGTGAGGGGGTGTCCTTTTTACATTGACACAGTGCTATAGTGATGTTTTCCTTGTGTAGGGCACACTCATTTGTTGGTCACACATGTGCTGTTAGTTACATTGTATGTTCGAAGTCATAATCACTTGTTGGACTTGGCCCTTCTGGCAAGTTCACCCCTAAAACGTTTGCATTTATCCTAGCCTTTTTCCTATGTTGTATTAGTGGTGTTAGGCCTCTATGCGCTTTAACACTGTGTCCCAGTGTAAAGTGCGTGCGCTCTGTTATATTTAGTAAGACTGACCTGCCCTCCCATAGGAATGCATGGGGGATCTGAATGTCCACGATAGTTCCTGATGTGGGAGGAGTGCAGGGTCGAGTTTGGTATGTGCGAACTCATGAGATTGAATGCTGCGCGATGATGTGTGCGGCATTACTGTGTCTAGTGTAGAAGTGCCACTTCTTGAAGCTGGCATGTCTGTGTAATAAATGTGAAGTGACTGTCTGGCTTGAGATTGGCTGGTGTGCCTGGCTCCAGGAGTCCCCGGTGGTGAATGGAGAGATCTGCATGTTGATGGCAGGGAGTAGTACACCTGGGACCTGAATAGGGCTGGGCTTTCCCTCCAAAATGGTGGCTCCACCCCCTGTGGTGCGTCTGATGTCCCTGGCCTGTCCTGTGAATAGGGAGAGCAGCTGAGCAAAACAAAGTGCTCGGGAACCAGTTGCATCTGGTTCGCCCCTTCCCTGCACCTTTGGAGACAAAGAAGTTTGTGTATAAAAGAGGGGCTGTGACCCCATGAAAATGTTCTTGTTCTTGGACTCGAATCTGCCAGGGGCGTGCTGCTGCTGGGGCTCAGGGGAAGGCTTGCCTCCCTGGGCCCTGTCCTGCCCCTGGATGCCTGGAGGAATTTTTTTGGGGGGACCCTTCTGCCTTGCATCTCCATTAATTCCTAAGGACTTATCATTTTTGATTGCTGAGGACTTGTGCTTTTGGGGCTGGGGCTCCTTGCGCCCTGTGAGCGCTTTGCTTTTGATATTCCATGGCCTTGAGGACTGGGACTGCATATAGCGCCTTGTGTGCGCTTTCTTTCAATTCCCCTAGGAGAGGGGAGTGCTACAGTCTCCCCCCACATTGCTGTAATCGAGCGGGTGCCACCCCGCGTTATGGCCGCAAGCTGTAATTAATGGAAAGCGGGTGCCCACCCCGCTGTATGTGCCTGAATTGAGTTCTAAAAGCAGGTGCCCACCCCGCCTTCCCTGAGGAGCTTTGTGGGAGCCCATCCCGCGTTACTGGACTGGAGAGATCACCGCCGAGGCCCTGGGCCGCGAACTACAGACAAGCGCGCGCGCCTGACCGTGGGCGGGGCTCCACGGACGGAAGCAGGAAGACGTCCTGAGCCTGCCCACGGAGAAGACACGGTCCCGAGAGAGCGGACCGGGCGACGCGAAGAGAAGTCCTGGGCCCTAGGAGAGGACCCAGGTGAAGAGCCATGCCGGGAGCTGCCTCGCGTCCAAACGGGGCTCCCTTGAGTAGCTGGGAGCCTCGGGAGCCCCGTGAGAAGCGCGAGACGGGCGGTGTTAGCAGGAAGCCCCGGTCCCAGAAGAGGGACCGGGTGAAGAAGAGAGCTGTGGAGTTTAGTCGGCTGGGGGGGCGGGCAGAGACCAGATAGAGGCACACGGAGGAGCCCAGGGATTTGGGATTTATAGTGCTGTGACTTGTGGGGGCATGTTTTTGTTTACAGAGCCTACGTGGCTCCAACGATGGGGGCAAAGTTAATTACAAGCATAATGGGTTCTTTATTTTCTTCACAGCGGCGCCGCAGTTGCGGGCCGCTGCAACTAGAGGGGCAGTGATTATTTGTGTATAGGCCCCCGAGGGGCTCCACCAAAGGGGACATGTTCATTTTTCAGAGCCTGTGCGTGGCCCCACCAGGCGCATAATTATTTACAGTGCCAGTGCACACCACGTTCTTGGGGGCATTACTTGTTTGCAGAGCCCCGTGTGGCTCCAACACTAGCATAAGCATTTTTATAGCCCCATGTGGCTCCCACCTTGGGCACATTGATTTCGAGGGCTACTGAAAGCCCATACCGCATTTGAGTATCCACAGCTGCAGCGTTTAGGCCCTGTTCTTGTCCCCAGCTGCCCAGCAAGTAGTGGGCAGCTGCTACGTTTAGGTTCTGGTGCAACCTGGACCCTAATGTGATTTAGGTGCTATTGTGATTAATATACTAATGCTTTGGGTGTTAGGAAATGTATCGTGTGTAGTATGTTTTGCGCACCTTGTGTTTTATACCTCCAGATATGATTTCTGCATAGGAGGTTGTTTTACCTGTTTAGGTTTATGTTACGGGAATTATACTTCCCTGTGTGATGTGCGCCCCTAGTGTAAGGTAAGGTACCCCTTTGGAGGTAGGGTCTAATGCGTTAGACTTGTGAGAGATTGAATAATGTGTTTATGCCCCTGTGATGTATACAGGATAGGTTTTATACCTGATTCTATTGTGATAATGCTGAGGTCATTATTGCGCCAGTAGTTACTGGTTGTGCTCTACAGTTATAATTTGTGTTACAATTGGTATATGTTCTACATGTACAATTGGTGATTTGTGCTAATTCTGACAGTGGTCCATGTGGCCCTGTCTTGAGTAAATAGTCCCCTGTAAAATTCTGGCCAGTGCCAGTTGGCACAGTGTAAATTATGTGATTATCATCTAATGTGTTTATTATAATACAAAGGCTATTTTTTATATATAACCTTGTGTGGAGTTTCTTTTGTGGTGGGCCTAGGGTGTTGTTGCTGTGTGCATGCGCAAACGCTTTACACATTGCCTCCGGGATAAGCCTGACTGCTCGTGCCAAGCTACCAAGGGGGTGAGCAGGGGTTATCTTTGGCGTGTAACTCCCCAGCCCTGACTTAGAGTGGTGGTCTCTGCCTGGCTTTGGCGCAAGCCTTAGCAAACCAGAGATCCCATTTCTAACATCACTGTTGTGGGCATTTGTCACAGACTACACACTGTTGTCATGATGTTAGGGGGATGTATTTTGCTGACATGCCTAATGTTGGAGTATGATGGATGTGTGGCGCATCACCCATCCTGTGAGTGGGGGTGGCAGGGGTGATGGGCAACAGGTCCCCTATGGCTGGGGGTGGCAGGAGTGCTGGGGAATAAAAGCCCTATGAGTGGGGGTGGCAGTATTGATGGGCAACAGGTCCCCTATGGCTAGGGGTGGCAGGGGTGCTGGGGAACATAAGCCCTATGAGTGGGGGTGGCAGTTGTGATGGGCAACAGGTCCCCTATGGCTGGGGGTGGCAGGAGTGCTGGGGAACATAAGCCCTATGAGTGGGGGTGGCAGTAGTGATGGGCAACAGGTCCCCTATGGCTGGGGGTGGCAGGGGTGATGGGCAACAGGTCCACTATGGCTGGGGGTGGCAGGGGTGATGGGCAACAGGTCCCCTATGGCTGGGGGTGGCAGGGGTGATGAGCAACAGGTCCCCTATGGCTGGGGGTGGCAGGAGTGCTGAGGAACATACACCCTATCGGTGGGGGTGGCAGGGGTGATGGGCAACAGGTCCCCTATGGCTGGGGGTGGCAGGAGTGCTGAGGAACATAAGCCCCATGGGTGGGGGTGGCAGGGGAGATGGGCAACAGGTCCCCTATGGCTGGGGGTGGCAGGAGTGCTGAGGAACATAAGCCCTATGGGTGGGAGTGGCAGGGGTGATGGGCAACAGGTCCCCTATGGCTGGGGGTGGCAGGGGTGATGGGCAACAGGTCCCCTATGGCTGGGGTGGCAGGGGTGATGAGCAACAGGTCCCCTATGGCTGGGGGTGGCAGGAGTGCTGAGGAACATACGCCCTATCGGTGGGGGTGGCAGGGGTGATGGGCAACAGGTCCCCTATGGCTGGGGGTGGCAGGAGTGCTGAGGAACATAAGCCCTATGAGTGGGGGTGGCAGTAATAACGGGCAACAGGTCCCCTATGGCTGGGGGTGGCAGGGGTGATGGGCAACAGGTCCCCTATTGCTGGGGGTGGCAGGGGTGATGGGCAACAGGTCCCCTATGGCTGGGGGTGGCAGGAGTGCTAGGGAACATAAGCCCTATGGGTGGGGGTGGCAGGGGTGATGGGCAACAGGTCCCCTATGGCTGGGGGTGGCAGGTGTGCTGGGGAACACAAGCCCTATGGGTGGGGGTGGCAGGGGTGATGGACAACAGGTCCCCTATGGCTGGGGGTGGCAGGAGTGCTGGGGAACATAAGCCCTATGAGTGGGGGTGGCAGTAGTGATGGGCAATAGGACCCCTATGGCTGGAGGTGGCAGGAGTGCTGGGGAATATAAGCCCTATGAGTGGGGGTGGCAGTAGTGATAGGCAATAGGTCCCCTATGGCTGGGGGTGGCAGGAGTGCTGGGAAACATAAGCCCTATGAGTGGGGGTGGCAGGGGTGATGGGCAACTGGTCCCCTATGGCTGGGGGTGGCAGGAGTGCTGGGGAACATAAGCCCTATGAGTGGAGGTGGCAGTAGTGATGGGCAATAGGTCCCCTATGGCTGGGGGTGGCAGGAGTGCTGGGGAACATAATCCCTATGAGTGGGGGTGGCAGGGGTGATGGGCAACTTGTCCCCTATGGCTGGGTGTGGCAGGAGTGCTGGGGAACATAAGCCCTATGAGTGGGGGTGGCAGTAGTGATGGGCAACAGGTCCGGTATGGCTGGGGGTGGCAGGAGTGCTGGGGAACATAAGCCCTATGAGTGGGGGTGGCAGTAGTGATGGGCAACAGGTCCGCTATGGCTGGGGGTGGCGGGAGTGCTGCGGAACGTAAGCCCTATGGGTGGGGGTGGTAGTGGTGCTGGGCAACATAAGCCCTATGAGTGGGGGTGGCAGGGGTGATGGGCAACAGGTCCCCTATGGCTGGGGGTGGCAGGAGTGCTGGGGAACATAAGCCCTATGGGTGGGGGTGGCAGGGGTGATGGGCAACAGGTCCCCTATGGGTGGGGGTGGCAGGAGTGCTGGGGAATATAAGCCCTATGGGTGGGGGTGGTAGTGGTGCTGGCCATATAACCCCTATGCTGGCCTGTTGTTTGTGGCCAGGATGTGGATCCCCTGTGTGTGTGTGCCATTTTGCGGGTACGTGTCGTTAGTTTGTGTGGTAGGTGTCTGACTTACTGCCTGCGCCGTCGGTTCCTGATCCGGTCATAGATGTAGAGTACTGGTATGACCTGTGTAATGGGATTCATGATGTGTTCGTGTCGTACATGCTGCTTGTTACTCCGTCTCGTACCCGCTGCAAGCTGGTCCGTCTCGTAGCCGTGGATTGAGTTGTGGCGCGAATCGTAGTTGATATGCTTGTTTTCCGGATGCTGTGATGTGCTGTATGTGGCGACCCGTCCGAGCGTAGGAAGTACGCATCGTACTTGTCAGGCCGGAAACTGCTATGGATACTGCTTCCGGCCGACTCGGTTCAGCGTTAGGAGTTATGGCTCGGACGGAGAATGGAGCTTGACTCACAGCCTACGTGTCGGTCGTGTTTTTGACAGTTATGCACATCGTACTTCTTCTGCAGGACGGACCGGCTGCGGGTACGTGTCGGTCGCACGGTAAGGCTACGGACAGCTCTCTGGAGCTGTCCGACCCGGTATCGGAATCGACCCCAATGTCATTAGATATGCCACTCCAGCTGTATCATGTGCTCAAGCAAAGGAAAATAAGGTAGTTGTTTAAACAAACATTTTATTTTTGTTTTGCTATTATTCACAAACCTCATGTAAGTGTATAAATCATGTCTTTACATCATAAAATATATACAAAAAGATGATATTGACACTCAATGAGAATTCCCATGGACTACCTTTGATACAGATCATGCATACATTCTCACACTCACATCACCCATTCATACTGTGAAGACACACTTAACATTCATCAAACATTATATCTAAATGTGATACAAGGTTACTATTCAGATGCAACAAAGAAAGAAACTTTTATTTACACTTTAGTAAGGCAATTACATTTCTTGTAAGCGATCCACAGTTAATAGAGATTTACATCAATGGTCACAACGTAACTTTAAACAGATGAATGAAAAAGATTGATCAAATCAGCATGAATATGTTATACATAAATCAAACAATAAGATGAATGTGTAAGGAACAAAAGATTTTTTTCAAACACTATTTCTTAGTGGTTTATACTTATGAAGATACCTGCTTCAAATAGATATTCACCACTTTGGCGGTCCTCTTTGTTCCCAGCAGTTTCTTACGATGCAGTAGGTAAGCAGTGGGAACAAAGATGTATTACCAGAATTGGAGATTTATGTCGGCTAATCAAATTCGATTGTTTACTGACCTTCAGCAGGGCTATGGGGTTATGGGTGGTTCCTATTTTAAATATATCCAGATCACCAGCTATTTCTTCTCGCCCCAGAATAAACAACTCTCTTTAATGAAAATTCCATTATTGGAAGCTGTTAAGTGTTCCGACCTTAGGGTCAAACACATTTATGAAGTCTTACTGGAAACCGTTCCTGATGATTCAAAGCAGGTTGAAGCTAACAGGATTCGGAAGCTGGGTGATGGTGATGCTGATTTATATAGGTCAACTGCTTTGGGACCAGAATTTTATTTAGCTGCTAATCTAAAAGCCCAACATTATCAAACTATTTTTAACCTATATTTTACCCCGGCTAAACGTATTGGTTCGGGTAGGAGAGAGAATAACTTATGTCCTAGATGTGTTCAGGGACCAGCTGACCTGATCATATGTGTTGTATGTGTGGGAAACTGATACACTTAAGGAAAGGGATCGAGTTGTTTTTGTTTGAAACAATGGGCAGGAAAGTTGTCATAACCCCTTTATTGATGGTATTGTGCCGCCATGATAGTAGTTTGCAATTGGATCAACATCAGGTGAAGTTTACATTTATACTGATCGCTGTTGCTTGGCTGCTTATTGCCACTCAGTGGAAAGATGTGGAGCCCACAATGTACCAGGCTTGGCTAGACCGTTTTTTAGCCATTTACAATCTAGAACGAACATTATATAATTGTAAGGGTAGCCGATCTAGTAACAAAGGACATCAGATATGGACACTGATGTGTAAATGGCTTAGAGGGCGCAGGGGTGGTGAGGACTGGTTAGAACATGCCCTGTAAAAGAGGGCTGAGTGACCCAGAATGAGGGGGCGGATTCGGGGGTATTAGTCTTGGTGGGAAAGCCCAATTTATTATTATTTGCTGCTTGACGCCCGAAATATGTAGTAATTTTTATTGCGTTTTTGCCCTCTTTTGTTCTGAAAAGTTGAAAGAAAGTATGTTATAAATGATGAAATATCTGGATATATTAGTTTGTGATGCTCCAGTGATTTGTTTACAGTTAATCAATAAAAAAAAAAGGATGGTTCTTTATATAGTAATACCAAGGCTGATTGCATAAGGTTAGTTTCTGCCTGAAGCCATGGTCTGGAATGTTGGTGATTGTAGTTGTCAGTTGTTGACGTTTACAAAAATGAGGCAACTCCACCTTTTCTGCATGGAAACCATGGATGTTTGACTTTTTTATGAACACTATTTGTGCTTGTACTATGACTCTGTCCATGGTAAAACTACTGTTTAGTGCCCCACTGTGTGTGTGTGTTCTGTCTCTAAACTGTAGAGTCAATGTAAGTTGGTGCAGAAATGGAACCCATTGTGTGGATGTTAAAGGACATATGTAGACAGCTAAATGGATTTTCACCACAGTGCTTCAGGGAGCACCTTTGTCCTGTAACTGGGCTACAGTTTAAAAGGGTTGAATAATTATTCTGTGTAGAAAAATGTATTTTTCTATATGAGACTCTGAAAGTGTGACTTGTAAACCCTTGGAGCTGCATGTGCATTATTAAAATATATACTTCATACTAGGAATTTGAAATAGTATGTTTACAGGAAAACTTTATACAATATATGTTTTAATTGCTTAGGTAAAGCTGTGCTTTGTCAGGAATTTTCCTAGCAGCGCCTATCAGTGGTAAGAGTAAACCCTTTTCCAAGCTCAACAAGAGTTTTCTAAAAGGGAAATATTTTTTTCTCAGAGTTACTCTTTTTACAAAAGGCACGCAACATTTCCTCTGCATGGACATACTTAGGAACAATCATATCTCCATGATCATTTCTATGAACCAGCATCCGCCACAGGTTGCCAGCAGTATTATCCAACATATTAACAATTCGTGCATGTGAATCCAAACAACGGGGTAAACCTAAAGGTACATGCTAATGTTTTTTTTTTTTTATTAAAGAATTTAGCTAAAGAATTCAAATGCAAGAAGGAGCACATGTTTACCCTAGTGGTATGTAATCCTCTCCATCGAAAGTAAATAGTAACGAAGTCCAAGTGATAATAAAATATAAGATTAAAACAAGCAGTGTCATCTGCTGCAAACAAAGTACAAATATTTGTCCATTCCTTGTATATATTTCTAAGGCGTGAATGGCATTGTCGGCTGAATTATATCAAAACCTAGGCGTGAACTCTTTGGAGTACTGAGCTAAGATATAATCTGCAGTGGTACAATCCGTTTATGTATTTTGTCTAGCATTATGACCATGAACTGCCACAATCACAGGTTACAAGAAGGATGTACAGGATGTAGTGATGGAGCCACCCGGCCCGCACTATACACTGTTGCTGCTAGCATGCACCCGGAAGGCAGGCTCGCCCAAAGGTATGTAATAAAAGGGTGCATGAGCGCTCGAGGTCTTGGACCATACAGTATTACCAAGTGTGTGTGTAAACTTCATTCATGGTGCAGTGTTGCAGCCTACCTGTGATCCCGGTGTGTTGGCACTGCGATATGCCGACCACCACATTGGCGACGAGGCGGGTCTCACCCACGCCTCTGCCGACTTCTCCCGGACCTGCCGCCCAGTCCCCTGCTGCGAGGTAGTGTGTCGCAACCGACATGCGCCCACACGGCCATTCTCCAGGCGCCACAAGGAGGCCTCGAGTCTGCGGGTACACACTCTGTGTCCGTTGAGGCGTGTGTGTGTGTTCCGGCTACGAGACTGTGGGTGCCGACCCCGTGAGTCTGGAGGACGAAGTCTCCCCGCAGCGGCACCTCTGACATCAAGTAAGGCGCAGAGGGAACCAGCATGTGGCCCGCTCCAGAGCGCTTCGCTCAGGCAGCCTGCAGAGGTGCGAGGACATGTGTGGTGAGGAAGCGCCCCTCCTCCCACCCAGCAGCATGAGATTGTTAGCGCTTGCACCGTCCCGGTGCTCAAGACATTTGCCATCACCACCTCACAGACCTGGCAGGTCGCTCCACAGCGCGAGGAGGCACAAATCATTGGCAAAGGCAAGAGTCAATAGCGGTGCCTTGCAGCAGAATCAAGCCTTGGCCAAGGCAACTGACAGAATAGAAAACAGCTCTGCACCAACCACTGTGACGCATCAAGCATTGCTACATGCAAGAGACATACGCAGTACTTTACACGACTCTGGGCAATAGCTTGCTTAATCTCCACAATGGCCCCTCGCGGTGGGATGCCTGGCTTTCACCTTGTGGATGCCCTGCTGGGTTATCTCACAGGGGAATACCAGGATGGGTTCCCTAAGCAAGCGCTTAGAGACCGGTTGTTGATTTGCGCTATATAAATATCTGCACATTTACATTTACACATTTACATCTTGACCATGATAGAGTGGTCCACCGTATCAAAGGCCGCTGACAAATCCAGGAGCACAAGTAAAGAGGAGGCTCCTGAGTCCAGTGACCATCTTATTGACTCTGCTACTTCAAGGAGGGCGGTCTCTGTGCTGAAGCCTGCCCTGAAGCCTGATTGTGTGTCGTGCAGCGCTCCACTTTGCTCAATAAAAGTGGTCATTTGTCGCTGAACTAATTTCTGAAGCATTTTACCCGGAGCAGGGAGAAGGGAAATGGGTCTTAGGTTGCCAAGGTTGCCCGGGTCCCCTATAGGTTTCTTTTTTAGGGGAAGAAGTGTGGCATGTTTCCAAAGGTCGGGGAAAATGCCTGTGGACAGCGAGGAATTCCAAAGCTGGAGAAGCGTGTCCACTAGGGGGGCAGAGAGGCTTTTCCACAATTTGGGAGGGCATGGGTCATCTGGGGCTCCAGAATGGCAATTCTGAATCGTTGTTAAGGCTTCCTTGTATGTAATAGTCGAAAAATGACTAAAGGTTTGAGTCATAAGCTTGGAGAGGGGGGAATCTGATTTTACGGTTGATGTTTGCGGGACAAAAGAGTCATAGACCTTTAGAATTTTGCTATCGAAATGATGAGCGATCGTATTAAAAAGGGTGGGAGAGGGAGACAGCTTGGATTCTATAGCTGCGGGATTGAAAAAAGACTTCACAACTTTAAACACCTCACTGCCTGAGTGGTCAGCATTTAAGATCCAGTTGGATCATGGATGACATAGTAGCAGACCTCAATGGGGCCAAGTGGTTCACAAATTTAGATCTCAACGCCAGCTACTACTAGCTAGAGCTGCACCCGGAGAGCAGAAACATCTCGACATTCTCTACGCAAGGGGGCTGCGGAGGTACAAGAGGCTGAGTTTTGGGGGGTGTTGTCAGCCGCTGAGCATCAGAGAGACACTCTCAGGGCTACAAGGGGTCATCAACCTGAGTGGCGACATCCTAGTGTTCTCAAACTCTGGAAGACCATCATGTACATTTGATGAACACACTGCAGCGGTTAGCAGACAATTGTCTGACCCTTCATAGAGCCAAATGCTCCTTTTATCAGGAGTCTGTGGAATTCTTCGGTTACATCTTTTCACGAAATGGCCTTCAAGTCGACCCAAAGAAAGCTACAGCCATACACTCTGCCCCAAGACCAACGTCCCCCATAAAAGTCAGCAGCTACTTGGGGATGGCCACGTATTGTGGGCGTTTCATCCCCAACTTGGCATCGCTATCGGAACCCCTCAGAAGGCTGATGAAGACCGGAACATTGTGGGAGTCAACCGGGAAAGAGGACGCGGCATTCCATGAAATCAAGGAGGCCCTCATGGATAGGACTGTCATAGCCTACTTCCAGCCCAACAGAATTACCAAAGTGGTAGGAGACGCCAGTCCGGTGGGACTAGGGGCCGATCTCCTACAAGAGACATCAGCCAAGGAATGGATTCCGGTGGCCTTCGCCAGCCGTGCCCTGACCGACACAGAGATGCAATATGCCCAAATTGAAAGAGATGCCCTAGTGATTGAGTGGGCATGTCACCACTTTCATCTATACCTCTTTGGGCAGAAGTTACGTGTGGTGACAGACCACTAGCTGTTGATTCCCCTCTTTGCAGGCACTGCCCGGCTGGCGCCTCCCCGCATTGAGGGATGGGCTGTTCAGCTGTAGGCCTACCAGTTCAACGTGGTGTTCCACCCGGGTGTTAACAACCCCGCAGACTTTGTGTCGCAACACCCAGTCAGGACTGTACCCGTTGGCCAGCCTTCTGATGAAGAACACACCGAGGAGTTTGTTCGGATGGTGTCACAAGATGTGTGCCCGACAGCACTCATGCTTGAGGAAGTAGGGAGTGCTACCCTAAATGATGAAGCCCTTGCCAAGGTGAAGAATATGTTGCTCGACTGCAACTGGCAGCACTTACTGGATGGAGCCAGGGGTTTGAGGGATGAAGAGAGAATGTCACGCCAACACATATGGAGGGTTAGGAGTGAGCAGAGTGTAGGATCGCACGGAGGGTCAACGATAGTGATTCCCCAGAGCCTGTAGAAGAGGGTTGTCGACCTTGCACACGTAGGGCACCAGGGGATCACCAAAACGAAGGCTCGTCTTTGAAACAAGGTATGGATTCCTGGCATGGATGCCTTGGTAGAAGAGACCATTCGCACTTGTCATTCATGCAACATCACCAGCTCTGACCCAATCCCTCACCCTGTCATCACGGAAGAGCCGTGCCATGACCCGTGGACTCTAGTCAACATTGACTTTGGATCTGTACCCGACAGGCGGAGCACAGTGTTCCTAATTGACTCACACTCAAAGTTCCCAGTAGTGGAGGTGATGGGGTCCACTGCCTTTCTACATGTCAAGACTACCCTGGACTGGATCTTCGCAATGATGGGACTTCCGATGGAAATCAGATTAGACAATGGGCCCCCCTTCCAGGGTAGAGACTTTCAAGAGTACCTGCCGTCCAACGGCATCAAGTACTGGAAGATTACTTCACATTGGCCGCAGGCCAAAGGAGAAGTGGAACATTTCATGCATACCCTGAACAGGGCCCTGTGAATTGGAGTGAGGAAGGGTGAAGATGAGGAGCAGTGCCTGTACCAGTTTCTGAGTGCATATCGCCAGACGACACATTGAATGACAAGGTGTGCTCCATCACACTTACTATTCCGGAGGGCTTCCCGGGACACCACTCCCACTGACCCGTAGTGGTGTCCAAAAGACCTTGATGCAGCAGTGGCGCAAGCCCGGAGAACGACTTCCAATGAAAAGGCAAGCCAGGCGCGGAGAGCACAGGTGACGGATGTCCGAGTGGGGGAGTGGGGGATTGCGTCATATTGAAGGATCGGCAACCCGGCTGGAAATATTGCACCCCGTATGAACCAGAGAGGTGGGAAGTCAAAAGATGTGCAGGGAACTATGGTGTCATTGCACAGTCGCAAGAAGTGTTTCTTGGTTCAAAAAAGTGAGTGCTGCCCTGAGAGCAGAAAACAGAAGTGTTGAGAGGAATCAGAAGAAGGAGTGACATCACCTGACACACCAGGGAGGAGTGCCGATTGTGTGCATAGAGGTCAAGAAGAGAGCGCACCCACAGCTGGAGAGCAACCAACAGCTGATGTGAGCCCCTTGTTAGGAACTGAAGATGGGACTAGGAACACCAACAACTTCCGGAGCTAGAGTATGGTCTCCGGCCAAACCCTGCTCCTAGTCAGAGACTCAGACTTTGTGTGTTGTGTGCCCGACTAAGTCGATGTGGATGCTTTGCAGCATTTCATCTAAAGAAAAGGAGGGATGTAGTGACGGAGCCACCCGGCCCAAACTATACATTGTTGCTGTTAGCATGCACCCGGAGGGCGTGCACGCCCAAAGGTATATAATAAAAGGGCGCATAACTGCTCGGGTCTTGGCCCATACAGTATTACCAAGTGTGTGTGTACACGTCATTCATAGTCCAGTGTTGCGGCCTACCTGCGATCCCAGTGTGTTGGCGCTGCGATACGCCGACCACCACACAGACCACAACTGTTTCTCATCAATTGAACTCTAACAGCAGTGAGAGTTCTACACTGTGTTTTATCCCTGAAAACGACTGACGTTTCACATAGAGTTCTGATAATCCACATCAAAGCTGCAAGACAATCTTAATCTTTTTTAGTTGGGGAGCATTGCTCTGCCGATGCCCCTCTATCATAACCACTAGTGTTGTCTCAAACAAAGTCAAAATCCTGCTTCTCACTACATGATTCATCCACTCTGCAAACATCCAGTAAGCTTCACTCCTAAACCTTGCCAGGAAGAAATTTACCTTCTTTAAGCAAACCTTCTCACGTGTTTTCTGCCAAATTAGCATTTTAGAAGCATCTATCTGAAGAACAATACGTGAAGAGTAAATAAAATATGAATAATACATATACCAAAAGTGCTTTTATGATTTATATAAATCAAATAAAGCTTATTTGATTGCAAAACATATACCAAAATATATAACAAATGGATTATTGTCCTGTGCAATTATTCTGATAATTATGGAATATGTTAATGTATTTTATAATGGCGTTTCCTTTAGAAAATGAAAAATAATATAGATTACTCAGACGAAGGTAGCTTTGAAGGCACTGGCCTCAGCTCAAGCAAACAAGTAAAGCCTATATTTATGGATCGACATTAACTGATAATGGAAAACAGCATTGGGTTTATGATGTTGGATGTTGCGCTTAGGACACAAAGTGACATAAAGTATCAATATACAAATTGTTAGGCTGTAACTTGGCAAGAACGTTTGACAGCCCATTCTAAAAATAAACATGCTGAGCAAGGCTCTGGTTGGCCATTGTTATCCTCCCTGGGATGCTTCTCTGGCTAAAATAAAGAGGATGAATTATTTATTGAGCTCCAGAAAGAGCAAGAAGATCTAACAGTTTCCCCTAAGTTTCCCATACCTCACGTGCAGTCGAGGTTCAATGTGATGGGCAAAGGGACCTGTTATTTTAAGATTAGGGGTTTATCTACAAAGACATTAGTGCTCTTTTAGGCACTTTTTATGTACTCTTACTTAACTATGTGAATTGGCTTCAAAATATTTAAAATGGGATTATTTAAGGAATCTTCACATACAATTAATACAAATACAAAGGAAAATACACTCTTTGCTCTATTACTAATAGTGAGTTAGACATGTTGTGCCGATTCACAAAGGTATTTGGATTTAAGTACTATAGAACTACTAAGAAGAAAAAAATATATATAAATATATATAGAGAGCACTACTATATATATATGTTAATATCCAAAGAAAAGGGCTGGTCCAGTGACACCGGCGCAACACCAAGGCACAGATGTGTAAATATATATATATTCACTGAAAAAACCATAGGTTTCACACACGTTATAGTTACGAATTAGCATTTAAAAAACCTTGCAAATTCACTTAAAAAACCATAGGTTTCACACATGTTATAGTTAGCTGGACATTTCACTCGTAAAAAACCAATGAAATTCCCCCGTTATAGTTAGTGCAGGCAACTATAGCTCACGCGACCG
Source organism: Triturus cristatus (assembly GCF_964204655.1). Classification (NCBI taxonomy): domain Eukaryota; kingdom Metazoa; phylum Chordata; class Amphibia; order Caudata; family Salamandridae; genus Triturus; species Triturus cristatus. The sequence goes on from NC_140590.1 coordinate 1,116,646,688, forward strand.
CAATCCTCTGCTGATGACGTCAGATATTACATCACTGTATTTAGACTCTTATTTACCCATGTCTTCTTCCATTAATCTTTAGCTATACATATATTACAAATATTTATTTTTCATAAAGACACATATGTCATCAGTTTACGTAGTGGGTCGCGACACTGCTCGTCATACTAGCAAATAGCCCCAAAGAATTCTGGATAATGTAGTGGCAGCGGTGAGTACGCCTTTGCCACGAGTATGTGAAATAATGCCATCCCTGGACACGTGTTTCGAGGTAATTGCCTCTCGTCAGCAGGGAGCAGGTAGGTATGCGGGGTGCCAAGTAGACTGCCAAAATATATAGGTAAAGTACCTTTCAAGGCGCGCAGGTGCAGACACCAGGCTCGTCAGCCCAAAGTCGCTCGAAAGAGCTTTAAATAGTTTACGTAGTGGGTCGCGACACTGCTCGTCATACTAGCAAATAGCCCCAAAGAATTCTGGATAATGTAGTGGCAGCGGTGAGTACGCCTTTGCCACGAGTATGTGAAATAATGCCATCCCTGGACACGTGTTTCGAGGTAATTGCCTCTCGTCAGCAGGGAGCAGGTAGGTATGCGGGGTGCCAAGTAGACTGCCAAAATATATAGGTAAAGTACCTTTCAAGGCGCGCAGGTGCAGACACCAGGCTCGTCAGCCCAAAGTCGCTCGAAAGAGCTTTAAATAGTTTACGTAGTGGGTCGCGACACTGCTCGTCATACTAGCAAATAGCCCCAAAGAATTCTGGATAATGTAGTGGCAGCGGTGAGTACGCCTTTGCCACGAGTATGTGAAATAATGCCATCCCTGGACACGTGTTTCGAGGTAATTGCCTCTCGTCAGCAGGGAGCAGGTAGGTATGCGGGGTGCCAAGTAGACTGCCAAAATATATAGGTAAAGTACCTTTCAAGGCGCGCAGGTGCAGACACCAGGCTCGTCAGCCCAAAGTCGCTCGAAAGAGCTTTAAATAGTTTACGTAGTGGGTCGCGACACTGCTCGTCATACTAGCAAATAGCCCCAAAGAATTCTGGATAATGTAGTGGCAGCGGTGAGTACGCCTTTGCCACGAGTATGTGAAATAATGCCATCCCTGGACACGTGTTTCGAGGTAATTGCCTCTCGTCAGCAGGGAGCAGGTAGGTATGCGGGGTGCCAAGTAGACTGCCAAAATATATAGGTAAAGTACCTTTCAAGGCGCGCAGGTGCAGGGATGGCATTATATTTCTATATACTCGTGGCGTAGGCGTACTCACCGTAGCCACTACACTATCCAGAATCCTTTGGGGTTATTTGCAGCATGACGAGCAGTGTCGCGACCCATTTACGTAAATTACTAATAGCTCATTCGAGCGACTTTGGCTGACGAGCCCGGTGTCTGCACCTGCGCGCCTTGGAAGGTATTTTACCTATATATATGGCAGTCATCGGCACCCCGCATACCTACCTGCTCCCTGCTGACGAGAGGCAATTACCTCGAAACACGTGTCCAGGGATGGCATTATATTTCTATATACTCGTGGCGTAGGCGTACTCACCGTAGCCACTACACTATCCAGAATCCTTTGGGGTTATTTGCAGCATGACGAGCAGTGTCGCGACCCATTTACGTAAATTACTAATAGCTCATTCGAGCGACTTTGGCTGACGAGCCCGGTGTCTGCACCTGCGCGCCTTGGAAGGTATTTTACCTATATATATGGCAGTCATCGGCACCCCGCATACCTACCTGCTCCCTGCTGACGAGAGGCAATTACCTCGAAACACGTGTCCAGGGATGGCATTATATTTCTATATACTCGTGGCGTAGGCGTACTCACCGTAGCCACTACACTATCCAGAATCCTTTGGGGTTATTTGCAGCATGACGAGCAGTGTCGCGACCCATTTACGTAAATTACTAATAGCTCATTCGAGCGACTTTGGCTGACGAGCCCGGTGTCTGCACCTGCGCGCCTTGGAAGGTATTTTACCTATATATATGGCAGTCATCGGCACCCCGCATACCTACCTGCTCCCTGCTGACGAGAGGCAATTACCTCGAAACACGTGTCCAGGGATGGCATTATATTTCTATATACTCGTGGCGTAGGCGTACTCACCGTAGCCACTACACTATCCAGAATCCTTTGGGGTTATTTGCAGCATGACGAGCAGTGTCGCGACCCATTTACGTAAATTACTAATAGCTCATTCGAGCGACTTTGGCTGACGAGCCCGGTGTCTGCACCTGCGCGCCTTGGAAGGTATTTTACCTATATATATGGCAGTCATCGGCACCCCGCATACCTACCTGCTCCCTGCTGACGAGAGGCAATTACCTCGAAACACGTGTCCAGGGATGGCATTATATTTCTATATACTCGTGGCGTAGGCGTACTCACCGTAGCCACTACACTATCCAGAATCCTTTGGGGTTATTTGCAGCATGACGAGCAGTGTCGCGACCCATTTACGTAAATTACTAATAGCTCATTCGAGCGACTTTGGCTGACGAGCCCGGTGTCTGCACCTGCGCGCCTTGGAAGGTATTTTACCTATATATATGGCAGTCATCGGCACCCCGCATACCTACCTGCTCCCTGCTGACGAGAGGCAATTACCTCGAAACACGTGTCCAGGGATGGCATTATATTTCTATATACTCGTGGCGTAGGCGTACTCACCGTAGCCACTACACTATCCAGAATCCTTTGGGGTTATTTGCAGCATGACGAGCAGTGTCGCGACCCATTTACGTAAATTACTAATAGCTCATTCGAGCGACTTTGGCTGACGAGCCCGGTGTCTGCACCTGCGCGCCTTGGAAGGTATTTTACCTATATATATGGCAGTCATCGGCACCCCGCATACCTACCTGCTCCCTGCTGACGAGAGGCAATTACCTCGAAACACGTGTCCAGGGATGGCATTATATTTCTATATACTCGTGGCGTAGGCGTACTCACCGTAGCCACTACACTATCCAGAATCCTTTGGGGTTATTTGCAGCATGACGAGCAGTGTCGCGACCCATTTACGTAAATTACTAATAGCTCATTCGAGCGACTTTGGCTGACGAGCCCGGTGTCTGCACCTGCGCGCCTTGGAAGGTATTTTACCTATATATATGGCAGTCATCGGCACCCCGCATACCTACCTGCTCCCTGCTGACGAGAGGCAATTACCTCGAAACACGTGTCCAGGGATGGCATTATATTTCTATATACTCGTGGCGTAGGCGTACTCACCGTAGCCACTACACTATCCAGAATCCTTTGGGGTTATTTGCAGCATGACGAGCAGTGTCGCGACCCATTTACGTAAATTACTAATAGCTCATTCGAGCGACTTTGGCTGACGAGCCCGGTGTCTGCACCTGCGCGCCTTGGAAGGTATTTTACCTATATATATGGCAGTCATCGGCACCCCGCATACCTACCTGCTCCCTGCTGACGAGAGGCAATTACCTCGAAACACGTGTCCAGGGATGGCATTATATTTCTATATACTCGTGGCGTAGGCGTACTCACCGTAGCCACTACACTATCCAGAATCCTTTGGGGTTATTTGCAGCATGACGAGCAGTGTCGCGACCCATTTACGTAAATTACTAATAGCTCATTCGAGCGACTTTGGCTGACGAGCCCGGTGTCTGCACCTGCGCGCCTTGGAAGGTATTTTACCTATATATATGGCAGTCATCGGCACCCCGCATACCTACCTGCTCCCTGCTGACGAGAGGCAATTACCTCGAAACACGTGTCCAGGGATGGCATTATATTTCTATATACTCGTGGCGTAGGCGTACTCACCGTAGCCACTACACTATCCAGAATCCTTTGGGGTTATTTGCAGCATGACGAGCAGTGTCGCGACCCATTTACGTAAATTACTAATAGCTCATTCGAGCGACTTTGGCTGACGAGCCCGGTGTCTGCACCTGCGCGCCTTGGAAGGTATTTTACCTATATATATGGCAGTCATCGGCACCCCGCATACCTACCTGCTCCCTGCTGACGAGAGGCAATTACCTCGAAACACGTGTCCAGGGATGGCATTATATTTCTATATACTCGTGGCGTAGGCGTACTCACCGTAGCCACTACACTATCCAGAATCCTTTGGGGTTATTTGCAGCATGACGAGCAGTGTCGCGACCCATTTACGTAAATTACTAATAGCTCATTCGAGCGACTTTGGCTGACGAGCCCGGTGTCTGCACCTGCGCGCCTTGGAAGGTATTTTACCTATATATATGGCAGTCATCGGCACCCCGCATACCTACCTGCTCCCTGCTGACGAGAGGCAATTACCTCGAAACACGTGTCCAGGGATGGCATTATATTTCTATATACTCGTGGCGTAGGCGTACTCACCGTAGCCACTACACTATCCAGAATCCTTTGGGGTTATTTGCAGCATGACGAGCAGTGTCGCGACCCATTTACGTAAATTACTAATAGCTCATTCGAGCGACTTTGGCTGACGAGCCCGGTGTCTGCACCTGCGCGCCTTGGAAGGTATTTTACCTATATATATGGCAGTCATCGGCACCCCGCATACCTACCTGCTCCCTGCTGACGAGAGGCAATTACCTCGAAACACGTGTCCAGGGATGGCATTATATTTCTATATACTCGTGGCGTAGGCGTACTCACCGTAGCCACTACACTATCCAGAATCCTTTGGGGTTATTTGCAGCATGACGAGCAGTGTCGCGACCCATTTACGTAAATTACTAATAGCTCATTCGAGCGACTTTGGCTGACGAGCCCGGTGTCTGCACCTGCGCGCCTTGGAAGGTATTTTACCTATATATATGGCAGTCATCGGCACCCCGCATACCTACCTGCTCCCTGCTGACGAGAGGCAATTACCTCGAAACACGTGTCCAGGGATGGCATTATATTTCTATATACTCGTGGCGTAGGCGTACTCACCGTAGCCACTACACTATCCAGAATCCTTTGGGGTTATTTGCAGCATGACGAGCAGTGTCGCGACCCATTTACGTAAATTACATATGTCATCAGTGATGTAATATCTGACGTCATCAGCAGAGGATTGCGGTCGCGTGAGTTATAGTTGCCTGCACTAACTATAACGGGGGAATTTCATTGGTTTTTTACGAGTGAAATGTCCAGCTAACTATAACATGTGTGAAACCTATGGTTTTTTAAGTGAATTTGCAAGGTTTTTTAAATGCTAATTCGTAACTATAACGTGTGTGAAACCTATGTTTTTTTCAGTGAATTTGTACGTTTTTTTAAATGCTAAGTGATGTATTTATAAAAAAAAAATTTTCAGGTTTTTCACCGTGCGCGCACGGTGCGCATAGCGCACGGTGCGCGCGCTGTGAGTGCTCGGTGCGTGCCGTGCGCGCGCGGTGCGTGCACCTCGCGATTTAAAAAAAAATATATATTGTTTTTTTCTCCCTTGGGGGTCCTTCTGTGACCCCCTGACCAAGGCTAGGGGGTCAGGAACTGTCCACTCTGCCCCCTTTTCACGTTCTCCACCTTTTTTTTTACCCCCTCAGACTGCGAGAGACAAAATGGCGGCCGACACTTCCTGGTTTCGACCGATTCGAATGTTTACCGACATCTAACAACCAATCAGAATTGCGCTCGCTCATGGCAGGGTGCGCGCACAGTGCGCGCGTATAGATATTGATATGCTTTTAAATGCTATTTTCTCAGGAAATACTGAACAGATTTACACCAGACCTTCAAAAGGCACTTCCTTGACCTTATGGCTACCTCTCTGCCAAATTTCACGTAATTCTGTTCAGCCGTTCGGGCTGTAGCTGCGACTAAAGGTCCTATGGAAAAATGCATGGGGAAAACGCGTTTTGGGACCCCCCTTTTTCTCGGCCTCCGCTTGACGAATCACCCCGAGACTTTCAGGGTAGGAGCTGAACGGAGCGCCCCATTTGTTTTGGAAAATTTCGCGAGGATTCGTCAACCGGCGCCAAAGTTATTCAAAATAGAATTTTGAGATTTCTTATGGAAACTAGGTTGTAACTATAACTATCTACTGGCGACCGCCAGTAGATAATTAAACATATAAATATATTATATATATATATATATTATATATATATATATATATATATGTATATATATATATATATATATATATATACATATAGATATGCACTTAAAAAACCATAGGTTTCACACATGTTATAGTTAGGTGGATATTTCACTTGTAAAAAACCAATGAAATTCCCCCGTTATAGTTACTTCAGATAACTATAACTCGCGCGCCCGCAATCCTCTGCTCATGACGTCACATATTACATCACTCATGACATGGTCAGTGGCATCACTCTTGACATCACTGATGACATCATCCTTGTGATAGAGTGGCGGTCGCGTGAGTTATAGTTATCTGAAGTAACTATAACGGGGGAATTTCATTGTTTTTTTACGAGTGAAATATCCACCTAACTATAACATGTGTGAAACCTATGTTTTTTTAAGTGAATTTGCAAGGTTTTTTAAATGCTAATTCCTAACTATAACGTGTGTAAAACCTATGGTTTTTTCAGTGAATTTGTATGGTTTTTTAAATGCTAAGTTATGTATCTATTTTTTTTTAATTGTTTTTCACCGTGTGCGCACGCCCGCGATTTTTTGTAAAAAAAATTTAAATGTTTTTTTCTGCCTTCGGGGTCCTTCAGGGACCCCCTGACAAAGGCTAGGGTACAGGAACTCTCTACCCTGCCCCCTTTTCACGTTCGCCACCTTCCTTTTCCACTCTCGCACTGAAAACAAACAAAATGGCGGCCGACACATCCTGATTTTGACCGATTCGAACGTTGACTGACATGTAACAAACAATCAGAATTACGCTCGCGCACGTTAGGGTGCACGCACGGTGCACGGCTATAGATATGTATGTGCTTTTAAATGCAATTTTCTCTGGAAATACTGAACAGATAAACTCCATATATGCAAAAGGCACTTCCCTGAGGACTACCTCTCTGCCAAATTTAAAGTAATTCTGTTCAGCCATTCGGGCTGTACCTTCGACTAAAGGTCCTATGGGAAAATGCATGGGGAAAACGCGTTTTGGGACCCCCCTTTTTTCTCGGCCCCCGCTTGACGAATCCCCCCGAGACTTTCAGGGTAGGAGCTGAGCGGAGTGCCCCATTAGTTTTGAAAATTCCGCGAAGATTCGTCAACCGGCGCCAAAGTTATTCAAAATAGAATTTTCAGATTTCCTATGGAAACACGGTCCTAACTATAACCGCCAGTAGATAATATATATATATATTTCATGGACTCGTAATGCCAGCGCTTTTTTACTAATAAAGCCACTTTGCTACACCCCGGAGCTGTCCCGCACTCTTTCTTATTGAGAGGGAGTATTGGTTTGATGTTTTACCAGCGTGCAGGTTGCTGGTGTAGCGGGACGCCCTCTCGTTCAGGAGCTACGCGGAGTGCCTGCAGCTTTGGTCGTCGCATGAAACTGCAATGCGTCGCCCCCCGGGTATAGCAGATTTCCACTTGGAGGTTATCGTTACCTGGGGAGAGAGGAGGCGAGATTGAACTGCCCGATAAGGGGTGCAAAAAGTGGCTTGAGCTTCCGGACAACTGCGGTGGTGTGAGGTTCATCAGCCACACAGTGGGACATCACATGGTGTTGTGCAACACCCCATCACTGTATGGGATTGCTCTGAGGACTCCACCTACCAGCATGCAGTGGACTGGGAGGAGCAGCGCGAGGTGCCGCCGTATCATCGAGGCGGAAGGAGGGGCAAGTGATCAGCTGACTGGATGTGGTCGCCATTTAAAGATCGTACGAGCTGACCCCCAGAGATGGAATGAGAACATGAAAACGGGCACTGAGGAAAGCTAATGAGGGCTGAAACACGTCTGCCAGCGTTTCATGGACTCGTAATGCCAGCGCTTTTTTACTAATAAAGCCACTTTGCTACACCCCGGAGCTGTCCCGCACTCTTTCTTATTGAGAGGGAGTATTGGTTTGATGTTTTACCAGCGTGCAGGTTGCTGGTGTAGCGGGACGCCCTCTCGTTCAGGAGCTACGCGGAGTGCCTGCAGCTTTGGTCGTTGCATGAAACTGCAACGCGTCGCCCCCCCGGGTATAGCAGATTTCCACTTGGAGGTTATCGTTACCTGGGGAGAGAGGAGGCGAGATTGAACTGCCCGATAAGGGGTGCAAAAAGTGGCTTGAGTTTCCGGACAACTGCGGTGGTGTGAGGTTTATCAGCCACACAGTGGGACATCACATGGTGTTTTGCAACACCCCATCACTGTATGGGATTGCTCTGAGGACTCCACCTACCAGCATGCAGTGGACTGGGAGGAGCAGCGCGAGGTGCCGCCGTGTCATCGAGGCGGAAGGAGGGGCAAGTGATCAGCTGACTGGATGTGGTCGCCATTTAAAGATCGTACGAGCTGACCCCCAGAGATGGAATGAGAACATGAAAACGGGCACTGAGGAAAGCTAATAAGGGCTGAAACGCGTCTGCCAGCGTTTCATGGACTCGTAATGCCAGCGCTATTTTACTAATAAAGCCACTTTGCTACACCCCGGAGCTGTCCCGCACTCTTTCTTATTGAGAGGGAGTATTGGTTTGATTGATATATATATATATATATATATATATATATATTCACTGAAAAAACCATAGGTTTCAGGGGTGTTATAGTTAGCTGGACTTTTCACTTGTACAAAACCATTGAAATTCCCCCGTTATAGTTAGTTCAGCTAACTATAACTCGCGCGCCCGCAATGCACTGCTGATGATGTCACATATTACATCACTCATGACATGGTCAGTGACATCACTCATGACATCACTGATGACATCTCAAATGACATCACTGATGACATCACTGATGACATCATCCAGTGAATGTGTGTTATTCTGAAAATTAAATATGTTTTATATATGTATATCTCAAGGTCGATGGAAGAATAAATGGGTATATAAGTGTCTAAATGGATGATTTGTTTTTGAAAAATTGATTGTGTAACTGACTGATTAAGTGTATCATAGTGAATACATGGCTTAGTGAGTAATGTTTAAATATGTAAATATCTGTATCAGTCTCTCACTTTGTGTATAAGTGGCTGCATGGGTTGGTGAGTAGCTACATGGGTGTCTATATAGGTTATTAGTTGGTTTTTTGAGTATCAGTCTGAGTGTCTGCATGGTTCGGTGGGGGTATTACGTAGTGCATAGGTGCATGAATGAGTGACTCACTGTTTGTATGTGTTGAACACAGTATGTGTGCAGGACTGTATGGGTGGATGAGTGTGTGTATGGGTGTGTTAGTGAGTGAATGACTGTCTCAATAGTGTCTTTATGAGTAACTACATATGTTTTAAACTAGTATATGTGACTATTGGTGTATATATGTGAGTATATGTGAGAGTGAGAGATTGAAAGAGTTCCTGTATGAATAAGTATGTGTTTCTATAAGTGATTGTTTAAAAGACTAAGTATGTGTAAGTTTCCGTAGAAGTAAGTGTGGTGGTGTGTGTATAACTGTATATGCAAGTAAATGTATGTTTGATTCTTTATTAGCATGAGTGACTATGTGTGTGAGTAACTATGGATGAGTGGCATTGTGTAACAGGATGTATAGGTGTATGAGTACATATGATGAGTGAGTACATGTATGAGTGACTGTATTGGACTGTTGGTGAATGAGTGGATGTGTATGTGGATCTTAGAATTACTGAAGAGGTTGTTGTAACTGGTATTGGTATGTCCATTGTTTTGAAAATTTTAGTCTCTATTTTTGAATGTGTGTATCAAAGGTTATATTAGGGTGAGAGGAGGTCTGCCACTCTATCACAAGGATGATGTCATCAGTGATGTCATCAGTGATGTCATTTGAGATGTCATCAGTGATGTCATGAGTGATGTCACTGACCATGTCATGAGTGATGTAATATGTGACGTCATCAGCAGTGCATTGCGGGCGCGCGAGTTATAGTTAGCTGAACTAACTATAACGGGGGAATTTCAATGGTTTTGTACAAGTGAAAAGTCCAGCTAACTATAACACCCCTGAAACCTATGGTTTTTTCAGTGAATTTCTGAGGTTTTTTAAATGCTAATTCCTAACTATAACGTGCCTGAAACCTATGGTTTTTTCTGTTAATTTCAAAGGTTTTTTAAATGCTAATTTCTAACTATGCCTACAGAGATAGGACATGTGAAGAAAGAAGAAAAAATGCACAGAAAGAAACAAAAGAAGTGCAGAAAGAAGCAACAGAAGTCCTCAAATACGAAGATAAGTGCAGGAAGAAGGATAACGTGCAGAAAGCACAAAAAGAAGAGCAGAAAGAAGCCTTGTTGCAAAATCATCCTGTACCCTCAACTTTTTCAGACGGATACTGGTGGTAACTGAGTCTGACTAACCAGTCCTAGAGCCAGTGCTATGTTAAAAGACACTTAGAATACAGTGAAAACACCTACACACACTAGGGAACATTATGCGTTGGGGTCCCCCTGTGATTAGCCTTACCTCCTCTATAAGCCCCTAGTATATAATAGGGCATGGGGATTAAAACTACCTCTTAAAACAGGCCACAGGGCGTTTTTGCACACGTTAACTCAGGCCCCGTCCCCTCCTTTCACCATTGTGTAAACACGCCCTGTGTCCGTTTTTAGTTGGGAGATTAAGTTCATTTGAGTCCTGAGGGTCCCTAGGGTCCAACTAGCCCACTAGGTACCTCCAGTAAGTGCCACAGAGCTGCGTTGCAGAGAGGTGTAAAAAGTGGCACGGCCTGGACCACCTCTCTGCAATGCAGCTCAGTGGCGCTTACTGGAAGCACTTGGTGGGCTAGTTAGCCCCCAGGGGCCCTCAGTATTGAAGGGAAATTATATCCCCAATTTAAAACGTGCCATGGTGCGTGTTTGCACACGTCACCTCAGGCCCCGTCCCCTCCCTTCACCACTGTGTAAACGCGCCCTGTGGCTGTTCTAAGTTGAGAGATTAAGTCCCCTTGAATCCTAAGGGTCCCTAGGGTCACACTAGACCACTAGGTACCTCCAGTAAGCGCCACAGAGCTGCGTTGCAGAGAGGTGTAAAAAGGGGCTTGGCCTCAGAACACCTGTCTGCAGCGCAGCTCCCTGGCGCATACTGGAGATGCCTGTTGGGGGCGCGTTTGCAGAGTGCTGCATGGAGGGGGCATGGCCTCCGGCACGATGCCAGTCTTTTATTTATTTTATTTTTTTAAGAAGGGGGGCTGTGTGGTTCCCCTTCTTATTCTAATTTATTGGCCCTGATGACCCCATCCCCCAGGGCCTGTCTCCTAATTATATTTTTTTGACCCCAATCCCCAGGGCCGCCCACTGTTTTTTATTATTTTTAAAAAATATATATTTATAGACACACCTAGGACATGCTGGACAAACCGTACGTACCTATCACCATGACGATTTGCGTGATATTCATTAAAAGGCGACTATGCATGCAATTAATCCACGTGGAATGTATTTACACCACTAGTGAAGCTCTGACATGTCTGATGCTCTACCGTGCCTAATCCCGGTAGACACCCTTGTCGTTTATTTATACAAACATGGGTAGCTATTGACGGGCACATTTAATACACATGCACACCAAGCTATTCAAAGGGGATTCGACAAAAATTCGACCAAAACTATGCAAGAAACCCCCTTCACAGTTAATAAAACACACATCCACTGCCGGATGTGTAATACTTTTTATTTTACTCTCTGGAAAGGGGACGAACATCACTTGCGAGTCACAGCGCGCTCCTGACAGAGCCCAATGCTGTGTTACACCCACCATTGCCTGCCGAGTGCCACACACCTCTGTATTGTATTCCACTAGCTAGTGCATATGCTATGACACTCTCTAGCCCATGTGCACTGTAACACCACCCCGTGAAAATGTCATGCCACACTTGTCTTCGCACGGGTTATATTGCCCCATCTAACGTGCCTTCCTCGATGCCTATGTTATAACGCACAGTGCTATGCCATACATATTACAATTTGGGATCCATATCTTTGTCACAGTGCATATGCAACGTTACACTCCCCAGCACATATTTTATATTACAACTTTAGAGACTAGTTAGGTTACACAACACTGCCCTGTGCATATTACACTCCAAGGCGCATATCGCATAGCACACGCTAGTGCCTGTGCTATCTCGCGCTCTCCAATGAATCTGTCATTGCGCACAATGTATTGCATATTATATTTCACGCCTGGTTCATCTTATATCACACTTTTTGGTGCATAGTTTATACCATACACTATATCTAGTTTTCATTTTCAATCGTGCTCTCAGGACTATGTTCTATATAACACTGTGTTCACCTACCCTTTTCACGGGCATTACATTTTGCGATAGGGGGTGGAGGGTCAGGGGGTGTTTTTGCCAAGTGAGCCCGGAGTCACAGTCACTAACGTCTTCTTCTTCCTGAATAAAAGTGAGATTATGCTGCATACTTGTTCATATTTTAAGTAGTTTGCACAGACAAAATGTTTTAAAAACAATAAAGTTTCTAATACCCGCCTTCTCTGAACAGTTAGCTTGCTGCCCCATCCCCCTCCTCCCTATCCTCTGTTGTGTGAATCCATGGACTAGCCTCCTCCCTCCTGCCATGCATGGTCTGATGTGCTGCCACTGCCCTCAATTTAGTATGATGTACCAGTCCACTCCTCCTGCCCTCCATTGCCCAATTCTATGCCCCATCATTGACCTCCTGCTTAAACTCTGTGCTTAGCTTGCTGCCCCTATTCTCCTTCCCCCTGCCCTCCGATGTCTTTGTGCATGCCCCTGCTCCATCCTTTTTGCCCACCATGTCCCATGGACCTGCCACTCCTATCTACTCTGAGTGTTCTGTTGAGCTGCCACTCCCCTCCCACCTGCCTAGCGTTGTCAGATGACTGTAACCTGTCCCTGCCACCTCCACCCTGCCTGTCCACATGCCATGCCTCTATCCTCTTCCTCCTGTCCTACATGGTCCATTGTACTGCCACACCCTTCTGCCCTCCCTGGTCTGTTGTGCTGCAACTGCTCCTCCTGCCTGCCCCGTGTGGTCTGTTGTGAGGCCCCTTCCCCTGAACTTTCTTGTCTGTGCACAGGTCCTGACCCTCCCTTCTATCCTCCATCGTCCTTTGTGCATGCCCCTGCACCCTCCTTCTTGCCCATCATAGCCATTGTGCTGCCACTAACCCTCCCACTTGCCATGCATGGTATTCTGTGCTGCCATGGCCCCTCCCACCTTCCCTGTGTGGTCAGTTAGCTGCCCCTGACCCCCTCCCACCTTCCCTCCATGGTCTGTGTGTATGCCATCACAGTCTCACTGTTGCTCTTCATGTTGTGTCTTGCTTCTAGTGCCCATCCTGCCTGACCTCCATGGCCATCTTGCTGCTCCTGCCCTGCCCCCTTGCCCCCAGCCCTCTGTTTACATGTGCAGACCCCTACTCCCTCCCTCCTGGCTTGTCTGTTCCATTGTAATGCCCCTGATCCGTCCCTCCTGCCCTTTATGGTCTGTTATGCTGCAGCCTTCTCTCCTGTCTGTCCATTATGGTCAGCTAGCTACCATTGCCTCTTGCCCCTCTGTTCTCTGTTGTCCATGTGCATGGTCCTGTCCCCTCCCTCTTGCTTTCTATGGATTGTTGTGCTGCACTCCCGTCCTGCATGCCCTGTGTGGTGTATTGTGCTGCTGCAAACCCTGATGCCTGCCCTGCAGGGTCAGTTTGGTGCACCTCTCCATGTCTCTCCTGTCCTCTGTTATCCAAGTCCATGTCCCTATCCCATTTCCTTCCATGATCCAATGTACCATACTTGCGAACATTTTGAACTTGGTAAGAGGGAGATTTTGAAAAAAAACTGGGGTATTGATTTTCCCCTTTGAGTTACATTGAAAAAGAGGATATTGTAGACAGGAGACAGATCAAATAAAGCCCATTTGAGCTTAAAAACATTGGACGTTTCCTGGCTGAATCGGGTCTGTTGGCATGTATGGTTGTACTACCATTGCCTCTTCCTTCTGCCCACAATGGTCTATTACATTGCCACAGCCTTGAAGGAGGGTAGATTTTGTATCACAGGGGGCCCCTGGCCCGTTCTGTCCACACCTGAAGTATGAGACCCTTGTCCTTGCCCTGCCAGCCGCATTTGTAGGCCGTATTAAATTGACCAGCGGGTCCTGTGTTGCTATATAATTATCCTGAGACATCCTTACCACTCAGCCAGCATAAAACCCCTGTGTAGGCCCTTCTGTTCAATATGTAGGCCTCTTTGTTAAATTGACCATAGCTCTGCAATTTTAGTGTATAGCAGTCTGAAGGCAGGTCTGCGAGGCCTTCTGCTCCAAACTAGTAGCCCCCACCCTACCCGAGTGCTCCGTGCTCGGTATCAAAGTTCAACATCCCCCTGAAGCTGTCGACATACATTAGGCTGCATCCTGGACTGGTACTTGCTTCCTGGGCAGGTTTCCCGCTTTTAAGGAAGTGGCAACCGCAGAGCGTCAAGTTAGGAGAACTGAGGAGATTTTATACATGAATATATTGAATTCCTGTACAATACCCATTATTTTCTGCTTGCTCTATGGAACTTACGATAAGCGATTGGCCTGAGAGACTGACCTTTTCACCCAGTCCATTGTCAGCATTAAGTGGGTAAATGACGAAATGTCTGGTAAAATCTGCAGACGAAGCTTTTGGGTAGCATACGTAGGTAGATGTAGCGTGCAAAGGAGCCCACAAAATGATATAAAAAGGGAGCACCCACAGATATCGACGGACAACCTCGCCGTCTGTATGTAGGTTAACAGGCTGTGCAGGTTTTCCCCAAGAACTGGGAGCTCTTGTCTTCCTTTGCTTAAAATGTCTTGCTCGGCTTTGCTTGAAGTATCTTATTCTATTTTACCTATATGAAATGTCATGTTATGTTTAACCATTGTTCTCTTTACTTTTGCATTTAAAAGATGTTGTATTGTAATTGCAGGAATGCTTGCTCTAAGAGTAAATGTGAGTGTCCCTAGGTAACATTTTCCTTGGTGTAACTTGTTTCTCATGATGCATTTATAGATGTGTTTTCTCTCTCTCTCTGTCAGTCCATTAATTGAGATACAGAGAATATCATGACAGCTGTATGATTATCTGGATTCTGTATTTTGTACTTTAGGTCTCTATTCTGCGGTTTCTTTGAAGTTGCATCTTCTCATTAAACTGCCATTGTATTCTGCCTCCAATTCCATGTCTCATATGTCTGTTTTCTTCATTTTTGGAGCAAGCGTTCCTAGGCACCCCGGCTCAAAATAAGGTGCCCCTTTTGTCCCTGACTCACTCTCCTGCTCAGTTCTGTGGTGGCTCCCGGGGCTCTGGGGACCGCCCCTAGCTTCCTTGACCCGTAATAGATCTTCCCTCCAACAGCCTCTCTTGCAAGTCCTGTATTGTTGGTTTGTTGCCCCTGCCCCCCTTTCCACTGCCCTCCATAGTCTGTTGTGCTTCCACGGCCCTTCCTGCCTGCTCAGTGTGGTTAAATTGTTGCCTTTGCACCCTCCTACCTGCCTTCAATTTTCAGAGTCCGTGCCCCTGGCCTCTGCCTCTCAACAGTATCCTAATGAACAACTAGATTGCTAACATTCTATATTTATTACAAAAGTGTGGAGCGCCTGACATCATCTTGATGTAATCAAAACTGTAATACCTAGAGCATTCCTTTAGAAATTACATATATGAGAGGGTCTTATTGGCATCAAAATTATGGTTAGTGCTCTAAAAGACTAAAATAAGGACATATTTTCTGAGTTTTCAAATAGCGACAAAGCACTTTTAAATTATTTGTTATCTTTATGTTTTTTTATCTAGTTGACAACTTGATTAAATGTTGCACTTAGGGGAGAGGATGTGGTGTTACTTCCAGAACTGCAGACTTTGCAACTGGGGAACCAGGTTGAAGTTTCTGCTTCAGCTCGACATTCTGTGATTCTGGTCAAATCACTTAGTCTCCCCATGTCTACAACCAAAATGAATTTGTTCTTGTGTGATGTAACCAATGCTCATGTAAAGCACTCCAATACCTGACAAGTCTGCACTATATAACACTGCAAAAACACAAAATAATAAGTGTTTTGCACACTTCTGTCATTGGGCTATATTTGGGCTATATCTGGGTGATTTTGGGCTACATTTGGGCTCTTTTGTCTCCGGTGGCCATCTTGGGAGATTTATTTGTTATGAAGTTTCCTAATTTCCTCATGTACTGCAGTCTCCTCAGTCGGAAATGCTTTCAGTTTTTTACTTTGATTCCATCATGAAGGTATTCAGATATGTCACACATTTGCCATGAATTCTGAATGTTAGCACTCTAGTTGCTCATTAGATCACTGTAGTAAAACTACTGCTCACCATGGAAGTCTGCTCCTGGTATTAAAAGTGCATGTTTCAGTCTGCATGTCAGAATTTTTTAATGAAATAGAAGAGGATTTGAGAAGTCACTCAAAATGTGCCCTCATTTTCTTTCTTCAGCATTAATCATAATTTCTATGGCAAAATGAACCCCCTCATTGTGTTCCTTTTTAAATTAAATGTTTTAAGTGTTACCAGTTTATTCCAATCAAGATGGCTTCAGGTGTGCCATACTTTTGTCATAATGAAGACAGTAAGTGCTCTAGTTGTTTTTAAGAACATTCTTGGACATTCTGTCATTGGGCTATACTTGGGCTACATCTGGGTGATATTTGGGCTACATTTGGGCTCTTTTGTCTCTGGTGGCCATCTTGGGAGACTTATTTGTTATGAAGTTTCCTAATTTCCTCATTTACTGCAGTCTCCTCAGTAGGAAATACTTTCAGTTTTTTACTTTGATTCCATCAAGAAGGCATTCGAATGTGTCACACATTTGCCATAAAATCAGAATGTTAGCACTCTTTTTGCTCATTAGATCACTGTAGTAAAGCTACTGCTCACCAGGGGAAACTGCTGCTGGTATTGAAAGTGCATGTTTCAGTCTGCATGCCAGGATTTGAGAAGTCACTCAAAATGTGCCCTAATTTTTCTTTATGCAGCACTAATCATACTTTTTATGGAAAAATGAACCACCTCATTTTGTTCCTTTTTAAATTAAATGTTTTAAGAGTTACCACTTTAATCCAAGCAAGATGGCTTCAGGTGTGCCATACATTTATCATAAGTAGGACGGTTAGCGCTCTAGTAGTTCTTTGGAACACTCTGGAAAGCTGCAGTAGAACACAAAGGAATCAACTGACAGTCTCTGCCCTTGTTGGATGTACATGTTTTACTGAGAATGTCAGACTTCATTCTCACATGACTGAGAAAGATAATGTGAATTTACAGAAAATAAGCTCTCAGTTTAGCTTATAGATCACCTTCCAAACCTCTGTGGTAAAAGCATGAGAAAATATTTTTCTCTCAATCATGATATCCCAGCAGAAGGCTTTTTCACATGGTGAAATCACCTTAGAACATACCACAATTCCTAAAATGAGTATGGTACCATCAACAAATGATTTATAATGTAACTAAAGTCTTAAAATCTTCTATTAACTGCAATGCTTTTTAATGAGGTGCTATCATGTATATTGGTCCCAAGATGGCTGCCAACACTTCTTGGATGAAGTGCTGACAGCCAATCAGATCTCAGGATGAGATGTGTGGTTAGGCTCCGCCCACATATATATATTGATTTAAATGCTATTTTCTCAGGAACTACTGAACAGATTTACACCAGACCTACAAAAGGCACTTCCTTGACCTGAGGACTACCTCTCTGCCAAATTTCAAGTAACTCTGTTCAGCCGTTCGGGCTGTAGCTGTGTCTAAAGGTCCTATGGAAAAATGCATGGGAAAAACGCGTTTTGGGACCCCCCTTTTTTCTCAGCCCCCGCTTGACGAATCCCCCCGAGACTTTCAGGGTAGGAGCGGAGCGTAGCGCCCCACCTATTTTGAAAATTTCGCGAGGATTCATCGACCGCCGCCAAAGTTATTCGAAATAGAATGTTGCGGATTTCCTATGGAAACAGGATCCTAACTATAACTATCTACTGGCGACCGCCAGTAGATAATATATATATATATATTCGTAGAAAAGTTTCTCCGCTAAACGCCGCACACCTGCACATTAGCGTCGGTGCCTGCCGTGGTAGCGGCAACCACAAAAATGAGTACAATTCAATCCACAGGTAGGAAAGAGGCTGCACACCGTCCAGGTGTTTTAAGGTGTATTTAATCGCTCACAAAACAACAACGCGTTTCAGCCGTGGGACGAAATTAATGCATTTCGACTTTAAAGTAATAATTTCTCCTATTCGATGTATTGTATCTTGTAAATATATTGTCTTATTACATCATTTCATTTTTCACATTTTGATATGATTTGAATATTTATGCACAAGTTCGTGTCTGGTTGGATGGGAGGGCTGGCACAGATATCGTTCTGTGGTTGTATTATTCCAGCTATTTTGTAATATGCTCATTTTGATCTGTGTAGATTCTTACGATAAAGGGCACTTGTCCGTTAAAATTTGGGTATTCACCCTCACTCGTCCCCATTTGGGATTATGGATTTGATTGTTTCACAGATTACATATGAGACACAATTTGGATATATCTATTATACAACAAACACATCCCTCCTCAAATCAGTCCTCTCTTCTCTTTGCACCACAATCATACACATTCATTTTTTCTAATTTTCAACAAACTTTATGTGTCCGCAATGCTGTTCTCGAATAGGAGAAATTATTACTTTCAAGTCGAAATGCATTAATTTCATCTCAATATTAGTTAGGACCTTAATTTGGATACAGTACATTCGATGAATGTAATTGTAAAGCAGATTTCCACATATGATTGTGTAGGACGGACTATATAGTCTTTTTTCTATTTCTATGCACTAGCAAGGGATAATAGCATTAACTGATTCTGCTCCTAATTTATTTGTATATACATATATATTTCCAGCAAAATCGAGAATTTATGTTTATGTTTAAATTCATGATTGATTGTGTTTCTGATTTAAGTACACATGAGATTTACGATGTATGCATTTCTTCTATGTCTATGATGACGTATTTTGCTTTAAATTCGGCAATGCGGAACCAACAGACAACTTGACAAAGGCCGTCCCACGGCTGAAACGCGTTGTTGTTTTGTGAGCGATTAAATACACCTTAAAACACCTGGACGGTGTGCCGCCTCTTTCCTACCTGTGGATTGAATTGTACTGTACTCATATATATATATATATATATATATATATATATATATATATATATATATATATATATATATATATATATATATATATATATATTCTATATATATATTTCTATACTATAGTACTACCTCCTATATATATTTCTCTAGTTCTATGGTACTACTTTCCATAATCATAAATGCTTTTGTGACTCAGCCCAATAGTTCAATGCTACACAAAGTAATGTCATTTAGAGTGGCATTGGCCCTATTACAACAGGTTTTTTTAAGAGCCCCTTGACAGGTTTTTTTCCGTGTACCCGATGTAAAGCATTCAAATATAGCAGCAAAGTAAAGATTATGAAGTCCCGGGAGTCAGAAAGAGGAACATGATCACTAAACTGCTCAACAGCAATTCTGAATTTGTGATATACTGTTTGGTGTGTCTGTGTGAGAAGAAATATGATGGCAGCACGAGGCATCGGGCTAAGAAACGGGTGTTCAAGCTTAAGCAGGTTATCACTAACAAGAATTCTGCTTATCTGGCAGCAAGCACTTTAAGACCATGAATAATAGTAACCAGAACCTTGTAATCAGGTACAAAGAGAGGAGAGAGTAGAGACAATATTTGCAAACTTAGGCAGCTGTAGTCTAAGGATATCATTGAGCTACAAACAAATACACCACTAGGCCTCAATAGCAATGAGGAGCTTTGGATACACGTAGGATGAGAATAGCCGGATGTTTAGCTATCTCAAGTAGGTCCTTCTCGTTTAAGTATTTTTTCTATTCAGTAGGAGCCTCCAAAAGTCCTGAGACAAGGATGGTCACTAACAGAATTAACTATTTAGATGCATAGGGTACACATAGTGTATTACCCGCTTATTGAAAGGCCCATCTAGGCCTTAATTGTCTTCCTTGATCTCATTGTCCTTCAATGAATGGCATGATTTATTTTGTAAAATCTGCTATCTTAAACATTTGTTATATCACAACAGGAAGGTTCTTGGCAATTCCCCTAGGGGGAACATTAAGGGAAGGTTACTGTCATTTTCATTTCATATTTTGGATGTACCAATTGTAAAGGTATTGTGCCCTATGTTGGATTCATGATTAGCCATATACCTTGTCTCTGTTGGAAGATTTTGTGAATTTTTAGTGAATTTATTTTGTGTGAATTCTTACAGGTTTTGTCAGGTTAAGATGACCTCCACAAATACATTTTTTGCACACAGGTGTCAATTTGAAATTGATGGATGTTGAGAGTGAGTACTATGGCACAAGCATGGTCCATCCAGGATGTTATAGTCGGAGCTTTCATCTGGAATAGCCGGATAGAATCCTAGAGACTTAAACTCACAAGTCCATCCAGGGTGTTACTGTGGTGTTTATTAAGATTATATATGCAATATATGACAATTGACAATGTAGGCGCTTGTGATTTATCATTATTATTTTGTATCCATTGCTGCATATTTTTCAGTCTTATACATATAAGTTAACAATATTGGTTAACAAATACAACACTTTTAGCATAAAATTAAATAATGTTGATTCTTGTAAAGCCCATTCAATTTTCAAGCTTATTTATTTTAAGTGCTTGGTTAATTTAAACTATTGCACCAAATGATAAACAAATGCATTTGTTAAAACGGAAAAATACCAAAATTAATTACAAATTTGATGTGTTGTTCAACAAGCATTTTCATCCACACCATCTTTGATTAGAAAACATTTTGAAAGTAAAAGCAACCCTAATATTACCAAGCAGCTAGTGCAACATAGGAAAAAACTGTGGAGTATAAACTGCCGCAATGTGAAGTTTAATAGTCACCTTATTGTTCTTTGTTTTTCACAAATTTTAATTGATTTTTAATCATCAGACTTAGAAAATATGCTACTTCCTACACAGGTAACAGTACAAGATGTTCATTACAATGCATACATTCCATGACAGGAATACGTGGTTCAATGCTACAGAACTTAATATCAAAACAAACCAAACATGATAGCAGATCATAAATACATCATGGGCTTTAATAAACACAGCATATTTGTTCCTGTGCAATCTAGTTGTGATGGGTAAATCCTGTGGTGCCCTATGTTTGACCACAAAAAATATTCAGCATACATTCATGTGTAATTTGGGGGCACCCCCTTCCTCCCTTATGGAAAAAGGAAACAACAAGCACCGAGTCCACCAGGCAAAATAGGAAGTATTGTTGTCAGACCAAATTAGCGCCACCCCAGTAGATCCCTGGGCATATGTCAGTGAGCCCTAAATGTACATCCCCATCGCCTGTCCTGGGGGGAAGTCTACGTGTCCTGTAATTTGTGGAACATGTTGTTCCACAAGCTGGTAATTGGAACCCTGCGGAGGCCCCTGACTTCCTCCCTGCGCAGCTGCTTCTACTCTGCTGCACTTGAGTGCTGCTGCACGCCAGTGTTGAAATTCTGGGAGTGTGGTGGCCTTCCAGTGCAGAGTAATAGCTCGACGAGTGATGAGCATTGCCAAATCTATGAAGTCGTTGGATACCTTTTGTGCCTTCTTCCTCTTAAATATCCCCATCATTGCCCTCTCTAAGGTATGGAGGTCGCAGTGGCAGTCAGCATGGTGAGTATATCTTTGACTCCAGACCAGAATGTCGCAGTATCGGGACACAACCAAAACATATGTATTAGCACCAAGCTAGGTGCCTGGCACCTTTGGACAAGAGAGGAGGACCTGAACATTCTATGTAGGGAGGTCAGAGTGAGGTATGTCCTGTGAAGAATGTTAAATTGAATATACTAGAATTTGGCATTACAGGACACTCTGCATGGGTAGTACATTCCCATTCCTTGGTCATCAGGCCTCAACTTATGTCTGTTTCCCATAGTCTGCAGATGGGCAGCAAGAGACGGTGGTTGTGTGGGCCAAAGCTTTGACAAACGAGGTTACCAGCTTCCAATCGGACCCCATAACATGCATGGCAACGGTCAACGGATGTTGCTCCAGTTTGTGTCCTTGATACTACACAGGTGTCTTATCTCTGCCATCAGTTCCCATGGGCCAGGAAATGGCCACCCGTAGGTCTTGATAGGTCCCCCACCGAAGACACTCCCACATCTCTCCAGGCCCCTAAACCACCCCCACCAACGCATGTGCGGTTCTGCATAAAGAAGCTTCAGTTAATAGCCAGACAGTATGGGATCATGTCTGGCATGAGCTTTAGGCCCTTTTAAAGCTCTGATAAGCCACTCTCACCAAACTGTTCGCCTCTGCGGGGGGCATTGCTCCAGAGAGCAACATAGATCCTGTCATTTCTCGTGCTTTGCGTGTTGGCAGTTTGCCCACTTCATCCAACTGCCGCTGGGCCAACCATCACACTGGCCACTGCAGCTGTGCTACTAAATAATATTGTTCAAAATTTGGCACACCGAGGCCACCCTTTTCCACCAGAATCTGCAGTCTATGAAGAGCCACCCATCTCCTGCCCTTATTCTAAATGAACCCTTTCAGCATGGGGTAGACTGCCACGAAAGTGGCGAGAGGCACGAACACTGTCAAGTTATGAAATAAATACAAGAGACGGGGGAGCTTTACCATTTTGGAAAGCAATATTCATCCTTGAGCAGTGAGTGGGAGAGTGCTCCAGAAAGCCATCTGTGGACGTAGGGAATATATTACCCTGGACATGTTCCCTTTAATGAGATCTGCCGTAGTATGGTAAATACGGATCCCCAAGCATCGGAAGACCTGAGGCTCCCACCTCACCACCTGGTCTTCCACTATGACCTCCTGTGCGGGGCAGTCCACGCAAAAGGGAAAAAATGCAGGATTTTTCCCAATTAACTACCAATCATGATGCCCTCCAGAATCACGCTAGAGTATCTCCTATTTCAGGAATCCCCCTACGGATGTCCTGAATGTACAGGAGCATGTCGTCAGCATACATTGACACTATATGGACTCCATTCTCCAGTGAGATACCCCAGGCATCACCTCTCTGCTAAAGCCTCTGCACCAGCGACTCCATAGCCAGGGCGAAAAGTAACGTGAGAGAGGGCAGCCCTGATGAGTGCCACCTGCTCACCATAAGAGAGGGTGACATGTATTTTCCAATCTTAATTCGGGTGGTCGGTTCGGTGTAGAAAAAAAAGCATAAGTAACTTTGCAGTCTCCCCTCAATACCCATTTTCGACAAAGTGGCCAACAGGTAGTTCCAGTCGATGGTATTGGATGCCTTCCTTAAATACAGCACTAAACATGCTGCAACGCCATCACCCTGAGCAGTCTCCTAATATCTAGTGTTGTGGATCTGTCTGGGATATAAACTGTTTTGGTCCTTGTGTATCAGGTGTGGCATATGTTCCTTTAGCCGGAGATTCACTATCTTGTTTAGGATGTTGTAGTCCATCCTTGGCATAGACAGTGGATGGTAGGACGTCAGCTCCACCGGGTGTTTGTCAGGTTTCACCAGTGATGCCAGCAGGGACTCGTGCATGAAATGCTGTAACCTCCCCTCCCTCTGGGCAGCTTGATAGACCTCCAACAACTTGGGGGCTAACAAAGGCTCATAGACCTTATAGAACTTGGCAGGAAAGCCTTCCAACTCCAGAGTTTTGAGTGTGGCTGTGCCCCTAATCACCCAACATATCTCCTGCACCACTAGTGGGGCATTTGCCTCAGTGCGCACTAGAGGGTCGAGTGCAGGCAGGTTTACACCAGCTAGGAAGTTTGTGATATCTGTCCGACGCTCCAATTTCCAGGTGCCATAAAACCCACAGTAATACGCTGTGAAGGCCTCGTAAATGTCCACCTAGCTAGTATGCTCCTGCTTCAGGAGGTCTCTAACCATCGTGATGGGATGGGATAGTGTCCCACTGGGAAGGAGCCAGGCCAAGAGTCACCCTACCTTATCTCCTTCTATGTGCATCTTAGCCTGGTATGCTTTGAAGTCAATGCATCAAAGTTGTTCTATTAGGTGTGCATGGTATAGTCACCTTATTGTTCAATACTGAAATTTCACAGCGTGAAGCTTTGAGCAAGTTGCTTTTCTGACGAGCTAGACAGCTGAGAAACGGGTTACCACAGACCCATTTAGTAATGGTTTGATCCACTTCAGGTGTATGCAGTGCCTCTCCCTGTCTTTGATGACCAGTGGCAATGCAAGAACAGACTTTTGCTAAAGGAAATCAAGGTTTCGGGTTCTGTCCGGAGGTGTTGCCATCTCTTTTGCAACTGACTTTTTTTTCAAGTCTTGTCAAATATTTAACCAGTCTGCAATTTAACTGGATGTAGGAATGATTGAAGCAGGATGTAACTGCCTGCCTGAGGCTGCATAGCCCCCGGATATTAAATGCAGGTTTTAAAAGGGTTTTCTGGTCCTCCAAGGATGATTCACAATGCAGATTTTATGTTCTATAGTTTCAGGGCATTGCCCGCATAGCCGACATACCTCTGTAGTGACAGGGCATTTCCATGGTGGCAGGTATAACCGGGGATGGCAGGCTACCCAGGTGAAATTTCATTAAGGATCTTTTGATCCAACTTTTAATGCCAGCACCCAAGTATGGTTGTGGTGCTAAGGTTTCAGAAGATGCAAATGTAAACCAGGCATGACAATTATCTTAATTAGGGAAAAACTGCTTATTGAGTCCCATTCTTGGTTTAGCTAAGCGTTGTTCGGGAGGAAAAAGCTGACTCCTAGTTGGGGAGTAGTCTCTGCTAGTAATTTTTTCCCAGAGGTGGCAATTCAGTATTCTTCTGTCCGCGTGATTTAATTTGTGGCAAAGCTTGATAAATCTTCTTTGACTTCCCAGGGTTTGTTTGGTAAGGCCAAATTCCAGATGTATTTGAGCTGGTGAAGAAAGGCATGGGAGTTGAAAAGACAACATGAAAAGCCTGATTACAAGTTTGTCCAAGTTGTTGTGTCTTGTGACTTAGCAATGATGGGACCCTTTTGGTTCCTGATGAACTCCATAGAACTGTGATGCAAGTGTTCGAAGTGGGGAATATAGATGATGTTTATAATGTTGAGTTTGCAGTTACACGCAGTGGAAAAAAGATGTGCAATGCCAAGCTATATGTGTGATGTATTTCTTCATGAGTACCCAGGTGGGGAGGACCCTACAACTGGTGATGAATTAGGAAATATGTAACCCAAAGATCAAAAGTGCTTTCCCAGAGAGTTTGCCATGATTCAGCAAACTGCTTGTGTGTGCCACTCGTTCCCCAGTCAAAGTGAAGATTTACGTTTGGTGTATGTGGAATCAAAGTGCCACTCCATCCAGAGTGGAGCGTTGACTAACGAAAGCCTCACTGAGTAGTTTATCCATCATTGGACAGAAATCTGCTGGTAAGACCGTGAAAGAGGTACCGTGCTACTATGCAACTCTAAGGGGCTGATTCCGATCCGGGTCGGAAAGCACTCCGAACGAGCTGGATCCGGAGTGTTTTCCGACTGAGCCGGACCCCTACAGTCCAACCGAGCGAGTACGATGCGCACGTATGCTGTCAGACTCGGTTCAGTCGGACTCCCATAGAAGTCAATGGGAGCCAGTTGTACGACGCGTACATGCGCTCCCATTGACTGAATGGGTACGTCTCGAACAAGTGCGCCCCCTACAGTGGGTACGTGTCGGTGCCATCTGCCCAGTACATGCCTGTGTTGGGGAGACCCATAGGTCTCCCCCTGTGTGTGAGTCATACCGCTGCGGGTGTCGGGGGGTCCGATGCGGACCCCCGAAGTCCGACTCCGGGAGCTTTTGCGAGCCAGACACTCCGGCTCGCACAGGCTGTCCGACACGTGCATCGTACTGGCTCGGTCGTGAAGCGCATCCATTGCACACCACGGTTAGCTTACGACTGAGACGTATGGAGCGGTTCGGACCCAGAAACGACTCGGTTGGTGAATTTCATGTAGCTCGCATCGTACTGGCTCGCACATATAGCTGTACGAGTCGGCCGTAAAACACGCGTACGGCTCGTAGTTTTTCCGGCCGGATCGCGTTCGGTGCCTTTTCGACCCGGATCGGAATCGGCCCCTAAGCTGTAAATCATACAGTACAATAACATTAATGTCAGTGATAGTTGAGTACAAAGAAATGCAAAAGACAGGATACAACAAATACAATGCAAAGAGGTCAGAAGGGTCAACAACCTGTGCAAGAGACAAAGCTGCTACTCCCCGCTAAAGAAGAAGATAGTGCCTCACTGCCAGAGAGTGGGCGTTACAACCCAGGTGGTAACACGCGGCTTGAGCTTGATGAAGGTGCCATTATACAGGACCGGACTGGCCGTAGCGGGCATCGGGCATTTCCCTTGTGGGCCGCCAGGGTGGGGGCCGATTTTGAGCTCCTGGGGGCCGTTTTTGTTACAGGGCCGTTTTTGCAGCATAGCTGCAAATTTGGCCCAGGTAACAAAATCGGCCAAAACCGGCCATGGCAAAGACCCCAGCCACCCCCCCCCAATCCCGCAGGGGGCCGGCCGAGCTCTTTGCCAGGGCTGGGTTTGGTTCCCAGTCTGGCCCTGCCAGTATAAGCAGGCTGCAGATGCTGCCAGAGCGAGCGCTGCTCTTGACAGCAGAAAGTTCCATGGGTCATGATACCACTGCATTTCTAAAACTACTGTCTCCCTTTGATACTGTCAAAAAGCAACATAATGGTGACAGATGAACTGCCTGGAAAGACACATTTAATGGTTTCATTAATGCACTGGAAGAAACACACAACAAAAAGATTGTCAAAAGCCTCAAAAATCTTGCAGGTTAAGAAGTAAAAGAGGTAATAAAGAAACTGCTGTGAACTGAAAAAGTCACATGCCATCAAATTAAAAAAGCATTACATCCCAAGTTCAATCCAATGGCAAATGCCGAATTACGAGAAACATATTTTCAGCCAGGAATGACAGGAATCTGGAAAAACAATTTCCACATTTGTTGAGAGACTTTAAACACTCATCAAACACAGTAAATTCAATGAATTTGATGATGAAGAAGCTATAACTCTTGGAGTTATCGACTGATGTCTGTCAGATTCATTCAGACTACGAATTCTGAATCAAACTCAAGTAAGTGGGTAAAATCACAAAAGTGGCATGCTCCATACCTTTATTATTGACAGTGGTGCATCAATAAGCATTATACCTGAGAAGAAATACAATGAACTATCTCCATTGCCCCATCTCACACTGTTGAAGACTTAAGTGATTACAGAGGCTGCAGTGATGCCATTAAAGAGTCAAGGATCATTCGTAGCAATCATAAAACACAAAAGTACAAACATCCATTAATGTATTTCAAGGTACTGTGTCAAGTGCCTGTTTACTCACTCTCCATACTGCTGCTTGTATAGGACTGATATCTGTGATCTACAGCAAGAATGCTCATCTGAAAACTGTAATTCAGGTTCCGTCATTGTTTCATGGAGAAGGAAAACTTAAGACCATAAAAGTAACCCTGAGTGGAGTACAAGCTATCCTGGCTGAAGAGGGGTGAAACCCCGAAACCGGTCCTAGGATGCTTGTTTCCAGTCCAGGGAGGACCTGGCTTGGCAATTCGGGCTGGACTGTTCCCATGAGGCACAGGGTCAAGACTGATTTGCATATGGCTGGGTTCAAACTGGAACGGCACAGTGAGCAAAAAAAACTATGGATTTAGGCCCGGATCTCTGTACTGGGGTGAATGTATGACATTGTTCTGCATTCTGTCCATCAACTGTTGTTTTTGTACTGATTGCTGGGCTGCAGAAGGGACTACCACTTTGTATTTTCCCTGATTGTGCTGGTCTGCCTGCCTGCTTTCCTGGACCTTTGTGCCCCAAGTGTTCTCCTAGGAGTGCAGCGCATTGTGAGTGCTATGAGACTGTTCCTGGCTTTTGCCTTTCCTGACTTTGTTAGTCCATATGGAGCGCTTTCGTTTTCATGCCTGGGTCCAATGGGGAGGCTCTGGGCAGCGGATTCTTCTAGCGAAATGCGTAGGGAGCACTTTTGTACCCCTGCGAAAGTCAGTGTGGCTGCAGCCGAGCCCTGCCCCGAGGAAAGGCCTGTTCTTTATACAGCACAGGCCCCACTTCTGAGGCCTGCCAAAGCTGTCTGCCTCGCCTTCAGGGGAGACCTCCGTAGATCTTGGGAAAGAACAGAAGGAATGGAAACCAGGTCGAAGTCAAAGAAGTAACAGATACTCATTTGTTTCTCTTGCCACGCGTCCCAGAGCACCAAGAACCCCAAAATGGAGAGTGGACTTAAGTAAATGAACTATCAGGATTCACGGGTAGAGCACCCCCAATTGCATGCAACCTACATGAGATGAGTAGATCAACATAGGCACCTGGCCATTGTGACTGTCGAGAGAGACTTAATGTCCTGAGGAGTAGAGTTCTGAATCCTGCAGATGAACGGCCTACCAAACCAGGGCACTCTTGTCCCTGCACCATCAGGATCGATGAGGAGACCTAGTGTAATTAAGCTGCAACATGAAACATTGGCAATCATACCTGACTTGGTACTCCCTCCCTTTACAGATACAGCAAAATAAGTGGTACTGCAGTAAACCTTTTGGATGATCTACTCTACCTCCTCCACACATTCAGTGATCAGACTGGGCTTGAAGTCTATATGGTCCTTGGAGTCTGCTTTCAAAAGCTCACACTACTTATTGGGTATCCAAGGCCACCTTTCATTCAATATATTTTTAAGGCTGAGAGTGCAGGTAAGTGTTGGTGTCTAACTAAATGACCACTGCAAGAACTCCTACTAAGGTTCTCACCCTGTAACATCAGTGGTCCAAATGATAAAGTGAAGAGGGGTTTAGTGCTGAGGGCTGGCATATACCACTCACCCAAAAGTCTCCTTCTATAGGAAACTCATCTGACTAGATCTCCTTATCCAATCCTGGCTCCCGCAGACTTGCTTCCCTACTTCTGGGGAACTAATCTTTTAATTTGTAGTCGGTCCGGAGGAACCCTCTAGGATACTGCATCATAGTTTGGGGTCATTGGAGGGTCAAATAGCAGCTTTCTAATTTTGTGTGCACATCTACCCCAGTATACAGTTACTCTATTTTGCTAGCATCTCTCTATAATACAGAACTAATCCCTAAAGTTTACAATATTTTTTTGACTCCCAGGACCAACATTAACACTGACTCCTTCAGGCGTAAAAACATAAGATAACGCTGTAATCATGTACATTATGCCTATTCACACAAATTAACAGGGAGTACTACTCTTTGCACTCACCCGGTGAAGCTGTCTTCCCTCCTCCTGAACAGGAGTTGGGCAGTGACTCTCCTCGACAGCTTGGCAGAAGTCACAATAGTACACCGAACTCTCCACTAATTTTTGGTAACAAAAACAATTGATAATTTTATTACGGTTGAAACCTTGGATATCCACATCTTCCATCACTTAGATATTCAAATTGAAGGTGACGTCAAGTGCACCATTAAAGCCATATTTTGGGACAACTTAACTGAATAGTTAGTTAAGTTGCATTTTTATGAAATATACAATTTATTTTAAAAAATAAACAATAATTTAAATGCTTTTATTATGTTTTAATTTATAATGTCAATGTATAATGAAGCCTTATAAGCAAGTTAAAAACGCAATTCCTATGGACTCTTTACACGATTTATATCATTGTGATGCATCATATATCATGATATATGTATATATATATATATATATATATATATATATATATATATATATATATATATATATATATATACACATACATAAAATTCACTAAAAAAACATATGTTTCAGGGGCGTTATAAATAGTTGCACATTTCACTCATACAAAACCATAGAAATTTAGCCGTTATAGTTAGTTGAGCTAACTATAACTCACGCCCCTGCAATGCACTGCGGATGATGTCACATATTACATCATTCATGACATGGTCAGTGACATCACTGATGACATCACTGATGACATCTCAAATGACATCACTGATGACATCATTCAGTGACTGTGTGTTTCTGTAAAGTTTAAATATGTTTTATAAATATATTGGACAAGGTATATTGAAGAATGAGTGGGTGTATAAGTGTGTGGATGGAGGATTTACTAGGTGCATGACTGACTGTATAAGCAAGTGATTTAATGTGTCTTACTGAATTCATGGGTTAGTGACTAAACTGTGTGAATATCTGTATCAGTCTGTCTATTGCTCTGCAAGCTGCTGCATTGGTTGATTAGTAGCTACATGAGTGTCTATATGGGTTATTGATTGGTTGCCTGAGTATTTGTATAGGTGCCTGAGTGTGTGGGTGGGTGGGTAGTGTGTGACTTTGTGCATAGATGTGTGAGTTCTTTATTCACTGGGTGTATGGGTTGAAGACTGCATGTGAAAACAGCTGTATGGGTGGGTGAGTGTGTGTATGGGTGTGTTGGTGAGTGAATGGATATCAAAGTGCTACATGTCCAAGTAACTAGATATATAAAACACAGTGCATGAGAGAGTTGGAGTATATAAATGACTATACGTGTGAGTCAGTGATTGTGAGAGTGCTGTATGGATGAGTGTGTACTTGCATCAGTGATTGTATAAGAGAGTAAGTATATGTTAGTATCAGTATGGATAAGTGAGGTTGTGTGTGTATAACTGTATAGCTGAGTAAAGTGAAGTGTGATTGATTCTTTGCATGACTGACTAGATGTGTGAGTAACTCTGGATGAGTGGCAGTGTGTGAGTGTTTGTATAGGTGTATGAGTGCCTATAATAGTGTTGTATTGATTAGGGGTGGGCGTAATTCGCATAAGGGACCTATGCGGAGAGGCACAGAGATGGAACCAATCTCCGCACTCTCTGCATAGCTCCGTTAAGTGCCGCCCACATCCTGCCCGCCTCCCGCCCGCAGTATTAAAAAACTTCAAAAAGCATTATAAATACAATTTTAAATAACCTTACCTTATTGGCGGCGTACCCGAGCTTCCATCCGTCTTCATCGCGTCTTCTTCTGGGAACTGCGCATGCACGGGCGGCCGCGCATCCACAGTTCCCAGAAGAAGACGCAATGGAGACGGATGGAAGCACGGGGATGCCGCCGGTAAGTTAAGGTTATTTAAAATTGTATTATAATGCTTTTTAAAGCGTTAATACTGCAGGCGAGAGGCGGGCAGCAGGCCAACTCCGTTACGTCCGAGTGTGCAGAGATTTGCCTTTGTTTCTCCGCCTACATTGCGGAAGGCGGAAGGGGCGATTCTCCGCACATTCCATGGGTGGAATGGAGTTGTCCGCCCACCTCTAGTATTGATGAGTCACTGCATGTATGAGTGACTGTATGGGTGAATGAGTGGATGTGTGTGCAGACCTAGGAATCAATGCGTGCATACGTAGTAACTGGTATTGGTGCCTCTATTGTTTTGAAAATGGTAGTCTGTATTTTAAAGTGGTTGTATCAAAGGTTTTATTAAGGGATGAGGAGGTGTATCAGATTTTCACGTGGATGATGTCATCAGTGATGTCATCGGTGATGTCACTGACCATGTCATGAATGATGTAATATGTGACATCATCAGCAGTGCATTGCGGGGGCGTGAGTTATAGTTAGCTCAACTAACAATAACGGCCACATTTCGATGGTTTTGTACGAGTGAAATGTGCAACTAACTATAATGTCCCTGAAACCTATGTTTTTTTTAGTGAATTTCAAAGGTTTTTTAAATGCTAATTTGTAACTATAACGTCCCTGAAACCTATGGTTTTTTCAGTGAATTTCAAAGGTTTTTAAAATGATAATTTGTAACTATAACGTCCCTGAAACCTATGGCTTTATTAGTGAATTTCAAAGGTTTTTTAAATGCTAATTTCTAATTATAATGTTCCTTAAACGTATGTTTTTTTGCAGTGATTTTAAATTATCATTCCATTCTCAACCTAGTGATGACAGCCGATATCCCCAGTTTTCAAGCAATAGCTTCCGTAAAAAAAAATAGCGACAAATCACAGCAACAACTAACGGTAATATTATGCAGAGTCGGCGTTACCGTGCAAAAATAACACAAAAACACCACTTCTTGATATTTTCAACGAACACCCAAATCTGGGGTGCTATCCAATAACAGGCAATAAGCTTTGTTAGTAGTAGGAATCTAACATTTGCTTTTTACTGGTGTAAACCACGACCACTACCTGCAGTGTGAAAGGGACCCCAGCCCAGAATCACATCTGAAGAACAACACATGTTATAAAGTTAGTGATCATGCAGCTCTGACAACCAAGAAGGCCACAACACCCACTGCCACCAGCCTCAGGATGTCCTCCCGGACCACCCTCCTCCCTACTACCACCGAGGCAACGTAGAACAGGACAGCGGACCTTCCAATAACGGCATGGTCCCTCAGCCACACAATACTTGAATGTTGGCAGATGTTACAACCAAGTATGTGTGAAGGACGCAAGTCACCCATCAATAATAATGCACACAATACCAAGTGTAGCGGTGATGTGCTGGACAGACCTCACTATGCAGAGCACAAACCTCTCCATGTGTACATATACTGCTGGTGCTTGAAGTTCTGTGCACAGTGGACGCAACCATGTTACCTCAGGCAGTGGAGAAGATTTCGGTAATATAGCTGTGTTGTCCCCTCCTGGAAGCTGAAGCGGAGTGGGCTGCTCCAACGTATGCCACTCCAGCATGAGAATAAATAGGCCGGAGCTCTGGGTGTGGTTCACTCTGCGAAGACCAAAGTGTCTGCCAGGGCAGCAGCCCTCACCCTACCATGAGGCATCCGCCATGACCGCCGGCCTCCTCGAAACAGGCCCTCTGCGAACCCAGCAGCACAACACCACAGACTTATGTCTGTACAGACTACTGCCTTCAATCTATACTGCGGACAGCAGGGCTCCCAATTCAGATTGAGTCGCGATTGCAGATGACTCAGTCCAGTACGCAAGACACATTCCTCCCAGTGTGGCCCCCAAGACCACGCATCATCGCAGAGTGTGCACATGCTGAGCGCCAAACGTACCACTAACTCAATGCACCAGAAGTCAACGCCACGGGGCCTTATTAAGGCAGAATTCATTAGACAAAAAACATTGCTCCCAGTGCGGCCCGCTCGGACCACGCATCATTGCAGGGTGCGCACACGCTGAGTGCTTCAGGTGCCATTAACTCACTGCACCATAAGTCATCGCCACGTAGCCTTATTAAAGCAGAATTCATTAGACAAAAGACATTGCTACCAATGCGGCTCACCCGGACCATGCATCATCGCAGGGTGCGCACACGCTGAGTGCTTCCAGTGCCACTAACTCAGTGCACCACTTATTATCGCTGTCTGCACACACACTAAATTGCCAATAACTGTACAGCACAACTCAACGCCACGTGGCTGTGGGCCCTTGCTGACCACTGCCTCCTGCCTACACTGCGGTCATCAGGGCTCACAATTAAAATTGAGTCTTCATTCATTAATTGCATAGTGCAGTAGGCAACTAAGTATAACGTCCCTCAAACCTACACAATTTCCTTTTAGTATGCTTGCTTCAAGAACTTCTTTTATATCAGTTATAGCTTTACTACAATGACCAAATTCAGCTTGCAAGTCGAAATGAACACTGAATGGCAGTCTACGCTGTGGACAGCAGAGCTCACAATTTTAATTCAGTTTTGATTTATTTATTGCAGAGTGAACTGTACTCTATGTCATTGGATTTTCTCACAAAAAGCATTCCTCCATGTCTATGCTGACTACTGCCTTCGATCTACACTGCGGATAGCAGGGCTCACAATTCACATCGAGTCGCAATTGCAGATGACGCAGTCCAGTAGGCAAGAGAGATTGCTCCCAGTGCGGCCCACCTGGACCACGCATCATCGCTAGCTGCGCACACGCTGAATGCTTCTAATGCCCCTATCACAGTGCAGCACAACTCATGGACCCTTTATGATACAATATTTTGTGTATAATTTCACATCTGGTGCCCCAAACATCAGTGTACCACAAGTCATGAATCCTTTAGGATAGAATCTTTTGTGTAAAGAGTGGGCGAGAGAGGAAGACAGAGAAAGAGAGAAAGAGTGAGAGAGAGAAAGAGAAAGAGTAAGATACAAGGAAAAGAGAGAGAGACCGTGTGAGAAAGAGGAAGAGAGAGAGAAAGAGTGAGAGAGAGGAAGGGAGAGAAAGAAAGAATGAGAGAGAGGAAGAGAAAGAGAGAAAGTTTGAGAGAGTGAAAGGGAGAGATGGAGAGGGAAAGGGAGTGTTGACACTGAAAAAAATCTTCGCAGCTCACCTTTGTGCCACCGGTGTGTCTCCAACCATGTGACGGGACATAGTGCTCCCTCAAGTTTAGTCATCTGAAAGACAGTATAGAATTAGGAATTGCAGAGTAGAGAGAAAGAGTGAGAGAAAGGGAGAGAGAGAACGAGTGAGAGTGAGGAAGAGAGAAAGAGAGAAAGTAAGAGAGAGAGGACAACAGAGAAAGAGAGAAAGACTGAGATACAAGGATGAGAGAAAGAGAGAAACAGTGTAATAGAGGAAGAGAAAGAGAAAGAGTGAGAGAGAGAGGAAGAGAGAGAGAAAGAAAGAATCAGAGAGAGGAAGAGACAGAAAAAGAGAGAAAGAGTGTGAGAGAGAGAAAGGAAGAGCTAGAGAGTGAGAGAGAAAGAGTGTGAGTGACAGAAAGGAAGAGATGGAGAGGGAGAGGGAGTGTTGACACTGTGGAGAAAATCCTCACAGCTCACCTTTCTGCCACCAGTGTGTCTCCAACCACATGCTGGGATATAGGGCAGCCCTCAAGCTTAGTCATCTGAATGATAGTATGGAATCAGTAATGGATGAGTACATACAATTGCGCATGCCTAAATCGCTGTCCCGCCTTTGTGTATCCAGGCTAGTGTACCCCTTCCACTTCCACTGCCCAGAGGTGTCTACCCGCTGCTGTACACCTAGGCTGCTGCACCCCATCCACTCCCACTGTCCATAGGTGTTTGCCCACCGCTGCGCATCCAGACTGCTGCACCCCATCCACTCCCACTGCCCAGAGGTATATGCCAGCCGCTGCGCACCCAGGCTGCTGCACCCCCATCCACTCCCACTGCCCGGAGGTGAATGCCCGCCGCTGCGCAAACAAGCCTCTCTGCTAGCCCTCCGCCACCGGCGTGTGTCGAAGAGGGTCCACCACGTGCCAAAGCAACCTCCTCACCCATTGTGTACACACGGCGAAGCTCACAATTCAGTGTTGATTGCAGGATGGACACGCATCATCGCAGGTCTGCTAGACAAAAAGCAAGATAAGATTGTGCATCAAAGGAGAGAGAAAGAGAGAGAGAGAAAGAAAGAGTGAGAGGAAGAAAGAGAGAGAGAAAAAGGAAGAAAGAGTGAGTGAGAGGAATACAGAGAGAAAGAGAGAAACAGTGAGAGTGAGAGGAAGAGAGAGAAAGAGAGAAAGAGTGAGAGAGACAAAAAGAGAGATAAAGAGTGAGAGAGAGGAAGAGAGAGAGAGACAAAGAGTGTGAGAAAGAGGAAGAGAGAGAGAGAAAGAGAGAAACAGTGCTACATGGCCCAGATTTTCATTGTAGTGATCTGCTGGTCACAGGTCTAGTTGTCAGTATGCCACAGCCACTCCCTCACAGCTGGTATACACCCACACCACACCAATCCAGCACAGGCATCACAGGACAAGTGACCCTACCAGTAAAAAAAGAACTTGAGGGAGCACTATGTCCCCTCACATGGTTGGAGACACACCGGTGGCACAAAGGTGAGCTGCGAAGATTTTTTTCAGTGTCAACACTCCCTTTCCCTCTCCATCTCTCCCTTTCACTCTCTCAAACTTTCTCTCTTTCTCTTCCTCTCTCTCATTCTTTCTTTCTCTCCCTTCCTCTCTCTCACTCTTTCTCTCTCTCTTCCTCTTTCTCACTCTGTCTCTCTCTCTTTTCCTTGTATCTTACTCTTTCTCTTTCTCTCTCTCACTCTTTCTCTCTTTCTCTGTCTTCCTCTCTCGCCCACTCTTTACACAAAAGATTATATCCTAAAGGATTCATGACTTGTGGTACACTGATGTTTGGGGCACCAGATGTGAAATTATACACAAAATATTGTATCATAAAGGGTCCATGAGTTGTGCTGCACTGTGATAGGGGCATTAGAAGCAGAGAGAAAGAGTTTCTCTCTCTCTCCCTCACTCTTTCTCTTTCTCCTTTGCTGGACGCATGACGCACCATCTTATCTTTCTTTTTGTCTTGCAGGCTGTGATTCACAAATGGTCCAGCGATAACACAACATCGCTGTAATTAGTTTTATTTCTTGTTGTTTTGTTTTAATAAAATCTTTTATATGTAATTCCATACATGACTAAGATTTTTATTTGTCCAAACTCACAAGCATCTTCTTATTAATAATTTTACAACATTACCCAATTTTTTACGTTCCAGATTCCCTTACGTGACTGTCACATTTGATGATTTTGGGGGGTGGGGGTGAGGGGGGATAGCAGACAAGGAGCTCCTGCTTGGGGATGTCGGAGCAGTGTTGGGTGTCCGACCTGCATGATCGTTGCCTCCATTGCATCAGTTCTCAGAGAATAACGAGCCAGCAGAAGAACTGCTAGCCAACTGGCAGGCTCATAGAGGGAGAACCGTGGCCCGTCAGATCGCAGAGGGAGAGCTGCGGGCCAGGTCGCAGAGGAACACCTGTGGTCCGACTAGTATAGGGAAAGGTGCGGGCCATCGCTTTCCAAAGGGATAGCTGTGGAACAGTGATGTGGGGAGAGGGAGCGTGAAGAACGTATCTCGCAGAGAGAGACCTGCAGTATATTTCCAGTCTTGGCTTCACAGATACAAGTGCAGGCCTGAGAACTCGCACCCGAAGAGCTGTGAGCCGACAAGTAGTTCTCAGAGGGAGACTTGCGCGCCCAAAAATGTTGTTGGAGGTATGCTGTTGATGGGGGAAAAGGGTGCGTTACCTGCTGATGTAGGGAGACGCAGCATGAAAGGGGTATCTCGCACAGACGGAGCTCCGGTATGTTAAATTGCCACCGGGACCATTCTTTTATATTTTCACTCGATGCGAGGCACAAGATGGCTGCTAACACTTCCTAGTTTGAAGTGTTAGCAGCCAATCAGAGGCAAGCTCGTGCTCGGGAGTTAGGCACTGTCCAGATATATATATCTTTTTTCCTTTAATAGCTCAAAAACTACTGAACGGATTTACACCATTTCAACAAAAGCGCGCTTTCTGGTCCAAGACCTTTCCCCCTGCCAAATTTGGCGTAATTCCGTTCAGCAGTTTGACCTGTAACCCTGTCTAAAGTATCCTATGGAAAATGCATTGAGAAAACACTTTTTCAGACCCCCCTTTTTTCTCAGCCCCCCTCTGACCAATCACCCTTTAATATGTCTTCGCAGATGGATGGCTCCAGTCGTGGGTGCAAATATCTCGCAATAAGCTTGCTTTCAATCAACAACCAACCTTGTACGTCCTCAATACACCCCTAAACTTTCAAGATACGAGCTGATCAAAAAAGAGAAACATTTTAGAAAATTTCGTAAAGATGCCAAAGTTATATGCACATGGAGAGCTCCAGAAGAGGGGCAGCGCAACCCCCCTCCCAACATGAGTGGAGCCCAGGGGCTGCAGCGACCCCAGCAGGCCCCAGTAGCCCCAGCGAGCCCCCACTTTTATTTTTTAAGAAGTTCCCCGGGACCTAGCCCATCCGGGGGTCTAATTAATATAAAATGCAGGAACCTGCGACTCCTTCGCGAATTGCGCCGATTTTTTTGGGCCCTGGGGTCCTTCTGGGACCACCTGAGCAGGCCTAGGGGGTCAGGGTGTTTCTACCCTGCCCCCTTCTCTTGTTTTATACCTTTGTTTCTCTTTTTTCTGGTGACTCGCTTCTACCGAGCCACAAGATGGCTGCCAACACTTCCTGGTTTGGAGTGTTGACAGCCAATCAGAGTGAAGCTCGTACACAGGACTTAGGCTCCGCCCAGATATCGACACTTTTATTTTTCTAATCTCTCAGCAACTACTGAACTGATTTACACACCTACCTTTTTGCCAAATTTGGGGTAATTCCGCTCAGTAGTTTCAGCTCTAGCCTTACACAAAGTTTCCTATGGAAAATTGATTTTTTGACTCTTATTTTTTGAATTTCTCAAAAACTACTGAACGGATTTACACCATTTAAAAAAAAGGTTGCTTTCTGAACCAAGCTCTACCTATCTACCAAATTTGGGGTAATTCCCTTCAGCAGTTCGGGCTGTAGCTCGTCGCAAATTTTCCTATGGAAATGAACTTGGGTAAAACGCGTTTTGGGACCCCCTTTTTCTCAGCCCCCGCTGGATGAATCACCCCCAAACTTTTAGGATAGGAGCTGACCTGGATAGACTTTTTTGGGGGAGAATTTTGCAAAGATTCGTGAAACGACGCCAAAGTTATTATCAAATCAAAAAATGCTTTTCCTATCAAGAGATATGCAAGTATAGTTAACACTAACATCCAAGTCTGGCTAAGATATATTGATGATCTTTTTATCATCTGGCAGGGGACCCGGCCAGAGGCAGAAAGATTCATCAAAGACCTCAATTCCAATAACCTGAATCTAGAGTTCAAGGCAAATATAAGTGATCAGGTGGTCGAATTCTTAGATGTGCAGGTCTATATTAAAAATGGAGAAATTGCCACAAGACTATATCGTAAGAAAACTGCTGGAAATGCAATTCTGCATGCTACCAGCGCTCACCCTCAACATCTTGTACAAAGTATACCATATGGTGAGATGCTCAGGTTAAAATGCATAAGCAGTAATGATGAAGACCTACAGATTGCTCAGGCGGCAAGTCAAAAACGATTTCTTGAGAGAGGATACTCCAAGAAAACAATAGCTAAAGCCATAAAAAGAAGCAATAAAGTCAGCAGAGAAAGCCTTCTAACCACACAGACAAGGGCCAACACTATCAAGGTTATGACTAACCAACAAGAATCTACGCAAACTACAGAAACGTTTAGATTCATAATTGGTTATAGCAAACAAGCTAAATTTATCAATAAC
Source organism: Triturus cristatus (assembly GCF_964204655.1). Classification (NCBI taxonomy): domain Eukaryota; kingdom Metazoa; phylum Chordata; class Amphibia; order Caudata; family Salamandridae; genus Triturus; species Triturus cristatus. Next base: position 1,116,685,866 of record NC_140590.1, read on the forward strand.
ATCATCAAGAAAAATTGGCCCCTGGTTTTGAGTGATCCTATTATAGGCCATTCATTACCAAGTAGACCAGAAATAACATATAGCAAAGGGCCTTCGATGAGGGCCGAATTGGTCCACAATGACCCATGGGATTGTAAAAAAACTGCCTGGTTAAATCAAAGAAAGGGTTTTTTCAAATGTACATCATGCAAAGCATGTCAACATGGGGTGAATAAATCTTCCTATAAAACACCTTTCAGTGATAAAGAAATATCTATATACAGAAATTTGACATGCAAGACGGAATATGCAATTTATGTGCTGGAGGGTCCGTGTGGCCTACAATATGTTGGAAGCACGGTTCTCCAGGGCCACAAAAGGATACTCCAGCACATAAGAGCCATAAAAAACAAAGATCAGACTTACCCTGTGGCACGCCATTTTGAAGAGTCACGTAATGGTGACTCAAATGGTCTAAAATATTTTCTAATTTATTGCGTACCTCATAATAAAAAAGGGGGCAATAGAGAAAAAGCCCTTAGGAAGTTAGAAACCAGGTATATTTTAGAATTAGACAGCAAACAACCAGCGGGTCTTAACGGAACGGAGGAGCTCTATACTTGCCTAAAACAAAATGTTATATAATTAATGAGTCTTAAACTATTTCAAATCAGTAATTTAATATCAGTACAAAGAAATTTTAAAATACCAAGATTTATGTAACTACCTCTCTTTTCTCCCTTTTATCACAGTCGTTTTTATGGGTTTTTAGTTTCTGTTTTATGGTTTACACGCACATAAAAATATATAGTCACAATTAAACGGACACATGCAACTTAATAAAAATATCGCAAACAATAAAATTAGGAGATTAAGATTCTGGGCATTAAAATCATGAGCACTATCAGGCAACATCAACCCAATAATATGACCTGTTGACATAGCCATATTTGCACATACTTTATCCTATTAAGGAAGAAAAATATATATATATATCAATTAGTGCAAAAACGATTCTTTGTCATGAATCGGATCACAATCTAATGCTGGAATTGTGACATTGTATTTCATGTATTTATCAATTTATTTATTGTATTGCAGTCAATTGTGGTTTTATATATTTATATATTTATTAGCATAGATGATTTTATTATATTCAGTATTTATTATAATCAGTATTGTGGTTTTAAATATGTGCCTATTTGCAAGTAATTTTACTATGTCTATTGCTATTCTAGTTGCGATACACTTAGATTTGTTTAGCACCTGTCACTTTAAAAAAGAAAAAAACACACCAGGTGAAAAAAATGGTTTAAAAGCCCTGCACTGACTGTGTATCGCGGCATGTGATCAAGGGCCTTTGGGCTCTAAACGCGTCATGGCTGTGCTTTGTTGGAGCAGACAACAAAATAAAACTTACAGCACCAGATCGTGGTCCGAGCTCCTGTCTTCAGCGGTGAGGCGAGTGCCAGAAAGGAGTTGCAGATATATATATATTCACTGAAAAAACCATGGGTTTCACACACGTTATAGTTAGGAATTAGCATTTAAAAAACCTTTGAAATTCAGTGAAAAAACCATAGGTTTCACACACGTTATAGTTAGGAATTAGCATTTAAAAAACCTTAGAAATTCAGTGAAAAAACCATAGGTTTCACACATGTTATAGTTAGCTGGACATTTTACTCGTAAAAAAACAATGAAATTGCCCCGTTATAGTTAGTTCAGCTAACTATAACTCGCGCGCCCGCAACGCACTGCTGATGACGTCACATATTACATCACTCATGACATGGTCAGTGACATCACTCATGACATCACTGATGACATCTCAAATGACATCACTGATGACATCACTGATGACATCATCCAGTGAATGTGGGTTTTTCTGAAAATTAAATATGTTTTATATATGTATATCTCAAGGTCAATGGAAGAATAAATGGGTATATAAGTGTCTAAATGGATGATTTGTTTTTGAAAAATTGATTGTTTAACTGACTGATTAAGTGTATCATAGTGAATACATGTTTTAGTGAGTAATGTTTAAATATGTATATATCTGTATCAGTCTCTCACTTTGTGTATAAGTGGCTGCATGGGTTGGTGAGTAGATACATGGGTGTCTATATAGGTTATTAGTTGGTTTTTTGAGTATCAGTCTGAGTGTCTGCATGGTTCGGTGGGGGGTATTACGTAGTGCATAGGTGTATGAATGAGTGACTCGCTGTTTGTATGTGTTGAACACAGCATGTGTGCAGGACTGTATGGGTGGATGAGTGTGTGCATGGATGTGTTATTGAGTGAATGACTGTCTCAATAGTGTCTTTATGAGTAACTACATATGTTTTAAACTAGTATATGTGACTATTGGTGTATATATGTGAGTATATGTGAGAGTGAGAGATTGAAAGAGTTCTTGTATGAATAAGTATGTGTTTCTATAAGTGATTGTTTAAAAGACTAAGTATGTGTAAGTTTCCGTAGAAGTAAGTGTGGTGGTGTGTGTATAACTGTATATGCAAGTAAATGTATGTTTGATTCTTTGTTAGCATGAGTGACTATGTGTGTGAGTAACTCTATGGATGAGTGGCATTGTGTAACAGGATGTATAGGTGTATGAGTACATATGATGAGTGAGTACATGTATGAGTGACTGAATTGGACTGTTGGTGAATGAGTGGATGTGTATGTGGATCTTAGAATTACTGAAAAGGTTGTTTTATCTGGTATTGGTATGTCCATTGTTTTGAACATTGTAGTTTCTATTTTTGAATGTGTGTGTCAAAGGTTATATTAGGGGAAGAGGAGGTCTGCCACTCTATCACAAGGATGATGTCATCAGTGATGTCATCAGTGATGTCATTTGAGATGTCATCAGTGATGTCATGAGTGATGTCACTGACCATGTCATGAGTGATGTAATATGTGACGTCATCAGCAGTGCATTGCGGGCGCGCGAGTTATAGTTAGCTGAACTAACTATAACGGGGCAATTTCATTGGTTTTTTACGAGTAAAATGTCCAGCTAACTATAACATGTGTGAAACCTATGGTTTTTTCACTGAATTTCTAAGGTTTTTTAAATGCTAATTCCTAACTATAACGTGTGTGAAACCTATGGTTTTTTCACTGAATTTCAAAGGTTTTTTAAATGCTAATTCCTAACTATAACGTGTGTGAAACCCATGGTTTTTTCAGTGAATTTGCAAGGTTTTTTAAATGCTAATTTTTTTTTTATTCTTCAATTTTTTCAAACATATTTTTAATTTAATTTACTTACCATTTATAAAGACTATGCTTTAATTTTTAAAATCCTTAAATATTTTTTTTAATATATTTTTTAAAATAAACATGTAAAATTTATTTCCAGTTCTTTTTTTTTTTTTTTTATTTTTTTTTGGTACGCGTACCGTAAGCTCACGGTAAGCGTACGGTTTACGCAACGTCCGTAATCTATCTACGCTGCTTGCGTATAGTTACGCACTTTGCGTAGCCGCGCGTACTGCGCGTGGGACGCGTGCGCGCTTACGCCACACGCGCACGTTACGCGGAAGTGCCGGGGAGTGACTGTTATGCGCATGCGCGCAAGCGCGTGTCTTTTTTACGCGCACGCGTACTTTTTGCCGTAAGCGTACCGTAAGCGTACCGTAAGCGTACGGTAGGTCATGTGATCTTGAAACACAACTTTTGATTGGTTGAAACTCCTTTCAGTTCTAGAACTCTCCTACACCACACCCATTCCCCTCATTTCTGCTTGTGATCCCTTGGGAGAAGGAGCTGGTTTGTCTTTGGGATACGATGGCAGAACAGCAGAGCTCTTCTGAGAGTGAGGCTAGCACTAGCAGCACTGTCTTGAGGCAGAGATCGAGGAAACAAAAGCCTTCTTATGTTTGGGATTATTTTACTTTTCCAGAAGGCCAGCAAAAGGTGAATGCACCTTTAGTTACTTGCAAGCTGTGTCAGCGTGTACTTTCTAGAGGTAATCCTAACAGGAAGTATTCCTTTGGGAATCACACCATGAAGAGACACCTCCAGGATGTACACAGAAGGACACATGGTCATCTTTTTGGAGGTAACTCTTCAGAAAGACGAGCCAGTACATCCACAGCAGCTCAGCCTGGACCATCACCTGCAGGGCTTACTCCTTCTTCTGCAGGTCAGGTGAGCCCTTCATCTGTGGGGGGAGAATCTCCTTTTGCTGGCCCTCTGGAAATGAACCCTCGATTTCGGAAGGTTGATATTCATTGCACATTTTGTAAAGATCTAATTTGCCATAGGGAGACCAGTGTTTCCCTAGTGAACAACAAAATAGATCAGCACATTTGTCGCTTTGAATAATTTTCCCATGCTTCCTTTCCTCTGTCCCTGCATGAACACAACGGTTCTTTTAAGAGCCAACCTTATCTTTCATCTTTTTTTTACATATGTTTTTAAAAACTTTTTTTTATTTTTTTTTACCGTACGCGTACGGTGCGCGTACTTTTTTTTTATTTTTAAAAAAAAACACTAAAAATCATTTATCACATTACATTGTCCTTGAGAGACTACAATTATTATTATTGACTTACCATACTCACTGAAAAAATATTCATTCATTTCTTTTTTTAAAAAATAGTTTTAAAAATGTTTGTAGTTTTCGAAAATTTTCTATATCTATCTGGAAAAAAAGAAAAAAGTATTAATATTTTTTAAACATTTTATAATACAGTACACATATTTACATTTTTTACCAAAAAATCTTTTTGCCTTATTTTTGCTGTTTTCAGAATATATTGCATTTCACTATAAATTGTGAAAGCAATTGCATTCATCATTTTACAGCGGGCAAAAAAAAATACCAATCACAAAGATTGTATTAAAAAAGCCCTGATTCTTTTTTTAATTAAACTTAACATTATAGAAATGCATAATATTGTAAAAAAATATCATCTAATACCAATACTTATTTCTTTAAAATACCGTCTGATATGTTTGTTTCAGAACTATAATCACAATATTATATCTCAAATAACTCCAAAATACATCTGATTTCATTTCCTTTAGGCCAAATAGTAATTTTAATTTTTTTTTTGGAATAAATTTCCAACGGAAATCCAATAAAATTCTAAAGTTTAATTTGTCCAGATCTCACCGATTCTCTGTAACATTTTGGTTCACGAAAATTTTTTGAATAATTTATTTAGTCCACAATAGAATTGGTTACTTTTCCACATGGCCAAATAGTAATTTTTTAAATCATTTTTGAAAAATTTCCAATGGCAGTCCAATAACATTCCAAAATTTAAAATGTGCAGAAGTTACCGATAATCTCTAAATTATTGGTTTTTCAAAATTGCATTAAAAATTAAAAAAGTCCACATTACAATTGGTTATCTTTCCATTAGGCCAAATGATAATTTTAAAAATCTTTTTTTTACAAAATTGCAATGGTAATCCAGTAAAATGGTAAAATTATTTTGTCCAGATCTTGCCAAGTCTCTCTAAAATTTAGGTTTCAGGAAGATTAGATAGGAATTTGCTAAATCAAAAGGCAAACGTTGTTTGAAAATCAATTGGGAATCATTACACAGTGTCCAGCCTTTTTCACATTTTAGATAAACTGTGTAATGTCCAGAAGTAACAGTAGGTCCATCATGGAAAATTATTGCAACAGTTACAAAGGTTTTTCCTGAAATTGATAATTGCTGTCCTGTAAACTTCTTTATTAAAGTATCCAATTTTGAACCATCAGCTCTACATCGTTGCATCATTAAAATTACATACTGTCCGTATTCCTTTAAAATTAATGTTGAAAACATGTCAGAATTACACTCACCACATTTCATGCTATGATTAGCATCTTTAACTAATTTTGCAAAAGTGACTGTTTTACTCTCTGGCAATGTCAAATAAATAAACCTTTCATTATCAACAATAGAGCCACATATATTATAACAATTATCACAACTATGTTCCCATTTATAAGAGAGACCAAAAAAAATGTCAATGGGAACTCCTTCTTCTTCCACTACCTGAAGAAAATACATCAAAAATTCATGTGCATCTTGCTGTTCATTTTGAGAAAACTGTGTTCGTCCTGAACATACATCTAAAAGTTTTCTAATGTCAGTAGCACTTTCTATTTGAGTTTTATCTTTACTCAACTTTTGAAAAAGGAGACTCAGCTCTGAACAGAATCTTTTTCCCTGATTTACTATTATCTGCTCTTGCAAACTTTCCAGATAAAATGCAACATTCAGCACTACATTTGCGTAGCAGTTGACACCAGAGCTATTTTCAAAATGACATCCTACAACCTGTTCTTCATTTTCCTTTTTCTTTTTGCTTGCAATTACATCACTCCTCTTTTTTTTCCTCTTCTCTACATCTTCACTACAGATATTCTCATTTTTTCTTTTACGAGAAACTACACGTTTCTCCAACACAGGATACTGACCTAAATGAGGAGCATAGCTTCTTCTTAATCTATTATACTCCTTTACACAATTTGTATCAGCACTAACTTTTGATTCTTCAAAGTCTATCATGAATAAACCTGATAATGTTTTGACTCGTGACAAAGCAACATATGCCATACCTTCTTTGAACACAGTTGAACCAATGTTCACAAATGCACAATCTACAGTCAATCCTTGAGACTTGTGAATAGTTACAGCATATGCTAGAGAAAATGGAAACTGCTTCCTACGTACATATAAGTCTTTCACAAGCATAAAACGAACTGTACAACGACAAATATCTTTAACTTCATCTATCTGATCAAATTTTATTTTTAAACATTCAATTCCTTCTTTTTTCTGATAATTAATAAAACCCACAACTCTTCCCATCGCTCCATTAACTAAACCTTTCTCAACATCCAAATTTCTCCTTAAAAACACTCTACAGTTCATGCAAACATATAGATTTTTTTCTAATCCAGCTGTTTTGGAGATGTTCTTCTCTAGTGAGTCCAATTTATTTTTCAGTTTGCCTGTTACTGTGACAGTAATTCTTCCATCCTCAATTTTGTCCACTGCTTCCAATTTCCTGATCTCTTCCTTTTCCAATTTCAAAAGCTCCTCATTGAATATTGAGCATTCACGTAGAGTAGGCATTAAGCAGATGACACTTTTGTTTTCTGCAATGTTCTTGTATATCTTCCCTGCAACTATTTCTTCCTTTGGAAATAAATTATGTAGCAGCTGAGTCTGTAATGCTTTTTTGCCAGCTTCTGTGAGTAGTCCAATCCTGATATCTTTCAGAATACTTCCATATTCTTCATCGTTTGCTTGCCTCATATTAGTTGTAAGTTCCTTGTACTCAAAGAAGGACCAAATATTTGTATTACCGATACTTCCCAATGACTTCTTCGTGTCTTCATGTGTCACAGTATTAAACACTGGTTGTCCTTTAACTGGAGTAAGTTGCAAAAGATCTCCAAAAACTATGACGTGTTTTCCACCAAATAACACGTCATAGTCTGTCTTCAAAATTTGCTGCATTCTTAAATGCACAAAGGCAAGCATTAAGTTTGATACCATGCTCACCTCATCAATAATGAGAACTTGCATCTTCTTCAATACTCGTGAAACTTCCAAGGATGCTTCTCCAGTTAGCTTGTTGAATTGTATTTTGTTCTCATGCTCCACTGGTAACATTAGCAAACGATGTAAGGTGATTCCTTTTATGTTATATGCTGCTAACCCAGTTGGAGCAGTAACCACACAAGACAAAGTAGAATCCGTTTTTTGCTTTAGGTAGCTTCTGATGACTTTAATTAGGAAACTTTTTCCAGTGCCAGCTTGTCCGCTTACATACATCCTGATTGGATGAAATGATGTGCATGAGCACTCTTTTTTTACATGTAGAAATCCGTGATCAATTTTGTTTTTGATCTCTTCATAAATTTGTTGCTGCTCTTGATTCAGTTGTCTTTCCAAATTTTCTAAGTCTATAAATTCTTCTTGAGCTTGATTCATAGCTGTTTCCACTTCATTCATGGCTATTGATGCTTCATTTTCAACGATTGGTTGTCCTAGGGGATCTTGACTGTGTGTTCCTGAACTTTGGCTGTCCTGAGAACTGTCTCTAGCTATTTCTGCTGCAATTGTAGTTTCCTGTTCAATTTCTTCATTTAACATTTGCAGATAAGTTGTGAATGTATTGCATTGTATGCTGTCTTTGCAAGCATTAAATGAATCCTCATAGCTTTGAAATTCTCCCAGTAGTTCATCCTCTGTACGCCATGGTTTAAACAACTGTAAAAGAGCCAAGTAGTAAAATTCTTTCTTGTCGGTAGTGTCGCAACTCAGCTTCCGGTGATTTATCAAACTTCCTTTGGTTTGCTTCACCAAACATCCTTCTTCACCAACAACTTTATATTTTCCATTATTAATGTCTTCTGCAGCTTTCCGTGAATAAATGTAGTTCTGCAACACTTCATAGAGACACATGTTCTCCAGATGATGACTTCTCTTGGGATAATATGTGTCCAACATGTTTGTTTTCAATATATCTGTACTTTCTGGGTCATTCTCGGCCAAATATTCAATTTCTCCAACAGATTTCAGCACCCGATTTCTCATTGCTGCAAGGCCTAAACTTGCCCAAATTATTCTTCTTGACTTCGAGTAGAGACTTGCAGAAGATAACCTATCTGAACATTCGTAGGATCTAATTTCTCGATGCGATAACATCTTCAAACTGAAACTGTACAGCTTCTTACTGACAGTCTTCTCGTGAGAAATCTCTTCCCACATTTCCTTCAATTCTGTTTTTTCTGATTTCGTAATGTAAGACGTTACATATCGTGCAACAGCAATGGAATTGTCAGCTACATACTGTATATCCATGTTAGCGTTCCACATGGATAAAATGACTGGGTTGTAGTCATTTATATTTTTTGATTCTTCTTTTCTTTTAAGGTTGTAGGTATTCTTAGGTGATTTTCTTGTGATAGTATGTCTCACAGCTGACATAAAACTGTTTACTCTTCCATTTGAAAGAACAGGTCTAGGAAATCCAAATCGACATTTAGTGTAGTATTTTTCTTTGCTCTTGTATTTCCGTCGACAGTATTTTCCACACCGATGACTTTGGAAACGTAAAACTTGCTCCTTTAACTTGTTCTCTTCTGTGCTTTTTGGTATACCACATGTTGCATATTCTTCAATGTAAGATAACACTGCTTCATCAGTATCTGTTCCAAACTTTGGGGCATCCTTGATCCACAACAGCATATGAATATGAGGAGCACCTCTTGCCTGGTACTCTTTTCTCCAAAAGAAATCCACTACTTCTCCAAGGGGTGGATTTTTTTTATTGCAGATGAAGGACATCATAGCCTCAAATCTATGATTGAAATATCTGCAAACATTAACCGGATCCAATGAGCACAGTTCTCCTGCTGTCTTGTATTCGATGTTTTTAATGTTTGAATTGGCCTCTCGTAGAAAATCCAGTAAATCATCCCAAGCGTACTCGGCACAGCTTAGGGTAAGGAACCATGTTGGTGTTCCTAAATTGCGTAACATGCATTTTAGTTCACCATGGCGTCGGTACCAATATTCATTTGTCCCACGCTGACAAGCCATCAGATTGATCAGTTGTGTTTCCAAATGATCATCTCGGTGCTGCACTTTCTCCATAAAATCCTTAGCAGACACATTTTGTAAATGTACTCCACTTTTTAAAATGTGATTTACTGCATAAGACAGTGCAGACAAGTCGCTTTCAAATAAAAGATGAAACAAATAAGGAATACTTTGTCGAAATCTGGGATCTTCAGCATATAGTCTTGTAGTCCGATACTCTGAAGCTGGAATCTGTTCTGGACGTTCATCGTATCGTCCTCCTTTTCCCGTAGGAAACAGCTGGGGAAAACATCGAGCTTCCAAGCTCTCCTCCCATACACTCACGGGAGTTCCTTTTGCTTTCTTCATCTGAAAGAGATCAATATTGTCTCCCATAACTTCTTTCGAATGAAGAGGATGTATGCTAAAATGTTCATAAATTTCTTCTTCCTTTGTCTTGTCCACTTTTTCAATTTGTCCAGTTGGTGTTTCTGTGTCTTCTTGAAAATCTTCGTCTTCTTCTTCTTCTTCTATATAAATTGATTCATACCATTTGTTATTTTTTTTCAAATACAAATTTGCTCTTTGTACTTTCCGCACATCTACCAGCTCCTGCCAAATCTTCTTATTCTTTGTAGGTACACCATTAACCAGAATAATTAATGGTTCAGTTTCCAAAGTATCCGCATCAATACTTTCCATATTTTTTTTCAAATCCAAGGGCAAATACACCACTCTACCTTTTAAACCTCTCAGTAAATCTGAAGGAGGTAATTTACCAGTTTTGGGCTCCATACGTACTATGGTCTGGAACGGATGAACACATTGAATGAGTATAGACTCATATGTATTTAATTCAGAAAGTTCAGCAGGAATAGCATCCAATTCTAAATTATTATGTACAGCTCTGGTCGGCATTCTATTTTCCTCTAACTTGTTGTAACAGTATTTACAAATACGCTGATCTTCACCCAATTCAAAACAATTTTCAAGAAATATATATGTGGCAAAATCCATCCACTTATAATTATCTTCATTTTCACTCTTTCTGTAGAGATCAACATTCCTAGTTTGTTTTCTATAATGAGTTCTGCGGCAACAAATACAAGTAACATTTGGTCTTTCATTAGAGACTATTGCAAATTTTGTTATGTGATCATTAAATGTCTTACTTACAGAAGGTTCTACATTCTCTTCCACTTCTTCCTCATTTACTGTGTCCTTCTCTGCACTGTTTTGTTCAGGACCAAAGTAACAAAACTGAATTTCATCAACAACCTTCTCTACATCTGATACCGTTCCTCGGAACAGAGCCCTATTCAATTCATTTAACTTTATTGCTGGACTTTTGGCAAAATACAACCGTCTCACAAACTTTCTCATTTCAGTATGATGAACAGCCAGCATCCTAAAATGATGGAAAACACTATTGCACACTTTTCTAGATAGACAAGCCAGAGAATGACCCTGCAAACCAGTATTCTCTCTCACTCTGCATGGATCCAGACTTTGAAGCACCTTAATCTTCTGTTTTACACTTTTTTTACTATATTCTCTTAGAAACTCTCGAAATCTGTCAATAGATTCCTGACGCACAGTGCAAATACTACTACAATTCCAAGTGTACACTGGGGCTTTAGGACGTCTCCCCATTGCCTCATCTGCCATCACTTGTACCTCATCTCTTGGAACCATTATCTCCTTCTCCATTATGCAACCATTTTTTACTTCGTATGAACGACCTCTGGTGTCAACTGCATGCAGCAAACTATTACTTTGAAAATAGCTCTCTTCATTAAAAAAAGGTTCACTACTTGAACTATGCATCCACTTTCCTAAAAACACTTTACAAAAGTTTGTTCTGTTCACTACTCTTTTGCTTTTGATTTGTGATTTCAGTACATTAACCATTTTATCTAATGTACGCATCCTATTCAAAATTAATATGAATAGTTTCCTTTTTAATTCTAATGCTTTTGCTGCAATGGCTTCAATTTCTTTTTTTCTCTTGTAATATTTTGCCTTTTGCTTATATTTCTTCACATCCTTTATCAAATTGGACATAACTCTTCTCTGAAACATTTTTCTACGTATCTCTTTAAACGCTGTTTTTCTGTTTATGTAAAACTTTTCAGTTGCAGAAGGTATATTTGCATTAACTAAATTCTCAATTTTTTGCTGTTCTCTTCGTTTTGTTACATTCTTCCCTGGACAGACATTTTGTACATTTTTCTTTGTTTTGAATATTTTTTTAAGAAATTCTTTTTTCTGCTTACCAGAAGATTTTTTCTTTTTCCCAACATGAGCATCTTCTACTAACTTTGGTCCTCCAGTTGTCTTCAAATATAGTTTTTTTTTTAGCGTTTTTTGAACTCGAGATTTTGTAGGCATCTTAAATTTTGTTCACTGTTCTTCAGCAATACCTGAAAAAAACTAAAAAAAAATCCTTTATTGTATTTAAATATATTACTACATTTCTTTTCACAATAGTCACAAAACAAAATTTCTTTGCCAATTTGAATGCACACAAACTGCTCTTTTTTTTGGGCAAGTGAAAATCTCTTTTACAAACTGTCACATTATGAAACCACTTTTCAGATTTTTTAAAAAGCCCATGTCCAGAGTGCTACACTCCAGCAAGGGCAACCAGCCTTAGTGAAGCTCAATGTATTTGCATTACAGACTGAAACCTGAAAACCCCACTCGCTTCTAAATACTGTGCATGACTATACACGGCAAGCACATGGGTGTGTGCTAAGACTCTGCTTCTTCCCCCAAAAATTCACTCCCCCTTTCCATCTAATGCAACTGTGAAATCACCAGAGCAAGACGCAATAAATCTCTGCCTATAATTCCTCTATGCACACAGAGTCATGTTTTCACATTAGTCCCAAAACGAAATTTCTTTGCCATTTTTAAAGCACACTTACTGCTCTTTTTTTTTTCGGGGCAAGTGAAAATCACTTTTACAGACTGACACATTATGAAACCTTTTTTTTTAATTTATTTAATTGCACTTGTCCAAGCTGTTTTTTTCAGACCACCACCATGTGTATTCGCGGTGACTGCCTACACTCCAGCAAGGGCAACCAGCCTTAGTGATGCTGAATGTATTTGCATTACAGACTTAAACCTAAAAACCCCACTCGCTTGTAAATACTGTGCATGACTATACATGGCAAGCACATGGGTGTGTGCTAAGAGTCTGCTTCTTCCCCCAAAAATTCGCTCCCCCTTTCCATCTAATGCAACTGTGAAATCACCAGAGCAAGACGCAATAAATCTCTGCCTATAATTCCTCTATACACACAGAGTCATTTTTTCACATTAGTCCCAAAACGAAATTTCTTTGCCATTTTGAAAGCACACTTACTGCTCTTTTTTTTTTCGGGCCAAGTGAAAATCACTTTTTACAATTGGAAATCACTTTTACAGACTGACACATTATAAAACCACTTTTTTTGATTTATTTAAATGCACATGTCCAAGCTGTTTTTTCAGACCACCACCATGTGTATTCTCTGTGACTGCCTACACTCCAGCAAGGGCAACCAGCCTTAGTGATGCTGAATGTATTTGCATTACAGACTTAAACCTGAAAACCCCACTCGCTTCTAAATACTGTGCATGACTATACATGGCAAGCACATGGGTGTGTGCTAAGACTCTGCTTCTTCCCCCAAAAATTCGCTCCCCCTTTCCATCTAATGCAACTGTGAAATCACCAGAGCAAGACGCAATAAATCTCTGCCTATAATTCCTCTATGCACACAGAGTCATGTTTTCACATTAGTCCCAAAACGAAATTTCTTTGCCATTTTTAAAGCACACTTACTGCTCTTTTTTTTTCGGGCCAAGTGAAAATCACTTTTTACAATTGGAAATCACTTTTACAGACTGACACATTATGAAACCACTTTTTTTGATTTATTTAAATGCACATGTCCAAGCTGTTTTTTCAGACCACCACCATGTGTATTCTCTGTGACTGCCTACACTCCAGCAAGGGCAACCAGCCTTAGTGATGCTGAATGTATTTGCATTACAGACTTAAACCTGAAAACCCCACTCGCTTCTAAATACTGTGCATGACTATACATGGCAAGCACATGGGTGTGTGCTAAGACTCTGCTTCTTCCCCCAAAAATTCGCTCCCCCTTTCCATCTAATGCAACTGTGAAATCACCAGAGCAAGACGCAATAAATCTCTGCCTATAATTCCTCTATGCACACAGAGTCATTTTTTCACATTAGTCCCAAAACGAAATTTCTTTGCCATTTTTAAAGCACACTTACTGCTCTTTTTTTTTTCGGGGCAAGTGAAAATCACTTTTTACAATTGGAAATCACTTGTACAGACTGACACATTATGAAACCACTTTTTTTGATTTATTTAAATGCACATGTCCAAGCTGTTTTTTCAGACCACCACCATGTGTATTCTCTGTGACTGCCTACACTCCAGCAAGGGCAACCAGCCTTAGTGATGCTGAATGTATTTGCATTACAGACTTAAACCTTAAAACCCCACTCGCTTCTAAATACTGTGCATGACTATACATGGCAAGCACATGGGTGTGTGCTAAGACTCTGCTTCTTCCCCCAAAAATTCGCTCCCCCTTTCCATCTAATGCAACTGTGAAATCACCAGAGCAAGACGCAATAAATCTCTGCCTATAATTCCTCTATGCACACAGAGTCATGTTTTCACATTAGTCCCAAAACGAAATTTCTTTGCCATTTTTAAAGCACACTTACTGCTCTTTTTTTTTTTCGGGGCAAGTGAAAATCACTTTTACAGACTGACACATTATGAAACCTTTTTTTTAAATTTATTTAATTGCACATGTCCAAGCTGTTTTTTCAGACCACCACCATGTGTATTCTCTGTGACTGCCTACACTCCAGCAAGGGCAACCAGCCTTAGTGATGCTGAATGTATTTGCATTACAGACTTAAACCTGAAAACCCCACTCGCTTCTAAATACTGTGCATGACTATACATGGCAAGCACATGGGTGTGTGCTAAGACTCTGCTTCTTCCCCCAAAAATTCGCCCCCCTTTCCATCTAATGCAACTGTGAAATCACCAGAGCAAGACGCAATAAATCTCTGCCTATAATTCCTCTATGCACACAGAGTCATGTTTTCACATTAGTCCCAAAACGAAATTTCTTTGCCATTTTGAAAGCACACTTACTGCTCTTTTTTTTTCGGGCCAAGTGAAAATCACTTTTTACAATTGGAAATCACTTTTACAGACTGACACATTATGAAACCACTTTTTTTGATTTATTTAAATGCACATGTCCAAGCTGTTTTTTCAGACCACCACCATGTGTATTCTCTGTGACTGCCTACACTCCAGCAAGGGCAACCAGCCTTAGTGATGCTGAATGTATTTGCATTACAGACTTAAACCTGAAAACCCCACTCGCTTCTAAATACTGTGCGTGACTATACATGGCAAGCACATGAGTGTGTGCTAAGACTCTGCTTCTTCCCCCAAAAATTCGCTCCCCCTTTCCATCTAATGCAACTGTGAAATCACCAGAGCAAGACACAATAAATCTCTGCCTATAATTCCTCTATGCACACAGAGTCATGTTTTCACATTAGTCCCAAAACGAAATTTCTTTGCCATTTTGAAAGCACACTTACTGCTCTTTTTTTTTCGGGCCAAGTGAAAATCACTTTTTACAATTGGAAATCACTTTTACAGACTGACACATTATAAAACCACTTTTTTTGATTTATTTAAATGCACATGTCCAAAGCTGTTTTTTCAGACCACCACCATGTGTATTCTCTGTGACTGCCTACACTCCAGCAAGGGCAACCAGCCTTAGTGATGCTGAATGTATTTGCATTACAGACTTAAACCTGAAAACCCCACTCGCTTCTAAATACTGTGCATGACTATACATGGCAAGCACATGGGTGTGTGCTAAGACTCTGCTTCTTCCCCCAAAAATTCGCTCCCCCTTTCCATCTAATGCAACTGTGAAATCACCAGAGCAAGACGCAATAAATCTCTGCCTATAATTCTTCTATGCACACAGAGTCATGTTTTCACATTAGTCCCAAAACGAAATTTCTTTGCCAATTTGAAAGCACACTTACTGCTCTTTTTTTTTTCGGGGCAAGTGTAAATCACTTTTACAGACTGACACATTATGAAACCACCATGTGTAACTACAACAAAAACAATTCCCATTTCTATTATTCATTTCTTAAGTTACCACATACATCCCCTCTCAAACTGTAAACTCACCTTTAAAATTAGTTAGTTGTGAAAGAAATGTGACACTCAAACAGCAGATTATCAGAGCCAGGATCTCTGTTGTGTTCACCTCTCTCCTCTCAGCAGAACCAGATAATGGCAAACTTTCCCTCTATTTTTCCACACATATACATGTAAGTTTCAAATCTCAGTCCTTCCCCCTTTTTTTCAAATGTAATCACACATTTCTATTGGTTGAAAACCAACCCTTTTCCAAAAGTACCCTTCCCCCAACTTGACTTCTGCCTAGTACCCTTCCCCCAACTTGACTTCTGCCTGCTACCATAGCAACAGCTCATGGAACACTGCTGTGTAGAGTTAGGTCAGAAGTTCGACACACAATGTTTCAATTCCACAGAGCAAGAGTGCTTGACTTTTCAAACCTTACAGCAAATCCATAGTACTGTTCTTTGGTTACACATTTTTTTGTACCAATACAAAACATGCTTCTATTAATTTACACATACAGCCTAGTTTTTATTCTAGAATGGTATGAAACAGCCAATCAGTTCTTTTTGT
The DNA here is from genome assembly GCF_964204655.1 of Triturus cristatus. NCBI lineage: Eukaryota > Metazoa > Chordata > Amphibia > Caudata > Salamandridae > Triturus > Triturus cristatus. The sequence goes on from NC_140590.1 coordinate 1,116,702,204, forward strand.
TTTGAAAAAAATATGTATGCCTCCATTTCCAAACTGTCTTTCTTTTCATATTGCCATTCTACTGAAAGACACCTCCTGAGTGCATCCAGTTCTCCTTTGAAGATGTTCACAGTGTGGATTGTAGGGCACAGCTATGTCTTCTGGAGTGAAAAGTTTGCAGAGAAAACAGGTATGGTGAGAGACCTTGCTTTGCCAAATGTAGACATTAAATGGATTGGTCAGAGAGGGTTAAAGTGGCACCAATTGATGCCATTGGTGAAATCCTTCATTCAAATCCAACACCCTGACCTCATAATAGTGCACTGTGGTGGCAATGACCTAGGCACTTTGACTGGGGTAGGTCTGGAAATGCTTATGAAGGACACCTTTGCACAACTGTTTACACTTTTCCCTAAAACTGCCTTTGTGTTTTCCAACATATGCCAAAAGGCAAAAATGGAACTGGTCCAATCATTTCTGTCCGCAGATTGACAAAGCAAGAAAGCACGTCAACAAATCTGTTTCTGCTTTCCTCCGTGACTATGGTATGGGTGCCATTTACCACAACAACTTGCGTTATGACATGCAAGACATTTATAGAGGAGATGGTGTGCACTTCAATGATGAAGGGAACAGAGTCTTCCTCTTGAACCTTAGACTCTGCATCGGTACTTACTTGTAGGTACCACTAAAAAAATGACTTCATAAACACAACAGCTCTTTTTAGAGCTCCCTAATTTCTAAACTCTTAAATCTGCTTTTCATTTATTTATTTTTATTTTTTTTACCGTACGCTTACCGTAAGCTTACGGTACGCGTACCCCGTGATTTTTTTTAAAATCAATAAATGTTTTTTTTGTACTTTTCTGTCCTTCTTTGACCCCCTTACAAATGTTAGGGGGTCTGTAACTCTCCTCATTGCCCCCTTTCCTTGTTTTCTCTGTTTTTTTTCTGAGTGAAACACACAAAATGGCGGCCGCCGCTTCCTGGTTTCGGCCGATTCGAATGTTTACTAAGATCTATGGGCCAATCAGAATCTCCTTCGCGCACGCCATGTTTCTTCCGTACGCTTACCGTAAGCTTACCGTACGCGTACCCCGTGATTTTTTTTAAAAATCAATAAATGTTTGTTTTGTACTTTACAGTCCTTCTTTGACCCCCTCACAAATGTAAGGGGGTCTGTAACTCTCCTCATTGCCCCCTTTTCTTGTTTTCACTCTTTTTTTTCAGAGTGAAACACAGAAAATGGCGGCCGCCGCTTCCTGGTTTCGGCCGATTCGAATGTTTACTAAGATCTAAGAGCCAATCAGAATCGCGCTCGCGCACGCCACCGTACGCTTACCGTAAGCGTACGGTAAGCGTACCGTAAGCGGGCTCAGATATATATATTGATTTAAAGGCTATTTTCTCAGAATCTACTGAACAGATTTACACCAAACCTACAAAAGGCACTTCCTTGACCTAGGGACTACCTCTCTGCCAAATTTTGAGTAATTCTGTTCAGCCGTTCGGGCTGTAGCTCGTTCTAAAGGTCCTATGGAAAAATGCATGGGAAAAACGCGTTTTGGGACCCCCCTTTTATCTCAGCCCCCGCTTGACGGATCCCCCCGAGACTTTCAGGGTAGGAGCGGAGCGTAGCGCCCCACCTATTTTGAGAAATTCGCGAGGATTCGTCAACCGGCGCCAAAGTTATTCAAAATAGAATGTTGAGGTTTTCCTATGGAAACGTGGTCCTAACTATAACTACCTACTGGCGACCGCCAGTAGGTAATATATATATATATATATATATATATATATATAACAATACTCCGTTTCGTGAACTGAAGATCTCTCCTTCAAGAAACCGAAGCAAACCCAAGGTGCGGTGAAAATTAATTATTTATTTAAATATAGTAGACACCACCGCTGCCATTACGCGTTTCAGCCCGTCACAGGCCTTGGTCACATGATGCGCAATACAACGGATTCACCTTTTAAATATGCTTGGAGTGAGTCACATGTGCAGGTGGGGACAAATCATGGACATAGAAGTTTCCGTAACATTAACATTGTCAGTTGGTTTTCACCAAACAATGCCTATCACATAAAGCAATAGCTGTAAAATACATCGTTTTTACAATAAAAATACTGCATTTTGTCACAGATCCGCTAATTGCTGATTACTTCATTAAAACCATAAATGATTACAATTTAAATAGTTTAAAAACACCCAAATGGCATGTTTTCAACAATGTTATTTGCTTAATACGGCCCAAGTGGGCCCTGCCATGAAACCACCTATTGCAATAAAGTGACTGTGCAAATTAGTGCAAATTCGTGCAATTATATACATCTGCTGTACAGATCCACGTCCGTGACACCTGTTTACAAATAAATATACATTTTGCCAAATTTGTTAAAACATTTTTCCCCATAAATATTATCTCTAAAATAGTATGAACCCATTGTGCAAAAGAGTGTAAAAATAAATATTTCTCACATAAAAATTAGTGCAATTTGACGAGACAGGGACATAGCAGCATACTTTTAGAGTTGATTGAAATAACCTCCTGTTATTCCCAAAAGAAGATGAATCTCCAAATTACAAGTGAGTATAAAAATCCTCACTCGCATTCAATCCTCTGGGGTTCTTACTGTCCAACTCTAAAATATATTTGGTTTCCAATCTCCTTAACAAGACCTCCCGGTTCCCACCCCTTCTTAGAATAGGGATTGAGTCTACCACCCAGTAGTTGAAAGCCTCCAACTTACTGGCATGGTGCTCCTTAAAATGACGTGCCACCGGGTAGGTCAAGTCCTTGTTAGTTATTGCCCGCATATGCTGGAGTACCCGCTTGTGAACCTGCAGCTTGGTGCTGCCAACATAACGCAGGCCACAGGAGCACTCCAGCACATACACTGCAAAGTCTGTTTTGCAGTTAAGGTATTTGGAGATTGGAACTGGTTCAGGAAGGAATGGGGTTGAATATTTCTTTATGTTGACTCCATATCTGCATGCTTTACATACATTGCAGCGATAAAACCCTTTTCTTGCCGCTAACCATGATTTAGATTGGGTCAATTCCGGGCTACTGCTCACGAGCACATTGCTCATTGAGCGTGCTTTTCGAAAAGCTATCTTAGGTTTCTTAGATATTGAATTGCCCAACACTGGATCAGCCCGAACCAATGACCAATGGTTATTAATGACTTTACGTACTGCTTTATGCTGTGTACTAAAGGTCAAAATGATTCGTGTGTCCTCAGTACTGATGACTGTTGGGTTCTTAGATGGGACTATTCTAGGTGTCAGTGCCATAGCTCTTGTGATATTGTTAACTTTTAACACAGCCTTGGAGAGTATGGATTCTGCATACCCTCTCTCCCTGAAGCGTTCCCTGCAATCATTTTGAGCTGTAAGGAAATCGTCTTCTGTACTGCAAATTCGACGCATCCTAAGCATCTCCCCAAAGGGAATACTGTTGATCAGATGTTGTGGATGGTGACTAAGTGCATGTAGCACCGTGTTTCCCGCAGTATCTTTCCTGTGTAGTCTGGTCTGTAGTTGGTTATTACAAACAAATATTTTTACATCAAGGAAAAAGACCGATCTCTTGCTCATTTGATAAGTAAACTGCAGGTTTAAATCATTGCTGTTAATTGCTTCAAGAAATTGTTTGGCACTGAATTCATCCCCCCGCCATATCAAAAACAAGTCATCAATAAATCTATACCAACAAATGATATTTGACTCTATGACAGCGCGGTGTCCGGCCATGAGGACCATCTCCTCCCAGTAACCCATGTGCAAACATGCGTAACTGGGAGAAAAACATGCCCCCATGGCCACACCTCGCGTTTGCTGGTATACCTGATGCTGAAACAAAAAGAAATTGTTCTCCAAACACATGGCTATCATGGCAAGCAACATTTTGTTGTGGGAATACATTCCCATAGGTCTTCGATTAAGATAATATTCACAAGCCCTGACCCCATCCATGTTATGAATGCTTGTATAGAGGGATGTAACATCCATGGAGATAAGCATCATGTCAGAATTCCATGGGACTTCGATCAATTTTCTCAAAAAGTCCCCAGTGTCTTGTATATAAGATGGAAGACCTTTCATGTGTTCCTGGAGAAAATAATCCACATACTTGGAAATATTTTCCAGTAAACTACCCCTGGCTGAGATGATAGGCCTGCCAGGAGGCTTATCCATCCTTTTGTGGATTTTCGGTATGAAATAGATAATCGGTGAGACAGGATGGTCTACTTTGAGGAATTTGAATTCATCCATAGAAATTAAACCCGCAGATTTCCAGGCTAACAGCTTGTTGTAGCAGTCCTGTCGTGCTGCGTTCATCAATAGGGGCGTGCTCAATTTGTAGCAGTTGCGATTGTTAAGATGGATAAGGGCTTCTTCCATGTACTGGTTCCTGGGCCAAAGCACCACATTTCCCCCTTTATCCGATTGCCGCACTATGATGTTATCATTCATTTTTAATTTTTGCATGAGCTGGACATACTGGTTATCCTGTTTGTTGTATTTCTTAGGTGCCCTTGTCATTGAAGAGTACAGATTCTTGAGGTCAACTGCTACCTTCTCACTAAATGAATCAAAGTTATCCTTCAACATAAGGGGGTAGAAGGTGGATTTAGGTTTAAAAGGAGTCTTTTTTGCTGGTTGATTTGATGGTGTACAGCTTACATGTTCCAAAGCTCCTGTTTGCTCATGCTGGAGCTGTTGTAAGTCCCTGAGTAAATCCACATCGCCAGAGACAAGGTCACTATGCATATCCTCTTCAACTACCACATCATAAGAGTGTGCCTCTGGTGTACTTCTAGAGCCTTGAAGGGCAAAGAATTTGCGCAACTTGAGTTTGCGTACAAATTTATAGATATCAATCCTTGTCTCTGCGTATTTAAAATCCATTTTAGGACTGTATGTTAATCCTAATGCAAGGATGTTAGTCTCCTCCTTGGACAGGATGATATCAGTTAAATTAACCACAGTCTTGCTCATTGCCAGATCGGAATTAATTATTTCCGTCTCCATCCTCTGTTTGATTTCTTGCTGTAGCCATCGTTTGCGTTTGTGGTTTTGCTGGCGCCTCGCCCTGCGCTTTTTGTTTTTCCTGCGTCTGCCACTTGCGTAGTTTGAGCTGCAGGGGTTCGGGGTCTCAGGGTTTGCTTCCGATCCTGTCGCATGCAATTGATTTCTTGAGCAAGCGACGCTCTTTGAAACCCCAATCCAGAATTTGACTTATGTTGTTCATTTTCAGATTCACTATCAACCACTGAGCTGAGGTCCGTTGTTGACGAAGATGCTAATTCCTCATCCGCTCGCGGTTGGATTCTGGGACCCTTTGCCAATACTCCTGCTTTGACTGCATCATATTTCTTGGCAAAAGTAAATACACGCCCCTGCTCATAATCGGCTTTGTCCCTTTGGAACTTAAAGGTTTTACGTTTTTTTATCACGTCTTCATCCCTGCGCAGGCGTGCTATCATTTCATCCCTGTATTTTGTTTTTTCTGGTGTATCTTCTGCTTCCGCAATAATTTTTTCCATGTCCTCTATTTCTTTTTGTAAGGCAGCTTGGTCACTTATAGCATATTTAACCAGGACTTCCACTAACCGTCTGGAAGAGTCCAAATTAACAGTGGCCCATTCAGTTAACATCGCGGGGTCAGGTTTCTCATAACTTGGGGCCAGCATGATTCTTAACCCCCTTGGGATTCTTCCAACCTCCAAGTAACGAGATAGTGACTTGTGCTCCCACCATTTCGCCTGTTCGGCGCGCCTTATTTTCTCCAACTTCCTGAAATGTTCTTTTAAGTTGTTACATTCCCCCCTAATTACACCGGAGTTTGCTGGTGAATCAGTCTCTTTACTGGGAGAATCATCGAACATTGTGCATGCTGCCGCTTCCCTGCCTCGTAGCGCATCGGCAACATGGGTTTTATGATGGACTCCCAGTCCCAGAATGCCTGCGGATTGACTCACCTGAGTGTAATCATGCTGAAAACCAATAAAAACGAGGGAATATGCTGGGCTCCATTTGGTGGTGTTTTGTGTGCAGTACACCTTTGAGAAAGGGCGTAGCCCGAAACGCGTCAGGTGACGCGGCAACCTTGAGCTCTTCCCCGGCTGGAAACAGACCTCCTGCGAGTGCCTCTTGAACGTAGGGTAACCTTTTCTTCACATTAATACGGCCTGACCCAGGTCGGGAGAGGCACCACTGCATGATGCGGGTCCGCCGCTGTTGGAGGCAATAGCGGTTAGCGGAGCAGGAGGAGCGGCAAAGATGCTTGTGTGGAAGCCGTGTTTTGAAAGAACTGTGCTTGCGAGACACCAGCAGCCCACATGGGTTTTATGATGGACTTCCAGTCCCAGAATGCCTGCGGATTGACTCACCTGAGTGTAATCATGCTGAAAACCAATAAAAACGAGGGAATATGCTGGGCTCCATTTGGTGGTGTTTTGTGTGCAGTACACCTTTGAGAAAGGGCGTAGCCCGAAACGCGTCAGGTGACGCGGCAACCTTGAGCTCTTCCCCGGCTGGAAACGGACCTCCTGCGAGTGCCTCTTGAACGTAGGGTAACCTTTTCTTCACATTAATACGGCCTGACCCAGGTCAGGAGAGGCACCACTGCGTGATGCGGGTCCGCCGCTGTTGGAGGCAATAGCGGTTAGCGGAGCAGAAGGAGCGGCAAAGATGCTTGTGTGGAAGCCGTGTTTTGAAAGAACTGTGCTTGCGAGACACCAGCAGCCCACATGGGTTTTATGATGGAATCCCAGTCCCAGAATGCCTGCGGATTGACTCACCTGAGTGTAATCATGCTGAAAACCAATAAAAACGAGGTAATATGCTGGGCTCCATTTGGTGGTGTTTTGTGTGCAGTACACCTTTGAGAAAGGGCTTAGCCCGAAACGCGTCAGGTAACGCGGCAACCTTGAGCTCTTCCCCGGCTGGAAACGGACCTCCTGCGAGTGCCTCTTGAACATAGGGTAACCTTTTCTTCACATTAATACGGCCTGACCCAGGTCGGGAGAGGCACCACTGCGTGATGCGGGTCCGCCGCTGTTGGAGTCAATAGCGGTTAGCGGAGCAGGAGGAGCAGCAAAGATGCTTGTGTGGAAGCCGTGTTTTGAAAGAACTGTGCTTGCGAGACACCAGCAGCCCACATGGGTTTTATGATGGACTCCCAGTCCCAGAATGTCTGCGGATTGACTCACCTGAGTGTAATCATGCTGAAAACCAATAAAAACGAGGGAATATGCTGGGCTCCATTTGGTGGTGTTCTGTGTGCAGTACATCTTTGAGAAAGGGCGTAGCCCGAAACGCGTCAGGTGACGCGGCAACCTTGAGCTCTTCCCCGGCTGGAAACAGACCTCCTGCGAGTGCCTCTTGAACGTAGGGTAACCTTTTCTTCACATTAATACGGCCTGACCCAGGTCGGGAGAGGCACCACTGCATGATGCGGGTCCGCCGCTGTTGGAGGCAATAGCGGTTAGCGGAGCAGAAGGAGCGGCAAAGATGCTTGTGTGGAAGCCGTGTTTTGAAAGAACTGTGCTTGCGAGACACCAGCAGCCCACATGGGTTTTATGATGGACTTCCAGTCCCAGAATGCCTGCGGATTGACTCACCTGAGTGTAATCATGCTGAAAACCAATAAAAACGAGGGAATATGCTGGGCTCCATTTGGTTATGTTTTGTGTGCAGTACACCTTTGAGAAAGGGCGTAGCCCGAAACGCGTCAGGTGACGCGGCAACCTTGAGCTCTTCCCCGGCTGGAAACGGACCTCCTGCGAGTGCCTCTTGAACGTAGGGTAACCTTTTCTTCACATTAATACGGCCTGACCCAGGTCGGGAGAGGCACCACTGTGTGATGCGGGTCGGCCGCTGTTGGAGGAAATAGCGGTTAGCGGAGCAGAAGGAGCGGCAAAGATGCTTGTGTGGAAGCCGTGTTTTGAAAGAACTGTGCTTGCGAGACACCAGCAGCCCACATGGGTTTTATGATGGAATCCCAGTCCCAGAATGCCTGCGGATTGACTCACCTGAGTGTAATCATGCCGAACACCAATAAAAACGAGGTAATATGCTGGGCTCCATTTGGTGGTGTTTTGTGTGCAGTACACCTTTGAGAAAGGGCGTAGCCCGAAATGCGTCAGGTAACGCGGCAACCTTGAGCTCTTCCCCGGCTGGAAACGGACCTCCTGCGAGTGCCTCTTGAACATAGGGTAACCTTTTCTTCACATTAATACGGCCTGACCCAGGTCGGGAGAGGCACCACTGCGTGATGCGGGTCTGCCGCTGTTGGAGTCAATAGCGGTTAGCGGAGCAGGAGGAGCGGCAAAGATGCTTGTGTGGAAGCCGTGTTTTGAAAGAACTGTGCTTGCGAGACACCAGCAGCCCACATGGGTTTTATGATGGACTCCCAGTCCCAGAATGTCTGCGGATTGACTCACCTGAGTGTAATCATGCTGAAAACCAATAAAAACGAGGGAATATGCTGGGCTCCATTTGGTGGTGTTTTGTGTGCAGTACATCTTTGAGAAAGGGCGTAGCCCGAAACGCGTCAGGTGACGCGGCAACCTTGAGCTCTTCCCCGGCTGAAAACGGACCTCCTGCGAGTGCCTCTTGAACGTAGGTTAACCTTTTCTTTACATTAATACGGCCTGACCCAGGTCGGGAGAGGCACCACTGCGTGATGCGGGTCCGCCGCTGTTGGAGGCAATAGCGGTTAGCGGAGCAGGAGGAGCGGCAAAGATGCTTGTGTGGAAGCCGTGTTTTGAAAGAACTGTGCTTGCGAGACACCAGCAGCCCACATGGGTTTTATGATGGACTCCCAGTCCCAGAATGCCTGCGGATTGACTCACCTGAGTGTAATCATGCTGAAAACCAATAAAAACGAGGGAATATGCTGGGCTCCATTTGGTGGTGTTTTGTGTGCAGTACACCTTTGAGAAAGGGCGTAGCCCGAAACACGTCAGGTGACGCGGCAACCTTGAGCTCTTCCCCGGCTGGAAACGGACCTCCTGCGAGTGCCTCTTGAACGTACGGTAAGCTTTTCTTCACATTAATACGGCCTGACCCAGGTCGGGAGAGGCACCACTGCGTGATGCGGGTCCGCCGCTGTTGGAGGCAATAGCGGTTAGCGGAGCAGGAAGAGCGGCAAAGATGCTTGTGTGGAAGCCGTGTTTTGAAAGAACTGTGCTTGCGAGACACCAGCAGCCCACATGGGTTTTATGATGGACTCCCAGTCCCAGAATGCCTGCGGATTGACTCACCTGAGTGTAATCATGCTGAAAACCAATAAAAACAAGGGAATATGCTGGGCTCCATTTGGTGGTGTTTTGTGTGCAGTACACCTTTGAGAAAGGGCGTAGCCCGAAACGCGTCAGGTGACGCGGCAACCTTGAGCTCTTCCCCGGCTGGAAACGGACCTCCTGCGAGTGCCTCTTGAACGTAGGGTAACCTTTTCTTCACATTTATACGGCCTGACCCAGGTCGGGAGAGGCACCACTGCATGATGCGGGTCCGCCGCTGTTGGAGGCAATAGCGGTTAGCGGAGCAGGAGGAGCGGCAAAGATGCTTGTGTGGAAGCCGTGTTTTGAAAGAACTGTGCTTGCGAGACACCAGCAGCCCACATGGGTTTTATGATGGACTCCCAGTCCCAGACTGCCTGCGGATTGACTCACCTGAGTGTAATCATGCTGAAAACCAATAAAAACGAGGGAATATGCTGGGCTCCATTTGGTGGTGTTTTGTGTGCAGTACACCTTTGAGAAAGGGCGTAGCCCGAAACGCGTCAGGTGACGCGGCAACCTTGAGCTCTTCCCCGGCTGGAAACAGACCTCCTGCGAGTGCCTCTTGAATGTAGGGTAACCTTTTCTTCACATTAATACGGCCTGACCCAGGTCGGAAGAGGCACCACTGCGTGATGCGGGTCCGCCGCTGTTGGAGGCAATAGCGGTTAGCGGAGCAGGAGGAGCGGCAAAGATGCTTGTGTGGAAGCCGTGTTTTGAAAGAACTGTGCTTGCGAGACACCAGCAGCCCACATGGGTTTTATGATGGACTCCCAGTCCCAGAATGCCTGAGGATTGACTCACCTGAGTGTAATCATGCTGAAAACCAATAAAAACGAGGGAATATGCTGGGCTCCATTTGGTGGTGTTTTGTGTGCAGTACACCTTTGAGAAAGGGCGTAGCCCGAAACGCGTCAGGTGACGCGGCAACCTTGAGCTCTTCCCCGGCTGGAAACGGACCTCCTGCGAGTGCCTCTTGAATGTAGGATAACCTTTTCTTCACATTAATACGGCCTGACCCAAGTCGGGGGAGGCACCACTGCGTGATGCAGGTCCGCCGCTGTTGGAGTCAATAGCGGTTAGCGGAGCAGGAGGAGCGGCAAAGATGCTTGTGTGGAAGCCGTGTTTTGAAAGAACTGTGCTTGCGAGACACCAGCAGCCCACATGGGTTTTATGATGGACTCCCAGTCCCAGAATGCCTGCGGATTGACTCACCTGAGTGTAATCATGCTGAAAACCAATAAATACGAGGGAATATGCTGGGCTCCATTTGGTGGTGTTTTGTGTGCAGTACACCTTTGAGAAAGGGCGTAGCCCGAAATGCGTCAGGTGACTCGGCAACCTTGAGCTCTTCCCCGGCTGGAAACGGACTTCCTGCGAGTGCCTCTTGAACGTAGGGTAACCTTTTCTTCACATTAATACGGCCTGACCCAGGTCGGGAGAGGTACCACTGCGTGATGCGGGTCCGCCGCTGTTGGAGGCAATAGCGGTTAGCGGAGCAGGAGGAGCGGCAAAGATGCTTGTGTGGAAGCCGTTTTTTGAAAGAACTGTGCTTGCGAGACACCAGCAGCCCACATGGGTTTTATGATGGACTCCCAGTCCTAGAATGCCTGCGGATTGACTCACCTGAGTGTAATCATGCTGAAAACCAATCAAAACGAGGGAATATGCTGGGCTCCATTTGGTGGTGTTTTGTGTGCAGTACACCTTTGAGAAAGGGCGTAGCCCGAAACGCGTCAGGTAACGCGGCAACCTTGAGCTCTTCCCCGGCTGGAAACGGACCTCCTGCGAGTGCCTCTTGAACATAGGGTAACCTTTTCTTCACATTAATACGGCCTGACCCAAGTCGGGAGAGGCACCACTGCGTGATGCGGGTCCGCCGCTGTTGGAGTCAATAGCGGTTAGCGGAGCAGGAGGAGCGGCAAAGATGCTTGTGTGGAAGCCGTGCTTTGAAAGAACTGTGCTTGCGAGACACCAGCAGCCCACATGGGTTTTATGATGGACTCCCAGTCCCAGAATGCCTGCGGATTGACTCACCTGAGTGTAATCATGCTGAAAACCAATAAAAACGAGGGAATATGCTGGGCTCCATTTGGTGGTGTTTTGTGTGCAGTACACCTTTGAGAAAGGGCGTAGCCCGAAATGCAATAGGTGACGCGGCAACCTTGAGCTCTTCCCCGGCTGGAACGGACCTCCTGCGAGTGCCTCTTGAACGTAGGTTAACCTTTTCTTCACATGTATACGGCCTGACCCAGGTCGGGAGAGGCACCACTGCGTGATGCGGGTCCGCCGCTGTTGGAGGCAATAGCGGTTAGCGGAGCAGGAGGAGCGGCAAAGATGCTTGTGTGGAAGCCGTGTTTTGAAAGAACTGTGCTTGCGAGACAGCAGCAGCCCACATGGGTTTTATGATGGACTCCCAGTCCCAGAATGCCTGTGGATTGACTCACCTGAGTGTAATCATGCTGAAAACCAATAAAAACGAGGGAATATGCTGGGCTCCATTTGGTGGTGTTTTGTGTGCAGTACACCTTTGAGAAAGGGCGTAGCCCGAAATGCAATAGGTGACGCGGCAACCTTGAGCTCTTCCCCGGATGGAAACGGACCTCCTGCGAGTGCCTCTTGAACGTAGGGTAACCTTTTCTTCACATTATTACGGCCTGACCCAGGTCGGGAGAGGTACCACTGCGTGATGCGGGTCCGCCGCTGTTGGAGGCAATAGCGGTTAGCGGAGCAGGAGGAGCGGCAAAGATGCTTGTGTGGAAGCCGTGTTTTGAAAGAACTGTGCTTGCGAGACACCAGCAGCCCACATGGGTTTTATGATGGACTTCCAGTCCCAGAATGCCTGAGGATTGACTCACCTGAGTGTAATCATGCTGAAAACCAATAAAAACGAGGGAATATGCTGGGCTCCATTTGGTGGTGTTTTGTGTGCAGTACACCTTTGAGAAAGGGCGTAGCCCGAAACGCGTCAGGTGACGCGGCAACCTTGAGCTCTTCCCCGGCTGGAAACGGACCTCCTGCGAGTGCCTCTTGAATGTAGGGTAACCTTTTCTTCACATTAATACGGCCTGACCCAGGTCGGGAGAGGCACCACTGCGTGATGCGGGTCCGCCGCTGTTGGATGCAATAGCGGTTAGCGGAGCAGGAGGAGCGGCAAAGATGCTTGTGTGGAAGCCGTGTTTTGAAAGAACTGTGCTTGCGAGACACCAGCAGCCCACATGGGTTTCATGATGGAATCCCAGTCCCAGAATGCCTGCGGATTGACTCACCTGAGTGTAATCATGCTGAAAACCAATAAAAATGAGGTAATATGCTGGGCTCCATTTGGTGGTGTTTTGTGTGCAGTACACCTTTGAGAAAGGGCGTAGCCCGAAACGCGTCAGGTAACGCGGCAACCTTGAGCTCTTCCCCGGCTGGAAACGGACCTCCTGCGAGTGCCTCTTGAACATAGGGTAACCTTTTCTTCACATTAATACGGCCTGACCCAAGTCGGGAGAGGCACCACTGCGTGATGGGGGTCCGCCGCTGTTGGAGTCAATAGCGGTTAGCGGAGCAGGAGGAGCGGCAAAGATGCTTGTGTGGAAGCCGTGTTTTGAAAGAACTGTGCTTGCGAGACACCAGCAGCCCACATGGGTTTTATGATGGACTCCCAGTCCCAGAATGCCTGCGGATTGACCCACCTGAGTGTAATCATGCTGAAAACCAATAAATACGAGGGAATATGCTGGGCTCCATTTGGTGGTGTTTTGTGTGCAGTACACCTTTGAGAAAGGGCATAGCCCGTAACGCGTCAGGTGACTCGGCAACCTTGAGCTCTTCCCCGGCTGGAAACAGACTTCCTGCGAGTGCCTCTTGAACGTAGGTTAACCTTTTCTTCACATGTATACGGCCTGACCCAGGTCGGGAGAGGCACCACTGCGTGATGCGGGTCCGCCGCTGTTGGAGGCAATAGCGGTTAGCGGAGCAGGAGGAGCGGCAAAGATGCTTGTGTGGAAGCCGTGTTTTGAAAGAACTGTGCTTGCGAGACACCAGCAGCCCACATGGGTTTTATGATGGACTCCCAGTCCCAGAATGCCTGCGGATTGACTCACCTGAGTGTAATCATGCTGAAAACCAATAAAAACGAGGGAATATGCTGGGCTCCATTTGGTGGTGTTTTGTGTGCAGTACACCTTTGAGAAAGGGCGTAGCCCGAAATGCAATAGGTGACGCGGCAACCTTGAGCTCTTCCCCGGCTGGAAACGGACCTCCTGCGAGTGCCTCTTGAATGTAGGGTAACCTTTTCTTCACATTAATACGGCCTGACCCAGGTCGGGAGAGGCACCACTGCGTGATGCGGGTCCGCCGCTGTTGGAGGCAATAGCGGTTAGCGGAGCAGGAGGAGCGGCAAAGATGCTTGTGTGGAAGCCGTGTTTTGAAAGAACTGTGCTTGCGAGACACCAGCAGCCCACATGGGTTTTATGATGGAATCCCAGTCCCAGAATGCCTGCTGATTGACTCACCTGAGTGTAATCATGCTGAAAACCAATAAAAACGAGGTAATATGCTGGGCTCCATTTGGTGGTGTTTTGTGTGCAGTATACCTTTGAGAAACGGCGTAGCCCGAAACGCGTCAGGTAACGCAGCAACCTTGAGCTCTTCCCCGGCTGGAATTGGACCTCCTGCGAGTGCCTCTTGAACATAGGGTAACCTTTTCTTCACATTAATACGGCCTGACCCAAGTCGCGAGAGGCACCACTGCGTGATGCGGGTCTGCCGCTGTTGGAGGCAATAGCGGTTAGCGGAGCAGGAGGAGCGGCAAAGATGCTTGTGTGGAAGCCGTGTTTTGAAAGAACTGTGCTTGCGAGACACCAGCAGCCCACATGGGTTTTATGATGGAGTCCCAGTCCCAGAATGCCTGAGGATTGACTCACCTGAGTGTAATCATGCTGAAAACCAATAAAAACGAGGGAATATGCTGGGCTCCATTTGGTGGTGTTTTGTGTGCAGTACACCTTTGAGAAAGGGCGTAGCCCGAAACGCGTCAGGTGACGCGGCAACCTTGAGCTCTTCCCCGGCTGGAAACGGACCTCCTGCGAGTGCCTCTTGAATGTAGGATAACCTTTTCTTCACATTAATACGGCCTGACCCAAGTCGGGGGAGGCACCACTGCGTGATGCAGGTCCGCCGCTGTTGGAGTCAATAGCGGTTAGCGGAGCAGGAGGAGTGGCAAAGATGCTTGTGTGGAAGCCGTGTTTTGAAAGAACTGTGCTTGCGAGACACCAGCAGCCCACATGGGTTTTATGATGGACTCCCAGTCCCAGAATGCCTGCGGATTGACTCACCTGAGTGTAATCATGCTGAAAACCAATAAATACGAGGGAATATGCTGGGCTCCATTTGGTGGTGTTTTGTGTGCAGTACACCTTTGAGAAAGGGCGTAGCCCGAAACGCGTCAGGTGACTCGGCAACCTTGAGCTCTTCCCCGGCTGGAAACGGACTTCCTGCGAGTGCCTCTTGAACGTAGGGTAACCTTTTCTTCACATTAATACGGCCTGACCCAGGTCGGGAGAGGTACCACTGCGTGATGCGGGTCCGCCGCTGTTGGAGGCAATAGCGGTTAGCGGAGCAGGAGGAGCGGCAAAGATGCTTGTGTGGAAGCCGTTTTTTGAAAGAACTGTGCTTGCGAGACACCAGCAGCCCACATGGGTTTTATGATGGACTCCCAGTCCTAGAATGCCTGCGGATTGACTCACCTGAGTGTAATCATGCTGAAAACCAATCAAAACGAGGGAATATGCTGGGCTCCATTTGGTGGTGTTTTGTGTGCAGTACACCTTTGAGAAAGGGCGTAGCCCGAAACGCGTCAGGTAACGCGGCAACCTTGAGCTCTTCCCCGGCTGGAAACGGACCTCCTGCGAGTGCCTCTTGAACATAGGGTAACCTTTTCTTCACATTAATACGGCCTGACCCAAGTCGGGAGAGGCACCACTGCGTGATGCGGGTCCGCCGCTGTTGGAGTCAATAGCGGTTAGCGGAGCAGGAGGAGCGGCAAAGATGCTTGTGTGGAAGCCGTGCTTTGAAAGAACTGTGCTTGCGAGACACCAGCAGCCCACATGGGTTTTATGATGGACTCCCATTCCCAGAATGCCTGCGGATTGACTCACCTGAGTGTAATCATGCTGAAAACCAATAAAAACGAGGGAATATGCTGGGCTCCATTTGGTGGTGTTTTGTGTGCAGTACACCTTTGAGAAAGGGCGTAGCCCGAAATGCAATAGGTGACGCGGCAACCTTGAGCTCTTCCCCGGCTGGAACGGACCTCCTGCGAGTGCCTCTTGAACGTAGGTTAACCTTTTCTTCACATGTATACGGCCTGACCCAGGTCGGGAGAGGCACCACTGCGTGATGCGGGTCCGCCGCTGTTGGAGGCAATAGCGGTTAGCGGAGCAGGAGGAGCGGCAAAGATGCTTGTGTGGAAGCCTTGTTTTGAAAGAACTGTGCTTGCGAGACAGCAGCAGCCCACATGGGTTTTATGATGGACTCCCAGTCCCAGAATGCCTGTGGATTGACTCACCTGAGTGTAATCATGCTGAAAACCAATAAAAACGAGGGAATATGCTGGGCTCCATTTGGTGGTGTTTTGTGTGCAGTACACCTTTGAGAAAGGGCGTAGCCCGAAATGCAATAGGTGACGCGGCAACCTTGAGCTCTTCCCCGGATGGAAACGGACCTCCTGCGAGTGCCTCTTGAACGTAGGGTAACCTTTTCTTCACATTATTACGGCCTGACCCAGGTCGGGAGAGGTACCACTGCGTGATGCGGGTCCGCCGCTGTTGGAGGCAATAGCGGTTAGCGGAGCAGGAGGAGCGGCAAAGATGCTTGTGTGGAAGCCGTGTTTTGAAAGAACTGTGCTTGCGAGACACCAGCAGCCCACATGGGTTTTATGATGGACTTCCAGTCCCAGAATGCCTGAGGATTGACTCACCTGAGTGTAATCATGCTGAAAACCAATAAAAACGAGGGAATATGCTGGGCTCCATTTGGTGGTGTTTTGTGTGCAGTACACCTTTGAGAAAGGGCGTAGCCCGAAACGCGTCAGGTGACGCGGCAACCTTGAGCTCTTCCCCGGCTGGAAACGGACCTCCTGCGAGTGCCTCTTGAATGTAGGGTAACCTTTTCTTCACATTAATACGGCCTGACCCAGGTCGGGAGAGGCACCACTGCGTGATGCGGGTCCGCCGCTGTTGGAGGCAATAGCGGTTAGCGGAGCAGGAGGAGCGGCAAAGATGCTTGTGTGGAAGCCGTGTTTTGAAAGAACTGTGCTTGCGAGACACCAGCAGCCCACATGGGTTTCATGATGGAATCCCAGTCCCAGAATGCCTGCGGATTGACTCACCTGAGTGTAATCATGCTGAAAACCAATAAAAATGAGGTAATATGCTGGGCTCCATTTGGTGGTGTTTTGTGTGCAGTACACCTTTGAGAAAGGGCGTAGCCCGAAACGCGTCAGGTAACGCGGCAACCTTGAGCTCTTCCCCGGCTGGAAACGGACCTCCTGCGAGTGCCTCTTGAACATAGGGTAACCTTTTCTTCACATTAATACGGCCTGACCCAAGTCGGGAGAGGCACCACTGCGTGATGGGGGTCCGCCGCTGTTGGAGTCAATAGCGGTTAGCGGAGCAGGAGGAGCGGCAAAGATGCTTGTGTGGAAGCCGTGTTTTGAAAGAACTGTGCTTGCGAGACACCAGCAGCCCACATGGGTTTTATGATGGACTCCCAGTCCCAGAATGCCTGCGGATTGACTCACCTGAGTGTAATCATGCTGAAAACCAATAAATACGAGGGAATATGCTGGGCTCCATTTGGTGGTGTTTTGTGTGCAGTACACCTTTGAGAAAGGGCGTAGCCCGTAACGCGTCAGGTGACTCGGCAACCTTGAGCTCTTCCCCGGCTGGAAACAGACTTCCTGCGAGTGCCTCTTGAACGTAGGTTAACCTTTTCTTCACATGTATACGGCCTGACCCAGGTCGGGAGAGGCACCACTGCGTGATGCGGGTCCGCCGCTGTTGGAGGCAATAGCGGTTAGCGGAGCAGGAGGAGCGGCAAAGATGCTTGTGTGGAAGCCGTGTTTTGAAAGAACTGTGCTTGCGAGACACCAGCAGCCCACATGGGTTTTATGATGGAATCCCAGTCCCAGAATGCCTGCTGATTGACTCACCTGAGTGTAATCATGCTGAAAACCAATAAAAACGAGGTAATATGCTGGGCTCCATTTGGTGGTGTTTTGTGTGCAGTATACCTTTGAGAAACGGCGTAGCCCGAAACGCGTCAGGTAACGCAGCAACCTTGAGCTCTTCCCCGGCTGGAATTGGACCTCCTGCGAGTGCCTCTTGAACATAGGGTAACCTTTTCTTCACATTAATACGGCCTGACCCAAGTCGCGAGAGGCACCACTGCGTGATGCGGGTCTGCCGCTGTTGGAGTCAATAGCGGTTAGCGGAGCAGGAGGAGCGGCAAAGATGCTTGTGTGGAAGCCGTGTTTTGAAAGAACTGTGCTTGCGAGACACCAGCAGCCCACATGGGTTTTATGATGGACTCCCAGTCCCAGAATGCCTGCGGATTGACTCACCTGAGTGTAATCATGCTGAAAACCAATAAATACGAGGGAATATGCTGGGCTCCATTTGGTGGTGTTTTGTGTGCAGTACACCTTTTAGAAAGGGCGTAGCCCGAAACGCGTCAGGTGACTCGGCAACCTTGAGCTCTTCCCCGGCTGGAAACGGACTTCCTGCGAGTGCCTCTTGAACGTAGGTTAACCTTTTCTTCACATTAATACGGCCTGACCCAGGTCGGGAGAGGCACCACTGCGTGATGCGGGTCCGCCGCTGTTGGAGGCAATAGCGGTTAGCGGAGCAGGAGGAGCGGCAAATATGCTTGTGTGGAAGCCGTGTTTTGAAAGAACTGTGCTTGCGAGACACCAGCAGCCCACATGGGTTTTATGATGGACTCCCAGTCCCAGAATGCCTGCGGATTGACTCACCTGAGTGTAATCATGCTGAAAACCAATAAAGACGAGGGAATATGCTGGGCTCCATTTGGTGGTGTTTTGTGTGCAGTACACCTTTGAGAAAGGGCGTAGCCCGAAATGCAATAGGTGACGCGGCAACCTTGAGCTCTTCCCCGGCTGGAAACGGACCTCCTGCGAGTGCCTCTTGAATGTAGGGTAACCTTTTCTTCACATTAATACGGCCTGACCCAGGTCGGGAGAGGTACCACTGCGTGATGCGGGTCCGCCGCTGTTGGAGGCAATAGCGGTTAGCGGAGCAGGAGGAGCGGCAAAGATGCTTGTGTGGAAGCCGTGTTTTGAAAGAACTGTGCTTGCGAGACACCAGCAGCCCACATGGGTTTTATGATGGACTCCCAGTCCTAGAATGCCTGCGGATTGACTCACCTGAGTGTAATCATGCTGAAAACCAATAAAAACGAGGGAATATGCTGGGCTCCATTTGGTGGTGTTTTGTGTGCAGTACACCTTTGAGAAAGGGCGTAGCCCGAAATGCGTCAGGTGACGCAGCAACCTTGAGCTCTTCCCCGGCTGGAAACGGCGGACCTCCTGCGAGTGCCTCTTGAACGTAGGGTAACCTTTTCTTCACATATATATATATTCAGTGAAAAAACCATAGGTTTCACACACGTTATAGTTAGCGGACATTTCACTCATAAAAAAAAAAAAAAATTCCCCCGTTATTGTTAGTTAAGCTAACTATAACTCGCGCACCCGCAATCCACTGCTGATGACGTAACATATTACATCACTCATGACATGGTCAGTGACATCACTCATGACATCACTGATGACATCTCAAATGACATCACTGATGACATCATCCAGTGAATGTGTGTTTTTCTGAAAATTAAATATGTTTTATATATATGTATCTCAAGGTCGATGTAAGAATAAATGGGTATATAAGTGTCTAAAAGGATGATTTGTTTTTGAAAAATTGATTGTGTAACTGACTGATTAAGTGTATCTTAGTGAATACATGGCTTAATGAGTAATGTTTAAATATTTAATTTTCTGTATCAGTCTCTCACTTTGTGTATAAGTGTCTGCATGGGTTGGTGAGTAGCTACATGGGTGTTTATATTGGATTTTAGGTTGTTTTTTGAGTATCAGTCTGAGTGTCTGCATGGTTCGGTGGGGGGTTTAACGTAGTGCATAGGTGCATGAATGATTGTCTCTCTGGTTGTATGTTTTGAAGACAGCATGTGTGCATGACTGTATGGTTGGATGAGTGTGTGTATGGGTGTGTTAGTGAGTGAATGACTGTCTCAATAGTGTCTTTATGAGTTACTAAATATGTTTTAAAGAAGTATATTTGACTATTGGTGTATATAAGTGAGTATGTGTGAGAGTGAGAAATTGAAATAGTTCCTGTATGAATAAGTATATGTTTTTATTAGTGATTATTTAAAAGAGTAAGTATGTGTAAGTTTCTGTAGAAGTACGTGTTGAGGTGTGTGTATAACTGAATATGCAAGTAAATGGATGTTTGACTCTTTATTAGCATGAGTGACTATGTGTGTGAGTAACTCTATGGATGAGTGGCAATGTGTAACAGGATGTATAGGTGTATGAGTACATATGATGAGTGAGTACATGTATGAGTGACTGTACAGGACTGTTGGTGAATGAGTGGATGTGTATGTGGATCTAATAATTACTGAATAGGTTATTGTAACTGGTATTGGTATGTCCATTGTTTTGAAAATTGTAGTCTCTATTTTTGAATGTGTGTATCAAAGGTTATATTAGGGTGAGAGGAGGTCTACCACTCTGTCACAAGGATGATGTCATCAGTGATGTCATTTGAGATGTCATCAGTGATGTCATGAGTGATGTCACTGACCATGTCATGAGTGATGTAATATGTTACGTCATCAGCAGTGGATTGCGGGTGCGCGAGTTATAGTTAGCTTAACTAACTATAACGGGGGAATTTCAATGGTTTTTTATGAGTGAAATGTCCGCTAACTATAACGTGTGTGAAACCTATGGTTTTTTCACTGAATTTGCAAGGTTTTTTAAATGCTAAATCCTAACTATAACGTGTGTGAAACCTATGGTTTTTTCAGTGAATTTGCAAGGTTTTTTAAATGCTAATTCCTAACTATAACGTGTGGGAAACCCATGGTTTTTTCAGTGAATTTGTATGGTTTTTTAAATGCTAATTCTTACCTATAACATGTGTGATTTCCATGGTTTTTTCATTGATTTTGTATGATGTTTTTATTATAAATTCTTATATTAAATGTGTTTTTTTTTTAAAAAAAGCAATTTTTTTTGGTTTGTTTTTTTTTTTACTTTATATTCTCTTAAAACACTATATATTTTTTTTTTAATTCTGCAATATATTAATTTTTCTCTTTTTTTTTTTACCAAACAGGTAAGATATATTAGTATAACATAAAAATTCTTTTTTTTTTTTTTTTTACTTTATATTCTCTTAAAACACTATACTTAATTTTTTTAAATTCTGCAATATATTAATTTTTCTCATTTTTTTTACTAAACAGGTAAGATATATTAGTATAACATAGAAATTCTTTTTTTCCTTTTTTTTTTTTTTTTTTTTTTTTTAAGTGCGCGTACGGTAAGCTTACGGTAAGCGTACGGTTTGCGTAATGTTCGTAATATTTCTTCTCTTTTTGCGTATGGTTACGCAATTTACGTAGCCGTGCGTACTGCATATGGGGCACGTAAGCGTGTACGCTACACGCGTACGTTACGCGGAAGTGTTGGGGAGTGACTGTTATGCGCATGCGCGCGAGCGCGTGTCTTTTTTACGCGCATGCGTACTTTTACCGTAAGCGCTCCGTAAGCGTAACGTAAGCGTAACGTACGTGCACGGTGGGTCATGTGATCATGAAACAAAACTTTTGATTGGTTCAAAGTAGTTTCAGTTCTAGAACTCTCCTACACCACACCCATTCCCCTCATTTCTGCTTGTGATCCCTTAGGAGAAGGAGCTGACTTGTCTTTGTGATACGATGGCAGACCAGCACTCTTCTGCTGAGAGTGAGGCTAGCAGCACCACCATCAGGCAGAGAAAGAGGAAACAGAAGAGCTCTTTTATATGGGAGTATTTTAGTTTTCCTGAGGGTGAGAAAAAAGTCAATGCTGCTTTGGTGACTTGCAAGCTGTGCCAGCGTGTACTTTCGAGAGGTAATCCCAACAAGAAGTATTCCTTCGGGAATCACACTATGTTGAGACACCTTGAGGATGTACATCCTAGGACACATGCACGACATACTAGAGGCAACCCTTCAGTAAGTCGAGCAAGCACATCCACAGCAGCTCAGCCGAGTCCTTCTTCGGAAGCTCAGCAGAGCCCTTCATCTGTGGGGGCAGATTCACCTTTTTCTGATCCTGTGGAAACGAACCATCGGTTTGCGAGGGTTACTATGCGGTGTTCATTTTGCCATGGTCTAATTGTTCATAGGGAGACCAGTCTTCCCCTCATTAACAACAAAATAGACCAGCACATTTGTCCTACCAGCTAATGTTCCCATTCTTCCTTTCCTCTGTCCCTGCATGAACACAACGGCTCTTTTAAGAGCCAACCTTACCTCTCAACTTTTTTTTATTTTTTCTTTAAAACTTTTTTTTTTTTACCGTACGCGTACGGTAAGCGTAATTTTTTTTTTTTTTTTTTTTAAAACACTAAAAATCAATTACCACATTTCAAGATCCTTGAGGGATTAATAACTAAATACTGAAAATCTGTTTGAGGAGAAGTGGAAGAAAGGGACCATCTAATTTCTGACTTACCTGACCCACCCAAAAATTTAATTATAATTTTAAATTTAATTGAAATTGCTTATAAAAATGGCTTTATTTTTTGAAAATTTTCTTTCTCAATCTGAAAAAAAAGAAAAAAGTATTAATATTTAATAAATACAGTACACGTATTTACATATTTTCCCAAAAACAATTTTTTGCCTTTTTTTTGCTGTTTTCAGAATATATTGCATTTCACTATAAATCGTGAAAGCAATTGCATTCATCACTTAACAGCGGGCAAAAAAAAATTAACAATCTCAAAGATTGTTTTAAAAAAGCTCAGAATCTCTTCTCACTAAAACATAACATTATAGAAATGCAAAATATTCAAAAAAAAATTCATCTAATAACAATAACTATTTCTTTAAAATACTGTCTGACAATTTTGTTACAGAAGCATAATCACAAAAATAATATATCTCAAATAACTCCACAATACATCTGGTTACCTTTCCTTTAGGCCAAATGGTAATTTTAAAAATCTTTTTTGATTAAATTTCCAATGGTAATCCAATAAAATTCCAAAATTTAAATTGGACAGATGTTACCAATTCTCTCTAAAATTTTGGTTTCCGAAAGATTAATTAGGAATTAAATAAGTCTACAATACAATTGGTTACCTTTCCTTTAGGCCAAATGGTAATTTGAAAAATCTTTTTTTTTGAAAATTCCAATGCTAATCCAATAAAATGGTAAAATTGTTTTGTACAGATCTTGCCAAGTCTCTCTAAAATTTAGGTTTCAGGAAGATTAGATAGGAATTTGCTAAATCAAAAGGCAAACGTTGCTTGAAAATCAATTGGGAATCATTACACATTGTCCAGCCTTTTTCACATTTAAGATAAACTGTGTAATGTCCAGAAGTTACAGTAGGTCCTTCATGGAAAATTATTGCAACTGTTACAAAAGTTTTTCCTGAAATTGATTATTGCTGTCCTATAAACTTCTTTATTAAAGTATCCAATTTTGAACCATCAGCTTTACATCGTTGCATCATTAAAATTACATACTGTCCGTATTCCTTTAAAATTAACGTTGAAAACATGTCAGATTTACACTCACCGCATCCATGCTATGATTAGCATCTTTAACTAATTTAGCAAAAGTGACTGTTTTACTGTCTGGCAATGTTAAATAAATAAACCTTTTAGAATCAACATTAGAGCCACATGTATTGAAACAGTTTTCGCAACTATGTTCCCATTTATAAGAGACACCAAACATATTTTCAATTGGCACCCATTCTTCTTCCAGTACCTGAAGAAAATACATCAAGAATTCCTGTGCGTCTTGCTGTACATTTTGAGAAAACTGTGTTCGTCCTGAACATACATCTAAAAGTTTTCTAATTTCAGTAGCACTTTCTATTTGAGTTTTATCATTACTCAGCTTTTGAAAAAGGAGACTCAACTCAGAACAGAATCTTTTTCTCTGATTTACTATTATCTGCTCTTGCAAACTTTCCAGATAAAATGCAACATTCAGCACTACATTAGCGTAGCAGTTGACACCAGAGCTATTTTCAAAATGACATCCTACAACCTCTTCAACATTTTCCTTTTTCTTTTTGCTTGCAATTACATCACTCCTCTTTTTTTTCCTCCTCTCTACATCCTCATTACAGATATTCTCAATTCTCCTTTTTCGAGAAACTACACGTTTCTCTAACACAGGATACTGACCTAAATGAGGAGCATAGGTTCTTCTTAATCTATTATACTCCTTTACACAGTTTGTATCAGCACTAACTTTTGAATCATCAAAGTCTATCATGAATAAACCAGATAATGTTTTCACTCGTGACAAAGCTACCTAAGCCATACCTTCTTTGAACACAGTTGAACCAATGTTTACAAATGCACAATCTACAGTCAATCCTTGAGACTTGTGAATAGTTACAGCATATGCTAGAGAAAACGGAAACTGTTTCCTTTGTACATATAAGTCTTTCACAAGCATGAAACGAACTGTACAACGACAAATGTCTATAACTTCTTCTATCTGATCAAATTTTATTTTTAAACATTCAATTCCCGCTTTTTTCTGATAATTAATAAAACCCACAACTCTTCCCGTAGCTCCATTAACTAAACCTTTTTCAACATCCAAATTTCTCCTTAAAAATACTCTACAGTTCATGCAAACATATAGATTTTTTTCTAATCCAGCAGTTTTGGAAATGTTCTTCTTTAGTGAATCCAATTTATTTTTCAGTTTGCCTGTTAATGTGATAGTAATTCTTCCATCCTGAATTTTGTCCACTGTTTCCAATTTCCTGATATCTTCCTTTTCCAATTTCAAAAGCTCCTCATTGAATATTGAGCATTCACGTAGAGTTGGCATTAAGCAGATGACACTTTTCTTTTCTGCAATGTTCTTGTATATCTTCTCTGCAACTATTTCTTCCTTTGGAAATAAATTATGTAGCAACCGACTCTGTAATGCTTTTGTGCCAGCTTCAGTGAGTAGTCCAATTCTGATATCTTTCAGAATACTTCCATATTCTTCATCGTTTGCTTGCCTCATATTAGTAGTAAGTTCCTTGTACTCAAAGAAGGACCAAATATTTGCATTACCAATGCTTCCCAATGACTTCTTTGTGTCTTCATGTGTCACAGTATTAAACACTGGTTGTCCTTTAACTGGAGTAAGCTGTAGAAGATCCCCAAAAACTATGACATGTTTTCCACCAAATAACACGTCATAGTCTGTCCTTAGAATTTGCTGCATTCTTAAATGCACAAAGGCAAGCATTAAGTTTGATACCATGCTCACCTCATCAATAATGAGAACTTGCATCTTCTTCAATACTCTTGAAACTTCCAAGCATGCTTCTCCAGTTAGCTTGTGGTATTGTATTTTGTTCTCATGCTCCACTGGTAACATTAGCAAACGATGTAAGGTGATTCCTTTTATGTTATATGCTGCTAACCCAGTTGGAGCAGTAACCACACAAGACAAAGTTGAATCCGTTTTTTGCTGTAGGTAGCTTCTGATGACTTTTATTAAGAAACTTTTTCCAGTTCCAGCTTGTCCGCTTACATACATCCTGATTGGATGAAATGATGTGCATGAGCACTCTTTTTTTTCATGTAGTAATCCGTGATCAATTTTGTTTCTGATCTCTTCATAAATTTGTTGCTGCTCTTCATTCAGTTGTCTTTCCAAATTTGGTAAGTCTATAAATTCTTCTTGAGCTTGATTCATAGCCATTTCCACTTCATTCATGGCTATTGCAGCTTCATTTTCAACGATTGGTTGTCCTAGGGGATCTTGACTGAGTGTTCCTGAACTTTGGCTGTCTTGAGAACTGTCTCTAGCTACTTCAGCTGCAATTGTAGTTTCCTGTTCAATTTCTTCATTTAACATTTGCACATAATTTGTGAATGTACTGCATTCTATGCTGTCTTTGCAAGCATTAAATGAATCTTCATAGCTTTGAAATTCTCCCAGTAGTTCATCCTCTGTACGCCATGGTTTAAACAGCTGTAAAAGAGCCAAGTAGTAAAATTCCTTTTTGTCAGTAGTGTCGCAACTCAGCTTCCTGTGATTTATCAAACTTCCTTTTGTTTGCTTCACCAAACATCCTTCCTCACCAATGACTTTATATTTTCCATTGTTGATGTCTTCTGTGGCTTTCCGTGAATAAATGTAGTTCTGCAGCACTTCATAGAGACACATTTTCTCTAGATGAAGACTTCTCTTGGGATAATATGTGTCCAACATGTTTGATTTCAAAATATCTGTACTTTCTGGGTCATTCTTGGCCAAATATTCAATTTCTCCAACAGATTTCAGTACCCGATTTCTCATTGCTGCAAGGCCTAAACTTGCCCAAATTATTCTTCTTGATTTCGAGTAGAGACTTGCAGAAGATAACCTATCTGAACATTCGTAGGATCCAATTTCTCGATGCGATAACATCTTTAAACTGAAACTGTACAGCTTCTTACTGACAGTCTTCTCGTGAGAAATCTCTTCCCACATTTCTTTCAATTCAGTTTTTTCTGATTTAGTAATGTAAGACGTTACATATCGAGCAACAGCAATGGAATTGTCAGCTACATACTGTATATCCATGTTAGCATTCCACATGGATAAAATGACTGGGTTGTAGTCATTTATATTTTTTGATTCTTCTTTTCTTTTAAGGTTGTAGGTATTCTTAGGTGATTTTCTTGTAATAGTATGTCTCACAGATGACATAAAACTGTTTACTCTTCCATTTGAAAGAACAGGTCTAGGAAATCCAAATCGACATTTAGTGTAGTATTTATCTTTGCTCTTGTATTTCCGTCGACAGTATTTTCCACACCGATGACTTTGGAAACGTAAAACTTGCTCCTTTAACTTTTTCTCTTCTGTGCTTTTTGGTATAGCACATGTTGCATATTCTTCAATGAAAGATAACACTGCTTCATCAGTATCTGTTCCAAACTTTGGGGCATCCTTGATCCACAACAGCATATGAATATGAGGAGCACCTCTTGCCTGGTACTCTTTTCTCCAAAAGAAATCCACTACTTCTCCAAGAGGTGGATTTTTTTTATTGCAGATGAAGGACATCATAGCCTCAAATCTATGATTGAAATATCTGCAAACATTAACCGGATCCAATGAGCACAGTTCTCCTGCTGTCTTGTATTCGATGTTTTTAATGTTTGAATTTGCCTCTCGTAGAAAATCCAGTAAATCATCCCAAGCGTACTCAGCACAGCTTAGGGTAAGGAACCATGTTGCTGTTCCTAAATTCCGTAACATGCATTTTAATTCACCATGGCGTCGGTACCAATATTCATTTGTCCCACACTGACAAGCCATCAGATTGATCAGTTGTTTTTCCAAATGATCATCTCGGTGCTGCACTTTCTCCATAAAATCCTTAGCAGACACATTTTGTAAATGTACTCCACTTTTTAAAATGTGATTTACTGCATATGATAATGCAGACAAGTCGCTTTCAAATCAAAGATGGAACAAATAAGGAATACTTTGTCGAAATCTGGGATCTTCTGCATATAGTCTTGTAGTTCGATACTCAGAAGCTGGAATCTGTTCTGGACGTTCATCGTATCGTCCTCCTTTTCCTGTAGGAAACAGCTGGGGAAAACATCGAGCTTCCAAGCTCTCCTCCCATACACTCACGGGAGTTCCTTTTGCTTTCTTCATCTGAAACAGATCAATATTGTCTCCCATAACTTCTTTTGAATGAAGAGGATGTATGCTAAAATGTTCATAAATTTCTTCTTCCTTTGACTTGTCCACTTTTTCAATTTGTCCAGTTGGTGTTTCTGTGTCTTCTTGTAAATCTTCTTCCTCTTCTATATAAATTGATTCATACCATTTGTTATTCCTTTTCAAATACAAATTTGCTCTTTGTACTTTCCGTACATCTACCAGCTCCTGCCAAATCTTCTTATTCTTTGTAGGTACACCATTAACCAGAATAACTAATGGTTCAGTTTCCAAAGTATCTGCATCAATAGTTTCCATATTTTTTTTCAAATCCAAGGGCAAATACACCACTCTACCTTTTAAACCTCTCAGTAAATCTGAAGGAGGTAATTTACCAGTTTTGGGTTCCATACGTACTATGGTCTGGAACGGATGAACACATTGAAGAAGTATAGACTCATATGTATTTAATTCAGAAAGTTCGGCAGGAATAGCATCCAAATCTAAATTATTATGTACAGCTCTGGTCGGCATTCTATTTTCCTCTAACTTGTTGTAACAGTATTTACAAATACGCTGATCTTCACCCAATTCAAAACAATTTTCAAGAAATATATATGTGGCAAAATCCTTCCACTTATAATTATCTTCATTTTCACTTTTTCTGTAGAGATCAACATTCCTGGTTTGTTTTCTATAATGAGTTCTGCGGCAACAAATACAAGTAATATTTGGTCTTTCATTAGAGATTATTGCAAATTTTGTTATGTGATCATTAAATGTCTTACTTACAGAGGGTTCTACATTCTCTTCCACTTCTTCCTCATTTACTGTGTCCTTTTCTGCACTGTCTTGTTCAGGACCAAAGTAACAAAACTGAATTTCATCAGTAACCTTCTCTACATCTGATACCGATCCACGGAACAGAGCCCTATTCAATTCATCTAACTTTATTGCTGGACTTTTAGCAAAATACAGCCGTCTCACAAACTTTCTCATTTCAGTATGATGAACAGCCAGCATCCTAAAATGATGAAAAACACTTTTACACACTTTTCTAGATAGACAAGCCAGAGAATGACCCTGCAAACCAGTATTCTCTCTCACTCTGCATGGATCTAGACTTTGAAGCACCTTAATCTTCTGTTTAACACTTTTTTTACTATATTCTCTTAGAAACTCATGAAATTTATCAATAGATTCCTGACGCACAGTGCAAATACTACTACAATTCCAAGTGTACACTGGGGCTTTAGGACGTCTCCCCATAGCCTCATCCGCCATCACTTGTACCTCATCTCTTGGAACCATTTTCTCCTTCTCCATTATACAACCATTTTTCACTTCATAAGCACGACCTCTGGTGTCAACTGCATGCAGCAAACTATTACTTTGAAAATAACTCTCTTCATTAAAAAAAGGTTCACTACTTGAACTATGCATCCACTCTCCTAAAAACACTTTACAAAAGTTTGTTCTTTTCACTATTCTTTTCCTTTTGCTTTGTGATTTCAGTACATTGACCATTTTATCTAATGTACGCATCCTATTCAAAATTAAAATGAATAGTTTCCTTTTTAATTCTAATGCCTTTGCTGCAATGGCTTCAATTTCTTTTTTTCTCTTATAAAATTTAGCCTTTTTCTTATCTTTCTTCGCATCCTTTATCAAATTGGACATAACTCTTCTCTGAAACATTTTTCTACGTATCTCTTTAAACGCTGTTTTTCTTTTTAAGTTAATCTTTATTGTTTCTGAAGGTATATTTGCATTAACTAAATGCTCAATTTTTTCCTGTTGTTTTCTATTTAAAACATTCTTTCCAGTACAGACATTTTGTACATGTTTCCTTTTTTTGAAGATGTTGTTTAAAAAATCTTTTGTCTGCTTACCAGAAGACTTTCTCTTTTTCCCAACATGAGCATCTCCAACTAACTTAGGTCCTCCAGTTGTCTTCAAATATAGTTTTTTTTTGTGGTTTTTCCTTAGTCTGGATTTTGTAGGCATCTTAAATTTTGTTCACTGCTCAGCAATACCTGAAAAAAACTAAAAAAAAATTCAACCCCCACTCAGTTGTGAATACTGTGCATGATTCCACAGGATAAGCAGCTGGGTGTGTGCGAAGAGTCTGCTTCTGCAGAAAAAATAGCTCCCCCTTTCCATCTAATGCAAATGTATAATTACCAGAGTAATACGCAATAAATCTCTTTGTGTAATTCCTCTTTGCACACAGAGTCATGCTTTGATATTAGTCAGAAAACGAAATTTCTTTGCCAATTTGAAAGCACACTTACTACTCTTTTTTTTTGCAAGTGATAAGTACTTTTACAGTCTGACACATTTTGAATCCACTTTTCAGATTCTGAAAAAAGTACATGTCCAAACAGCTTTTTGAGACCAGAAACATGTGTAACCTGGGTGACTGACTACACTCCAGCAAAGGCAACCAGCCTTAGTAATGCTGAATGTATTTGCATTACTGACTGCAACCTCAAACCCTAAAAGTATTCCTCATTTATAACAATACACCTTATTTTATGGTGAAAACATAGTCCATATTATTTTACATGTTCCTCACATTTAAATTTCTCCCAAAACACAAAACGATAAACACAACTTCAACAAAAGGAATTCCAATTCTATTATTCATTTCTTAATTTACCATATACATCCCCTCTCAAACTCATAACTCACCTTTAAAATTAGTTAGTTGTGAAAGAAATGTGGCACTCAAACAGCAGATTATCAGAGCCAGGATCTCTGTTCTGTACACCTCTCTCCTCTCAGCAGAACCAGATAATGGCAATGTTTCCCTCTCTTTTTCCACACATATACATGTTAATTTCAAATCTCAGTGCTTCCCCCTTTTTTTCAAATGTAATCACACATTTCTATTGGTTGAAAACCAACCCTTCCCCCAACTTGACTTCAGCCTAGTACCCTTCCCCCAACTTGACTTCTGCCTGCTACCATAGCAACAGCTCTTGAAACACTGCTGTGTAGAGTTAGGTCAGAAGTTCACCACACAATGTTTCATTTCCAAAGAGCAGGAGTGCTTGACTTTTCAAACCTAACAGCAAATCCATAGTACTGTTCTTTGGTGACACATTTTTCTGTACCAATACAAAACATGCTTCTATAAATTTTCACATACAGCCTAGTTTTTAGTGTAGAATGGTATGAAACAGCCAATCAGTTCTTTTTTTTAAAAAAAATATGTATGCCTCCATTTCCAAACTGTCTTTCATTTTTTTTCCCCATTCTACTGAAAGACACCTCCTGAGTGCATCCAGTTCTCCTTTTAAGATGTTCACAGTGTGGATTGTAGGGCACAGCTATGTCTTCTGGAGTGAAAAGTATGCAGAGAAAACAGGTATGGTGAGAGACCTTGCTTTGCCAAATGTAGATATTAAATGGATTGGTCAGAGAGGGTTATAGTGGCACCAATTGATGCCATTGGTGAAATCCTTCATGCAAATCCAACACCCTGACCTCATAATAGTGCACTGTGGTGGCAATGGCCTAGGCACTTTGACTGGGGTAGGTCTGGAAATGCTTATGAAGGAGACCTTTGCACAACTGTTTTCACTTTTCCCTAAAACTGCCTTTGCATATTCTAACATATGCCAAAGGCAAAAATGGAACTGGTCCAATCATTTTTGTCCTCAGATTGACAAAGCAAGAAAGCACGTCAACAAATCTGTTTCTGCTTTCCTCCGAGACTATGGTATGGGTTCCATTTACCACAACAACTTGCGTTACGACATGCAAGACATTTATAGAGGAGATGGTGTACACTTCACTGATGAAGGGAACAGAGTCTTCCTCTTGAACCTTAGACTCTGCATCGGTACTTACTTGTAGGTACCACTAAAAAATCAAATCACTTCATAAACACAACGGCTCTTTTTAGAGCCCCCTAATATCTAAACACTTAAATCTGAATTTTATTTCTTTTTTTATTTTTTTTTCTACCATACGCGTACGGTAAGCTTACCGTAAGCTTACCGTACGCGTACCCCGCGATTTTTTTTAAAAATTAATAAATGTTTTTTTTGTACTTTTCTGTCCTTCTTTGACCCCCTTTCAAATGTTAGGGGGTCTGTAACTCTCTTCCTTGCCCCCTTTTCAAGTTATCACCCTTTTTTTTCTGTGTGAAACACACAAAATGGCGGCCGCCGCTTCCTGGTTTCGACCGATTCGAATGTTTACTAAGATCTAACAGCCAATCAGAATCGCGCTCGCGCACGTCACCGTACGCGTACGGTAAGCTTACCGTAAGCGCACCGTAAGCTGCAACAGATATATATATTGATTTAAATGCTATTTTCTCAGGAACTACTGAACAGATTTACACCAGACCTACAAAAGGCACTTCCTTGACCTGAGGACTACCTCTCTGCCAAATTTCAAGTAACTCTGTTCAGCCGTTCGGGCTGTAGCTGTGTCTAAAGGTCCTATGGAAAAATGCATGGGAAAAACGTGTTTTGGGACCCCCTTTTTTCTCAGCCCCCGCTTGACGAATCCCCCCGAGACTTTCAGGGTAGGAGCGGAGCGTAGTGCCCCATTAGTTTTGAAAATTTCGCGAGGATTCGTCGACCGGCGCCAAAGTTATTCCAAATAGAATGTTGCAGATTTCCTATGGTAAGAGGGCCCTAACTATAACTACCTACTGGCGACCGCCAGTAGGTACTATATATATATATATATATATATATATATATATATATATATATATATATATATATAAATACATACATATATATATATATATATATATATATATATATATATATATATATATATAGATATGGCATGAGGACTATTGCCTTATTGCATTGGACGTTACAGCCCTTTACACTTGTATACGCAACCATGATGGAGTCAGGGCGGTTGAGTATTTTTTGGCTAATCGACCTATGAAATTCGCAAAACATAACCAGATGTTATTAGATCTTTTAACATTCTGTTTAGACAACAATTTGTTTTTGTATAATAGCCAAATTTACCAACAGGTGCAAGGTGTAGCCATGGGGGCCAGCTTCTCCCCCAGCTATGCTTGTCTCTTTATGGGATGGTGGGAGGAGCTGGTCCTCATGAGACAATATGCCCAGACATTTGGAACCAACATAGTTGCATGGTTGCGTTTTATTGATGATTTGTTTGTTGTATGGAAAGGGTCCATGCGGGACGCACAGGATTTTGTTGCTAAAATTAACACCAATGACCTCAACCTTAAATTCACTTGTGATATAAGTAGAGAGACTATAACATTTTTGGATACAAAAATCTACATTACCCCCAGGGGTCTTACCACGACTTTATTCAGAAAACCGACAGCGGGCAACTCGATATTGCACGCGTCAAGTGCACACCCCCCCCCCCCACTTGATTCACAGTATCCCCTATGGGGAAATGTTAAGAATTAAAAGAATTTGCAGTGCAGAGAATGACATGCAAGCAAAACAGGAAGAATGTAGAAACAGATTCTTACAACGGGGATATAAGAGCCATGTAGTAGAAGCGGCAATTTTCAAATCTAGATCTAAAGCGAGACAAGACCTGCTACAATATAAATCTCAGACCAATAATGGGGTGAAAGACAAAAAGAGTGAACCCATTAGGCTCATTCTGGGATACAGTAGGCAAGAAGGACAAATCAGAGCTATAATTAGACGCAATTGGCCAATACTCAGGGGGGACCCTGTTATAGGGGGTGCCTTACCCTAGAAACCTTCTATTACATTTAGAAAAACGATGTCTATGGGTAACACACTGGTAAAGAATAACCCTGAGCTAGCTGAACTCAATACCTGGCTAGCCCCTAGGACGGGTTTTTATAAATGTACTCAATGTAAAGCATGCCAATATGGAGTCAACACAAAAACTTATCAAACGGCCTTTAGCTCCAAAAAACACCCTATATTGAAGTACTTGTCCTGCAAAACCAAATTTGCTGTCTACGCACTCACATGTAGTTGCAATCTAACTTATATAGGCAGCACCAAGCTGCCAGTACATAAAAGAATTCTGCAACACATGCGAGCCATAACTAATAAAGATCCCAGTTATCCTGTTGCTAGGCACTTTAAGGAACAGCATCAAAGTAACCTTAAGCACTTTAAATATCATGTGTTGGATGCAGTGCCCTTTACCAAGAGGGGAGGCAACAGAGAAAGAAACCTTCGGCGTCTTGAGACCAGATTTATTTTGGAAATGGATACTAAGCACCCTGGGGGTTTAAATGTTTGTGAGGACTTACACACATATTTATGAGATATAGCCCTCACATAACTAAGCAGTATATTTTATATTGAGTCATAATGATATTCTCCACTCAGTCTATCAATTGAAACTTTAATAGTTTTATATATATTTCTTTAATGCTACTCTGTTGAGTTTATGTCATATCATGGTTAGAATTTTTATATGCATATTTTAGGAACATATTTTAGGAGTAATTTTAGTTAATTTATTGACAATTTTTTAGGTTGAAATGATTTTATAAAGGTTTTATAATTCATTATGTGGGAATCAACCTATTATTTTGTTCAGTGATTACCTATGGATTTACATTATTTACATTTATTCCGTTTCTGTGTAACTCAACTGCACGATGGTTTTGTCATCCTATCCTCGTGTTAAGGCATTTATGCCACATATTAACCTATATACATATATATTAATATGTGTATTATCCGCACTCTCTTTTGCACACAAGCACCTTTTTGCACATATATTTTTTGCACATTTGCAAACAAATATATAGTAAAAAAATCGAAACAAAATAAAATATAGTTCAAATTGGGATCTCGTTTTTAGAATCAATAGGATTATGGGGACATTTCTCTTTTTATGCACTTAGACACTTTATATATAGAATTTTACATGGTTGACCTGCGAAATTTGAGATGATTGTATCAGGAATATGCGATGGGGTCAGGTTGTATTTATACTGAGATATCCCCACCTGCCCTCACAAAACAGTTGGGGAACAGGAAATAGGGAATATTATGCCAACAAGGATTGATTAACAGTGGTAGAAATACTTAAAACTTTAAAATCCTATTATTTTAATCATGTGAATTTATTCCATGTATTTTTAAGTTACATGATATCCTAATATTAGGCATGTATTCCTTACTTTTTACGGTCACACAATATTCAGAGGCATTTAAGCCTTAAAATGTATATGAATTGTATTTTACTATGTACGACTGTATTACTTTCAAATGGCAGTAACTCTTCCATGTTTACACTTTCTTGATTGTTTGCACTATTTAAAGGGACATGTCGCCCATGCGCTGTTGTGTGAGCAAGGTCGGAGTTTCCGGCCGAAACGCGTCATGGCGACATGGTGGTGAACTAAATAAAAATCACTATCGACGAATCTGGGTCTGCTCTTGCTTTCCGACATCACGAAGGAGTTAAGGCAAGGATCATTAAATATATATATATATATACATTGGCCACCTATTCACCAATCAGAATGAAGGTGACTATTTTTCAACGAATGAGTGACTGTGTTGCATTTCACGAGCCTGAACGAGAGCACTGAGGAAGGCGAGAAGCGCCGAAATGCATTTGCTGTTCATGGTTTTATTTGAAATAAAATGAACTTTCGGACACCCCGTGAGTGCTCCTTAATTGTGGCGGAGTTGTTTTAGAAACACGCGAGTCCTACCCTCGCGCAAAGGAGTCACCCGTTACGGAGTTCGGCAGTGGCACATGGTGGGAAAACGTGGAAGCTGTAAAGTCGCCTATACTGCCTGAACCGCAGCTGAGAATTCTTTCGTCCACCTATGGAGGTGGCAAACTATACAAGTTTGTGGTTCCCGTTTATTTATGCGGCGCCTACGAGAATATGAATTACGGCTGCAACGAGGGGTGCCCGACAACACAGGATCTTCTAAGTGGCAGGCCCACCTGGGAAATGATGGAATGCGGCTGGGGTTGTATTAACAGAGCTCCAAATGGATGCGGAAAAAACGACATTCAAACCGACACCTGAAAAAACATCCATTACTGCTGAGCCAATTACATCGAAATTGCAGCCCTCCCATTGGCCACCTATTCACCAATCAGAATGAAGGTGACTATTTTTCAACGAATGAGTGACTGTGTTGCATTTCACGAGCCTGAACGAGAGCACTGAGGAAGGCGAGAAGCGCCGAAATGCATTTGCTGTTCATGGTTTTATTTGAAATAAAATGAACTTTCGGACACCCCTTGAGTGCTCCTTAATTGTGGCGGAGTTGTTTTAGAAACACGCGAGTCCTACCCTCGCGCAAAGGAGTCACCCGTTACGGAGTTCGGCAGTGGCACATGGTGGGAAAACGTGGAAGCTGTAAAGTCGCCTATACTGCCTGAACCGCAGCTGAGAATTCTTTCGTCCACCTATGGAGGTGGCAAACTATACAAGTTTGTGGTTCCCGTTTATTTATGCGGCGCCTACGAGAATATGAATTACGGCTGCAACGAGGGGTGCCCGACAACACAGGATCTTCTAAGTGGCAGGCCCACCTGGGAAACGATGGAATGCGGCTGGGGTTGTATTAACAGAGCTCCAAATGGATGCGGAAAAAACGACATTCAAACCGACACCTGAAAAAACATCCATTACTGCTGAGCCAATTACATCGAAATTGCAGCCCTCCCATTGGCCACCTATTCACCAATCAGAATGAAGGTGACTATTTTTCAACGAATGAGTGACTGTGTTGCATTTCACGAGCCTGAACGAGAGCACTGAGGAAGGCGAGAAGCGCCGAAATGCATTTGCTGTTCATGGTTTTATTTGAAATAAAATGAACTTTCGGACACCCCGTGAGTGCTCCTTAATTGTGGCGGAGTTGTTTTAGAAACACGCGAGTCCTACCCTCGCGCAAAGGAGTCACCCGTTACGGAGTTCGGCAGTGGCACATGGTGGGAAAACGTGGAAGCTGTAAAGTCGCCTATACTGCCTGAACCGCAGCTGAGAATTCTTTCGTCCACCTATGGAGGTGGCAAACTATACAAGTTTGTGGTTCCCGTTTATTTATGCGGCGCCTACGAGAATATGAATTACGGCTGCAACGAGGGGTGCCCGACAACACAGGATCTTCTAAGTGGCAGGCCCACCTGGGAAACGATGGAATGCGGCTGGGGTTGTATTAACAGAGCTCCAAATGGATGCGGAAAAAACGACATTCAAACCGACACCTGAAAAAACATCCATTACTGCTGAGCCAATTACATCGAAATTGCAGCCCTCCCATTGGCCACCTATTCACCAATCAGAATGAAGGTGACTATTTTTCAACGAATGAGTGACTGTGTTGCATTTCACGAGCCTGAACGAGAGCACTGAGGAAGGCGAGAAGCGCCGAAATGCATTTGCTGTTCATGGTTTTATTTGAAATAAAATGAACTTTCGGACACCCCGTGAGTGCTCCTTAATTGTGGCGGAGTTGTTTTAGAAACACGCGAGTCCTACCCTCGCGCAAAGGAGTCACCCGTTACGGAGTTCGGCAGTGGCACATGCTGGGAAAACGTGGAAGCTGTAAAGTCGCCTATACTGCCTGAACCGCAGCTGAGAATTCTTTCGTCCACCCATGGAGGTGGCAAACTATACAAGTTTGTGGTTCCCGTTTATTTATGCGGCGCCTACGAGAATATGAATTACGGCTGCAACGAGGGGTGCCCGACAACACAGGATCTTCTAAGTGGCAGGCCCACCTGGGAAACGATGGAATGCGGCTGGGGTTGTATTAACAGAGCTCCAAATGGATGCGGAAAAAACGACATTCAAACCGACACCTGAAAAAACATCCATTACTGCTGAGCCAATTACATCGAAATTGCAGCCCTCCCATTGGCCACCTATTCACCAATCAGAATGAAGGTGACTATTTTTCAACGAATGAGTGACTGTGTTGCATTTCACGAGCCTGAACGAGAGCACTGAGGAAGGCGAGAAGCGCCGAAATGCATTTGCTGTTCATGGTTTTATTTGAAATAAAATGAACTTTCGGACACCCCGTGAGTGCTCCTTAATTGTGGCGGAGTTGTTTTAGAAACACGCGAGTCCTACCCTCGCGCAAAGGAGTCACCCGTTACGGAGTTCGGCAGTGGCACATGGTGGGAAAACGTGGAAGCTGTAAAGTCGCCTATACTGCCTGAACCGTAGCTGAGAATTCTTTCGTCCACCTATGGAGGTGGCAAACTATACAAGTTTGTGGTTCCCGTTTATTTATGCGGCGCCTACGAGAATATGAATTACGGCTGCAACGAGGGGTGCCCGACAACACAGGATCTTCTAAGTGGCAGGCCCACCTGGGAAACGATGGAATGCGGCTGGGGTTGTATTAACAGAGCTCCAAATGGATGCGGAAAAAACGACATTCAAACCGACACCTGAAAAAACATCCATTACTGCTGAGCCAATTACATCGAAATTGCAGCCCTCCCATTGGCCACCTATTCACCAATCAGAATGAAGGTGACTATTTTTCAACGAATGAGTGACTGTGTTGCATTTCACGAGCCTGAACGAGAGCACTGAGGCAGGCGAGAAGCGCCGAAATGCATTTGCTGTTCATGGTTTTATTTGAAATAAAATGAACTTTCGGACACCCCGTGAGTGCTCCTTAATTGTGGCGGAGTTGTTTTAGAAACACGCGAGTCCTACCCTCGCGCAAAGGAGTCACCCGTTACGGAGTTCGGCAGTGGCACATGGTGGGAAAACGTGGAAGCTGTAAAGTCGCCTATACTGCCTGAACCGCAGCTGAGAATTCTTTCGTCCACCTATGGAGGTGGCAAACTATACAAGTTTGTGGTTCCCGTTTATTTATGCGGCGCCTACGAGAATATGAATTACGGCTGCAACGAGGGGTGCCCGACAACACAGGATCTTCTAAGTGGCAGGCCCACCTGGGAAACGATGGAATGCGGCTGGGGTTGTATTAACAGAGCTCCAAATGGATGCGGAAAAAACGACATTCAAACCGACACCTGAAAAAACATCCATGAGCCAATTACATCGAAATTGCAGCCCTCCCATTGGCCACCTATTCACCAATCAGAATGAAGGTGACTATTTTTCAACGAATGAGTGACTGTGTTGCATTTCACGAGCCTGAACGAGAGCACTGAGGAAGGCGAGAAGCGCCGAAATGCATTTGCTGTTCATGGTTTTATTTGAAATAAAATGAACTTTCGGACACCCCGTGAGTGCTCCTTAATTGTGGCGGAGTTGTTTTAGAAACACGCGAGTCCTACCCTCGCGCAAAGGAGTCACCCGTTACGGAGTTCGGCAGTGGCACATGGTGGGAAAACGTGGAAGATATATATATATATATATATATATATATATATATATATATATATATATATATATATTAATATTACTACTAGAGGTCGCCTGTAGTTAGTTATAGTTAGGACCTTGTGTCTATTCAAAAAGTGTTTTTTTGATTTGCCAATATCTTTGGCACTGTTTGACAAATCTTCACGAAATTTTCAAAAGTTTTGACCAGCTCAGGTCAGCTTCTGTCTTGAAACTTTCAGGGTGATTCGTCAAGCGGGGCCCAGAAAAAATGCATTTTCTCCATGTTAATTTCCATAGGAAACTGTTGACGCAGCAACACCCCGAACTGCTGAATGGAATTACACCAAATTTGGCAAAAAGGTAGCTCATGGTCCAGAGTGCACTTTCTTTTTTAAATGGTGTAAATCCATTCAGTAGTTCTTGACAAATTTATATATTTACAAATATTAATATCTGGTGGCGGCGAAGGGTTCGCGAATCCCCCCGATCTCAAGCCTGACTCTGATTGACTGACAACACTTCAAACCAGGAAGCCATCTTGTGACTTGGTTGAACTGAATCACAAGGAAAAAGGTAAAAAACAATAAAAAAAGAAAAGGGGGCAGGGTAGAAACACCCTGACCCCCTAGGTTAGCCTAGGGGGTCCACAGGGCCCATCAGGGCCCTGAAGAACATTTTTAAAAAAGAAAGAAAATAGGCAGGATTCAAACTGGGTGTGCGAATCCCCCCCAAAAAACTGTCTCCCGTGCTTCATTTAACTAAGACCCTGGGTGGGCCAGGTCCTGAGGGCAATGCCAAAATATGCCACCCGCAACCCCGGGGACAGCAACCTCCTCAGTCCATACATAAATTATTAAGTGCGGGGGTCCGTTGCAGACCCCAGGACCACATCCTCCCGGGGGATTGATGCATGATTGGAGGGGGCCACACAGACCCCCTCCAGGAGCCCTCCAAGCCCTTGGGGACCACCCCCTCCATAGAAATTACATTTAAAAAAAAGAAAAAATGGCCTTGCCCCACGGGATGGGGTCCCAGGGAACAAAAATTGATTTGGAGAGGGGCTGCTCGGCCCCGCTCCATTAAAATAAAAAAGGAAAAAAAAAATAATTATAATTGCCACGGCCCTAGGGGAAGGGGTCCCTGAGGGCAAAATCAGCCTGGGGAGTGGGGCCGCAAGGCCCCCCTCTTAAAAAAAATAAATAAGCAAAGGCCTAGCTCCCTGCGACCAGAATTCGCCTTGGCAGGGGGGCTGCGCGGTCTCTTCCTGTGTAATTTGAAAAAAAAAAAAAGGGGTTTGGCCCCGGAGATGAGGGTCCCTGGGGCCAATTAGGATCAGGGGAAGGGGGGCCACACAGGCCCCCTTTCTAAAATAAAATAAAAAGAAAGAAAGCTGTCGAACTCGCCAGAAGTCCCGCCCCCTTTCAACACTACTCGGAAAACACATCACCAGGCATGCTCTTGGTTGGGGTATGAAGTCCCCTTCTCTACTGAGAGGCCTTAGGGGCAAACTAGCCCACCTCTTACCTCCAGTAAGCCCTACACAGTGGGATTCCTGAGAGGTGGTCAGAGGACACACCCCTTTTTTCACCACTCTGCAAGCATACCTCTTGGCGCACTGCTGGTGGGGCGATGAGGTCCCCTTGCGTCCTGAGGGCTTCAGGACTAAAGTGGATTTCATCGGCCAAGCAGAAGTGCACCTGGAGGTGCAATTGCACAGAGTGGTGTAAAAAGGGGGCATGGCCTCTGACTACCTCTCAGCAATCCAGCTGTGTGGGGCTTACTGGAGGTAACAGGAGGAGGGCTAGTTGGCCCCAAAGGACCCTCGAGAGGCAAGGGGACTAAATCCCCCAATTCAGAGAGTGCCAGGAGGTGTGTTTGCAGAATGGTGGAGAAAGGGGGCATGACCTGCAACCACCTCTCAGCAATCCCACTGTGTGGGGCTTACTGAAGGGAACAGGTAGGCTAGTTGGCCCCTAAGTTCCCCTAGCAGCGAAGGGGACTTAATTCCCCAACCACGAGCATGCCAGGAAACAAATTTGCAGAGTGGTGGGCAAAGGGGGAGTGGCCTGCTATAAGAACTTAGCTATCCTGCTGTGTGAGAGTTAGTGGACGTAATAGGAGGCGTAGTTGGCCCACAAGGATTTCCTTGGGGGCAACTACACCATCTGTTACCGCCAGTAAGTCTCACACAGTGGGATTGTTAAGAGGTCTTCGAAGGCCACTCCCCCATTTGTCCACCACTCTGCAAACGCGCCTCCTGTCACACTACTGGTTGGAGGATGAAGTCCACTTTACTCCCGAGGGACTTTGATGGCACAAAGCCATCCTGGTACCTCATATAATTCCTACACAGCAGAATTTCTGAGTGCTGGTTTGAGGCCCAGCCCCCTTTCTCCACCACTCTGCAAACAAGACTACTAGTTAAAGAAGCATTTGCAATGCAATAGGTCTCGCATTTGTGAGAGTTAGAGCCATTGGTGTTGTAAATGTAAAAGTTTTTTTACTAATGTTTTAATGAGTGATGTGGATGTACGTTGTGTGTAGTGGAATTATATGGTGTGTTGTGCAGTGAAACTATGTGGATAGAAAGCATGTGGTATGTGGTATATAGGAATTATGTAGAGTGGGATTATGTGTTATGAAGAGTAATTATGTGGTATGGTAGTCTGTGCTGTGGAGTAGTAACCTCAGGTTCAGTCTTCCTCATTTCCATGGAAGCAGACTGTAAACTCAATAAGACACAAAAAAAGAAGGAGCCAATGAGGAGCACTTCTGGACCTAGTCAGAGGTATGAGCAGGGCCACTGGAACGAGGCGAATGTTCGGCCGCAGCGATTTTTGCATAATTATACATTTTACGCATTTGCCACATAATCCATCATCTGCTGGATTATCTGCAAATTTGAACAAAAAAAACTTGTTTCTAGCTCAAACAGCTCAAACATTACCAAAAATGTAGCAACAAATGTTACAGCGTGATCGAAGGCCCTTTGCAAAGCTGGAATCGTCACATGTTACTTATTGCTCAATGTGGGTATTAAATTGGTAGTAATGGTGTGCTAGCCATTCTTGCTTCTTTCTGCACCTCTCTAGCCTCTTTCTGAATTTCTTTTGCTTCTTTCTGCATCTTTCTTCCTCTTTCTGCACTTCTCTTGCCTCTGTCTGCACACTTCTTCTGCTTTCTGTACCTCCCTTCTTTCTGTACCTCTCTTGCTTCTTTCTGCACCTCTCTTGCATTCTATCTTCTGTACCTCTCTTGCATCTTTCTGCACCTCTCTTGCTTCTTTCTGCACTCCTCTTGCCTCTTTCTGTACCCCTCTTCCCTCTTTCTGCACCTCTCTTGCATCTTTCTGTAACTCTCTTGCCTCTTTCTACACTTTTCTTGCCTTTTTCAGCATGTCACTCGCATTTTCTACACTTCCCTTGCTTCTTTCTGCACCTCTCTTGCTTCTTTCTGTACCCCTTTTACATCTTTCTGCACCTCTGTTGCTACTTTCTGTACTTCTCTTGCTTCTTTATGCACCTCTCTGGCTTCTTTCTGCACCCCTCTTGCCTCTTTCTGCACACCTGTTCCCTCTTTCTGCACCTCTCTTGCCTGTTTCTGAACCTCTCTTGCCTCTTTCTGCACCTCTGTTGGTTCTTTATGTACTTCTCTTGCTTCTTTCTGTACACCACTTGCCTCTTTCTGTACCCCTCTTCCTTCTTTCTGCACCTCGCTTGCCTCTTTCTGCACCCCTGTTCCCTCTTTCTGCACCTCTCTTGCATATTCTGGCACCCCTCTTGTCCCTTTCTGCATACCTCTTGCTTTTTCTGCACCCCTCTTGCCTCTTTCTGCACCCCTCTCCAATCATTCTGTACCTCTCTTGCCTCTTTCTGCACACCTGTTCCCTCTTTCTGTACCTCTCTTGCCTGTTTCTGAACATCTCTTGCCTCTTTCTGCACCTCTGTTGGTTCTTTATGTACTTCTCTTGCTTCTTTCTGCACTTTGCTTGCCTCTTTCTGCACCACTGTTCCCTCTTTATAATAATAATAATAATAATAATAATAATAAACAAATTTAAAAAGCGCATGGTTACACTAGGCTAGTGTGTCCCTGCGCTATGGAAAACAAGGCCCCTGTTACCCCTGTCGAAATACAATCCCTACCCGTGTGAGCTCCGTGCTACTCTATTCAGAGGGGAAAAGATATGTTTTCAGCTCCTTACGGAAGGTCGTCTCTGAGACCTCCGTCCTGAGCCCCCACTGGAGTTTGTTCCACTGCTGTGCTGCCATAAAGCGAAAGGAGCGCCCGCCCATCCTTGCTCACTTGATGGTAGGTATGATAACCTGCCCCTTCCCGCTAGACCTTAATTGACGGGTAGGGGCATAGGAGGTTAAGAGGTTGTGAAGGTAGGGGGGCCCCCTTCCTCTGTACAATCCGATG
Organism: Triturus cristatus; assembly: GCF_964204655.1. Lineage (NCBI taxonomy): Eukaryota > Metazoa > Chordata > Amphibia > Caudata > Salamandridae > Triturus > Triturus cristatus. The sequence goes on from NC_140590.1 coordinate 1,116,745,214, forward strand.
ACTCACACAGAGCGCTTTAAACAGAATTTGCTCCTTAATCGGAAGCCAATGCAGGGTGGCCAAAGCTATGTTGGAAGGGGCTCTCTTGGGCAACATCAAGACCAGGCGAGCTGCTGCATTCTGGATGCGTTGTAGCCTCTGAATGCACTTAGTTTTAGCTCCCAAGTAGAGGACATTTCAATAGTCCAGCCTAGATGTCACTAAGGCATGGACCATGGTTTTCCTGACTGTGGAAGGTAGCAGATCCAACGTCTTCCTGAGTCCCCGCAGGACTCCAAAACAGGTGCCTGCCACCCGTCTAGTATGGTGTTCAAACGAGAGCTTATTATCAAGCCACAGCCCTAAATTCCTAACCTGTTCGCTAGGTGTCGGTGTCGGTGTGGGGCCCAGTGTCTGTGGCCACCATGCCGATGTCCACACTGATGGTGCCTTGCCTATGACCAGCACCTCCGTTTTGTTTCCATTCAATTTGAGGCAGTTACTTGCCATCCAGGACGCCAACTCCTGCAGACATGTAAGATTACTGGCTGCCATCTCATCTGGTTGAGTAAGAGACACAACCAGTTGCGTGTCATCAGCATATGACACGACCTTGACCCCAAATTTCTCCGTAATCTCTGCCACTGGTGTGACATAGAGATTAAATAGGGTCGGACTAAGGGTAGACCCCTGTGAGACCCTCTGCTTCAATTTGATATGTTTTGATCTGTGGGGACCCTGTGCTACCTGGAAGCTGCGGTCCTGCAGAAAAGATTCCATCCATTCCCAGGCTTTACTGACCACCCCACTCTTTCTGAGACACTGTAGCAACATGTGATGAGTCACAGTGTCAAATGCGGCACTCAAATCTAAAAGAATTAAGGCCACTGTTTGTCCCTCATCCACAAATTTCCGGATGGTCTCAGTAGACAGAAGCAGGGCTGATTCAGTAGAATAAGATGCTCAAAAGCCTGATTGGGTCGGGTGGAGAAGGTTATGCTTACTAATGTGAGCCATCAATTGGATATTGGCTACCTTCTCAGCGATTTTCGCAAAGTAGGGTAGTAGCGAGATAGGGCAGAGATTGTCAAAATGATCCATGCTGACATTGGTTTTCTTCTTCAAAGGGAGAACAACAGCCTCCTTCCATTTATTTGGGACTCAAGAGTCTCAATACTCCCGCTCAGCACCTTGGGCGATGCAGGGTCTCTGGGAGAGCCAGACTTAATGTTGGTGGCTATCTTATTTAAGGTGAAATGGGATGGAACAGTGAAAATATCAAGGCACTCTGTCCCCAATATATTAGTGGATACAACAGCATCCATGCACTCATCCCGAGCCGAAACCGGGAAGGTGGAGTAAATCTTTTCTACCTTCTCTGAGAATAAGTCTGCCACTCGATTACAGGACTCCACTGAACCTATCACAGGTGCAGCAATAGTGGACAAGGAGGATATCTCTTTTAAGACATTAAACAGCTCCTTAACCGAGTTCTCCGCTGTCTCTATCCTCCCCCTATAGTATGAAGCCTGCGTCTTCCTAATTAGGACATGATATTCCTTAAGATTTGCTTTATATTCACTCCTACCGATAGCCGAGAAGTCTCTTCGTCACCGTCTTTCAAGGCGGTTACAAGCTGCCTTGGCCATTCTAAGTTCCACCCCGAACCAGGGGGCAGACTTTTTTTTTGTCTCCCTGATACTTTGGTGGACCACGCTGCACCTCTCTGGCATGGTCTGGCACTCCTCTTGTCCCTTTCTGCATCCCTCTGCCCTCTTTTTACACCTCTCTTGCATATTTCTGCACCCCTCTTCCCTTTTTCTGTACCTTTCTTGCCTTTTTCTGCACCCCTGTTCCCTCTTTCTGGACTTCTCTTGCTTCTTTCTCCACCTCTCTTTCTGCACATGTCCTACCTATGTTGGCATGCTTAGAAATTAGCATTTAAAAAACCTCAGAAATTCATTGAAAAAACCAAAGGTTTCAGTGGCGTTATAGTTAGGAATTAGTATTTTAAAAACCTTAGAAATTCACTGAAAAAAATAGAGGTTTCAGCGAGGTTATAGATGGGATTTAGTATTTAAAAAACTTCGAAATTCACTGAAAAAAACACAGGTTTCAGGGACGTTACAGTTAAGCTGACATTTCACTCGCACAAAACCAGATATATTCAGCCATTAGATAACTATATCTCGCACCCCCGCAATGCACTGCTGATGACGTCACATTCTCAAATGTCATCACTGATGACATCTCTCTCTCTCTCTCTCTATATCTATATATATATATATATACATAAGGCCGTTTCGGCTGCACAATAAGCATCGTTAGTCTGCTCGCCTCAGCACTCTGGACCCTCCTAAGGTTGTAAACAATGTCTTAATGTGAGCGGATGTTTCCCATGGAACCTACTAAAGGTTGATTTTTTGCTCTTTAGGACTACAAGTCCCAGCCTGCAGTGAAGGACTAAAAAGCACAAAGCGAGACCCACTTGGAGGTCGGCATGCCGGAAATGGATGAAAAAGAGCCCTCCATGATTCATCTGTGACTGAAGCAGCCTATGAGTAAGAGGCGTTGGCTTCGAAACGTGTCAGGCGAATAAAGAATGTAACTTCTGGAGTGCTGCAGTGGGTTGTTGCAAGAATAAAATGGATGGTGGTTTACTGTCGAGTGTGTCCTCAATGCTTTCAGGTGTTTGGTGAAGAATTGATGGACACAGTGGCCCTGCCGTGGAGGAATGCACCATCTCTGTAGTGAGGAGAGGCTGCAGCTTGAAACTCTGTCAAGGCCGTTTGTGCAGCACAGAAAGCGGCATTAGTCTTCCCGCCTCAGCACTCTGGACCCTACTAAGGGAGTAAAAAATTTCTTAATATAAGCAGATGTTTCTCATGGAACTTACTAAAGGTTTGATTTTTTGCTCTTTAGGACTACAAGTCCCAGCATGCAGTGAAGGACTAAAAAGCATGAAGCAAGACCCACTGGGGGTCAGCATGCCGGAAATGGATAAAAAAGAGCCCTCCATGATTCATCTGTCACTGATGTGCTATGCAAACAAATGATGGACGGAATGCTGAATAAATCATACATTCACCTCCAGTCAAGAGATCTGGGTTAAATCCATTGTTCTTTTGCTCCCCATGCCACCCCAGTTTAGACCCAGCCATATGCAAATCAGTCTTGACCCTGTGCCTCATGGGAATAGTCCAGACCGAACTGCCAAGCCAGAACCTCCCTGGACCGGAAACAAGCATCCTGGGACCGGTTTCTGGGTATTACCTTTCATCAGCCAGGCTAGCTTGAATCCAGTGGCACAGTAAGCAAGGGACCCATGTCTGGGCATACCCATCCCACTTACGGTGAAAAGTGCTATGCAAACAAATGATGGACGGAATGCTGAATAAATCATACATTCACCCCCAGTCAAGAGATCTGGGTTAAATCCATTGTTCTTTTGCTCACCATGCCACCCCGGTTTAGGCCCAGCCATATGCAAATCAGTCTTGACCTTGTGCCACATGGTAACAGTCCAGACCGAACTGCCAAGCCAGGTCCACCCTCGACTGAAAACAAGCATCCTGGGACCGGTTTCTGGGTATTATCCTTCATCAGCCAGGCTAGCTTGAATCCAGTGGCACAGTGAGCAAGGGACCCACGTCTGGGCATACCCATCCAACTTAGGGTGACTGTAGCAGCCTATGAGTAAGAGGTGTTGGCCTCAAATTGCGTCAGGCAAATAAAGAATGCAACTTCTGGACCTGTATAGTGGTTTACTGTGGAGTGCTTCCTCAATGCTTTCGGACGTTTGGTGAAGAATTGATGGACACAGCGGCCCTGCCGTGGAGGATGGCACCATCTCCTTAGTGAGGAGAGGCTGCGGCTTGGAACTGTATCAAGGCCGTTTGTGCAGCACAGTAAGCAGAATCAGTCTGCCCGCCTCAGCACTCTGGACCCTACTAAGGGAGTAAAAATGTCTTAATATTAGCGGATGTTTCTCATGAAACCTAATATCTAGGACTACCTATTACTTGATCAGTAGGTTGCAGGTGTTCCAAGATGGAGCAGCCCAAACGCTTCTCAGCTCAGAATTCAGGTTTACCCCTATCTTAGAGAACTGCATTTGCTTCCTATTATGAAGAGGAATATGTTCAAGACCTTGCTATTGATCCACAGAGCTGTGCATCAGTCGGGCACAGGGTACCTGAGAGTAAGAATGTGTTTTAATGCTCCCTCCAGATGCCTGCGCTCAGCCAATCTTTTTCTGGCCAAAATCCCTTAGATGTGTAGGTCCAGAATGGGAGGCAGGTTCTTCTCATTTTTGGGACCCTCTCTCTGGAATATCCTCCCTTTGGAATGAAGATGCATCTCACCCACCCCTCTGTACTGGAAGAAGTGGAAATCATGGCTTTTTTGGCATGATTAATGTGGCTTCTCTCTGTTCTCCCCACTAGTAAGGCAGAGCTCCAGTTCACTGCTCAGAGTAGCAGTACGGTTTAGAAATGCCTTTTACATTACATTACATATAAAGAGCCAGCTTCCATAATATTCAAGGCTTCTGCCAGTTTAGTAGTACTCCAGGCTTCTGCCAGTTCAAACTTTGTAAAAATAGGCAGAGTTAAATTAGAAAGATTTGCATTAAAATCTCCCACAATGGCAATCTGTTGTGCCCGCCTCCTTCCAATTGTATTGAGGAGAAAATTGAAAAACAGGAACCAGCATAAAATTATGCTGCTGCTCAGGAGTAACTCAGTAATCAAATAGTAGTCAGGAACATTTCTGGGCATGTTCAAGCTTCTTAAAATCAGGCCTTCTGCATTGCATTACACAAATACAAAATGGTACCATGAGGATCTACCCTTCCAGGTCTTTGAAGAGCTACTGATAACATAGTATTTGTCAATTAGAAAATTGTTTCTTTTGGACAGATAATTACTGAATTTAGACTAAATAAGCTAATCTTTTTGGGATGTACTGTTGCCAGGTCTATCAGGATGTATTCCTGACATGTTCCAGAAGAGGTCTAATAGTGTTTGCTTAATTCAAAACCCAAATTCAATCACACATCATATTCTTTACGAAGCAAGTTTTCCAGGTTTCTTCTCTATGCAAGGAAATGGATCCATCCTGTCATGAATACAGATCTTTTCCTGCCACCAATGATGCAGTGTCCCATCGAGGATTTTTCATTAAAAAACATTGTAATAAGGGTGTGTGTTTAAAATATTTCATCTATGAGAAATACAACTTGCTTTATTAAGAGTTTGTCACTGGGGTGGAAGAGTACCCTGCCCTCCAAACTCTTAGTCTCACTCTACTCAGAGGCAAGGGGCTACCATGTTTCCACTGGCAGTGATTCAATTGGCTCTGTGAGTGTAAAACTTTGACTGATGCCCTAGCATATATTAGGCCTTTACTTGATGTCTCCCAGACCATCAGCTCTCTTTAGGGCAGACATCAGAGCAGGACTGGGAACCCAAAGCAACCCTTGCAAATTTTGTCAGACCAGCCACCATACGGTTTATAGCGAGTGAGCCTAACCACTACAATGGGATTTGCCCCCCCCCCCCCCCAAGAACATTTGGGAAAAATTACAGAAATTGGTTCATTCTCCAATACATTTTTCATTATATGTTCAATTGTATTTGTTTTTAAAGCAAAGTAATTGACGACTTTACAGTGCAGCAGGATGGAGAAATCTTTATTGGGTCCCTTCAATGATTTCTTCACTATGGCCCTCCAACAGTGCTGCTTATCTCTCCATAGTACCACTCTCATATGTATTTCATTTGTTTTATAGCACCTCTAATACCAGTGTATAGTGTCGGAGCATTTTACATCTCACACTCATACAGAGAATATGAATCGTATATGTGTAAGTCAGTGCACAGAAAATGCTACATAAGACAAAGGGACTACAAGGTGTAGGATTCACTTGTCATCCATTGAGGAGTCTTAAAGAGAGAGACCATACTTAGCATGAGATTTCTTGCTCAGGTTTTCTCAGTCCATTTTGACGGATAGCGATTTTGCCTGTTTATTCACTATAAGAAAAAAGGATTATCTGGCAGTCTCTCCCTTCCTTGTTATGTGGCTTCTAGGTGCTTTAAATATCTTTCCAAATAGATTGACCCCTTGGAACTACCTTCCTTTATCACAGTCCATTAATAAAAATTCAAACTTTTGACCGCTGACCTTCTCATCTTGTTTCAATACAAGAGAACTTTAGGATAGAGAAGTCATCTACAATTGGCTAGACTGAACTCTAGTCTAAACTAGGACTGAGATGAAGAGTTCAGGCGGCAGAACGCATAGCGGTAGCAGTAATGTTGTACTAGATCCAACCAGTCTCCCAGGCAATCAAGCCACACAAATTCCTGGTGAATATTTACTCTCTTTAACTTTACAGAGTTGTCTTGGGTCAGGGCACGAGTCATTTTTTAATAGATGGCAAAATGAATGCATATAACATTTTCTGCATTACCGATTGATGCTTTATGTGGCATAGTACGTCCTACCTCCTAAAACATTACCCCAAAGTATTTGTAACAAGAGACTCTCTCGATACGGCAGGTGCCAATCATCCAGTGGCCCTTCTTTTAATCCTTTTATCAAAAACTACGACCTTTGTTTTGGTGACGTTGATTTAAATCTGATTGGCCATGAAATTTCTCACTAGGTTGATCTAGGTTTGATCTAGGAAGATGGTATCATCAACGTACTGGAGGATATTAATTCTTTGGCTCATATTTATGACCCCCTTGCGCTGCCGTAGTGTCACATTTTGTCACACTATGTCGAGGCAAGCACCAAATTATATTTATGAGGCCACGCAAAGCCACTTCACGTGGCTTTGAATGGCTTTATAGTTATGGATGAAGGCAAGGCAGCGCAAATGGCTGTGTTTCCTTACTCTGCGCTAGGGAATCATTCCATGGGCATTGCAGTGGGTGTTCCCAGGCAACATCAATGAATTTGGACGCTTCCCACATTTACAAGACTATGTAAACCTGGGATGCACTAAAACTTTACACCTCCCGAAGTGAGGTGTAAAGAGGAGAAATACATTTATTTCTCCTTGCTTATTCCTCTGTCTATGTGTGCTGCATTCTGCAGCATGCATAGAAAGTGAAACATGCCTCAATGCATTGTTTCAGTGTAGGAATGTGCCTCTTCCTTCACTTAATCCTACTGACAACACATGAACCCTTACACCATGGTGCAAGGGTGGCAATGTTGGTGCTAGGCTGCCGAAACGGCATCAGTGCAGGTGGAAAGGACAGGAATGCTCCGTAATGGATAAATACAGTGCATTCCTGCCCTTTCCTTAAATGATCAATGGAGATCAAGCCAGGCGTTAATGATTGACCTTTATTAGAACTAACTGTGCTTTACCTTATTTTGAAGGCCATTTCCAAATACACTGCAGTGAAGCACAACTATCTGTTGATTGATGAGGGGGAGGCATGCTACGCATTTGCATACATTGCTGCATCACTTTCACCAGCTTCTCTGGCTGTTGTGTTTGCCATTTCAGTTTCCTAGTGCGTTCCACCTCACCAACAGACGTTACCATTTTTTGAGGGGGATGGAACTCTTGTTCCCAGGATAATATGATTTTTTTGTGATAGTTATCACTTACTAAAGTGGGGATGGTAACAAAATCCAACATATACTACTTTCTGCAGAGGGAGGCACGAGTGTCGGCAGCTGGTCTATCTGAATACACAAACCATATAGGGATCGCAGGCCAAAATTATGGAACTCTTTAACTAAGGATTTCCCCTCTTTGTCAGATTTAATATATGTAATTAGAGGGGGGGGGATTTCCAATATAAATCTTCAGTGTCATGCTATTCAGGCAAACTGTCACCTTGAATAGGAAGCAATTATAGTTACCTGTGATGATCCATGTTGCATTTGGATTATTGCACAAATTTCCCTGAACGACTGAGATCAGCTTTTCAATAGTCGTTTGTTTTTGGAAATTGTGTTATTGGTTGACAGGGGTGTAAGCCCTGGTCTAGAAACAACCTCAATACCTTGCAGGGTGAACCGCAAAAAAAATGTAAATTAACCTGTGCTGAGCCCTAGGTAGTTTGGCACAAAAAGCAGCCAGGCTTAACTTAAAGCAAAGATGTAAAGTATAGAGCACGCAAATGTGTAAAGTATAGAGCATGCAAACAGAAATAAAGTAAAAACACAACAGAAGAAAAATTCCAAACCAATTTAGAAAAATAGAGTATATTTTTATAAAATATTTGACACCAAAATGCCAAAGCACCAATCAGTAGAACTGGAGTTATGAATTTTTAAACTTTTTAGTAAAGACTAACGCCTAAATGATCAAAGCACCAACTGCAAGCATCGAGTCGCCTAAGACCGGGTCAAAGTCGAAACATATAGCCAACCACAATGGGGTGCAGTTCATTTACAAGATGAGGACTGGGCCCGGTAAGCACTGACCTTTTTGAAAAAAGTGGTCTGAGAAGGTAAATTTAAGAATGACAAGACTGCAGGAGGTGTCCGAAGAGGGAGCGTCATGGCCAGATAGCCTTGGGTCGAAACTAGATGAAGATTCCTACTTTTGGACTTAGAGCCTGATTAAGAGTTTGGCGATCCAACTGCCAGAGAACCGTGGCCGTGACGTCCACGGCCCCACTGTGCCTGCACCCAACCAACCTATTACGAGTTTTGCAGTCTAAAACACTGACCGCTGGCACGACAGTACACCCAGTGGTCCTTTGGCAGTCCAACCTGTTGGTGGTTCGTCTTCGCTCACCGTACTGCCACTCTCACAGTGGTGCCCGACCACAGCGGTTCGTACTAAAAGAAAAAAAAACACAATACCACTGACCATTGGATGGATTCAAATAATACACACCTGATGTGCTTTGCCAAGTGAACACACCTGGAAATCACACTATAAACACACCCCTGGCCTGACCAGCAACCTTTGCTTCCAAAATTCAGCACAGCAAGAGAGACAGCCCTTTTCACAGCTAGCCATTTTCTCCTTCCCAATTAGCACTCTCCATCACCTATTGTTTTTGTAATTTCACACAATTTTGACATATCCCTTGTCTGTATATATAACTCAAACCAACTCACTGTGCAGTCAATTTTTCTCTCCATCACCAGGGTCCCGCCAAAAACACAGCCTTCACTGAGCATGAGTTGACAGTCATGGTGACTGAAATAATTAGCGCCAAGCCTCAAATTTTTGGAGCTGAGGCCCAGTATACTGTTCACACTACAAAAGAGGAAATGTGGAACAGGATAGTCAAAAGAGTGAATGCTGTTGGTAACATCCTGCTCACACAGGACGACATCAGGAAGAGGTGGGAGGACCTCAGCATAGCATTGTCATCCCTTTGTGTAGTTCTGCATGGACACATTGCAATGTGTACCATAGAGCTACTTCATCTAGATGCGCGCCACATGCTATAAGTGCTGTGTTTGCTTTTATAAGTTGCACCTCCCCATTGGCCAGCACACACCAGGCACTTGCTTATGCTATTTTTTGTCCCTGATATACTTCAGTTCCCAGGTCCAGTGCACATGGTGTTAGTCTGACATGAACAAAATGTAGTGTGCACCAGTGCCCCAGCCTTCGATGGTTCCCCTCTATAGAGGCCTAGGAGGTATCCTGCAGAAAGTGCTTCTATTGTGCCCTTAGAATGTTTCTCCCACTGCTTTTACATTAATCCATAGGGTGACATTGCCATTTGATATGTGATATATGTGAAAGTCGAATACAGAGTTGTAGCTGAGAAGGTGTGTTTAAGTTTGAGAATATATTTAAGATATGAGAGGACCCCCCTTCTTTCCAAAGGAATAGGGTAATATATCCAAGTATCACAAAGAGATTTATCCTTTGGAGAAAGATTCACCTATTACCTCAATCTGTTCAACTCATTCATAATCACTCATACCCTCCACATTCATTGGAACTAGGACCATATATTCCTGAAAGATAATCTTAAACAACATCTGATGTGAAAGGGAACAAAATCAATGTATTAATAAAAAAAATATATTAAAATAAACATATAGTCTTAAAAACATTTGTGTAACATGCCATCAGTATCTAACATGCAACTTGTGTCATAATGTTAAAACAGGCCTAATTACATCATGTAAAAGTCTAATGATAAAAATTAAATGAAAATAAAAATAGAAGAGAGTACATAACATGAGACACAAGAACCTATGTCATCAGTAGCGTACACATCTGTGAGAAATAACTATGTAGGGCTAGTGCCAGATATTATCCGATTTATAAGATATTCTTTGGTATAGCTACTCGTCAGATTGTATACTTTTCAGTAAAGCGTCAACGCGTTTCGATGGACTCCTATATTACCATCTTTATCAAGACAAAGACTTTTGTAGACTCTCAACAAAATACATACAAATGAAAAATAATACACATATAGTCAATTGGAAACCTTTCTCAGGCAACGTTAGGTACTGATATGTCCCTGAGCGTAAGCTTCTCGGGCGGAAAAGATCAAGGGCTTCCTACTCCTTTACTGGAATTACGTTGTATTCTTCGACCTGGTGATGGAAGGTGAGCGAAGTTTCTTCTGGCAATGCCTAATAATTGAGGAGGGCGTCACTCACTCTGTCATGCATGGCGTACACGGTTACAGGCCCAATGCCTGATTCTGAAAGTGGTCAGCCGAATATCCTTCATACACAAAAAACTGAAGATTATTAGTGATCTCTATCCTTTTTAGACCACATATCCTGATTCTGGTCCCCCTTTGATAATTTGGATCTATGGTTTGTGTGATTCAGCGCTCCTGCATGATATCGTATGCCACCTGTCTTACCCGTTTAAGTTTGAGAACACACCCATACTGATGTTACTTTGACCACTTGAAGGGAGAAGGGATGTGTGCATTGTTATCGTCTAATGCTCACTGAGGAAACTTGGTCGGAGATGGAATCCCAAATTCTCTTGGTGGTTGTAGTCAGTCAGTCAGTCAGAAAAACTTTATTCGGTTTTTGTTTTAAAATCATAAAAGTTACATAACCATAAAAACAATTTAAGTGAAAGTGCATAATAAAAATGACAGTCAGTACTGCAATTTGAGTCAAATGAATAAATAAATAAGCCTGAGGAAACAAGCTTTACACATCCATACAACTCCTGGATTTAACAGAGGCTTTTAAAAACCTACTATAAAAATTATACAGTCCTCTTTCAGTAGTTGCAGGAACACAAGTGCTGGGCGAACCTGTCTAAAATTAATTATTTTTAAGATGGGAACCAAAAAGTGCTTGCGAGGAATTTCATATAATTTACATAAAAAAAGGAAGTGCAGCGTATCCTGCGGAGACTGTCCGTCGCAGCCGCAGGGCGCTAGCACTTGACCTCTATTAAAGCCCTTGGGTCTGGCGAGCAAAAGGGGAAAAAGGTTCAACCGCAACCTAGTTAACAAACATTTCTCATTTGTGGACAGAGACCCCATGAGATAAGGTTCCATCATGGGGGTTGTCTTAAGCATTATATACGTCTGAACACTAGGTTTCAACATCTCCTTAGCTTCTCTTTCCATCTTCCTTAGGGACAGAGAGGCTATCTTGGTCGCTTCCACATCCTTCTTTGTGATAACATCAGGGTTGGAAAATAAGTTCCCCCGCCCTAACCCATCAAAACTTTTTTTGATATATCTCAGCCACGGAATACGAGCCGAGTTATTAAGGGACATGCACTCTCTTAGGATCAGGTGGGTGAGAATTAGATCTTTGTTCAACCAACATTTTAGCCAGAAAACCAGGGGTCGCAGAGCAAGAGCATCACTTAAATAGGGAACCCCCATTTCCTCGTGGACCGCTAGGTTAGATGTTCCACGGGGAACGCATAGTAAGCATTTCAAAAAGTCATTTTCCACTATCTGGAGGGATTCTGCAACAGTGTATCCCCAAATTTCACTACCATATGAAACTATGACCAGGCTTTTGGCCTGGTACACTTGCAACATAGCTCCTGTTGGTTTCTTCCCTATTTTAGGTGCCAGTGGAGGCGGAGACGAGAGCGGGTGAGGAGACTCAGTAGCACCAGGATTGTACTCAGCCGCAGTCTGCGAGTCCTCATCCTTTGGCTTACCTGAAACCCTGCACGCCAGCAAGAGACTCTGCATCACACTTCGGTCGGAGGGCGGGACTGCGAGGACCAGCTTGCTTAGCGCCCTCCTCACCATCAGCGCAGCTGGGTCCTCTTCCCAATCACTCCCTGCCGACAGCGCGGCAACGACTCGCGGCCCCCGCTTCGCGGGAGCTGCTCGTGACTATAAATTGCTGCTCCATTCTTTGAAGTGGGTGCTCCGAACCACAGCTTACCTGAAACCCTGCACGCCAGCAAGAGACTCTGCATCACACTTCGGTCGGAGGGCGGGACTGCGAGGACCAGCTTGCTTAGCGCCCTCCTCACCATCAGTGCAGCTGGGTCCTCTTCCCAAACACTCCCCCTCTGAACCTCCTCATAAATATCGATTACTCCATTCGCGCTAGCGGAACGCGCGCGGAACGAAGCACGGAGCGAAGACCGTGCAAAGAGCGGGCCGTTTGAGGCCGTTCGAGGACGTAAGAGGCAGGGCCTGGGCCCCCTACTGAGGAATATTGCTGTATATCTCTTCACGAAACTGAATCCCGAAATGTCTTCAAGGGAAACGAGAAGTAAAACTACACTGGCTGCTGGGGCGACTAAAGGTACTTTGGACACTTATTTTGCCAAAGCAGGTTCACTTTTAATTGATGAGATTTCAATTTTAGAAAGGCGAATATCCCAAGAAATTGACTGGGACAGGAGATCCTCTTTAGGCCCCCTTGCACTTGCTATTACGCGAGAACAAAACTGTGTTTATACACCAGCAGTGACTGGAGGGATGAATGGTATATCTGACCCAGTTGGTTCACGTAGCCCCATTTCAATTGCTACTGACTGTGATATGTCCGATAATGCAGAGTTAAGCATTTTACCCCTCCCTGCTGCTAGGCCTCCCTCGCTTCCCTCTAGTACTAACCCGACTCTCCCTAACATAGATATAACTATTGAGAGAGCTTGCCATAGTACACAATTACTACGAGGAGAAAGGAAGGGAGCTATTTCTAAAAGAAAAAGAAGGGTTGAAACCATAGGGGGGCGTAAAGAGAAAGCACCTAAGTGCAACTCTAATAACGAGGCCAACCACCAGAGTTTACCAAACAAGGGGTTGAATCCGCCTGGGAAAAAAAAGGTGCCATCTACCCGTACCCCGGCCCAATCCCCCCCCAGTTCAAATATTACAACGAGGGGAGAGGTCCTTACCCCCTTAGATATCCGTGCTCTTCTTAAGGAAATTTTTAGTCCCCTAGAAGACCGTATAACTAGGATGGAATCATCTCTATCGAACATCCATAAGGGACTTACACAACTACTGGATGCAAAGCACATATCCAGTGGTTTTACCAGTGTAGTTATGACCAATACGGAGAGTGAGTGTACAATTGAGTCCCTATCCAAGAAAGGGCTTCCTTTAACTCAGTTAAATCCAACGCAGCACTCCCTCCTAACTGCATCAGAAACCTTAGCACCACGTATTGTAACATGTGCAAATGTAAACTCCCAAGATGATCTGGTTGCGCCTCTAGCAGGGGCACCTGCAAAGGATCCACAGCACGGGATAGTAAACTTGCCACCGGAGGCTATCCCATATGTTGTGATCTTAGCAGGTATCCCTGAACTAAAACCATCTACTAGAGAACCTGTGGGGGCCCTAAAAAATAAGGTAATTCGTTGGCTCTCCATCAATAGACCCCTTCCAGAAGGCAAACATAGTGAGGTCCTTATAGTGAGAAGAGTCCCATGGCTAGGCACCACCAGGAAATCTATCCAGGGTGACTGTGTCGTGATTAACTTTAGGGACCCCGCTATTGTTACGCACATATGTAGTTGGCCCCGGTATGATCAAGAGTCGTCCATCCAAACCCTCCCCCTATCATTCTTTTACCCTTCGGCAAGGTATGGGAAGGAAGAGGAGGGGTGGGAATTTGTGTCCAGAAGAGGACGTAGATGGAGGCCATAATGAGAGACTACCCCAGTCATAGAATTCCGTTGAATGATTATTTTCCCACATTTAACAGATTCAGCTACCTAGATATGGTGGACTGACTGGGTAGGATAGGGCTAGGGGAGGATCTGGGTCACAAAAGGCCTTCGTTCTATAACGCACAACCAGCCACCCCTTTACAGGAAAAAGAACCTGAGCAGAAAATAACTAATGGGGAAATCAGCCCGGGGATTCCTATCCTATTACCTACTACACCATTGGTGATACCTCCTGAAAATGAATTGATTGCACGAAGAAGCATCCCATTGTCATTGCATTTCTTACTTCCGAAATAGAAAGGATTAGCTTGCCCTTTCTTAAAATCTTATCTTGGAACGTGGCAGGTTTGTCCAGCAAATTGATTTGTCCGACTTGGAATGCCTTTATTAAAGATATGGACATATGCCTGTTCCAAGAAACTTGGGCAAGGGAAGATCTTTCTTGTACAGGCTTTGCTGCATTTTCTAAAAATGCAAAGTGGAGGGGCAAAGGCCGTCCTTCGGGGGGCCTTGCAATTTGGGTGGCCACGGATCTGGGCTGTAGGGCTACTGTCTTCCCATTGAACACGGAGGACATTCTGGCTATACTACTGGAGTGGCCGAACTCCCATAGTCTTCTGGTGCTGAATGTATACTCTAGGCCAGTTAACATCTCGCAAGAATCGTGTACCATCGAGGAGCTTGACCTTGCCTTAAATGCAATCCCGAAAGGCACCCCGTATGTACTAGGTGGCGATTTGAACTGCCACTTTGAGCCACTCCTGGGCTCTTTGGATGGATTGGCTCAGGATGAGGATCTCGCCTGGTCCATACCACCGTCGCAATTACCGCCCCCTAGAGTTTGGTCCCCTTTGGCCCTGCAAATTACATCCCTCACTCTGAAGCATGGTCTCAGGGCCTGCAACGGAAGGTTCAAATCTGATATTCCACCAAGATGCACCTTCCAAAGAGAGGGTAAAGCATCAAGACTTGATTATATTCTGGTTCCTCTGCCCTTGTGGTCACATATAAGAGATTTTCGGGTAAAACCAAGAGAAGATAGTGACCACAATGCTCTGGAACTAGAGTCTGGTCTGGAGCCTCGGGGGAAGAAAAGGGACCAACCAGAGTCGGGGCTATTACTCTCGAATAATAAACGCAGAATAAAGTGGGAGAAACTAGCAGCTAAACCAGGGATGATATCCAAGCTGTACGCTTTATTAATCCCTACGTTTGAGATGGTTCAGGGTTTAAGCATGCAAGGTAATACCCCGGGATTATCTAACCACTTGGGGCAACTTCATGCTGATCTTATTAAATCTACATCGCAAACTCTCACCAGAACATCCAAAAGGGCTAATGGGCCTGCTTTGGGTCCCCTCCGGTATAATACTGCTTGTCGGAAGGCCAAAACCGACCTCCTGACTGCAATTAAGGCAGGGAAGGGCCGTGTGGAAGTTAGGGACAGTAGAATGGCATACAAAACCCTAATTAAGAATGCAAAAAATGAATGGGAGCATCAAAAATGGGAGAATCTTTCTACTTTTTTATTACGTGGGGATTCGCGCAAATTCTGGCGTTGCGTGAATACAGGGTCGGAGGAGCTGGTCTCCGCAGTAGTGTCCAACATCTCAGCTAAGACCTGGCAAGATCACTTCCAGTCCCTTTACAAGCTACCTGATGGGACTTAGTGGAATTAATTCCGCTCAGACGGAAAATAACAGTTCACGGGGGCTGTTATTTACACTAAAGGAGGTCAGAATGGCTATTACTGGTCTGGCAACAGGCAAGGCACCAGGCTTGGATGGCCTACCAGGTGATTTATTCAAACAGGAACCAGATGTTTGGGCGCCCTACTTCATGTTTTTATTCAATTCTATTTTGGGGGGCATGGAGCTGCCTGATACTTGGCTGGGCGCAGGGATTGTCCCAATATTCAAAAAGGGATCGCCCCTGCTCCCAGCCAACTATAGACCCATCAGCCTCATTGATGTCCCCCAAAAGTTATTTGGTAGACTTATCCTCAACCGCTTACAAGATTGGATCGAGGAGTGCGGAATTATGAGTACATATCAAGCTGGCTTTAGAAGAAGTATTTCCACTATTGACCAGATTTTCCACCTGAATCTTATACACTGGAAGACTGTGCTAATCGAGGGCGGCAGTTTATATAGGGTTTTCGTAGATCTCCGTGCCGCATTCGATTTAGTGCCCAGGGACAAACTGTGGGCTGTCCTGATGGACCTCGGGGTTCCACTTGATATTCTGTCGATTTTGAGGAGATTGCACCAGGGAAATTTCGCCAGGGTTAGGTGCGGAAGAGGAGGAACTCTCACGGACCGCTTCCCCGTTGACAGGGGGGTTAGACAGGGCTGTGTGCTTGCGCCGACTCTTTTCTGCCTCTTTGTCAACGGGGTGATTAGCCATCTGAACGGCTTGAGAAACACTGATGCTCCCAGGCTAGACGGCAGCAGGGTCCCCGCTATTTTGTTCGCGGACGATACCCTGCTGCTTTCTAAATCCCCCATGGGTATACAACGGATTCGCGAATTTCTGTGTGACACGTGGATTGGAGATTAATGCTTCAAAAACCAAGTACATGATCTTCAACCCACCTTCGTCAACACGAGCTAATCCTGTTCTAGGGCCCTCTAGGCTAGAGAGGGTCTATACATTTGAATATCTGGGGGTCACAATTAATCCGTCTATGACCTGGGACTCACACTGAACCAAGGCGAATTTAAAATTGACCCAAATGATAGGTGGCATATCAAGGATGACACGAGGACTGACCTATCAGCCATTTTCTCCCCGCCTTCAAATTTATAGAATTCAGGCAAAAGGGGCAGTGACCTATGGAGGCGAATTATGGGGGCATCCTGCCACCCAGAGAATGCAGGTCACGGAGAATAATTTTCTGAGGCAACTGACAGGTCTCCCAACCAGTACCCCTCTCCTTCCTCTTATACTCGATTTAGGTCTTAGACCTATCACAGAGGAGTTGGGTCTTAAACCCTTAACTTATTGGCGCAAACTTTGGTGCACGCCAGAACTGTTAAACTATAGAGCTGAGCTCCAGGAGATTATGCGACTTGCTAATTCTGCACAAATTCCCTGGCTTAGATATATTACACAAATATGTGAGTCATTAGGCAGACCGGACCTCTGGTCCGATCCCGAAAACACCTGCCCTAGAATCTCACGCAAGTCTCTTTCCAAGGTTTATTTTGAGCATCATTTACGCGTCTTATTTAAGAATGTTCATGAGGGGTCCTTAACGGAAAACTTTTTGGGGTACAAAGACTCCTACCATCTAGAGCTTGCATTTGACAATATAGGCCCCCCGTTAACAAGGAGTGGCGGTATAGTACCCTGCCTCTTAAAGCGCATACTGCTCGCTGGACAAGTTCTGAGTCTACATCACAATGCCCAGCTTGTGCTCATCCAAGTGAGACTGACTTACATATTATATTCTTTTGCCCTGCTTACAAAAATGCAAGGAAATATTGGCTTGTCCCCCTCCTTAAAAACCTGGGCTTCAGAAGGTACCTTCCAGCATTCAGAATCTTAAAATAGATCTGTCGGCCATAATTGTATTCGCAGTTGCAAAATTTTTAACAGCAATGTGGTTCAGTCGCAATCAATGTATTAAGTTATTATTAACTGAATGAATTTGTTTTACAAATTGGCCAATTGTTTTGTAACTGATTTGTTTTATTACTCCTGAACATTTTTATTCTGTTATTCTTTTATGGTCCGTGCGACCAAAATAAAGATGTAAGAAGAAAAATTGCTGAGTTAACCCGGGCCAGATCCCCCTTTTTCTTCTGTGTTAGGGGGCCCCATTTGAGCTGGTCATCAAAAAGGACACCTAAGTAGGTGAATACCTTTGTGTGGGGATCTTGGAGGCACCTACACTAAATTGAAAATTCCTTTTCGCTGATTGCCCCACTTGCATGTCATAGTACATGGAATTATTGATTGCCAAGTCCCGGTCGGTCATGAATCTGAAGAAGGTGGTTAAAAGCGATTGCAGACCCAGTTCGGTCCTGGATAGGAGGACGGCGTCGTCCGCATATAGAAGGACGGGAATACCTCGCAGTCAACTCCAGTTGCCCTTAATGCACTATCCAATTCGTAAATTTGATAAAAAAGGGGCCAGGATACAACCTTGCCGGACTCCCTTCTTAATATCAAAATCCCTTATGACCTGCAAATCCTGTGAGAACCTGACATTGGCTTTAGTTGATATATGCAGGTCCTCAAGAAAGTTAACAATACTATTCTTCACTCCCATTGCCCTCATGGACTGCCACAGCTTGTCCCTGTTGACACAGTCAAATGCAGATGACAAGTCCATGAAGGCAAGGTGGATAGTTCCGGGGCGAGCGACAGTATATTTTCTCAGTATCATGGATAGATTGAGACACTGATCAACGGTGGAACGTCCCGGCCGAAAACCATACTGGACGTCCTACAAGATCTTGTGGTCCTCCGCCCAAGTTGATAATCTCTGTAGGAGGACCCGTCCCACCACTTTTACGACTGAGTCAATAAGCGAGATGGGTCTATAGCAGTGGGTACTATTTCTGTTGCCCTTTTTAAAAACAGAAACTATAGTAGAAGTTGCCCAGTACTGAGGACAACCATTCTGTGCCGCAGCATTAAAAACTGACTCCAGTATCGGCACCCAAAAGGAGGGGTCTGACTTAAATAAGTCCGGGGGATCCTATCAGGACCAGGTGCTTTACCAATAGATAATCCTATGATACCTTCCAGGGTCTCACTCCTCTGAAATGTTATTACTGGGTCCTTCCTGTCCTGGGGTTTCCTGTAGCTAAGCTCAAGCGGGCAATCAAACATAGATTTAAAATGAAGTACCCACTCCTCCTCAGTGATGTGTGAGTCGAGGCACCCCCCCCCCCTTCCTGGTCAAAAAGTGGCCTATTCACAACACTACAGAACCTCAAACTGTTTCTGAGAGTGCTGGAATCAATCAGCTGCTTCCATGCGTCTTCCTTCAATGCTCCCTTCCGGTTGGCAAGGGCTAACTTGTATTCCCTACGACAGGCGGAAACTTCAGATTGAATTCCAGGTTCTGCTGACAAGACTTCCCTCAACCTCTTTGCTGCCTTAGAACAATGGGAATCAAAGCATCTAGGACCAGACAAAGTGTGTCCTCTGGCTGGAGTGCATAACAATTCGGCCACTTTTTGCGATATAGACTCAAATGCACCAAGAATCTCATTTGGGAGCGGCCTCTCCATTGTTCATAATAACAATTAATCGGCACAGGCTAATTTAACCTTGTTATAAAATCTTTCTGGGGAAACCTGGGACCATTTTAGTCTAAGCTTCCCATCTGTTGGTCTCAATACGCCCTTACTTGGAGCATCCCCAAATTTTACTGATAGTGGACCTATCATGTGAACTGTTGAAGGGTTATGATTACTAAATTCACTTTCTACAATATGCAAATTATTAAAAAAGAATTGCAAAGAAAATGAAATTAAAATGAAGTCAATAAAAGACCCACTCCCGTGCCCTTGAAAAGTTGGCACCGGAAACTTAGTGCGCGGATCAGTTAAGGACATTGTAGCCACCAAATCTAATTCATTTAACATAATATTCAGCAGCTCCCCTTGAGCGTGATGTTCAAAATGAAAACCCTTCATACGGGGGCAACCCAGCTCAGAAATGCAAGATGTTGTTGGCTTACCACAGGAATGTATGTTAAAATCGCCAGAAACAAAAAGGTTACGAAGACTTGGGCCCAAGGATTGTTTTATAGTTTCTCCCAGGGCAGTTATGTTACAGTCCTCGTGCAGGGAGGTCAATGAGTTGTAAAAATTAACAATTCCCCAGCTAATATCCCCCCTGCTGGCTGACAATGCCAGAATTCCTGGGTGTGTAGTTAGTATCACCTGAAACTTACAATCAATAGCCACAGAGATGAATGTGACTAGACCGCCCTTTGGTCTTCCACTCACAGATGGTATGGCTGGGACAAAAATGGCCTTATAGCCTTCCAGGAATAGATCGCAATCCACAGACCACGCTTCCTGGAGGCTAATTACCATGAATTGCTTGACATAACACACCCACCGTGGGTCCTGAGGTTTAGTTGCCAACCATGCAATATTCCAGGATAGGCAGTTGTTCGAACTCACAGCTGGGAGCCCCACCGCTACTTCACCTGGAGACTGGAGAGGTGCTGCCGACTCGGGCCCTGGAGATACAGGGCCCCTCAGTCAGTCGCATTCCTCCATGCCGGTCAAGGCAGCAAATCTATTATTTGATGCCAGTGTGTGGGCGGTGCCAAATTGCCTATCTAATTCTGGCGGTAGTTGGACCATAGGTATGGGCTGTTGTCTAGGGACTGGTCTATTTAAGTGCCCCCCTCGGTGGGGTACCCTAGGGCCATTTACAGTCATGTCCCCATAGGGGACTGGCCTGTAAAAATAGCACAAGGGTAGAGCCTTAATGACCGATCCCACTAAGGGGGTAAGGCTGAAGTCCCTAGAGAGAATACGGCCTGTGGTGAAGGGGTTAGCAAAACTGATGATAACACGGTCACCTATCCCCTAATTACGTGAGCTCCCAATCCAGCTGACCCTCCATGCCATGAGGATGTTTTTGGATACATGGGCGCCCAGGGTGGTATTGTATGTGAACCAGTGGCTTATTTTATTTAACAACTGCCCATAATCTTCTCTTTTCCCATTGGGGAGGGCGCGTACACTCCCCAAAATCACAACATATGGAGTGGATTCGGGTGGGAGGCCAATGGTTGGGAGATTTGTCGCCTGAGGGGCCCTGCTCTCTGGCCTCCTGTCCTGATGAGGCACTGGGGACCCTATTCTTAAAGATGACTGCTGTGTGGTAACTGGAGTATCTACACTGGTTGGCCTGCTACTGTTAGAACTATTCTTATCTAATACCTCACTATTTACTGCTAGCCTCCCACTAAGGGCTACCCCTGCTCCTTTCTGCCCAGTTCTTTCACCCTCCATGGCTGTTTGGGCTTTGGGCGCATTTATGCTAACTGGCAAAATAACTGGTGGAGTACAAACCGTCATCCTTTCTAATTTAGATAACCTATCTTCTACTCAGCTTATTTTTTTAAAGATAGGGTCTAATAAGGTGGTCAACATGGTTTCAAGCCTACCCCAAAAGTTCCCTTCCTGCGTACTGTCAGTTAGCGGCCCTGCCATAGTGTGATTCAAGGAGGTACAATTTCCCTCGATACCAACACTTGTAGAAGGAACAACTATTTCTTTCCTTCCAGATGTACCCGGTGCAGATTTCGTTGCTCCCCGGCAATTCCTTTTTACAGCGGGGGATTCGTTAATATGGTTTGATTTTTATTTTGATTTTGCTTTCTGCCCTCTAGTTATTGCTTTGGATTTAACAGGACTGGATTCCTGCTCCAAAGATGAGCAGGAAACAGAGTTAATCAATGTTACTGGGGCAAGAAGTGGAGACTGGCTCAGCCGGGATGGGGATACATACTGGTTGGACACCGGCAGAGTGTCAGGGAAAACAGGAGTTGAGGAGAGTCTGCCTTGCGGGGGGTGAGGCTCAAGGGATAGCCTACGTTCAGTCTATTTAATTTCATTAATGAGGACAGATTCGGCCCTCGTTATGAAAGCGTCTAAAGTTCCAGCCACACTTTTCCCCAGATTTAGTTTCCGCTTATTCATGATTAGCAGCTTTTGGGCACACAGGGTTATTTACTCAATTCTCTTGTAAAGTGCAAATTC
Source organism: Triturus cristatus (assembly GCF_964204655.1). NCBI lineage: Eukaryota > Metazoa > Chordata > Amphibia > Caudata > Salamandridae > Triturus > Triturus cristatus. The sequence continues at coordinate 1,116,767,024 of NC_140590.1, forward strand.
GCTTGTAAGTACAAAGTGGCAAGTACAATGTACAATGTGCAAGATACAGGACAATACTAAAACACAGCCAACAGAAATAGCAAGGTGAAAAAGCTCCTCAGGACTTAATATATAAAAGTGTGCTAAATACTTATACAGTGGATGGCAGTCAGGTAAAAAAAAAAAAAAAACAGTTAATCGCAGTAAGGGCGCTAAAGGGCAATATGTTGTACAGGGTCCTGGCTCATGGGCCACAGTCTAGGCCAGATTGTAAGTGGTGTAGGCACTCCTTGCCCGTCAGGGCAAAGTACATTGAGGATATGTGAGTAGCAATACAACCCTTAAACTGGCGGCCATCTAAAATACCAGTTATACCACGAGGCCAACAGTACCTGAAAGGAAACTCAAAAGCCTGCATGAAGGTCCTTAATCGCGCATGAAAGGGTGGTGGCCCTGCCTCTTCCTGGAGATGATGGGCGCAGGACGGGCCCGCCCTTCGTCCGGGCACACCCACGTGCGTCCCGTGCTGCGGAAAGCCGCCGCTGTTTTTATCGTGCCTCAGGGCGAGGGAAGTGGCTGCAGGGGTTCCTGGGACTTGGAGTCCCCTTTTGCGCTGGTTCAGCCATTCCCCTCGCGGCGCCGCATTCGGCTGTGGCGTGGTGTGCTGCAGAGTTGGTGGAAATTGGTGGGAGAATAGCTGTTCCCCTCACGGCATCTGTGATCCTCGGGCTTTCCGCGCTGCGGGAAGCTGTCACTGTTTTTATCGTGCCTCTGGGCACAGGAAGTGGCTGCAGGGGTTCCTGGGACTTGGAGTCCCCTTTTGCGCTGGTTCAGCCGTTCCCCTGATGGTGCCGCGTTCGGCTGTGGCGTGGCGTGCTGCAGAGTTGGTGGGCGAATAGCCGTTCCCCTCACGGCGTCTGTGATCCTCGGGCTTCCCGCACTGCGGGAAGCTGACGCTGTTTTTATCGCGCCTCCGGGTGAGGGAAGTGGCTGCAGGGGTTCCTGGGACTTGGAGTCCCCTTTTGCGCTGGTTCTGCCGCTCCCCTCACGGCGCCGTGTTCGGCTGTGGCGTGGCGTGCTGCAGAGTTGGTGGAAATTGGTGGGAGAATAGCCGTTCCCCTCACGGCGTCTGTGATCCTCGGGTAGTTGTAGTCATTTCAATGTGACTTTCAAAAGACTTGATAAATTATGAGCTGTGCGACTAGTGTAGAGAAGTATTGCCATGGTAGAGAAGTGAAAAATGTCAAGTGTAATGTGTGACTGAGACTGATGTTGTAGAGGAGGTTGTGTTGTAGTATACATATGAAAGCAGACATCACTCTCACTTTGAATGAGATACTGACACATGACACATGTCCATTTGTTTACGGTCTGCTTGGGCAGTACCAATATTTGGGCCTGGAAGCACATCCTACAGTTTTGTGTAGGTTGATTGTTAAGAAACTTTCCCAGCCAGGGACACTATACATGTGCAATCAGGGGGACCCCACCTCTCTTGCCTGGTCCAGGGCAAGGCATCTTTTTGCAGGGGTATCAATGGCAACATGTATTTGTGTGCCTTACCAGCAATTTAGTCTGTGACGGTGTCTGTTGTGTATGTGTTCAAGAAAGTAGAGCAGCAACATGAATGGATAGGATGGTCTCCATGTCGGCACAGGCCATGTGGATGTGAGTAGAGTTGAACTTTGTTCTTATATCCCTCCCTTTTTGCTGTCTTAGTTGCCATGGTGGGGCCGCCAGGCTTCTGCTTGCTTGCTGTGAGGCAACTTGGAATTGGGTGGGCAGTCTCCCTTGTGGTCCAAGCCTCACACAGCCTTATTGGACCACTCCACGACCACTGTGCTCTGAGACGGCCGGCGGTGTCAGTGGAGTGGCAGTGTGGTTGCAGTGGTTCTCCCACAGCTACCCAACTCGTAATAGGGTGGTTGGAACATCGAGCTTACTGCGGCCACACTGCCCCGGCACGGCACTCCATGGACCACCAAACTAATAATCATCCCCTTAGTTTCTGAAATAGAATTAAAAAATCTCCAGCGCGACAGGCCAGAGGACTATAGACGAAGATAGTTCCAGGAGGTCAAATACCCCTTTGGTGAAGGACTGCTGAAACAGGGTGGCTTCTACAGAGAATAACAGAGTGCAGTTAAGATAAGGTTGTGCCCAAAGTCCAACTTGGCTGTCATTGTTGTATGATGCTGCCAGGGCCCTTAATGGCGGTGTGGAATTAATTTTTTGCAAGTCCATGGTCTTAGAAAGTAATTTAGTCTGTTTTTTCATTATGCTTTTTATTACAGTAGACGTAAATGAAGAAGTGTTTAGAGTGGTCAGGTCGATTTGTAGAGTTACTACTGCCATCCTTAAATAAATGGACCACGGGTTGATTTTATGTTTGAAAATGTCTTGCAAAATGCATTTCAGGGTACCCGGCAATGCCGTAGTGCATCTATGCTAGTACTTTATAAAAGAGCCCATGCTGGACCATGCAATGACCTCCAGGCCAAATTCAAGTCTCACCAAGTGTCCCCTGGAGAAATAGGGCAATTTAAACACTCTTTTATATATTTTTAGGTGTAGTTTTCGATGGTTTTGGTGAGTTGACCTGGAAAGGCCTCGCTGCCGTAAGTAATTGTGGATAGTAATACTGCCCTGAGCACCTCTCTGATTGGCGCTGAGGAGGGACTTTCAAGGGCTGTATATAATTGGCAGAGTCTAGTAGTTATTAATGCTGCCTTATCCTTTAGATGGCGCTTGTGTGTTGTTGATGCACCGTTTGCAGAAAACCATGTGCCCAGATAGTTATAAGATTTGGCTCCAGAGATTTTAAGGGAACCAGGGACAAATTATTACTTATTTTTTGTAGCGTCCTTCCAAAGGATAGCACCTTTGTGTTGGCTTCATTCACTTTCGTCTTCTTGACACTATTGTATAAGTGAAGAGAATTTAATGCTCTCTAGAGTCCTATTTTTGAGTTGTCAAGGAGGACGATGTCATCCGCGTCTTGCAATATTGTGATCTTAGTATTGCCTATTTTTGTAGGGATTAAATTAGAGTTGATAAGTGCCCGGGACATATCCGCTGTATAGAAATTAAACAACATTGGAGCAAGGACGCCACCTTGCTTTAGCCCTTGATTGGAGTTAATCTTCTTAGTTAACGCGGTGTCTGACAACTTGATCCTTACCCAGGTTGATGTGTATAATGATATGATGGCATTGAGGAGGCCGCTGGTAATTCCCCACACCTGGAGCTTTCTCCATAAGATGCCTCTGTCCACCAGATCGAAGGCAGATGAATTGTCCACGAAGCTTGAGTATAGAGTTATGGTCTTCTTATTTTTTGCCTGCTGGACAAGATAGGATAAGGTGATGATGGTATCCCGTGTGGAGGGATTGGGTTTAAAGACAGTTTGGCAGAAAGGAATTATTGCATGTGTTGTTGCCCAAGCCTCTAGATCCTTTAAGAGTGCGACTGCGTAGGTCTTAGCCTCGATATCCAGTCAGGCTATCAGCCGATAATTGCAGGGATTCTGTCTATTGCCCTTTTTAAAAATTGGTTGCAATATTGAACCTCTCCAGCTGTTGGGCACTTGATGGAGTTTGGTGCAGATTGTAAACAGTGAGGAATGTATTGCGGACCATAATGCCAAGTCTTCTTTGAACAGTTGGGCCGGGAGGCCATTTGAACTAGGTGCACCTAAAGATCTTATTTTGCTTAGTGGTTTTTTAATACTGTTAGTCGTAAATATGGAGACACAATCATCTGAATCATCAGAAAGTTCTGAGTGTTCAAGCTGAAAGACTCCTGGTTGATCGACTACATAAAGGTTATTTACATGCAAAGACCACATGGCTTCGGTGATGGAGTTGCTCTTTATGACTTCTTGGCTTGTTTTGCTTTTGATGTATCTCCATAGGTCTGCCTGATTATGTTTGCACATGATTGAGAGGACATATTGCCAATCCTTTTCCCTCTGCTGATTTTTTTCCTGCCATATCAGTTGCCTATGCTGTTTTCTTGCACCTTGGAGTTCCAATGACAGGTCGGCTTTGATTTGTTCGTTCTCAGTTTTCTTATGTGCTATCATCAACTTGCGAATGTGTTGTGAGCTTGCCAGAATAGTTTGATTTTTATTAATGGGTTTTAACTGATGTCGCCTGGGGCCTGTTTCGGGATTAAGTAATTCACAGATGCCCCTAGTAATGGGACCCCAGTGAGTTAATAGGTATTCGCCACTTTGGGCTTGCAGGGTCTGTCCAGTAGCAGCTTTCCAAGATGCTAGGTTCCGTAGATTGACGTGGCCCCATTTTTTTCTTCAAGTTAGATGTAGTGTTTCGTCATTGCAGGAAGTGCCCAAAACGTTGTGGCCTTTGCATTTATGTAGATTAATGTTAAAAGTTGTGCAAAGTGGAAGATGGTCACTATCATTTGAGAGATGCACTTTGAAGCTCACAAGGTGGTTCGTAAGTTTCACCGAGGCAAAAACATAGTCGATAGTACTTATTCACATGAAGGTTTTCAAAAGTTTTGATGATGGTTCCAGATTGTTAGCTAAAATCTGTACGGATTGTAGGCCATGTTTACTTAAAATAATATTTATTTGAGTGCTTAAGGGATTTAGAGGTGAGCAGGTGATGTTAAATAATCCTAGTTGTCGCAGGTTAAAATCGCCACAGATTATTAAATCATGATTAACGTGATGGTAAAAGATTTGATCCAAATTGCCATACAGCTGGTGGAGTCTTGTTGCTCGTGCTGAGCCAAAGCTGTTAAAGTAGACGTTAATCGGGAGGATTTTAAGTCGGGATGCGGAAGACTTGGTGCTCTCCAGTACGAGCACTTGAAGCATCTCATCTTGAGTTGAAATTGGGTGTGTTTTTATTTTCATGTTCAAGTTGAGGTATATTGACAGGCCCCCGGAGGGCCTCGCAAAGATGCTGATTTTTTTTTAGCTGCGTGATGGATCCCTTGGAAGCCAACAATTGTTAAAGGGGTTAGTGACCATGTTTCTTCGAAAAGGAGAACATCGAATGCCAGTAGCAGTGATTTTGCTGTGTTTGAGCTTAGAAGTCTTGAGAGCCCAGCTACATTCCACAACAGAAAAGTTATGAGTTTTTGTGGCTCTAATGGGCACTTCTCTCTGCTAGGAATAGGCAGAGGGTTCACTGGTCAGGATGTGGGGAACTTGTTTCCAGTCGGGTTGGTGTTCTCCCCCTGTTTGTCCTGTTACTATTTTCCTGGTCATGCCCCTTGTTGAAGAGTGAATACAAGATATATTTATGTTACCTATCTGTGATTGGTGAAGCAGGGGCCCGGTCCCCCTTAGTATACTATAGGGGTGGACTTTTGGGTTGAGTGGATCAAGTAGCTTTCTTAGCGGTGCTGAGTATTTCGGTGCTTGTATTTTTGAAATTTCTATGCCCGATTCCTCGAGGGTGACCTTACAGACTAGTATATCTTCTGCCAGTGAAGTTGTTTTTAATGTTAAAACTTTAGCTTCCCTCCCATTGCGGCACTCAGGGGTAATTTTAAATTCCACGCTCAATATGTCATCTGAGGTTATCATTGACTGAATAGGAGTAGCCTGAAGTAACCTTAGTATGTTGGATCGATTCAGTACATCGTGCCTCCCTTCCAAAGGGTAGTATGGAAAGAGGGCCAGCTTGGTCAGTGGATCCTTGCCTAGACTCCTTTTAGTATGCCCTTCATTATAGGGGTGGACTATGGGATAGTGATTGTTGATAACTGGTCTGATTAACTCAAGACAAGCAATGATCTCTGTGGGACTCCACTTTCTGTCGCAGATGGAAAGGCTTCTTGTGGGGCTGAGGTCACCATCCATCCTGGGGGTTGCTGCGCCCTCTGCGAGTGAATGGAGGGCTCTAAGTGTCGAGATGGGGGGCTTTGGTCAATGATGGTGCCTAGCTCTTTCTTGGTTGTGGAATGAACTAATATCTCAGTGTATTCGGATAAAAAAGCCAGCCGTTGTCCTACTTCTGAATCTTTTGTTGTGTTACCACTGTTACAGGGCAAAGGTTATTTCTGGTCTTGCGTAGTTGAGGGTTAGAGCCCCAACAGGTGTGTTCCTGGTGTAATGGGTTGTGATGCTAGGCTTTGTGCCATGGTGGGAGCCATATTTGGTTTAGGTAGTGTCATTGTCAAGGCCAGGGTTGCCTGGGCTAAGGAAGCAGGTGGTTGTGCGCAGATCGTAATGCATTCTTCAAATTGCCACAACCTTTAAACAGTGGATATAGGTTAGGCAAGTTGTTGTCTAATTTTATTAGCTTGGGTGGAAGCTGGTTTGAAAGACGATCTCTCTCTGCTTTGTTTCTGGCATTCTTTTGTCTTTTTTTTGCTCTTTTAGATAGAGCAACGGGCCATTTGTTGTCATTAGTTGAAGATTTGGTGACATGGCGATGTTTTGTCCCCCGCCTTCGGGCCCGATTTGTGCACTATGAGGGGTAAGGCAAGCCCCTGATTGTGATTTACTTCCAAGGCATGTGATGGAAATTTTGCGATGTCTTAGTTTGGTAGCATCCCACCCAGCTGTGAGGTTTCCCCATCGGCTGCCTCCAGTGTGGTAGTCACTCTTTCCATGTTGCAACCAGATTCTTTGTCTGTTGATTTTTGGTCGGGCCTGCTATGGGTACTACTTAGTTGTTGCTGTTGGGCCAACTTTATATCTGTTAGCATTAAGTTCAAAGCATCTGGCAAGGAGATTCCTTGCCTGCAGCTTTTTTATAGCTTCTTGTGCAGGGCGCTGAATTTTTCCTCGATCTTTAGTATTTGAGATAGCCAGAGTTTGAATTAGGCCGAGTTGCAATTCCAGTTTATAGGACTGCCATGCCAGGGCCTTTACTTTATTTCCTAAAGTTGCATTTATAGAAGCCAATAGAGAGTTTTGTTCAATGTTGTTTGTGATATTTTTAGAGGCAGATAATATTAGGATTTCCATGATGCTCGAACTTAGCGCGGAGCTGTGAACCACGGAAGGGGTTGGAACTCATACTGCTCGAGTGCTTGCCTCGACTCCATAGATTTTATTGTGCAATTGCTCATGGTTCAAGGAGGGGCCCCGGGCGAGTCCTGGCCGTTGTTAGCTCCCCTTTGGCCACCTTTAAAATTTTCATAGGCTGCTAGGCCAGAGGCTGCAGCCTGCGATAACCTGTTGTCCTGTAACTCCTGCGCCTATATCCTTGGAGCTGTGAATCTGTGCAGCCGTGGTTATACAGTTTAATTTCAGATGGGGTGGTGTCTTCTCCGGGCTATCCTTGAGTCCTTTTCAACTCCTGGTTCTTTCTCCGTCGTGCTAGTTGTTAAGTCAGTGTCCGCCCACAGGCTGTCCGAGGGACTTCCAGAAGATATATCAATTACTGTGCTATTTAATAAGTGTGGATGCGCCTGGTTGTGCTTACTATTTGTTGTGGGAGATTGAGTTATGAGAGATATTGTACACACAGTAGAGGCCGAGGTAGCTGCTGGGCCTCCATTGGGTTATTTTTTCTTAATTGAATCTGAGGTGTGCAAGGTGTCAAGATAGGCTGTTTGAGTAATATGAGAGGATTATTTTAACAAAAAGTCCATTATTGAGGTTTTTTTCATTTCTGAGGGGCTTCCGCTACTAGTATAGCTAGCCCTTTGACTGTCCATGTGAGCCCTTACGATAGATGGGTATGTGGGTTTTAATGGGATTACGCAATCTCCGTCTTTGGTGGATTTAGTAGCTAGCGGGGTCTCCAAGGTTGGTTGGTTTGTCTGGTTGAGGCTATGGTTGGACGCACCACCGAGGGAGAGGGATGTGCATGATCCATCTTGAGTTGTCATCAGCACTTCCGCTACTTTAGATATTTTTTGGATTGAGCTGCGTGACTTAGAGTTTTGATCCTTCCATTTTTCGAGATTTTTAGCTCAACGTTGGTGGAATGCTCTGTGAGATGACTTCCATCCTTGGAGAAACGGAAGTGCCCTCCTAGTTGCCTCATGGTTTGGGCCCTTGGCTGCTCTGGAAGGTAGCGATTTCTCTGAATTGGCTGGGCCTCAGGCAAGGACATTAGGGGTGCCTAATTTGGCCTGATTTGACCCTATATCATCGCAAACTGAGCGGCTGTGCTCCCCTCCAGGTGTCCTTCAGTAATTTCCTAAACAACGATTTCCAGAGCAGGCTTGGGGATCAGAGTGGAGGGCCAATCCTGAATGTAACCTGATTATGACACAGTGTGGGTAGGAGGGCTATGTGGCTGTCTCCACTGATACTCCTTTGCCCCTTTCTACTCCTCCATGGGGCAGTCTGTGGGGACTAGCTTATTAGAAGAAGGGGGACTGGTCAAACTGTCAGTGTGACTAGGCAACACATCAAGGCAAGTCAAGGCAAGACAATGCCCAAAGGAGTAGCCCAGACAAATGCCCAGCCCAGTGTGGTCAAAGAAATAAAGAGCTGGAGACATGCCGGCTGACCCGGACCCAGCCCGTTTCCAACAGTTCCACTGCGGGGGGCAGACAGGCAGTCAGGCGGAACTGAGGCTCAAGCTAGTGGACCTCCCAACAATTCCCAACGTTGCCGCGTTACCTTGTCATACTGGGCCGCCGTAGTCCTCGGTGGATGCTGCTGCTGGTGGCAGCTGTTAACCGGCGTCAGCGGAGGATCACGGACAAGTGAGGCTGTGGGGTTCAGGGGAGCCTGTCTTGCGCGCTACTCGCTCAAGCTGCCTTCAGGCCTTCGCAGTTTTCACAATTGCGGCAAATGCAGTTTTCTCAACCGGGAAACTCCTGCGCCTGCTGCTGCCCGCCGCCGTTGCCGCTGCCTGCATGGCTGCTGCTCGCCTACACGCCTGCTTGCTGCTCAGGCACAACAAAAGCCCGGAATGGAATGCTACTGGGCTTTGAGTACTACTCACAGATAGTGAGACAAAGGGGAATACGTGTTGCCACAATTTTTCATATCTCTCAGAGAGAAGGGAAGGAATATCAGTTGCCACACTTGAACATTAGAAAGACATTGGTGCCGATCACGATCCGGTAAAAAATATCCCCGTGCGACTCGTATCCGGTCTTTTTACCGTACGAATCGTACAAGTGCCGTACGAACTGGCAATCACGATTCGCATGGTAAAAAGTCCATACGAACCGCATTGGGAATCATTCCCCACACGTCCTCGGGTCGGAAAATGTGTCCGACACGTCCTCGGACGATTTACCGTACAAACGTGAAAGGTGAAGTCCGACCGAGGAATCACGATCCATCCCGTGCGTCCGAGGTTACAACCGGATGGAAAAATCACCATCCGCACCGAACTCCCATAGCAACCATGGAGACGTGCCCGCATACGCGCCCCCAGCCCCCGTAGGTACGCGCCGCCCCCCCCCCCCAGCCCCCGTAGGTACGCGCCGACCCCCCCCGTAGGTACGCGCCGACCACCCCCAGCCCCCGTAGGTACGCGCCGACCCCCCCCCCAGCCCCCGTAGGTACGTGCTGAACCCCCCTGTATGTACACCCGTGTACGTGTCGAACCCCCCCCCGTGTATGTACGGTGCGTACCCCCCCATGTATGTACGGTGCGTACCCCCACCCGTGTATGTACGGTGCGTACCCCCCCCGTGTATGTACGGTGCGTACCCCCACCCGTGTATGTACGGTGCGTACCCCCACCCGTGTATGTACGGTGCGTACCCCCCCCGTGTATGTACGGTGCGTACCCCCCCCCGTGTATGTACGGTGCGTACCCCCCCGTGTATGTACGGTGCGTACCCCGCCGTGTACGTTCGAGTCGAACCCCCCCCGTGTACGTTCGAGTCGTACCCCCACCCGTGTATGTACGGTGCGTACCCCCAGCGCTACGCGCTGGGGGTACGCACCGTACATACACGGGGGGTACGCACCGTACATACACGGGGGGTACGCACCGTACATACACGGGGGTACGCACCGTACATACACGGGGGGGTACGCACCGTACCTACACGGGTGGGGGTACGACTTGAACGTACACGGGGGGGTTCGACTCGAACGTACACGGGGGGTTCGACACGTACACGGGTGTACATACAGGGGGGTTCAGCGCGTACCTACGGGGGCTGGGGGGGGGGGCCGGCGCGTACCGACGGGGGCTGGGGGGGGTCGGCGCGTACCGACGGGGGCTGGGGGGGGGTTCGGCGTGTACCTACGGGGGCTGGGGGGGGTTCGGCGCGTACCTACGGGGGCGGGGGGGGGGCCGGTGCGTACCGGGCCACCTACTCTGGTCGATTCGCGCCGTACTTCGCTTTTGCGGCACTTTTTGGGTGCCGTGAAAATATTGCCGTCCGGACTGCTGTCGGTTCGAATTGTAATTCCTGGGTCGTGAAACGCTGCCTGAAAGCGTCCCGACGTCACGTCGCAGCATTCCCGGATCACATTCGTATGTATATTTTCGTCGGTCGGTGTTTTTTACGATTCGTACGGAAATGGTGTTTCCGTGCGAATCGTAATTCCATGTTTGGAAAGTTTTACGACCGGGTACGAGTCGGACGGGGAAAACGCTCCGACCGACGGTTTGTACCCGGTTTTTACCGGATCGTGATCGGCACCTATGCCTCTGCACACTCACAACGTGTTTCATACTAGTCTTTTGTTATACCAGGCAATCTGGGGCCAAGGCAGGAAGGTAGGAGATTCTAGATACCTCTGTATGAGAAGGACTCTAGAAACTACTCCCTCTTCAAAGGTGGCATCAAGTATAAATATTGGAACCTCAGACCTAGCTCTTAAGTTCCCATCTGGACCTCTGGCAGGCTCAGAAAAGGGCTGCTGTGCTGCTCTGTTGCATGAAGGACTGATACTTTGCTACTCTGCTGCCCTGCTGCCATGCTGCCTGAATGAGAAGGATTGAACCTGCATCTGGAACGTAGTACCAGCAGAGTGACTCCAAGGGCTAATTGGCTTTCATTCTGATCAGAGCCCTAGTGACAGAAAATGCTCCAACCACCTTAACCCTGCCCCAGGGCTCTGCCTGCTGTGAGTCCTGCCCCATAATTGGTGTGGCACGAGTCTTGGACACTTGATAGTGGGCCTGAAGGTGCTCTGTCAGCCCAGCTGTGGTCCCTGTAGAACCGACACAGCACAACGCATTACCCCGCAGCTTATCAGAACTGGCACAGAGCAATGCATTACGATGCAGGACCTTGCATCATAGCCTCACAGCTCCTCATAACTGCCACTGTACAAAGCATCCTCAATGCAGAATCTTGCATCTCAGCCCCACAACTCCTCTAAACCACTGATCCGTGACCCTTCCTTAATGTGGGGCCTAGCATCCATCTGCAAATAGGATTCAGGGTACTTTGTTCAAAACACCTAACTTGGTCCCTGTCTCCTGTCCCATGCTCCATCCTAGTCAATATGAGCTTGAGACTTTGTCTCAGTTAGGCACAAACAGATAGCCAGGGTTGGCGCTTTGTACTTTTAAGCACTAATTTGCATCTAAACATTTAAAATTATTTATCTCCTGTTCTACTGATTGGATCTTTGCTGTGTTGGTGTCAATTAATTTATTACATGTTATTTAGTTTTTCTAAGTTGGTGTGAGATTTTCTTGAGTTGTGTTTTCACTTTATTACTGTTTGAAGTGCTACATAAAAACCTTACAGGTAGCCTCTAAGTTAAACCGGACTGCTTTTGAAGTAAGCTACCAGAGGGTTAAGTACAGAATAATTTGGTGTTTTCTTGTTTTTCATCCTGACAAGAATTGTGGCTGCTTCTTGAGTAGGCTTTCACCTCCTCAACCAGCAACTCAATTTCCTGCATTGATGTTCAAGGGTGATATTCAGTAGGTGTGTTTATTCAGTGCCACAGAATGATTCAGTGTAACACTAAAATGCCATATTATTAATTTTATATCCATTTGATTTCTTTTTAAATGCTCCTTGATTGGCCCTTTTGATTTTCCAAATTTACTTTCATTCCACCTCACTGGCAATGACCATACCTGCAAGAATGTAATTGAAGCCTCTCAATTTGGAGAGCTACACAGTGGCTGAGCTCAAGGAGTTCTATATGGATAGGGGGCTCCCAACCAAGGAAGGCACCAAGAAGCCGGACCTCCAGAAATCTCTGAGGGCCGGGAAGGAGGCTAACCAGTTGCTGAGAGCAGCAATGGACCAGGATGAGGAGGATATGGAGGGAAAAGAGGGAGACCTGGGCACAGGTTCTGGCATGTACCACCCAGTGGAAGAGGAAGGTTTTTCCCCAGGAATGGTGCTCCCTGCCAGGGCGGAGAACAGTGTGGGCATTTGTACAAGGGGACCACGTTTTTTTTCACAGTCTGGTGGCGCAATGCCCTGTACCATGTTTACAAAGAGCTGTTAAGCCACTTTGTATGGCTTAATGCCACTTTGTAAATATGATTCCAGAGTCAGTCGCCCTGGCCGCGGCGCCACACCTCTTCCTGTGTAGTGGGGGGTGATATTGACAAGTGGTTCTCATCCAATGAGATGGCCCCAAGGATGTACAGGGATTCAGTGGAGTATTGGGGGTGAGTCTCTCGGAATACATGCTTTCAGTGGGGAGGGACACCCTGATCACACTGAAGATTGGAGAACAGATAAGGTAGGCCCCTCATGAAAGCCATTTTTGTTGCTAAATTTGGACTCACCCCAGAAACGTACCACATGAGATTTAAGACCAGCTAGAAACTGCTAAACAAGTCTAGTGTCGCTTTTCTTGATTATTTCAGTAAGTGCTTAGGGGCATATCATCAAGGACCGGCGATAATTATCGCTAAGCGCACTTAGCGCTAGGATAATTATCGCCGGCTAACATGGATTTTTATCGCTATTAGCAACGCTTATCTCAAAAGCGATAAAAATCCTAGCTCTAACTGCCAAACGTGAGATTAGCGATAATCTCACGAAGTTTGGTGTTAGCTTGATGATAGGGCAAGGCAAACTTAGCCATGATATCCACCTTCCATAGGATATCATGGCTAGGTCAGTCCTCATGCAGGCGTAAGGAAAGTAGCGATAACAGGGGTTATCGCTACTTTTCTTGCCTCTATGCTTCATAGCGTGGGGCTTGATGATAGGAGAAATGTCGCTTAGTGACATTTCTCCAGACATATCAGGGCAGGAACGCCCACTTTGCATCTCATTAACGCCTAACGTTGTTGCAGCCCCCCTGTGGCGAGCAGTGGCCAATGTTGGCAAATATAGCACTTAGGCATGAGGTGGTCCAAGTTAACTTGGGGGGGCAGAGGTGAGCCCTAGTGGGGGTGAGAGCAGATGAGAGACTCTGGTGTCCCTGTGGGATAGATAGATGGCGTTAAAAGCCCACATGACTTCCAATACTGCCAAGTATAGACAGTGGGTCACCATCAAAGGACAAAGGGTGGAGGCTCTAAGTAACACTGAAGCCAGTCTGTTTATTGTAAGGTGTCATCTGGTGTCCTCGGAGAAGGTCATCTCTAATAGATTCTACAAGGTCATAGTTGCAGACATCCATGACAGTCACTCCCCTATGGCTCTTGTTCCCTTTGGATGAGAGGGGTCTCGGGTTCTCTGAAAGTAGATGAGAAGCCCACCACACATGTAGATTGTCTGTTGGGCAATGATCTAGAGCACACTGTCTGAAAGGAAGTGGAGCTATGGTCACACATGGAATTGTTAGGTTTGCCTGAATGGGTTTGTATGCTCACACAGTCCAAGGCTGCCCAAGAGGGGAGTTGAGGAAGATTGGAGCCTGGAATGATGGCCCAGAGAGCTGGCAAGAAAAGAAGAACAGGGCAATGAGAAAGCCACCTCTGAAACAAAGTAATGATTGATGGGGCATTAGAGGCCCCTGAGGAGGCCGCCTGGATTCTAATGGGGAGGACATTGCTGCCCTGGGATACTGGCCTGAGCGTGACCTTGCTGATTAGGCGATAAAATTATCGCCGCTTTTCGCCCAAAAACGGATGCAAAAGCGGCGATAATTTTTTATCGCCTCCTTGCTGATATGCCCCTTAATGGTTGGATGAAGGGCAGCAAAGTCAATAATTATATTGGGCTGTACAATTTGATCCAGAGGGAGCACATACTCAATACTTCTTTTACAGCACTGTGGAAACACTTAGTGAATAGTAAGCTCACTAACCCCAGGGAGTCTACTAAGGAGGTGGACCTCTGGGTCAGCACCAGAGGGCCTAATAGATATCTGGTTTTGACTCCCAAAAGGGTGGTCAGGGGTCACAGTAGGGTGGAAAAAGTCTTAGAAGTTCTCTACAGACCCCCCAAATATTTCCCAGTGGCACAGTACAAAGTCCACTCTGACCCAAAGAAAAAGGATAAGCATACAAGGACATTCATTCACCAGCGTTACAAATATGGGCACTCCTAGGGAGACACCAAATGCCTAACGTTGTTGCAGCCCCCCTGTGGCGAGCAGTGACCAAGGTTGGCAAATACAGCACTTAGGCATGAGGTGGTCCAAGTTAACTTGGGGGGACAGAGGTGAGCCCTAGTGGGGGTGAGAGCAGCTGAGAGACTCTGGTGTCCCTGTGGGATAGATAGATGGCGCTAAAAGCCCACATGCCTTCCAATACTGCCAAGTATAGACAGTGGGTCACCATCAAAGGGTGGAGGCTCTAACTAACACTGAAGCCAGTCTGTTGATTGTAAGGTGTCATCTGGTGTCCTCGGAGAAGGTCATCACTAATAGATTCTACAAGGTCATAGTTGCAGACATCCATGACAGTCACTCCCCTATGGCTCTTGTTCCCTTTGGATGAGGAGGGTCTCAGGTTCTCTGAAAGCAGATGAGAAGCTCCCCACACATGTAGATTGTCTGTTGGGCAATGATCTAGAGCACACTGTCTGAAAGGAAGTGGAGCTATGGTCACACATGGAATTGTTAGGTTTGCCTGAATGGGTCTGTATGATCACACAGTCCAAGGCTGCCCAAGAGGGGAGTTGAGGAACATTGGAGCCTGGAATGATGGCCCAGACAGCTGGCAAGAAAAGAAGAACAGGGCAATGAGAAAGCCACCTCTGAAACAAAGTAATGATTGATGGGGCATTAGAGGCCCCTGAGGAGGCCACCTGGATTCTAATGGGGAGGACATTGCTGCCCTGGGAGACTGGCCTGAGCTTGCCGGTTGGCAACCTGACGGGTGGGGCAACAGGGAGGAATTCTGTAAGGCACAGAAGAAGTGCTCCACCCTAGAGGGCTTGAGGCCTCAAGCTGAGTCCCAGGCAGCAGGTGATATCTCTGGAGATCACTTTGTCCATTAGAACATTCTCATGTATAATGAGCCTAAGGATCCCTGAATAGGGTCAACCCATGTGCTGGTATTCTCCCAGTGTTACAGGGCCTTCCTTCTGGGGCTGGCTCATGACATACCCCAGGCAGGACATCTGTGGCAGGAGTGGGCCTGGGTGATAAACTCCACTCCGCCGGTGAAGGTTGCAAAGTTTTAGGATTCCGCCTTCCGCTTGGAGCACGGAATTCAGCAAAAACGCCACCTACCATCGGTCGGAGCGGAGTTTACCATTGTATGCTTATTGTAAACTATGGCTCTGTCACTCTCCAACTACCCTCCTTGTTAACCACCTCAAAAAGGAAAGCCTCCTCATACGTGTTACTCACCAGGTCCCAACTCAAGTTGGGATTACCATAATCGGAAGTCTCATATCACTGCAAGGACTGCCGGGAATTAGAGTAATATCTGTGTCGATCTGGAGGAATGAGAAATAAAGAGCACACTCGGACAGGACAACAGCATGAGAGTCAAGACAGAGGTGGCCTGTAAGAGTGACACCTCCCAGAGACATCTTGCATGAGGTGAGAGAGAACATGTGGACCTTGTGAGTAACACATATGTGGAGGCTTTCCTTTTTGAGGCAGAAAAAGAGGAGGGTGGTTGGAGAGTTTACCATTTGAGGTGAGATCATCAGCAGCGCACTTGTGAGAAAGCCGCTCAGCCCGCTATCACGTGGATTTGTATTGGGGAGGAGGCTTGATGAAAAACTACTGCTACACACGTGTGGATTACAATGAAGTAAATGATTAACCTCCTTAAAGCCCTGATCCCCATGCAATTAACTCAGAAGAGTCTATGGAGGGTGTTTGTCCTCACCGGCAACTGGAATTTCACTGCACACAGAACTCCCCTGAATCTCACAGAGTTTTTTTGTAACCACCATGGAATTCCTCAGAGTAGAACTCAGCGAGCTCCGCCCACCCCTAGGCAGTACAAGACCTTTGCCGGGCTTGTCACCTGCCTGTACTGGGCCCAGATAAAAACAACCATGACTACATTCTTTAGGTCTTGCGCTACCTGTTCTGGCCAGTGAGAAATCAGGCGGTTCCATTGGTACGCTTGTTGCTGGCACTTCCGATGAGAGGGTAGGCATCAACATTGTTCGACCCTTGGACCCCAAAACTGCCTTCAACAACCAGTTCATTCTGGTTTTGGTGAACCTTGACATTGGGTCCCCAGAGTCCATCCCTCTAAGTTCAGTGAATGAACCTGCAGTGGCCAGGGCCCTGATGGGGATATTTACCCTAGTGGGGTTCCTCAAGGAAGTGGTGTCTGACAGAGGCACCAACTTCTTGTCCACATACATGAAATCTATGTGTGATTAGTATGGGGTAACCTATAAGTTCTCCACACACTATCACTTCTAAATGAATAAGCTTGTTGAGAGATTCAACAAGACTCTCAAATCACAATTGTTGTCCTTCCTGATTCCATGAGGTAGAAGTGGGACATCCTCATGTCGTGCCCGGTCAGAAGGTGTAGAATAAAAATCCTGTGGAGCCAAGAGCTCTCCAAGATCATTGGACAGGCTTCTAAGATATTAAGGAGCAGAAGGGAGAGACCACCTACGTGGTGGACCTCAAAGCCCCCAAGAAACCCCCTCAGCAGGATCCATATCAATCGCTCCTTATGGCAGACGATGGGTAGAGGAGGAGAGTGACTTCCCACTGCGGTGATGAGGCCATAGATAGGCTGGGTGGCTGAAAATTCCTCAGTACCTCTGATCTAACATCGGTGTACTGGAGGAGGGGATCAAGAGGAGTTCTTCATTCTTGACCCCAGAGAGCCACTTATAATTTTGGGTGATTCACTTTGGTCTAGAAATTGTGCCTGCCACCTTCCAGAGGTTGGTAACCAGGGTCCTGGCTAGGAAGGAGGCATTCTGCACCTCCTACCTGGATAATACAGCTGTCTTCAGTTCTAGCTGGAAGAAGCACCAGGAGGTACTTTAGGCCCTGCAGCAGCTGGACCTGACTATCAGGGCCAGTAAGTGCCAGATAGTGCAGGGAATTGTGGCATATCTCGGCCACATGGTGAATGGGGACAAGGTGCAGCCCCTCCTGGCCAAGATTTAGACTATCACGACCAGGCAGCTCCCAAAAGCTCAGACTGAGGTGAGGGCCTTCCTGGGTCTCACCAGATATTTCAGGAGGTTTGTTAAGGGATATGGCACATTGTTTTCCCCATAACTGAACTGACTTCCAAATAGCAGACCCATAAACATGTACTGGATGGACACCTGTAAGAAAACCTTCAACAACCTAAAAGAGGACATGTATACAGCACCGGCACTCAAGGCTCCTGACTTCTCCAAGAAATTTATTGTGGGGAATGACACTTCAGAGCATAGCATAAGGGCTCTCCTAGCATATTTAAATGAGGAGGGCCGAGATCAATCTGTAACTTTTACCAGTGGAAGGCTATTTCAGGACAGAAGTTTAGTGCTATTGAAAGGGAGGCCTTTGTTATGGTCTAGGCACTGAAGAAGCTGAAACCCTAACTGTTCTGGACTCACTTCTGGATTCAGACAGACTAAAGGATCTTCATATGGCTCATGCTAATAAGGGGTGATAGGGAATGGAGGATTTTACAGTGGAGCACTGACTTAGGTCAGACCACACCAATGCTGGTGGTCTCTCTAGGTTCTTTCTCCTTAGTGATGAGAAATCTCAGGAGGTGGGGTCATTTTCCCAGCTTTCAGCTGTGGGGTGTCACGTTTGGCCTGTCAGCCTCAGGGTGGTCTTCCCCCAAATATTTCGCCTTCGTCCTTCTGTTTTTGATGAATTCAATTTTGTCGTTCTAAGGACTCTGGACATGTTACCACTGCTATCCAGTGCTAAATTGCTTGGGCTCTCTTCCTTAAACATGGTAAAATTGACATACACCCAATTGGCACATTTAATTCACATTTAATTAATTTGTGCGTCCCTAGGAAAGTGGCACTACATATACCCATTGCATATAAATTAAATGCTACTAATAGGCCAGCAGCACTCTGTGTGCCACCCATTTAAATAGTCTTTTAAAACATGTGCCAGGCCTGTTACTGAAGCCGGTGTGTGCAGTTTTGAAATGGCAAAATATACCTTTCCTTTTTATCAGGCCTATAAACTTCCTTTTTAATGCATATGTTAACACAATGGTAGGCCCTAAATGTCCTGTAAGTGAAAAGCTCTTAAATTTCATGTTTTCACTACTACAAGGCCGGCCTCTTCCATAGACTAATGTTGGGTTACCTTATTACATTTAAAAGTTTTAACTTTTAATTGAGAGCAGGAAGGAAAGTTGAGTTTGGTTTTTACAGGATTGTAATTTAAAACTATCTTTATTGGTAAAGTTGAATTTTAAGTCACAATTCTGAAATTGCCACTTTTAGAAAGTTGGCAATTACTACTTTTAAGCATAGGGGGCCAGATGTCTGACCATTTTTGCATTTTGCAATTCACAATTATTTGTGACTAACAAAATAGGGTTTTGCGACTCGCTATTAGGAAGGGGGTGTTCCCTTCCTAATAGCAAGAGCAACACCATGTAAGAATATTTTGTGTCCGCAATTGCGGGCGCAAAACACTCTCAAGTTACCACCCTCTTCAAGAGTGTGATAATGCACTCACAGAAAGGAAGGGGTCCTCAAGGGACCCCTCCCCCTTTGCAAATGCAGGAGAAAATATTTTTTAAGGGCAGGCAGTGGTCCCAGGGATTGAAACGAAAATGTTTACATTTGTTTGTAAAAGCATCCCGTTTTCCTTTAAGGAAGATGGGCTGCATTAAAAAAAAATTGATTTATTTAAAAACAGCCCAGCAGGCCGCCATACCTGGGACGGCCTGCCATTCCCCAATGGGGTCGCAAATTGTGAGAGGCTCATTAATATTCATGAGCCTCTCAATTTGCGACACCATTGGGAATCGCTAACAGTGTGAAATACACTGTTGTACATTGGAAATAGTGCCTCGCAAATTGCGAGTCGCAAAAAACTTGCAATTTGCGAGGCGCTAATTCCACGGTCGTACATCTGGCCCTTGGTGCCTGCCTCCTGGATCACATGACTAGGTGTAGCTGGCAGTTGGTCTTTAGTTAATACTCCCAGATAGTGAGACATAGGGGGCTAGGAGAGGGTAGGATGGTCCATCTCTGTCAGGATGAGGGAGAGAAGTTGTCATCTACCACACTAGCACACCATAAAGACTTTGACTCTGTTTGACAAGAATTGTGGTCACTGCTTAAGTAGATTTTCACCCTTTAAACCAGTAATCCAGTTTCCTATGGCAACATTTTGTCATTAAAGCGTGAAAGATTATTAGGTAGTGCAGATTTTGGTTGGTAATCTACGAAAGTATTGAAATATTTTATTCACAACACAGAGGAACTACATGTAAAACCTGTTGTTTCTTAGTAAATGTATTTGAAAATTGTATTCTTTAATGCAGATGTCACGTTCGTTTTCTTCACTTTGCACACTTGGTGTAGTGTGGAACAGATATTTGTGACTTACCACTTTCAAAGTTCAAGAGTAACATCTGCATTTTTTGCCTCACAGTAGCACAGTTATTGTTACAGTTAAATATTACTTATGGTGATGTAGTTTACAGACTTTATATATGCACTCAATCCTATTGTCATTATTTTCAATTCAATCCGATAAGTATTGATGCGGAAAATCTTTTAAATACATAATATTTTATACTTTCTTAGTAGCGGCTCATTCTGAAAACACCTTGAAGCAGTTAGGTCGACATGAACATATTCATTTTTCCTACAATCAGGTGAAATGGAATGTTTTCACCCATTATTTAGATCACCATGCTTCATCTGTGGGTAAATGCATGTGCAGTGCTCATGCAATGAGCAATATCTCACGGTACTGTGTGCTCCTAACCAACAGGGTGAAGAGAGTTGATCAGATTGATTCTTCCATAGCCTATTCTTAGTTCTGGACACTTGCTGTTTATTTTTTTTTACAGTGTTTCAGCTTTCATTTGTTCTTACTAAAATGTGATTCTCTCATTGTAAATAAATATTTCAAATAACTGAAAAGCAACATATATATTTTGTTTATGTGTTTATGTGACCATCTGTTGCTTATATAAATCTTACACTAAGAAAGGCCCTGTAGCCTGAAGATACAACTGAATGCACAGTTTGTATACTAGCTTCTTCTCTGTTGCAATAGATTCCATTTTTTACCTTCACTCCTTATGACAAGTTGTTGATGGAGCTTGTGGTCTCAATATCCAGTGTTACTTTCCAGACTGAAAACCTAGCACCTTAGAGACTCTTTGCATTTTTGTTCTTTCTGATTTCGTAGTTTGCTTAAATTGTTTTTCGTTTTTCAGTTAGTCTCTCCAAGCTCCCCTTTTGTGTGTACCTTTGTCTGGATCCCAAACTACTGGTTTTAAATTTACTATTCTTATATACTAATGATACTGTGGATCTGATGACAATTTCCCTTTTCTTTCAGATCAGTAAAGTCAATAACTACTTCTATGCTAAATGGGTTGGGACCCAGCTATTTTAGAAAAAAATGAAAGTGAAATGCATTTTAATTTTTCTATCATCGAGATAAGGGCCTGCATATTGCACTAAAACATTCAAACCTAGTCATCTTTGTTTCTTGGTCAATAATAGACACGAGGCAAGCTTTGAAATGCTTTTTCTATTTTATTAGGAAGTACACAAGGGATCATATACATATACTAATTAAAGGAGATTGAGGAGAGTCTTTTGGGTGGAAAGGCAGAAAAGCAGCAAATCCAAGGCAATGGCTTTGGTCCTCTGGTTGATGCATCAAGGGTTTTGGAGACCAGACTGTAGCACCCTTTAAAATAGAAGAACATAAAATATACTGAAGCACTTAAGCTTGGAAAGATTTCTGATCTACTGCTACCTAAGGAGCACATCTTATTAGAAACCATAACCAATGCATTTTTCCACCCAAGAACTAAAGAAGCATGCCTATTCCAGACAATCATCATTCTAAAAAGATTTTTCTTTTCACAAACCAAAGGCATTATCACACTCAAATATTAGACAAAGAAATCATTCTTCACCCCCACAGAAATTATTCAATTCAATCACAAATTGAAGACACCATTCACTCAAACACTAACTCTGGGTAAGTATTCTACTCATGAGCTGACCATAAATCTCATTCTCTGAAAGAACTGACTTTGGCCACACAAAATAGACGATTCCTTTATAGTACAAGGTTAAATGATTATATTACCTACAGGTCCAATGATGATACAATTTCAATCAACTGTAACCTAGCAAATCATTCCACTCATACCCCAGTTGAGAAGATTAAGTATCAACAATGATCAATTTGTTAAACACAGAAGAGGATATTCCACTCAATATCAAACTGACAAAATTGCTTACTCAATCACTAGCTAGCAGCATGTGCATGAACTCTAACCAACATGTTGGGGATTTTATGTTCTTTTGTAGATTCTAAGCTGGCACCATTGACTGATCACCCCCTGGACCTGATTAGCAGTTGAAACTAAAGTGATAGCTTGTGTATACACATTTAAATACACTTGGTTTGAGATTGCAATAGAAACTTTCTGGATGGGCAAAATTATGCATCATGTCCAGGAAAAATCTAATGCACACAATCTTGTTTAAGACCATTCAATGATATTGCAACCAGAGTAAGAGGACGCGTTAGGGAACAGATGTAACAGAACAACTTATTGCAACAACACAATGGCTCTGATTACGTGGTCTGAAACCATACTTTGGCACACAATTGATGCTAGAATAGTGTTCTGGTAGTGGCAAAGGGGACTGGAGATGGACATTATTACTGTAAATTAAATGGGTGTTAGCTAATGGCACTGATATTGAAATCATACATCTAACCAACCAGAGAGCTCTACTGATGAAACTGAATGCTGCTGGTGATACAGAGTACATATGGTGGCTCTTAAGATGTGTTTAATGTCTTCTCTGAATATACCTGGTTGAGTTTTTCTGGATGATGAGAACTCCCTCTGCACAAAATATTGATGTGATTCACTTCAGCCTTTCTCCATACCTAAGTGTTGCCAATTGAAATCTGGTGCTGCTAATGGAAATGCTTTCCATTTGAGATTCAACTTTATACATGTCTAAACACTTCATAATGGATTATGAAAGAGTTTGGCAACTGAATTATTTTAGAAAAGCACTTTTTTCTAAATATTCAGTACTTATATCAGGAGATACACTTTATTGCTAAACAACTATAAAGTAATTCATGACCTTCGCTATCAACACAAACACATCTGCAGTGAGGTTGTCAAGCATTCCCATCAGAAGTAATTTTTACCTTCAATTATCATCCCAAAAGGCCTGTTCCAAGAAGTCCTTTACTGCCTTCTCCCCATTTTCCTCCTCCCCCAAGGATCCCACCAAGAAGTCCTCCTTTATCTCACTAAGCAGGCCTCCAAGAAGGCCCTCTTTGCCCCCAAGAAGTCCTGTGTAAAGACACAAATATTATTAGAAAAGACAATATTTCTTATTTCAAAGTTTTAGAATGAAATGCGTTCCTCAATGAACTAATTATGCTATTATTCTAGAATGAAACCATTAAAATGCATTTACCCCATATATAGTAACAAGCAAATTGAAGTACGTTTATGAAAGTGCTGAAGAAAGAGACTGCAGTTATTACACCTGTGCTTATAATGGGGAATTGTGCAGCATTGCATGTATTAACATTCCACCTCAATGTATTGGAAAGATATCAAATGCACAGCAAAAATGGAGACCTTGATTCTTCTGCCCAACCTTTATTCATTGCCAGGACTATTGTGTTCAAATGATAGGAATGCCCTAAATTCTACATATAATACAGTATATTCGCATTCTAGTGCTCTAATGCAGCATTACTGTTGTATGACAATTAATATTTTTTTTCTGTATCTTAGTTACAGAAACCGACGGTACTTTTGGCTTTTCAGTTACAAGCTCATTATCAATATTATCATCTGCTTCCTCATTGTATGTTTTCTTTGAAAATTCTGTCAGTGTTAGTTATCCAGACTCATTTACACTCCACACAAACATAAGTCCCTGTTCCAGCTGTCATGGTCAAAGTTAGTTAACGCTGGTTTCAGGTCGAACAGCCATTTTGAAATATTAGGTCTTAGTGAAAAAGTTTTGAATTATGTTTAGAATGTTTAATACATGTTTGATTATGTTTAATATAAAGTAACATCAATATGCTTTTCTGAATTAGCTTACACTTAACCTTTTCTTATAACATTGGGAAAACTTAGACTTAGCCAAAAATATATATATATATTTGACAGATCATGTGTTATCAAATGTGTATTTTTTTGTTTAAGCTGTGAAATACGTATAATACAAATTTTGGTCATTTTCATTTTATGTCTGAAATTTGTAAAGCATGGTCAGTATATTTTTTAAAAGTGATTGTTGATTTGAGAAGTTTGATAAACTCTTGATTGGGTAATGAAACAATCCCAAACTCTTCATAGCATTTATTTGATAACTGTAATTAATCTACATTGACATGCAGTTTTGTATAGAGGTGAACAGTTAATCACCTGCCTTGATTTGCATATACTACAGTCCGTGCAGGTGTCTAGGACCAACATGCTGTATTTATTTTTAATTATTGGAGTTGGGTAAAAAGGTCACGCCGTGATCTTAGGGCAATTTCTAGACGGAAAAAGTAAGAAGATGTATTTACCAGCACTCCAGACAAAGTACCAAGAAGAGGTCCTAAAACTCTGTTCTGTAAAGAAAGGGGATTGGTGAATTAAATGGGTACTGAAAAATATAACCTCATGACATCAAATGAGTATTTTAGTTATGATTGAACATAAAGATTGATTAGTATGTCCATCATGAAATCAAATCTTATTCAGTAGAAAAGTCCTATATACAAATGAATGAAATGTAAAGTAAAGAGGGATGGATCATTTACCATTAATCTGATGACTCCACCTAATAAGCTGCCAAGAAGATTCTCACATTTTTTGTGATACAAATTTTCAACAGACCTAGATCCCTAAATCAAAAGAGAAAAAAGGTACATTCAATATGAGGTTTCAGAATTGTCTACAGAAGAATGGTCTTATTGCTAAATATGTTTACAGTTTTTCCATTGGCCCATAGAATTCAATAAGGTTATATTTTAATCTTTGCTTTATTTATGTGAAACAGTGAATGTTTGAGACAGGCAGCACACTAGGACCGATGAGGTTTAAAATATGGTATATTGCTGTCTGTATTGTGCATCCTGTCCACTGTGAACCTAACTATTGCCACAACCTCATAAAAACTGCCCCTTTCTGAATGATGGATGCTAGGATCATAACAAAGTTTACTTCCTTGGCCAATGATGAAACATACATAAATGTAAAAGGTTTTCTCTGATGTCACACACTAATACAGTTTGAAGGTAAATACAGAAAGTTGAATAAACTCTGTTTTTTAAGTGCAAGAACAAACATATGGGTGGCTTTCGAGTTTGGCCTGCGTTGGAGCAGTCTGCAAAATCTGCAGATGTCTAGTGTTTCGATTTAGAGTTCATTGACATACATACACTAGAAATAGTGCAGACAGGACATTCAGACAGGATATTCTAAAGATATTTGATTAATGCCAACATCCACCAAACTCAGAATGCAACCCATAATCTTGAAGCATGTTCTTGTTATCTGCTTGAAAAAATCCTGAACACTATAACAAAACTATCTATTGTTTAATTTTATTGCATTGTTTTTGAAAAAGAGCAGCACTCTTTTGAACACTCTACAAGCTTCACAGAAAATATGTGTTCATTATCACTGTTGTCTTCATTTTCTAAATTACAAATGTTATATGTGGGCACTCATGCCTGCCTTTGTGAAACACATGCTAACTGCAGCTAGATGTCTCTGCTGTAGAGAAATGTGAAAATTAAGTTTGTTTACACCCTATATTACAAAATTTAAAACACCAAGGCCTCTTCACAAAGGCATGTTTGAGTACTTGAGCTGGTAATGCTCTTCATGAATCTCCACCAAAACATCTCTGCTTCTGCTATCTCTTGTGTGTAAAGCTCTCCTCAATGAAATAGGGTGATCTCAGCTTATGGAAATATTCATTTTTGTAGCCCATGTGGAGGAGCCAGGTGTACTGGCTGAAAAATCAGGAATATTTACTATTAGCAAAACTGAAAGTAGGATTTAGGGAGGAACATGCAGATAACAAAGCACACCCAAAAAGGAGTAAGCCAATTGTTATTCACAAAAGTAAAAACCTAAACATACAACATCAGATAACACGTATGTTTGATCTCAGGTATTACAACACACTTTCTTTGAAATCAAAGACGACAAGGAATAATATTGACACTGCTTAGAGAAAAATAGAAATATACATAGAAAAATATTTTTGAATATCTACATATTACATTTTAATATTTATATTTTTTATTTGGCTTAACATAGCTTTAAAATTGTTAAAATATATTTTATGTCCAGGTAAAACAAATCAGATATTTCAATAACATTGTAATCACATGCAAAACACCCACTCTGCAAGAGTGGAGCAGGAAAAAGTCAGAGTCCACCACATCCCTCAAGGGACAACACACATTACAGCTACATCCAATCACAAACAGTCTGCACCTTTAAATAATGTAGTCACAAACTAAACAAAAATCTTTAACTATTTTATTGTCTATATTTGTTGTTTTGCCCCTCATGTTGAGCAACGATTATTTGAGGAGGAAAGAGAGATAGAGAAACAGTGAGATAAGTTACTAATGTATGTACTTCTAGGTAGGTATGTTAGGTGTAGTTTAAGTAATATGGTGTTAATTTTAGAAGAATGATGTGAGCTCTGCTCATTTTATGTGCAAAACAATTATTCAAAATGGGCTCATTCATAAATATTCAAAAATTATTTTGAAAAAGAGCTTCTTCCCACATTACATTTAATATAGGTAACCCACTATTGTGCCTCTACCCACAATGACATTTATTAGAAGGCAGTTAAATCCACAAATCAAATAATCATCAAAACAATTGTTGGTAGGTGTATTAATAGTAGGGGTAAGTATGCACCTACCACTAGCGATAAGGTACCCAACACAATATAAGGTTCAGACAAAGTCTCAACACATTATTCCCTTGCTCATCCCTTGGTAGCTGGCAATGAGCAGGCAGGCTTAACTTAGGAGAAAAGTGGGTGAAGCATTTAAAAACACCAATAAATTAAATAAGTAAGACACAATACACAATAAAAATTCACAGCTGATTTCTGGAATAGAAAATATTTTTATGATTAAAATGACACCAAAACAACCCAATATAGGGAACCACAGACATGAATTTTTTAAGAATAAACACTTTTTACTACTTAAAAACATATAGCCCCAACTTGGGGCATCTGGCCATGTTTAACTGGGACAAAGTAAAAGCTTGAGACCCATCATGATGGAGCCTTGATCGGATACACTACGGGGGAGCCCTAGGTAAAAATATTAGCTTCACACTTATAAACTTTTCTAGAGGATTTTCTCTCGAATTCAAGTAGGCCTTTCCAGCAAGCCGGACAACCACTGAGCTCAGGAGCTTTCACCAGGATAAACCTGAATTCCAAGTCAGTTTGCGATGCAAGGAAGTCGGCTTGAATCTCAACATCGGGTCGGTCACCTTATGGAGCTTTTTCTAAAAGTTGCTCCAAACGTCTTCAAACTTTTGGAACTTCCATCTGAAGGTCTTCTTGAGGGATCAATGTGTCTACAAAACAAATCCAAGGGTACAGAGTCTCCTGGCCAAATCATTAAAAGTCCACTGGAGGCACTATAGGCTTGGGACTTATTAGAGGAGATGGTGTAGGGAAGCTCTTTTAACCTGTTGCTTTCGGGGAGCCCACTCCTTAATACTTTTCAAAGCAAGACAAAGTCCTCAAGGCTGTGGTTCAAAGTATGCATCAGAAGCAGTCCGTCAGAGTGAAATCCTTTGGGGTGCAGTCCAGGGTTCCAGCAGGGCAGTCCTACTTCTATATGTAGTTCCAGGCAGCAGACCTGAGTTGCTATTCAGCTCTCATATAGTTATTCAATGTTTTGGGGTGAGAAGCAGCTGCCCGCACTTGACCAATGAGGTACAGGGTACCAACCAAAATCATGACAGCTTCCTCCAAAGAGTGCTATTTTTTTGTCCCACAAAGCATTGCACTTTAAAATTCATGATGCAGACCTCCTGCAAATTCCACTCGTGGTGCTGCCATCTGGCTGGGGGGGGGGGGGTGCAGTGGGGCTACAGGAAGAGGATGTAGTCCTGGCTGGTATTCGTTACTGTCTTGCTCTCTTTTCAAGCCCAGTTTGATTTACTTAGCCCCCATCCTGAACTGTTCTCTGCATCTTCAGAGACCCCCCATTAGATAACATCTGCCTCAATGCAGGCCACTTATCACCTCATCAAAGCAGTTTGGCTAAGCCTGTTAAGGCTTGCCAATCACAAGAGGCTGCTGGATTTTGCCTCACAGAAAATAAAGTTCTATAACCTATGTTTAGTATTAGTTATGATACATTCAACAGTGGAAAGTTGTAGAAGTTATTATAATCAGTCTGTCAAGTCCTTAAAATATTATTTTGCTCACTCCAGTCAACAAATACACTGTATTACAGTATTCACATTTTAGCCTATGGAGGTAAAAAGGCTACAATGGGGGAAACAACATTTTAGTTTTTGCCTCACCAGGGTATGTAAACCATCTTCTAAAATGTCCCTACTTATTTTTACATGGCACCCTACCCTGAGGGCACCTAAGGTAGACCTTAGGGGTGATGTATATGTAAAAACAAGGTTGTTTAATATTTGGAAGTACTTTTAAGTCCAACGTCTAATTTCATATACTTTCAGTATAAAGGCAGCTTGAAAAGCAGGGCTGACTTTTAAAATGACAGCAAACAACACAGCAGTGCACACTTAAGTGCCTCCAAGCTGCTAGACCTCTAATTCTACATGCCCTATCATACACTAGAGACTTACAGGTAGGTTGTCAGTGCCATTTGTAATGACACCTAATTACCCAATACCTTTTTAATCATAGCACTGGAACTGAGCCTGGCTAGCAGAACCCAGGGCGCAGTCATTCAGTTACCACCAGTATCTGTCAAAAAACGTGGGTGATCATGACAAAAATTATGACTTTCTCACAACAATTAATCTTGAATATTCTACACTTTCATTTGTAGTGAAGACAGGGTTTTGCCTGAACACATTGCTATGTTAGCATAAGCGTTTTTGGATGTTAACGCCATCTTGCCACTTTGCTGCTTTCGCACACGACACTACAGGTAGCTGTTATTATAAGTAAAACTGCTTGCTTGCTTTTTCTTCACATGAGAACGGTCTGTTTTTCACATCCCTAGACGTGCATCGAGACCTTAGTCTGAACACTGTGTGCAGAAACCGTCAAGGTCAAATAAAAATGTATGCCGTTGAATTCAGGTTGATCGGCCCACGCTCTAGACACAACAAGCACACAGCTGCAAATATCTGAAACTCGGGTGCCTTTAATATTGCATTGCATGCATGATGCTGGCACTCTTGGAGAAACTTTTCCAGACTCAGAGAGCAGTGCTGATCCTGTGATGTGATTCACCTAAGCTGATCTTGGAGGTATGGGGTTCCCCATTCAAACCTAGAGAACTTCTATTATTATTATAAAACTAGCTTCTTAGCCAGGCGAGGGTGGTACACAAGGTATTATAGGACCTGTTTCCATGATCATTATAATATGATTTCTCCCTTTTTTTCTATGGAATTGTAACAATGCTGATGGTATTATTTCTAATCATTTGTTTGCTTATGTTAGCCAAAATACTGCATCTTAGAACACGTAGTTAAAAATAAACATTTTAAAACTTTTCCGTGTCTCTGATTACTCACGTTGTGGACTGATATGAGAATAACAATGAAAAGGTGTTCTTAATTCCCACCATTCCTGAGAGTATTCTAAGTCGCTTGTTCTGGGTTGTCTAATCATTGGTAGCTTCGATATAATACGAGAACGAATGAGACACTGATGCTAGTCGGATAGGGGTTCTAGGTACTGAGGTGAGTTTTATGGTACACCACAATTCACTGAGATCCTGGTTTCCTGTGCATAGTTCTGTGCATGAGCAGAATCCCCGCAACACATTTACAACAGTGTCATGTGCTGAAATTGGTGATTACATAGTGCAATAGTAAAGAAAGTATAAACATTTTTATCTGAAACCGTCAGCACCATGGAACAATTAAATTGGTACTTAATCAAGAAATGTTCCTTTGTATTATGAGCATAGGTCCTGAATTTCCTCACCCTTGTCGTTATAAGTCAAAGTAATTTCAATGTAATGGTTCAATTATGAAGTCATCACCAGGACATTAATTTCAGAGCACACCAATTGGGTAGAATTTAGTGGCAAACTTTCGCCAAACACTTGTCAAGTGTGTCTATGCAAAGAGTGACATTTTTGCTGTTTTAATTAATGCAGCTGAAAAACTCCGAGGTGAAGGTTCAATCACTTTACATCACAAGGAGTTAGAATGGCAGTGATTTATTCAAAGTAAGGGTCCCATGTTTGTTTTTATGTTAGACACTGGATATTGATCAGAAAATAGCCTCTTAGACCATTTAAACCACAAACATTTAGCAATTGAACATTACACACTGTTAAGTTATGTAACTAACGGTATAGCTCTCCTCAGTGCTGAGAAAAGAACCGATAATTATGTGAGGAATTCGAATGTTTGCAGAATTTCTTTACCTGAATTATTGCCAACATTTCTTGCACTTGGATCTGTGAAAAAAAAAATGAAGTATATAATATGTGAACACGGATATTCATATTCCGGGATTGAAATACACATCGACAAGTAAACCACCAATCACAGCATATTTTATTTTCTTTTTTGAGGAATATTTTTGGAAACTTTAACACTAAATGAGTGGTCAGGCATCCAGCTGCGGTCACATTGCGCCTTCAACTTGAGCAAGTCTTGCTAGCTATAACTTGATAGTATTTGATGTGCGTTATTTTGAGATCACCTTGACAGGCATTTTTGTTTCTTAATGTTTTGGGAGGCACTTCACTTAGCCATTAATTTTATTATGCTAGTGTTGTGTGACAGTATAGCCATTGCCACATATTCTATTCTACAGATCTTTTTTTTTGTATTTGCAGTAGCGTAGACCTCACACTGACAAATATTGAACCACAGTAAGATGAAATGACAAATGTCTGAACTATGTAGGTTTCTGTATGGAATGTAGCAATGTAATATGTTACAAAAAGTGACCATATAAGGAGCAGGGAATATAATTGAAGTAGGGATACATAATAAATATCTGTTAAGAAAATAAAAATGTGAATAGTGACAGAGAGTAGCAATACAAGTAGCTTTAATGAGTGGTAGTAGCAAGGATAGGGACAACAGAGTAAACCATAATTTTGTACTACCTGAGGAAGGCGGAAGCTGAAACGTTGTAGTGGAAATATATTTTTGTTCTTTGGTGAATCTATCTGTTTGAGTCACTTTTTTCTTGGATACTTTATTTCTTTGTGACTCATTGTATCCTTTGGGATCCAGATGTTTGCCCTGGCTGGCTGTTGTTTTCTTGTGATCCTTCATCTTCAAGTATAATTTTATAGAGAAAATATGTTAGTCAATGTTGAGGACAATATTACGGTCACATGACTAGTAAATCTCATAAAGTAAACAAGTCAGAGCCCCATAACTAATAAACGCTGGGCCATAAGAAACTGACAGCGTGTCAGAACTACACAGCCATTGGAGTAGAGTTTGTTTGTTGGCTGGCATGCCTATGGATGAGCAACATACGTTTGTTCTTTCTGGTACTTCTATTTCACTTTCAATACAACACCGATCAATTTTGCATCATGTCACATTCTAGCAGTAGCGGCTCCTCGAGGGAGTGCAGCGCGGCGGAGGGGCGAGGGAGGGTGGGGGGTACTAAACTCCGGCATATGGCCAAATGGAGGTAAGTAAAGAAATAAATAAATGAAATCAATTACATTGCGCGCGCTGCATCGACATTTGACATTGCAGCGTGCGCAATGTAATTCCTTTTATTTATTTATTTCTGTACTTACCTCCATTCGGCCCTATGCCGGAGTTTACTACCCACTCCCTGAAGGCCCACCGCCCAGCAGCACTCCCTCAAGGAGCCGTCACTGCATTATAGTGTATGAATGCTAGTGAGAGTAACAATGAATGCCTGTATGCAATACTGTAAAATGCTCCAGTTTTAAAGGGTAGGGAGCAATGAGTTAGAGGGTGCAGAAGAACGCGTTGGAAGCTAAAAATGTCTTGAAGAGACATGTGCAAACGGACATATGTTAAACCTCTCTGTAGACCAGCTATGGGTGTGAATGTTTTAGAAAAGGATAGGCGGTTTGTGTTATTATTCAAACTGCTTCTTTTCTTATTGTACATACTTTTCTTAATATTCTGTCATTCTATGTAGTTCGAAAGGATGGGCAAATTGTGTCATAATGGAAAAAGAAACGGCTATGATTAGTTCTCTGTACTCTTTACTTTTGATTTTATTATCATTCAATGCAAATTCAAATTTGGGCCCAACATCCCACAGTATTAAAATATGACATCTCCAATTATTGGGGATTAAAGTCGGCATTTCAAGCTGTTGGAGAAACGGGTGATAGGAATTATTAAAATAGTATAAGGAAAAAGAAAAACATTGAAATAAAATAATAGATCTCTATATAGTATGATAACCCCTTTCCTCACAAACTCTGAAATGTGAACTAAAGAAGAAAGCACTAAATCTGCAGTCATAGTGTATATATAAGTACAGCTGGAAAAAATATAGTAGCTTTAGACAACCATTACAGAGATCAAATGTTCATGGGGAAAATCTGTGTTGGAATCAAAGTTAAAAGGACCACTGTTCTGTTCCTTGTTCATGATGACAATATAAGGTGAGCAGACAACAATCTTGTGATAATATTATGAGAACTGACACATCTGGCTATAATTGAACAGTGATGTCAGACACTCTTCAACATTGCTATGTAGCAAAAATTGAGCACATAACAGGATAGGTAAATGGAAAATATAATGAACACTGATGTGATCCGAACTTCCCATATTAACAGGAACTGACAGGCTCTTATGGAAAGAGGGAAACACATATACAGCGCATATACAGCACCACACACGTTGGAAGCTATCTCAGCACTATCAACCCAACCTTCATTAGGAGAGGCAATCTTACCATCTGCCGCAAGATGTTCTCAGCGGAGCATCCCAAGTCCTCAGCCATTTCTTCCTAAAAGGCAGTTAAGGATCAAAAGATATTTACTAATGTTTCACTGATAAGGTTTGGGAAACTTGCAATGGACTATCAGAATCTACTCAGGTACCTTTGTTCGAACATCATGTCACATAAATTCCTCTACATTTAGCTCAATCATGTAATAATAAATGGTCCAAATGTACCTCAGGCAAAAACTAGAAATCTACAAGGATGTAGGGCCTCAATAAACCCTATTATTTACCAGAAAAATGAAAAATATGAAAATTTGACTTACATTTGAATTTTTATATAGGGGAACACGTTCACTTTAATGCATTTCATTCAAAATGACAGGTGACGCATTTACAGTGTCATACACAGTGAAGGAAGTCACACAAACATCTGTACAGGCAGCCACATTGTTAGACTCATAGATACATCTAGCACCATGACAGATAATATACTTCGTGGTAACAACAAGACTTTTAAAATAAAAATGTCATAACTTAGCTTTATTACCACAACAATGAGGAGGCCGTGCAGGCTACATTTCATCTTAAATTCCTTGTCCTTTGATGTGCTTTGCTACAAAAGAAAGTGGGAACTGTGAAGAACACATTGCATTTTGCAAACATTGTCTAAATGAGCATAATTGTTAGAGGAGTCAAGTATGATGCATTTTTTCATTTTGGCACTTGTTCTCCCTTAGCTCAAGTAAACCCACAATTGTATTTGTATTAAGTTTGTGAAACATTTACATAAATAAAAATGAAGGGGCATATTTGCCAGCAAGTGGCACAGCAGAGCGCAGCAAGTCACCTTGCTGAGCTGTGTGACAGGGAAAGGTTAGGAATGATCCGCGGTTAACATAATACAGAGCATTCCTGTTTTTCTCAGCACCTTCCCACAATGTGCTGCAGAGCACCAACACAACCTCCCTGAACCATGATGCAACAGTGCCTGCGCTATAGGAAGGGTTGTTTTTGTGCAGGAATGGGCACCTTCATGCACAGAAACAATCCCCTGAGTCATTTTCCTCTTTCTATGTGTGCTGTATTGTGCAGCACACAGAGAAAGAGGAAAGAACATGGAGGAATAATGATATTTCTCCTAGTTACACCTCCCCTGGTGATGCATAGCAGTTTTAATGCATTCCCAGGTCTACCACTTATGGTAAATTTGGGAATGTACCAAAATCTATGGGAGTTGTGTGGTAACACCCATGCACCACCCGTGGAATGCCTCCCTGGGGCAGAGTAATGCAACGCAGCGATCTGCACTGCGTTGCTTTTGATTTAGCAGGACACTCAGTGCCATACAAAAGACATGCAACACTATGATAAATATGCCCCACAGTATAACTTTGTCTACAAAACAGAATAGAATACACACTAATACACGTTTGAAGGGAGACAGTTGTTTGTGTATTCTGGGACTTAACTGACAGATATTTGATTACTGAGCTTGATTTCAATAGTGACCAGTTAACTAAAAAGCTAGTAGAACATCAAGGTTTAAGAAAAGGGCTGAATTTTTGCATAATCGGAGGTCAGTTTTAGGGTGGCTACCCTCACTTGTTCACACTATGAGACTGAACAGTGGGGGGGACAAGAACTGCAGGACGAGTGCTGACCGATTCTGCAATCTAATTGTGACTGGCTAACGCCGCCAACATTTGTGGCAAGCATTGACTTGAATTGGATCCCCCACTCATAGGGAGAACAATATTTGAAACTACTTAGGTACTAGGTGACTGTTAGAAGAGAGCAATTGATTGCCAGCACTATCCTGAGGAACTCTAAGAAAAAATTATTGATATTATATCTGTCTTAGGGATGAAACGCGTTGGCTACGGTCTTGTGCTTTTTAAGAAGATTCAGAAAAAAGAACCTCTATACAAAGACCTGCTGAATGGATCTTATTATTATTGCTTACTTTGAGTGGAGTGCTGGACCATTGTGTTACATTTTAAATAGTGGGGGGACAAGTCTTCATACCCACTGTTTGACTTCAATGAAAAAGCACTTTAGCGCTCTCCTTGTTTGACTGCACAGAATCAGGAACAAATACATTTTTCTCATTGGATGGTAGTGGTAGAAACATGATAACGATCTCCGTTTTGCAGTACCCATTTGTTAACATAGATACTTGTTCTCGGTGTCCCCAAGAAGTTAGAGTTTAAGGCTCGGATGTACGACCGTTTTTGAGATCGCAAAAGGGAATTGAATCCATTTTCGACCTCAAAAAATCAGTGGTGGTATGTACAAATGCTATTTTGGGAGTCACTGACTCGAAAAATAGTGTTTACAACTCGCATTTGCTGCCAAAAAGCACTCTCAGTTTACCACCTACTTCAAGTAGGTGCTAAACCACTGACAAACAGGAAGGGGTCTCCAGGGGACCCCTGGAATGGGTGCGAAAATATTTTTAGGAGCAGGCAGTGGTCCCAAAATTAAGCTGAAAAGTTTCCTTTTTAGTTTTTAAATGCATCCCGTTTTCCTTTACGTAAAACGGCTGCATTTAAAAAAACAAAAAACTGCTTTATTGAAAAAGCAGTCACAGACATGCTGGTCTGCTGACCCCAGCAGGCCACCATCCCTGTGAGTGCTAGCCATTTACCATGTTCTGCTATTGTCAGTACCTAAAAATACTGCATTATTAGATTTGGGCCTGACTATAGGTGTTCTGCACATTAACTCTGCACATTTGCCCACGATCCTTTCAGTGGCAGACGATGTACATACTAGAAGGCAGCGATTAAGCTGAAGTTGTCACAAACACTACTCAGGAACAGAGTTTCTGTTCTTCCTTAGGACTTCCCTTAGGTCGCTATTGTCAATGACAGTCCTCACAACTGTGCCCTGAATCAAAACTGAAATTGGCTTATGCTTTGCAGAATTTGTTGACTTAGCTTGTTTTATGGCTGATGGTTATCGAAGTGCAGGTGCGCACTTTCAGGGCATGGATCACTGTGCGCAGATGCTATTGGAGTGTTGGTAAAAGTGGAAATAGCTGATTCGAATGTATGACGTTACAACACATACATTTACAATGCATGCCTTTACAACGCAGTTTTTACATCGCAACATCCTTTACAACACACACATTTACATTGCATGCCGCTACAACAAATTTTTTAAAACTACACTTACAACGAATTCCATTACATCGCATCATACCTTTACAACACATACCATTACATTGCATTTAAGGTAAGTGTTGGATAGTGTAAGGGTAAAACTTACTATTCTAACTCCAGGGGGTGCAACAGTAGGGTAAGTGTTGGTTAGTGTAGGGGTACTATGCGTTGTAATGGTATGCTTTTTAATGACATGCGATGTAAAGCCTGTATTGTAGTGACATCGGTTGTAAAGGATGTGGCGATGTAATGACTGCATTGTAAATGTAGTGCGATTTAATGACTGAGTTGTAAAGGTTGTTTCTCGCTGATTCGAGGAATGCGAGTAGTGAGAAAAACTCTGAGGTCCTAAATAAAGAACCATATTTTTAAAGCCTTGCGGAAACATATGTAATGTAGTGCATTCACTAACATGAGAGTGTAGTCCAAGGTTTAGCAGCCTGGATTATAAATGTGTGACCTTTTTTTCTGTAATCTGGCCTTGTAGAAGTTTGTGATTTGCTGTTTAGAAAATACAGATGTTTGAATCTATGCAGATGGAAGCAAAATTAATATGCCAGGAATAAAGTGGGTGTCTGCAAGTTGGCTAAAATATCTGATCAATCTGCATAAATGTTTAAAATTCATGCCCTTTGACCTGGGTGTACCGTGCGATAGCAAATATTCGGAATAGGAGAGGTGTGGGGCAGCTCATTGCTTGCAGAACAGGCATGGATGAGTGCATAGGATTACAGAGGGGTGGCAGAGTGTGGCTGAGCATGGCAGATTGTGTACTCAGGGTTTAGGGCACACAGTATTGGAAATATTTGACTGAAATGCCGCACATATTTGAAAACAGAAAGAAAGATCAAGAGAAAGACAGAGAAAATCTAAATAAAATTATGATAGGACAAAAAGCAAAGGAGCAAAAACAGCAACAATTGGCATAGCGAATAGATCTCACCAATTGGCTTTAACAGAGTTTTTCAGCCATGTTGTACAGCATGGTAAATAAGGGGAAAAATGTTTATGACACAGCTGGCTCCACCATAAACGTCGTACAATACTTGCATGAACAGCATTGTTTAAAATACACGCAGAACTGACGGCGCAGCCTACAAAAAAAAAAAAGGCCCTTGAGAAATAAATACATGAAGTACTACAAGATGAAGGATGACTGCCTGCAATAAACACTATTGGCAGAATATTTCAGCAAAAGTGTCACCCCGTGCTTTAATGTGGAAGAAGCAAATTATGATGTTGAATGCAAGTTTGCTATCATGCATGCTATGTTTATTACCGCAGAGCTGCTAGCAGTAGAGTAGTGTTAAAACAAAGGAAAGCGGGTTCACCTTGCAGCGTTCTGAAGCAGCTGTGCTGTTATTAATGTGCTTTCCTGAAACAATTGCAAGGCCTAGCTTAAATAGGCGTTTCTAACTCAGACATTTCACTTGGCTAGCTAGCTGACTTTCTGTGATCAACTTTGCACCAGCCCTACTCAACTTTAACAGTCCCACGTTTTCAGTAAGTCTCCTGAAGTCAACCTACTCATAACTGCTAAGAAAGGAAGGGGAAAAGCGTCACTCTGAACACATCCCTCAAATGCGCTTGGTACATCCAGCCGCGGACTCGGTTCGCTTACTATGGAAAATGAGTATGATGCGAACGACGTGCCAGTGGCACAAAATAAAACATAGTGCAGTGGCGACTAAATATTAATTATGCAGAATTCGGACCTGTCCTATACCTCACAAAACCTGAATGGAAGAGTGGGTGGGAGGGGGAGGAAGGATGTGGCTATAGACAAAGAAGCCGATCTCCAAACTGAGGTACCAGGCAAGAAAATAAAAATTTTAATCTGGAATTTAATTATATTCCGACAAAGTTTTTTAATTAATGCAGATGCTGGATTCATATAACAGTATTGCACCATTGTGAAGCAGGAGGTTATTTATCATGAAGCAGGCAGGCAATGTAATTTCACATTTGTTTTACAGCATGCGCTAGAGCAAGCTATGGCTTTGTTATACATAGTGTAGCTTACACACATGCAAATCATAAACACAATCAAAAATGGTGTCACCATGACGAACTAGGTGATATATCTTAAATCTCCCTAGCTCACCATTTGGAGACATGTGGTGCCTGAAGCCACTATGTGTTGCAGTGCACTGAGCACTGCTGTGACAACTACATGCCTTGGAAACTATGTTCAGTTGTCTGCATGCATCACCTTTGCAAAAAGAAGCTGCCATTTTGTTTAAGTGTGATGCATGTTTGTACATACAGTGGAGAGTTGGGGGCTTGTTCTCTTTGGTGCCACATGCTGTTTGCACATACTGTGGTGTCTGAGGCTCGTTCCCTCCAGTGCCACATGAAAGCTCAAATCTTGCTTTACAAACAGCGATGTGTTTCAATGTAGTGATAGGTGTGAAGCCTGCAGCACTCATAAAAGGCCCTCGCTTCTCTGTCTGTAGCTGAGTGCTTGTCAGCAGGGCTTCGAATCATTAAGACCAGCTTAACAAGGGCACACCAGCGCAGGCCCTCTGTAATCAGTCTAATTTCAGGCAATGGGGCACAACCAAGGCAAAGGTCATGAACTAGGAAATGTGCCAAGATAACAATAAGATTTTAAGCCCTATTTACAGTGGGGCTCAGAGTGAGGTAAACATGAGCACTCGTAAAGACGAGCATGAAACTGAGAAAAAAATAGTGCCCCATAATGAACAGATAAGCACCGAAAGCCTATGAGCACTTCTGGAAACATTCCTCGCTCACTATTCACCCTTGCTAACATTACGCACTACATAACATTAAGTCTGGGAATAGTTCACAAACATGCAGGAATACTAATGATGGGCAACCTTCCATCACATAGATCACACCTCCTCAACTCCTCCACTACCCAACCCGTTCTAATATGGCGGCCGTGATACTACGGCGAAAACCAGAACTTCCGGAAAGTGATCCAGATCGAATTTTTTCTGAGAGCCCATTCCAAGATGGCCGCCACATTCAGGTACGCTCCACGCACAGCGTTATTTAAGTACGCCGACCAAAGAGTTTCTTCACGGGGCCCAGAGCGAGGGTAGGACACCGGCAAAGTTGCTCGTCTACCGCCGTGAGTATTTAATGGGAATTAATGGGGAGTCTGATCGTAAACGGTAAGCCTTCCTTGTACGCCGTGTTGTCAACAGATTAATGTAACAGAACCTTTCATGTTTTTCTTTTGCCATCCTCTTAGACTCCGGAGCAACTATTGTGCTCTGTACCTCCCCGTCAGCCGGAATTAGGCCATTGGGGGTGAGTCTTTAACATGTGCCCGTTCCCCGCTTTTGACACCAGCGTTCTGATCTTGCATGGTTTGTCGTTAGTCAACCACTATTGTTATTGTACCACAGTCGTGGTGTTTTGCCATAGGTGTTTTAGCCAGCCGGTTTCAATTTTCAATTTTCAATTTTTAACTTTACTACCCTGCAGGTCCCGGTCGACCTCCGACCCTATATCTTGCCATTTTTCATGTTGCCAAATTAGATGTTCACAATTGATGTACGCTAAAGGGACACCGACTATTAATGATTAGTTGAGATTGTCTCCTTCACCAAATCATACACTATCGCATATTGCGCTGTTCACTTGTCAATTTACCACTTCTGACTACCGAGCACCGGTTCCTTCACGACGCATCCACCTAGTCTACCTGCACTCCTAGGCTGGGTTGGAGACTTTATAGTCACTTGAAGTTTCCTCTAAGAATCACAAATGTGCCTCTCACCACAGTACCTGTACAAAATGTTCCTTGGCAGGTCTAACCGCTGGTTTTATCCCCCTTTTCACCTTGTCCTTTTCCCACAGGTCTTGGTACATCCCAGTACCAGTTCTCCATTAACTTCCTCCTGCCGTAATCAGCAACCAGTGCGATACGGCGGTGCACTTAACTCACACTTACTTGGTCCTGACGAAGTGCCATTGACCCCTTCTGGGGCAGATGGGGCACGAAACATGTTGACCACATTCACTTAAGACTAGCCCTTAGGGAACATTATTTCCTACACAGGGCTTCTTCACAATTTTAATAAGGTTGGAGCTACCTCAATAATTAAAACTGAAATTAGTAGGACTGCTCTAATAACCTTTTTTATCCATCTCACCCCTAGTGCACCACCCTGCCCTCACACCCACACGCACCCATACGGCTTCTTCAAAAGATCCCCGATAAAGAGCCCCGGTTTCGGGAGCCCGTCAGGCATTGCAGCGCCGGCCAGACGAGGGGCAAATGCCCAAATGATGAAGCATGACATCCCTTGGGGTGTGTGAGGGCATTTCGAAGAAAGACCTGTGCTTCCCCTTCCCCCCCTTCCCCCTGTCTTAGACAACACCCCTAGGAACTGCTCATTCCTTATCTACTACTTCATTGGGGCCTACGAGCAGGACCTAACAAACTCGGCTCCGCGTCCCTCCTTTTGATCAAAATGAATATTATCTCACACATTCTAAATACCAGCTACCCAAGACAGACATTCACAGAGCCCATTTCACAAAAAAGCCTTGTTTCTGCACTCAGCCGCCTATGACAGATCACCAGTTCTGGTTTCCATCGTACTAAATTTCTCAAAAATCGCCATAAAATGCATCAAAATTTCTGTAGCAGTTGCAGGGTTCCAGGTCTTTCTTTGAAAACCTTTGTGATTTATTTATATATTTAACCACTGTGGATGTAATTACATATCTTTAATCATAAGTGATACACCATTTCACATTGTAAACTATTTCACTGTTCTCCATTGTGGAGGGTATTTTCCAAGGATGAATTCCCTTCAGATAGTCCATCTATATGTTATGTTGAAGGGTTGGCTAGAGTAAATCTATGAACATTAACTGGAAGGGAAGGGATTGCACTGGAGTTTTAAAATGTATTTAAAAATCAACTTCAAAGCAGAGGCCACAAAAGGGAGAGGGGTTCATACCCAAACCCTTAAACACCAGCCACCAATGTTTGATACACACAATATTACCTCATTATTGTGTAATATGGAACATGAATCAAAGAATTGTGACTGCAATGTGATCTTTTGCAAATGACATGTCCTCCTAAACTGAAACAATTGCACCAGTAAGTCAGGCTTACTCAGGTGAATGGTGGTGTGAATTGGGTCATAATGTTGACAATCCTTTCATCAGTCCATAACTGTGCCTCTCTCAGTTAACTGATACTTGCTCTAATTTCTACCAATCATGATTTAAAGACTAAGGGGATTATTGACTAGTACAGTGGTGAAGCGTGCCTTTAAACCAAGAAGGCTAACAGCACGCTCTGTCACTTTAGAAACGCAGGGCTCCACAATATTTACAAAAATATGGTGCAGCCTGCATTTCCCCCGGTGCTGGCGCTAAATGTGGCTGCCTTGCACCAACGCAGGCACACTTGCCCCATAGTGCAAGTGTGTCTGCGTTGAAGAGGAAGATTGTTTATGTGCAGGAAGGTGTCCCTCCCTGCACATAATCTTTAAATAGAGTTTTGTAACTTCTATGTGGGCTGCTCAATGCAGCACACATAGAAGTTGCAAAACGTCATTTTTTTAAAATTATTGTTGATCTGCAGGAAGGGACACCTCCCTGCTCATAAACAATTATTGGTGTTTTGCTGTGGCACAACACAGCACACATGGAAACAGCAAAAATGAGGAGAAATTAAACATTCCTCCTTGTTTCACCAGGGTAAGACCAGGTTTTACCTGGTCTTAATTTTGCGCTGCCCCTTATGTATGCCCCTTATTTATGCCAACCTTGTAAATGTGGTGCAGCGTCAAAATCAAAATCAATAAATAAGGCGCAGCCTCTTCTGCCACCACAACATTGTTAAAAGTGACATTGGGGTGGCGATAGGGGCTAGTAAATATACCCCTAAGTCTACTTTATGAAATGCTAGGTATGTCACATGAATTTATTATGAACATTTAACCGCCAAATACTGTGCTTTCCCAA
Organism: Triturus cristatus; assembly: GCF_964204655.1. NCBI lineage: Eukaryota > Metazoa > Chordata > Amphibia > Caudata > Salamandridae > Triturus > Triturus cristatus. The sequence continues at coordinate 1,116,808,644 of NC_140590.1, forward strand.
CTCCTGTACCAGCTCTGGAACAGCCACACTTATTGAAAACAACATCTTTTTTTTGCCATGGCATTTTGAGCAGATATAACATAGTAGATATGTATTTTACCATAATCATTTGAGAATTCTTCACATTGATCTGTATGCTTCGTGTGAAGTAGTAGGCATCTTCTTGCTGTAAAATCAGTGAAAGAAACTGATTAGTTCTCACAAATGAAAGGAACACAAACACCTTCAATTAAATATTGAGATAATTAAATGTACATATGACCAAACACTCAATATGTGAGGGAGTGAATGGTTTGAAGAATAACAGGACTCGTTGTCAGCAATCAGCTCCCAACCCCACCATCTTTCTATTATGAAATGAGACCCTTAAATAAAAGAGGGACCTCTGTCCTGCATTCCTCTGATGGCAAGCAGATTTCAAACTATTTTATGGCGACAAGAGTTATTTAATTAAAGTCTAATCTGTGTGGGGTTCATGCTCGATCAAAACTACTTTGCAGGTATTTCCTCCTCTGATGTATACACTGGGGCTTGTGCACATTGCCTGCACTCGCCCTCCTCGTCTTGATGACGTCAGATGCTTTGATGGTTCTCAGAAGGGCCACTGGGCGTTGATCTTAAGGTCCCAGAGATATAAACTTCTACATACCTTCATGCTTGAAGAATGCTGCTGCAGGCTATAGTCAGAAGAATACGCTGTATAAGAATAACATGCACAGTTTATTTTCTGGATGAAATCAGGATAACTCCTGACAAAATATTTAGCTGTGGGCACAAATAGACAGTGCCCATACCTCTGCTCAGTAATCAAACAACACATTACTACTCAATTTCTTGACACAAGTCAAAACTAACTAATATTACCCGTGACTAATTCGGATTTTGCATAAACTTGGAAAACACAGTAAGTCAATACACTGTGATGTCAAACACACCTTGGGCTACACATTCATGTCTGCCCCCGACTTGTTAACGTTTGAATTATTTACTAATTTTAAAAAATGAATGTACTAAAATGCAACCTCCTATTTTAAATGTACCTGTAATCACTGTTTAAAATATTAAAACAATGTAATGGACATTCTAAATGTAGGGTACAACATTTATCCTGAAAAGAAATAAAATATATATGTTTTGTTCCTTGTTAATGTTTACGAATAGCAAACAGGTTTGCAAGAAGGACAACAATCATATTTGACTGTGGATTCAGATTATGAAGAATGATAAACTTTCCTCACGCTGCGGATAAAGTACAACGCATGAAGAAAGTGTGAGAGTACAAGAAAAAGAGAGACTGTGCAATACTGTGTTCAACACATTACCTTATCATCCAGAACCGCTTATCTGAATCACTTAAATGAAATCATGGGTTTTTGCATAAGCTTAGAAAATGCGGGAACTGAACTCTCATTGCTTGGGGATACAAATGAGATCCGCCTTTGTCCCAGCAGCCAGCAAGGACAATTATGTAGATTCCTACTAAATTAAAATTAACACCGAGCTGAATTTAAATTCTTCACAGTGTGATAAATCATTCATCTTGATGACCAGAACAAAAAATATAGGGCAGATTTACAAGCCCCTTGCACCACTTTTGCGTCACTTTTCCCATTTTAAATTAAAACCCAGCAGAATTTGAATTCTTCACAGTGTGATAAATCATTCATCTTGATGACCAGAACAAGAAATATGGGGCAGATTTACAAGCCCCTTGCGCCACTTTTGCGTCACTTTTCCCATGTTAAAATTAAATCCCAGCTGAATTTAAATTCTTCACAGTGTGATAAATCATTCATCTTGATGACCAGCACAAAAAATATGGGGCAGATTTACAAGCCCCTTGTGCCACTTTTGCGTCACATTTCCCATGTTAAAAGTGACGCAAAAGTGGCGCAAGGGGCTTGTAAATCTGCCCCTATATATTTAACGCAACCATTTGTATCTCTGAACCAACTATATTCCTCGCATTGCAGAGAAATGACTATCCAGTGAGAAAGAGAAAAAGAATCGGAAAAGAGAGACCTTGTGTATAGAAATAACAAAAAGGAAAGAATAACTGGAAAATTAATAAACCTTCAGAAACAAGTGTTTATCATCCTCAATCTTTTGATGACAAGCTTGATATGAAGAAATTCTTTCATCTGTTTCAGTAGATGGATCATTATGAATAATAGAAGATAGCAGAGAAGTTAGCAAGATCACACATGGCTGCGTTAAAAGGCCTTGGAGGAGAAGTACTGGTCCAGCTCTTTATGTATTTATTTGAGTCTAGCAAACGACCCGCGAATCACTAAGGAGCCGTTGTTAACACCCAATGATCCTATCTCCAAGAACTTCTTCAAAGGATGAGAGCCTTTGTCGTCTGATGAATCTTGGACTTGAGGCCATTTTTGAAAATGTATTCAATTTATCTGATTGTTACCAGCTCTACTATAGAAATGTGTGGACTAGTTTCTGAATTAAAATAGGAGATTGTGCTGACAGTCACTGAAATAATTTTGAAATTGACCGAAAGGAAAAGTTAGACAAAAATTTGAAAAAAATCAAAAATGTCCCATCACACTGCATGGGGGTAATGCACTGCAGCAATAAGCAAATGTGATGCCTCATCAGCAAACACCCAGCCTGGAGACATCGGATCTGCATTTTATGAAATTGACAAGAACCACGGTTTACTCATAACAACATATTCGTAAGTGAAAGTTCCTGACACTGAGCTTGTTCCTCTTACTAATGAACAGCTCTCAAAACATAACAGACTTTAGCTTGTTCTACCCACTTACCCAAGCAGCTTCCGAGAGCAAAGAGCAAGAAGGCAAAATGCATCTTCATGTTTGCTGTTTGACTGGTCTTGTGGTCTCTTGCAGAAATGCAGAACACTCAACCATCTGTGGGTAGTTCCACTCCAAGATCCTTTATTTATACCGAAACTGAGGCCTTTGTGGTGGTGTCCTCCTCCCTGGTATGTAAATGCTAGATTTGTTCAGTGGTTTCCCAGCAGACGAATCTCAGGGTTATTGCAAACAGAGGAAAGTGTTGTCATATTTGAAAAAGATTTAGTTGATTAATCCGATCAGGAGCTTTAGGCTTGTGAACCTGGTTAAGTCTCTTTGTAAATATTGTGTTTTGCACAGTTTACTTTATTAAGGGTCTCTTGTTTCTACTGATAAAAATGAATATTCCGGCATATTTGGCTGCTCATCTGGTACTGTTTCCCAAGATTTCCAATATTTATTGGCAATCAAATTAATTGTCGGGGTGGTCGACCTCGAATCTGGGGAACCGGGTTCGAGTCTCCGCAATGAGTATGAACATCCTGTGATTCTGGGCAAATCACTTTATCTCCCCGTGCCTAACAAAAATGAACGTGTCCTCATGTAATGCAACTGGTGCTATGTAAAGTGCTCTGATACCCGATACCGGGTCAAGTTCGTGCTATATAAAGCTCTGTAAAAAAACAAAAAAAACATCCTTCCCTTCCTACTCACAGATGAGCAAAGTGCTAAATAATAAATCATCCATGGAGCTTCAACAAAGTGACACAGTGATGTGGGACTGCTATGTTGAACCTTTGACAAAAAACCTTACAGTCTGAATGGGGCACAAGAGCAACACAGCTCCTAAGTTTGAATTATCAAGCCATTCGCGGTCACCTTGCATGACCTTGCATGGTTTGACAACCACAGAGTAACTCAACGCAGCTCAAATCGCTGCCTTGCAATACTCTGCCCAGGGAGGCATTCCATGGGTGCAGCATACATTTTCCCATACATTCAGCCATGGATTTCAGCTCATTCCCAGATTTGCCATCAGTGGTAAACCTGGGAATGTATCAAAACGCTACTCTTCTCTAGGTGAAGAATATCATTATTTCTCCTCATTACGTCCTCTTTCTAGGTGTGTTGCATTCAGCAGCACACATAGAAAAAGCAAAATGCCTCAGGGAAACAATCCTGCTTACAACGCAGGCACCTTTGAACCATAGTGCAAGGGTGCCTCCGTTGTCGCTAAGCAGCCAAAACAGCACCAGTGCAAGTAAAGGACAGGAATGCGTCGTATTACATTAAATATGGCGCATGACTGTTCTTTCCCTTTCACGCAGTACAGCGCAGCAAGGAGGCTTGCTGTGCTGTGCTGCGCTGTGTGAAACCTTGATAAATGAGGCCCTCAATTTGTATCAATATTCGCTGATGTGTGGATGTGTTCAGTGACAGCTTGCACGGGAGCGTTTGGTGTGTGAAAAGACTACTGGTTCCAGGAGGCCTGGGGGCAGAGTGACCAGCAGCGGCCCCACCCTCCCTCCCGCACCAGACTTAAATTACCTCACGCCTCCCGCTTCGCGGGACGCGCAGCGCCAGGACAGCTTGCACGGGAGCGTTTGGTGTGTGAAAAGGCTACTGGTTCCAGGAGGCCTGGGGGCAGAGTGACCAGCAGCGGCCCCTCCCTCCCTCCCGCACCGGACTTAAATTACCTCGCGCCTCCCGCTTTGCGGGACGCGCCGGGCGAAGCCCGGGCCAAGGGCGGGCCCATCTAAGCCCGTCAAAGACCGAAGGAGACTGGACTGGGCCTCCCGTCTTTCGTTTTATGTTCAGTAAGATTTCAAGATAATGTATATTTTAATAATATTGCCATTGTAAGTTTGAAACCCTTTTCTTCTGCAATTGTATAGTGATTCATTGAATCGTGGTGCTTGAGAGTGGTCTCTTAAACATGGTTTCGAAAACCAACCCGCATTGTGTAGGTGTAGGAACTGGCTTAGTGGGCACAATAGATGCCTTCTTTACAAAGGCAGTCTCTGCCTTGGAGAAAGAGATAGCATTAACAGAATGACGGCTATCTCTTGACCCCGTGTTTATGAGAAAGTCATCCCTGGGGAAAATTGCTACCGTACCATCACCTGATCCATTATTGATCCAGAATACCCAAACATCATGCCTACAACAAGAACTCTCAACTGTATTGGATATAAGTGGCTTTGATGCAAGTTTAGATTCTTTCATGGCCTATCCAATTGTGGAATCGGGCCGGCGGCAAAGCCTCCTGCCATGTAACAGTGAGTTAGCACCTGATTGTATTCACTCTGACTTAGCAGAAGGTAATGTCTCTAACGTTTCTAACTTAAAATGTAAACGTGGTGGAAAGCAGCAGAAAGGTGCGCGCAATAAGAGGAGTAAATGTACTCTATCTATGCGCCAGGATAAGGGGGTTACATATAGGGATAAAAATTCTATCCAGGTAGATAATACTAATTTTATCAATACAAGCTCCATCGTTGATATAACAAAAAGCCCGCCTGCTGTTGGTAGAAATACCGTTTTCTCACTGGATAACATTGAGCATTTAGTTAGATCCTTAATTTTCCCACTGTTAGAACGCACTAGACGGCTAGGTACTCAGATAGAAACATTAGAGAAAATTACGAGAGAGGATACAGTCTTGTTGAAAAAATTAGGAGACATTAAAAATATAACAAATATTCTACCTGTACCACTTAAAAATAAATCTGGACAAGATATTAAAAATCCGCTATCTCAGGAAGGTGGAAAGTTGGCAATTCATAACCCCACGCAGATTGACAACGCCAGCAAAGATACCAACACAGATAGCCTTAAAACATGTTCAAATAAGGTTTCAGATAATATTGTATCCAACCTGGATAAAACATCGGACACTAAAATCAAAGAACACAATACGAGAATTGATCTTCCACCGGACTCTTACCCCTATGTAATTGTACTTGCAGGGGTTCCGGAGTGGAGACATAATAGGGATGAAACCACATCTGAACTAAAAAACAAGGTTATGTATTGGTTGGGGAAAAATAGACCTCTTAGACCTGAGTTGCGGGGAGAAATTATTAATGTCCGCAGAGTTAACTGGTTGGGGCCCACAGTTAAAGAAATTAGCGGAGACTGCATTATTGTAAACTTTAGAGACTCACGAGTTGTGCAATTTATTAGCGGTTTCCCAAATTACAAAAACCCTGGTGGAATTTTGTCTTTTGACTTGAGCTATTTCTACCCACCGGCCCCCTTTGTTGATGTTGCTGGACAGAGACCATACAAAGTACACTATGAAGATAGGCCCCCAAACATCGGAAACCAACAAAATGTTCATAGGGGGTCTATTATGTATGGTGGTTCTATGCCACACAACCCCCTTTATTATCAACAGACAGGGGATCTATTTAATGTCCCAACTTATAACAGATTTGATTCTTTATCAGGTCTGGGAGGGGTGGACTGACCAGCACGGGAACAAGTACATGATACCCGTGTGGTAATTTTCGACCCCGTCCCATCAAAGGATAGTCAGGGAAAGAGGGCTCTGCAAGAAGAAGAAGTACAGAACCCGGTTGGTATCGAACCCGTATCTATTGAAAGGGCGGACGTTGTACAAATGGGGGCCAAAGATAAGAAAAAGGGACATTCAGATAATAATATAGCCAATAATATTCAAGTTATACATGATAGGATAAAGGGAAACTGGACCATCATTTTTTGGAATATTGCCAGACTCAGGGCCAAGCTAGATAATTTGCTATGGCTTAAATTAACTGAATGCCACAATGTTATATGCTTACAAGAAACGTGGGCGAAGGATGTGTTTCATTTGAATGGTTTTAGAACAATTTTTACTCCTGCAATAGGCTCATTACATGGCAGAGCCAAGGGTGGGCTCTGCACATATGTTTCTAATCGTTTTATTTGCAAAACCATTGAGGTTTTTTATAATACCACCTATTATCATATTGTTGGCCTACATATGAACAAAAATTCCTGTATTCTGGTTATTAATCTATATAATAATGTTCCCCCGGCAGACACAGTACTAGTATTTAAAAAGCTTAGTTCTGAAATTAACTCTATTCTCTGCAATAAAGGAAAGGAGTTTGTCGCCATATGGGGGGGGGGGTGATTTTAATTGTACAATCTGTAACAGAGCCGGAAAGGGAAACTGTGGTCTAACCTTGGACAAGGAATCCACATTAATACATTTTGAACATAATGGAAAGGGCGAAGTCCTAAATGAGATTCTTTTTGTAAACGATTTAGGGTTTGCAAACACTTTATGTCAACCCGAGGTTTCGTTCTCTGCTACCTTTTGTGGCAGGGGACTTTCCTCCGTAATTGACTATGTTTTGATCTCCTCGTGCTTTAGGGAAAGTGTTGGAAAATATGAAGTATTAGATATATCACTCAGTGATCATTTCCCTATTAGGGTGGAAATTATTAACCCCCGTGTCATTCTCGATAGTGTCCCTAGGTTGCAATCTAGAGACATCACTATCTCTAGGCAAAATGGATATGCCCTGAAGTGGTCTAAAATTGTACCCGCCGACTTTCTTTCGAACCTAATTAAGACTTGCAATACTTGTTTTAATACTTGTTTGGACATTACGTCCAGGGATTTTGAAGCATTCATTAACTTCGGAACTATTATAACATGTATTAAGGAAAATCTGTGGGTCAGTTTGAAAAAGCATAACAATAATAAAAACGGAAAGAAGGGATGGTTCGATCAAGAGTGTACCACGGCACACTCCAAACCTAAATTGGCACTGAATGGGCATGTAGAGATAAGAAGCAGATCAGGGAACTTCGGAAATCCTATAAATTGGCAATTAAGAATAGGAGGGCCAGAATTAAGAGGGAAGCATGGGAGGATTTATTAGATACTTCTGAGCGGAGAGATATGACAGCCTTCTGGAGGGCAGTTAATGCACCATATTTTAAAGACGACACTAAGGCGCGGATTGAGATTGCCATTGATGAGGATGAATGGGTAAGCCATTTTGAGTCCCTTTATAGTTTTGTTGCCCCTTCAAGTGAATTGAATAAGCAGGATATGCCCAAGATGACTACAAACTTTAAGAGCTTGAATCTCTCCTTTACTCTATGCGAGGTACTGAAGGGTATTAGCTTCAGTCAGGGGGTTCAGGCACCGGGACCAGACAGTGTACCGGTTGATGTTTTTAAAAATAACTTAACATTATTGGCCCCCCTGCTAACTAGATTCCTAAATGATGCCTTTAAATTTGGCCTTCCTAATACCTGGTACAAGTCAATAATAGTACCTATTTACAAAAAGGGTGATAGGGCAAGCTGTAAATGTTACCGTCCTATATCCCTACTCGACTCAACTGTTAAAATTGTGGGTAGGGTTATTCTAGATAGGTTGCAGTCATGGGCAGATGAGTATAAAATCATTAGTGACCTGCAATATGGTTTTAGAGAAGGGGTAGGGACTGTAGATCAATGACTGAACTTATCCATTTTATTGGAAAAGTATACCAAGGCTAAGGGTGGTAGACGGTTTTTAACTTTTGTGGACTTAACTTCCGCTTTTGACTGCGTAAATCACAGCAAACTATGGGTAATTTTAACACGATTGGGAGTTGAGGACAATATTATTAGTTTCTTAAGGGAGTTGTATAATGGGGCTAGGGCTACAATTAGATATGGTTTAAAAGGTGAATGCACTAGAATGTTCAATATTGCAAGAGAGTAAGACAAGGTTGTGTCCTTGCCCCGTTCTTATTTCTAATCTACATTAATGAACTTGAGGATATCCTGTTGAGGGATTGCATAGATATGCCTACGGCATCGCAACGTCATATTCCTACATTAACTTATGCTGAAGATGCCCTTTTGATGGCAAGGACCCCTATTGCTATGCAAACAATGATTACTTCCTTTTGCACCTTCATGACCAATTTGGATCTAAAGGTAAATTGTTCTAAAACCTTTTCCATGAATTGCGGCACCAAAACAAAACAGAGAAAAAAAGGTATGTTTATAGACTCCAAACCATTAGATTATATTTCTACCTTCACTTACTTAGGAATTCTGTTTGACTGCTCAGGTCAGTGGAATCCAGCAGTTAAGGTGAGGAATATGTTATTTACTAAGTCTATAATGGCCCTTAAACTTTTTAGCAAAAAGATGGGCAAGGAACCAGTTAATGAGTTACTGCATATTTATAAATCTAGCTGTGTGGCTGTGGCAACTTATGGTGCAGGAATATGGGGCATCTCAAATGTAACTAGCTTACAGTTGACAGAGAATAGTTTTCTGAAATTTCTCTTAACTACGCCAGAGAGCACCTCCACTTATAACATCCATGCTGAGCTTGGTATTTCATATATCGAGGACATTATTAGAATTCAGCCTGTCCTTTTGTGGTACAGGGTATGGACCGTAAATCAGCGCCACTTGAATCGCCTTATACTGAGGGACGTTTTGAAATTGGAGGGTGTGTATCGAGTGAAATGGCTGAGGTACATTAAAAGTTTCTGTGACCTTATTAAGCATCCAGAATTTTATCTTGACCCTGAGTCTATGGTGAAGATCACAAGAAAAGATCTGAAAAGTCTATGTATTATATGCCTTGTGAAATTAAGAGAATATACTGAACTGTCAAAAATAACTGTGATGTCCCATCAACTGACCTTAACCTTGCAGACTATTCAACCATATTTAACCCTGAGGTTGACGGAGCATGAAAAGTTTCTTCTGATACGTTTTAGACTTGGGTTTCTTTTTAGGTCTGTGAGTTTTCCTGTTAATAACGATTGGTCAGCTGGAATAAGCAAATGCCCCTGCGACAACATATCCACCCAATCGGATATTCATATTTTAATTTTCTGTAAATACTATTCTATACCTAGGGAAATGTGGATTAAGCCAATTTTAAAGTATTTGAAACTCAGACAGTGCCGACCTGCTTTTCTGATTATTAGGAAACTTGAAGATATATTCACGGTGGCATCTGTCTCTGTATTTCTTAGAAAAATTTTTCATCTAAGAAAATCGATTATGTTTTAATATTTTTTGAGCTTATGTGCTTTTAAAATTTATATTTATTCTATATACTTGAAATCGTCTGAAATGTGTAATAATATGTTGTATGTACTTTTATGGTTATCATTGTTTTATAACCGAATAAAGTCTTTTGATTGATTGACTCTTTCATTTCGTATTTTTAGATTTTATTTACTGAGCCTTGTAAAATAATCTAGAAGTAACGTCCCATAGGTAACAAGTAGATCGGGGCCAGACTGGCCGTAGTGGGCACCTAGTGTTTTCTCAGTGGGCTGGAAGTGTGGGGGCTGGTTTTCAAGTGGTGGGGGCCAGTTTGGTTACTGGGGACCGGTTTTGCAGCACCGCTGCAATATCGCCCCCTGTAACAAAAGTGGCAGCAGTGCTATAGCGGCAGTAGGGCTGCTTCGCGCTAGCACCCCACATCCTCCCGCGTTGCCGGTCCAGCAGAACTGCCAGGCCTGGTTTGTGTCCCAGTCTGGCCTTGGAGTAGATGTCAAGCTTTGGATACTGTATATGAAGATCTGGTAAATGTACAAGTAGTAGTGTGCAATTACAGCGAAAGTTCACAAATTACAACAAAACATATGGCAATGAGAGGTGCCAGAGTAAGGCTGTATGCTTAGAAAGGTCTACAAATCCTACAACAACTGGTGAAAAGGGTCTTACCTCCTCTGAATACAGAATAGGTTAGGTACACATTGTGATGAGGGCCATGAGCTCATGACCCTGGTGGACACACAGTCACAGCATGCATAAATGGAATTCCCTTCCTTTCTTTTCCATAGACCATTCGTACTATCTATCGTGATTGCATTCTAACTAATAATCAAACAGAATGACCTTCTCACAATGAAAAACAAACACCATCTAGTGGTCCTTATCCTTTACAATCTGTTCCCTATTTTTGCCATGTTACAACACCATAGCGCATATTTACAAGCCCCTAGCGCCACCGGAGCTTCACGTTTTTTTGATGCATCGGTGGCACTGTGTGCTTGGTCATGTTTATAAGGCCACGCAAAGCCACTTTGCATAGATTTTCACAGCCATGTAAATAGGGTCCTCTTTCACACAGTACTATGCATTAAAGAGATGTGTCATGGGTGTTGCGGTGGGTGTTCCCACTCAGCACCCATGGCTTTTTTACACTCCCCCAGATTTGCAAGGTTTGGTGAATCTGAGGCAGTGCCAAAAACTAACGCCTTTCAAGGGGAGGCCTTAAAGTGGTGCAAGGAGGAGCTATATTTTATTTATCCTCGTTTTTGCTCTTTCTATGTGTGCTGCGTTCTGCAGCACACATACAAGGAGCAAAACGCCATTAATGATTGTTTTTGCACAGGAAGGTGTTCCTTCTTGCACAAACACTATCATCCCTACAATTGAGGCATCCTTGCAGCATGGTGCAAGTGTGCCTGCATTGTGGCACGGCTGCTGTTTTAGCAGAGAGGGAGAGCACAGGGGTGCCTCTTATTCCTGTAATTATGGCGCATCCCAGCATTTTTTAAATGATGCATCTCAGTGCAGCAAAATTGCTTGCGATGCCGTGCTGCACATTTCACTGTAAATATGCCCCGATATTCCCATCAAATGGTTGTGATATAGGGCGGATTTTTGAGTTTGAGCGGATTTTTGAGTTTGAGCCTGGACTGGAGTGAGCTTTTTCATACAAAATGTGATCACCAAATATTCTTATTCTATGTCTAAGATTGTTCCTATGTTATGCGGCTATTTAATTTTTACACGTTGCCGTTTCGTAAGAAATTAGTTTACTGGTTGACAGGGTTGAAAACCCTTGTGAAGAAGCAACCACAATTCTTGACAGGGTTTAGTCACAACCAAACCTCAAATTAACTTGGTAACTTAGCGCAGAGCAGTCAAGCTTAACTTAGAGTAAAAATATATATGCAGCACCTCATACAGAAATAAAATGAAACACAACTCAGGAAAAATCCCACACCAGTTTAGAAAAATAGAGTAAAATGTAATAAATAATATGGCAAGAAAATGACAAAAATCCAATCAGTTGAACCAGAGTTATGGACTTGTAATGAGTTAATTGAAAATGGTGCCAAAAAGCTCAAAGCACCAGGAGCAGGGTCAAGACTGTAATGCATATAGCTAGGACCAAACTGACGTGCCATGGTGGGTGAAAAATTATGGATTGGGATGCAGCCCAAGCAATTGCCAGTCACTGAGTTATTGTCAGCATTTCATCCATCACTTAGTTGTTTTTTCACTCGCTGTGACCTGGTCGTACAAGACCAAGAGAAAATCACAAGTTCAGGTCAACCGTGATGAAGAGCGGGTCGGATACAGGGAGCAGGTTAGTCCCATTGAAAAATTTAAATTCTCGGTCCAGTGCCAAAAGTTCATGTTGGAAGGGTCCACGGGGAGCAGGGAGAGGGTCATGGATGCCTGATGAAGAAGTGCAGAGAACTGGCTGGGCGTCAAGGTCAGTTGCTCCTGTAGTGCGAGGGTGGATTTGCTGGAACTTGATGCTAGCACAGGCAGCAAGATCGTGGTGTGAACATTCCCGTTTGCATCTTTCCAAAAGCCCAAAAACTTTGAAGGAGTTCAACAGAGCCACACTGAAGGTCCAGAACCTGAGGGACACCACTTGAGGGTTAGAACTCACTTCAGCAAGAGCCAGCATGGCTCAGGCAGGCCCAGTTGTGGGTTCAGTTGCAGGTCCAGGGAGCAGGTCAGTTGGGCAGTTGCTGGGAGCCTCTGGAGATTATGTCCCTGAAGCTCAGAACAGGAGGTCAGCCAGCTGACCCTTGCAGCCACTTCAGTCTAGGATGAAGGGTGCAAGTCCAATATTCCTTCTCAGCAAGAAGGGCAGCAGGCAGCAGAGGAGCAGGGCAGCAGAGTTGCAGGCCTTCTGGCAGCAAAGTAGCACAACAGTCCTTCTTCTGTAGTATCCACCAGTAAAGGATTGTACTGAAGAGCTGGTGTCTGAGGTTAAATATTTATACCTGGTGCCTTTTTTGAAATGGGAGCAACTTCTAGAGTATTCCCTTTGAAGTGCTCATGTTTCCTGCCTCCCCTGCAATGGCTCCAGTCTAACTACAGAGTATGCAACCCTATGTGGCGGCAAACGCAGCCTAGTCAAGTGTAAGTAGATCTGTACCCAGCTCCGCCCACCCATCCTGCCAGTTATGGCCCATCCAGGGACACCTAAGCTCTCTATTTTGTGTGGTGTCTAGAGGGAATTCACAAAGTTCGCCTGCCAACCACACCCACTCATGTGACCCAGGCACAGGCTGCAGCAACTAAATGACTAATGAAGGAAAATGTCAACTTTCTAACAGTGGCATTTTCAAAATTGTAATTTAAAAACTACCTTTACTATAAAAAAGGATTTTTTATTACAACTTCAAAGACACCAAACATGAACTGGTTACTTGCTCCTGTTTGAAGTTATCAGTTATTAGATGTAAGAAGGTAACTTCAATGTTATCCTATGGGGGAGATGGGTAGTGCAATAGCAAAAACTAATTTAAGAGCACTACCAAGACATGAAAATCATAAGAGGTACATGACTACCTGTTTGAAAACACTGCACTCTGCCTTTTAGGCTGTCCAGAACATACCCTAGGGATGACATATTTGCTTCAAGAAGGAAGGTTTGGGCCTGGCAAAAGGGGTTATTTGGCCAGGTTGAAATGTCTTAAAACAGTGCACAAAGGCTTCAATGGCAGACCTGAGACATGTTTGAAAGGGCTACTTAAGTGGGCAGCACAACTAGTGCTCCAGGCCCACTAATAGCACTTATTTTACAGGCCCTGGTCACAGGTAGTGCCAGTTTACTAGGGACTTACAAGTAAATTAAATATACCAGTCATGGATAAGCCAATGTTACCATGTTTTAAGGATTGAGCACAGGCGCTTTAGCACTAGTTAGCAGTGGTAAAGTGCACAGAGTTGTAAGGCCACCAAAACGAAATCAGAAACCAAATAGATGTAGGAGGCAAAAAGTTAGGGGGAAGAACACTCGAGGCTGAAAATTCTAACAAACTATGCTCTATGCAGGTATTCTTTTAAGATTGAACTTCTTATCACCAGAAATTCTATCGGTAAACAAATCACTTGGTTCACCCTTTTGTGGCTATGAAATAACAAGTGAAAGGCAATGGGTGGCCTTTTCCTCTCCTTTTTCAGGGGCCAGGACCTATCTATCCATCCTTGTACTTTGTCCTGTTGGACATTTGCACTATATTCTGTTACCCATGCGATGGTCCTGACTATGTGTGGCCCTTTGCAAACTGACGGGATTCTCCGATTCCCTGAAGTGGTCCCATAAACTTTTGCAGATATTTTGGGTGCAGTTTTGTATTGAAACTCCACCCAAAGGCCTGAAGCCAAGCTTTGATTGATACCTCATTAAAGAGAGACCTGCGTATATATGGCTGGATTCGCATGACACTGATGGAGCGCGGAACCTGGGTAACGGGAATCAAGACAAAACCCCGTACCTAATATCCTCCCTTAGTCACAGACCAAATATCACATTAACACATTCACTCGTACAATCATTGGTGGGGCCCATAACACCAACATTCACACTTCACTTCTCACTGGTCTGTAATTACAGGAGAAATAAATGGTCCAAGCGCTGACATGAAAGGAATACCTCATAACTTATAGAGAGAAAAATTATTTACACATCATAAACCTAAACATTAAGATACTCCTCCCACGTGATCAATGAATCAAATTAGTTGATTTGGTGTTGATGATTTAGTCCAGCTAAAGCATACTCAATGATCCTGATCTACCTCCTTTCAATAAACGACCAAACACATTTTCTTGTTAATCAATATTTTGTTTATCTAAATAATGCAAGAATTTTTGTTCCATCTAGTAAATTTAATAATCTTTACGAAAATCACAGAAAACCATATTTACCTATTCTGGCTATCGGTCGTCCTCTAAGTCATCTAATTTGTCGTCAGCACGTAACAGTCCCAAAGATCGGGTCAGAGACCAGAGACGTGCAAGTAATTGAGCAGCAATTCAGTCTGTCAAAGATTCAGGAGCACAGCCGTCACGTAGCGTCACCGTCGTCTCCATTAGCAAAGGGAAAGTATGAGATAGAGGCAGCAATCCTCTCTATTCTAACATCATTTATATAATAGAAATAAGGTCTAAAAGATACAATTTAGAGAATGTGGGCTCATCCCATTGGTCGGTTGGGGTCGTTCGGTGAGGTTTCACACAGTTCGGGATGTTAGGTCATCCTACATGTTCCATCCGGTTTTTATAAAAGTCTTTTGTCAAAACACTTGGCAGGCATCCCGTTGTGACCTTGCGTGAGTACATCGAGTCTGGGGTCATGTCGAGGCCACTGGTATGTGTGGTTGGCGCAGGCGCTCTTCACCCGAAACCTCGTGGAATGGTGGCCATTGCGTCGAGTATGTCAGGCGGCCATCTTGATTTTAGGCTCAAAGGACAACTTAACACAAAAAGTAATTAAAACATAGAAATCACGAATAAAATGTTAAACCCTCACTAATTCCCCTATGTGCTTGTAATTATCTAGCATATGGCGACATTTAAAGCGTTCATATTCACACAGTGATCTTATCTGGTGCAACATACAATAAAGTCACAAAAGCAAAATATATCCTGCGATATTCTAATTTTCTAGTATTAGTATGCGTACATATGTCAATTTACAAATTATTTTAGCCATGGAAAATGCAAATCCCACATACATTTCGTACATTAGTAATGTTGGTTAGATTTCACACAAACACTTTAATAGTATTATAATTAATAGATTATTCTAATTAGTATAAACATGCAGATTAGGGGGTTATACAAAATGTTGTTCTACCCGCTCCATCAATCCACCCTTTGGTGATTATATCACCACACCATTAAAATGTTGTATTACTTTTATGGAGTCAAAGTGAGTTCTTGCTTTTATTCACAACTCTGTTTCCCCAGTCTCTTCTCTTTTTGCTGTCTTATACATATTTTCCTTAACTTCTTCTAATTCTATTTCTTCAAATTCCCTCTCTTGTTTCTTATCTTTTCTCCTTAAATTCTCTCTTTTTAACTTTTTCTGAATTTTCTTCTTTTTATGGCAAAGACACCCTAATCTTAATATTAATACTAGAAAAATCACACATGTTAATGGAAATAAGATTTTACCTAAAAAGGTACTACCTAGATTTACTAAGAAATGTTTAATAGCAGATATTTTCTTCCCAATCTTTTCCCAAACACCTTCAACCTCCAGTGGTGCAATTTCGTCATGCAGTTCAGTTATATTTTTAATATAAATTTTTAAGTCTTTACTTTCGTCTGGAATGTAAGTACAACAATGTTGAACTTTCAGCATTCCACAGACTCCACCCTCTTTTGCCAATAATATATCAAGGGCAAGTCGATTTTGCATTACCATGGGACGCATGGCAACCATTTCAGTGTTTACCAATAAAAATCCTCCAGCGGTGCTTGTTGACAAGCGATCCACTACTGTTGATAGCCTTCTAATTTTGTTTGCGTTCAGAGATATTTCCAATGCTGGTATCAATGCTCCAAAGATATCACCCACAATATCTGACCAAAATTCTCTCTTCCTACGTGCTAAATAACTACCTAAGTTATGTACACCATCTTCTCCTCTTCCCATATGAAAAATCTTCGGGAAAACCAGGCCTACATAACATGTGCCATACCAATGGTCTGGCAAACGATAATATGCCTTGTTCCCGCAAATAAAGTATAATCCAGGAAAAACTGGATCATTTCCTCCTTTAAATCCCCATCCACCCATGATTCGGTATGTATCATGGCACTCACGATTACCTACAAAGTAATTATCATATGCAGTTTGATTCCTTCTAATACACAATTTCCCTTTCTGAGGCCAATCTAAAGCCATAGTTGGACTAGCTTCTCTTTTCAAGTGTTTTTCCATTTCTACATCCCAGACTTTTCAATCTCCTTTCTTCAACCATATCCAAAAATGTCTTTTCTTATTTCTTTAAACTGCAAGTCAAATTGTTTCTAAATATATATTCTAATGTTAGTTCTTTAGTCTCTAAGACAAATTCACCTAATACCTCTGAAGGTTTTACCTTGTTTAGTTTGTTAATTGATGGTACTTGCGAAAATATGTTATCTACATCTGAAAAATAATACTCTAACTTCCCTGTTTGATAAAAGAAACTAGCTATTACACTACATGTTATTCCATAAGTTACAGGAAGGTGGTGATAAGTCACTCCCTCCGATACAGATGCAGGTAACTGCATACAAACGTAGCAGTCCAATATCAGACAAGATAACTCTCAGGATTTCTGATTTTTCGTCCTCCTCAACCACTTCCGGTACAGTCACCTCTGGACTTCCTTGGCTATCCACCTCTTCTTTTACTTCAGGCAAAGCCACATACGTCCATTCTGGCGACTTGTACTTCTGGTTAGGTTTCCTCATTCTTTTGCTTTCTTTAATTACAACTATTTCTTCTGCTTTTGATTTCTCTTGACTCGTTACTTCATTCACTTGGTGAATTTACTCGTGTCAGTCGATATCTCAGTCTTTTTATCTTATTCGGCCAAACTTCGTCTTTTACTGCTCTTTTCAGTTTACTTCCTTTATTATTCTTTTCAGTTCTCCAAGCTCTCTTTCTTAGAACTCGACCTTCAGGTACATCATTTTCGCTTTCCTCTGACTCTGTTTCAACTTGCTTTTTACTTTCAACAGCTTCTTTTTCTACAACTTCTTTCATTTTCCCTACTTCTGTCCCTCCTCGAACTCCGGCACGCAATCTTCCTGCTGACTACTTGTCCCTACTTATAACTGGATGTTGGAGTTCCCTACACCTCCTCGGGGGTCTTCCGCAGAAATCTTTCCCTCTCTCTCTGTATCTGGCACCTGTCCATCTAAATTGGTTATTTCAGGTGGAATTTCTCTCAATCTTTCATCTGGAACTTTTCTCTCAGTAATTTCTTTAATTACCTTTTCACTGTCTTTTTCTTTTCTCAAACATTGAGCTCCTTGTTCAGTCTCTGAGTCTGAGCTGGTATCAGAAATCTGTAGCCTTCTTCTCAAGGAAATACTTCTGGGGACAAAAGTTAGATTTTACTCTGATTCCCCCCTTTCGGGGCTTTCTTTTGTTGTTGTCTCTTCGTCATCTGATTTAGTACTAGGTTCTGATTCGTCAAAATATTCCTTTTCTGTCCTATCCACTGGATTTGGAATTCTCAATGTGTGACTTGCATGAATCCAGTTTTTCAGTCCAGCACACTTCACAGCTGTTGTTGTGGTCAAAATCACTTGTCGCGGTTTTCCCCACCTTGGGACCAGACAGTTTCTTTTTCTGTGTACTTTTATTCTTACCCAGTCCCCTGGGCTCAGATCATGGGCTTGCTTCTTTTCAAGGGTGGTGGCATCCGCTCCAACCTGATGAAACACAGAATGAACTGCGTCACCCAGGCTTTTACAGTTATCCAACACCATGTCATCAGTTATAGGCATCAGCTTGTTGAGTGGTATGAACACATGACGCATTGCTCTACCCATGATGATTTCATGGGGGCGCAACCCTTTAGTTCTGTCTGGAATTGATCTAATAGTCATGAGTACCAGAGGCAAGACATCAGGCCATTTCATACCTGTGGCTAAACACATTTTCCCTATCCTGTATTTGATAGTACCATTCATCTGTTCCACCACACCAGAAGACTCTGGGCGATAGGCACAATGTAGTTTCCGTTGTACATTCAATGCTTCACAAATCAATTTTATGATCTCATTATGGAAATGTCTTCCTCGGTCTGATTCAATTGTTACTGGGAACCCGGATCTAGGGATAAATTCTCTCAAAAGTAATTTTGCCACTGTGGTTCCATCATTTCTCCTTGTTGGGAATGCTTCCACCCATCTAGAGAACAAACAGACCATAACTAGAACATACCTCAACCTGTTAGAGGGAGGCATCTCAATGAAATCCACTTGCATTCTGGTAAAAGGCCCTCCTTCTCGACCTATTGTTCCTAGGCTCACCACTGTCTTTCTTCCAGGGTTGTATTGCTAACATATTAGGCATCGCTGACAAAGACTCTCTGCTACAAGTCTGAATTTCGCATTGTACCAGGTCTGCTTAAATGACCTGATCATGGCATCTCTCCCTATGTGTCCCTGACCATGATACATCCGTACCATGGCAGACATCATGCTATCAGGCATAACTGGTCTTCCATCCCGATAGACTCACACATGATCCTTTTCCCTTGGTGCACAACCTGCTTTTACCCACTGCTTCATTTCCTCATCTCCTGCTTCTTCCTGCAATTGCCTTACTTCTTCCCAGGTATCTACAGTGTTAGTAAACATCAAGGTGCAAGATATCACTTCCTTCTCCTTTGCCCTGTTTATCGAATTCTGATTACGTGCACAGTATTGAGCCATATCATTGGCGTACTTGTTGCCGATGGCGATGTAATCGCCAGACTGACTGTGGGCAGCACACTTCACATCAGCCAATTGCCTCGGCAGCTGTATCGCCTCAAGCAATTTTCCAACCACCTCAGCATTCTTAGTGGGAATTCCACTTGATGTCAAAAACCCTCTCTGCAGCCATATTTGGCCGAAGTCATGCACCACACCGAATCCGTACTGGGTGTCAGTTATCACGATCACTCTCACACTCTTCCCAATCTTACATGCTCTAGTTAAAGCGACAAGTTCAGCTACTTGGGCCGATTTTACTCCTTTCAGGTAGGATGCTTCCATTACTGCTGCAACTGTGCATACTGCATATGCTGCATTCAACATTCCATCTTCTAGACACATCTACAAACATTACGAAATCACTTTCTGGTAATGGTACATCTTTTATGTCAGGACGTGGTTTGGTACAGAAATCGAGTACATCCAGACAATCATGATCTGCTTCATCTCTGACTTCCACATTCTCAGCATCAGGCAGTAACGTCGAAGGATTCACATTCAAGCATCTCACAAGACTTACATTCGTTGCACCTAATATGACTTTCTCATACTTAGTCAGCCAACTATGTGCCATGTACTGAGTGCGACTCCTTGTTAAAAGGATTGCCACATCATGAGGTACAAACACTTTCACAGGATATCCCATCACAATTCCTTCACTCTGTTCCAAACTCCGACAGGTAGCACCCATCAAGCACCCAGGTAAGGCTACAGCTACTGGGTCTAGCATTGATGAGAAGTATGCAATTGGTCTCCTCAGTTTTCCATGCTTCTGTATTAGTACAGAAAGCGCACATCCATTTCTCTCACTGCAATACAACTCAAACGCCTTCTCGTAATCGGGCATTCCCAATGCTGGCGCTTCACACAAACCATCTCTCAATTGCTTAAAAGCTGCCAATTCTTCTTTGTTCAAATCAATGGGATCTCTCACATCACTTTTTGTCAAACGTACCAAAGGCTTTGAAATCAGAGAGAAATTGCTAATCCACTGGCAACAATATCCAACCATTCCAAGAAACATTCTCACCTCTCTTTGAGTCATGGGAGCTCGCATTCCTTTTATAATCCTTATTTTGTCTATTGTTATCTTTCTCAGTCCTTTTTCAATATTATGGCCCAAATAATGTACTTCTTTCTTGCAAAATTGTAATTTTGATGGTGACACTTTAAGTCCTCCAACAGCCAGATGATTCAGCAAGCCCATAGTGTCTATTTCACAAGCTTCACGGGTTTTCGATGCCACAAGAAGGTCGTCGATATACTGGACTAACACTGAATTTTCAGACATTTCTAAACTCTCTAAGGATATCTTCAATATCTGATTAAATATTGAGGGGCTTTCCGTATACCCCTGTGGAATTTGGCAGCAAGCCAAAATACGTTCGCCAAAACGAAATGCAAAAATCTGCTGGCTGTCATGGTGCAATGGAATGGAAAAGAAAGCATGGCATAGATCAATCACTGTATACCATTCTGCATCATGAGGAATCTGATACAAAATTACAGATGGATTTGGTACAATGGGACAACATGATACAACAATTTTGTTTATCTTTCTCAAATCTTGCACTATCCTGAACTTTCCATTAGGCTTTTTCAGTCCCATAATCGGGGAATTACATGGACTACTCATTATTTCTCTCATAATACCTGAGTAACTCCTTCAATTATCTCAAGTGTCAATTTATATTGAGGGACATTTGGATAGCTTATTCCTTCCTTCACTGTTATTTTTACTGGGTACACATTTCTCATTAGTCCCACATTTTCTCCTGTGAAATCCCAGACTTCTGCTTTTACGGTCTGTTTTAATTCTTTTTGTAATTCATCAGGGTTAAACACAGTAATCTCAGTTTCCCTGTTTGCCATAGTCATTTTATACAGCACATCTTCATCAGGAGTTTCAAATGCTATACCATCAGGGGTACAGAATTGAGTGCAATTCATTTTACACAGCAAATCCCTACCTAACAGATTCAATGGACTTGTATCGCACACGACAAAGCGGTGCATTTCTGAGAATTTCCCTATGCTAACTTTCACTGGTTCTGTAAAATAGGTTTTAATCTGTCTGTTGAATACACCAACTACTTGGATCGTTTCATCCGAGAGAGGAAGATTCTTAACATCAGCTGACCTAACAGTTGATCGAGTAGCACCAGTATCGACTAAGAAAGTAATATTTTCATTATTTATCTTTCCATCCACAAATGGGCCTGTCTGGTCTACTTCTAGAGTTGCGCCAAATACGCACTCTTCTTCCTCCCTTGGGCACCGTCAATAACCCTCTTCCGAATCGCTCTCATCATGTTGTATCCAATACTGCAAAACAGCGCTAGCGCACGGCAGCTTAGTTACATGTTCTTCGTTGTAGAATCCAGTCTCATTACTGTATTTCTGTGAGTTTTTGCTTTGTGGAAAAGGCGGTTTTGGCACATGATTCTGTTGGGTAACAACCTGCTGCTGTCACTGCGGTTGACCACTCACCTCATTCTGCACCTGTGGATTTAATGATGCATTTTCATTGTTAGTAGTTGGGGGAAATTTACACTCGGATGTCCAATGCCCTACTCTACCGCAATTATGACAGGGGAATTTCTTTTTTGCTTCTTCTATATTAAAATTTCCCTTACTTTTCCCTGGAATGAATTTTTGTCTGGGGCCTGTATTATTTGCTTGTTCCGCTAACTGAGCTTCCTGCCACTCTGCCACTTTTACTTGTGCCCACTATTGACTGACTGACTGGCTTTCTCTTTTAATTTACGCTGTTTTGCTTCAATCTCATCACTAAAATATTTTGCATGTCTCAATATTTCATCTATTTTTTTTTATTTTGCCAATCCACAGTATGTTGTTTGGTCATCTTGTTGAAGATTGCATTAATCTCTTAGCATGAGCTGAAAGCCATTTTGTACTTGGCAGGCATTTTAGTTAGCTATGTGCTGGACATTTGCTGTTTCCCTCTCCCAGAGTCTTGCACATGCTCAGATGTGCTTAGCTAGTAGAGTGCACCTGTTCCTAGTATAGAACTGTCAGGCTGTTCTAACTGATGTCAGCAACTTATTACTCCTCCTACTTGTTGACTGTGCAGTTTCTGTATGACCATCTATGTGCATAACTCTTCTCATGTGTACTTGTACCGCCTTTTTTCAGCCCCTGTGTGGGTATATAATGCCCCTGTTCTCTGTACTCCTTAGAAATGTCTCCTACAGTGATTTGAGAATTCTGTATGACGCATTTTTCCCTCTCTAGAGGTTAAATAAATAAAAAGATGTCTTTTATATTACAGCTTCAGTGCCAATTTTTTTTTGTTGGTTTAAAAGGACCAGGTGTATCAGTGAAGCCCCAGAGAAGGTTTTGATTTCTACAATCTCACTAATCTCTGGACATAGACCATATACAAATCTGTATACAAAATGACTTAAATCCTTTTCACTCTAATTATCATCACCACTGAACTGTTTAAAGGCCAAAATCAGCCTTTCGTAATAGGCATGTACCGACTCCTTACTTTCCTGATGAGTTCTGTCAATTTTCATCCAATCTGTTGCTTTAGGAGGTACTTTATTTTTCAGAAAGGCAATAACCTGTTCATATTTCTTCATAACCTCTGGATCAGGGGCTCCTGTCTTTGGATCCCTAGGGTATTCTTGTGTTGGCCAATTTATCATAAGCTTACACTCTGTCCATAAATCTGCTGGTACTATTATATCAAATAGGCTATTCAGATCAATCCATAATACTTTAGATAATTTCACAAATCTGTCCACTTGCCTATACCACTCGACAAGCTTCTCGCGTAGTCGAGGGAAATCATTTGTAAATGACAAAATATCTTGTCTAGTCCATGGAACATGTACATATTCTCCTCCTGGAATTTCTCTCATGGGGCATTCTGTTACTACCTTTTCATTTCTCTCACCGGGAATGCTGCAAATGTTTTATCGGAGGCATCATCTCGTTTTCGGTACCACCTGCTTCTATATTTATCTACATTTCCCCATTTTCTCAACAAAATAATTTTCTCCTTAATCTGACTTATCTGTCGTGTGGTGTTCAAATTTTCAATATCTTTTTCAGTAAAATCTATTCGATATGTTTTTTGTAAAGCCTTCACCTTTTCAATATCGATACCCATTTCATTTGCTACTTCTTCTAGTCTTTCATGCAGATTTTTTGCTCTCCATGTTACACTTTTGCACAAAAAACAGTAACTCCTCATCCTGATAAGTTTTTTATTTCTCTGTGGGGATAGTTCCTACTATTAACTCTTCCAGTACCATTCGTAATTTGGCCACATCTATTCATTGGGATTCTTTGTCTTTTCTCTGCAAGCTTCTCAACCATTCACTCAATTCTTCTGAAGAGGGACCTACTGGTTTCTCTACATTACTTTGTTCTGAGTCCCTTTGTGTCGCTAATACTGATTCCATTGTCATTGTATGTCTTTCTGCTACATTCGGACCTATAAATGGGTTATTCAAAACATTTGGTTCGATCATACTCATTGTCTGTCTCCATGGATTCTCATTTTGGCTCTGCTTTGGCTTCTCAGCCTGTTTATTACTATTATAGGGAACTGTTAAACAATGTTCACTATCTTTCTGTTTATCAAAAATAGGCATTGCAGGGCCTATAGTCACTGGAACAGTTACAGCTTCCAAATTTTTAGTCAATTCTCTTATCTTTTCAGTTAATTCTAAAGTTGTTTTTGCTAATTCTGCAGAATTGTCACCACTCATTTTATCATCTGATTTTCTTTCTATCTCTCTGATGGCATTATTTTTCCCTAATTCTTGGGGAACTGGTTCAGTCTTAATGATTCGCAAAGTTTCTCTCATTGGGGCACTTGGTGTCAACATTTCAGAATCTGGTTGATACGGAGGTGGATTTTTATAAAACATGTCATCAAGAACATCATCCTCCGATTCATTCACTCCATACCCTCTTGATTCTATATTATGTCTTTTTTCCGTACATTTTCTGCCTCCAAGTTCTTCAGCAGTTTTTACAGGAAACAGATCGTCAGTCATACTTGCATTCCGCCACCTTCTCATTCTCTCATCATGAGTGTCATGCCCATATCTACCAAACATGTACGTATACCTTCCGCCAC
The DNA here is from genome assembly GCF_964204655.1 of Triturus cristatus. Lineage (NCBI taxonomy): Eukaryota > Metazoa > Chordata > Amphibia > Caudata > Salamandridae > Triturus > Triturus cristatus. The sequence continues at coordinate 1,116,833,055 of NC_140590.1, forward strand.
TCCTCTGTCTCTCTCTGTCATGCATTTCATCTTCCCATTCGGTCAATGCTTCAAACTGTGTCGGTCTCGGTTCTAGGTTCATCATTCTTTCTCTCAAATTTCTCAAAACCGCGAAATTAAATGAACCATGCTCTGAAAATGCCAAAACTCCGTCATCCTTAGTGTATTTTACCCAATTGTCTAACCAAATACAAGTATGATATCCGTATTTCGCAACCATGAAGGATGCAGGCGATTTCAGGGGGGAAATAACTGTCCTTCCCTAGTCACAATCGGTTTGTCCTTTTTAAACCATTTCTTGATTTTCCCAAACCAGGGCCTTTTCTCCTTTTCAGGTGGATCGTAATACATCATTTTGTTTTTCGTATATCGCTAGTTTTTTCCTTACGACTGCTCTGTTATTTTAACCAATCGTAGCGCGACTCACACTAACGCACCAATCCGGAGCGTCTATGTCACTTCTGCAATTCTCCAATCCCAGCGCGACTCACACAAACGCACTAATCCGGAACATCTATGTCACCCTGTAATTCTCCACTCCTAGCGCGGCTCACACTAATGCACCAATCAGGAGCGACTACGTCTCTAGCTGACTGGCCAATCACAGCGCAGTCTTTCTGACGTCAGAAGCCGCTGCCGCAGCTCCTGCTCCTGTTGACCCCACCTTTACAAAATTCTCTTGGTAAGCTTTTTACGTTCTTCAAATTCACAAATCTGTTAGTAACGACATAAAAAACGCCACCATTGTGCGCTTTGCTAACCAAAGAACAGTCAATAACCTTTCTCACAAGAATTCCGTCTTTCCCGAGAGCAGTGCTTACCTCTGCCCTACTACGGAATCGTTACTTCTGTTGATAAAGTAGCACATACCTCTACTCCACCCTTCTAACAAGTATCAGCTAACCGTTTCTCCAGAATTAAGACACCTAGTTGGAGACCCAATGCTCCTGAGAAATAAAACCAGAGTTTCACAATTAACCTGAATGCTATTTCATTCACGCACTTTTATACGGAAAATGAAGTTCATTCACACAGAATTCTGTCTTTCCTGAGAACAGCAAACAGTCTGTCCTACTACAGAATTATGAGACACGTTAATAAAGTAGCCCTTCCCTCTACTTTATCCTTCTAGCAAGCTTAGGGAACACCTATTACCTTTCCAGTAAAAAGCGTTATCAGAGCTCCTTCTGGACTCCTGGTACCTAAGACCAAACTTTCACAGGTGACCTTCGCTACCATACACTTCTTTCATACAGGAGATATTTCTAGTGGCAATATACGGCGATGTCACCGAATCGAACCCAGACAATGCGTCGTGCAGCTTCACTCGTTACACGTTTCCCCTGTGTACCTACAGGACAACAACAATTCCGTCTTTCCCGAGAGCAGCGCTTACCTCTGCTCTACTACGGAACTGTTACAAACTTCCGACTTCCTACATCCCAGAAGCCGTGCAAACAACATAGAACCTGACGCGACTCCACATAGAGTGTTAATACATAAACCAGTACCAATCAATATTCAATAATCAATAAGCAATGTACAAGCAATAATCACCTAAACCAAAACAATAAAAACCATCATCTTGCTACCAGAAAAACTGATGGAGCGCGGAACCTGGGTAATGGGAATCAAGACAAAACCCCGTACCTAATATCCACCCTTAGTCACAGACCAAATATCACATTAACACATTCACTCGTACAATCATTGGTGGGGCCCATAACACCAGCATTCACACTTCGCTTCTCACTGGTCTGCACTTACAGGAGAAGTAAATGTTCCAAGCGCTGACATGAAAGGAATACCTTATAACTTATAGAGAGAAAAATTATTTACATCACTGCACATCATGAACCTAAACATTAAGATACTCCTCCCACGTGATCAATGGATCAAATTAGTTGATTTGGTATTGATGATTTAGTCCAGCTGATGCATACTCAATGATCCTGATCTACCTCCTTTCAATAAACGACCAAACACATTTTCTTGTTAATCAATATGTTGTTTATCTAAATGATGCAAGAACTTTAGTTCCATCTAGTAAATGTAATAATCATTACGCAAATCACAGAACACCATATTTACCTATTCTGGCTATCGGTCGTCCTCTAAGTCATCTAATTTGTCGTCAGCATGCTACAGTCCCAAAGATCGGGTCAGAGACCAGAGACGTGCAAGTATCGATCACAGCAGCAGCAATTCAGTCTGTCAAAGATTCAGGAGCACAGCCGTCACACAGCGTCACCGTCGTCTCTGTCAGCAAAGGGAAAGTACGAGATAGAGCTAGCAATCCTCTCTATTCTAACGTCATTTATATAATAGAAATAAGGTCTAAAAGATACAATTTAGAGAATTTGGGCTCATCCCATTGGTCGGTTGGGGTCGTCCGGTGAGGTTTCACACAGCTCGGGATATTAGGTCTTGTGTAAAAACACTTGGCAGGCATCCCGTCGTGACCTTGCTTGGGTACATCGAGTCTGGGGTCATGTCGAGGCTACTGGTACGTGTGGTTGGCGCAGGCGCACTTCACCCGAAACCTCGTGGAATGGTGGCCATCGCGTCGAGTATGTCAGGCGGCCATCTTGATTTTAGGCCCAAAGGACAACTTAAGCGAAACAAACACAAAAAGTAATTAAAACATAGAAATAACAAATAAAATGTTAAAGCCTCACTAATTCCCCTATGTGCTTGTAATTATCTAGCATATGGCGACATTTAAAGCGTTCATATTCACCCAGTGATGCAACATAAAATAACGTCACAAAAGCAACATATATCATGCAATATTCTAATTTTCTAGTATTAGTATGCGTACATATGTCAATTTACAAATTATTTTAGCCATGCAAAATGCAAATCCCACGTATATTTCGCACAGCAGTAATGTTGGTTAGACTTCACACAAACATATTAATAGTATTATAATTAATAGATTATTCTAATTAGTATAAACATGCAGATTAGGGGGGGTATACAAAATTTAGTTCTACCCGCTCCATCAACACTTCAAGCACACATCTGGAGTCTAGTCCACCAGACAACGCCTAAAGCTTCATTAAACATTTCAAAGAAGAAAGTGCAATTTTAGTGTACCAAAGGCTAAAATGAATTCTTGTAACAAAGCCAAACATTTGTAAGATAAAACTTATTGAATTGAAAAGAACAGTTGAGAATTTTAGATGCAATCATACGCTTGCTAAACAAACTCGATTATAATGTTTGCTAAAGAAACTGTGGGGCATATTTACAAGCCCCTATTGCCACAGGAATGTCACTTTTAAAAACGTTCCTGTGGGGATGCCGGTTGTGCCTTGTTTACAAGGCAGTGTTAAGCCACTTAACGTGGCTTAATGCTGCCTTATAAATAAGGCAACCTTTCATGCTATACTTAGTGTGAAAGGGGTGGGTAATGGGTGTTGGACGCTACTCTCTATTTACAAGGGTGGCATAAATAAGAAGCAGCGTCAACTAAAAGACCAAAAATAAAACCTGATCTTAACATGGTGAAACAAGGAGAAATGCTTTATTTCTCCCCTTTTTCTGCTGTTACAGCAAAATGCTATGCATGACTGTTTATGTGCAGGAAGGTTGTAGGATCTGTTGTAGGTAGAGTACGGAGGAGAAGCCCCGCCCATATTTTTCATTGGCTTGTGACTTTGTTCTTCGTAAATGCTGGTGTTTGATTCCTAATAGGCTTGTTAGTCCCTCCTTAGTATGGCCATATCGTCATTTGTATCCTTCCATGGCTACTGGCCCCTTTACTTGGTTGTTACACAGTACATGTACTTTTTCTTTATTGAGGCGGGACAATGGCGCCACGTGTTTGCAATGCCATAGGTCTCGCAATTAAATGCAAGACCTATTGCATTGCAAATATTTTTTTTAATTACAGGTTTTCTCCTTCCTTCAGTGGGCGGGCTCATGGCTTATCGATGAAGGACTTCATAATAATTATACCTATTCACTGTACCCGTGGCAGGGTGTAATGGAGGCCTGATGATGGCCACCAATACAAACGGGCTGGTGCCGGTAAGCAAAATCCCGCCCACCCCTATCACAAAACTCAGCTTTAGTGTTACTGAACGTCTCCAATCCTGAAGTATCTCAGTAGGTGCCGTTCACTGCCTTGAACAACCTGGCTTGGCTTGCACCGTGTGACATATACACCAGGGGCGGTGTGTCCATTGGGGCGTTGGGGCGTAGCCCCACTAAGCCACATGGACGCACCGTCACTCAAGCGCAATGTGACCCGCTGCCCGCAATCTCGCTGAGACTATTATTATACGCGTGTCCCGGTACCTAGTAGTACCGGGACACGCCCGTGGCCAGACTAAAAAAAATGCGCTGCTGAAGACAGGGGGTGGGGCAGGGGCTGGGCTGCAGCAGCTGAGCCTGAGTGACAGTCCAGACTCAGCTGCCTGCAGCAGTAGAGACAGTGCACGCATGTGCATTTTTGGGCTAGGAACAGCCAAAACATGCGCGCAACAATCTTCCATTAAGAGGAGTCAGGGACCCAAGGGGGTGCTGCTTCATACAGCAGCGCCAGGGCCGCAGCCCCCCGGGTCTCATTATGGGCGAAGAGTAACTGTGCCCCCTAGCCAATCCTGGCGCTGCATGCAGCACCAGGATTGGCTGGTCCACCGCTCAGAAATGAGGCGATCCTTTTCTTGGGTGCCACGCCGCGGGGTGGTGGCACTGCCACAGCCGCACTTATGTATGGCCAATCACTGTGTGACTTCATGTGAAGCCATGCAGTGATTGGCCATTTTCGGGTTGTGGCTCAGGCTGAGGCTCGCAGCGCAGCAGCAGGCTGACTTGACGTCGACGACTCCCTCACTTGTTTGCCGCCACTGCCGCCAGTAGTGAGTGTCGTGATTGAAGAGCCTGCTTCGGAATCGGATGCCCAGCTAATTGTGAATTTGTGACTGACTGGCGATTGTGTCTCCTCACGGACCTCTGCTCATGTAGCAGGTGCCAGGTAATCTATGTATTGTTGCTGGCCTGTGAGTGTTTTTGTTTTAACTGACTACCTACCGAGTCCCGCAAACTTTTTATAAAGTTGAAGTTCATGTTGTTGTTCCCCATGATCCCATCTCCAGTCTGCCCCAAAATAAGCCGGTCGGGTCTTCTAATCTTTACCCCAGCTACCAGGGGGGAGTTGAGCCAGGCCCTCCAATGTGATGTCACGAGGTCCGACCGCGCTAGCACCAGCTGCAGAATCTGAATGGAACCCATGAGACAGACAAGGTCCTCCAATGTGATGTCATGAGGTCTGCGCTAGCACCAGAATCCTGTGATTCACAGGATTCTGCAGCTGGTGCCAGAGCTGACCTTGTGACATCAAATTGGAGGGCCTTGTCTGTCTCAGGCTGTGAATGGAACCCCTGTGACAGGCCGGGCCCTCCAATGTGATGTCACGAGTCACGACTCGTCATGAGGTCCGCGCTAGCACCAACTACTTGCAGATTGCAGAATCCTGTGAATGGAACACCTATGACAGGCCAGGCCCTCCAATGTGATGTCACGAGGTCCGCGCTAGCACCAGCTGCAGATTCCTGTGATTCACAGGATTCTGCAGCTGGTGGTAGCGCGGACCTCGTGACATCACATTGGAGGGCCTTGTCTGTCTCAGGCTGTGAATGGAACCCCTGTGACAGGCCGGGCCCTCCAATGTGATGTCACGAGGTCGGAGGTCCGTGCTAAGTGCATAGGGGAGACCTCCGCCGCAGCAGAGACAAGCAGAGGGGAAGAATGTCGGGTAGGATAGGGGTCGTCTTTTTGAGCTTTTTGCAGGATAATTTTTGTGACTAAATAGGTTTTTGCTTTTTTTCAAGACATTGAATTAAAACCGTGTCTCGCCTGCCCCCCCTTACAATGCAACACCTGTCATCACCCATAAATAAACCGGTGATGAATGATGGCATGTTGAAAAGTCTCTATTGTGACCGTGTCCTTGGTATAAAAGGCTGCCAGGCTGGTAACCAGGCAGCCGCAGCACTGCACTCATGAGCACCGGACAGAGAGGACCACTGCTGGCGGCTGGAGCTGAGGTCCGCGAGAGGCGGAAGTAGCAGGGGCCTATCAGGCTCCAAAAAAGAAGTGGGTGGGGATGGGTCTAAAGCCGGGACACAGCGAGTATATAAATCAAACGAAAACTGAACTGAAAACCGAACTTGAAACCAAACTGAAACTAAACTTGAAATTGGCTTGAAACTGGCTTGAAACTCAATATTTATTCCCTTCTCTTCCTTCACTTCTGATCAACTTCCGTTCCGTTCCCTTGCCTCCATCACTCTTCAGTTTTCTTCCCCGATCTTCTCCCCTACCCTTCCCTTCTCACCTCTCCCTCCTCATCTTCAATCCCTTCTTGCCTCCCTGCTCTCTCTCCCATCCCATCCCATCCCATCCCATCTCCTTCTCTTCCCTCTCCCTTCTTCCCCTCAGTCTCTCCCTCCTCCCTTTTTCCCCTCACCCTTCCCTTACCCCCACCCTTCCCTTATCCTCTCTTCCCCTTCCCTCTCTACCCTCACCATGTACCCTCACCCTCCTCGTTCCCCTCTCCCTCGACCCTCCACCTTCCAATCTCCCATCCCCCTCCACCTTCCCCTCTAACTCCCTCATCCTCACCCTTGCCCTCTTACTCTCCCTCTCCTTCATCCTCAAACTCTCCCTTCCCCTCTCCCTTCCCTTCCCTTCCCCTCTGCCTCACCCTCACCCTCGTCCATTCCCTCACCCTCTCTCTTCCCCTCTCCCTCTAACCCTCCCTCTGCCTTTTCCTCACCATCTCCCTTTCCCCTCTCCCTCCACCTCTCTCCCTCTGAACCCCCTCTCCCTTCCCCCTTTTCGTTCCCCTCTCCCTTTCGGCTTCACCTCTCCATTTCAGCTTCCCCACTCTGTCTCCCTCACCCCTTCTCCCTCTCCTCTCTCCTTTCCCCTCTCCCAAGTTAAGGCTGTCGGGTCTTTACCCCAGCTACCAGGGGGGAGTTGAGCTCAGGTTAACTTAGCGACTGGGGATCCACCCGGACAACGGTGGCGGCGATTGCTTATGGTGGGTAAGAAGTCACCCTCCAATTAGAACAATGTAAAATGTTTAAAAGATATAAGTACAGGTGACTTTATAAGAGAACGTAGGCACAATAGTTTGCTCCAAATCGAGATTTAATTGTGTTACTTTTTAGCAGAGCCAGCTTTAGGGCAGCGAAACTGGTGTAGCTTCACCTGGCACGGACCTGGGGGTGTGGTTCAGAAGCACCGGCTGTAGCATTCCTCCCGCTTTCAGCAGTTTTAGTGAAAATACAAATGACAAGATAACTGGTGATTCATGTTGACTGGAGAGGAGCTCTCTAGAGAAAGTGTGACTCATCACAGTGCAGAGGGTGAATATGCCCGCTGCAAAGAAGTGGCTTGCAGATCATAACTAGGTCAGTGGGTTATGGTTTCAGATCCTTTGTTTATAAGTAACAATCCTAGTCCCAGGGACCTGTGAACCGAGAGTTGAATGGTATAGATCAAAATGTTGTTTCCCAGTCTGCCATTATCTTAAAGTTGGTAATAGAGGTCATTTGGAAAGAACCTAATTAGGAAAGCCAACCACTGCAGTATCAGTATGTATAAAATCCCTCAGTTTACGTTCTCCAGAACATATTCTTAAAATATACTGCCTAGTAGGATGGCAGACTTGATTCCTACACCTTGTAATTTTTTATTTGTCTCAAGATTTACTATCTGGGTTGTACTGGGCACCATCAACACTTAAGTCAGACTTGCTCTCTAAATGCATGAACAGCAGCATTGTTAATGAACACTCACTTGTCGTCAAGCACTAGCCAAATTATGCAGTCCTGAGCTGTTCCATTGGAAGAATCCAGAAAGAAATGCAGTTTAAAATCCGGCGTCAAGGCAATGCACATACAAGTAAACTGATGTGCGTGGGTGGTCTACGCCAAATTCCAAACTTCCAATGAAGTATTGCACTTTAAATAAGTAACTTAACATTCTAAGATACATTTGCTGCCAATAGTGACATTGTCAGAAGTCATTCACCACATAATGCACCTAATACCTGAACAAATAAAACCTTACAAAGCGTATATCCAAAAAGTATATTTATTTCTTATAATACATTTCCGAACAAAGACACAAACTCCATGAACACACAACATAAGCCGATCCCTTTTCAAAGGCCCCACATGTTAAAGCTTGCCATCCTCCGTTACTCTCACACGTTCCTTTCCGCACCCTCGTTCCCTTTTAGGTTGATGTTTTTTACAGACTTTTGGAGAGACTTAGGAGAAAGTGCGATCTCCTCCACCTCTGGCTTTCCATGTGCAAGTAGGAGGCTGGCCGAGCAGACATTTCTGGTATATGTGTGGAATTTGATGTAGCTCCTAAGGTAGGAGGTGCCCCTAGGCTGTACAAGGCCTTGTGTGTGTGAGTGTGAGGAGTTTGAGTGAGTGTTTATTAACAGTGAGCCAATGGAGGTCTCTTGAGTTGTAAGGGGATATTTGTGTGTGGGAGGAGGGAGGAGGATGAGTGTGCGTCTGGCTGCCACGTTTTATATGGTCTGGAGTCTTCTAGTCAGTTGCCGGTGGTGCTGACAAAGAGTGCATTGCCGTAGTCCAACCTGTTGGAGATGTGGGCCTGGCTGAAGTTCTGCATGTGTTGATCAGGACCACTTAAAGGTTTTTCTGAAGATCTTAAGGGTGTAGAAACAGAAGGATGTGACTGAGTTGATCTTGGCAGGTTATTCCAATTTGGTTGTCCAGCACTTTTACTAGGTTCTTGGCTGGTTGGGCAAGGTGTGGGTCCGAGATCTGCTGACCACCACATCGAGTTCCATATTGTGGTGCCCTTGCTGGAGAGTATCGCTTAAGTTTTGTCTGTGTTGAGTTTCAGATAGTTGGCCTTCATCTAGCTGGTGACTTCAGACATGCAGACAGTGAGGGTGCTCCGGATGCTGGATGTTTTGTCAGAGAGGGAAAGTATGAGCTAAGTTTCATTGGCATAGGAGATGATGTTGCTTCTTTGGATCTGGGTGATGTTAGCGAGAAATGCCATGTGGCATTGAACAGTGTGGGGCTGAGGGAAGCAAAGCGCTTTAGCAAGCGGCCTCCTAACGAGAGACAATAAAAATGTTACGATAATGCTGATGGTTAATTTTCTTCCTAGAGAGAGATCAGAGTTTTGTCTAGTGGAAGTTTTGACTCATGGAAAGGTAGCGCAGAAGGTTAATGTGCCTGCTGCAAAGAACATGTACCTGATGCAGATCACAAAATGCACATGATGTAAATAGGTCAGTGAGTCACTGCTTTTGTCAGAGAGATCCTTTTGTTACTTGCAGTTTGTAAGTTAAAATCCTATCATACAACAGTGAGCTATTAACTGTCATCTAAGAGCTGCATGCAAACTGCAAGGAATAAATTGGAGCGTTATGTTTTTTACCCCAGTCTCAGATTACCCTAGTGTTTCAAAAATAAATTGTTATCTTTTTATTTTCAGCACCTGGTAAAGCCTGACAACCTGAAACATTACCAAATTTTGGGGCAATTTTTCGGCGAAGAACAAGAGGCCCCAACCTCCTTTCCTCCTCTTTCACCCCGGCTACGACCCAACAAACACCAGTGTTAAAGGTAAGGAAACTGATGCTAATTTTTTTACATGTGCGTTAGGGCTATGTATGTGGTCACTCTCAAGGCTTTCAAGCAGTGTCTGTTTCAGTGCCTCCAGCAAACACTATGGCACAGAGAGGCAGCAGACAGTAAGGCTGTATTTTTAGCAGTCATGTTGTGCAAAGGGGAGCTGTTGGAGATTTATTGCGGTACTGCACAAGATATATGTATTTATATTGAAATTTGATATTATTGCACCGCACCTTGTACTTTGATTATTGACAGGTTTCTTTAATATATATTAGTAAGGCCAGCATCGGCATCATGAATACAGTACAAGAGCTGATTACAAGGTCATTCCAGGCATGGCCACTTGAAGAGAAACTACATTTAAAGCAATTAGGACCTCATCAGCCTAACATAAACCTACAGAAAACTTCCCAGGACAGAGGAAAAATGTCCAAACGTCCATTCTCAAATGCCTGGTACACAAATGATGATTGGCTTACAGGGTGCCTTTTAAGAAATTCTCTGTTCTGCTTCCCCTGCTTGCTGTTTGGTGGTGAGTTTTCTTGGACAAATCAAGGAGTAACAGACTTGAAGCATTTGTCGGAAAAAATAAAGAAGCATGCATACACAAGAAAGCATATGGAAAACCTGACGGGACTGGGAATGTTGGGGGAAGACGCACCGATTGAGCAGAAGATTAACGATGCATACCGCAAAACAATACAGAAACACAATGAAGCCGTGGAAAGGAACAGACAGATTCTATCCAGAATAATTGATTGCATTCGTTTCTGTGGTGCTTTCGAACTGGCATTGTGAGGCCATGATGAATTAGAAAGTTCCTCAAAACCTGGGATCTTCAGAGGCCTAGTGGATTTAATGGCAAGCATAGACAAGGAATTGGAAACACATTTAGCAAGTGCTACAGTGTTTAAGGGCACCTCTAAAAAGATACAAAATGAACTCCTCGAGTGTATGCTCGAAATTATGAGAAGCCATATTGTGCAAGAGTTGCAAAACACAGACTTTGTGGCTATTCAGGCTGCTGACACCACTGATGTGGCCACTAAAACACAGTCTGTTTCAGTGTTTCAGTACATTGACAATGAGAGAGAAGTTGTGGAGAGGTTCTATGGTTTCACACATTTAAGAGACTCTAGTGCAGAAACCATTACTGCAGCTATACTGTGTCAACTGAACTTAATTTTTCCAGAGCTGCCTCAAAATCAAAAACTTATCGGACAAAGCAATGATGGTGTGTCCGTAATGAGTGGAAGCCTTAGTGGAGTACAGAAAAGAATTCGAGATGTGTACCCTAATGCTCATTATGTGCACTGTTACGCCCATCAACTTAATCTTATAATGCAACAGGCAGTATCAAAGATCACAGAGACACACATTTTCTTTCAGGATGTAGCAGGCACGGCAGCATTCTTCTCACGTTCCCCCAAAAGAATGGAAGCACTTCATGAGATTGTGGACAAAAGCGTTCCAAGGGGATCCTCAACTCGTTGGAACTTTAACATCCGTAAAGTCAACCTAATCTATGAACATAGGGAGGACCTTGAGAAATGTTTGCCGCCATAGAAGCCAATAATGAGTTTGATTACAAAAGTCAGACTGAAGACCGTGGCTTTGCTCGAACACTACAAGACAGAGAGTTTCAGTTCTTACTGTTTTTATTTCATGATATAATGGTGGCTGTCGACCTGTTATACCATCAGTTACAAGCACGAGAGATAGATACTGTCAAAGTGCAAGTATGTACCGCTATGTTTGTACAAAGCATAAGCAAAGTGAGAGATGGGGTGACAATTTAGACAGCAAACTGCCAGAGCATTCTACTTTTTCAAACTGAAGGAAAAACAGCACCACTCTGGTCCGAATTGCAAAGGAGATATGTGACATTGTAATTGTGCAGGCACAAGAACGTTTTTCTTTCACTAAACATTTGGTGAGTGCCACATTATTGCAAACGGAAGAATTTGCAAAATATTATGAATCCTTCCCGGAGCGTGCTCTGAATGAGGCTGTGGAAGCTTATCCTATGCTCAAAAAAGAGCAGCTGAGAACTGAGTTGACTGTACTGTACGCAATGCCTGTGTACTGGAAGGCCACAAGTGCCTTTACTTTGCTGGCTTTAATACATAAACTTCATATGGAAAAGTCACTTACAGAGACGGTGACTTTTCTCAAAATTGTCATAACCACTCCTATGACAACATACGAGTCTGAACGATGTTTTTCAGCCTTAAAGAGGATTAAGACATTCCTCAGGAACACCATGCTTGAGGAAAGACTCAATGCTTTGGCAATGCTCTCTGTAGAGAGCAAGTTAGTTCAGAAAATCCCGGACTTTAACATTAAAGTTATTGACAGGTTTGCTTAAAGAGAGACGTGCTAATTTCATTTACAAAAAGTAAACAATGTTGAATGCTGCTACTTTGCGACCAGTTTCGTTGTTTCTTAAATAAAAAACATCTGTGAGTGAGGTACTTAGAAATGCATTGTATCTCGAAGTTTGTTATGAAGCTCTGTGGTTATATTGAATAAGCAGCTACCTATGTTATATGACAGCTCCTTATTAATGTAATAACTGCACTTTCACAATTGCTTTATTAACCTTCCTGCTTTCTCAAATTTGCTTGAAAATGCACCATTTTTCATCTCTTTTTTCAAATTTTTCTCGGGGGGTGAGCCCCCCGGAACCCCCCTTATGGTAGGTTCGGGATCGCTCGCTACGCTCGCTCGTAACGGTGCAGTACACTAATCATTTTATGCCTCACCACTTTCCAATCTCACCAGCCGCCCCTGATATACACTGGTTGCTGTCATCCTCCCCACCTACATCAGAGTCCCGCAGCCCACCTAACATAGGTCTTGCTTTCGCCCTGAATCGCCGCAGTGAGTGTCACTTGTGTATGCTGTGCTCGGGCAAGCACGCGCAGGTCTGCGGTGCCGTCGGGTAGCAGTATTCGCATAGCAGAGGGTTACAATAGATTGCGTTTTTCTGGCATGTTTGCAGGTGCGGATCACAGTCATTACACTGTTTTAACAGGATGAAAATGGTTTGGGAAGGGTATGTCTTTTAAAAGGTGTGTGATCAAAGGCTCTTAGCCGAAAATCCCACAAAAGGAGTAGTAATTAAGGGCGTGTTTTATCTTGCCTTGTTTATCTCCTGTTTCAGAGAACTTTTTTATCTTTATTGAAGCTTCCCTTTATGTACAGAAGAATGTTGCCTCCCGCACGGCGGTGGCTGCAGGGAGGTCCGAAATGCCCCAGCAGACAAGATGGCTTAGCGAGTTAAGTCCTTGCTGTTCACATGTTATTTACAGTGTTTTAAAATATAAAAGCCGAAGTATTAACTGCTGTGTGAAAGCACAATTACCATTACAGGGTCGAGTGGCAGCTACAAGTCCTTAAAAAAGTGCTCTTTTTTGACTTTATAACAGCACACCACGCGTCCATTAATGCGCTGCAGTAAATAAATGGTAAATATACATTTAGCACAGTAGCATTTGAACAGGATGTGGCAGGCCATCAATTACCTGCTCGAGTTAGCTACCGTCTAACTCTCTCCAGGCGGACAGCTCCACATCTTGGGAGGAGAGAGCATGTGTGTATCACCCAAGCCCGGCTCTAAATATCAGCTGTCAGGCGAGGTACCCTACTATGGAGGCACTGGTCCCTCAAAATTGAGCGTCACAATGCAGACCAGGCCGAGTCATGGGGGTTTGTGAGAACACCCCATTCTGGCTCTTTTCACCTTCTTGGCACACACCGACCTGTGCGGGCTCCGTCCGCTTCTCATGGCGATAACCTGGGAAATTCTCCATGACTCCGAGATACCACCGCCCTGCCCACCGATCACTGTACTTGAAAGCCAATCCGCTTTCTATATACACAGACCTGTGCAAAGCTCTGCATGCCATGCATGGCTGGGGCCTGGTGCAGGGCAGAGGTAGCCGTCAGGTGGGACCAGCCCTACATGTGTGCCTCTAAATTGCTTTTGTTGGTTCATGTAATGCGGTTTTTGGCACATTTGTGAAAAACATATTCCTAATAAACGTTTCGTGGAATACGTCTTCAAACCAGTTCAATTATGCCTTTTAATTCACAATTCATTATTATTTTTTTTCTCCAAAAATACAGAAAAAATGAGAAACTGTCAACGCTAAAAAGCAAAAAAACTAAATTCAATACTATAATCACTGTTTCAAACCTTGATTTATTGTGTGAAAATTTAAAAAATGCAAAATAAAGCAGTGGTTGGGCGACGAGGGAGGATGTGTTGGCTAAGGTTAACTACTGATCTCAACCAGAATCAAACTCTTTATGCACTGAACTTCATGCTGGATTCACTTCTGCTACAGTAAAAATTTTGTGTGTAAAGAGCACTGTTGTTCCACGGCGCTGGCCCTGTGCTATATCTAATGTTAACAAAATGGATCTCATAAAAACATTCGCTAGTAACTTCTATTTTTATAGCGCTAAGAACAGATGTGTGGGATGAGGCACTATACAGAAACATCATTTAACCTTTATTGTTGTTGTTATGAGGTGTTCCACTCCCTTTACCCTTATTCCACTCTCAGTGTGTTCTCGAACAATAAACGCTGTCAGCCTGTCAACCTAACGCTTACAGGCTGTAAAAAATATTGGCTCGGGTGTAATCCCTTTGTTCACGTTTACACACAAGAACAATTTTGTGATCCATGTTAACATGAAAGTACCACGTTTTATTTCATGCTGTCTGCTGCGCAAATATTAAAATCGAAATAGGCTCATACTGAGAGAAAGGAATAGCCAGGGCCGGACTGGCAGAAGCGGGCACCGGGCATTTCCCTGGAGGGCCGCTAGGGTGGGGGCCGGTTTTGAGCCTTTTACAGGGGTCGGCATTATCGGCCCCCTGTAAGAAAATCGGCCACAACCGGCCCTCACAAACTGCTTGGCTGCACCCCCCCTCACCCTGGTGGGGGGGCCGGCCGAGCAGTTTGCCAGGGCCGGTTTTGGTTCCCAGTCCAGCCCTGGGGATAGCGCAGCACATCTCCAACGGCATTCCCTCCATATAACTTGTTAATTGACTGCGTGACATGCGCGCCTACACGTGGTACATCGGCATTAGAAAGTTCTTAGCTGCTGCAGGAAGTTGAGCCTCTAAAACAGCTTAGCAATAAATGTGTTTCTGAAGTGAGACTTTGGGGACTGGGCTGCAAAGGCAGAGAGAACAGGAAGATGATTTTTAGGTTGAGCATGTTGGCATTGGAAATGCTAATGTTTGTTTTTTGGTTAAAAAAATATCCGAGCAGTAGCATAACTAATAAAAAAAAGTTCCCCTAAGCAAGGAATGGGTGCAGTATCCACAGGTTACTAGGTGTCTCTGTGGAGTTGTAAAGGGCCCTTTATTAGCCACATAAGGTATTGCATTCTTAATGCAATTATAAAGAGAAATATTGCAGCTCAGCAGATGTTTCCATGTATTCTAATTGGAAGTGAGATTTTGTTAGATTGCGTTTAACAAATGGACCTTTGTTGTTTATTTTAAAAGGTGTTTTTTTAAATGCAAGCTAGCAAAAATATCACTTCCCAAAAAACCCAAATAGAAACATATGCTCAGCTGCAATTTTTCTCTTTATAATTGCATTAACGCTGCAGTATCTTATGTAGATAATAGAGGTTCCTTTACAACTACACAGTGACACCTAGTAACAGCCTGTGGCATCCTTTCCTTGCTTTGTGGAATATATTTTAGTACCTATGTTACTGTTGATATTTTTTTATCCCAAACAAATAACAAACATTATCATATGCAATGCCAATAGCTCAAAGATTGTTAATGCGAGACCTATTGCATTGCAAATTTTTTTTTTTTTAAAGTACTGGATACATAAACATTCCAACCCAAGAAGGAGCATATTTTCAGGCCGGCTTTCCTCTCCATCCAACAGTAAACATTTCAGGATGGCAAACCGATAGATAAAGCTTAAGGATTCACGAAGAATCTCATCTGCTGTGGTTCCCACACGCCTGCAAACCATGTACAAATATTTGTGCACTACATATCTTTACGCACTGTGATGTCAGTTTTTGGTGTGTAAATAGATGGGCATTGCTTATTCAGAGTCCAAAGTACTGAGCTCATATCTCTCATCTTCACAGGTTAGTTTATTCATTCACTTACTGTTGTGGAAGGATTAGATTGTCTCACAAAATCTCATTTGTTAATACAGAATAGCAGAACACAACACGTTTGTTTTTCACTGAACAGATAAATACTTGGAGGCTTATTTACAAGCCACTTGCTCCACTTTTGCGTCATTTTTAACATTGGAAAAGTGACGCAAAAGTGGCACAAGGGGCTTGTAAATAAGCCCCTTGATTCAGTGAGAGCCATACGCTCTCCAGTCTAGTGTATTCAATGATTGAACCTTCAGACAAAGTTCTGTCAACACATCTTAGCCCAGACTATTAAGAAGACCTTAGTGAGTTTTAGGGGGCCATCACAGCTCTTTCTTTGCATCCCCACCCGTTAGTACTACCTCATCCTGTAATATTATTCTCTAAAACCTGGACAGTGTACCACAATATTATTTCTCAAATGTAACACACACACCTCCACCAGCACAATCAGTATCAGCATTGTGAGACCCTGTGCCCAAACATCTCTTTCAAAAACACACTAGTCATGACAGTGACATATTAATAGCACCAACTCCACACAGAGCTATTAATCTTCAAACTTGGCCCTCACCAGGAAGTAATGACACTTGTTTCATTGAACATTATATAATAAACCCATGTTAACATGTAATATTCTAGCAGTGTGTTCCAAAGCTTTGCTCAATTTACAGTCTTAATTTCTGTCAATAATTTGATTAAGTATTAGCCCTTGCACAATTCCTTTGATGAAAACATTGGATCAGTCCTCTTACTGAATTATTTTTTGGTCCCGGATGATCAATTGCTTTATTAAAATACCTAATGTCAATCTTCAGGCATATTTTGATTTCTATTCAAAATAATTAGGCTTTATTTGCAGATTCCCCATGATTTATCTAAACATTTTTTGCCTTTTGTAATGATCCTAATTGTGAATAAACCCTTATGGTTTTGACTTGAATTCTTGTTTTGTAAGGGTTTCATTTATTGGCATTATGAAGAACTTAGTCTTATGAAGAAGGTTGAGATGATCGCCACTTCCTAACCTTCTTAATTGTTTTAATTAGAGTGTCAGCACATTTGTTTAAGGTTACTTCATTTGACAATTTGGAAAATCATCTATAATTGCGCACAGATGCATGGCATAGCTGCACGTTGGCTAAATATGAGAAGTATAAATGAAAAATATTTTAACCCAATTTGCATCTAAATTAGATATCACAA
Organism: Triturus cristatus; assembly: GCF_964204655.1. Taxonomy (NCBI): domain Eukaryota; kingdom Metazoa; phylum Chordata; class Amphibia; order Caudata; family Salamandridae; genus Triturus; species Triturus cristatus. The sequence goes on from NC_140590.1 coordinate 1,116,850,061, forward strand.
CGTACCTTTTCAGTTTGGAGGAAGAGATGTTCACGCCCTCCAGATTACATGGTGAGTGCAGAGGATGTGACCGTCTCGTCCTCCCACTGAATGACAGAAACTAAAGGACTCCCTAATTGTAATTTCATCTTGAGCTGCTGGGAAGACCAGCTTCAGTAGCCTAAGGGATTTTTTGATTCACTGAGTGACAATCAGAGTGCAAGGTGTGGTGTGACAGCTCATTCTGAGGAGTACCAATGAAAATGGAAGGAATATTTTTGAAAAGTTGAAATTCTCCCTTTTCAATATTATCACTTATCTAGTAACTCCCTCCTTGACAATCCCTGAGCACCAGGGATATTTAAAGGTAGGGGGAACGTTACCCCAAGTTTGGGGGTTGCACTCCCAACCCACCAAGGGTCACTACCGTCTTTCAACCCCTGGAGGGCAGAATAATGTGTTTACCCCAGTCTGATATCACTAAGTGAGTGGAAGCCAACCAGACACCAGGGATTTTTACATTTATAATAATGAAATCAGTTAGTGGCAGGTCCTTCCAGGTACTGGAACCTAAAACCCCAACAGTCTTTCTGGTTGCCTTGGGGAGGAAGCAAAATGTGATTAGGTGTACCCGTTCTGGGAACAGACTGTACCCGTTAGACCTGACATCCTAGGTTTGGGTTCCCTCAAAATCTTTTGTCTCTACTCTGCCTTTTATGGCTGAATATAGTTTTTGGGCCTTAGGACTCTGGGCATCTTACCACTGGTAACCAGTGGTAAAGTGCTTGTGCTCTCTCCTTTAAGCATGATAACATTGGCTTACACCCAATTAGCACATGTAATTTACTTATGTCTCTAGTAAGGTGTTAATACATGTATCCATGGCCTGTAATTTAAATGCTACTAGTGGGCATGCAGTACTTATTGTGACACCTGCTTAAGTAGCCTTTCAAAGAAGTCTCAGGGCTGCCATTGTAGCCTGTTTGCAGTTTTAAACTGCCATTTTGACCTGGCAAAATAAACTTTTTGCCAGGTCCAAACCTTCCTTTTTATGAAATATAAGTCACCCTATAGGCAAGGTGCTAAAGAGCCCATAGAGCAGGGTGCAGTGTATTGAAAATGTTGGACATATAATATTAAGTTTTACATGTCCTGGCAGTGAAAAATTCCTATATTTGTTTTTCACTACTGCGAGGCCTACTTCCACCTAGAAAAACATTGGGTTGCCTTATTACATTTAATAAGTGAAAACGTTTGGTTGGCAACAGGTAGAAATGTCACATTTCCACTCAAATGAATTGTTATTTAAAATCCTTTGTAATGGTAAAGTCGGTTTTTATGTCATAATTCTGAAAATGTCACTTTTAGAAAATTGCCATTTTCGTCTCTTAACTATTTGGTGCCTGCAGCCTGTATCGAGGTTCACATGACTAGGTATTGCTTGTTGTTGCCCTTTGTGTATTCCTCCCAAACAGTATGACAAAGGGAGACTGGAGGTTGGCAGGATGGGCGTTACTGACCAGATAGGAGGGGGGGTGCTGTCACCTAGCATGCCTGCAATTCAAAGGGGCTGCCGCAGCACACACACACACACACACACACATAATTTCACACTAGCCATTCGGAACTCCAGGCATTCTGGAAGCAAGGCAAGTTAGGGAAGGAAATTCCAGAACCAGATGTGGGGGAAACTCTAGCTTCCACCATGTATAAATATTGGACCCTGAAATCAACAGTTCAGTGCACTCTTGAACCTGTGGATACAACAGAAGAAGAACTGTCCTGCTGCCAGAGGCCTGCCCTGCTGCTTAAGGCCTGTCATGTTGTCTGCGGAAGGGAGACTAGACCTGATCTCTTTATCTTAGGCTAACTGAAATGGCTCTAAGGGTTAGCTGACTGACCTCCTGTTCACGGCTACAGGGATAGAACAAACTGCATCTGCCAAGCTAACCTACTGCAATGGACCTGCCTGCACCTGAAACTGGACTCTGATGAAACTGACCTCTGCTGAAAGAGTTCCTGATCCCCAAGAGGTGCCTTCCAGGTCCTGGACCATTGGCTGGCATCAGTTGAGCTCCTCTTTTGAAAGGAAGGAGAAATCCTGACATTTCGGGCTCTCTGTGATCGCAAACAGGCCACTTTGAGACAAGATTTTGCCGTCCGTGATGACGGCCAACGTGAAGCTTCGATGAACTGAACTTTTCGTGCCATAGCAACTTCTAGAGACGACCGGCAAAGCGAGATTTACGCGTTGTGCGACAGCATCAACAGCCCATGATGACCACCAAGGAGAAACCACAATCACGACAGTCTGCGATGTTTGACAGGATCATCACGCTTTATCGATGACTATCAGTTATGGTCTTCTTTATGATCGCAGCCTCCTGCACTGTTAGTTAAACTCTTCCCGACGGACTATGGAAGGTAACTTTTTCAGCAGGATTGACCAGGTTCCTGTACCCAGTCCATGCTCCATCAAGGTCATCCTGAACTTGTGACTTTCTCCTGATCTAGCAAGAGCAGATGACCACAAGTGGTGCTGTGTGCTTTAAGGCACTATACTTGCCTACATCTTTCAAATTGCATTTCTCCGGGTGTACTGATTGGATTCTTGTCATTTTTGTGTAAAGTAATTTATTACATTTTGCTAAATTGATGTGAGATTTTTCTTGTGCTTTGTTTTCACTTTATGTTTGTGTGCTGCATAAGTACTTCGCACATTGACTCTAAGTTAAGCCTGACTGCATTTGTGCCAAGGTACCAGAAGATAAAGAACAGATTAAATTAGTGACTTTTGTGGTTCAACCTGACTAGGATTGTGGCTTTTATATAAGAAGGGATCACACCCTCTTCAACCAACTGCCCAATTTCTCACAGTACCCATCCACTAAAGGTCTTAATAGTCTTACTGTCTCCCCCACACAGGTGGCATGTTTGGGATCTTCCCTCCATGGCAGGCATTAAAGGCCTACTAGACTTCAGGGCTTATTACAAATGGGGGTGGGCCTGTCCGATCAGGCATCTAGCTTTTTCTCCACCACTAGAGACTCTAAACATGTTTCTTCCTCCCCAGGTCATGGTGCAGTCAAAGTCCACAGGAAGCAAGTTAGATTTTGTTTTGAAAAATTTTAAATGGGGATGGGCTGGTTAATCCTGTTATAGGACAAGTTTCTTCATGGCCTCTGGCGGAAGATTAACACCAACGTTAGGGCATTTTTCTTAAAAAATAAAATAGGGTGGGTGGCTCACTCATCCTGCCTTCAGGCAGTAACCCCACCCTAAAACAGTAATAGTATTTCCTCCCCCTCTCCAATTTTCTGCGCTTACAAACTTGAGTCTACATGTCCTTACACCAGATCATATACCAAATTTGATCTGTGCCCAATTCTGAATACAAAAAAAGTGATGTATGAAAGCCCTGAATTAATTGTCAGTGATCTGTTAATTACTCGGCCCATATTTCACAACATTGCTTTTTGACCTCCATGCCACCTCAGATTATATTGACGCATTTACAAATCAGCCTTGGTCCTGCTCCAATATAAAGAGTCCAACCCAAACTACCAAGCCAGGTCATCTCTGAAATGGAACACAAGCAACCCAAGACCAGCGTTGACCAGGGACGGACTAGCCGTAGCGGGAACCGGGCAATCCCCCAGTGCGCCACACGGGTGGGGGCCGGTTTTGGGCACCTGGGGGCCGTTTGTGTTACAGGGCCGTTTTTGCAGCATAGCTGCAAAATCAGCACAGTAGCAAAATTGGCTGAAAACCGGCCCTGGCAAAGAGCTCGGCAGCACCCCAACCCCCCGTGGGGGGGGAGGGGTGCAGCTGAGCACTTTGCCTGGGCCAATTTTAGTTCCCAGTCCGGCCCTGGCGTTGACCTATTTGTTCCTCCTCTGTCCTATGCAGCTCGATTCCAATGTACCCAAATCATTGGCTCTGTGAAGCGGATGGGTGAAGCAAGGATTTTACACACAACACTGCTCAGTCACTCATTCACAGATTATGTGTCAGATCACTAATGAAATTGATTGAATCACTGGTACAGTGTTATTTCTTTGCTTGGAGAAGTAATGCTGCACCCCCAATGCACTGCTTGTGACCTCACATATTACATTACTGAAGACATGGTCAGTGGTATCACTGATGACATCACGGATGACATCTCAAATGACATCTCTGTCATCACACCTGGCCATGAGAAAAAAAAAAGTGTCAGCTCCTACCAGCACCCAGTGTGATGGTGCTGGTTGGGGAGCTGGCTGTGGCCACAAGTGCCTTGGGACTCCCCCAGTGGCCCTTGTAGTGTGGGTGTCTCAGTGGACACCAATGGGCACCCACCTACACTTCATAAGGTGGCCTGCAAGGGGAGTCAGCTGAGGCCACTGGGGCTATATGGCTCCCAGCGTGACACCAAACAACCCCTGAAGTCATCATACCATCTTATTACCCATGAACCCGTGACCATCTAGCTATAGTGTCTCACCTGCCCCCCTACTCACTCACAGAGGAACAAGTGATTAGAAACCCCAGAATACAACACTCCCGATTCTCCCAGGAATTGCGGTAACAAGACACACCCTTTCGCTCATACTCTTGTACTTGTCCACAATTGGATCCGATGGAGACACAAACAAGTTTAAAATATTTATTTAACTAACGTGCTCTAATATGCATTATACGTGCCACAATACGCAGAAAAATACATAACGCAAATACGGTCAGCATAGCAAGTAGTCCGTAAATTATAAAATGAGCTGTCATTGTAAAAGACAGCATATCCTAACATCCCTCCCCTTGTATAGAAGCAGGATGATTATATATTAGAGGTTCCCTGGGCGTTATCTGCAGACCGCATACCTCAGTTTATTGATAGTAGATCTACATTGTAGGTGCTGAAACAACAGCTGCATCTGTATGTTTTGTCTAGGTGCTAGGGCCTTACCAGAACATAATAACAAGAACATTGTTGTTCGACCTTGTTCACAATGTTCAGACTAAATCTCAGGAACATGCAAAGCATGAAAACAGAGATAGGTTCTTATGTGAAAGTTTCAAAAAAGGTATTTGTAAAATAAACTTGCGCAGTAGCATGCGTAAAGCAGCGAAAAGTCTGCGGCGTGCCCATGCTAACGCAGAGAAGACAAAAATGTCCCCATGGGCCATGTGACACCCCCAACAACATCTGAAGTATGGGTGCCACGGGTGCACCCACCAAAAAGTTCATTGAATGGTTGGCACCTACAAAGTGAGCCAGCAGGGGCCAAAATGAAATGTTTTGGCTAATGCCAGAACTAAAATATATAATTTTAGAAAAAAACAAAAGGTTTTGGCTTATGTCAAACCCAAACAAGCATCTGGAAAGACAATAAGTCTGACTCTGACTGCAAATCGCTTGCGTTTGTCAATGTTTATTTTGATTGTCAATGGTTTTTGTATGAAGGCACACATCATAAGAAAACAGGCATTATAGAAAAGATAGAATGTATATGGTTGTTGTACAACTCACATTGCATCAGGAGTCCCTGGTACTCAAAGACGCAACTTATTATGTGAATGTGCACATTATGTGAGAGCAGAAAGAAATCACTCACAGTCATACAAGACAATGACTAAAGTAGGCTAACCCTGTACTCCATGCATATGCTGTGGTGGGCAGAAGCAAAATATGAATGTCACAATAGCAGAAAAATTGATGAAGGGGCTGATTGAAAGCACTTGCAAATATATATAGCATATATTTCTGTTAAAAGCAAATGGTCCTAGCTAACACCAGTGTTGTATTCAGTGAGGCCATGCTTCAGTATGGAAGGCTCTTTCTCAATAATGAAGATGAGGTACTGCCACTCTAGAAATAAGAATTGAGCTGAAGTGGACCTGTGCCTGTCATTGCTCTTCTTTGTGCACTGGGGCTCACAATGAACACATTGGGGCTTATTTACAAGCCCCTTGCGCTGCCGTTGTGTCACTTTTAATATGGGAAAAAGTAAGGTACCAGTGAAGCAAGGGGCTTGTAAATAATCCCAATTTACTTTATCACTGCAAGCGTGTGTCTCCTCTTCAAAACTAGCAACGAGGACGGGGTTGATGAATCAAAGGACACATTTTTTGTTGTGTACGCTGTGGTCCCCTCTGAATTACCCTTTTTGTGAATAACGGTTGTGCTGGTTGCTTCAGAAGAGGTGGCAAACCATTTACATTTCACTTCTAGTTCCTGAGTGCTGCTGTTCTGCAACCATCAAGAAAAGTCTCAATTTTTATTATTAATTTGGAGATTCTTGGTGCCTCTAACCAGCAGATGTGCATGTGCGATACCCTGCACCACTGGGATGTTTGTGCTATGGGGTGGAGGCCATGCAGCAGGGTGTATTTGAGTCGACTCGGTGGTGACCCCATGGCAGCTCTGAGGGTCTCTGGTGTTTTGTTGGCATCTTTTTGCCAGCTGTGTGTTGTAGCTCTGCCTTGTGAAGTGTCCACTCTTTCCTTGGTTGAAGATGACTGGCACCTCTGTGCCTACTAACGTAATACGTCTATTCAAAGGAAAGTAATGGAAAGAAGTATAAGGTTTCATTTCACCGTAGAAGTAAAATAAGACTTTGTATAGGCTGTTGTTTTACACCGAGGTGTTTATTTACAAGCCCCTGGTGCCACCTGTGCATCATTTGTTATACGGGAAAAAGTGACGTTCCAGCTGCACAAGGGTCTTATAAATAAGCCCCTGTCTTCTCACCAATTTGGAGACGCAGTTTCCTTTACAGAATCCTTCAGATTTGGTTCCACAGAGATTTGGGAGATATGCCCACGACATTATCACCCTACATACTATGGAGTATAAATTGGAGGTAATTCAGCCCTCTGTGAGGTCTTGAAAACTGAGAAATGCTTGGTACCTGTGAGTATTTGATAGCGTAGCATTTATTTTTTTCATTTGTTGTGTTTTGCTTTCTGGTGACATGTCTGTGCAAGCTATATCTGCTTCTCCAATATTCTCACAAGAGCCAGGACTTCCAGTGAGGGCCTGGAGGGATTGGAAAGAGGCTTTTGAACTTATCTTGAAGCGGTCAGAGGAGATGTGTTTGTGGCCATAAGGAAACTAGCCATGTTGAAGCACAGTTTAGGTGTGGAGGATAGGAAGGTGTTAAAGACACCGCCAGTGCAGATGAGTGATGGTGGTGATGGGGATGCAAGGTCAGATGAGGTGTCAGGAGATTAATATTTAAATACTATGAGAGCTCTGGAAGGGAACTTCAGCAAGGAATGGAGCTTTGTGCGGGAAAGGCACAGGTTTTTCTCTTGTGCCCAGCTACTGGGAGAAACCATTGAGCAATATGTGGCTGTGCTCACAACATTAGCTGCTGCTTGCAAATCAGGGACCTGCAAGAGGAACTCATCAGACATCAGATGTTTAATAAAAGTTTTAACATGAAGAATCAAGAAAAGTTATAGAGATTGAGAGGCTCCACTTTCGTAGTAACTATCAGAATCACATAACATATAGCGAATACATCCCACTATGTCAAGTAACTTAGTTGTGGTCAGAATAAGTTAATGTCCTGAGCAGTGCAAAGCATGTGATGTGAATGCAGTACACAAATACACACTTTAAGTCAGTAAGTGAATTGCGAGTAAGAACGTGAGGGAACACAAGGTGAGAAAAAACTGAAAAGTATCATAGAAGTGGAAGGATGAAGCATCTGTCTAAATCCAGTGCTTGCCAGACTTCTAAGGCAAGATGCTATATGTGCAGTAAGCTAGGGCATGTTTTGAGAATGTGTAGGATGGAAGGAAATGGAAATAGTAAGCGCACTGTGAGCCTAATTAAGGAGCAGAGGAGTCTCGACACTAATGACAATACTGACAAGGATGAGAGTTTCATCTGGTGCAACAGACGTGCAGGGTGAAATCTGCCACCCACCCGGGTATATCCAGGGCCAGACTGGGAACATAAACTGGCCCTGGCAAAGTTCTCGGCCTGTCTCCCAGGGGTTGGAGGGTGCAGCCGAGCTGTTTGCCCGGGCCGGTTTCTGCCGATTTTGTTACAGGGCCGATTGTCGTACTTTAATCTTCGGAACCGCGTAGGGGACAGGGCCCTACCCCTGTCTATCTTGGTATTGGCGAACCGCAAATGGTAAATGCGGCATGTACGAGTGCTTTATATATCGTTCTAGCTATGAATGCACTGTGTACACGTTATTCTGCTTCACTACGCGGGTTCCATTTTGGAAGCAGTGGCCATCTTGTCATTGCCCTCACATAGGTTATAATGGAGCAAATACGGGCCTCACAGTACATGGGCTTCTCCTCTGACTTCTCTGTGACCTGGGCAGCTGGCTCTGCTGCCCCGGGTCAAACTGGTCTCACGAGCTCCCCTTCCTCCGTCCACCTGTGATTAGCATCAGGGCTTGACCCATCATAAAACCCTTTTCATCCTACACAAGCCCCTGGCTAATCTCTTTCACACCTGGCTGTTCCTGCTTTATGACTTGTTTCCCAAAACAGGAGATGCTCATGTTTATTGGGGGGTCTGTTCACATCTGATGTGGGATCTGAACCTTACTGTGTAAATCATTGTGGGCTGGCCGAACTGGAATGTGGGATGGTCATCATGACTCTGCCTTTTCTTTGTAATATATACTTGTATATGGCCGTATCATAAAACCTAGGAATGTATGCTTGAGGCCAGAAAAGGCCTATTTAAAGTGAAGTCCGTTTCTATGATTTGCAGCAGTCTCCTGAGAACATACACGCTGTTGTACTTCTAGGATACCTGTAATTGGTCTGCAGCCAATAAACGATTCTTTGACTTCACCCAGAAGACTCTGTGTTTCTGTAGGTCCGGAACAGGGTGAAACCCAGAAGTCATAGGGTGTGTGCCCCTGCACCGCTGGGTCTAAAATACCCAGTACTTCAGTTTGGCGCCCAACTCGGGACGATTTCAGCGGTACCAGTCCAAGCCAGAGGTTCGTGAGGAGCTTCGTGTGGAAATTCCGGAGGAAGGCCGCCACTTCATCGACCCCTGCATTTCGACGTGGTCCGAAAGTCTTTTCTGCGAGGTTCTCCGCGTCCCGACGGCTACGAAGGACTGCTGCCCTGATTAATCGACCTGTTTTGGACCCTTGACGAGTTTGAGAGAGCGAAACAATCGAGAGAGTCTTCTGGTGACGTCATCGATCAGCAATATTCAGTTAAGTATAAGTGGAGCGTCTCCCATTTGTTTTGGTATCCCTCGGGATCATTTGGTTTGATTTGGAAATTAGTGATTTGGAGTTTGCAAACCCCAAAGCCAGAGGACTCGTGTATTCACGAGACTATCGTAATCGATAATCCTTTGACGTTTGGATCTAGACTAGTGAGCGAAGATGCCTGGTTCTGGACTATTTGGTAGATTATTCTGTTTGGGTTGTGGAAAAGATTTCCAGCTAGAGGAATCATGTCCGGTTCCTCCGGTTGGAACTCCAACTTATGATCTCTATGTAAAACATGGCGTAGGCCCCATTGCATATAACGAAGTATGGATCCACTACACTAGGAAAGACGGTGTTTTAAAATGGCCCCAAAATGGTAGTTTTGATACCGATATTTTAGATAATTTGGAAATTAAATTGTTCAAAAAGAAAGCCCGGCCGGCGATGTTTGACTCTTTCCGCTTATGGCGAAAGGAAGCCAAACAGAAAGAAATTAAGCTAGCGAAAAAGAATAAAAGAGAGAGAGGTATGTCAGTAATGCAAGCAGCTGTACAATTTAAAGACAATGAGGAGGAACAGATGAGCGAGCAATTGCAAAGGCAGCGTAAGTTAGGGATTGACAAATGTTACCCGGCTTTACCACACTCTAAGCAGAGTGAGTCCGAAGGAAAGGAGAAAGATCCTTTGATGTCGCATTTGTTGAGTTCGCCACCCCCGTATGCGCGAAATGCCACGGCGCCTCCCCAGCTTGTGAATATGCCACCTCCAGTTAATATACTACAAGCTTTGCCGCAACCGCCAGCTGCTTTGCAGCCGGCTCTTATCCATGTAGCGCAACCCTCTCAAGGGCCGCCAGTTGCGCTTCCAACTGCCCCCGCACTTCCTGCGACTTTGCCTAATTCAGCAGCTGCCTCCCCTGACACCTTTTCTTGCACCACTCCAGTACCTGTTCCTACATCCTCTTTTCTTCCCTCTGTTTTTCCCCCTGTTTCCGCCTCAGCTTCTCCTTCAGCGCGACAGCGTTTAGCTAATGTGGTTACTTCATTAATGTCGCCTCTCTTTGAGTTGTCTGGTGCGACTCCTGGTTTGCAGCGTAAGCAATTGCGTAGTCAGTTGCCTAACCCTGATGAGAAAAAGGTAATAGATAGTATGGCGCGCAGATGGATTGTCTTCCCTTCACTGTATGATGTGGAATCAGTTGTCAGCGTCTTCCATCAGTGGGATGCCCCAAAACAGAGATATGTGTTTGAGAAAATGTGCGAAATTCTCTGTGAAGAATTGGAGGATAGTGGTAGAAATCCGAGGCCGCAGGAATTGTGTAGAGTGAGGTTTGATTTTGGAACTGGTATAATTGTGGACCGCAATATAGATAAAGCAGTTGCAGTTGTATTGTCCTTCAGGAATGATGATTGTCAACAGTCATTGTTTGAACAAGATGTCCTTGTGGGGAAAAAGGTAAAAGCGCGACAATACCCCATGAGAGAAGTTCCCCCGGTATGGAAGGAAGCGGTTACAGCTGCCGGTGGTAACCCCGCTGTGGCAGCGCATTTCCAGCGTGTTTGGGTGCATGTTCCATGGAAGCGTTCTGAGGTGTTAGCGCTTAAACAGTCCTTACCTGATCCCCGTAAAAACCCAGCAGGTTATTATAAAGAGTTGTCACAGACGGCAGGATCATGCGTTATGAATCTGGCCGACATAGACATGTTGTTTGGTAATGTTGTTCCACAGCCCCTATGGGGGTCAATCCGTAATGCAGATCACGATGCAGAACTAGGGGATACATGGGCTAACATTATTGCTGCTGACGCAAGACAAACTGGTGGCGCGAAACCAGAACCTTTAGTAGCTGAACTCCCTGGTAGAATCATCACGTATATGAAGACACTAATGCCTGCAATGCGCGTAAATTGGGACAAGTTATCTGCATGCAAGCAGAAAAAGGATGAGACAGTGTCAGACTTCTTTACTAGGTTTGAAGAGACGTTTATTGACCACAGTGGGCAGGATATGAGTACTGAGGGTGGCCAACGGTTATTTGTGGATAAGTTTGTGCAGAATTTACTTCCTGACCTGTGTAAAAAGTTGAAAGATTCAGAGAGTTCTTGGGCTGTTTCTTCCTCAGCGCAAATACTGGCTACTGCACCGTATTACGAAAATAGAGATAAAGACGAGAAGGATAGGACAGAAAAGAAAACGAAGGAATTGAAGACAAAGGTCCTTTTACAGCAGGCCTATCCACCACGTGGAGGTCAGAATAATTATAGGCAACCCCAAGGTGTCTATCACCAACCCCAACAATTTCAGAATAATCAGCAAATGAATGGGTATTATCAACCACGTGTCCCTGTAGGTCCCAACCAATGTTCATACTGCAAAGAGGAAGGTCATTTTAAATACAGTTGCCCTAAACTAATGCAGCGGAACGGCAATATGTATGGCGCAAGAGGTAGAGTTGGTCAGCAAGCTCCTAGAGGCAGAGGGCGTGGAAATGCTCCCCAGAACGCGCGTCCTCTGCCGCATAAAAATACCATTAATAGCTTTGATCAGCAAGCTAACGCGACTAGTAATACGGCCCAGTATTATAATAATGATTATTATACGGAGGACGGCGATGCAGGAAATAATGATTACTAGGACAGCCATAGACAGAGAGAGGGAGTTGTTTCAGTGCCAGTGGATCAGAGTGGACCGTATGTTGAGGTGACTACAGCAAATGTAACGGAGCCTTTTCTGCTAGACACTGGTGCTGCAAAGAGTTCAATCATGCATTCAAAACTCCCTGGCGCACCTTTGTCTGGCGATATAAATGTTTCAGTAGGTTTTTCTGGCGCCCCGGTTAGGAACCCGATTTCTAGTCCCATGTCACTTTCTGTTGGACCTTGCGAGCTGAAAGCACCCCTGATCCTAACAACAGGTTGTGGTGAGAATTTGCTGGGATTAGATTTGTTGAAAAGATTGCATGCTACACTGTATTGTTCTCCGTCAGGAGTACAACTTACATTAGGCAAGAAAGTGATTTCCCCAATGTACTTGTCTAAAAATACAATGCCACCTGAGTTGTCATCCCTTCCGGATGCCCTTTGGGCTACTGGTCCCAATGATGTGGGCCTCTTGGAGATACCGCCATACGTGGTGACTTTAAAGACTAATGTCAGACTGCCGCGTATTCCCCAGTATAAAATCTCTAATGAAGGCCAGAAAGCATTGTTAGACATTGTCAGCGACTTGATTAATAAGGGTGTGATTGAAGAGACAAGAGGCAACGTTTGCAATAGTCCGATTTTACCTGTCTTAAAACGAACGGACCCTTCACAGCCACCTGTTTACAGATTTGTGATTGATCTTAGAGAGGTTAATAAGATTGTTGTGCCACAGTTTCCGGTTGTCCCTGATATAACTGCCTTGTTAACGATGATTCCAGCCTCTGCTGCATGGTTTTCAGTGATCGATTTAAAGAATGCTTTCTTTAGCATCCCAATTGCGGAAGAGAGCAGAGACATTTTTGGCTTTAGTCTGGGAGGCCGAAGCTTCCGCTTCAAACGCGCTCCCCAGGGCTACTGTGAGAGTCCATCTATATACAGTCAAGCTTTGAAAGCGCAGCTTGATGCACTTGTTTTACCTAGTGGCGCTATCCTGATTCAGTACGTGGACGATTTACTAATTGCCGCGGATACTGAGAAGATCTGTAAAGCAGCCACATTGTCACTGTTGCGCCATTTATCCGCTTTTCATCACAAAGTGTCTCTCTCTAAGCTGCAATATTGTCGACAAGAAGTGACCTACTTAGGTCATCTCTTATCGAAGGAGGGAAGGAGACTGACCCCAGAAAGAATTCAAGTTATTGCACAGTTGAGTGTGCCAAAAACACAGAGAGAAGTACGTGCTTTCTTGGGCAGCAATGTCTATCCGACAATCTGCTGGTTTGGTAATGGACAACACATTGATTGTTATGGTTCCACATGCTGTGGACACATTATTGAATAGGACCAAGACACAACACTTGACTAGTGCGCGATTATCAGGCTATGAACTCACACTGTTAGCGAATCACATACACATAAAGAGATGTAATACGCTGAATCCAGCTACGTTGTTGCCAGTTCCAGCAGACTCAGATGAGATTGAGCAGCATGACTGTCTGTTCAGAACGGAAGAAGAGACGAAAGGGAGGGTAGATCTGAAAGATACTCCCCTGACTGAGTGTGATGGTACTTTATGGGTAGATGGCTCGTGTTTTAAGCTCCCTAATGGTGACACGACTGCTGCATATGCTATCACGACTTTACACACAGTTGTGGAAACTGCACGAGTGCCACATAATTCGGCCCAAGCAGCAGAATTAATCGCCCTCACGAGAGCATGCGTGTTGTCTGAAGGAATGAGAGTGAATATATATACAGATAGCCAGTACGCCTTTGGCGTGGCTCATAATTTTGGGCGACTGTGGAAAGAGCGTGGGTTCCTGACGTCACATGGAGCTAAAATTCAGAATGGCAAGTTGGTGAATGATCTCCTTGAGTCACTGACCCTACCGTTGCAAGTTGCGATCATGAAATACAGTGCGCACAGGAAAGTCACAGATGATGTCGGACGTGGGAATGCGTTTGCTGATGAGACCGCGAAGGAAACAGCACAGAATGTGAAGACTAGAATGTATGTTGCAGGCCCCGCAAGATGGGTTAACGATGTGGGAATGTGTGAGAACACAATAGAGAGTGTGAAGTCGCTTCAGGCTGAAGCCACCGAGGAAGAGTTAAGCAAGTGGAGAGAAAGTATGGGTAAGTTGGATGAGAATGGTTGTTGGATTGATTTGACAGAACATAGGCGATGGTTATTGCCTGATGCATATGTGCTTCCAGTGGTTACTATGGCACATGGAATGGCACATATCAGTACGAAAGGTATTTGTAAGTTGTTGGCTCCAGTATGGCAGAATGCTGGGATTCCCAAGTGTGCAGAGAATGTGGTCAAGAATTGCATGGTATGCTTGAAGTACAACCCTGGTAGGGGAACCCCAACTCCAGCCGGTCACTTTGCACCCCCATCATGTCCATTCGAAGTTTTGCAGCTGGACTTTATTCACATGGAAAGATGCAACAACCTGAAATATGTACTGGTGGTTGTTTGTGCTTTCTCAAAATGGATAGAGGCTTATCCTCTGAAAGATAACACTGCCCTATCCACAGCCAAAGCCCTTGTGAAGGAATTTTTCCCTAGGTTTGGAATGCCAAGAATGGTGTGGTGTGATAATGGAAGTGAGTTTGTGGGTAAAGTGATGAAGAATGTATGTGAAGGTTTAGGTATCCGGCAGAAGTTCCACGCTGCAAATCACCCCCAATCAGCTGGACTAGTAGAACGCTACAATGGAGCCTTAAAGCTCAAGCTGGCCAAAATCCAGGCGAGCACCGGTCTTAAATGGCCTGACGCCCTGCCTTTAGCACTCCTGTCCACCAGAATGACGGTACACTCACGAGTGGGACTTAGCCCTTACGAGGTCGTCTTTGGCCGCCCGGCCAACGTATGGGGTGTGCCAAGGCCTACGAAGTTCAGTGAGATAGAGCATCCAGTACTACTCGATTACCTGTATGATTTGACTGTTAAACTGCGTGTTTTGCACCAACAGGTACATGATACTCTTCCCCAAGCTTCTGAACCTCCTGGACACCCTATCAACCCTGGCTCGTGGGTCCTAATCCGAAATTTCCAGCGTAAGGGCAACGACGAGCCTCGCTGGATTGGCCCTCATCTTGTTCTCCTGTCGACGAGATCAGCGGTGCGAGTAAAAGGGAAGAAGCACTGGATCCATGGTACCCACTGCAAAGTAGTCCCCTTGCCTCTGCCATATGACCAGTGGGTCAAGGAGGGTATTGCCGACTCCGAGACAGACACTGTACCTCGTCTTGTACCATTCAGTGACGCACGCCTAAGAGACACAGTCTCAGACCAAGAGAGTGACAATATTCTGCAGGAAGCTGTGCCACCATCAAATCGACTGGACACCACTGAGCCTGAACTTTTGTTCCAAGACCAAACAGCACCTGGTCGTCTCCGCTATAATTTGAGACCAAGGCCCATGGACAAATAAAGATTTCCTTACTATTTCCTTTTTGACATTTTTTGCTCTCCCATCTGAAAGACTTTCTTGATTTTTGTTTTTCGAACCACCATCCGGGTTCTGCCGCAGGGTCGCGGTGCCAAGACTTTGGGGTACAGGCCGAAGATGTTAGGTCAACGGTTCTGGTTGGTCTAGGGCGTTTCCCTGGACTGACAGGCGTACCCCTTAGCAGAAGACACTCATCCGTCGCGAGCGGCCCGAGTAGAGGATGGAGTTTTTTAAGATGGAGAGACCGATTGAGGAAATGAACTTTAAAGCCAGGATGTGTAGAATTGTGAAAAGTAAATGTTTTGTCTTTTTGTGCCTTTTTACACTGTGTAGTATTAATAATGTTTATTGTAGGATTTGTGTTTTTCTCCGCTCAAAAGCCCATTGCACCCACTGAACAGCCTATACCTCTTTCTACTGCCTCCTCTCACTCTTTTCACCCTTTGCCTGAACACGAACAGACCAGACGATCGGAGTTCGTAAATAACTCGTTTATCCAGCTCTTGCACCAGCACCAACTAGTAATGAATACGACCAATTGCTGGGTGTGTGGGTTAATGCCACATACCATTAACAAGGGTATTCCCTACCTGGTGCTGCCATATAGTTCAAATGGATCGTCATGGGCATTCCAGACCATGTTTCTCTATGCTCTAGATACGTATTCCCCTCGCCAACCACGTTCCATCAGACCTATCACCAATAATAAGGCTTTGATGAAAGGAATTGCCGATATGAGTAGGGATATTGATGCATACTCATCCATCCCCAAAGAAGAGCTGAGACCTTATGTAGGATGGAACGCGACGGGGTATGGTATTAGTCTGGGTGAAAGACAGCGAAAAATCTCATCTCCAATCTGGGTCGTACCCCACATGGGTCGGTTCTGCTTACAGGGTAATGGTCAGAATCCTAGAGCTCAACTGGGAAGAAGTGACTGTACTGAAACGTACACTTTCCCGTCACAGTTTTCCCCTGCGTTTTTGGCTGCCAAGGGCACATATTTCATCTGTAATGATCGAGCATATACATGGTTGCCCCCTGATTTCTCGGGCACATGTTATATTGCGAACCTGCTACCGCCTACATTTACTGCCGCCTCCGACTATCACAAGACCAGAGTTGTGAGAGGCGTGATTAGTAAGGATGACACTGCCGGTCAGGAAGCGGGAGACTTCTTCTTGGGGTTCCTGCCGTTTTGGGGACCTATGGTCAATAGTAGGAACCTGAGACAACTGACTCGTGTGGTTGAATCCACTGTCAATGTAACGGCTGGTGCCCTTAGTAATCTGACAGCTGAGCTCCAAGCGGATCGCCTTATGACTTTGCAGAACCGCATGGTTCTAGACGTTATTCTTGCAGACTGTGGTGGGGTATGTAAGGTTATCCAATCCAGTTGCTGCATTTTCATACCAGATAATGCTCCAACAGTGTATCAAGCCATCTCCAAACTCCATAAAATATCTGAATCCATACACGTGGATAAGGGAGACTGGTCACTGGTGGGGTGGTTCTGGGAACTGATATCTGCCTGGGGTTGGAAAGTTCTGATGGTCATTGGAATGATCTTAGCCATTCTTTTCCTGTTCTGTCTGTGCATACAGTGTGCTCCTGCGATATGTGGCCTCTGTGCTACCTTGTGTGTAAGGAAACCTGTATCAAGGGACGAGCTAAGTAATAGGATGATGCTACAGCAACATCTCCATGACTTTGCGAACATTGACCTAGACTCGGATTGAGATTAGTATAGTGATTGCCTATGTAAGGGCAAAAGGAGGGTCTGTCGTACTTTAATCTTCGGAACCGAGTAGGGGACAGGGCCCTACCCTGTCTATCTTGGTATTGGCGAACCGCAAATGGTAAATGCGGCATGTACGAGTGCTTTATATATCGTTCTAGCTATGAATGCACTGTGTACACGTTATTCTGCTTCACTACGCGGGTTCCATTTTGGAAGCAGTGGCCATCTTGTCATTGCCCTCACATAGGCTATAATGGAGCAAATACGGGCCTCACAGTACATGGGCTTCTCCTCTGACTTCTCTGTGACCTGGGCAGCTGGCTCTGCTGCCCCGGGTCAAACTGGTCTCACGAGCTCCCCTTCCTCCGTCCACCTGTGATTAGCATCAGGGCTTGACCCATCATAAAACCCTTTTCATCCTACACAAGCCCCTGGCTAATCTCTTTCACACCTGGCTGTTCCTGCTTTATGACTTGTTTCCCAAAACAGGAGATGCTCATGTTTATTGGGGGGTCTGTTCACATCTGATGTGGGATCTGAACCTTACTGTGTAAATCATTGTGGGCTGGCCGAACTGGAATGTGGGATGGTCATCATGACTCTGCCTTTTCTTTGTAATATATACTTGTATATGGCCGTATCATAAAACCTAGGAATGTATGCTTGAGGCCAGAAAAGGCCTATTTAAAGTGAAGTCCGTTTCTATGATTTGCAGCAGTCTCCTGAGAACATACACGCTGTTGTACTTCTAGGATACCTGTAATTGGTCTGCAGCCAATAAACGATTCTTTGACTTCACCCAGAAGACTCTGTGTTTCTGTAGGTCCGGAACAGGGTGAAACCCAGAAGTCATAGGGTGTGTGCCCCTGCACCGCTGGGTCTAAAATACCCAGTACTTCACGATTTGCAGCAATGCTGCAAAAGTGGGTCTGTAACAAAAACGGACCCCTAGGGGCCCAAAACCGGCCCCCACCCTTGCGGCACCACCAGGGGAATGCGAGGTGCCAGCCACGGCCAGTCCGGCCCTGGGTATGTCGCAAGTCCCCCCAACGTGTTTACTAAAGGGAATGGTACAAATGATAGCATCTAAGATTCTACGACAGTATAATTTAATTTAAACAGACGAAAACAAACAGTAGAGGCCCTTCACGTGAACCTATGAGATGTTGTTTGCTTTTAAGAGCTTTATAGACCCACTTAAACTTAAACAAATAGCAACGAAATACCATGAAAACAAGGTATCATTGCTGGTGAGATCTATATTCAGTGCCCTTTCACTTAATATAATCCCACAGACAACCCTCTCCACACTGCACAAAATAATCAAACATAGACATATTTGTAGAGGGCTTACACGGACTTGACAACCTCTAAAGATGACACCCTTTGTGTTGTCCTTCAGCTTTCATATCACTGCTGACTTTCTTTAGAATGATTTCCGTTGCATGGAGAGTAGACCATGACAGGATGCAAACAAGACTTATTTGCTATCTCACATCGAACAATGGTAGTGCCTTACCTTTGATCCACCATATTGTTTGCATCTCCCTACCGTTTTTTTATACACCACATTGACACAGGAAGATGACCTTGAAGCGACCCCGCCTGGCTCATGCTGCTTCCTTGTTGGTCCATACAGTACCAGAGATCTTCCCATCATTACATCATCCGGAAGAAAAAGCAGCACCTATTAGGAGAACGCGCCCAATATAAATAGGAATGCACCAGGCGATAGCTGCTAGAGATTGTCGGATTCCTGCCATTCATTGGAAGACGTAGACACAGGCCTTAGTGCAGCCATGGAAGTGCCTGTTGCCATCCTCTTCTTGGCCCTCAGCTGCCTCTTTAGTAAGTAAAGAAAACAAATGATACGACAAGTGGGCGAACATACCTGATCCACTTGAGGTCCTGCATTCCGCATCACTGACAGAAAAAGGAAAATGCCTTTAAGGATTTTTTTTAGCGGAGGAAGGTACTCATTCCTGCACTAAAACAATCCTACTCGTAATGCAGTCCCCCTTGCAGCAAGGCGTAAGGTACCTGCATTGGCACTTTGCAGCTTCATGTGCAGCAGCGCAAGGAGGAACCAGAAATGAGCAATATCTTAGAAGATAGGGAGCATATCTGCACTCTCCATTTCACGCAACTCCGCGCAATGATTTTGCTTGCTGCGCTGTGTTGTCAGTGGCATAACGAAACCTGAGGGAGCTCCTCTGCAAAGTACATGGAGGCGCCTCCCCTCCGGACCTACTCAGGACCACTCAGGCAAGGGTGCTGTGCTGAGGGAGGCCCTAGACCTCGGGCCCCCACACTGTGGGGCTGTGGGGGCTGCAGGGGCCTTTGTTACGCCACTGTGCATTGTGCGAAATATTAGTGAATATGGGATCACGTGTTTTGTCCAATATGTGAAGCACAAACTTTTAATAAGCCACAACTATGACACTAATAAATACTCAATTAGGTAGAGTTGCATTTTATTAGGAGCTATAATTAATGTTAAAACGTCCATAGCTTTCTCAAAGAAGGCTTTAAGCTAAGTGGTGATATATTACTACTGCCAATGAGAGGCCTCTGCAGTTCTAACAAGAAGGATGTCATTCTTGCCCAGAAATTGTGATTTAGTCGGATACAAGTGTAATTAACTAGAATAAGAATTTCGAGTAAAGTCGATATTTTGAATGCATGTGTAGAAGTGGACCTCAGCTAGGCCTACCAGTGCAAGGGGTTCGCCCTTCTCTGCACAGAGTCCTCTGACCAATAGGAAGAAGTTGGCACAGAAACTGGAATAGAAAATACAAAGTTTAATAAACCTCATGAGGTGGAACTACATTCACACAGCACCCTTTGGTATTGAATGAAGTAGCACACCAAACAGAAGGAGCATGGTCCTTTTATACCCACACAGGGGCTTGAAAGAGGGCGGTACAAGTACAGCAGAAGATTTTATGTACATATAAGGTCATATAGAAATGCACAGTCGACAAGTAGGAGGAGTTAACAGTTTGCTAATGCTAGTAAACACATCCTGACAGTTACATACTACTAACAGCTGCAAGGACAGTTGAAAACTCACTGGGCATGTGCAAAGGTAGAAGATGCTAAATATAGTTCGTTTCTAGGCAGATTACAAGAGCAGTCAACACTGAGGGAGGACAAAGCACATGGTGAGCACATGGCAACAAAATGGCTGTCAGAAATACAAAATGGATTCCGCAAAATGGACAAGGTAGCCTCTAAATACAAGATGGATTCCGCTAATGCTAAGCCAATCGCTGCCAATTTACAACAGACGACCCTTTTAGCATTAGCTGAAGACTTCTGTTCCTCTGGGGTAATCTAAATATGCATCCCGTACATCTATTAGCATTATTTTGGCCACCTCTTTATTCAACATTTGTTGGGCGTCTGTTTCTGCAACATTCCTTTTGACAGGTATACAGGCAGAGATGCAAATGGAGCAAAGCATTGGACCACATTGGATACATACACAGCATGTAAAAAGTATCGTAATCATTACACACAGGATAGTCAGGAGCTTCCAGCCCCAAGCAGAAACAAGAGTCCACAACCATCAAGTAAAAGTCCAAGTATCAGTCTCTGGATGAATTTCTGCAGCAATCTTATGCAGTTTTGATATTGCATTGTATACTGAAGGTGATTGATCCGGTATGAATACGCAACAGCTGCTACCGATGATGCGACATGCACCACCTCGATCAGCCAGAACCACATCTAGAACCATTCGGTTCTGGAGAGCTACAATCCTTGCAATTTGCAGCTCCTCCGTAATGTTCCCAAGTGCCATAGCTGTCTGATTGGTAACAGCTTCCACAACTCTAGTTAATCGTCTTTCTTTCCTACTGTTTAATGCGGCATCCACAAAGAAGAACAAACCTAAATTAAAATCGACATATTGTTGCAAAGTGGTATCAGTTTGGTCTACTTCATCAGTACTTATTGTCCTCTTGTATCTATTTCTAGAGATATCGTTAAATAATTTAATGTCCCGGTGATATGATGCAGGTGCCAGAAACACAGGGGGCAATAGAAAGGACACATAGCACACACCTGACCACCCAGCAGGTAGTTGATAATATTCGTGGCTACCACAGACAAAATAGGTATTATGTGAGGCTATAAAACTGCTATTATTTATACCTTCAATAGTCAGAATTACAGTACATTCGCTTTTCCCCACTGGAATTCTCCCAATACTGCTTACACATAGATCTGCTTTAGCTCTAGTAACAGAAATCACAAATTGTTCATTACTGGTAAAAGTTCTATTTGTGAAGACATATGGTGTTGAAATATTGTCCGGTTGATACTCTTCCCATTCCCATTCGGTCCCTTTTCTTGAGGATAACCATCTTTATCTTGGTGCATCCTTTATTAAGGTGTCTTCCAGATGCAAACAAAAGCGCATACCAAGCTTGACAAGAACCATTATGAGAAAAGGGAAGAGGAATAAAAGGTGTTCCTCCTTTCTTTTGATGTGCAGGTATCATTCCACACACCCAACAGTTGGTAATATTAGTGGCATTATGAGTATGATGCAGCATCTGGATAAAGGTATTATTTAAATAAGATTGTCGATGCTTCTGCTCATGGTAGGGAAGCGTAAAGTAGTGGTGTTCAACTGATACTGGAGTAGTGGCGACCAAAAGCTCTCGAGCAGGAGCCACTTTCTCAACGAAGCAGGTTATTACTGCTACAGCTACCATAGCAACAACAAACCCTATAGCACAAATGATCTTTCTCTTAGCAACAGTTGATTTAATTGTGGACATGATCAGCTTGTCGTTGAAAACAATCGTTGGAGCTCTTATCCCTGGGCAGCCGTTGGTTTCTTCACCGAGGGTCAAGACGGGTGTCGCTACACTATACAAGACTGATCCTCCCCCCTTGCCACATCGGCATTCCGTTTCACTAACCCAGGGAGGTTGCTCAACCAGTCTATTTCGACGATGCAGGCTCTTTCCGATGTCTCAGTTGGTATCGGGATACTCCAGGAATCCTGTGGTCCGGGAAGACTCCCTCAAGTTCGTCAGGTGATATGGCTTGGCCTTTCTCTGTATCCAGGATGTCCCGATGGTCGATTAAGGCAGCAGGATCCACCAAGGTAGACGGCACTTTCTTGCAATGGGTGGAGTGCACCCAGTTCCTCCTGTTCGTCACTCGGACCGAAGTTCTCATTGAAAGGAGCACCTGCTCTGGGCCGCGCCACCTCGGTTCCAAGCTGCTCGACCTCTGGAATGATCGGATCATCACCTGGTCTCCAGGTCGAAGTCCATGGCCTTCACCTGCAGACCTATCAGGAAGAGCTTCTCGAACCTGTTGATGAATAGAAACCAAACTGTCAGTCAATTGTGATAGGTAGTCACTCATCAACACACATGGTACATCATGTATGGGGCATGGTTTAGAAATTCCCCAAATGTTCATAGGCCTTCCAAACACCACCTCATATGGTGTAAGACCAGATCGCGAATGTGGCACTGATCTAATGGACAACAGTGCCAAAGGTAATGCGTCTAGCCAATTTAAGGATGTGGAATCCAGTATTTTCGCCAGTTTCAATTTAAGGGTGGCGTTATACCTTTCCACTAGCCCTGTTGATTGTGGATGGAAAGCAGCGTGAAAATTGTGCTTGATTCCTACTCCCTTCAGGACATAGTCGACAACTTGGCCAACAAAATGGGGTCCGTTATCACTCCATAAAAGCTTACAGACACCAAATCTAGGGAAGAATTCCTTCAAAAGTACCTTTGCTGTAGTGAGAGCTGTATTGTCCTTCGTAGGGTATGCTTCTATCCATTTACTGAAGGCACATACCACTACCAAAACATACTTTAAGTTATTACAGCGCTCAAGCTGGATGTAATCCATTTGCAAAACTTCTAAAGGTGCGGTTGGCGTAGCAAACCCTCCTGTAGGAGTTCGTGTCCCTTTACCAGGATTATGCTGAAGACAAATCAGACAAGACTGCACCATCTTTTTAGCTGTGCCGGCAATTTCTGGATGCTCCCAAACTTGCGTGAGCAATTTTGTGATCGAGGAGGCTCCAACATGTGCCGGCCCATGTGCCATATGAATCATAGGTTGTAAATAGGCTGTAGGCAGACTCCACTTGCTCATCTCTTTATTCCTCCAACAGCCCTCATCGTCCAATGTTCCCTCCTTAGACCTTTGCTCAATTTCTTCTGCAGAAGCAGATCAATGCATATCTTGCACTTCCTGTCTGGTATCATGCCAACGTTCAGCCTGTGACTTCACTACGTACATAGACGTGGTGCTTCGCTGCATGGCAGTTTCACGGGCTGTTTGGTCTGCAAAAGCATTGCCTTGTCCTATCTTATCAATTATTTTCTTATGTGCACTACATTTAACAATTGCTATTCTCTTTGGGTGTGTTAAAGCAGTCAGGAGATTATGTACTAATTCTCCATGCATTATTTGCATCCCGTGGGATGTAAGAAAGCCCCTCTCCTTCCAGAGTAGCCCAAAATCATGAGCCACTCCGAAAGCATAGCGGCTATCTGTATAAATGTTCACAGATAAGTCAGTACTAAGTTCACATGCTCGTGTTAAAGCTATTAGCTCAGCTGCCTGAGCTGACTTCTTTGGAATACGAGCTGTCTCAACTACCGTCTGAATTGTTGTAATTGCTTATGCAGCTGACGTTGTACCATCTGGTAACTTCAAACAGGACCCATCAACCCATAGTTCCCCATCAACACTTGAAAGGGGCGTGTCTTGCAAATCGACACGACCCTCTGTCTGTTCCTCAGTAAGGAATATACAATCATGAGACTCCTGTGACTGAGACTGAGTCACCGGGTATGGCAACAAAGTGGCTGGGTTTAGTATCGCACATCTCTTTAGTGTAATGTGAGGGGCCAACAATGTCAATTCGTATCCTGTCAGACGAGCACTAGTTAAATGCTGCGTCTTCGTATGATTTAAAAGGGCATCAACCGCATGGGGTACTAGCACCAACAGCTTATGTGACAAAACTATCCCTTCACTCTGACGTATTGACACAGCTGTTGCTGCAACTGAGTGGAAGCATCCAGGTAACGCACGAGCAACAGGATCAAGTACTGCTGAAAAATATGCACAGGGACGCTGTTTGTCACCGTGTGTCTGCACTAAAACGGACAATGCGCATCCATCTTTCTCATGTACATAGAGTATAAAAGGCTTTGTATAATCTGGAGTACCTAACACTGGTGCTGAACAAAGAGCCTGTCGTAACTGTCGGAAAGCAGTCTCACATTCATCTGTCCATGGGAGGGGCATTGGAGTATCTTTAGTCAAAAGTGCTAGCAAGGGTTTAACAATGTGTGAAAACCCTAATATCCATTGCCTACAAAAAGAAGTAAGACCAATGAATGCATGACATCTTTCTGAGTAAGGGAAACTGGTGTGCCTAAAATAGCTTGAATGCGATCTGGTGTGAGTGCACGGCCCGCCTTAGACAGAAGGTGACCTAAGTAGGTTGCATTCGGTCTACAATATTGCAATTTCTTTCGTGACACTTTGTGGTGATGGGAAGCAAGAAAAGATAGCAAGGACAAAGTACATTTTTCACACTGTTCAGTGGTATCGGCTGCCAACAAGATGTCATCAACATATTGTATGAGAGCCACACCTTCAGGCAAAACAAAAGAATCAAGTTGTCTTTTTAATGCTTGACTGTAAATACTAGGACTCTCAGTATAGCCTTGAGGATCTCTACAAAATCTATACGATCGATTATTCAAAGTGAAACCGAACAAACATCGGCTATCAGGATGAATAGGGATCGAAAAGAAAGCATTCTTCAAGTCTATTACAGAGAATGTAGTTGCTGTCAGAGGAACCAAAGTAAGAAGTGTCGTTATGTCAGAAACCACGGGGTATTGTGGTACTACAATCTTGTTAACTTCTCGCAAATCAATAATGAATCGGTAAATCCTAGTGTCAGTATCTTTTTTCAGAATAGGAAGAATCGGACTGTTACAAACATTGTAAGGAACTTCCTCAACAACCCCCACTTCAATGAGATCATGGACAATACGTATGAGTGCTTCTTCACCTTCCTGTGAAATTTTTTATTGAGGCAAACGTGGCAGCACAGCGCCCTCCTTGACACTAATATGTACTGGTGGAATAACCATTTGCCCTACATCAGTGTCTGAAGTAGCCCACAAATTACTAGGGAGAGAAGCTAATGCAATATCCTCTTTAACAAGACAAGCTCTCTCCTTCACAGGATGGTTATCATTCAAGATAACACGTACACCTTCTGGAGAACATCGTATCGTAGCCCTGAAATACTTGAGCATATCAAGACCCACAATATTGTCTGGTGTATTCGGGGAAAGCAAAAATGGACACGGAGCAGTGAATTTATCCACATGGAATGCAAGTGGTTGTGACAATGGGCTAAGGAAGGGGTTCCATTGAAACCTATTGATGTAATGGTTAAGCCAGGCAGGGGAGCCCTTGTAACCAATTGTTTAGATAAGGCGCTACGAGTAACTCCTGTATCAACCAGAAACTGATCAGTGGAACCCAAAACATTTGCTGTAACATAGGGACCCCTCTGATCTACTGGAACTTCAACTGATTCCTTACCCCATCCTAGGCAATCCTATCCATAATCAGAATCTTGAGAATCAGATGGCACATAGTCGGACATTTGATATTGGTTCCTTCTATCAAAAGTGTTAAACCCATTCTGCCCACGTATATTGGCATCAAGCCTAGCACGATCACCTGTGCTTCCTCTAGGCCCTGAATATCCTGAACGATTTCTCATTTGTCCCCGACCACGTGGACACTGCTGAGCACACAGTGCTGGACAATCGGAAGCCCAATGCCCAAATTTCTTACAGTACGCGCACTGGTCAGCAGACAAATTTGAACGAGTATAAGAAGGGAAACACGAACCATAAGATCCACGTCCACCTCTATCACTACCTCTAAAAGGCGGACCATAAGCCTGAGCCAACATAACCTTCGTTTTTAATTCTTTAGTCTTCTTATCCTCATTACCCTTTGCTTCTAATTCCTGGCGTTCATAATACTGATAGCGTTACAACAAACAATTGATGGACGGAATGCTGACAATGCAGACATTCTCCCCCAGTCAAGAGATCTGGGTTAAATCCATTGTTCTTTTGCCCACTACACCACCCCAGTTTAGACATGGCCATATGCAAATCAGTCTTGACCCTGTGCCTCATGGGAACAGTCCAGCCCAAACTGCCAAGCCATGTCTTCCCTGGACCGGAATCAAGCATCCTAGGACCGGTTTCTGGCTATCAGCCGTCATCAGCCATGATAGCTTGACTCCAGTGGCGTAGTGAGCACGGGTCCCACGTCTGGGAATACCCATCCCACTTAGGGCGAAAAGCGTTACAACAAACAATTGATGGACGGAATGCTGACAATGCAGACATTCTCCCCCAGTCAAGAGATCTGGGTTAAATCCATCGTTCTTTTGCCCACTACACCACCCCAGTTTAGACATGGCCATATGCAAATCAGTCTTGACCCTGTGCCTCATGGGAACAGTCCAGCCCGAACTGCCAAGCCATGTCTTCCCTGGACCGGAATCAAGCATCCTAGGACCGGTTTCTGGCTATCAGCCGTCATCAGCCATGATAGCTTGACTCCAGTGGCGTAGTGAGCACGGGTCCCACGTCTGGGAATACCCATCCCACTTAGGGCGAAAAGCGTTACAACAAACAATTGATGGACGGAATGCTGACAATGCAGACATTCTCCCCCAGTCAAGAGATCTGGGTTAAATCCATTGTTCTTTTGCCCACTACACCACCCCAGTTTAGACATGGCCATATGCAAATCAGTCTTGACCCTGTGCCTCAAGGAACAGTCCAGCCCGAACTGCCAAGCCATGTCTTCCCTGGACCGGAATCAAGCATCCTAGGACCGGTTTTTGGCTATCAGCCGTCATCAGCCAGGATAGCTTGACTCCAGTGGCATAGTGAGCACGGGTCCCACGTCTGGGAATACCCATCCCACTTAGGGCGAAAAGCGTTACAACAAACAATTGATGGACGGAATGCTGACAATGCAGACATTCTTCCCCAGTCAAGAGATCTGGGTTAAATCCATCGTTCTTTTGCCCACTACACCACCCCAGTTTAGACATGGCCATATGCAAATCAGTCTTGACCCTGTGCCTCATGGGAACAGTCCAGCCCGAACTGCCAAGCCATGTCTTCCCTGGACCGGAATCAAGCATCCTAGGACCGGTTTCTGGCTATCAGCCGTCATCAGCCAGGATAGCTTGACTCCAGTGGCGATGGATTTAGGCCCAGATCTCTGTACTGGGGTGAATGTATGACATTGTTCTGCATTCTGTCCATCAATTGTTGTTTTTGCATTTGTCACCCCGAGTGGAAAGGGTATGCCCAGACATGGGTCCCTTGCTCTCCATGCCACCGGAAATCAAGCAAGCCTGGCTGAAGACGGCTGAAATGCCAGAAACCGGTCCTAGGATGCTTGTTTCCAGTCCACGGAGGACCTGGCTTGGCAGTTCGGGCTGGACTGTTCCCATGAGGCACAGGGTCAAGACTGATTTGCATATGGCTGGGTTCAAACTGGAACGGCATGGTGAGCAAAAGAACGATGGATTTAGGCCCAGATCTCTGTACGGATGTATGACGTTACAACGCACACTTTTACAACGCATGCACTTACAACGCATTTTTTACAACGCATAATCCATTACAACGCACTACACTTACAACGCATGACACTACAACGCATTTTTAAAAACTACCTTTACAACGCATACCATTACAACGCATAATAATAAATTGCATTAAAGGTAAGTATTAGATAGTATAGGGGTAAAAATTACTTTTCTAACTCCAGGGGGTGCAACAGTAGGGTAAATGTTGAATAGTATAGGGGTAAAAATTACTACTCTAACTCCAGGGGGTGCAACAGTAGGGTAAGTGTTGGATAGTATAGGGGTAAAAATTACTATTCTAACTCCAGGGGGTGCAACAGTAGGGTAAGTGTTGGATAGTATAGGGGTAAAAATTACTATTCTAACTCCAGGGGGTGCAACAGTAGGGTAAGGGTTGGATAGTATAGGGGTAAAAATTGCTATTCTAACTCCAGGGGGTGCAACAGTAGGGTAAGTGTTGGATAGTATAGGGGTAAAAATTGCTATTCTAACTCCAGGGGGTGCAACAGTAGGGTAAGTGTTGGATAGTATAGGGGTAAAAATTACTATTCTAACTCCAGGGGGTGCAACAGTAGGGTAAGTGTTGGATAGTATAGGGGTAAAAATTGCTATTCTAACTCCAGGGGGTGCAACAGTAGGGTAAGTGTTGGATAGTATAGGGGTAAAAATTGCTATTCTAACTCCAGGGGGTGCAACAGTAGGGTAAGTGTTGGATAGTATAGGGGTAAAAATTACTATTCTAACTCCAGGGGGTGCAACAGTAGGGTAAGTGTTGGATAGTATAGGGGTAAAAATTGCTATTCTAACTCCAGGAGGTGCAACAGTAGGGTAAGTGTTGGATAGTATAGGGGTAAAAATTGCTATTCTAACTCCAGGGGGTGCAACAGTAGGGTAAGTGTTGGATAGTATAGGGGTAAAAATTACTATTCTAACTCCAGGGGGTGCAACAGTAGGGTAAGTGTTGGATAGTATAGGGGTAAAAATTGCTATTCTAACTCCAGGGGGTGCAACAGTAGGGTAAGTGTTGGATAGTATAGGGGTAAAAATTGCTATTCTAACTCCCGGGGGTGCAACAGTAGGGTAAGTGTTGGATAGTATAGGGGTAAAAATTACTATTCTAACTCCAGGGGGTGCAACAGTAGGGTAAGTGTTGGATAGTATAGGGGTAAAAATTAATATTCTAACTCCAGGGGGTGCAACAGTAGGGTAAGTGTTGGATAGTATAGGGGTAAAAATTACTATTCTAACTCCAGGGGGTGCAACAGTAGGGTAAGTGTTGGATAGTATAGGGGTAAAAATTACTATTCTAACTCCAGGGGGTGCAACAGTAGGGTAAGTGTTGGATAGTATAGGGGTAAAAATTACTATTCTAACTCCAGGGGGTGCAACAGTAGGGTAAGTGTTGGATAGTATAGGGGTAAAAATTGCTATTCTAACTCCAGGGGGTGCAACAGTAGGGTAAGTGTTGGATAGTATAGGGGTAAAAATTGCTATTCTAACTCCAGGGGGTGCAACAGTAGGGTAAGTGTTGGATAGTATAGGGGTAAAAATTGCTATTCTAACTCCAGGGGGTGCAACAGTAGGGTAAGTGTTGGATAGTATAGGGGTAAAAATTGCTATTCTAACTCCAGGGGGTGCAACAGTAGGGTAAGTGTTGGATAGTATAGGGGTAAAAATTGCTATTCTAACTCCAGGGGGTGCAACAGTAGGGTAAGTGTTGGATAGTATAGGGGTAAAAATTACTATTCTAACTCCAGGGGGTGCAACAGTAGGGTAAGTGTTGGATAGTATAGGGGTAAAAATTGCTATTCTAACTCCAGGGGGTGCAACAGTAGGGTAAGTGTTGGATAGTATAGGGGTAAAAATTGCTATTCTAACTCCAGGGGGTGCAACAGTAGGGTAAGTGTTGGATAGTATAGGGGTAAAAATTACTATTCTAACTCCAGGGGGTGCAACAGTAGGGTAAGTGTTGGATAGTATAGGGGTAAAAATTGCTATTCTAACTCCAGGGGGTGCAACAGTAGGGTAAGTGTTGGATAGTATAGGGGTAAAAATTGCTATTCTAGCTCCAGGGGGTGCAACAGTAGGGTAAGTGTTGGATAGTATAGGGGTAAAAATTACTATTCTAACTCCAGGGGGTGCAACAGTAGGGTAAGTGTTGGATAGTATAGGGGTAAAAATTACTATTCTAACTCCAGGGGGTGCAACAGTAGGGTAAGTGTTGGATAGTATAGGGGTAAAAATTACTATTCTAACTCCAGGGGGTGCAACAGTAGGGTAAGTGTTGGATAGTATAGGGGTAAAAATTACTATTCTAACTCCAGGGGGTGCAACAGTAGGGTAAGTGTTGGATAGTATAGGGGTAAAAATTACTATTCTAACTCCAGGGGGTGCAACAGTAGGGTAAGTGTTGGATAGTATAGGGGTAAAAATTACTATTCTAACTCCAGGGGGTGCAACAGTAGGGTAAGTGTTGGATAGTATAGGGGTAAAAATTACTATTCTAACTCCAGGGGGTGCAACAGTAGGGTAAGTGTTGGATAGTGTAGTGTAATATTATGAGTTGTAATGGTAGGCGTTGTAATGGAATGCGTTGTAAAGGTAGTTTTTAAAAATGCGTTGTAGTGTCATGCGTTGTAAGTGTAGTGCGTTGTAATGGATTTTGCGTTGTAAAAAATGCGTTGTAAGTGTAGTGCGTTGTAACAGTTGCGTTGTAAAGGTTGTTCCCCCTCTGTACTGGGGTGAATGTATGACATTGTTCTGCATTCTGTCCATCAATTGTTGTTTTTGCATTTGTCACCCCGAGTGGAAAGGGTATGCCCAGACGTGGGTCCCTTGCTCTCCATGCCACTGGAAATCAAGCAAGCCTGGCTGAAGACGGCTGAAATGCCAGAAACCGGTCCTAGGATGCTTGTTTCCAGTCCAGGGAGGACCTGGCTTGGCAGTTCAGGCTGGACTGTTCCCATGAGGCACAGGGTCAAGACTGATTTGCATATGGCTGGGTTCAAACTGGAACGGCATGGTGAGCAAAAAAACGATGGATTTAGGCCCAGATCTCTGTACTGGGGTGAATGTATGACATTGTTCTGCATTCTGTCCATCAATTGTTGTTTTTGCATTTGTCACCCCGAGTGGAAAGGGTATGCCCAGACGTGGGTCCCTTGCTCTCCATGCCACTGGAAATCAAGCAAGCCTGGCTGAAGACGGCTGAAATGCCAGAAACCGGTCCTAGGATGCTGGTTTCCAGTCCAGGGAGGACCTGGCTTGGCAGTTCGGGCTGGACTGTTCCCATGAGGCACAGGGTCAAGACTGATTTGCATATGGCTGGGTTCAAACTGGAACGGCATGGTGAGCAAAAAAACGATGGATTTAGGCCCAGATCTCTGTACTGGGGTGAATGTATGACATTGTTCTGCATTCTGTCCATCAATTGTTGTTTTTGCATTTGTCACCCCGAGTGGAAAGGGTATGCCCAGACGTGGGTCCCTTGCTCTCCATGCCACTGGAAATCAAGCAAGCCTGGCTGAAGACGGCTGAAATGCCAGAAACCGGTCCTAGGATGCTTGTTTCCAGTCCAGGGAGGACCTGGCTTGGCAGTTCGGGCTGGACTGTTCCCATGAGGCACAGGGTCAATACTGATTTGCATATGGCTGGGTTCAAACTGGAACGGCATGGTGAGCAAAAAAACGATGGATTTAGGCCCAGATCTCTGTACTGGGGTGAATGTATGACATTGTTCTGCATTCTGTCCATCAATTGTTGTTTTTGCGTTCATAATACTGAGCCATAGTCAAGAGAGAAACCGTTGAAGAGGTAGTCCATGAACTCTCACTGGCTTTTAAGTGACTAGCTATTCCTGGCAACAGGTTTGCGACATATTTATCGACAAACAGATGTCTGCCCGTGGTGGCATCTGTCAATGACTGGCCACTAAAATCGTGGAATGCTTCTTCAAAGCGTGTAAAGAAATCAGAGACCGATTCATCTGCCTTTTGCTTACAAGACGCTAAAACAGTCCAATCTATCTTTTTAGGGGGAATAATCATTTTTAACTTAACTAATATAGCTGCGGGAAGATCTAAAATTAACTGACATGGCTTCTGTGCGGGTTCCCTTTCTACATCCATTTGTTCAAACTCTTTCCATAACGCCCCAAAAGCTGCACGATCATCAATTTAACGAACAGTTCTCCACATATCAGGCGGTAATATCAATCCGAAAAATAAATCAATATCAGACAAAGTCGGCTGAATTTTTCCGCGGATCAGGCAATGCAGTTTTAAGTGCCATGACATCCATCCTATTCCAAGGAGTGTAAACCCAATTATAAATAAAATAACCCTTTGCATCGATAGAGGCCTTATCATCACTTGTACCCTGTCCTTTAGGAGGAACATACAAAGGCGCGGCCTCCCGTATAGGTTTCGCATGAACTATCATAGTCTTATCTGTTCCGGAGATAGAAGCTTGTGCCATGCCGGTCTGAGATGTCCGTGCAGCTATGTCTGCAGCCTTCTTCTCCTCTCACAAACGGACTGCATCAACACGCAGTTTAACCAAACGCCTGATTGTATCATTCACCTGGGGGAAAACAAAAAGACCATCACGCATTTGCTTACAATTAACTGCTACATCGTCGGGCTCTAACTCCTCAGAATATTTCCTAAACAGCTCAAGGACCTCTGCGGCAAACACCTCAGTAAAATACAGCTGCTCCCTTTCCTGCCACCCTTTCATACTATCTAGAAGTTCAGAGGCGGGGGCAATGCTACGAACTGCTTTACGAGCAGCAGATCTAAGCTGGGTCGAACGCGCATCGGTCAACATAGAACGAGTTTCTCGTGCCTTGTGTTCCTCCGAACTAGAGTCCTCATCTGACTCATGAAGGGCAGAAGTAACAGTATACGGAGGTGGAGGACGATCTAATAATGAGGAATCATCTTGTGGTTTATTAAGTATAGGATAAAGGGGCCGCCGAAGAGCGTATTGGCCAGTTACCTGTAAATTGAGCTCCCTATCTTCTCTCTCTTTTAACTCTTTTATTTCTTTGTTCTTCAGCTCTAATGCTTTCACATAAATGTTCTTTCCCTGTTCTTTTTCAATCAAGGCTTGCTCACGCTTCATTCGTTCACGCACTTCTTTCTCCCACATTCGTACACAATCAAACATATCTTGCCTAGTCTTTCGCTTACACAGACATTGTTCCACATACTCAATCTTTCGTAAATCAAATGACCCATACATAGGCCAACGCAACTCAGGATCCTTACGAGTGTATTTATTCCATAATGTGCTGTACATTATAGAAGAAAGACCATGCTTAATATACATATCCCTATTAGGCGTCCCCTCCGGGGGGGCCGGTTGTGCTTCATCGAGTCTCAAATTGGTACCACTACAAAAGCAACACATCCTACGAAGTGTGCTAAAAACAGGCATGCCAAAAATAGTGCAGAATATGCAGTATTATAATCAAAGTAGCACTTAAGGTACCTTTAGTACGATGTGCCGTTCAAATCAATTCAGATAGAGAAAATTCTCCTCATTACCTGCCTATAAAAATTGCAATTTATATATGAATCACATAGAAATCTAAGTTGGCCAACACAAATCCAAAATACAAAAGTCGCAGTAAGTGTTACTAAACTACCTTACCAATCCCAGGCATAAAAACCAACAGCAAGCGCCGCAGAATGACACTTACCAATGACTTGGTGTCCAGGTTCCAACTGCCAAGTTTTAAAATCGACCAAATGGTCACTGCACGGCGAATCAACAGAAGAGATCTCAGTCGAGGACCGGCACCACCTGGATGGTCAGATCAGAAAGAAAGGAAAACGCCGTGGTTGCCAAGACTCGGGTCTCATCGGGCAGCGATCGCGTCCAGAGCGAGATTCCAATCCTTCGTCGCGACCAATCCTTTTGGCATCCGAGTCGCCGATGAGCCCCACTGGTTGGGCACCAATTTGTAGAAGTTGACCTCAGCTAGGCCTATCAGTGCAAGGGGTTCGCCCTTCTCTGCACAGAGTCCTCAGACCAATAGGAAGAAGTTGGCACAGAAACTGGAATAGAAAATACAAAGTTAAATAAACCTCATGAGGTGGAACTACATTCGAACAGCACCCTTCGGTATTGAATGAAGTGGCACACCAAACAGAAGGAGCATGGCCCTTTTATACCCACACAGGGGCTTGAAAGAGGGCGGTACAAGTGCAGCAGAAGATTTTATGTGCATATAAGGTCATATAGAAATGCACAGTCGACAAGTAGGAGGAGTTAACAGTTTGCCAATGCTAGTAAACACATCCTGACAGTTACATACTACTAACAGCTGCAAGGACAGTTGAAAACTCACTGGGCATGTGCAAAGGTGGAAGATGGTAAATATAGTTTGTTTCTAGGAAGATTACAAGAGCAGTCAACACTGAGGGAGGACAAAGCACATGGTGAGCACATGGCAAACAAAATGGCTGTCAGAAATACAAAATGGATTCCGCAAAATGGACATGGTAGCCTCTAAATACAAGATGGATTCCGC
This sequence comes from Triturus cristatus, assembly GCF_964204655.1. Taxonomy (NCBI): domain Eukaryota; kingdom Metazoa; phylum Chordata; class Amphibia; order Caudata; family Salamandridae; genus Triturus; species Triturus cristatus. The sequence continues at coordinate 1,116,884,318 of NC_140590.1, forward strand.
TAATGCTAAGCCAATCGCTGCCAATTTACAACACATGGACACAGATTTTTATAGGAACATCTTTGGCCCAGTCAAACAAACGTTTTCCTCAGAAAAAGAACAGGACTTCGGGAATAAGGTGTGGAAATGTATTCAGTAGTAAAAGTTCCACTGGCAATTCTCAGCAATTTATTCTTAATTAGAAATGAGGGCCTATGGGGCTTATTTATCAGAGCCCTGCATCACTTTTGCACCACATAAAGTGGTACATGCATGATGCAGGCTTCATCAAGATTTATGAAGCCACTCAAAGCCACGCAGGGTGGCTTTGAGTGGGCTCTTAAGTCATGATTAAAGCCATGCAGCACAAATCGCTGTGTCGCCTTATTTTGCCTTACCCGCCGCAACCCCCATGGAGGTGTTCCATGGGCACTGTGGTAGGTTTTCCCATGCAACAGCCTTGGAATTCAGGTTGCTTCAGATTATGAAAGTGATGTGAACCTGGGAAGCGTCCAATCTGTTACCTCCCAAAGTGAGGTTTAATGAGGAGAAATATGTTAATTTCTCTTTCGATGCGTTCTTCATTCTGCAGCACACATATAAAGAGGAAAACATAGGAAGGTGCCCCACAAACAATATTGCCTACAACTGAGGCACCCTTGCACCTACATTAGCACTGGGCTGCCAAAATGGTGCCAGTACAGACAGAAAGGACAGGAATGAACCCTATGGCTTGCATACGGTGCATTCTTGCCCCTTCACTTTGCGTAGGGCATCGCCGCAATGGTCCTTGCTATACTATCCTACGAGAAAATGGCATAAATTAGGCTAAAAATGTTTTGTGTCTGGTTTAGCGATACACAGATTATATGTGTATCACTTATTTGCTCAATTTGGATTTGTTCTTGAAGCTGCAAAACAGTGAAAATACAGCAATATAGCACTCAAATCTATGTCAAAATTGGGAGTAAAAACATGGAGGAAATTACAAATGCGTCCAATAGTTTTTGAGCTCTGAATTCACAGTTATATGAAAAGGACTCCTTAAATTGTTTGAATTTTCTCCGTTGTCTTAATTGAAAGCGTATGCTTGGTCTGTGAAATAGGTGCAGAGGAAAATATTAGCCACTAATAAAAGCTCTGTCTCTCCCTTAATCTCCCCTAAATTGCATTGTCCGCCAATAATGTTTTATATCATTTTGTTTGTCTCTCCCTTTCTTTCCATCAAACTCTCTCCCTCTCTTTCTTTCTGTCATCCACTCACTGTGTTCAGGAAAGAGTGAACAAAAGTTGATCTCTTGCGATTCTAAATGCTAAATTCTGATAATGATATTTGACAAGACAGAGTGAGCAGAATATCAGGTATCTTGACTTCGACCTTGTATATTGAATTTGAAGTACAATCCAATGCAAATACCTGAAAAAAAAAAGAGAACTTGTTGGAAAGACAATGTACCTAACATAAACTCACAGAAATGCATTCGGACTACTGTTATTGATAAAGCTTTGGTTATGATGTACAGTTATCGTACATTTTAATCTTTGGACATTGTTTTAGTAGCACTTACATGTCCTAGTGATTATTAACCTGTTTCGAAGAAAACAGTTTCAATCAGTTCAATCTGACAGGGTGACTTTGCCAACGCCATGCATGCATTGAAGTACAGAGGCATTAAAGTGACTTTCGAAGTACTAGTTCCAACTAGTTCTAATTTTGATGGGATGCACTGAGGTGAAAAATAATAGTTCTGAAAACAGTTAGACATACATCACACCTCTACAATAAGTTAGTGTAAGTGATAGCTTCGCAGAATGCCAAACTAATAATGTTCTATAAAAACAGCAGACTGTGATAAAACAATATCATCTTGTTTCATTTGTTTATATCTTTTTTTATCCACGCTTCTTAAGGGAAAACCTTATTAAACAATAGACAGTTTACAATATTCTTCACACTCGAAAATGTAAATTTCTTGGTTGTGTTATAGAAGTGAAAAGTGTTCATTCATATTACAAAGCAGTTCCCCTGCCTTCATATGTGTTCTTGTTTATTGTTTTAAAATCGAAAGCCTTAGAAATCTTCGGCTGTGCAAAAAAAAAATGGGACAATATAAAACGATGTGAAGGAAGAAAATGGCAGCATCGTTGTGCAAACACACATACCATTCGCCATCTTCATTGCTTACTTCAGGTTCCTCACATTCCACACTGCATTCTTTTCCTGCACTCCATATCAGTCATTCATTTCGCCGTCTCCTATTAGTTAATTATTGCGAATATTCAAGTAATTGATCTGTGCCGAATATGCGAGAGTCAATGAACAGGAGAAGTTTTGGATCCACGAAAGATATACTCATGCACCAGGATCTGCATTACATATTCCCTTTGGATATTGTAGCTCAGAGGAGAACCCTCACCAAATCATTGAGCCCAGAGACGGTACCACACAGGCCCCCTCCACAGAAGTCCCTACATCTGACTTGATCGAGCTAGCAGCAATGGCATGATTCAAAGAAGGAGAGCAGATTCAGTCATATAAGAAATGAATAGTTCATAGCCTTGCCTGATTTTCCGATGAGCTCCTCTCCAGTTCTAATCCTATAGTACAAGCATGAAGGATTTATGTAACTCCAGGAAACCTTCTTTGATTTCTTGAAACACTATCAAGTGTGATTCCTCAGAGGTCGTTTTCAGCAATGGAGACCTGTCCCTTCTAAGGGCCAGCTGTACTAAATGTACATTTGCAAATTGTGGTTGCAAATGGCACACCAACATTTTGTAACTGAATATTGCAACTTATATACTACTAACAAGTATCTTTGCAAAGTCGTCATTTGAAGGGGGTCGCAGAATGATCTGCATAATTAATATTAATTAGGCAAGTTGCACTTTGTGATACCCCTGTTTTTGGCTACCCGTTAGTAGTCCAATATGGGTACTGTTACTTGAACCTTTTATTTCTGTGCCTTTTTTTGATGTTCATCTTCTTTTGGTGCTTTCACAAAGATATAATGTGTTATCCATTGTGGAATCCAGTCTCTCCATCACCGCATTTCCAGTTTTCAGCAACACTTGTTTCTTCACCCACTGCTTTCCTTAGTTAAGCATTTCTCCTCTACTCCACCCACATGGCCTATTACGTCTGGCCTGGTGGGGTGTTTGTTTTCCTTATAACACCCTTTTTCAGTCTTACCTAGATCTTCCTGGCTCTTCTCTGATTAATCCTCTGCTCTATCCCCCTTTTCGGTCTGGTAATCCGTAGATCTAATGCTGGGATGCCCCGTTGCTGGGGTAGCCATGCGCTATACAAATCCTATAAAATAACATCCTCCATGTAAACTGATTCTCACTAAGGAGACAGTATCCAGTCCATACCCTACCTCTGCCTCCCCAGTAATTTTGCAACAAAAGAAAAAGAGGGACCCTTTCACAATTTTGTTTAAAATACCCAAAGCAACCCTAAAGTATATTACCAAAGCAGAAAAAAAGTTTTCAATATGCTTTACTAATTACCACTTTCATGATTAAACTTTCAGCTACAAATGCAGAACTGGAAATGACTTCTGGGACAACCATTACCAGTAAACTGGTACAAGTCGCAGAAGAATCTGGAGCGCCACAAAACATTTCCCTTGTTCACAGAAATGCATCAGCAGGACCGTCAGTTTCCAGATTAGAATCAGAACCAGCAGCTGAAGCCGATCCCAGTTCAGAACCAGCCTCTGTAGCGGTTTCTAGTGCAGAATCAGCAGATGAAGCACATCCTAGTTCAGAGCCTCAAGATGAAACAATTGCTAGTTCACAACCTGCATATGAATTACACACCAGCTCAGAACCAGCAGAAAAAACAGATCCCAGTTCAGAGCCAGCAGATCCCAGTTCAGAGCCAGCAGATTCCAGCTCAGAACCAGCAGATCCCAGTTCAGTGCCAGCATATGAATCACACCCCAGCTTAGAACCAGCAGATCTCAGTTCAGAGCCAGCATAAGCATCACACCCCAGCTCAGAACCAGCAGAAGAAGTAGATCCCAGTTCAAAGCTGGCAGATCCCAGCTCAGAACCAGCAGATCCCAGTTCAGAGCCATCATATGACTCAAACCCCAGCTCAGAACGATCAGAAGGAGTAGATGCCAGTTCAGAGTCAGCAGATCCCAGCTCAGAACCAGCAGATCCCTGTTCAGGGCAAGCATATGCATCACACCCCAGCTCAGAACCAGCAGATCCCATTTCAGAGCCATCATATCAATCAAACCCCAGCTCAGAACCAGCAGAAGAAGTAGATCCCAGTTCAGAGCCAGCAGATCCCAGCTCAGAACCAGCAGATCCCAGTTCAGAGCCAGAATATGAATCACACCCCAGCTCAGAACCAGCAGATCCCAGTTCAGAGTCAGCAGATCCCAGCTCAGAACCAGCAGATCCCAGTTCAGTGCCAGCATATGAATCACAACCCAGCTTAGAACCAGCAGATCTCAGTTCAGAGCCAGCATATGCATCACACCCCAGCTCAGAACCAGCAGAAGAAGTAGATCCCAGTTCAGAGTCAGCAGATCCCAGCTCAGAACCAGCAGATCCCCGTTCAGGGCCAGCATATGAATCAAACCCCAGCTCAGAACCAGCAGAAGAAGTAGATCCCTGTTCAGAGCCAGCAGATCCCAGCTCAGAACCAGCAGATCCCAGTTCAGGGCCAGCATATGAACCACACCCCAGCTGAGAACCAGCAGATCCCAGTTCAGAGCCAGCATATGAATCACACCCCAGCTCAGAACCAGCAGATCCCAGTTCAAAGCCAGCAGATCCCAGCTCAGAACCATCAGATCCCAGTTCAGGGCCAGCATATGAATCACACCCCAGCTCAGAACCAGCAGAGGGAAACAGATCCCAGTTCAGAACCAGCAGATCCCAGTTCAGGGAGAGCAGATCCCAGCTCAGAACCAGCAGATCCCAGTTCATAGCCATCATATGAATCAAACCCCAGCTCAGAACCAGCAGAAGAAGCAGATCCCAGCTCAGAACCATCAGGTACCAGTTCAGAACCAGCAGGTAGCAGTTCAGGGCCAGCATGTGAATCACACCCCAGCTCAGAACCAGCAGATCCTAGTTCAGGGCCAGCATATGAATCACACCCCAGCTCAGAACCAGCAGATCCCAGTTCAGAGCCATCATATGAATCAAACCCCAGCTCAGAACCAGCAGAAGAAGCAGATCCCAGTTCAGAACCAGCAGATCCCAGTGCTGTGCCAGCATATGAATCAGACCCCAGTTCAGAACCAGCAGAAGATGCAGATCCCAGTTCACAGCCAGCATATGAATCAGACCCCAGTTCAGAACCAGCAAAAGAAGCAGATCCCAGTTCAGGGCCAGAATATGAATCACACCCCAGCTTAGAACCAGCAGAAGAAGCAGATCCCAGTTAAGGGCCAGCATATCAAACACACCCCAGCTCAGAACCAGCAGAAGAAGCAGATCCCAGTTCAGGGTCAGCATATCAATCACACCCCAGCTCAGAACCAGCAGAAGAAGTAGATCCCAGTTCAGTGCCAGCATATGAGTCACACCCCAGCTCAGAACCAGCAGATCCCAGTTTAGAGCCAGCATATGAATCAAACGCCAGCTCAGAACCAGTAGAAGACACAGACCCCAGTTCAGGGCCAGCATATGAGTCAATCCCCAGCTTAGAACTAGCAGAAGAAGCCGTTCCCAGTTCAGGGCCAGCATATGAGTCAATCCCCAGGTCAGGACCAGCAGACAAAGCCGATCCTAGTTCAAATCCAGCATATGAATCAAACCCTAGCTCAGAACCAGCAGAAGTAGCAGATCCCAGTTCAGAGCCAGCATATGAATCACACTCCAGCTCAGAACCAGCAGATCCCAGTTCAGAGCCATCATATGAATCAAACCCCAGCTCAGAACCAGCAGAAGAAGCAGATCCCAGTTCAGAACCAGCAGATCCCAGTGCTGTGCCAGCATATGAATCAGACCCCAGTTCAGAACCAGCAGAAGATGCAGATCCCAGTTCACAGCCAGCATATGAATCAGACCCCAGTTCAGAACCAGCAAAAGAAGCAGATCCCAGTTCAGGGCCAGAATATGAATCACACCCCAGCTTAGAACCAGCAGAAGAAGCAGATCCAGTTAAGGGCCAGCATATCAATCACACCCCAGCTCAGAACCAGCAGAAGAAGCAGATCCCAGTTCAGGGTCAGCATATCAATCACACCCCAGCTCAGAACCAGCAGAAGAAGTAGATCCCAGTTCAGTGCCAGCATATGAGTCACACCCCAGCTCAGAACCAGCAGATCCCAGTTTAGAGCCAGCATATGAATCAAACGCCAGCTCAGAACCAGTAGAAGACACAGACCCCAGTTCAGGGCCAGCATATGAGTCAATCCCCAGCTTAGAACTAGCAGAAGAAGCCGTTCCCAGTTCAGGGCCAGCATATGAGTCAATCCCCAGGTCAGGACCAGCAGACGAAGCCGATCCCAGTTCAAATCCAGCATATGAATCAAACCCCAGCTCAGAACCAGCAGAAGTAGCAGATCCCAGTTCAGAGCCAGCATATGAATCACACTCCAGCTCAGAACCAGCAGATCCCAGTTCAGAGCCAGCATATGAATCACACTCCAGCTCAGAACCAGCAGATCCCAGTTCTAATCCAGCATATAAATCAATCCCCAGCTCAGAACCAGCAGAAGAAGCAGATCCCAGTTCTAATCCAGCATATGAATCAATCCCAAGCTCAGGATCAGAAGACAAAGCCGATCCCAGTTCTCATCCAACATATGAATCACACCCAGCTCAGAACCAGAAGACGCAGCCGATCCCAGTTCTCATCCAACATATGAATCACACCCCAGCTCAGAACCAGCAGCTTCAACAGTCACTGTTATAGAACAGCAACCATTAACAGCCACAGACACAGCACCAGCAACTGCAATGGAGCCAGCAGATCCCAGCTCAGAACCAGCAGATCACAGTTCAGGGCCAGCATATGAATCAAACCCCAGCTCAGAACCAGCAGAAGAAACAGATCCCAGTTCAGAACCAGCAGATCCCAGTTCAGGACCAGCAGATCCCAGCTCAGAACCAGCAGATCCAAGTTCAGAGCCATCATATGAATCAAACCCCAGCTCAGAACCAGCAGAAGAAGTAGATCCCAGTTCAGACCCAGGAGATCCCAGCTCAGAACCAGCAGATACCAGTTCAGGGCCAGCATATGAATCACACCCCAGCTCAGAACCAGCAGATCCCAGTTAAGAGCCATCATATGAATCAAACCCCAGCTCAGAACCAGCAGAAGAAGGAGATCCCAGTTCAAAGCCAGCAAATCCCAGCTCAGAACCAGCATATCCCAGTTCAGGGCCAGCATATGAATCACACCCCGGCTCAGAACCAGCAGATCCCAGTTCAGAGCCATCATATGAATCAAACCCCAGCTCAGAAACAGCAGAAGAAGTAGATCCCAGTTCAGAGCCAGCAAATCCCAGCTCAGAACCAGCAGATCCCAGTTCAGAGCCATCATATGAATCAAACCCCAGCTCAGAACCAGCAGAAGAAGCAGATCCCAGTTCAGAACCAGCAGATCCCAGTGCTGTGCCAGCATATGAATCAGACCCCAGTTCAGAACCAGCAGAAGATGCAGATCCAAGTTCACAGCCAGCATATGAATCAGACCCCAGTTCAGAACCAGCAAAAGAAGCAGATCCCAGTTCAGGGCCAGAATATGAATCACACCCCAGCTTAGAACCAGCAGAAGAAGAAGATCCCAGTTCAGGGCCAGCATATCAATCACACCCCAGCTCAGAACCAGCAGAAGAAGCAGATCCCAGTTCAGGGTCAGCATATCAATCACACCCCAGCTCAGAACCAGCAGAAGAAGTAGATCCCAGTTCAGTGCCAGCATATGAGTCACACCCCAGCTCAGAACCAGCAGATCCCAGTTTAGAGCCAGCATATGAATCAAACGCCAGCTCAGAACCAGTAGAAGACACAGACCCCAGTTCAGGGCCAGCATATGAGTCAATCCCCAGGTCAGGACCAGCAGACGAAGCCGATCCCAGTTCAAATCCAGCATATGAATCAAACCCCAGCTCAGAACCAGCAGAAGTAGCAGATCCCAGTTCAGAGCCAGCATATGAATCACACTCCAGCTCAGAACCAGCAGATCCCAGTTCAGAGCCAGCATATGAATCACACTCCAGCTCAGAACCAGCAGATCCCAGTTCTAATCCAGCATATAAATCAACCCCCAGCTCAGAACCAGCAGAAGAAGCAGATCCCAGTTCTAATCCAGCATATGAATCAATCCCAAGCTCAGGACCAGAAGACGAAGCCGATCCCAGTTCTCATCCAACATATGAATCACACCCCAGCTCAGAACCAGCAGCTTTAACAGTCACTGTTATAGAACAGCAATCATTAACAGCCACAGACAATGCACCAGCAACTGCAATGGATTCCATTTCTGCATATACGGTACAGTATCAGAAAGTGTCTAATTCTATTTGTACAGCAGAAAAATCACCAGTGCCTCCCAATCCACCACCAACAACTACACTGTTTATTAGTAAAGTACTATACCCCTAAAATTACCAGCAGTTGCTCCATTGGTCACTAGCACTGTGCTGTAACTTTCTGCAATACTGAGAAAAGACAAACAATTATAATGTTTGAAGATGCAGCACCACTGTTTCACCTTCTGCTAAATGAGCAAGGCAGGAGGAGTGAGTGTTTGATTGTACTGTATTGCAACTTCATTATTTATGGCTAGTAAATAATGGGATGATAGTTTATTCTCCAGGGCCACAGGTACATTTTGTATGAATGTATTTATGTAAATATGCTTTACTTGTACAATGCACACCTAGCTGAAAGGTAGGGGAGCACAGCACAAGTTCAACAACTGCAAAAGTCACTGTCACAGTATGAGAAAATACTCCCGGAATCTAGTGGTGAAAGGGCAGTTTCAACGTTTACATTTAAAGGACACAAATCATAAAAACCTATTTTAAAATCATCATCAACTCAATCTCTTAATGATACAGTATCACAAGCCTAAATTTATATGAGAAAAGCAACAGCTCTTGCAAAATTGGCTTACTGAACTTCTAAGCACATTTTGTGTTCCATGATTTTCTAACAAGGTAAGTATTGTGAGATCTGTAGATGTAGGGTTTCTGACCATTGATCTGCTCTTTTTAGTTTTTATTACATTTTCAGGAAAACAGGGAAAGCACAGCAATGTTTACTATCAAGATCATAATATGCAAAAAGCCACAGAAAGAAATATAAACAAAATCCTAAACCAACACAATAACATCCAAGTTACGCAAACGAAAATTACCATTGTGGGCATGTGAAGCTGTGGACTAGAAATATAAGTGACACGTTCTATAAGTGCATAAGTACATTAGGACTCAACAAAGTCACATGAAATAAACACTTCAAGAACATGTATTATCACAGATTATAAGGATGTTTTAGACTATTTAAGCAATAGAGAATCAAAATTCATAGAATAGTGCACTCAAACATTTTAATCCACATTCATCAAATTAACCTCCTACGTGCATCAGCCATAGTAAATAAGACTTTATCATCAACAGTCACCTTCAGTGGGGGGAAGTACTATAAAATTGCCTGAGCACCATGATTGACAAATGTGGCATAGCCCTACTTTTTAGATCTTACTATTGGCAGTTTAAATTGTCTAGGAGATCTATTGTCATCAATACTTTAATATACTTTTGTATACTTTAATATTTACTTAGAGTGGGCTTTTGGACTGCCCTGTGCTCATGATTCAGTGCACTTTATTTTTGTCTAAGCCCTCTGCTCCTGTTATGATTGCGTTTTTCCCTATTCGTGTTTGTTCCTACTTTGAAGTATTTTGGTCTAACCCATTTCTGATTGGATGAGCCATCTCTTACTCCTCATCTGTTGACTTTCTTCGATCTCTCCCTATTTGTCCACCTTGCTTCTTCCCCTCCTACATTACCCTTGCTCATCTGCTGCTCACCCACCCACCTGACTGTATTGTGCCATCATTGCTCTTTTTTTCACAAGATGCCAGCACATCCTCACTCTTTCTCTCAAGACTCATTCTGGGATCACAGTGTCCTCTTCGCATCTCTTCCTGTCATTCGCATTCTTTTAAAGCCTTGCTCCAAGATCACTCTCCCCTCATCCTGAACCCTTTTAAACTTCCCCATGTAATCTTACTCTCCTGTTGTCCACACAGGTAGTTGCTACTTTCCACAAAGAAACCGATAAAGAACTGATCCTCAACTGTAACTATTGCAGTTATGTTATGTAAACAAGTGACTTGTTCTGCCTATCATTATTGGAGTGACTTCTTTACAAAATATACAGGAGTATGCTCATAGCCTCAATAATGACTTTCACCGTCATAACCTAGCGCTGGGGTTGTTTTTGCTATAGAAAACAGGTAAACATTGTTAGACTTGATGAAGGTAATAATTACATTTATATGTCAAATCCATATGTTCACTCTAGTCTGCCTGCTCAAAAGAAAAGCAAAACCAATATATTTTGCCATTGTTCTTGTCCACCTTCAAGAAAACAGGCTATTCAAAGGGCATCTGGCACATACATACTTCTTTAGTATCCTGTAATCGAGGGCTCCTTAGGAGAAGCCAATGGGAGACCTTTTCCTGATCCACTGGTCCTTTGGTAATGATGTAAGACACTGCAGCCTGGTACAGCATTTCCTTGTGTCTTACTCAAATGTTCTCTAGTAACAGTGCAAAGAACTAGAGGCTGCAAGAGCAAAGACTTGTGATTGGTTTAAGGGGCTTTTAGTAATGGCTCAAAGTAAGGCAGCCTTTATCTGGAGAGTGGTGATTTCAGCTTTTAAGCACATGCAAATAAATTGTTTTAAAACTTCAAGACCTGTTGGCATTGCTGATACCTTCTCCCTTAGTCACAGGACAGATCTTAGGGAAAGACAAAACCAACACCAGGCCACACTCCTCTAGATAAGATTTTTCTCCATTAAGAATATTGTGGCCCTTCCCAACTAGATGGGATAGCGCTCAGTCTCTAGGCCCATTTCATCCTCTAACCTTTCTGGTATCAAAGTCTTCAGATCACCACCTTCTACCAGTTTACACGATCTGATATTTGCACTGCAGCCCTACAAATATGCTCAAGCTTCTTCAAGTCTGTCTTCTAACAACGGTATGGAGGATACTGCAGAATTCTTGTGTATTTGTAATTAGCTCTTAGAAAAAACCTTCTAACATACTGGCCCTCCCTTCCATGGAGTGAAATGCTTTCTCAGTATCTGTGACCCTCACTGCCATGTGATCAATTTTGCCCTCTAAAGCCAATAACCTACAGCCGGGAATGTCCACTTTTTCATGAAGCATCTGCAGGGAGTCCCTCATAATTCTCTCCACCCTGGACAAGCACTGCTCTTATTCTTCTGCGTAGTGTCACCACCTAACAGTCCATCAATGTGCTGTGTTAAAGGGGAAACTAATTCTCCATCTAGGCAGGAGCATTGGATCTATTTGCTGACATTTTCACAGTATTAAAATGACCCACCATAGGAGTTTTGCCACATTTAGAACATCAGCAAAGCTGTGAGAAATGTCCTGGATGTTAACATTTGGTTGTTCGCCCTCAATCCTACTGCTTGGACAAAGGCCTTGGGGAGATGAGGAATTCCGATCTCTTGCTACAGTTGAAACATCCCTACTTGATGCTGCAATTGGCCCCTGCATCTGGGAAGGATCTGTCATTGACTTTTAACCACCGGTTCGGTCACAACTCAGAATGGCTTTCATCCTAGCAAGATGGACCGCCATAATAGAAGGTGTTTCCTTCTGTGATCTTGAAAAGTCAGTGAGCTAGGAGAGGGCAGGACTCTCTTTGGTAATGCCAGCAAAATTGTGACATGTTGATAACTTTGTTTCCTAGAGAAATTGTGCTCAGTTGTCCAAAAAGAACTCAATGCACGTCTGGCAGGGAGCATAAAACAGAGACATCCTAACTACAGCTCTCTTGGGCATGCCCTAATTCCTTGTTTTTAGGGATTTTACAAATATATGTTAAAGATACATTGCCATGCAATGCATACATTTGCATGAAAATTTTGTTCTGAATAGTGCACACGGAAACTCAGAGTTTAGATCAGTAGAAATTCAAATATTGGAGATCATTTCAGTGGGCATCCTGTCATTGTACTCCCAGAAGCATACAATTTAATTGTGACCTACCCTACAGAGAAGAGAGAGAGACACACCTGCTTGTACTAATTGTGATGTAATGTAGCTTTACAGAGTTTTTCGGACCTCCATGTAGAGTGCGCAAAACTCTGCCAACCCTGCCGGTGGAGCGGAATTCTTCACCCTCCCCAGTAATCAGACAAAAATTTGGGGGAAGACCACCCTAAGGATGACAGGTCTAGCACTCTGAAAACCTTGGACTTCAGTACCTCCAGAGGATCAGGACAAACCTGCCAAGCCAATCCCATGAAGGTATACCTTGCTGGGTGAAGAAACATGTTTCTCCTCTCGGAGATTCTCCGCAGCAACAAATCCATTACGGTGTCACCTCAGCAAGAAGGTATTTGGCCTTATTGAGCCCTTGCTGGACACAGCCTGCTACTTGTCCCGCTAGAGGATTCTGAACTCTGAAAAAGAGACTGAGGACCCAATTTAAAGTGCAGAAGAGAACTTACTCCATTGCAATGGTAACAGAGTACCCTCTCCACCAAATGTAAGGTCCTTCAGCCTCATTTATATTCAGTTGGACCTCAGTATGTTGAAGACTCGTGTGTCTCCACTGGCGACATACACAACCATCGGTCCAACAGAATAAATGCTGTTCGAGGTTTTGCCATTTGTCCACCGGTCCTATTTTGAGTGAGCAGACAAATAGCAAAATTCCACTGCCTGTCACCGCCAGTTGATAAGGGGCTGTTAAAACTGCAAAATGATCACAATGCCATGGGGAAAACTCCCATGGCAAAGGGGTCATTACTTTTTTATTTTTCAAAAGCAAAATCCTGCTTTTAGAAATAAAACAAAAGTTGAAGTTTGACATACGTCTCTGTGACATTGACGTAGCCATCCATCATACTTTCAAAGCATTCATAGGAACCACTGTGACAGCACCACTGGGAAGGGGGATCCAGAAAATGCAAGAGATGTCCACCAGGCCTGCAGACATCTCTCAATCTGTCAGGTAGAGTACCCTCGCCATGGCAGGATTAAAGTACCCTGCCATGGCGATTGTGCTAAAATTGCCTAAAAAGTCTAAATTAGGCCCTGAGGATTATTCCACTCAGAGCTTTTCTGGCAAGACTAATGGCATCACTGGGACCTTCAACAATACCTATCCAACATCACTTAGACCTCCTCACATACAGCCTGCTTCCTTACCCTGCTGAAGGATATTGAATTCCATTTTTGAGCCTGAGGTAAAACCTTTGACTGGGTCAAACCTGGCTGTTATATCTGACCCATGCTCCATTGCGTTCAACGTGCAAATGCACCTAGGTTTCGGTCTACCATGATCAGTTGGCCCTCATTGGTGCTTAGTGCTTTTGGACACTATTTTTATTTACATTTCTGGTTCTCCGTATTGGATGTTTGTCATTTTGTTATAATTTTGTTCATTACATTATTCTCTACTTTTCTAAATTGGAGGGGGGATTTTTTTGTGTTGTGTTTTTGCCTTTTTAACTTTTTGGTACTTCTAAGTTAACCCAGCCTACTCTGTGCCATAACTGTTAGGGTTGAGGTCATGTTTGAATTGCTGAAACCTTTACCTGCACCTAACAAGATAATGACCTTATTATTAATGGGGGACTACAATCCTTCTCAATTAATAATTCAATTTCTTACATTTGGCTACAAAACAATTCCTAAAAGCATGCTTGAATTTCTGTATGGTTGATATACATTATATAATGTTGCATGTTGGTGGGAAAGTTTTTATGCTCGAAATTCAAAAGTATTCTGTGCACTGAACATGTTCACTTTCAAAGATTCCAGAGTGAAACCCTTCAAAGTACATCTGACCTTTAAAGGAAAGGAAAGGATGATTTACTCAGACTGCATGATAAAATAAAAATAGTGCAGTTAACTGCATGCTATGGACATAAAAGAAATACTATACAATTTCATTGCAAACCACTGTGGTATCTCCATTGGGCCCATCTCGTTGTAAACTTTATAGAAGACTATATGATGAAAGCAAGGTTTAAATGATGTCTAATAAAACACATAACTATTGGAAGATCTGATTCCCCTAATGCTAAAAAGCACTTATTTTATGTTTGTCATCAAGTACAAGTTATGGGATTCACAAACGTCCCTCTGACTCATTCCTTCTCTGGAAACAGCCAAAGATGTACAACTCCCAAAGGCAGGGGTATATCCCTTACCAGGGGTTGAAGAGGAAGGGGTAAAACAAAACTGATGAGGGGGTAGGCGAATGGAGGTGAAGGACTTCCCCATTTGGAAAGGAGATTCTCATTTGGGAAATGGTTTATTCAATTGGGAAAATATTTTCTCTGCAAGGAAAGAAACAAAAAAAATAAAAGATAATTGCACAATTGTTATGGAATTTCCCCGTGAGAAATTGTGCACTATGTACCATTATGCATGTAGAACTTCCTCCACATTGTCACAAGTAGAGTCACTATAGTTTTCCAGGAATATGTCCGGAAACATGATACTGTTGTATGTGTCAAGTAGCAACCTGGGAAAGGTTTGTGAATTCCGAAAAATGAATAAACTGACATCCAAGAAATGTAATGATCCTCTAATTGAAGAAAGGCTATTTTTTTTTAGATCGTCAGCCCCCTAAAGTCTATTGTAAAGGAACTTAATCGGTCAAGAGGTGGTGAAAATAGCATTGAAAATTATTGGTTTGATGCAGAGTGCACAGAGGCTCAAGTTAGGTGCTTATCAGAGGGGAAAATGTAGCCATATCATGAACAGTTGTGCTGGTTCAGAGAAGAGCTGAGCACCTCTTTTTAAGCATTTGCAGTGTCTGAAGTGCATACATTTAACTCAGAAATGATCTGCTTTCTTGCATGAACGTTAGACAGCACAGCTGGTGATAGAGATCAGGGTGTATATAATATCCCTACTCCCACAGATAGAGTAATCTCACAGTTACACGCACATACATTCATCATACACTAGGGCCCATTTCACTAACATACGCTCAAATACTCTACCAGCAATAAACCTGTGGAAAGAAAACTCCTAAACACCCTGCATCTATATCGAGGTCGATTAGACCTGGTTATTGTGACTGCCCTTAAACATAATCTAAACAATCTATACAGCAATAATCAAAATATAGTACTCAATAATTGACAAGAATTAATATCCAACACCATGTTCAAAATTATATTGCTTTATCTAAAATTAGTCAAAAGGAAATCAATCAGAATAAATCATTTTTCTCATAGTTACCTATTCTAGCTAAATGTCAGAACGGGTCAGGACAAGTCTCTCAGTAAAGTCTCTCAAGACGATGTCCTCTCGGCAACGATCCTCACCAACGCAGATTCGGTACGCGGCAAAGGCAAATGGCAAGTGGCAAAAACCCTCTCTAGGCTAACAATTCTTATAGTAAATTGAACAAAGGAAAGATACAAAGAAAGTAATAACGTCCGCTGAACCGCTGAGCAGAGCGAGAAGGAAAGGATGTAACATCGCTACATTTGAAAATCTCCGCTCAGGGAAAATCACAAAATAAACAAAACAGAACAGGAACCAAGAAACATAACTGTATCTTGTAAGTTCCACATTTCCTCGGCAATGAGATCATGGTTCAGAGTCTTTCTTTAAAGCTCCTTTGTTTCCCAGAGCTGCCAAGGACGTTCTCATTTCACTTGAAGATCACCCAAAACTGCTGCTGTCCTCACGGAAATTTTTAACAAGGCAAGCAAGGACTGTGGTCAGCTGACTTCAAGACCATATTCAGCAGGGCTCTCTCCCATCACATTTTCTACTCGAGGCCAGGCTTAATATATCAGCCATCTTTGTTTAGGCCACCATAGGCCACAATAGACCATCTTAATTAAAAGAGACAAAAACAACGTTACCACAGCATAGTGATTAAACAGTGTTAACCCCACTAATACCCTTATGTGTATGTAATTATCTAGCTCTTGCAACATAAAAAAGCATTAATTCGAAAAGCGTTGTGTGCTAAAAAATAAACAGCACATAGCAACGTTTAAACATGAAAACATGCACGTTATTATTAAACAGCACACTTATGCGTACCCACGTGTAATTCTCTCTTGTTAAAACAAACGGATTGATTAATATAAACACTTACACAAGACAAATAATTAATAAATTAATAATTAATAAATTAATATAACAAATAGACAAGCCAGAGCTTCAAAAACCAATGAATTTTCAAACAGAAAACTCTGCTCTAGCACTGGGACACAGCGAGACAATTAAGACTGCTCCCCGTTTTCGACTTGCGTGGTATGCTGCTCATGGATTAACTCAGAGTACGCCACCGTACCTGTGCAAAATATGCCCTCTGGCATATTTCAAAGAAACAACAACTTGTAAAACCGCTACTATAAAAATGTTTCCTCATATTTTACAAGGCTATAGACTTCCCTCTAGTGGGCACTTACAATAGCAGCAGGCTGAGCTTTGTTAAATTAGAAAGAACTTATTTCAAGAATGACTCGGGAACAAAGTAAATGAAAGAAAACAAGTAAGAACTTAATGAAATGTGGCTGACATCTTGGATTACAGCTTGCACTCTTTATTCAATGTAGGAATTAATGCCTGAACACAATTGAACTGTTATGTCATGGTCACCAATATAATAAATCAGTGGTTCTTGTCCTGTGGTACCGAGGAGCCCTGGGTTCTGCGATGTCTACTCAGGGGATCAGCGGCTGTTCTACAAGATTAAGTAATTTTAACATGAATACATTAAAATTAACAAAGTGGATACATATAATTAAGAACAATTAAACATTTTGAATCTTTTTCCTGCATTTGATTTCAAAACAGATTTTTTTCCCAATATTAGAGCCTTTGTTTCCTGTATACTTGTCTCTGAATTTTTCCTTATTGTTTTGAGGTTCAAAGCATAGAAATTTCTTGGGCCAGCGAAGTTAGTGGGGCTCAGGTATGGACTGGTTTCCTCCAGTTTATGCGACACATCCTATGGCGCTTTCTAGTCTGTGTTCGATTCCTGGCACCCTGTTTATTTTCTCTTCTGCAGCATTCTTTAGCATGTTTTTCATGCCTTGAATTCAGGTGTTCGAAGGAGTCGTTCCCTCTCGTCACACTGATGAGGCTTTTGCTCACAGAAGGTGCAGGTTTAATGACCTTTAATCATTGGGCTTCTTCACCCCCAGTAGACGGGACAAGAAATCTCAGATACGCGACCACACCCTACTTCTCTTCGCATGGCAATGGACCTCCTAATCCATCTCCTCTGGAGCAGCAGACAGTCGCCCAAGAATCCCTTCTTCAACTCTTCCTGTCACTGCGTTCTCGAATGGAGCAGTGAGTCACAATAGCACTTGCTCAGGACCCCTGATTCTCACACAATGGTGGCTCTGGCGTCTGATGTCAATGACAAGGCTCTTCATCGTATGCCAAAGGGATACTTGAACTCTCAGCCAAGGAGAAGCTCAAAACACCCTTTAAAATCTGAAATAGTCCACCAACTAGAGAGGGAAGTCTACAGTCTATACAGGAAGTTCTGATCTCGTTGCTGAGGTGTGTGGAGTCTGTGGTTTAACGATGAAGACCTGGGTCTCCGTGTATTCGAAACACGTTGAGTTCACTGTACTTGCCCCCTCCCCGAAAATGGAATGTGGGAGAGTCCTCACCTATATGGAAACATTTAGGAACTCAACAGCTAGTATCTTCGTTTTTAAGGTAGCCTCCAAATGTGTCAGCAGTCAGTGGAGTATTCTTCGAGGTCATTCTAAAACAGTACCCATAGTACATGAGCTTGATAATTAGGTCATGAACTCTCCAAAATCGAAATTAGGCCATGGTCTGTGGTCTCAATAGCAGGACTGCAAACGTTACACAAGAGCCTATATCTGCATGGCCCGCTGTCATTGACTGGTTTGGGAACCCCAAGTCAAAAACTATTTTTTTGTGAAGAGTTTGTGGGGGTCCTTTGTTGAAC
Source organism: Triturus cristatus (assembly GCF_964204655.1). Classification (NCBI taxonomy): domain Eukaryota; kingdom Metazoa; phylum Chordata; class Amphibia; order Caudata; family Salamandridae; genus Triturus; species Triturus cristatus. The sequence continues at coordinate 1,116,902,468 of NC_140590.1, forward strand.
TTCTATTAAGGCCTGGAGTACTCAAGTCAAGTCAAGTCAAAAAGCTTTTATTCGGTTAGTATAAATACAACCACATAAGCTGAACACACATAATAATACATATTAAAAATTTATGACATATATTTGCCTTAATTACAAACTGATGATAAATCACTGAACCGGGACCAGTATCTCGCACGGACTGATAAAGAACCATACATAAATACACATTAGTAAAATAAAAATAAAAATCCGACAAATGTCGCTTATAGATTATTAGATGTTGCACGGTAAACTTAGAATCAAACAAATTATAAACTCCACTTGCAAATAAAGTGATATGTGCATAGTACAAAATTTAGGCATACATATTTACATTAGTATATTGTTACTCAAGGAACAAGAATTCCATAATCTAGGAATCATTCCATACCAAAAATAAAGTGACGTGTGCCTAAATATGAAATCCATGACATGGTAAAAGACACCCCCATGCCATAGTAACACTAATGCACCAGTTCAAGCGTAACAGGATAACCTTACACTAGTTTATTACAACTATGTGTGAGTTAGCATGTGGAAACATGAGGCTATCTAGAGCACCACCATATAATCATAGTAACTTATACACATATACATGATAGCCATTATAGAACACGTTTCTCAAATCATAAAATTATGGATTTCCTGGCAGCTCTACATTTCAAAATAAAAGATGCAACATAGAAGCAGACGTCTGGGCTTTGGAGGGAACATAATAAGTTCATAGCGTCAGCTGTTGAACGGATATTATATTTTAAAAAGATTGGTTTCAAATAAAACTTCCTTAAGAAAACATAAAATTTACAAAATAGCAGGAAATGGCAACAACTTTGTTTAGAAACGTTATCACATGGGCAGTTTGAATTAGAACCTGCCCCTATTACAGGGAAGGATACTAGATGGTGTACAATGCCTAGTCTTAAACGTACTAAAACAAAACGGTGCGATTTATTAGTCACATCCACCAAGTACGACTGAAGCCCACTCTTAAGGCTAAGCTGCCTATAAAATACAGAAGTTTTTGGAGACCGAAGTAATTGACTTCTTTCTTCCATCTTATACAATATAAAGGTGTCTTTAATTTCCTTCTTAGAAAGAGGTATTATATACTCTGAGTGAATATTAATTCCAAACAAAGTATTATACCAAGAAGTACTATAATTTAACCACGGAATACGATGACATAGATCTAACTTAAGGCAGTCTTTAATTACAGACTGTGTGAACGCAGTTTCCTTGTTGTGCCATATTGCACGCCATAGTAATAGGGGGCGTACTGCAGCCAGATCAGAAATATAATTGAGGCCAGTTTCCTGATGAATCAAGTCTGTGGAAGCTGCAGCCGGGACACATAACAGTCGTTTAAGGAAGCTGTTTTCATTTATCTGGAGTTGGGCGGTAGAGGAATAACCCCATAATCCAGCTCCATATAGAGCTGAAGAAACGCATCTCGCATTATATATGGTGACCATGTCCTTTATTCTATAGTCCCCTATTTTCGTTGCAAAACGAAAAATACCATTAGAATTCCTATTTACTTTATGTCCAATATTTCCTTGCTCATTAGTCCATTTGCCGTTGCCATCAAAATTAATACCTAAATAGCAAAATGTCTTAACAGCTTCGATCTTTGAACCTTCTAGGAAAAAGGAACATGGTGACTTCAATTGTTTACCGCATGTCATTGTAAAAGTCTTAGATTTATTAATCAACAATTTCCTGCCATTTATAAAATGAGTAAAAGCGTTGATGAGACGTTGTAGACCCTAAGGGGTGCGGGAAATTAGGACAGCGTCGTCCGCGTATAACAATACTGAAACGACCATATTGTCAATTTTGGGGGCGTCGGCTGAGATATTGTTTAAAATGGATGCAATTTGCTTAATAAAGAGAGAGAATAAAAAGGGTGCCATAACACATCCTTGCCTTATGCCTCTACGCACGGTAAAGAAGGGAGTTCGCTCGCCAGTGGGCCCGTAGCGTACACTGCAAGAGAGTTTTTCATATAGCCTTGCTAGAAAGAATACAATCTCCTCCGGTGCTCCAAGGTCAAGCAGTGCTGGCCAAAGGAGTGAGTGGTCCACCAGATCAAATGCGCTGCTCAAGTCAGCGAAGCATAAAAACAAGTTACCTCCTTTCACTGTGGTATATTTGTTGATAAGCAAATCCAAATTAAGGCATTGCTCGATAGTCCCAATGCCTTTCCTGAACCCATATTGAACTGGGGTCAGTACGTCTGAATCTGCAGCCCAGTCCTCCAATCTTTTTAATAGTACCCTACTTAGTACTTTAATTGAAGAATCTAACAATAAAATAGGACGGTAGTTACTTGCTTCAGATCGTGATCCCTTCTTATGTAGAGGGACAATCAATGACTCAGCCCATGATTTTGGAAAATTCCCCTCGGATGCAGCGTTGAAAATTCTTGTCAGGATTGGTGCCCAGAGATCTATTTTGGCTTTATATAAGTCGATCGGGACACCATCCGGACCTGGTGCCTTGCCCCCCTTACTTTTTACCATCCCTTCACGCACCTCATCGACGTCAATCATTAATGGCATAAGCGGCCAAATAGAATCATTTGGTAAAAACTGATCTAAAAAAACCTTATCTGGATTAAAAATATTAGAAAAATGTTCTATCCACTCCGTGCAATTAACATAGGACGTCAGCTCAGGGATATGATCATCCTTTAAACAGGGACTGTTTATAATTTCCCAAAATAGTTTTACATTTCCGGTGTCACTTGCGAAGCCTAGCTTATCCCAAGCATCTATTCTCACCGCCTTTTTATGGGCAAGGACAGCTTGTTTATAAGCATATCGTAATTTACGGACTAAGATTTGGTCACGGGGTTTGGACTTTAAAACTAACTTTAAGTTGGTTAATATCTCCGTACATTTAGAATTGAACCACTTCTTACCAACATGTTTTGGGCCTTTGGATTTCCGAGTTAAAATATCGCTTACCACCCTATTAATATTAGAGAATTCCATACATAGTTTACCAGAGGTAACCTCATCCCTTAGACAGTAATTAATTCTGTCTCTACAGCTATTTACCACAACCGATTAGATCTTATGTGGGTCTACACCATCCCATTTGATTCTCGTACCGTTCGGCCTGATAGGGAGAATATCTGTAATTGTATAATCATTATTAATCAGTTTGTTACCCCATGCCAACAGGACTATGGAAATACTATTGTGGTCACTAACCACCTGTTCAGTTATCCAAAGGTCCACAAATGGACTATTCCGAGTTAATAAAATGTGATCAATATTACTGTTTGCATCTCGGCCAGTAAATGATGGACATTTAATATGGCCCTTTCTCTCGGTGCAATCCAATAGCTCAAGGTCAAGTTTGGCCATTAGAGCATTAAGGGTCATGCCGTAATCACAATGTGGAAAATGTAGCATATCATCCTTAGTCCCTGCGATGGTTGAGTAAGACTTCATATAACCACAAGAATTAATAAATGTGGTGGGACAAGCTTGGATATTAAAATCACCTACCCACACAACAACAGTCAGCTTAGGTGAGATATTTAATACCTTATCCAATTCTTTATCCAGTGAAACTAAGCAAGCTCCCCTATCCCTGCGAAAATTATTATTGTAAAAATTAATTAGAACCAAATCCTTTCCAACAGGGAATGTTAGGCGCAAAACTTGACTATAACTGTCAATGGAAGAATAAGAAATAATTTTACATCCAATCAATTTAGTTGAGATAAGCAACAATAGTCCACCCTTGGCTCTTCCCATTGGAGAGGGTGTCGCATTAACACAATATGAGGTATAACCTTCCACAGTGACGCAATCTGTACTCCATGTTTCTTGGAAACAAATTATGTCACTTCCACGGTTAATAAAATCCAGCCAGAAGGGAGTACCTAATTTATTTCCAAGACCTGCGATGTTCCAGGTTGTTAATGAATACCCTTCTTGAATCTTGGCGATCTTATCATTATGCCTATTTGTAGGTACTTCTATATTCGTGATAGGCTCTCTAAGTATGCTAGCTGTTAAGATATCAGGCACACTAGAGTCATTTATAACCGGTGACCCATTCATCATAATAAGATCCTGACGGTTAATAATGACTTCGCTTTGCCTCGTAAATATGTTAGGGTTCACCGTAATCCCCTTATCTGTATTTCCCACTGTATTACCTATTAAAGTTCCATGTCAATCATTATCCTCCATTTGTGTCAGACATTGGAACCTATTATAGAGTGGTAAAGGGGAAAACACAGAACTAGCAGCTGGTTCCATAGGCAGCCACTTGTTCCTAACGCGAGGTACCCTATGACCAAAAACTGAGTTGTTGAAAACAGGGAATTTGTAGAAATAGGCAAGTGGCAAGAGGGTAGTATTATATTCCCAACTGGAAGGCGGGGGGGCTCTAGATAAAACCTGATGAACCCAAAAAGGTGATCCAAAATTGATTATAACACAGTCCCCTTCAAAACCTTTAGATGTAGGGCCTATCCAACCCACTCTTTGAGTAAGCAAGATCTGGTCTGCATCTAGGATTGAGAACCCACAATTTTTACTTAACCAATAAAGGGTTTTGTTTTTAAGAGAAACATTTGTTTCAAGTTGCCCCTTCCGTAATCTGGGGATATTACACAAAACTGCGACATATGCTCCGCACTCGGGTGGCAAATTCATGACAGAAGGAACATTATTACTTTTAAAATCTTCATATTGACGTGTGCCCCTTGACTGATCTGTTATTGGGCCTCCTAGCTTCTCGGTGCCTTCCATAGGGGTGGCAACTTTTTCCAGCGGAGCTATACCATTCCCTTCGTGAATTCCCTGAACAGTTAAATTACAACTATTATTGTTGGTGCTATGGGGTAAAGTACTAGGGGCTAAATGATGGATAACTGGACCTCTTGATTTGTCCTTAACACCCACAGTCATGTGTGAATCAGCTCTAGATGCGGGTTTATTTATAGTGGGTTCCGTTTGCAGGGTAACCAGTAAAGATTGGGTAATCTTAATTAAGTGGGGAATTTGTGTTAAGTGTTGTTCAATGGAGTCCATCCGTACTTCTAAATCACAAATTTTCTCTAAAATAGGCCCTATGCGTGTCGAAAATAAAATTTCCATTTTCTCCCAAAAGCCATCCTTGCCAGCCATATGTACAATATCATCGCGCTGAACATCAGGAACATTTGACTGGGTTACAGGTAATGCCCCCTTACGGCCAAAAAGGTTGCCTGCCTTTTTAGGATAATTCCTGCAGGTTTTACCCCTATGTTTATATGCAGACTGATCTTTCTCGATGTGCTTTAACTTGCTTTTGGCCTTTTGCCCTCTAGTTCTGACTGGTGAAATAGCAACATGGGTCGTTGCCGACTGTGAAACATTAAGCGACGAATTAGTAATATTACCATCTAAATCAATAATGTCATTAGGTGGTTGAAATTCTGTACTTGAGTCCTGTCCCTGGAGAACCGGTGTGGTCGAGAGTCTGCTTACCCTGGGCGACAAATCAGATTGTACAATATGAGTCACTGTTAAAGGTTCAGTAATTTTATGAGGGCCTGGTAATCCAATATAGGAGGTCAACAACATGGAATCGCAAGAATTAGCCATAGTAGTAGATGAATCAACCGGCAATACAGGAAGGGCACAGCCAATAGGGAGTGAGAGGCGTCTTTCAGTGTTCTCTATTGCTGATGCAACAACCCCGATGGTTTTCTGAAGCATGCGATCTATGGCTGTTAGACTTGGGAGAGGAGTAGTAGTAGATGTATTCTGACTGGTATTAGGCCGGATGGGTCCACTGATAGGCACAGTTTTCCCCATCCTCATAGAAAACCCAGAGCTCACACAGGCAAACGCGAATAGGTAATTTTCCACCCAGTCTTACTTATGCAGCAAGTCCGTGTAATCGGATGACCATAGGGGGTGGCCCAGCCCGGCCTCTGTCGGCCCCGGATGGCCACAGACGGTCCCGCCCTTGTCCCGGGCTTCTCCCGGCGCTACCCGCGCGCGGTCCCGCAACGCGGGAGCAGGGCCGAAAATTTAAACGCCTCCTGGCGCGCTCCTATTGGCCAGGTGATTGTGTCCGCTAGGGCTGCTGGGGCGTGTGGTCCCGTCTCCCCACTGCGGCTGCGATGGTTGTCACGCAGCGGCGGGAGAACGGGACGGCTGCAGGGAGCAGGGCAACAGGGGCAGGCAAAGAAATCCGCCGATCAGGAGCAGCAGGAAAGACCAAAGCGCCTCGTAAGTGCTGGATAATTGACCCGCTCTGCCGGAGCAGCGCCGAAAATTTAAACGCCTCCTGGCGCGCTCCTATTGGCCAGGTGATTGTGTCCGCTAGGGCTGCTGGGGCGTGTGGTCCCATCTCCCCACTGCGGCTGCGATGGTTGTCACGCAGCGGCGGGAGAACGGGACGGCTGCAGGGAGCAGGGCAACAGGGGCAGGCAAAGAAATCCGCCGATCAGGAGCAGCAGGAAAGACCAAAGCGCCTCGTAAGTGCTGGATAATTGACCCGCTCTGCCGGAGCAGCGCCGAACATTTAAACGCCTCCTGGCGCGCTCCTATTGGCCAGGTGATTGTGTCCGCTAGGGCTGCTGGGGCATGTGGTCCCGTCTCCCCACTGCGGCTGCGATGGTTGTCACGCAGCGGCGGGAGAACGGGACGGCTGCAGGGAGCAGGGCAACAGGGGCAGGCAAAGAAATCCGCCGATCAGGAGCAGCAGGAAAGACCAAAGCGCCTCGTAAGTGCTGAATAATTGACCTGGAGTACTCACTCAGTCCCCTCGTGTGGCCTTTGCATTTTTTGCTCAGGTTTTGGGGAGTGTCGCTCATGCCCTGTAATGATGTTCACAACAGAAAACGTTCTTTTGCCGCCAGTCAATGAAAGCCTTCTGGTCCACAGACTCTGTTTTGAAACCAGATATCCAAAATGGATAACAGGAGAAAAAAAACCCTTGTCCAATAGGATTTGTTTATTTTTTAATTTAGCCTGCGTACTGTCCTCTAATACAAAAATTGAGGATAGTCAGCTGACAAACAGTCCTGATATATCTAGCTTTGTAACTTTTCAAACCCATCTACAAACAGTTTTTCAACACTAACTTCCTTCAAAGAAATAAATAAACAAATAAATGCATTTAAACCAAAGCGAGCAAAGGACCTTTCATGAGTAATGTTCTAGTTTCTTGCCATGTTCGTTTTAATTATTTAAGTGTGGTAATTTTTTCACTCCCATTTGATGTTTTCTCTCATGGACATATCAGTACAAAATTTTAAATGCTAAAATATGTCCAGTTTTTCTGTTTAGTTGCAAATCATTTTGCAAATTTCTTAAATGGCGGCAAAGAATAAATGTCAGTCCTAACCATAACTCTAGAGTTGCTATGGCTAACTGGAATTTATCGATAAAACATGTCTGTATTAGTTTAGTCTTGTAACGCTTTATACTAATAAGTCACCAAAGTTTTCAACTGACAATTTTACTCTTTAGAACATTGTTTGAAATTTAACTTCTGATTTTAATCTTTTTTGTCACTTTTTTAAAATGTTTATTTTCTTAATTACAGGATGGGTCAAATCAAGAGGAGCTTATAGTTAATTGCCCCCTGAATCATCTCTTCAAACTGGTGGTAAAAACATTTTTTTTCAAGCTTTCCACATTTAATGCCATGTGAAACTGATTATCGCAACTTTTTCTGCATGAATCTAAAACCAAAGAGCTTGATTCACAAACTGTAGTCTTATGGTTTTAAAGTAGTATTACAGTAGTGCTGCATACTTACTACAAAATACCTACAAACTCTACACTCAATCAGATGCAATTCTACCCACAAGCCACAAAAAGAGAAAATTAAGAAAGCATCCTACCAACCTCCAGGGTGTTTGAGGAGTCACCTCCTCGGAGGGACAAGAAGACAACAGATGCTACCCAAGCCGATTTGTCTTAAGCAGCTCATATGTGCCATTGCTAATTATTGTTAGTTATCTATGCCATCAGTGATGTCATATATGATGTCATAGAACATGTCATGAGTGATATCATATGTGAGGTCATAGGCAGTGCATGGCACAGGTGTAAATTATAGTTATCTCAGGTAACTAAAACTGCTGAATTTGTATGGTTTTGTACGAATGAAATCTGAGCCTAACTCCCTGTAACCTTTGTTTTTCACATTTAATTTCTAAGGTTTTTTAAATGTTATTTCCGAAGTGTAACCTGTAACCTTTGAGGGCGAGCGAGTGCATAAGTGTCTCAGTGGGTGTGTGAATGATGTGTGAGTATCTCAATGGCTGTGTAAGTGGGTGTCTGATTATCTGAGTGGGTTTGAGAGTGGCTGCATAAGTGTCTCAATGAGTGTGTGAGTGGGTGCATGAGTCTGAGTGAGTCTGTGAGTGGGTGCATGAGTCTGAGTGGGTCTGTGAGTGTGCGTGTGAGTGTGTGAGTCAATCTGTGAGTGAGTGCATGAGTGTCCGTGTGGGTCTGTAAGTGGGTGCATGAGTCTCTGAGTGAGAATGTGCATGTGTGTATGCGCAAGAGGGTCTGTGAGTGAGTACATAAGTCTCTGAGTGGGTCTGTGAGTGAGTGCATGAGTCTCTGAGTGGGTCAGTGAGTGAGTGCATGAGTCTCTGAGTGAGTGTGTGAGTCTCTGAGAGGGCCTGTGAGTGGGTGTGTCAGTTTGAGTGGGTCTGTGAGTGGATGTGTGAGTGGCTGTATGAGTCTTTACAGTGGGTGGAGAAAGGGGGCAGGGTCTCCGATGAGTGCTCAGCAATCCCAATGTGTGGGACTTACTGGTGGTAACAGGAGGGGTTCTTGGCCCCCAAGGACCCTCAGCATCCAAGGGGACTACATTCCCCAACCAGCAGTGTGCTAGGAGTTGTGTTTGCAGAGTGGAGGGCAAAAGGGGCAGGGCCTCTGATGAGCTGTCAGCAGTCCCACAGTGTAGGACATACTGGGGGTAATAGGAGTGGTTATTGGTCCTTATGGGCCTTCAGCACCCGAGGGGACTTTATCCCCCAACCAGTAGAGTGCAACGTGGTGCATTTGTGGAGAGGTGGACAAAGGGGGTGGGGCCTCCGATGAGCACTCAGCTCTCCCGCTGTGTGAGACTTACTGGTGGTAAAAGGAGGGATTATTGTCCCCCAAGGACCCTCAGCATCCAAGGGGACTACATCTCCCAATGAGTAGTGCGCTAGGAGGCACATTTGCCGAGTGGTGGTCTCCAATGATCCCCCAGCAATCCCACTGTGTGGGACTTACTGATGGTAACAGGCGGGCTTCTTGGTCCCTAAGGACCCTCAGCATAAAAGGGGGGTTTATTCCTCAATGAGTAGTGCGCCAGGAGGTGTGGTTGCAGAGTGGTGGGCAAAGGATGGGCCTACATAACTTAGGCCCCGGGGAGGTGGTGGTCCACAGGGATTCAAACAGCAAATGGAGGGGGTCCTTTGGCTCCCTTCATTTATAAAACTAAAGCCCAGGGGGTGGTGGTCCTGGGGCTCAAATATGCCCATGGAAGGGGTCCGTTCGCCCCCCTGCAATATTTACATAAAGCCCTGGGGAGGTGGTGGTCCTGGGCCTCAAAAAGGCTCAGAAGATGGCCCCATGTGCCACCTCGCTTGCTTTTTTTAAATGTTTAACATTATTGCTGTGGATTAGTGGCTCTGTCCTATTTCCATGGCAAAAATAAAATGAGAAAATGCTTTTTGGCCCTGTTGGGGTCAGGGGGACCTCAGGTCCACAGTTAGGGGATCAGCGTAATCCTTACCTGCCCCCTTTTTGTTTTTTTAAGCATTTTGTTTTGACTTGGCTGAAACCAAGTCCCAAGAAGACTGTCAGCACTTCCTGGTTGAAGTGTTGGCAGCCAATCATTTCTCAGCATGAGAGGGCAGAGCCTTTGCGTCCCTATATATGCAAATATGTTTTTTTTATATCTCAAAAACTACTGAATAGAGTTACAGAAAATGATTTAACCCCCCCCCCACCTCCTTCATCGACACCAAATATATAGGCAAATCAAAAATGCTTTTCCAATGGAAACATAGTCTTAACTATACCTACTGGCAACTGGGCAGACCAGGAGAAACAGTCGTGCTGCTGCTCCTCATGTCAGGGTGGGTGCTGTGATTCATGGGGGCACAGTCCCACATAACAAGAAAAAACATTCTCACATAACATGAGAAAAGGAAACTGTTGTCATAACAACATTTTCCTTTTCTCAGGGCAAATATACCAACACAAATTTCCAGACTAGGAAAAAGCCCAAAACATATTTCTGCGTTAAGCATGTTTTAAGGCAGCATCTATACCAAGAGTGCCAGTAATAAGACAATATTAGGCAATTTATGGGACATTTAGAGGTTTACCCATTCAGTGCACAATAGCGAGTGAAATGCAATTGCTCAAAAAATCAAGTAAAACAAATCTAAATTGAATGAATGAGATGAAGAGGAGTAAGGGATAATACATTTATATTTGATGAATTTGAGATGTGACCATTCAGGGTACAATAGTGAGTGAAATTTCGTCCCTCAAAAAATCAAGCATAACAAATTTAACCTAAATGAATGAAACGAAAATGAGCAAGGGATACTTTTTGTATATTTAATTAATTTAATGCACACAAAATCAACTGGCAGAAATTATGCGGGAGATTCGATTTGAAGAGGGTGAAAAGGAATTAGGAAATATTATTATTAGAATGCCTCTGGTGTGATTTAAACTGAATTTAATGGTATGAAGTTTAAATTCTAGAATATCTTCATACCATTTAAGATGGCCGTCATATTTACATTTCTATGACTGTCACAGCCAACCAATGCGAATGATTGTCAAGAGATTAAATACATTCCAAATGCAGGGTTATCCGACATTGACAAAGGCTAGAAGCGTTTGTTGGAGCTATGCTAATATATATATATATAGGATTGTCGCCCGAACATTCTCCACAATAGATGTCCACGCACAGAACATGATGTACATGCTTTGCAAAATTTTAATCTCTCAGTGAAAAGGATTTAATTTATTAATTGCCCTTACTGTATTTTAGAAAGAACTTGCCCAAGATCTTGGATACTCCTGGTCGAGATGTCTTGCGCCAGATGGTAAGAAGAGCTTGAATAAGTGGTATAAGTAAACTGCACATCATGAAAAGTTGTAATGTTGAACATTCTAAGAGGAGGTGAAGAGCACCATTTGTTAGTCTTGCTGTTGGCGGGAGGACCACCGGGGAGTCGGGGGGACCACTCCGGGGCACCTTCCTACTGCAAAGTTATAGACGAACGCCGCTGAGAAGCCTCCTAGGGGAGGTCCTTCTCCTGTGATCGTACTAGGCCCAGTAACACCACCACACCGGACTCCGTATCAGTTGCTTATCTCGGTACTTTATCAATGGTAGCACATTCAATATATTCACAGTGGGATCGAGTGATCCAGAAAGAGTCTCAATGTCTTTGTAGGGACAGGGTAGCGGGACAGTCTTAGTACCAGCCTGGTACGGGGAGGCTCTGCGCCAGATCTTGCGTACTGGTCTCAAAGCAGCTCGGACGTGGAGAGCCGAGACGGTGTCTGCAGGGCTCGGGTGGTAGTTCCGCTTGGGTCGAGCCGCGACACAGTCAGCAGGGCTCCGGTGGTAGGTCCGCTTCGGTTGAGCCGCGACGAGGTCAGCTGGGCTCTGATGGTAAGTTCAACAAGGTCGGGCCGCGACAGCGTCAGCAGGGCCCCAAAGGTTTGTGAAGGTCTTTAAGCACGGTGGAGCCGCGACGTAGTCAGCAGGGCTCAGAGCGTGGTTCCAGGATGAGTCTTTCTCCGTAGGGTCAGCCGCGATCCGATCAGCAGGGCTCTTGACTCCGGGATACAACTGCTGTCTTGTTGCCGGGTCGCCCCAGATATAGGTCTGGAGCCCTTTGATGTCCGGACCCTTGCGTCCGGGGGGCGGAGAGGCCAGGTTGGGAGCGGCCAGACGCCCTGCAGGAGAGGCGCCAGGCCCCAGAGAGCTGTGGGGCGATTGCACCTAGGTGTGGGAGGACGGTTGGGGGTCCCATCGATACTGCCCTCCGCCAGGAGTGGGGAAGTGTTCACGTGGTATCCCCCTGGCCAGGGGTTGGCGCCTCGATGTCGGGCCTCGCTGGGACCGAGGCCGGGTGGAGCGGGGTCACGTAGGCAGTTGCGTAGAGTCACGTACAATCCAAAATGGAGGAGCCAGGGGACCTCGTGCAGCTTAGTGAGGGGGAACAGGACCACGCCACGAGGCCGGCTCCAACACGCATCCCCCCCAGCTGAAGGCAGGGAGAGTCACCCATCTCCTTGGGGGTTCTCCTCGCCGAGGCGGAAGAATCTGGACAGGCCGTCGGCATTGGCGTGGTCATTGCCGGGCCGGTGCTCCACGGTGAAGTCCATCCCTTGCAGCGAGATGGACCATCGCAACAACTTGGGGTTCTCGCCCCGCAGTTTGGACTCTGAAGTGGGTGCCGAAAAGGTAGGGCCGGAGCTTCTTGAGAGCCCATACCAGGACCTTGTTCACCAGCCTCTGGAAGGTCGCTGGGGCGTTCTTCATACCGAAGGGCATCACCCGAAAGTGGTAGAGCCCATCGGGGGTGGAAAAAGCGGATCGTTCCTGGGCGCCTGGGGTGAGCTTGATCTGCCAGTACCCAGCGGTGAGATCAAAGGTGCTTAGGTAGCGGGCGGCCCCTAAGCGATCGATCAGCTCGTCTGCCCGTGGCAGGGGGCGGGCATCGGTCTTGGTGACTGCGTTCAGGCCCCTGTAGTCTACACAAAATCTGAGTTCCGGGGGGGTGCCGGGGGCGGTGGCCTTCGGCACCAAGACCACAGGGCTGGCCCACGGGCTGTCGGATGGCTCGATGACTCCGAGGGCGAGCATCTTGGAGACCTCGGTCTGTATGCAGGCTCGGACTCGGTCGGGCACTCTGTAGGCGTGGTGTCGCACAGGGGGGCTGTCCCCGGTGTCCACGTCGTGGACGCACCAGGGGGTCACCCCGGGCGTGAGAGAGAAGAGGGCAGCGAAGGGTCGCAACAGCTTCCGGCAGTCATGGCGCTGTTCTGGGGTCAGGGTGGTGGAGAGGTGGACGCCCTCCAAGGAGCTGTCTTGGCTTGATGACCCCAGGAGGTCAGGTAGGGGCTCAGAGTCGCTTTCGCCCCCATCGTCGGTAGCCAGCAGCAGGCTTAGTTCGGTTCGTGCAAAGTGGGGCTTGAGCCGGTTGGCGTGTAGGACCCGGAGGGGGTTCCTTGGGGACTCCATGTCGACCAGGTAGGTGACGGGGCTCTTCCTCTCAACCACCTTGAAGGGCCCGGTCCACTTGTCCTGCAGGGCGCAGGGGTCCACGGGCGACATGACCCAGACTTGCTGGCCCGGCTCGAACTCGATGGTCGAGGCATTTTCGTCATACCAGCGTTTCATGTCTTCTTGGCTGGCTTCGAGGTTGGCTTCTGCCAGGGCCCGGAACTTCCGAGTCTGGTTCCGCAGGGCCAGGAGGTACCGGTAGACGTGGGGGGGGCATCCTGGACGTTCGCCTCCCAGCCCTCCTTGACCAGGCTGAGGGGCCCTCGGACGGGGTGCCCATACAACAGTTCGAAGGGGCTGAAGCCCAGGGATTTCTGTGGGACCTCTCGATAGGCGAACAGGAGTCAGGGCAGCAGGACGTCCCATCTCCTCCTCAGGGGCTCTTCCAGGCCCTTGATCATCCCCTTCAAGGTTCTGTTGAACCGCTCGACCAGTCCGTTCCCCTGGGGGTGGTAAGGGGTGGTGAATTTGTAGGTGACCCCACATTGTTGCCAGAGGGATCTCATGTACCTCGAAATAAAGTTCGTACCCCTGTCGCTCACCACTTCTCGGGGGAACCCCACCCTGGAGAAGATGCCTATCAGGGCCCGGCCCACCACTGGAGCTGTCACAGTGCGGAGCGGGATGGCCTTGGGGTATCGGGTGGCGTGGTCGACCAGTACCAGGATGAAGCGGTGTCCCGGGGCGGTTCGGGGGTCGAGGGGCCCCACGATGTCAATCCCTACTCGTTCGAACGGGGTGTGGATGGCTGGAAATGGTTGGAGGGGGGCATTGACTCGACCCCCAGTCTTCCCGCTAGCCTGACAGGTCTGGCAGGACCGGCAGTGGTGGTCCACGTCTCTCCGCATTCGGGGCCAATAGAAATGGGTCACTAGGCGGCTGTAGGTTTTGTCTCGCCCGAGGTGTCCGGCGAGGGGCACGTCATGTGCCAGGTTCAGAAGGAACTCTCGCAATCGGAGGGGGACCACCAGCACCCGGCCGGCTCCCAGCTCGGCAACTTTCTGCTCGCTATATAATAAGTCATTGTCCCAATAGATCCAGTGGGTTCCCGTGGGGTCCCCCGAGGCCTGGGCGGCCGCTTGCTGTCGGGCCCCCTCAAGGGACGTGCAGGCCTTCTGCTCTTGCTGGAATTGTTCGTGGGTGGGGCCCCCATCCTGGCGCCACTGGGCCAGCTCGGGGATCTCGCTGAGGGAGGCGGCCTCGTCGGGGGAAAGTCCGGATGGCCCGGCCTCATCGTCAGGCTCCTCCGTGCCGGAGGAGGGCGGCGGTTCTTGACCCGTGGGCTCGTCGGGGGCCGCCGCAGCGGTGGGTTGGGCGGTCATGGACCGGGTGGTGGCGCAGGCCCACTCGGGCAGCCCTAGCATCCCCAGATGCTCTCGGCGCTCCACCTGGGCCCAGGGGGAGGTCTCTAGGTCGTTCCCCAGGAGGCAGTCCACTGGGGAGTCGTCGCGGACAGTTACTTTTAGGGTGCCGGACACTCCTCCCCACTCGAAGGGGATCCTGGCCATCCGGCACATGCTTTCGGTGTTGCCCGCGGTCCGGACAGGGCATAGGACATGCGGCAGGATCTGTTCGGGGGTCACCAGGTGGCAGCGGACAGCGGTCACACTGGCCCCAGTGTCCCGGAGGGCTTCGGCCCGTTGTCCATTGATGGTGACCCACTGCTGGTACTTCTGGGTGTTGCTCGTGATGGCAGCTCGGGGCACCATTTCTCGGGAGCCCAGGCATACGAGTGACATGGCAGGCGGTTCCAACTCGGGGGACCCGTCGTCGCAGTTTTCCTCCTCTTCCTCTCCTTCCCCCAGGGCTGCGGCGGCTATTTGCCGGGGAGGGGGCCCAGCGGTCCCATTTCGTCGGTTCACGGGGCAGGCCGGGTCGCTCGCGTAGTGACCTGTCTGTTGGCAGCCGAAGCAGGTCACTGTTGGTCGGGGTCCAGGCCTGGCGATGGGGGTCCCCCTACGGACCAGGGTCGGGGACGTGTGGTTGGCGGCTTGGCCTCGTGGCGGGCTTCTGGGCGGCCCGGCCGGGAATTCTCGACTGCGGTGGGACCCCCCTCCTCCACCCCGCTGGTGAGGAGGTCCCGTGGTACTCCGTTGGTAGTCCCCCACGGGGTTCCGGGGGACCCGGGTGTTGACCCATCAGTCGGCTTTGGCGGCAAGCTTCCGGGGCTCGGTCAGCTTACTGTCCAGGAGGTGTTGCCTTAGTTCGACAAAGCAGTTGTTGGCGAGGTGCTCCCAGACAATGAGGTCGAACAGTTTGTTGTACGAGGTGACCTTGCTCCCTTTTATCCACCCTTCAAAGGCCCTGCTGAAGAAGTCCACGTATTCGACCCATGTGGTACCGGGGAGCTTCTTGCAGTCCCGGAAGCGCTGCCGGTACATCTCGGCTGATAGTCCGTAGCGGTTGAGCAGGGCTTCTTTCATGTGGTCGTATGATGTCATCACCGCGTCGGGGAGTTGCAGCAGGGTATCCCGGCCCTCGCTGAGGAACCTCCCCCATAGGCCGGCACCCCAATCCTTCCGGGGTACCCGATGGGAGGTCATGGCTACCTCGTAGGCTCTGAACCATTGCTGGATGTCGTCATTTTTGTAGTATTCCTTGACGACATCCTTGGGGATATGAACCTTTGGCTCGGTCAGTGGCAGAGCGTCCCGGGCTCCGGGGGTGCTGGTCTCCCCCGTTTTGGACTTCAGTTCGAGTTCCTTGAGGCCCCTCTCGTGCTCGAGGGTTAGCTGTTTCTCTTCTAGTTCTCGATGCCGTTTCTTTTCTTCGATTTCCTCCTGTAGCCGTAGTTGCTCCAAGGCTAATTTTTTCTCCGCCAGCAGGAGTTCACCGTCCAGCCGGAGTCGTGCGAGTTCCAATTCGTGTGTCCGGACCCTCTCCCGTTCTCGCATTTCTTCGTGGGATAGGCCGGCTTCCGTGATGCTTCGTCCCTCATCTGTCGGGGTTATGGTCGGTGGCAGGTTTTCGTCCCGGGCCGAGGTCCCTTCGGCTCGGGGTGGAGTGGCCTCGGATTCTGCCCAGGCTTTCAGGGCTTTCTGCATTTCTTCCTTGGTGCCCAATCCTGTGGTTGGGATCCCTCTGTCCTTGCAGAATTGTTTCAGTTCTTTGTGGGTGTATTATTCCAGCCTTTCTGGCTGGAAGGTTGTGACCACGGTTGCTTCTTGGCCATTCATGGTTCTCTTCCTTTTTCCGTCTGGTTAGGTAGCGGGTGCGTTACTTGCCTGTACGATTGCGTCTGGCTCGGATCCCGTCGCTGGCCACCAAATGTTGGAGGGAGGACCACCGGGGAGTCGGGGGAACCACTCCGGGGCACCTTCCTACCGCAAAGTTATAGCCGAGCGCCGCTGAGAAGCCTCCTAGGGGAGGTCCTTCTCCTGTGATCGTACTAGGCCCAGTAACACCACCACACCGGACTCCGTATCAGTTGCTTATCTCGGTACTTTATCAATGGTAGCACATTCAATATATTTACAGTGGGATCGAGTGATCCAGAAAGAGTCTCAATGTCTTTGTAGGGACAGGGTAGCGGGACAGTCTTAGTACCAGCCTGGTACGGGGAGGCTCTGCGCCAGACCTTGCGTGCTGGTCTAAAAGCAGCTCGGACGTGGAGAGCCGAGACGGTGTCTGCAGGGCTCGGGTGGTAGTTCCGCTTGGGTCGAGCCGCGACACAGTCAGCAGGGCTCCGGTGGTAGGTCCGCTTCGGTCGAGCCGCGACGAGGTCAGCTGGGCTCTGATGGTAAGTTCAACAAGGTCGGGCCGCGACAGCGTCAGCAGGGCCCCAAAGGTTCGTGAAGGTCTTTAAGCACGGTGGAGCTGTGACGTAGTCAGCAGGGCTCAGAGCGTGGTTCCAGGATGAGTCTTTCTCCGTAGGGTCAGCCGCGATCCGATCAGCAGGGCTCTTGACTCCGGGATACAACTGCTGTCTTGGTGCCGGGTCGCCCCAGATATAGGTCTGGAGCCCTTTGATGTCCGGACCCTTGCGTCTGGGGGGCGGAGAGGCCGGGTTGGGAGCGGCCAGACGCCCAGCAGGAGAGGCGCCAGGCCCCAGAGAGCTGTGGGGCAATCGCAACTAGGTGTGGGAGGACGGTTGGGGGTCCCATCGATACTGCTCTCCGCCGGGAGTGGGGAAGTGTTCACGTGGTATCCCCTTGGCCAGGGGTTGGCGCCTCGATGTCGGGCCTCGCTGGGACCGAGGCCGGGTGGAGCGGGGTCACGTGGGCGATTGCGTAGAGTCACGTACAATCCAAAATGGAGGAGCCCCGAGGTGCAGGGGACCTCATGCGGCTTAGCGAGGGGGAACAGGACCACGCCACGAGGCCGGCTCCAACACTTGCTATTCCCCAAATCTTTACATATTTGAAAGATGCTTGAAGTGCTCTTTTTTGGAAGTTGGGCAGCCGCACTGTAAGTGATGGTAATGTTAATGCTCGCATTTTGTATTTTGCATTTTGCAGGGTATCTTGCCTCTGCATCCTGATGAGCCATTTTCTTACTACAATATTCATTTCTAAACAAACACATTGCACTTCCTGTTCCACTTCAGCCAAGTAGCCGGGTGTGTATGGGAGGACATGAGCATGTGACATCTTATTCCAGACAGTCTAGGTTGGCCAACATTCCATCATCATGTCACAGGACATAATTAACCTGTGGAGACACTTTGCTTACAGTTTTGTAGACAATACATGCAGAAGCCACCATCCTCTCTTTTCCTATGCCTGTCATTATGTGAGCACATTGACACAGTGTCAACAGTGTAAATGAGCACCACATTCCCTGGACTGCATATCCCGTGTGGTTTTCATTCACACAGAATTGTGATTTTATTATGTTTCCATGGCTAATTGAGTATAGTTGACGGATGACCATTAACTCCACCACTTGTTAAAGGATGATGAATTGCACATAGTATGCTGTTCCTAACAGCATTCTTACTGTATCTTTAATAAGTTTGGGTACATATGCTGGACCTGTCCAAAAAGCCCAGAGTCCCTCCTTTGTGATTGAGTAGCACATAGTCACACTTTCTGTCTGTTTTTACATGGTGGGTATAATAAATATAGGCCAAAGTCAAGCTAACAGCAGGTGGTCCCAAACTGGTGAAAAGAGAACTGCTAAAAAATACTAAAGGCACAAAGTTGTATGTTAATTGTGGCCATACATTGAAATCACCGTAGCTAATTACTCTGTACAATAAGGGGTCCCCGAAATAGACTGGCCATTTGCCTAGTCTTGCTGATGAATTAGTGTGAGCTTTCTTACAAAAATGGAATCCTCCACGCAAACCCACCCCATACTCCGCCAACACAATTCATGCTACTACAGTTCAGGTGTTCGTACCATATTTAGCATCTTTAAAGCTGAACATGTTTTTTAAAACTGTAGTGTGTAACATGCCTTTTGTGTTGCAGCTCCTTCCTCCCTTCAGTTTTCAACAGGCTGTGCTTCCCTCTTAGGCACCTCTGTACAGTTTTTGTTCTGTGTGAGTGACATCCATGGCCACCGGAGGCATCAAAAACTGCTCCTATTTGTTTTTTATTCTCAGCCTGCTGTGAGATGTAAAAACAGGGACATGTGCCATCCCAGGTGCAGGGTTGCTAAGGTCCAGGGATCCCGATTCCAGAGAGAATTGCCCAGTATATAAAATATTTATTGTTTATGGAGATTGACTCGAGACACTGGAACTCTATGGTCTCAGACAGGGTACATGAGTAAAGTTGTAAGTCAAAAATCCTCCTTGATTGATTTAGAATAAGAATAGTCAAAGTACTTTGATAAGTACAGGTTTTTGTTTTATTTATTCAAACATAAAAAGTTCTGTTTCTTCCTGTATTTTTTATACAACGTGTTTCACCCAGAGGCTCTGAATTGGGCCAGGGCTTTTTCAAGGCTGGTTATTCAAAAATTGTGGCACAGTATTTTAGCTTAACATTTGGTTTTTCATAATTGCTTCACACAAAAAAAGGGGCAGAGCGATAATTTTTTAGTCTGTTCACAGAGATCGTAGTCCCAGGGTAATCCCAAACACGGTTCTCCCACTAGTATGCCCAATTCAGAGCCTCTGCGTGAAACACTTGTCGGCTGTTCACTTTGCTTTAAATGTGAAGAAAGAAATATTAAAATAATAAAAAATACAGGAAGAAACAGAACTTTTTATGTTGGAATAAATAAAACAACAACCTGTACTTATCAAAGTACTTTGACTATTCTTATTCTAAATCAATCAAGGAGGAGTTTTGACTTACAACTTTACACATGTGCCATCCCACACCAGTGATTGTGAGGATCAGTACACAAATCCCCAAAGTGGAACAATGCTAGACAAAAGTGAGACAATTTTGAAAACATTGACTGTTGCTCATACCAGTCAATGTTTATTCAGATCTCTTTTTTTACACGCTGTTTCTTGTATAATTTTAGTTTAGTTCAGTTTTTTTTTTAAAGGGTGAATGTCATTTTAACCTTTATAAAAGGTGCTTTACAGACATTAAATATTTAGTGCCTGATTTTAATGTTGGCAGTATGTATTCTCTGTCACAACGCTGACAGAGTATACATACCACCAACATAAAGGTCTGTCAGCCCAATTTTAATGCGGGTGGACCATCGGTTTGGCTAGGGCGGTGAATACTCCATCACTGCTATAGCCAAACCTCTCCAACGGCCCTGGCAGAGTAAGCACCTGTCAGGAAACATGGCTGCATGTTCACCCACCCAATCAGGCTGGGTGGACATGTAGCAATTCCTTTACATTCCGTCACCGCCTGGCAAACACGTGTGGTGAGAGACAGTAAAGATCAAATAATGCTGATGCAAATTGAATAGTTTTTGACTATTCAGTAACTTTTTGTGACCCATTTCCACCCTGGGAACCCTGAAAGTTTTACACAAATCAAGGGCAGAAGTAAGTCAGTTTCCCTGGTAGGAATTGGTAGAAGACATAAACATTGTTGGTGTGTAGGGAAAGGTGGGCCTCTACGAGTAGAAAGATGTTCTCAATGGAAAGAAATGATGACATAAAGGAGATAGAAATTGCTTTTGCACTTGTTATAGAATGTTCATATGGGTAACTATACGTATCAATACTTGCTGATGCAAAAATGGAAATCACAAACGTATTCAATAATACTCCTGGAAAAACTGCAGCAGTTGACCCTTTCCAGGAGTAATCAAAAAGTCCTTTGAGAATTTTGAAACAAAATGTGAATCTTCTCCAAATATAGGCAGAACCCTAAGGAGTAGAGGTTTTTTCGCAAATGAGGTCTAATATTTTCACTTTCAGATCCTTCTTGAAATAAGATCAAAATGATCAAACATCTTGTTACACCCATTAGCACACCCAGAAAGATGATGCTAACAGGAGTGGCCTGTGCAGGTAAGATTGGTAGGGTGGGGTGGGGAGGGAGTCAACAGACGACAACAAGGGAAAATTAAATTTAAGAAAAAGAAAGCCACCTACCTTGTGCTTGCCGCATTGCCACTCGGCAAGTGTTTTTGTTAAATTTAATTTTCCCTTGTCATCGTCTGTCAATTCCCTCCCCGCCCCACTGCGTTTACCTGCAATGGGCCGCTCCTGGATGCTAATGGTGCAGCTTTAAATGTGTAAAAATTTGCAGAACAATTGTACCTGCACCATTTTTCTCATTTAATTATACATTCAAAGTAATACCACGTTTTTAGGTTTGGCTACGCACTACTGGTTTGTGGTGTTACTACTAAAAAATCAGGTCAAGCCTAAATATGCAGAAAAGGTTACTGTTTGTATGTATATGGTATTTCTATAACATAAACCTAGCTAAAAGGCAGTGGCATGCTGTACATGGTCAAAGGAATGCTGAAAATTGAGTAATAAGAGAGAAAGCTGAATTGTGGACAGTTAGTGCATTTTGATGTAGTGTTCTTTAAAGAAGTTAGTTTTCAACTCTTTCCTAAATTGGAGCAGCATTGGGGTGCTCCTTATGGATACATGGGTGTTGTTCCCCGATCCTAGGTGTATGCACAGAAAAGGCATGTTGTCTTGCTTTTTTTTGTATAACTCCTTAGCCTGATGGTGTCCTGGCGGTGGGTGTGCTAAGAACACCAGAGTTGATTTTCTCTGTAAAATAGGCAGGGGTTCTGTTTGTGAATGGCTTTGTAAATGATAAATGATGCAGTTAGTTTTGAAGATGGTGTCGGCTGGAAAAGGGAGCCAATGGAGCCCATTACGGTGGGGGGTCATGTGTGCATACTTCTTCAGGCCCTGGAGGAGACATGCTGCATCACATAGGTGCGACAAGCTACTTTTGGGATTATTACATTCTGGAATGCTCCATAACGGATACATTAATCAATATAATATACAAAAAAAGGAAGGGTGCACTCAACTCTTCTCCACAAATTCTTACATTGAGGCAAAGTAAGGTCCAAACCTTGAGAGTGATCTCCAGCAACTAAAGGGGTATTACATATAACAGGGAGCAATAGTTTGGTGAATGTGCCTCTTACTCACTGCTTCTTAATTCTATTACAGGGTCTTCCACAGTTAAACATTGAGGAAACGGATGAGATGATTCAGGTAAATGTTTTGACTCACACGCATTCCTGTCTAACTGTATTGTTTGAGGTATATCCTCAGCAAATATCCTCAGCTTGCAGCTAGTGACTATTCTGGAGCAAATGATCAGGACCACAATGTTTATAATTCGTACTCCAACTAATAAGCTACATGTTTCAATGCTCTTGAAATATACAACTCCAGCAACACGTCCAAAATCATCTCTATTGAATTGTCATATGGCAATGATCACAAATTCAAAAGAGAAAAAAATCTAAATGGCAAACAAAACAAAATTGGGGCATTTAACAGTTCATAAAACAACCAGCAATTATATAAAAACCGTCTTCTAAAGAGGAAACAGTGTACAGGGAAGAGCTATAACAGAACATCTACTGGATGTAAATATTAGATACATTCCAATTTCTACCCAAAGATAAGACGTAATGCCAATGTCACCATTAGAACAAGCATTAGCATTTGGCACCAATGAGTAGCTAGAGACAATCCCATACACATCTGCATGTGTCATGTGACATAAAGATCACTACACTGATTTATCAAAAGACTACAAAGCAGTTGATCCCTGATGAGCTAAAATGGCATAAACTTACCACCAATGTGACCGAAATCCTGATCCTAGGCCGACTGCAGCTATTAAAGAGAAGTAATTCCATCTGCCACATTCAATAGTTCAAGAAAAACTGTCCCTATCAAACACAATCTTGGGAGGCCACCCACCATCTGGAAAGCTGACCTAAAATCACTTTCCATATAGCAGCTGTGGTTTAATCCACAATCAATCATCTAAAACCACTTTTAAAAAAACTGCAGCTCTCAATCCTCCCGATCATCAGCACTTGGTTGTCAGAGTTCTCTTTAGTTTCTGCCTGAATGAAAACACTCTTTGAAGGGCCTGTAGATCAGAAGACTTATCAGTCGGACTCCTCTGTAGTATTGGCTAAAACCTAAAAATGAGGAGCAAATTCTTAACAATTAAAACAAAAGATGCAGAATTATCAATACGTAGCACTGGTACAATGTCAAAGAAAGTGGCACAAACTGCGAAAAATGTTGCTAAAGTAGTTACTTT
Source organism: Triturus cristatus (assembly GCF_964204655.1). Classification (NCBI taxonomy): domain Eukaryota; kingdom Metazoa; phylum Chordata; class Amphibia; order Caudata; family Salamandridae; genus Triturus; species Triturus cristatus. The sequence goes on from NC_140590.1 coordinate 1,116,925,411, forward strand.
TCAGTGAAAAACCTTTCTGCACTTGAAACTGTCCCAAAAAATAAATCATGTATCAGTTTGCGATACTTTGCATTACTTTAGGTCAACAGGGTATTCCATTAGAGGCGCGTTCTCATGCTAACATTCATGGTTTTTGATGCAAAACTCTATCTACTAAGAATGGTAGACAGGGCTTTGTGCCAAAAAACAAGGCCTCCTTTAGGCAAGCGTTAACAAAGAGAAATGTTTTTATTTCTCCTAACATTTCTCACATCTCATTTATTCAGACATTTCTCAGGTTTCATTTATGCTGCACTGTGCAGCACACATACAATGTTGTAAATGTTTTAAAGTATGTCTAAGCATAGGAGTGTGCACTGGAGGGGTATACTTCCTGTACAAAACGTTTGCACTGGGGTGCAAAGATGTATGTATGGCACTAGACAGCATAAAAGTGTATGAGTGTTTGGGGGAAAGCAGCACCATATCTTATTAGATAAGATACTGCACCTGCTCTCTCTTAGGGCAAAGCAGAACAAGAAACATTGGCTCCTATGCTGTGTTGCTGTAAAAATTTGTAAATCTCCCCCTAAATGTGTTAAATAATATATAACAGTGCTTGAAATACAGAGGAGTTCACTTTCCTCTTGAGTTGGGCTAATCACATAATTTCTCTACTGATTCACCATGTTTACTAGCCAAATAAAATGGATGATCTAATAGCTTAATGCTGAAAACCATTTTCACCAGGAGGCAGGGAAATGCCTGGAATTAAACTGAGCTATGTGTCAACATCATCACTATCCTCTCTCTCTCTCGAGCATCCATGGAAAGAAGCTAAAATTCTTTAGATGTCTGCAAATCAGATTATTTAAGATAGAACATTCAAAGTATCTAATTTAGAAATATTTGATAGCCCTTACATCTAGCTATAGTGTAAGAATATAACGTATTATGTGCTAACTTGAGGCTTGTCCATTTTTTCCATAAGGGTGAGACCTAATATTCGAATACTGATACCCTCTCAAGCTGGGTACCTATCAAGTGGGGATTAGAGCATGTCAAGACAACTGGGTTAAAGACCATTATATTGCTTCTTCTGTATGTTGATCTCCAGCCCCCTGCTTTTACAGAAAACACCAAAACTATTGAGGATCCTCTGGATGCCCATTGGTGACTTGGAAAGCAAAAGTGTATCATTGGCAAACATAATTGCAGACACTTTTCAATGTGCTAACTTCGGGACGTCGATGTCCTTCACCTCCTTCAATAAATCAACCAATGCATTAATATATAAGCAGAACTTGGTGCGGATGAGCACACAACCTTGTCTGACTCCTCTGTTAACTGCAAGTGGTGTGGTAAGCTCACCAAGCTTACCATACCTGATTTGGGCATAATTGCCTTCATGCAACCTCCTGAGCATGTACCAAAGATAGATGGGAACCCCAAGATCACTAAGTACAGCCCACTGATTGTCCCTGGGTACCAGATAAAAAGCGATCTTAAGGTCCACAAATATTGAATAGAGACTGCCACTTTCTATAGACACCGTTTTCCAATAAAGACTTCAGAGCCTAGATACTTGATCAATAGTGGGGATGTTTTTCCTAAAGCCTACGTGGAATGGACTCAAGATTTTATGTTCATCCATCCAGGCCTGAAGACGGTCCAACAGTACCCGGGCAAAGATTTTCCGGGTTACATCAATTAAACTGATGGGTCGGTAGTTAATAGGCAAAAGTGGGAAGATTTCAGCTCCAGCCGATGTTCCTGTGATTGTCATTGCCTGCAGTATGGCATTAAAGAACACCCTCAAGTAGGGCCCCCAAATTTTTGGTTTTGTGCGGAAGAGGTCTCCTGGTATCTTGTCTAGCCCAGGTGCGCTGCACTGTGCTATTTTGCTTATGGCGCTGACTATTTTGGTCAAAGTTATCTCAGGGGCCTCTATGTGGGTGTTCTGCAGTGCGATGATTGCTTATGCTATGGTGGCATCCTCAAACTCCAGCATAGTGTATATGCCCCTTCCAGATGTCTGCTGCTAAATTAGGCTCTATGGCAAGCTTCCCATCACTACAGCCTGTATTGATTATGTTCCAAAAGGCTTTCATATCATTGTTTAACAGGGCCCTTTTCAGGGAGTCCCATTTATCCGGTGAGCAGTCTAAATATCGAGTTTTAAATGTCGACCTACAAGTATATCGAGTTGTAAATATCGTAGGTAAAGAATATCGAAGTCAAGAATATCGATGGACAGAATATTATCGACCCCAAGGTAAGTATTATCGAAGTTAATAATATCGAAGTCATTAATATAGATGTAAGTAATATCGTAATCAAAAATTTCGATGTCTAGAATATCGATATTTTATTAGTGTAATGTATTTTAATATGTATTTTATTTGTATGTGAAAGATTATTGTAATGTATTTTAATACATTTAAAAATAAATGTTTAGAGATTAATAATTATTTAAAATATAATTTAGCGTTTTAGTATCAGAGCGGGTTGTGGGTTTATAGGGGAATAGGGTGGGAAGTAATTTAATTATAATTAATTAATTAATATGTATTGTTTAATTGGTATTTATGATTAATTAATCGTTAATTAATTACTAATTGTTAATTAAATATATTAATTGATTAATTAATTGTTAATTAATTATTAATTGTATTAATTGGTTAAATATATAAGTTATAATTAGTTTAATATTAATATTTCTTTATTGGTATTGTTAATTAATTAATTGTTAATTACTAATTAATTGGTGATTTAATTTTATTAAGTGATTAATTGATGCTTAAATTAATTATGTGAATTTTTATGTGTAGTGGGTTGTGGGTTTATAGGGGAATAGGGTGGGATGTAATTAAATTCAAATAATTACTGATAATTTTTAATTATTTGTAATTAATAATAATTATTTGTTAATTAATTATTAATTGGTAATTAATTGTTATTAGTACGTTAAATATAGTAAATATAAATAATTTATTATGTCATGTTCTTTGTTGTTATTGCTAATTAATGTATTGTTAAATAATAATTAATTTGTGAATAATTGTAATTTGGTAGTTAATATGTATAAATTTGTAAATAATAAGTATATTAATTATAAAGAATGTATTATTAATTGTAAATAATAGATAAACTGATATTTAAATGTATTGTGTATTTTGTGTGTGTAGTGTGTTTTGTGTTAAAGGGGGAATAGTGTGGGATGTAATTTAAAGTTATTTATATAAATATTTATTTTAAATAATTGGTATTTAATAATACATATTTTGTAAATTAATTATTAATATGCTATTTTTTTATAACTAATTATTTAATTGGTTATTATGTTTATAGAATCCCTATGCTATCCAGTGCTTTCCCAACTGTTTTACTATCTGGAGTTGGAATAGTAATTTTTAACCCTACGCTATCCAGCGCTTTCCCTAGTGTTTCACTTACTGGAGTGGGAATAGTAATGTGTACCCCTACGCTATCCAGCGTTTTCACTACTGTTGCACTCTCTGGAGTGGGAATAGTAATTTTTACTCCTACGCTATCCAACGCTTTCCCTTGTGTTGGACTCACTGGAGTGGGAATAGTAATTTTTACCCTTACGCTATCCAACGCTTTCCCTACTATTGCACTCTCTGGAGTTGTAATAGTAATTTTTACCCCTACGCTATCCAACGCTTTCCCTACTGTTGCACTCTTTGGAGTTGGAATAGTAATTTTTACCCCTACGCTATCCAGCGCTTTCCCTACTGTTTCACTTACTGGAGTGGGAATAGTAATTTGTACCCCTATGCTATCCAATGCTTTCCCTACTGTTGCACTCTCTGGAGTTGGAATAGTAATTTTTACCCCTACGCTATCCAGCGCTTTTCCTACTGTTCCACTCTCTGGAGTTGGAATAGTAATTTTTAACCCTACGCTATCAAGCGCTTTCCCTAGTGTTTCAGTTACTGGAGTGGGAATAGTAATTTGTACCCCTACGCTATCCAGCGTTTTCACTACTGTTGCACTCTCTGGAGTGGGAATAGTAATTTTTACTCCTACGCTATCCAACGCTTTCCCTTCTGTTGGACTCACTGGAGTGGGAATAGTAATTTTTACCCTTACGCTATCCAACGCTTTCCCTACTATTGCACTCTCTGGAGTTGGAATAGTAATTTTTACCCCTACGCTATCCAACGCTTTCCCTACTGTTGCACTCTTTGGAGTTGGAATAGTAATTTTTACCCCTACGCTATCCAGCGCTTTCCCTACTGTTTCACTTACTGGAGTGGGAATAGTAATTTGTACCCCTATGCTATCCAATGCTTTCCCTACTGTTGCACTCTCTGGAGTTGGAATAGTAATTTTTACCCCTACGCTATCCAGCGCTTTTCCTACTGTTCCACTCTCTGGAGTTGGAATAGTAATTTTTACCCCTACGCTATCCAGCGCTTTCCCTACTGTTTCACTTACTGGAGTGGGAATAGTAATGTTTACCCCTACGCTATCTTGCGCTTTTCCTACTGTTTCACTTACTGGAGTGGGAATGGTAATTTGTACCCCTACGCTATCCAGCATTTTCACTACTGTTGAACTCTCTGGAGTGGGAATAGTAAATTTTACCCCTACGCTATCCAACGCTTTCCCTACTGTTGGATTCACTGGAGTGGTAATAGTAATTTTTACTCCTACGCTATCCAACGTTTTCTCTACTATTGCACTCTCTGGAGTTGGAATAGTAATTCTTTTCCCTACGCTATCCAACACTTTCCCTACTGTTGCACTCTCTGGAGTGGGAATAGTAATTTTTACCCTTACGCTATCCAACGCTTTCCCTACTATTGCACTCTCTGGAGTTGTAATAGTAATTTTTACCCCTACGCTATCCAACGCTTTCCCTACTGTTGCACTCTTTGGAGTTGGAATAGTAATTTTTACCCCTACGCTATCCAGCACTTTCCCTACTGTTTCACTTACTGGAGTGGGAATAGTAATTTGTACCCCTACGCTATCCAACGCTTTCCCTACTGTTGCACTCTCTGGAGTTGGAATAGTAATTTTCACCCCTACGCTATCCAGCGCTTTCCCTACTGTTGCACTCTTTGGAGTTGGAGTAGTAATTTTTACCCCTACGCTATCCAACGTTTTCCCTACTGTTGCACTCTGTGGAGTGGGAATAGTAATTTTTACCTTTACGCTATCCAACGCTTTTCCTACTATTGCACTCTCTGGAGTTGGAATAGTAATTTTAACCCTACGCTATCCAACGCTTTCCCTACTGTTGCACTCTTTGGAGTTGGAATAGTAATTTTTACCCCTACGCTATCCAGCGCTTTCCCTACTGTTTCACTTACTGGAGTGGGAATAGTAATTTGTACCCCTACGCTATCCAACGCTTTCCCTACTGTTGCACTCTCTGGAGTTGGAATAGTAATTTTTACCCCTACGCTATCCAGCGCTTTCCCTACTGTTGCACTCTTTGGAGTTGGAATAGTAATTTTTACCCCTACGCTATCCAACATTTTCCCTACTGTTGCACTCTCTGGATTGGGAATAGTAATTTTTACCTTTACGCTATCCAACGCTTTCCCTACTATTGCACTCTCTGGAGTTGGAATAGTAATTTTAACCCTACGCTATCCAACGCTTTCCCTACTGTTGCACTCTTTGGAGTTGGAATAGTAATTTTTACCCCTACGGTATCCAACATTTTCCTTATTGTTGTTTTTGTTGGAGTTGGACTAGTAGTTTTATTGTGTCTGATATTTCATATGTTTTGTATTTTTTTCCTATTGTGATATATCATTAATAATAAAAATTAATCACATTAAAAATATTGATTATTATTTGCTATATGTAATTATTAAATATTTATTAATGTTATTATTTTATGTGTATAGATGTATTGGTAATTTTTAAAAACATTTAATAATGTATACGTTACAGAAATTATTAGTAAAATTAATTATTCAGTAAGTATATAGATTATATATTATATGTACATGTTTAATTAAAGTTTTATTAAATTATATATATTAATTATACATTTTATTTATTATACAATATATTTAATTATGTTTATTTAATTTCTAAGTATAATTTGGTTTATTTTACTTATATTTTTAAAGTAAAAGAAAAACGATATTTTTAATAACGATATTTTTGACATCGATATTTAATTTTCGATATTTTTGTACTTACCATGTTGTAGATAGGATGTCGATATTCTTGTCATCGATATTTTTGTTGCGATATATTTGTAGGTCGATATTCTGTCTGTCGAAATTATGTCAGAGATCCCATTTATCCATCTCTCAGTTTTTTCTGCTAGGGCAATACCCTCATTTTTTAAATTTTAATCCTATCCTTGGATTTAATGCCGTCTATCAGAGCCCACTAGGTCCCCCTGCAGCTATCATCAAACCAAGACTGCTTGTCCTTTTTACCCCCCCTAGAAGAACCTATTGGATAGAATATATCAACTAGGTTAGATGTCAATGTTTCATGGGTTTTAGCAACTCCAGTTAGAGAGGTAAAAGAACCATCTATAGTTATAAACTATTCTGCTTCCAATAGGGTCGGTATGAAAGTTTCATATAGGAAAGCCAGCCTTCCGGGTCATTGTTGGATTACCGGTCACCGTATTTTCCTCCTATTGTTGGTAAGTATGACTCTACCATCTGGTTCAGAGTTAGTCTGCTTTAACTTCAGTGGCAATCTATTCCAAAGTTTACGTGCTAGGAATGCAAAGGATCTGTAGCCACTCCTGATTCTCCTGATCCTAGGTACTGCGAGCAAATGTTGAATATTAGAACGCAACATTCTTGCAGGAGTGTATGTTGTAAGCAGATTTTGGATCAGCTTAGGACTTCTTTAATGTATCGCTTTATGAGCCATACACAATACTTTAAAATGTATCCTCTTGGATACAGGCAACCAATGAAGGCTTGCCAGGGCAGTGGTAACAGAGTGGCACCTGGGAATTTTGAGAAGAAATTGTGCTGCGTCATTTTGAATAACTGAAGTCTTTTTATAACGGAATTTGGGCTTCCCAATTACTGAGTTCCTGTAGTCACGTCTGGAGATAACTAAACCCTGTATTACCAGTCTACGAGAAGACTCTGGCTGCCATATAAGCATTTTTCTTAAAGCTCTTAATATGTTGAAGCAGGAAGATGCCAGTTTTTAGGCTTGAGTTGCCATTGTCATTTTCCTGTCAATCCATATGCCAGGGCTTTTGAATTCAGATTTTGGAGAGGGGTGATTACCAAGAGAATCAGGCCCGTTCATTTTGATCCATCTCAAGGGGTAATTCCCTACCACCAGCACCTCAGTTTTTTTCCTGTTGTGCTTAAGCCTATTTCCTGCCATCTACTCCACAGCATGTTAAATGCAAGCATTTAGAGGGGTTGAGGTGTTAATAGTTTGGAGGGAGAGAGCAATAACAATCTGAGTGTCATCAGCATACTATATTCTGATGAAAACATCATTATTTATGATTTCTGCCAATTGGGTTGGCATACAGGTTGAAAAGCGTAAGACTGAGTTTGGACCCTTGAGCGACCCCACAATTAAGTGAGTAGATGTTTGAGAAAGTCGTCCCTTTGCAGACTCGAAAGGTTCTGTTGGACTGGAACAAACTTAGCCACTTAAGTGCAGATCCAGGGATTCCAGTTTATTTTAGCCTAGAGATTAATACCTTATGTGAAACTGTATCAAATGCCGCACTGAGATCCAACAGGATCAGCGCCGTAGTTCCACCCTGATCTAAGATGGACTGCAACCCTCCTGTGGCCGCAACAAGAGCAGTTTTGGTGCTACTGCCTGCATGAAAGCCAGTCTGTGACTGATGCACAATATTATTGGTTTCAAAATATAAAGACAAACTTTTATTAGCATGTTCTTCCAGGACTTTACCAATTCCCGGCAGGAGACATATTGGTCGATAGTTCTCACATTTTTCTGGATCAGCCAATTGCTTTATTAGCAGAGGCCTTACAATTGCGTGTTTCCATTTACCTGCTTTCCTTGCCCAGACGTTGGTCTTATTCTTAGGCTTAGTTTGGAATGATCACCAATAATATACCAGTTTAGGAAACTGCTTCTCAGAGAAGATTTCTTTGTTATGCTTTGCAAACTGGCTTGCAGACACTAAATCAGCATGCAATCGACCTTTTCTTTAAAATGTTTTCTAAACCACTGTGAAGAGGATGCTCATCATGACACTGCAATCAATCACAATCATCAAGAGACTCTGTCGTCATTGTATTGAGTTCATTGTGGCCAGACCAGCACAGCTATACTTGCAACTGCATTCTCATAATTTCTGAGGCTCAAACCTTTCCAAATTCTGAAAAATCGGAATTTGAAAATCATACCATTAAACAATTACTTTAGTACAGGCTAAACCATGCAATTGATGCTGGTAAATACACAATATAAGATTGTATTAAATAAACCTTGAATATATATCTCATGGATTTTACCTTATGTCTTCTCACTTAGAGTGGAGGCTCCGTTCACAGTATGGATCCCATAAAATGTGAAGAACTAATTGACAAGTTGCTGCGTGGAGTTTTCAGTCAAATGGTAAATGCATGTTTATGTTTTTAATGCTCATCTACAACTAAATGACTTTATAATATTAAATGCCAGTGTACTTTGACATGACTGATATATTTCTACAACAGGCGCATCAATCAGTATACATGTTCATTGAAAGATATAAGCAAGGATTTTCTGCCTTTAACCAGAAAACAAATTATTCTAATCTATTATGCAAGAAAATCAAAGTGTTACAGTTTCTCATTAGGGGTGGGTGTAACTTGCAGAGTTTTTCTCCATGGAATTTTGCGATCTTACATAAGAACTCTGCGAAATTCCGCGGAGTTCCGCAAGTCGGCAGAATTCTACACATTGCGCTGCTTGTGCTGTTTTTTAGCACAGGGAGCTTGTTCTGTGCTGTAAAACCAGCACCAATGGTGCTATGCAGTGCACCAGAGGGTGCTGTTTCTTTCTGCCACTCGAGTAGATTTTCTATTCAAGCAGCAGCTTTCTCAACGCGCACGATCGTGAACTGCTGTGACCGCATTAAAAAATCGTGATGGGTGGTGTTCTAGCGCCCGAACATCATTCTAGGGGATGCAAGTTCACGCTCACACTCGCAAACATAATGTTGGTGAGACACCTGTGAGAAAAAACTCTGCCACTCAGCGGTTGGTGGAGTTTTGCCAGAACTCCGCGTTCCAAGCAGAAGGCAGAGTGGGCAAAACTCTTCTAACTCCGCCAGCCATTCATTTAAATATATGAGAACAACTCCGGATTAAAGTGCAAAACTAATACCTTGAATGCCCATCTGTGACATCTGATCTCCCTTGTGAACAAACTAGTGTCAGACACCCGTTCCCTAAAAGCAAAGGCACTTGTGATTGAGGAGAGGATGTGAAGCAACTATAGTTTTTGAAGGATGTGACAAGCAAGAATTCCCTCGATCATTCAGAATTTTGTTATAATCTCCATCCAGATTGATGAATATCCTCTTGGTGGAATGGGTGGTGTCCTTTGTAAATATTGCTTGAGAGTGCAGCTGCTTGCAAGATGTATTGTTAAAAATTCTTTAAATTATACATTCAGTGGACTTTGGCTCCACCAAGAGTATTAAGCTCTCACCACATGTTTACGGCTGTTCGGTGTATCATTCTGCCTTCTATAAAGTGTTTTCATTCCAATGCAAGAGAGACTAGTTTACACCCCAAAAATACACAATATTTATAGAATTAAAAATGTATCTCATACAAGCACTGCATATAGAAACAATTCTTTCTTGTACTTTAAAAAAATATTCTTGCCCATATTTCACTGAAATCCTGACTCCTCAATGTTTTGTTTTGCTTTCACACAGGTATGTCTCTATTCAAATAATCACCAACACCCTTACAACCATTGCCACCATTACCACCACCACCATTACCACCACCACCACTATCACCATTACCATAAACAGTAACATTGCCCTTGTCATCACTACGATTACTACCACCACCATTATCAATACCACCGTTATTAAAATAATTATTATGGCCACCATTGCTAATGTTACCACAAACACCACGGTTATCATTGTTACATGATTAAAACACAATTACAACCACTACCTCTATCCCAACATTAACATTTCTCACAAATCACAATTACTATCTCACCATAACCATTTCTGCCACTACTCCATCACCTCCAAAACTATTACATCACCATCATTATCAGCATTATAATTATCATCACCGGCACCATTAGCACTATCACCACTGCAACCATCACAAGCAATATCACAATTTCTGCCACCTTTACAACGAACACCACTATCACCACCAACACCATCAGTAAAACAACAACCATTATTACCACCACAATGAACATTCCCATCACCATTATCACCAAAGTCATTAGGTCTGGTTTTAATGAGTTGGCGAATACAGATAAGAACAATTAGAACATTGGAATGTTGGAAGCTCCATTGAAAACAATGGAGTGCTCCGGGCTTATATTGGCTGGTATAAGCCCGGAGCTCCAACATTCCAATGTTTCTTTGTTCACAGCTCTGGCTGTGAACAAAGACTTCAGGGAGCCTGAGGGGATTTGAATCCCCTCGCGCTCCCTGAAGGCTTCGTTTTATTTGTTCGAACATTCTGCCCTCTAGTGGCAGAATGTTCTAATAGCCTTATAGCCCTTCGTAGCAGGGCTATACCGGCTTTTAAAGTCCCTCTGCTTTGTTAAAGTCCCTCGCCTTCGGCTCAGGCCTTTAACGATGCAGCGGGCCTTTAATAGCCTATAAGGCTATAATACGTGTATGCATTAGCTCATCAAAGTCAGGAATATTGACTGTGCCAATATTTCTTTCTTTCTGGGATCCCTGTAAGTTTACCATCTTTGGTCTCCTCTACAATCCAGAATAGAACATTTTAGGTACCTATGATGCTTGTGATGCAGGAAAGCAAGGGGAGAAGCAGTATGAGAGTCTTGGGTAAAATATTTTTGATGGGTACTGTCAGTTAATATGTTTGTGAGTATAAACTTTGGTCCCAGAACTCTCAAATGAGACAATTCAAAAATTAGAGCAAGCACACCTATCCTCACGTCACCGTAATTGGCTGTGGAAATCTGAGAGGATTTTTCCCAAGATAGCCCATCTTTATCGCAAAACACAAGTTCTAAAAATTGATGCAATCATTCACCAGTGACAGTACTACTCTACCATTGATTGTAAGGTGCAGTAAATATCCAGTCGAACTATGTGCATCTCATGCAGGACTGTATCAGGATACAGAGTTGAAAAATATTGTGGTACTAAAATGTTCTGATCAATTGATCTAATACCACACATTTGCTAAGATAAGGAATTATAGGTGAATGTGGATTTATTATTCTTAACTCTACATCCACATACCTTGAAAAAATGTGTGTATCACCGAGATACAATGTGGAGTTAAGTGCAGAAAACCTACACTAACCCAAATGTGCTTACTGTAAGGATGTTGTAATAGCCTATATTTTGGCTATGATATTTTGCTGCAAGATATTTTTAACAAAATATTCTGGTTGAATACAGCATGAAGCCTTGTGTGCTCCTGGAAGTCTTTATCAACAAGGCAGAACATGTTTGTCTCAGACTTACTACCTATATTATTTTTCAATCATCAATATAAAGAAAGTAAATGATTGGGGGGTTGTCGGGATGCTGATCATGGCGGGCCCGTCCTAGGACTGCTCCTATGTGTCACCACTTATCCGACACGATCCTCCGCAACACTAATCCAGGGGCACATCCATCCTGTGTGTAGTGACCCTGGGAGGCACAAACTTTACTAGGGGTGCACCCGTGGTGATTGGGGCACCCTAGTTGTGGCCGTGAGGAGATGTTGCTTGCGGATATGGCCAGGCGTGGCTACGAAGCCCTCGGGATGGCAACAAGGAAGACGCCGGAAGGGGTCTGCCTGATACATTGTGGCCGGGGGATGAGGAGCTGAGTGGTGAACCCCCCCCACGGACTGGGCAGCCTCCTCCCCACTCTGGGGAATCCTTAATTGCCGCATGGCACACTGGGGCCAAGCCAAACTTGCTGAGGGTGCCCTGACATCGGCAATTACTCCATCACCGAGGTGGGGCCCTGGCAGCAGAGGGAACCAGATCAGAAACAGCAATAGTGATGGGAGCCATGCGAGACTAGGAGGTCCCCAGTCATTTACCCTGGATGCACCCAGACGACGAGGAGGCAGCGGGCCCAGGGAGACAAAGAGCGTGGAGCGGCCAGGTGCAGGATGAGAGAGTGCTATCACAGTGCTTCTGTGGGTCATCAACCCCACATAACCCTCTATGGTCTTGAGGCTGTGACAGCCATCACAGCAGGAGGTAGGCCTGAGCCGAGAGACAATAGCTACTGTCCTTATTGAGGGTATACATGGTGCCTGTGTGGTGGCTGATTCCTCGTGCGTTTGGGCCTAGCAGTGGTCCCAGGGCCTGCTGACCAGAGCATGTTCCTGTGTTTCCCTGGGGACCCATGGCGGGGAAGGGCCCCTGACTGAAAGTTTACTGGGAATAATAGATGAGATGAGATAGCAGTTAAATGAGGCAGTGGTTTGCCACCCTGGGCCCTTGGAAATCAGCGTCTTGGGATCAGTTGGAGGCCTTATAGGTGGTGGGCTTGCCGTTGGACACAAGAGATGTGTTAGACATTCAACTGGGTTGTAGGGGGTGCACATACCCCCATATCCCACATGTAGACATAGCAGTTGGTTTCCTTGGATGGGGCGGTCGGCCCTGGTGCACCCATACCAGCACATTGACTTGAGGCACCGACTGCTCGTGCCACCCCATACAGGTTGAAGTGTGCGTATGAAGGGTTGGCTGGGGTGCGGAGTGTTCCGGGAGAAGAAGGAAATGCCTGGCAACACCAGAGTTGAATGGCCACAGACAAGGCTCCACCAGGTGCTAAACAAAGCACTCTAGATAAAAATGCTCAGCCAGGGTGGCATGCTTTGGTGTCGGGAGCGGATGGACAAACACCATCAATTCTGCATAACGCCACACTTTTGGCAGCTAGTCATGGGACACTCTTGGTGCCAAAATAGATATCACATGAAATCTGAAATGTGGAGTGGATAGCCGAGGCGAAGACCCGAGTCTCAGGTGTCAAGGACTTAGTCGGTTCCCTACAGCAAACGTGTTCAAACTTACCTCCGTGTCCAAGGAACTGGCAGCAGTAGTGGAGGATGTGAAGGGCAGGGTGTGCTACAACAACATCTGATTCGTTGGCTTTCCCAAAGGGTGTGCAGTACCCTCAATGGAGCATTTCCTCAACAAAATGCTCTGCGAAATAATGCCACAGTCGGCCCTCCCCTCATGCTTTGTGATTGAGCTGGCTCACGAGCTCTGGTGCGGCGCCCTCCTCCATTTGCCAGCCTCGACCAGTCAAAGCAAAATTCTTAAATTATGTGGACTGAGAGGCAGTCCTAAAACATGCCCGGATCCAAGGCAAGATCCTGTATCAATCTCACGCAGTAATTATTTTTTCCAACTATTCCCGACTAGTACAGCAACAACGTCAATCCTTCCAGGCAGTTTAACAATGGTTATGAGAGCTGAATATCCAACATATGCTACTCTTCTCAGCTAAACTGAAAGTTATCTATCAGTCCAAGATGCTCTTTTGTGACTCCCAAGAAGAGGTATTTCAGTGGACAGATGAAAGTATCCAGGTGAGACCCCACACTCCTCTGCGTATAGACCCCCACTTCTCTCAAAGGGAGAGAAAGTATAAGCTCCCCAAAACCCTGGCAAAGTGCTGAAACAGGTCCAACTCATCATGGCGGAACTTTGAGGAGACCTCCCTGGTGGCGTTTTGGTGCTGGGGGGGCAATTAGAACGGGGTGGTGTCCCTGGGTGTGGCTCGATGACGCCCCTGAGGGCAGGCCATGGAGACCGGGTCAACACATTTATCCTCCTTTATTATGGCCTTGGGTCTGATGGATGTCTGGCGGGCTCATCATTCATCGGCAGAGGGCTGAACATTCTTTTTGTCAGTTCATGGCTCCTACTACTGCCTTGATTGCTTTCTGTTTCCACGCACGTATATGCACAGAGTATCAGATATTACCATACTACCTAGAGAACTGTCCGATCATTCAATAGTGTCTCTTAGGCTCCAAGTTGGCCCCAGATGACGGGTCTTTCACTGACACCTATCACTATGGAATCTCCCGATATCGGAATACCATAAGCACGTAGAACATACCATTGATGATTATTTCACGCAAAATGTGGGATCGGTTACATCACCAATGATGCTGTGGGAGGCACTGAAGCTCACCTTGTGGGGGACTGATATTAGCTATTGCACTGAGGAACGACGACGTAAGACAACCAAGCCTGAGGCCCATATCAGAGACTTAGATGTCAAGGGTCACTGTAGTAGCAATGGCAAAGTGGTTCGTAGGCAACTCAGTCTGGTACAGCAACAAGATTAGCAGACTTCATTAGATGAGGCCAGGTTGGGATGGCTGGTGTCCCAGAGTCGTATATATCAATGAGGGGAAAGGTTGAGTCAAGTGCTTCAAAGATAGTGTCAGTGTGTGCCTTGTTCTGCCCCCTTCCCCACGATCAAGGATCGGTCCGTGCCTTTCTCACAGATTCATAGTTGATTACAAACAGCTTCATCATCTATTTTGAGGGTGTATAAACTAGGAAAGAGGAACTATCAAGGGCGTAGATTGAATAATTTGTGCAGGTGCTTCCCCTCAAGACCCTTTCCCCAACTGATCATGCATACTTGGATTCCATCCTCACTGTGGACGACCTCTCCACAGCTATGGTGGGGTTAAATGCAGGTAAGGCAAAAGGTTTTCCTGTGAGTTTTTTAAAGCATAAATGCCAAAGCTCCATGACCACCTATTAGGAGTGATCCAATCCGTGACAGCCATCTCCGTTCTGCCTCCAGACTGGCTCCATGCCGAGATTATGGTTTTCCCGAATCCAGGCCGGTCAGAGGATGATCATTTGTCCTTTCGCCCAATCTCCTTACTCAATCTAGAGGTCAAGATCTTAGCCAACGTGCTGACAAATAGGTTGGTAGTGGTACAACACATCCCGGACTGGGTACACATGGATCAGGGCAACTCGTCAGAATATTCGGCATGTATATAATGCACTGGAACTGGCAGACAGGCTGGAAGAGCCGGTGGCAATTCTATCGGCTGACATCAAAAATACATTTGACTCAGTGAGTTGGATATACTTATGCACCCTCCTCACACACCAGAACTTCAGCCCAAGATTCCTTTCTTACCTTGAACTGCTTTATGCAGACTTAATGGCATCTGTGCAGATGGCGAGGCCTGGTCAGATACATTTACCATGCAGAGAGGGAAGCAACAGAGCTGCCCCTGTCCCTCTGCCTTTTTGCCCTTGGATGAGGATGGATGCACGAGTGAGGGGCTTTGAATGGGAGGAGGTTAGGCTTGCGCTCTGCATGGATGATGTTCTCTTCTTTTTTACCGCACCAGAATCCACGGGCCTAGAATATTGCAAATCATGCATGTACTTGAGGAGAAACCAGGCCTACATATTACCTCCTAGTATACGGTTTTCATGATAATCACCAGCCCCCAGGGCTCGGATGGGTGGCCAGACTGCGGGTCGCTAACCATGGCTTCCAATACTTGGGTGCGTTCGTATCCCCAGAGGACACAGTAGTCTAGACAGCCAATGTGGAACCAGTGCTTGCCTGCATGCAGGAGGACATAAAGATCTGGACAGTGCTCCCACAATCCCTGACCAGACGATTAGCCATCTTAAAGATGGTGTCCCTTTCCAGACTCCTATTCCAACTATAAAACGTCCTAAATGACATCCCACAGCGGTGATTCTACAGACTAAACTTCATTCTCAATGCCTCCTTGAGCAGCAAATGCTTTCAATATATTTACTGTGGAGGCATAGCAGGGGTAGATGTCAAAGTCTGCTACCAAGCAGCTCATTTTCTTAGCATAAATAACTGGTGGTGTGGTGCACTGGGGATCCGGCATATACCTTAGAGAGATTAGTGATGGAGAGTACTCCCTTTGAGGCATTCTTGTACAGCGGATGCGAATGGGATGGTCTTCCCCCAGTGACTATGGTGCTCCTCCCTGCGCTGCATAAAGTGGTGGGATAGGCGGACAGAGCAGACGCCACTGTGGTAGCCCATATTCTTCCGCAGGTGGTCAAATTGGAGGTATTCCGGTAATGGGACCTCATTGGGATCAAAACCTGGGGGATGTGAAGCAGGGCACAGTCCCCAAGACGTTCTAGTCCCTACAGACTGAGTGTTAAAAACACCACAGTCAGGCACCTCCAGCTCTGCCATGCACTAAACCCATACATCGCTGCTCTGTCTGATCTCCCCAAATTCAAACCATTGGAGGGTAAACTCCTTATGGGCGACCTTGGTGATGATCATAAATCATAAGAGTTTACCAATCCCTGACACCAATCAATCTGATACCTTTGGTGCCCTCCACGCAGGATGGGAGGCAGATATGGGGGAGATTGAAAACAAAGGCTGGACAAAAAGCCTGGGAACGCCGTGGGAGGCTGCTATAGCAGCCGGGCTGCGGCTGATCCAATTTAAGTATATACACAAAGTATACTACACTTTACATAGGCTATGGAAGATGGGGGTAATTACCTCCTCAGCTAGCCTTCGCTGTGGCATGGCAGAGGGCACTTTCTTTCACACCGTAAGGAGTGATCCTGAGTTAGACAAATTCTGGCCGGCAGTGTTGGTATGCATGTGTAGGATCCTGTCATAGCAGGTCCAGAGGGAGGCACACCTTGCCCTCCTCCACCTCATGGGGGACCTCAGCCGAGATAGTTATAAACTGTCCTTGCTTTATCTGGAACTGACACTAGCAGAACAAGATATAGCTGGTGAATGGAAGGTGGTGACCTTCACATTCTTGGCAGGATGGAAGAAGGGGGTAGATCACTGTATGGGGATGGAGGTGGCAGTATATAAAGTGAGAGGTTGTCCCTATCAACATCACAAGATATGGCAGGGATGGGCTGACTATAGAGGTATAGCCCTGGTGCCAGCACATCAGGTCGACTGCTCACCTGATGACAAACACCTGAACATTCCGGGGGGGCAGGCCAAGTAGGAGTGGGATGATTAGTCCATTATTTTAGCTCTATCTTTGTCTGGAGGAGGCAATGAGGGAGGGGAGGAGAGGGTAATAATGGACAGGTCATTTTTGGATGTTTCAGTTTCTTTCTTCTTTTCAGTCAATTAAATGTTTAATGCGGGCCATGTGGGTCACGTTGCCTATTGCATTCTCAAAACAAATAAAACATGTTAAAAAGAAGGAAAGTAAATGGTTAGTCAAAACCAATAGAAACCCAGCAGGGAACCTAGTTGTCTAGACAATAACTATGGTGTTCATAGAAAAAAGGCCTCACTACAGGATTTACCTGTAAGGAAAGGTGCGTTGCATATGCTAACATTGTTTTTGAAGGCGAATAAATAGCGCCTTGCCTCAGGGGTGATGAACCATACAAAAATGCAAGGTGTTTAGTCAGCCCACAAAGCTTAAACTATCACCTCAGAACATGGTAAGACTTTGCATTTCTACACCTTTGCCACTTATGTTCAATGCTTGTCATTAGTGGTTGCTTCCACCCAAACATATGGGTTGTGAGAGATGTGTGAAGGCTAGTGCTTTACTGTGCATGTTTTTTTTAATTGTGTTAGCACACAGTACAGGGGATATGATGTTTTTTGCCCTCAAACATGGTCTGAGTTTTTTACCCTATGGTACAATAATTATGTATAGGACTTTGTTAATTTGATTGGAATTGTAGACATTCGTAAGGCACACAGCACAGATCGCAAATGGCTCCAGATGTTGGCAAACATCTGCAGCAACTGCCAAGAAGACTGGTGATAGAAAGTCTCTGACTTTGAATGTATTATGATATTGTCTTTGGTCTGTAGCACCGTGTCTGGGGTATATATAACAATCATCTTGCCAGGTGGTTGTGTGTATGTGTTTTGTGTGCGTGTGTTTGTGTGTGAGAAAGAGAGAGAGAAATAACATATCGAGAAGTTATGGTTGTCATGGTTGGGCCCAACAGTGGTGGTTGTGGTTTCTTTCCTCTGGTGTCTCGAGGCACCTCCAAATATAGATCTGCCAACTGGGCTAAGAACACTCTTTCTGCCCTTGACTATCAGGGTAGTGGGGACAAGCAGTCAAAGGATCCTAAAGGAAGCAATGTGCAGGGCAAGAGTTTGGAACTCAAGTCAGCCAAAAGACATAGAAATATATTGCCCAGGCAGTACTTATCTTTTTGGTAAGTATTTTAATTCTACAGTAAACTGAAATACTGCACACTCCAAAGACAGCTCAATTACAGGGTTACTACATACCTATGAGTTGCAATGAAATATTGATAACCTCTATGGTGCCCACTCCCCCTTTTCTCTCTCTCTGGGAAGCTTCCCCTCTAGTGTAACTTTGGAACAGATGCAAATGCATATCACTGGCATTAAACACAAATGCTAGCTTGTAGATCACCTTTTGATTAGACGGTAGGCTAAAAACGTTTTTACTGGCAAAAGGTATAGCACTAGCAATTAAACATCCATTTACACATATTAGTCACAGTCTCTCAGTTTATGCAGAGGCACCCCCACATTATCTGCTCTGTAGCGATTTGAATCAGAACCCTGGGCTGATTTGCTCAGTGACTAAGCACCCTTAACCTTCAGTGCCATCAATAGGATATCGCAGTCGGTGGCATTCTACTACTGGGGATGAGCAGTGCACGTGGCTGGCTCATTGGCTGTTGCGGTCACTGTAGGCAGGACATTTGTCCTCAGCAGATATGGCTCTGTAGGGAAAGCTACCAGTTGTGGCCCTAGGGCCATTGCAGGTAGGTTCTCATCTTCGGCAAATGCAGCCTGTGGGCCAATGCAGGTGGGAGCTCTTCTTCAGCAGTGTGGTCCATGGGCTGACATAGACGCTCCTCAGGTGGGCACCGTTGCTGTCAGTGGCAGCGCTTCACCTTCAGAGATGGCATCAGAAATGGCAGGCAGCATAATGGCAATTTGGGTAATAACCTCTTGATCAGCTTGCAGCAGGAACTGCACTGGGAGAACAGGGGATTCCTCAAATTTCGGGTCAGTTCCAGATTCGTTATTTGTCCGTAGTCAACCATATCTGGGAGTTGGCATGCAAGGAACGTACTGGGTTTCTCTTCCTATTCACTATCTCCTCTTACAGGGTCAGGTACTGTCCTTCACTCTCTAAGCAAGAAGGCAGGTTTCAAGAGGTGAGACAGACCGTTATTTTCTCCTGCAAGTTGCAGACTTGAAGTGCACAACGATCCTCCGAGTAACTGAACAGTAGGGACACAAAATTGAGTGAAAATTTTATCATAAACAGAATTAATAGAGTAAGCCGAACAACTCGAATATGTTGCCAAAAACATTTCCATTGCCTATGAAAGTCTCATGTGGCATCCCTACCCCTTCAACCTGATAGTGAATCTTCTAAGCAAAAAGTGCGTATCATTTAGTTCTCAAACCTGTTTCCACATCAATATTCAATATTTTCCATGCTTGGCATCTTCTAATCTTAAATGAATGTCGAAACCCTTTAGATCAAACAGTATGTATTTGATCCTCACTCCTATTCCTTTCACAAGGCCCTCATGGCAGCTCTGTTTCCACCTTTCCTCACTTGAGTAGTTGAATCAACACCCACTAGCCGCAGGAATGCAAGTAATGCACTTCCACTGTCTTAAAGTTACACCCATCGTCCAGCTGGTGCCAGGTTAAACTGGGGCCATCCAAAACCAATCCTATTGGGCCCAATACTCAGACTCTCACCACACACAGAGTCTCTAAGAAATTGGGTTATTAATTGAGGGAGGTGAGTACCCATCTCAAGGAATAATCACACTTCTTGGCAAGGTGAGCCATAGATGCAGTTTTTTTTTTTTTTATTAGAAAAATGAAGTAATTTTTAAAAAACAGAATGACACCAAACTGACCAACAAGCCAATAAAGTGAGTGGAAGATATGAAGTTCAAAATAGAACTAGTGTAAAAAAATACAAAATTCCAATAATAGTCAATTGTCGCAGTAGAAAAGGACCCCGGCACAATTTGATGCTGACCATGATGGACTGTGAGTTGAAAAAAATGAACTAGGTTTGTCCTGGTTAAAGATTTTACCTTCTTACTTAAGTCCCTTAAGTTGCAATCCATCACTTTAGTACACTTCAAAATCCCCAGAATCTCAGGAGAGGTAGGTAGAGACTAACAGGATGGCAGACAGAGGTTACAGCGGGTTCCAGTGCAGATCCAGTTGCCCCATGTCAGCTGAGCAGTTGCAGGAAAAGGCCTCTTATAGCTTGCTTCGTCCCTGTAGCTTTAAAAGGAGGTCAGCCTTATGACCCTTGGAGTTCACTTCTTTGTCCTGGTGCAAGTTGGACAGCAGATACAGTTTTCTAGGCTTTTCTCTCATTTCAGAGAGCAGGCTCAGTCTTCTTCTGCTCTTACACAAGTTCAGAAGTATTCTGAAGTGGGTGCATGAAGATGGCATATTTATGCATGGCATAAGGTCGTGGGTGGGAATGACCCCTAGGGACATCCTAACCAATGGGAAATGTTCCCGGGGCTAAATCTACCCTAAACCTTCCCATTTCACAGTACACTTGGGCTGTCAGGCTAGCGGTGTGTAGGGAGTGAACTATGGCAATCCTTAAACATCTAACACTAAAATTCAGTTTTAGGCAGCCCCTGTACACCCAACAAACTCAAAGACAAAACTCAGGTAGGATCACAGCTGAGTGAACACACACAAAGTGTTTTTGAATTCTGTTTCCCTCCTTTGAAATATGCCCCAAATGGTTTGTTAAACACAGCAGACCTTTCAAACAGGCTGTGACGCTCCATTATGTAAAAGAATCCCACTTTGATTAGTGCCTGACTGACTGGCAGGACATATGAAGGGCACTGTCCAATTGTCAGCTAACATTTGCCTGTGACAGAGGGGCCTCTTTGAAGTATACACCTCTAGTGTCATATGAAAAATCCAAGCAGACCTGTCAAGCAGCATGTGACTTTCAGGCAGGATTTGGCACTCTAATATCAAAGAGGATGCTTACAGCCCCACCCTGGTGGTCCTCAAAACTGATTTTGGGGCATCTCTCACTCCCACTGGAGTTGTTGCCTGGCTTATCAGAAGGACAAAGGGGAGGCATGCCCAGGGGTAAGCTACATCTGTCTGTGACATGTGAGGTCCTTTTAAAATGCATCAAGGGTCTGGATGCAGCTCCCAGGCCATTCTGTCAAGAGGAGGACAACTCTCCCCCACACCCAAGGCACATTGTCCCTGTCATAGGAGTAATTCACACCTCACCACAGGGAGCCATCAAGCTGCCAGGTGACAGTTGAATACTTAGAGAAAGGCCTCTTGAGGCTTTAGGAAGGCAAATGATAACTTTTCTAAAGACCCTTTTCTACAATATTTAGAATAAATTTGACTTTACCATTAAAATCGATTTTCTTTAACAAATGCAAAGAGTCCTTGAAATATTTCACTAGCTCTTTCCTAAACAGAGATAACATGTATTACATTTAAAATTGTATCCCAATTCTTTTCTGTGAAACATCCAGCCCTGCTACAGTGAAAATATCTTTGAGGTGATAGTCACTGTATTGACATGTTTAACATCATCCTTTACATGTTCTTAGTCAGTCAAAGATTCTTTATTCAGCCAGTAAAAGCCATAAAAGCACAAAGATAAAAACGAATTTACCAAAGGCAGTTATAAAAACAAGACGTAAAAGGACCATAGATACATAGCAGGTACAATTTACATGTTCTACTGTTGAGTATTATACAGCCTTTATGGGCAATAAGGCTTACTTAGGGTTGACTTATAAATAGGAGGGTTTTAGTCCTGTCAAAATATTATGATAGGTCGAACTTGCAGTTTAAACTGGCAGCTAGTGCTACACATTACAACGTAGGCAGATCCCTATAAGCAACATTCTTAGTAAGTGCTCTGCTGACACAAAAGATTCACCTGTGCCAAGTTCACAATAACTTTCACATTGAGTGTTGTGTGGCACCACAGTCAGCTCTTCTCTAGAAGTGGCAAACCATTAGTATTAGGTACCAATCATAAAATGAGTATGTGGGCACTTGACCGTATGTCCTGAGGAGGATTTTATACATAGGCCGAAATGAGTTGACACCTTTGTATAGGAGCCTGACAATATACTCTATTCTTACCTCATTCCTAGGGCTCGAACTCGCCTCTGACAGGGATTTTGGGCAGTTCTTGGCGCCGCAGCAGGTTCTGCTTCACACACCTCGCACGCCATCACCGTCGATCCCTCAGGCCACGCCCCCTTAGTGTGGACACACCCCCATCTACCCTCCCCCTTCTCTCATAATCATGTGCATTTTCCGGCCGCGCAGCGGACGCGCGCAGCGGGCGCGCCGCCAGCGCGCCGGTAGGCGCGCTAAAGGCAAGCCCGTCTGCGCCCGTCCGCGCCTCGCCCGTGCCCAGTGCCACCCCCCCTGCTCAAAAAATCATCTATTCAAGAGAAGCCCTACTCAAAATCAAACCAGACCCAACATCCTGCACTGGATCACTTGACCTGACGACCCGGTCTGGCTCCTGGACCTGCAGGTACTGTAGTTACAGTCTTGGCCTCAAAGCAAGAAATCAGCCACCTACACAAGCTAGGAACCTACAATGCGGACTGATCAATGTCAGGTCTATGGGAAAGCACGCCGCACATATATTTGATCTTATAATGGAAAAAAAGCTTGACTGCCTCTTTATGACGGAAACCTGGCTGACACCTTATAGTAACCCTGATATAACTAACTCCCTACCCCCAGGATACCTAATCTCCAGAGAGGATAGACCTACTCAGAGAGGTGGAGGTATTGCTATTGTTTATCGCGACACCCTGAACTGCCAAACCTTCCTCATACCAGGCCTCAAAGGGGCGGAAAATGTTGGCTTTGCGCTAAAAATACACGACTCTTTTACTTTCTCAGGGGCCCTGATTTATCGACCACCTGGCACACATACTGACTTCATGAATAGCATTGGTGAAGCTATAGGCAACTTAGCCCTCAAATCAGCCAATTTTACCATCCTGGGAGACGCCAACATACATCTAGACGCCTACTCAGATCAGGCTACAATTTGCTTTACCGACACTATGAATGTACTCGGCTTGAAAATCCTCACCACCTCCGCCACCCATAAGGCGGGACACATACTTGACTGCATTTGTTCCAATATTGAAGCACTCAAGGTAGATACCCCACAAATATTAATTTGGACAGATCATAGCTATATTCCGTTCGAATTCCCCGTAACATATCACTCTCGGACCAAGAAAACTAATGACCTCCCAGGGTCCGACATAAAAGGACCCTGTTGGAAAGATCTGATAAGGCAACCTGACTTCCTATTAAGAGCCGACATATCTAGACCGACTCTGTCAGGAGCTCCTGACAAAGACAGTCAGGCTTTTAGGGAATGGATCAATACACTCATAAAAAGCCAGGAGTCCACCCTTCCCCGCCTGAGGACCAGGAGAAATCAAAGACCTATCACCCCGTGGTTCTCTCCTACTTTAAAAGAGGAACAAAGGAAAGTTAGGGCGCTCGAACGAAAGTGGCGACTCAACTATACAGAGTCTGACCAAGATCTGTATAAAATCGCCCGTCGTCAATACCATGGGTCGATTAAAACGGCCAAAAGGGAATACTACACGGAAGCCATTAATAATAGTAATAACCAACAAAAAGAAATCTTCAATATTGTTAATACATTTACTAACCCTAAAACTATGCAGAAAGACATCCCCCCCTCACAGAGCCTCTGCAATATCATTGCAGACTTCTTTGAGGGCAAAATTTTAACACTGACCAAAGACTTCTCGCAACCTCACAGCAATGAGGAAAACAAGGTCATCAACTCTGGATTAAAAACTAATACCTTTACCTCCTTTCAACCGGTTAGCAAAGAAGATACGCAGACAGAAATCCTCAAAATTACATCAGGATCTCCTTTTGATCCCTGCCCTCCGTTGGTGCTCCATGCACTAATAGAGATTGTTAATCCATTTATCAATAGTATCATAAATTCTTCACTCACCCAGGGTTTGGTCCCTGAGGAATGGAAACTCGCAGCAGTCAAACCCCTGCAAAAAAAAATACTACCGGATCCCGCCACCCTCACAAACCTCCGTCCCATCTCCCTACTTCCAGCCTTCTGTAAACTTACGGAGAAAGCTGTTAATAAACAACTCACTGCTTTCATAGAAAGCAATAACATCTGGCATCCCAACCAAGCAGGTTTTAGATCCCAACACTCCACAGACTCAGCTCTAATCTTTTCCTCTGAAACCATCTGTGGAGCACTAGATCAGGGAAGGAAAGTAGTCCTGGTTCTATTGGACCTGTCCGCGGCGTTTGATACGGTGTCCCATGCCATTCTGTTGGACCGTCTAGCCGCGGCAGGAATTGTTGGAACCGCACTGAGCTGGATAAAAAGCTTTCTTGCAAATAGGAGACAAGTGGTGGTCTTAGGACAGTATAGATCAGAAGAAAAGCTAGTAGGATCTGGAGTCCCTCAGGGCTCCTGTCTGAGTCCTACACTTTTCAACATATAAATGGCCCCACTAATCACCCTTATCTCATCCTTTGGTATAGACACTATTGCATATGCAGATGACACGCAGCTGATTCTGATACTGGAGAATGACACCCAGGAAGCCGAGGGAAGGCTCCAAAGCTGCCTTACCGCCACTTTCAGATGGATGAACTCGAATCATCTCAAATGCAACACTGGGAAAACTGAAATCCTTCCCATTGGCAAAGATAATACCTTTAATCTCTCATTGTGGTGGCCTGAGGATGCCATTGCTCCCCCTAGCACTGCTTCCTCAGTCCGTAATCTAGGGATCAAATTTGACCCCTCCCTGAGCTTCAAACAACAAGCCACAGCCGTAGCAGGGACCTGTTTCGGAATTATCAAAGGGCTCAGGAAATTTTACGACCTAATTCCCTTCTCCGCAAGGAAAACGGTCGCAGTAGCCCTCATCACTTCCCGCATTGACTATTGCAATAGCCTATATGCAGGGACTAACAAAGAAGTCTGTCACAAACTACAAATGGTACAGCATGCAGCTGCCAGACTAGTGCTAGGGTGGAAAAAGAGGACCTCAGCTACGGCAGCAATGAACCTTCTACACTGGCTGCCCATCAATAAAAGGGTACTCTTTAAAATTATATTGATCACCTTTAGGGCTTTCAATGGAAAGGGACCCAAATACATACTAAAAATGTTCAAACGCTATAACCCCACGCGATGCCTCAGGTCTCAAGCGGCCAATCTTCTTACCATTCCTAAATTCAGACTCAAGACTAAAGGAGGCAAATCTCTTGCAGTATTAGGCTCCAGGGCCTGGAACGTCCTCCCTCCCCTTCTCCGTCACATCCCCACAGAAGCAACCTTTAGAAAGGCCCTCAAAACCTGGATTTTTGCTCTCCGTGAATGGGAATGCAAAAATCTAGTCTAATTAACTTCCCCCTCTGCCTGGATCATGAGGAACTGAACCTTGCTCTACAGCGCAAAGATGCTCCTTGGAGTGCAACCTGCGCTTTATAAAAACCTCATTACATTACATTACATTACATTACTCACAAGGATATAAAGTATAGCAAGACTGGAAGACAATGTGTTTCAACATTCGGATATTCATGCACCTTCAGGACTGATTACCGTGCTACCTATAGGCCAGACCACATGTTGAAATTGGGATGTGGGTGCCTTTGCATCTAAAATTACTGAACAACAAGGGTAAAGTTCACTTGGAGGAATTTATATTATGGAACTTTGATTAATTAAGTTATTAGAAAGCAGTGTTGGTAACTTGTCATATTTAGATGAATGTGCTGATGTATGGGTAAGTGAGTATGTGTGCCACACAGTGGGAAGCACCTACTTTGGCAAAATCACTTTGCTTATCCAATAAGATGCTATTATTTTTGACTAAGTAATATTTTAATGTATCCCTACGGAGAACCCTCTTTGTCATAGTGTCTGATGCCCAGGTTCTGTTCAGTTAACACAGCACCCCCTCTTTTATGTCCACTCTCCTACACATAGCAGGCTTGGAGTCAAGATTGTTCTGTCACAGCATTGGGTGGCACAATGTGTGATGCACCCACTGGTGACGTTTAACTTACAGCCCTTGGGGATCCTTTAGGTACAGTATACTAGGGACTTATAGGTAAGTTAAATATGCCAATTAGGGTTATGCCAATCTCACTATGTTGAAAGGAGGAGCACAAGCAATGTATCCCTGATTAGCAGGGATAAAGTGTACACAGTTCTATAGCCAGCAAAAATAGGGTTAAGCAAAAATGCCCAAAAATTCAAGGTGACTGTGCAGAAAGGGAAGATTTTTAATAAATCCTACTACCATGCATGTGCTACACGCTAATTACACCTACACCCACTCGACATTAACACAGAATATCAGTGAAAGGCCTGGGGTTCACATACAAATTGAACTTTACATGAGAGGAGTCAGTAAACTGCATTTTTCACAGAGACAGACAGAAAAAAAGTCTGGTCATATGTATGCATGGGCGGAGTTTGCAAAGTTCTGCTATGCAGAACTACGCGAAGTGGCCAAATATTTCTGTTGCGCTACGCAGAGTTCTGGAAGCAGCAGTGTGCGTTAGATTACGCCGCTCACACTGATTTTTACGCACGGTGTTTGGCCCATGCTGTAAAATCAGAGTAAGAGGGCGCTGCTTCCTACTGCCACTCGAGTAGATTTTCTACTCAAGCGGCAACTTCCTCAATGCTAGCTGATGGTTTCTCAACGTGAGCAGTCACGACCAGCCTCGATGGCCCGCGTTGAGAAATCTCGCTTTGAGGGGGTCTAGCATTGGATTTTCCTCACTCGCGCACGACAACTTAATGTTAGAGAGTGCGAGCGAGGAAAAAACTCTGCTCCATGGAGTGAAATTTTTCAAAACTTCATGTGCTCCGTTGAGCGTGGAGTGCAGAAAATGGAGCAGAGTTCACCACCCAGGTCTAGTTATATTAAAGATTCACAAGAACTTGGTACATTGCCACCACCATTTTATGTGTGCACAAATACCACAATGCATCTTGCATGCCACATGGTTTCCTCTTTAGTTATACAGAATGAGCTTTAAAACTCCCTATGTAATACTGGATGTAATACCTGCTCTTGCAATAAGCGCATATTTTTTATATCGGGATTACCTCAGTTCATTGCACGTGGACAACATGCTAACCTCTGTTTGTGTGCTTGTATTACCAAAGTGACTCTAGGATGTGGCAGATTGCATGTCTCCTTATTCTTCATAAATGCAGTTATAGACAGCATCTCTCCATAGGGCTATTAGTTCCATTCTAAAATAATGCTTGGGATGCTCAAGTGCATACCTAGTTAGTGTGGCAAGGGTTGTGCTAGAAGGTTGTTTGCATTCACACCCTGCACCAGGGCCTTTGAGAATAGGTGTTCCTGGCTACCCGTATGAGTTGAGTGTAGTCTGAGACTGAACTTTCTCTTGTGAGGGACTACAGGGCCTAATCCAGGTACCAGATACATCCTCACCATGTGGTGTGTTAATTAATGTCTGATATGCTGTTCAGGCATTAACAAAGTCTGTAAGTGCCTACATAGGTGGAAAACAAACAAGCATTTACAATGCAATAGGTCTTGCAATTGACAGATTTTGAGCTATTGGCCTTGTAAATGGCAATGCCTTTTTATAATATTAAAAGGCATTGTCATATACAATACCAATAGGTCAAGCTTTGGCAAAAGCAAGACCTATTGCATTGCAGAGCTCGGTGTCTGTGAAGCATGCACCGCGTTCACCATTAAAGTTTTTTTTTTTTAAAGAAACAGAGTGCATGTGTCCGTGAAGCGGGTGCCGCATTCAACATCAAAGATAAAAGAATAATTTTTTAACTGAGTGCAGTGTCCCTAATGCAGGCGCTGTGCCCATCATGCACGTTTATTTAAAAAAATACGGCTGAAAGAAAGAGCGGTGTCCCTGAAGCAAACGCTGCCTTCTTCTTAAAAGTAATAAAAAGAAAAAAAAGTGTTGCTATTGTGCTGTGAGTGCTATGGGGATAGGGGGCAG
The DNA here is from genome assembly GCF_964204655.1 of Triturus cristatus. Taxonomy (NCBI): domain Eukaryota; kingdom Metazoa; phylum Chordata; class Amphibia; order Caudata; family Salamandridae; genus Triturus; species Triturus cristatus. The sequence goes on from NC_140590.1 coordinate 1,116,953,645, forward strand.
CCACTTTTAAATAAAGCTAGAGCAGCATAGCACTCCATACAAAAAGCGGTTGTCATTGTCCTGTGTAGGCACGCTGAAAATACAAAAAGCAGCCGCCATTGTCCCCGTTAGTCAATAAACAAAATAGTGCTCACCGACTTATAATGCAGACCTTGCAACAAGCCGAGCAAAAGGTCCAGTCTTTATGGAAGGTAACAAAAGCAGACAAGGCGGTACCAAAGAAGGACTAAAAAGCCTATTTACAAATCTGAAGCCAGCATTTACGGAGGACAATGACCGAAGCCAATTAAAAATATGTGTGGAGAGGGAGGGCTTCAAAGCCATACTCCACTACTGCATGCCTCACAGCAGCGCATGCACTGCCCAGGCTCAACCTAAAAAATTATTGGCAGAATACTTAAAATTATCTCAGCACTAGTTATTACTCAGGCGACAATCCATTACTTTGTTTGAATGTTCCATCCCAGACAGGAAGCAGCCAAATTCAAATCAGTCTTGGTCCTGCTCCAATGGGCTCAGTCCAGCTCGATAGCCAGGTTAGGTCGCCCCGGAACAGGACCACAAGCAAACCCACACGGTTTTCACCATATTTGGGCTTCAACAGTAGTGAGCAGTTTACTTTCAATGACAAAGTAGACATGGGAAACAAATTCTTTGCATAACCATCAAACTTAGGGTTTCGTACAGAGAAAAACAAAGAAGTGATCGGTAGAATGCTTGCATTTATTTCAATTACTGGAAATTTCTCAGATCACATTCCAGTTTATTGTTTTTTGCCTATTATGCCACCTCAGATATGAACCTGCCAAATGAGGGGAGGAAAATGCATATTAGCAGGGCACACAACCTGGGTGTGCCTATGTCAAACCCAAGCTGCATGTATGCCTAAATCACAGAAAACACGCCTCCTCTTTGATGATGATGGGCCTTGTCCTTCATTGATGGAATATCAGGCACAACAAATACAGAGAAAAGGGACTGTGTGAACAACAAGGAAGAGATGTTTCTAGGTGAGGGGTAGGGGTGATGTGGGTTCCATTCAAGTGTTTTGTCACCAAGGCCCAGCAAGCTCAGGGGTAGTCAACTAAGACGTGTACTAATGGCGGGTGTTGAGCGGGAATCATGTCTTGGGTTGGTTGTCGTGTTCTGTTCCTTTCTCAATAAAGAGCTGACTTGTCATTCTTGTGTAATATTTTAGGAAATATTGACCCATACCGCGTGAAGGATTCCAGTGAAAATTAAGGCAGCTTACTTGGACACCTCAGCTGAATGTCGACGTAAATAAAGCAAACTTCTCAAACAAAAATGTAATTCTGAAAAAAAAAATGTAATAAAGTTAAAGTGCAGCAGCATGTATGTCCATTGGTTTCCGAATAAAGTTGGAACTCCTTGGCAAACTGCGTCTCTTATTATTCAGCATCGTAACAATTTTGTCAATGGATTTGGAACTCCTCTTATTCTCCCAGCTTTATTCTTTTCCACTATTGCCTTATGTGCTTAAAGGTAAACATATGGGGCAGATTTACAAGCTCGTTGCACTTTTGCATCACTTTTCCAATGTTAAAAGTGACGCAAAAGTGGCGCAAAGGGGCTTGTAAATCTGCCCCATACTATGTTTTGTATTGCATGGGTGTAGTGTTTAAACAGTGTGCGAGAGGGAGAGGGGTTCTTGTTGTATGTGGACGGCAGCATCATCTTATTAGTTCATTTGGGAACAGCTAAGGCAGTGGTCTTCAAACATTTTAATGCTGCACAACCCAGTATTAAAAAAATACAAAAAACATTAGGCCCCCCAACATTTCTCACAATTATTCTATTAAATCTGCAATGTTTAAATATGTCTAGACTTATTTAAACATTACAGTTATGTTCAACGTTTTAAAAATGCAATCAAATATATGATTGACAAACATGCTACCATATAACTATTTATCAAGGCCTTACTAACGGGTAAAAGTATCCAAAAAGAGGGCTGGGAGGTTTGAAGAATATAGAGTCCCTTCTCTTTTGACACACACTCCCAGCTAGATATAAATGACAAGACATTGTTAGTAATGGCCCATTACAGAGTGGCTTACTACTGATCGGAGCACTGCTATCAGCATGATGCCTCTTTTATTCAGAGTCTGCGATCATTTAAAGCCCCCCCAGGGGGGGCCGCCCCTCAGTTTGAAGACCCCTGAGCTAAGGTTTAGTCTTAATTAGAACACGCTCTTGAGTAACTCGCCTTTTTGAAAAGAGATCTACAGAAGTCGGGCCGGCTTACAAGAAAAGACCGACATTTATTAACATTTGGGGCCCCTGGAGTCAAAGAAAAGGCAAATCCAATGCAGTGTCAGGCATAACGTATGAAGGTTTGCAGAAAGAAGATTGGTTACATTTTATTAAATGCCCTGTTAGCTGTGTGTTGTGTTCTAACCCCTGACCTCTGTCTGGGAGGGGTAAGGCCCTGGGTCAGCACCCTCGTGGCATGGGTGTTGAAAACTAAAACAGCGATGTGATTAAGCATTCACTAAAGAAATGAATTCTCTTTAGTTAAAGCATGTTTCTCAGTCTTATGTTGACTAATGTCTGGACTCCATTTTGTATTGTCATGTCTCCACGTGCTTTGCACGAGAAGAGTCCTATCTTTCTGTTAGTTGCTCTTGTAATCTGCCTAGTAACAGTCTATAAATAGCTCCTTTGTCCGTCTGGCGCATGCCCAGACTTGACCACATCTGTTATCAGTTAGTCCTTGTTTGACCATGTTTTCGCGGGCTCAGGAAGTTGTTAACTCCGCCCATATATTGATCCTGTATCGAAAATGTCCATAAATGGTAATGAATTTTGCTCTATGTTGTATCCACCCACTTGTGAGCCCCTCTGTTGTGTATAGAGGGGGACCGTGTACGCAAGTTCTTTGTGCTACTCCTTTGTAGGACCACCCTTAAGGGTTAATAAACTCTGTCTTTGTATTTGCAGTTTCCGTGCCAACTTCCTTCTAGCTTCTGTTACATGAGAGCGAACCCTTGTATTCTGCGGGCCTAGCTGGGGCCTGTACTCATCAATTGGCGCCCGTCACGTGGGGCTCATCGGCGACTCGGATGCTCGAAGGACTGGTCGTGACGAAGGTGAGGAATTTGGCCGGGGATGTGATCACTGCCAGCGGCGTTTTTAGTCCTGGCATCCCGAGGTTTCTTCCTTCCCTTCCGAGCTGACCATCTGGGTGGCGCTGGTCCTCAACTGAGACCTCTTCTGTCGGTCTGCCATGACAGCCGTTTGGGGGAATTTTGGAACTTGGCAGTTGGAATCTAGACACTCTTGATTGGTAAGAACCGTTGTACGGTACTTGCTCCGAGTTTTGAAGCCTGGGTTGGCTATTTGAGTTTGATTTGTGATGACCGGTCATATTTTGAATTGATTACTGTGAGAATATATGCGTTGCAACACATATAGGCAGGTAATGTGGAGATATTTCTCCGAAGTTGTTTAAATCTGAACGGCGCAAAGTTTAAGTGCCATTTTTTTGATAATACTGCATATTTTGCATTATTTTTGAGCATGCCTTCTTTTAGCGCACTCCGTAAGTGGTGCTGCTGCTTTGGAAACCGGTTAAATCTCGAGGAATCTGCTCCAGCCCCCCCAGAGGGGACTCCTAATAGGGATATGTATGTGAAGCATGGTCTTTCCTCTATAATGTACAGCACAGTGTGGGGGAAATACACCAAAAACGATCCTGAGTTACGATGGCCTTTGTATGGATCGTTTGATATGCGTAAGATTGAGTATGTGGAACAGTCTATGTGTAAACGGCGTGCTCGGCAAGACATGTTTGAATGTGTTCGGTTATGGGTGAAGGAAGTGCATGAGCGAGAGAAACGTGAGAAAGCGCTGATTGATAAAGAGCAACGGAAAAATGATCATGTGAGAGCACAGGAAGCGAAGCGTCGGGAGGAAAGAGAACTGGCGGAGAGACAAGAGAAAGAGCGTAGGTTGCAAGTCTCGGGTCAATATGCTGTTCGCCAGCCACTTTATCCTTACTAATCTTGAAGATGATTTTCATTTATTAGATCGCTCTCCGCCCCCTTATGTTGGCGCGTCTGCCCCGAGGTCACAGGATTCTGGATTGGTTTCGGATAAGGTAGACACGCGGTCCATGTTATCAACTGAGCGTATGGGTGAGCTTCGGAAAATTTCTTTTCGTGCGCTTAAAGGCAAGCTATCTCTTACTGAATTATTGGCACTTTTGGAAAATTGGCAGGATAGAGAGAAGCTGTATTTTGCTGAAACTTTTTCTGATGAAGTGATTACTGCCTTTCGGAAATATTCAGATGTTTTCGAGCCTGATGTTGTAGTATCAGACGCTAAAGCATTACGTAACGGTGTTTTTTCTCCCTCTAAGGTACCCGATGCGGTCCGACGGCTGTTTGCATTGCGGGACGGGGCGTCTGAACTTAAAGAGAGAGTGCGCCTAAAGGCAGGGGAGAAGGAGCAATCGGATTCACACATCGGCGCAAACAATCATCTATCTACCATTCAGATAAGAGCGAACTAGTGCATGCTAAACCGATGCGAGAGGCGGCACCTTTGTATGTTCCTCCTAAAGGAGCAGGAAATAGTTCAGACATGTCTTCCCCCGATGCTAGGGGATATTTTGTGTATAATTGGGTTTATGCCTGACCCCCGCAAGAATCCAGCGGCCTTTTACGAAGAGGTCGAAGGGGCCTTGAATTCTTGTACTATGACTTTAGCGGATATAGATTTGTTCTTTGGGTGCCGCCTATGGATGTCGGAGTCCCACAAGGGTCGGTGCTGAGCCCGACCCTTTTTAACATCTTCATGACTCCATTGGCGGTACTGGCGGAGTCGATGGGTGCCCAGATCATATCATACGCTGACGACACCCAGCTCCTCTTCACCTGCAAGAAGGGCATGGAGTTCGACGGGGACAGCATCCGTGGTTGCCTTGGGGCTGTCTTCAACTGGTTTCAGCGGAGCAGCCTCAAGTGCAACCCTGATAAATCCGAGGTGCTCTTCTTCGGCTGTCAGGCAGAACCGCCCTGGCAGGAATGGTGGCCGGTTTGCATGTCCCCCCCTTCCTCTTCCTCTTTGGTCGCTAAAAACCTTGGGGTCAAAATCGATAACACCCTGGCTTTGAAAACACAGATCACAGGTCTCACGGGTACCTGTTTTGGTCTGCTAAAAATGATGCGTAAATTCCTTCCTTTGCTCCCTTTAGCCCACAGGAAGCTGACAGTACAAGCTCTGATTTGTTCCAGGCTTGATTATTCAAATGTACTCTACCTGGGTTTGCCGGATTATCTCTTGCACAAACTCCAGGTTGTACATAATTCTGTGGCAAGAGCCATCTTCGGCCTACCCCGGCAAGCCAGATCATCTGAGTTGCTTTCCTCCCTTCACTGGCTTCCGATCAAGAAGCGAATCACATTCAAAGCTCTTACACTGGCCCATAAGGCACTCCATTTGGTGGGGGCCTCTTACATTCAGAAACGGCTTTCTTTCTACAAACCCACCAGATCTCTCCGGTCGGAAAGTCTTGGCGTGGCAATGGTGCCTCCCATTAGGAAAGTCACAATAGGTGGACGTTCCTTTAAATATCTCGCCCCCAAACTATGGAACTCCCTTCCTGTTGATCTCCGCCGCATTCCCAACCTGTTTGCCTTTAGAAAGGCCTTGAAAACCTGGCTTTTTAATCAGTAATTCTGTTATGTTTCTGTTGTCTTTTCTCCTTTTCTCAGTAATGGGTCAGAAAGCGCCGGGACACTCTTTGGAGTAGCCGTGCGCTATATAAGTCACCCATTAACATAACATAACATTGGGCTCATTTTACCACCGGATATGTGGCGATCTGTGCGGAAGGTGGATGATGCTACCGCTTTTAAGGCTAGGTGGTCTGAGATTGAGGATGAGGATAGGGAGAGAAAACCCACGCAAAAACCACCCCAGCTTATTTTAAATCTTCCTGCCGCTATCTTGACTAAGTTGAAAACAATTATCCCCCCTAAAAAGATTGACTGGAATATGTTAGCCTCGTGTAAACAGAAGCCAGATGAATCAGTTTCAGACTTCTTTACGCGCTTTGAGGAAACATTTCATGATTTCAGTGGTCAGTCACTTACGGATGATACGGGTCGACATCTTTTTGTTGATAAATATGTGGCGAATTTATTACCGGGAATAGCAGCTCGATTAAAAGCGAGTGAAAGTTCTTGGTCCACCTCGTCTCCGGCATCCCTCCTGACTATGGCTCAGTATTATGAGCGTCAGGAACAAGAAGCGAAGGGGAATGAGGAGAAGAAATCGAAAGATTTGAAAACTAGGGAGATGCTAGCACAAGTGTATGGTCCGCCTCGTCGGGGTGTTGAGAGAGGTAGAGGAGGATTCTATGGTCCCCCTTCGGGTCGGTCGGATGTTAATAGAAATCAATGTGCGTATTGTAAACAGTTGGGTCATTGGGCCAGGGATTGTCCGGTATTATATGCATCTCGTCAGGGACGTGGTCAGGGACCACCGAGAGGTAGAGGGGGATTTTCGAACTTTAGAGGGAACTCTAATGATCGTGCTCGATTTGAGCCTAACTTGCAGCAACGAGATAGACCTAATGTATTCGATCGGCAAAATCAGTATCAAATGTCTGGGAATGACCGTTTTGGGTACCATGATTCGCAACATGCGTAGGATTGCGTTGGATGGGGGTTGGAATCAGTTGAAGTGCCAGTAGATCAGAGGGGTCCTTATGTTTCAGCAAATGTTCTGGGTTCTACTGATCGGTTCCTAGTTGATACAGGAGCTACTCGCAGCGCGCTGTCCAAACAATTGGTTCCGAGGGCTCCCCCATCTGGCTTAATGGTTACATCGGTAGGGTTTGATGGTACACTCTCTCGAAGCCCTCTATCCCGACCCCTTGCATTTCATGTTGACCAATTTTCTGCCCCTAACACACCCGACAACATTATGGGTCTTGATATGCTTAAGCACTTCAGAGCCACGATTCGCTGCTCCCCTACTGGAGTACGTGTGATATTAAACAATAATCACCCTGTGGCAGAACGGATGTGTGTGGCTGCGGAGGATACTGTATTAGCTTCTCTCCCTCATACTTTGTGGGCCACTTCGGATACTGATGTGGGACAGATGGTGATTCCGCCTGTCCACATTAGTGTCCAGGAGGGTGCGGTGTTACCACGCCTCCCTCAGTATCGTATTTCCCAGGAGGGGGAGGAGGCACTCATACAGGTTGTGCAGGATTTGATTGAGGTGGGAGTAGTGGAGGAAGTTCCCTACAATGTCTGCAACAGTCCTATTTTACCCATTTTGAAGAAAGATACCGATACTAGGGTTTATCGTTTTATCATTGACTTAAGGGAGGTGAATAAGATAGTGATACCTCAGTATCCAGTGGTTTCTGATATCACGACGTTACTCACTCTGGTCCCGCCAACGGCGACCACATTTTCAGTTATTGATTTTAAAAATGCTTTCTTTTCGATTCCTATTCATCCCGATAGCCGATACCTTTTCGGCTTTACTTTGAATAATAGGTCTTATAGATTTTGTAGAGTCCCTCAGGGTTATACAGAGAGCCCTAGTATTTACAGTCAAGCATTGAAAAGACAATTGGATTCCTTTGTTCTGCCTGATGGTGTCGCCCTTATACAATATGTCGATGACATCTTGTTGGCGGCCGACACTCCTGAGCTGTGTGAGAAGTGTACATTATCCTTGCTTTCCTTTTTGGCATCTCACAATCACAAAGTGTCGAGGAAGAAATTGCAATTCTGTAGACCAAAGGTGACTTATTTGGGTCACCTTTTGTCTAAGGAGGGGCGTGCACTCACACCAGATCGTATTCAAGCAATTTTGGACACGCCAGTACCTTCCACACAGAAGGATGTGCGTGCATTTTTGGGTCTTGCTTCTTTCTGTAGGCAATGGATATTGGGGTTTTCACACATAGCTAAGCCGTTGTTAGCACTTTGACAAAAGATACACCAATCCCTCTTCCTTGGTCAAATGAGTGTGACATTGCTTTTCAGCAATTACGACAAGCCCTTTGTTCAGCACCAGTGTTAGGGACCCCTGATTATACGAAGCCCTTTACATTGTATGTACATGAGAAAGATGGATGTGCATTATCAGTTTTAGTGCAGATGCACGGCGACAAGCAGCGCCCTTGTGCATATTTTTCGGCTGTACTTGATCCTGTTGCCCGAGCATTGCCTGGTTGTTTTCGCTCGGTTGCGGCGACAGCTGTGTCAATACGCCAAAGCGAAGGAATTGTGTTATCTCACAAGCTGTTGGTATTAGTTCCCCATGCTGTTGATGCCCTGCTTAATCAGACAAAGACGCAGCATTTGACCAGTGCTCGTTTAACGGGATATGAGTTGACGCTTTTGGCTCCTCATATTACGTTAAAGAGGTGTGCAACGTTAAATCCAGCCACATTGTTGCCATTCCCGGAAACTCAGTCTGAAGCGCGGAAAGCACACAATTGTATTCTTGTGACTGAGGAACAGACAAAGGGTCGTATTGATCTCCAGGATACGCCCTTTACAGATGTAGATGGAGAACTGTGGGTGGACGGATCATGCCTGAAGCTACCAGATGGTACGACCTCAGCAGCGTATGCAATTACCACATTACAAACAATAGTGGAGACAGCATGCATTCCGCAGAAATCAGCTCAAGCAGCGGAACTGATAGCATTAACACGAGCATGTGAGCTCAGTGCAGGATTGTGTGTGAATGTTTATACAGATAGCCGCTATGCCTTCGGAGTAGCGCACGATTTCGGCCTACTCTGGAAGGAGAGAGGGTTTCTAACGTCACATGGAGCACAGATAATGTATGGAGAGTTAGTTCACAACCTTTTGACTGCATTAACATACCCAAAGAAGATTGCTATAGTTAAAAGTAGTGCCCATAAAAAGGTGGTTGATAAAGTTGGAGAAGGGAATGCTTTAGCAGACCGGATTGCACGAGAGACTGCGATGCAGCCTGGCGCTACTGCAATGTATGTTGTGAAGTCACAGGCAGAAAGATGGCACGATGCTAGGAGAGAAGTGCTGGAGATACAGAGAACCGCTTCCGATAAGGAACGGGAGCAATGGTTCAATGATGGAGAATTAGATGACGAAGGGTGTTGGAGAAGTAAGCAGATGGATAAATGGAAGTTACCCACAGCTTTCGTACAACCTATGGTTCAGATGGCACATGGACTAGCGCATGTCGGAGCTTCCGCAATTGTCAAATTACTCACACGAGTTTGGGAGCATCCGGAGATCGCTAGTACGGCAAAGAGGGTAGTGCAGACCTGCATGATTTGCCTGAGGTATAACCCAGGAAAGGGCACACGAACTCCAGCAGGAGGATATGCAACACCTACTGCACCCTTTGAGGTTTTGCAGATGGATTACATTCAGCTTGAGCGCTGTAACAATCTGAAGTATGTTTTAGTAGTGGTTTGTGCCTTCAGTAAATAGGTTGAGGCATACCCTACGAAAGACAATACTGCAATGACTACAGCCAAGATGTTATTGAAGGAGTTCTTCCCTCGATATGGTGTTTGTAGATTGTTGTGGAGTGATAACGGACCTCATTTTATAGCAGACGTTATCAAGTATGTCCTGAAAGGGCTAGGAATTACTCAGAAGTTTCATTCAGTGTTTCACCCTCAGTCTGCGGGATTGGTTGAGAAATATAACGGTACTTTGAAGCTTAAGATCGCTAAGATCCAAGCTTCGACTTCTTTGACTTGGCCAGATGCTTTACCGCTGGCATTATTGTCAATTAGATCGATACCGCATTCTCGGACCGGTCTCACACCCTACGAGATCGTGTTCGGACGCCCAATGAATATTTGGGGTCCACCAAAACCGAAGTCAGTGTATGATGTACCTTGTGTAATGATGAATGATTATCTGGCACAGTTAACGGATAATTTGGTTTCTATTCATCAACAGGTTCGAGAAGCGCTCCCTGATCGGTCCACAGGTGAAGGACATAACCTCCGACCTGGGGATCATGTCATGATCAAGGTATTCGAAAGGACGAATAGTCTGGAGCCGAGATGGGTTGGTCCTGAGCAAGTTTTGCTCGCAACGAGGACAGCTGTGCGAGTTTCCAATCGGAAGAACTGGATCCACTCCTTGCACTGTCGTAAAGTGCCGCCTGGATTAGTGGAGCCTGCTGTATTGACCGACCATCGAGAAGTCCTGACTGCAGAGAAAGGCCGTGCTGTGGAGCCGAACGACACCGAGGAGCTCTTCCCGGACCAAGCGATTCCTGGAGGAGGAAGATATCATCTCAGACCGAGGAAGTGATTTTTCTGTATCTAGATACGTTGTCAGAACGGCCCTTGGGTTAGTGAAACGGAGAGCCAATGAGGCAAGGGGGGGGGATCAGCCCTGCATTAGTGTAGTGACACCCGTCTTGGCCCGCTGGTGAAGAAATCAACGGCTGCCTAAGGGGAAGAGTTCTGACAACCTTTTAGTTTCAGGAAGATATTGACGTTTACTACAAGATGGAGAAAAAGAAGATTCTTTGTGTGACAAGTTTTATCATCATTGTAGCTATTGTTGGTATAACCACGTGGTTTGTTGAGGATGTGACTCCTGCCCGTGAGTTACTTGTTTTGACCACTCCAGTGCCTGAGGAGCACTACTTTTATACCCTTCCGTATCAAGAATTGAAGCATCGTCAGTCTTATTTGAATAACACTTTCATCCAGATGTTGCATCATACCCATGTTGCTACAAATGCTACGAACTGTTGGATATGTGGTATGATGCCAGCTCATCAGAAGAAAGGAGGAACACCGTTCATACCTCTTCCTTTCTCTCATAATGGCTCTTGTAGAGCATGGTACACTTTGCTTTTTGCCACACGGAAACCTACGGTGGGACGACTACTTTTTAGACTTAATAGGGAATGTCATCAAGATAAAGAAGGCTATCCACAAGCGAATGGGACAATATGGGAGTGGGAAGAATATCGACCAGATAATGAATCGATCCCCTACATCTTCACGAACACCAGAGACACTGCTGGGAATGAACAATTTGTGATTCAAGTGGCACAAGCTCAAGCGGATCTGTGTGTTCAGAGTGTGGGTCATATTCCTGTTGGTGTTAGTGACTGTATTATTGTTTTGAATATAGATGGATTAAATAATAGTACTTTTTTAGCTTCCCATAATACATACTTCGTATGTGGGAATAAGGGGTATTATCGCTTACCACCCGGCTGGTCCGGAGTATGTTATGTAGCGTTTTTATTACCTCCTGTATTCTTAGCACCTGCATCCTATCATAAAGATCTGAAGTTGTTGAACAATGTAACTGTAAATAGGTATAAACGTACTCTGTCTATTGATGATGTTGATCAAACTGATACTAGCTTACAGCAGTATGTTGATTTTAACTTAGGATTGTTCTTCTTTGTTGGAGCCGCCCTAAATAGTAGGAAGGTTCGAAGGTTAACAAGAGTTGTAGAGGCTGTGACGAATCAAACCGCTGCTGCTCTTGGGAATCTTTCGGAAGAATTACAAATTACTAGAATTGTTGCATTACAGAATCGTATGGTATTAGATGTTATGTTAGCTGACAGTGGTGGAGCATGTAGAATTATCGGAAGTAGTTGTTGTGTATTCATTCCTGACCACACGCCATCAGTCTATAACGCTATTAATAGATTGCATAAAATTGCAGCTGAGATCCATACAGAAAATGGCACTTGGACCTTTTCTGGATGGTTTTGGACATTGATCACTACATGGGGATGGAAAGTTTTAACTGGTTTCTGTATTATTGTAGCAGTTCTGTTTTCCTGTTGCATCTGTGTTCAGTGTGGTCCTTTACTCTGTTCTCTATGTGTGCCATTCTGTATTCCTGATAAGAAAGCTATTGCCAATGTCACCTATCAGAAACATTTAAACAAAGAGGTGGAAGAGATGATGAAAATTGACATATATGATGATTATCCTAATAAGCCGAATGTCTTCAGTAAATGCTGAAAAGGTCGTCTGTTGAAAACTAAAACAGCGATGTGATTAAGCATTCACTAAAGACATGAATTCTCTTTAGTTAAAGCATGTTTCTCAGTCTTCTGTTGACTAATGTCTGGACTCCATTTTGTATTGCCATGTCTCCACGTGCTTTGCACGAGAAGAGTCCTATCTTTCTGTTAGTTGCTCTTGTAATCTGCCTAGTAACAGTCTATAAATAGCTCCTTTGTCCGTCTGGCGCATGCCCAGACTTGACCACATCTGTTATCAGTTAGTCCTTGTTTGACCATGTTTTCGCGGGCTCAGGAAGTTGTTAACTCCGCCCATATATTGATCCTGTATCGAAAATGTCTATAAATGGTAATGAATTTTGCTCTATGTTGTATCCACCCACTTGTGAGCCCCTCTGTTGTGTATAAAGGGGGACCGTGTACGCAAGTTCTTTGTGCTACTCTACGCAATACTGAAGAGTGTTGTGTAGGTTGTAGGACCACCCTTAAGGGTTAATAAACTCTGTCTTTGTATTTGCAGTTTCCGTGCCAACTTCCTTCTAGCTTCTGTTACAGGAGAGCAAACCCTTGTATTCTGCGGGCCTAGCTGGGGCATGTACTCATCATGGGGAGCCCAGGGGAGGCGTCGAGCTATGGCAGCGTAAAGAATGGACCACACACACAGTTACCAGGTTGGGCACGAACTGCCGCTCGCCCGCCCGTTTATTATTTATATTCACGCGCTCACATCGAGGACGTGAGCGCAACCTGCGCGCGTTCGGCAGCGCTCTAGCGGAAACGCTAGAGCGCTAACTGTAACATCCCTTCTCAACTCAGTCCTTGACAACAGTTCCTTTAGTACTTCGCTGCGTCACTTACTTGGCACGCAAAGTCTCTCAGCCGACTGCTGGGCCTGGGGTTCTCCCTCAGCTCATACCTGGTGGCCCTTCGTGCGCCTGGGGCCGAGGTTTCTGGTGGTACTTCTTGCCTTGGTCTACCTCCGGTGCCATCGGCGCCACCTGGCTCAGAGTCTGTGTTGCTCCGTGGGTCGGAGCGGGATGTGTCCCCTGAGCCGTCTCCCAAGTCGTGGTCCACGTCGAGATCTGCTGTCTCGGGGTCATCCGCGGGTCTCCTCACCACCTTGAACCACGATATGTTCTGGGTGACCAGGTCTCTCCCTCGACGCGCTGTCACCATGGTCCCTCAGCGGTCGACCACTCTCCAGTATCCTTTTTCATATCGAGTTTTAAACTTTCCTCCTGGCCAGCGCTCTTTGAGGACCACTGTGTCACCCGCTTGAACTTCTCGGGTTACGGCCCTCCGAGCCTCACTGACTCTGTCATTTCGCCTTTGGCGCCTTCGGAAAGCTTCCTCCTCACTGAAAGGTGGTGCTACCCAGCCTGGGGCTACTGGCAGCCCATCCCTGCGAGCTCCTTGGAACATCAATGCCCAGGGGGCTTGTCGGGTGGAGCAGTGGGGAGTGCTGCGGTATTCCCCTAGGAATCGCTGTAGTTCTTGCACTGGGTCTAGTTGTTCGGACACAGCGATGCGTAGTACCTTATTGATGGTGCGCATAAACCGCTCCACCTCCCCGTTAGCTTGGGGCCATTGCGGGGTGATGCGCCTGTGTCTGATGCCGTGTGTCTTCAAGAGTTCTTCGAACTCGTGCCCTTGGAACGGGGGTCCATTGTCACTCTGCAGTTCCTCGGGGTACCCGAACATCCCAAATACCTTCTCCAGGGCAGGTCTCACATGTACAAAAGCGGTGGACGGTAGGACCTCTGCAATGGGGTACTTCGAATAGCTGTCCATGATGACTAGGGTGACTCGCCCATCGGGTAGGCTCCCAAAGTCCACGCTGATCTTCTCCCAGGGGGTATGCCCATGCTCTTCAGTTATGATGGGCGCTGGTGGTTGGGCTTCCCCTGTTAGCTGGCATGACTGGCAGCTGCGAACGGTGTCGGTGACGTAGTCGTCCATACCCGGGAAACAAACTTTCTGCCTCATCCGGGCTTTCATCTTCTCTGTACCTTGGTGCCCCTTGTGTGCTAACTGGGTCGCTCTTGTCCGGAGTGCTCCTGGAATGACAATTCGGGAACCTCTTAGAAGGAGTACCCCTCTGGTCACGCTCAGCTCGTGTGGTACTCTCCACATGTGTTGAAGATCCTCTCGGTCCCCACTGGCCCACGAGTTCGCCGTTTGTAGAAACGACTGCCAGTTTCCCTCGAGGATGGTGTTCTTGACCTTGAATATCACGGGGTCTTGGTCGGCTACTTCTCGGAGCTCTTCAAGGGTAATAGCCCTGGGGCACATCAATGCCGCCACCATGTCGAGGTGTTCCTCGGCGTCGTCCTCAGCGTCCCTGTGCTCGGGTGCACCGTCGCGTTCTGGGTGGCGGGACAGGAAATCTGCCGGGTTTTTGGCCCTTGGCCGGTACACTACACTCATGTGATATTGTTGCAGACCGATGGCCCACCGCTCTATGTGTGGGGGCGGGTGTGGTGCTGTTCCCCGGAACAACGGCACCAGCGGCTGATGGTCCGTCACCACTGTGAATGGGTGCCCGCACACGTAAAGATGGAAATGGCGGCAGCCCCACCAGATTGCCTGTGCTTCCCGCTCAAATTGGGAGTATCGCTTCTCCGTGTCGGTGAGGGCCTTGCTAGCCTACGCCAGAGTTGCCCACTGCCCAGGTTCCTGTTCTTGTGTTAGGACTGCCCCTAGCCCTACGGGGCTGGCATCCACTAGGATTTCGGTCTTCTTGGTCGGGTCAAAGTAGACCAGTGTTGTCTGATCAAGAAGCGCTTCTTTGATCGCCTCGAAGGCCCACTCTTCGGTGTCAGTCCACTGCCACGCCACATCGGTCTTGGTGAGGCGTCTCAGGGGCTCAGCTAGGATGGCCAGATTCGGGACGAACCTTCCGCAGTATGTGGCCATCCCTAGGAAGCTGCGCACTTCCGCCACTGACACGGGGGCCGCGGCTGTTTTGATGGCTAACGACTTTCGAGGGTCTAGTTGGATGCCCTCCTTGGTAAAAACGTAGCCGAAGAACTCAATCTTTTGTTGGAACAGCTGGCACTTCTCCCGGTGTAGGGTGACTCCGTGCTCTTGGAGGCGCGTGAGGGTGGCCCGGACATGTCGGTAGTGCTCCTCGACTGTCTTGGAGTAGATGAGGATATCATCACTCACGTTCAGGACGCCAGGCAGTCCGACCAGGATGTCTCTAATTGTGTTCTGAAAGATTTCGGCCGCCGACGAGATCCCGAAATTAAGGCGCTTGTATCGCCGTAGCCCCAAATGCGTGCTGAAGGTGGTAATGTACCGGCTCTCCTTGGCTAGGGTGAGTCTCCTTGGCTAGGGTGAGTTGGTGGTACCCCGCATTTAAGTCCAGTTTTGAGAACCATCGGGCACCGTTCAGGTCGGAGACAATGTCATCCATGGTCGGCGTGATGTGGTTCTCCCTTGTGATGGCCTTGTTCGGGAGGCGCATGTCGATGCATAGCCGGATCTTCCCAGGTTGTCATGGCTTCTCGGCTATTACCATTGGTGACACCCAAGGTGTGGGTCCCGTAACCTTTTCTATAACGCCCTGTTCCTCCAGCCGTCGGAGCTCCTCCTCTACTAATGGGCGTAAGTGAAAAGGGATGCGCCTGTGCTGGAGGGCTGTTGGTTGCACAGCGGGGTCTATATGAAGTCGTACTGGTGGCCTCTTGATCTTTCCTAGGCCTGAGAATAGGCCCTGAAATGCTCCCAGCAGGTCGTCGACTTGTCGGCCCTGGACTACTCTGAGGAATGAGATCAGTCCTAGATCCTCGGCCGCATGGCCGCTGAGAAGTGTGTCTAGTTCCTGGTTGATGACATGAATGTCGATGACAATTTCCGCCTTCTCTGACTGCACTGCGACCGTCATCTTGCCCTTCAGCGGAAGCAGCGTGTCGCTTCCATAAGCGAAGATCTTGTCCTTCGACGGGCGGAGCTCCGCCCGTGGTCTGAGGCGATTGTATTGTTGCACCCCCATTACTGTCACTGACGCGCCGGTGTCTATCACAGCGTTCACCTCCGATCTGGCAATCAGTATGTCGCAGCGCGGCTGAGGTCGCCGGGTGCTTTTGAGGGCTTTGCTAAATGACACGAGGTACGTTTCTCCCTCATCGTCGGACTCAGTGTCTGATTCTGGGTACTCCCTGACTGGTTCTCGCTTGGGCCGTGGCTGCGACGATAAGGATGTGTGTGATAGTTGCCGTACTAGCTTCCTCATCGGCTTGTCCCGCTTGTGGCTGCTCCGCTGCATCTTCCTGCCGCAGACTGTCGCGAAGTGGTTGTCGATGCCACAGTTGGTGCATGTTTTTCCACGGGCTGGGCACGCCTTGAGGGGGTGTTCGTCGTATCCGCAGTACCCACATGGCCTGGCTTGATCAGGGGCCCGCCGGTAGTGGGGCTTAGGTGGTCGTTCTTTCTTCCGGACTGCGTCCGCTTTCTCCACTTTGACCTCCACTGTGCTGGCAGCTCCTTTCACCAGGGCTAGATCCATTTCTTCTGCACGTGCTACTGACAGGTCGTGAGTCCTGGCCAGGACGAGGATGTCGTTCATCGTGATGTTATGTTTGCGAAGTATCATGCCTCGTAGCGTTTTACTCCTGATCCCCAAGATCAGCTGCGCCCTGATTTCCTCTTTGGCCCGGTCGCCGACCAGGTGCGTGTCTGCAAGGACCCTCAGCCTCGCGTGAAACGCGTCAACCAACTCCCCCTCGCGTTGTTTCGCTTGGCGAAGTTTGAAGTGTTCATAATCAGGGTTGACCTGGGGGTCAAAGTGTGCGTTCAAGGCCGCAACCGTTGCCGCATAGTCCGTCGGGGGACCCGTGTCAGGCAGGTGCTTGAACAGTAGGTAGATCTCCTCCCCCGCGTAGTGGAGTAGTAGAGAACGTTTCACCGCTCCATCCGTCTCTCTGGACCCAATGAAGTAGTTTTCCAGCCTCCCCAGCCATGTCTGCACCTCGGAGCGGCGGTTGTGGGGTCTGCGGCTTCGCTAAATGGAGGTAGCACTCCGGACGCGGGGTGATGGGGCAGTGTCCCTGCAGGGCCGGGCGTCTCATCATCACCCATCGTGGCATCAAAATCCCTGATGTGTGACCAGGGGTCGTCGTTCACTCACTTGGTGGGTCGGTCGCCGCACGTGGGCAGGTGCAGCACGCTGCGCCGTCAGGCGAGACCTCTGTTGCTGCTCTGCCTAGCAGCAGGAGTTTCAGGGGGTTCAGAGGTCACCCCTCGTCACCAGCGTTGTGTTCTAACCCCTGACCTCTGTCTGGGAGGGGTAAGGCCCTGGGTCAGCACCCTCGTGGCATGGGGAGCCCAGGGGAGGCCTTGCGCTATGGCAGCGTAAAGAATGGACCACACAAACAGTTACCAGGTTGGGCGCGAACTGCCGCTCGCCCGCCCGTTTATTATTTATATTCACGCGCTCACGTCGAGGACGTGAGTGCAACCTGCGCACGTTCGGCAGCGCTCTAGAGGAAACGCTAGAGCGCTAACTGTAACATTGTGCACCATCGTCATGTGAACTGGAGTCTATTTCTTCCAGGTTGGCAGAAAAGCAAGGGGGTATGTGTGTGAGTATTCTGCTTTTAGAAGCCTGCACCCTCTGGAAACGTCTAAGTGGCTATTTGTGGAGACGAAGTTACAGGTTGATGCAGGATTGTATCAATGTAGGAGAAAGGCAAAGTAGACGATTTTTTTTTAGCATGTTGAGGTGGCACTCACTAGGCCTGGGTGATTTTGTGTAATTATTGCACAGCAGAGACTGGCTCAAACCATTTTCCTTCTAGTGTCCCACGAGACTTTTTAGTTTCTATGCAAAGTATGCCCTCGTGTGAAAAGAAGTGACATGATTATGACGATTTACATTTCATGGGAAAAAGCATACATTTTCGTAATTTCACAAAATTGCAAAACATGCTCTTTCACGCACTACTAGATTTTACAGCGGACTAGGGGTGGACGAAATGTGCCTTTTGCAAAATTTCGTGAAACTGGAGCCCCCCCCCCCCCCCAACTCCACGAGTGCGCGAAACTTTGCGTGCTCGCGGACATTTTGGGCTGATTAATGCGTTACTGAATTTGAGCTTCAACTCGGGCACCTGCTTAATTTATATCTGAAAGTGCTTCCTGTTGAGGTTTAATTTTTGTGACAGGAGCATCGTGCCAGAATGAAACCTGCCCTGCATATTTACCCAAGAAGATGCCACCGTTTTGTGCAATACCTCTACTCAACTGGAGTACTTTCTACTGGCTACTCAGTAAGTGCTACCTCGTTGGGTAAATGAATAGTGCGTTTCCTACACTACAGCTGGGTAAAGGGCCAGAAGAGTTGTCTACAGCGACTATGTGTGTCTGTAACGTTGCCACCGTGCCGACGGGCACCGGGTCCCTCGAGTGAGCTGTCCATCATAGTGGGGGAAAGGGCGGGAAGACGTTGCACACTGCTGGTTTGTGGGCTGGGGCCAAACGGGCGGTGCTTCCATGCAGTTCACATGCCTCTTGTTTATAAAGGGCCAGAGGCCGATCAGGGCAGCAGATGAGGAGACAGAACCTCCTGGTGTCAGGAACTACACGGGGATTGCGCTCGAGAAACTCATGGGTGCGCAGAGCTCCATCAAGGATTACAGCAAATTGTTGACGGTTAATAAGGGCAGAAAGCACACCTGTCTAGCCTCGACCGTGCTCACAAATGTTTTGTGCTGATTAATGCGTTACTGAATTTGAGCTTCTTCAACTCGGGCTCCTGCTTTATTTATATCTGAAAGAGCTTCCTGTTGAGGTTTAGTGACAGGAGCATCATGCCAGAATGAATCCTGCCCTGCATATTTCTGTTCCGCCGCGGATCGCGGAAGTTTCGACATTTTCGCGTTGCCGAAATTTCGCAAGTTCCGCGAGCGGAACTGAATTTGTCGCCCACCCTGTGGTGATCTGAGTCTAGAATGCCACCTAGAATTATGATGCCTCTTGAGATAGCAGGGTCTTTAGCCACATTTCGTAAATATCTCCCTACCTTGGTCTGCCGCCAATGATTGTTTCACGTTTAATGATGTTTCACTTTTATTACAATCCAGTTTATCCAGTTTTGGATACAAGTGACACATTTTGCAAATAAACGATTGCCTGGGATCACTTTGAGTGTAAACTTCCAATTTTCTTAACTTTCATGTCTGTATCTATGTATTTATATGGTAACCAGGTAGTGCAAACCTTTTCGAAAGGCAATGGAATTCTGAAGTAGGTCAAAGGCAAGCGAAATCCCTACTTAAAATAAGAGGAGCATCTGCTTTAATTTTCACTACATATATCACAGCAGGAGGACGCATTAAACCTAAGGAAGTTGTAACAATTACAATATTGCTCCGAACAGGAACACAATCTCAGAGAGACATCACAATTTTATAGAAATGCATACTGTCATTTCAGTGATTTAATATCTGAATCTAATTAGCTGCAGATACATTATTGATCGGATGGCAGAGGAAAAGTAATGAAGACACATAAACCAATGCGTGATAGTGCATTTAAATAATATTTATTCTAAACCATAACTTAGATTATGATTTTTCCATGTCTTATTTTAAACCATACACACTTTAAAGAATAACAGACTCATACACAAGCGTGGCAGGTTCAGGTAAGAGCAGTGGGGCGTGCTTGGGGAAAGTGGACAGACAGCGAAATTGGGAAAATAAATAAAACCACTTACCTTGTGCTCGCCGCATTGCTGAGTCGCCCCTCCCCTGCCCACCCCCACGCCTGCTCATCTAAATGCAACTGTTTCCTGTCATGCTGGTGTCCAAACGACAATGATCCATGTAGAAGACAGCTGTTAGGCATATCCCAGTATATTCTATCCACCTGTCTATCCATGTTGTGAAGGTTGGTCTCAAGCTTAGATCCTGTGCCTGAATTTGTAAGATATTAATAGCAACGTGTTAGACCTGGCACCATTGGCGTGGGTCTCCCTTCCATTTTTCGCTGTTGTCTACTCTGTTTTTGCTGGTAATAGATGCTCTGGGCGCTGTGCCACTGCCATTCAGTGCCACAGCGCGAATGCTCCCTTTGTAAAGATGACATGTGAATTGGTATATCCATGATTGGCTTATTTGGTTTACCTGTTAGTCCCTAGTAGCGTGGCCTGTGTGTGCCCAGGGCTGGTAAACCAAATGCTGCTGGTGGGCCTGCCACGCTGGCTTGCGCCACCCACAGAAGCAGCTTGTAAAGTGTGTCTCAGACCTGCCACTGCAGTGTCTGTGTGCAGTCCAGAACTGCCATCTTGGCTGTGAAGTGCACCCACTTCCCAGCCCCTGAACCTTCCCTTGGCATCATGTAAGCCACCCCTATGGCAGGGTGCATTGTATGTGTAAGGTAGGACATGCTCTGATGTATGTAGCATGCCCTGGTAGTGAATTACACCCAATTTCGTTTTTCACTACTGTAAGGCTACCTGTTCTCCATAGGCCAGAATGAGAGGTTTGCCTATTACATTCTATAGTCCTAACAGACCCACAGAACATGGTAGAAAAACGAATTTAGTATGCCTGAGCTCAGAATATTAAAATACATCTTTTCGTGAAGTTTATTTTTATACTCTGTGTTTGAAAATACCACTTTTAGAAAGTAGGTATTTTCTTGCCTAAGCCTTCCAGTGTGCTCTGCTGTTATGTGTATTGGCTGTCTGGTTTTGGAGGGACAGGGCAGGCTGAGTCAGACCTGGGTTGAATTGAGAGATCTGCATTGGAGTATGGGGAGGGGTAGCTCCTGGACCTGAATAGGGCTGTACCTGGCAAGGTGAATGCTGGCTCCACCTCCCACTGTGCGTCTGATGGCAGAACCCCTCTTTCTGAAAGGAAGGATGCAGCCTGGTAAACAAAGTGCTCCAGGGTTGGGCAGAACTGGTTCTGGCTGGGTTCAGTGACTTGTGACTCTTTAGAATAAAGACTTTTGGGGTATAAATATCTGTGCTGAAAGCCCTACAATCGGTATTGCTCCTGGACAACAAGAAGCACCTTTGTCCGTGTGTGTAACTGAAGGAATCTGCAGGACAGGACTGTCCTTGTGCTTGTGTTCTGTTTCTTGGACTGGCCTTCAGTGGTTACTACTGGACTTGGAAGAAGAGGAAAAGGACTTTGAAGGAACTTTTATTTTTGCTACAGCAATCACCCAAGGGCTAGAAGAGTGCTAGCCTCCTGCAGGAGTCTCAGGCACATCAGACTCCACCACCAGCCTCCTGATTCCTCCCAGAGAGGATTCCTGTCTGCAGGTGAGGCTCCTGTGAGTTCCAGGGCCTCTAGTTCTACTGCGGAGAAGAGAGTTCTGAAAATCGGCGCTAACACCCGTTAGCGAGCCGCCGCAGCTGAAGAGCGTAAGGAAAATCACCATGCTGCTGCCGCTGAGTGCTCGCTACCGGAGATCATCCCATCACACGTTTGCAGGCTGCCAAATGCTCGCTAACCCAAAGATTATTGCATTGCATGTTTGCGGGCCTTAAAGTGCTCGCTAACCAAAGATCATCGCACGCCGAGCGTTCGCCATTTTCATCGCATCGCATCAGGATCGTCGCTCCCTCGCGGACCGCCATTTCTTTTCATTGCTACAAGATCGCACACGCATCAGGCTCGGCGCATCATCCTCCCTTCGCGGCAAGGATTTCATCGCATCGCCGGCTTAGCGTGCAGAAGTTTGTCGCTTTGTCCTGCACACAAATCAGCGCATCATCCTCCCTTGCGGCAAGGATTCAACACATAGCTGGTTAGCGAAAGGAAAATCATTGCTACAACTCCTTAGCGACATTTTGGTTGCTTTGCTACAGAATCCAGGTATCCTTTGATTAAAAGGGTCGCAGAGACCACTGCCTTGAACTGAACTCCTCTTTGCACACTTTGAACTATTTTTGCAGCCTTTCAAGAGTAACCCTATGTTTCTAGTATTGTGGATTTTTACTGTTATTGGTCTTGTGTTAAGTCTATATATAAAGATACTTATTTTGTATAACTACTTGTGTGGTGTCCCTTTGTAGTGTTCCTCACTGTGTTACTGTGTATAGTCATAAATGCTTCACACACTGCCTCTGAGATAAGCCTAACTGCTCGTGCTACGTTACCACAGGGTTGAGCAGGGGTTATCAAAGGGTGTAGCCCGCTTACTCTGACTTAGGAAGAAGGGTCCCTACTTGGACAGTGGCCAGCCATTGCCAACTAGAGACCCCCATTTCTAACACAACCACACAAAAAATTATGGAAGGGATGCTTGCAAAAAGTCCAACTACTTTCAATTGGTTGGGGGTAACATTCCAGAATATCATATTTTTCCCTACCTTGTCACCTCAGGCTGGACCCAGTGTAAGGCAATCAGCTTTGGTAATGCTCCGATAGGAACAGTCCAGTCCACACTTGCAAGCCAGATACTCAATGGACCAGAACATAAGGAACGCAAGACCGGTTTCATCCTAGTGAGCAACAATAAGTCAGAATGGAACAAGAGTAACTCACCCGCAAAAAGAATCTCAGAATACTTTGGCCTTTATACGCAAATAGGCTGTGAAAAATGGTTGACCCGATAATAAATGTTGCCTCTCGATTTAGTAGTGTATCAGACTGATTCTGACCGATTATTCTCTTACACCTTTTTACCGACTCCACGCTTGAGAACTACCTTTATAGCTTTACAAAATACCAAAAAACATTAACGTGGAGTTTTCAGAATGTATTACAGCACAACGAATGCCATGACAGCGAATGGGTTCACAACGCTGATTTCATATAGAAGGTGCCATTACAATGAAAGAGCTTTACATCGAATAATTTTACATTAGATATACCATTATCACAGATGCCTTTACAACGAAATTCGCTGTAAAGGCATCCGTGGTGAAGGCAAAGGCATAAACGGTTTCGTTGGAATGGACTGTGGCTGTAAAGGCTTTGTCGTTGTAAAGCCTTCGTTGTTATGGTGTCCCGTGGAAAAGCCTTCGTAGGAAGGCTGTGGCATGGAAGTGCTCCACAAAAATACCCATATTACCCTGGACTAGGGTGCTATATAGCACAAAGAGAAAATATGATGTGAAGTGGATAGTACAGGCTTTAACCAACCAGTTCAGCTGGGATAATTGAATTGTCACTCATTTATTCTTCTAGTTAACAGAAAACTACTCGGCCAATTTTTTTTGCTGAAGAATCAACTCGGGTTTTAAGTCGGTATTAGCCTGGGTAGATCCTATCAACCCTCTTGAAAATTGATTCCATTACTGATCGGTGCCAAATTGGGGGCATTGTTCCTGTTTGCTCTCTATTTCTAATAAATGTAAGCACATTTCTGCCCATGTTAATGGATCTAATTTTATGACCATAGTTGATAGCCATAAGTTTGAGGGGCTTGACTAGTCTGACAGTGTAAATGATAGCTGGCAAATGATCACGATTTAATATATTAAAAAGATTTGTATCATAGGTATAACCTTATTAACAGTTTCGGGAGAACTTTCAGTCCCAGTGACTTAAGATGCTTTCTCCAGACAATTTCAGTGCTGCACATATCAAGTTTAGATGCTGAATCTACTCCCCGTTTCCAGCATATTCCAAAAGTCTTTATATTTTACCTCATTGATTTCCTACATCAAAATCTAAGTGTTCACTTTGGCAGATTTCTTTATCTTTCTTAAAATAGCACTATACTTCGAGGTTTGCCACCTATATTTAAAAAAAGGATTTTCATTCCAATGACCTAAGTATCGACGCACTATATTTCTAAGTATAGTGCTATCCTCTCTCTACAGTGATAAACTAAGAATTCATTTTTCTCCGGGGTCTGATGCTGAGAGGTACAGTAATGGTCCATGAAATAATTTGAATATTCTCCTTCTAATTATATCACTCATCATCCTTTTTTCAGACTGACATGTTCAGAGAGATCTTCTAGGTATGCCGCTGCGAAGGAGTAGGTCTGGGCCTCAGGTGGAACCTTTCCTTTCCTTGCCTGGGTGTAGTCGGGTCAGCGTCCTTTGGACAGGTCCCTGTTGATTGGCTCAATTCAGACCTACTTCCTCGGAGAGTGAGCTGACTGTTGGATACTCAGACCCGCAAGGCATCTATACCAGAAGTAACAGGCGTTTTCTTTTTCAGAGATTCACTTTCCTCACTCGAGTCCACCTCACTGTTCTCTGTAACTGGGGCCAGTGGGTCCCAACACACACCCTCTAGCACCAGGGGCAAGAGCCGCTTGAAAAATGAAACATTTCTGGTAATAGTCTCTGAGCCTTCTTTTGAGTGGTTAACATAGTCCCATTTATGTAGATGATTCTCCAGGGGTCTATCGCAAATAAAAGACAAAACTAACCTCCTGGATGACTATCTATCACTAACACTTGGTTGACTACCTGCAGAGTACGTGGTTTGGCCCGTCTCCTTTGTGACACATTTGCATTGCGAGCCTTTGGTCCCTCAGCGCTTGATGCACTTTTGCAAGGGCATGGTCTACCCCTTAGCTGTGGGGACTCACATCTGCAATGTTGCACTTGAAACAGACTTGGCAGTAACTGACGCCCGTAGAGCCATGTAGCATCAGGCAATACTTGCTCATAAATGCATACACTGGGGGGCGTGGATAGCTGCCGGAGAGGATGGTGATGAGGGGTTGAAGCTCCCATGGCACTTCCTGGCCTGATACCTGATTTTCCATCCAGGGATGGGAGACGCTTGTGTGCAGCATTGAAAAAGTGCTAGAGGCCTGGACACTGCCTGGTAAGGGCCATAGGAGTGCCTTCCCGCCAGGGCAGATTGATGTCCCCAACGGGAGCTGCCCTTGGCCTGCAGGAGAAGTGGGCACAGATGGCGGGAGCCATAGACGGAGGCCGGAGGGAGCATCCTATGGCTGGTTGCGGCAATGTGTGTGATTGGTCTGGCCTGCAGTTCCTTCATTCCAGAGGGCAATTGGCCTGAACTGTTGATGGTGGCCACAAGCAGACTTTGCCATATAGTAGGAAGAAGTCAGAAAAATTGGCCTGCACATGCGGGGGCTGAAATCCAGGGATACGATGTGAGGAGAGGCTATGAGAGACAGAGCTCTCTGGCCAAGAGTTTACTGCTTTTGGGGCAGATTGGAGGTCCCAGGTGCCATCATTGATTCCTGATCCTCGTGCCTTCTATACTACACCAGATGGGGTCGGATGTTTTGGACTGAGAGAGGTGTTTGCTTTCTTTTCTATATGATTTTTCCTTTGGCAACTTGTGGATTTTCAAGAATTGTTCGTCTGGCACGGCGGGTTGTTCCTACGGGGGCAACTCTCATCACCCAAGGAGCATCCGCAAATCTTTCAGTATTGCTGTGGAGTATACCTTCCGACCGCCTGTGACACTTGGGGTGCTGGACTCTTGAAGTTGCTGACCAATATCACTGGTGGGACCTCTCATCTCCCTGAGAGCACCCACAACGCCCCTTTTCTATACAGCTGACTTTTTTGTAGGCGGAAACGGGCAAGGGAGAGAAAAGATAGGAGCTCTGGCCTCATCGGAATCTGACTTGGCGAAGATCTTGAAGGTACTGGAGGAAATTAAACTGTTGATAGATGTGGTGAATGCCACTGTCTCAGTCACTTCTGCAGAGGTCCAATTCTTGCTAGGGGATATTAATGGCTTACAGATCAGAATGACCAAAGCCAAACAGCTACTGAAGGACTTAGAATCCCAGTGGGAGAGTATGCAGAACTGAGGCCCTGAGCTGAGGGAAATACACAGAAGGACTATTGAATTAGAGGATAGAAGCAACCAGAATATTCTGTGAATATCAGAACTTCCATAGGGGATTGAAAAAGGGGACATGGTGGGCTTTCTTGGGTGTCTTCTCCCAACCATTCTCAGTGTCACTTTAGAACCACCCCTGGAATTTCAAGGGGCTCATAGAATCAGATTGTGGCTGCCTCCCTCATCAGACCATCTATGACAGACCCTCGCCCTATGCCTCAGATATGGCAGATCCTTGAGGTAGCCAAGAGACATGGCCCATACTTGTACGAGAATAGTAAAATACTCATGACTCCAGATTGTTCCTATAAAATCAGTCAAACTCGGAAGCACTTCCTGGCGCTCAGAACTCCCCTATGGAAGAAGGAGGTGAAATTTGGGCTGTTGGAGCCGGTACTGATGTTGATTACCCATGACGATAGAATCTGCAAGTATACTGGTCCTGGAGACCTGGAGAAGTGGCTTGATGCTCTGGAAAGTCTGGATAATACTGAGATGAAGACAATGGCTGAAGCAAATCCCACTGCACGGGGAACAGTTGGAGGAGGTGGACTACCCAGGGACTCCTCTGAGGAGCGCAGATGAATGGAGGAGGTGACAAAGACTTGGGACAAGGACCCCAACGCTTTGCATCAATACTCCCAGAATGGAAGGGACAAATCACACTCACTTCTTAAGCAATGATTCACTGATTTCCTTAGAATGAGTAGCATCTTTTTTTAAGGCGAAGGGGTAAACCAGTTGGTAGTACATGCAGATTGTCCATCAGATGGTCCCTGACATTGGCGTTGTTGGCCCCTGATGATGCAGAGAGGTTGACTTTCTCTTTGCCCTTTTGTCCTCCTTCTCTAATTTTCTTTGTCAGAAAGAGGGGAGAGAGTGGAGCATCATTGGTGGCTTGAAACACAGGAAGCAAGCTGTGTGGCCTGCTCCTGGCACTGTCTTGTGATGGAAGGTATTACTGCCTTGGTATGGACACTGTTAAGGGGAGGGGTATGCCCACAAAGGCTGGCTGGTCTTTTGGGTTCTTCAACAGACATTTGATGGAAGACCCCTGGGCCTTGGTATGATTGGAGCATACTGTCAGGGATTATGTTTCTATACGGTGCTGGGGAATACAAAAACAATGTTATGTTATGTTACGTTATGTTATTCGGATTTCTATAGCGCACAGCTGCTCCATCAAAGGGGCGTCCCGGCGCTGCAGCATCAGAGAGCGGACCCAAACACTAAAGCAGTAGAACATCAAGAATAGAAAGGTTGACCAAGAAGGCTAAATTGGGGGAAAAAGGAAAGTTTTAATCGCTTTCCTGAAGACCAGCAAGCAGTCCATCCTACGGATCTGAACAGGCAGGGAGTTCCATAACTTGGCTGCCAGGCAGCGAAAAGACCGGCCCCCTGCGCGAAGGCGTTTCACACGGGGAACAATAACCAGATGCTGCCCCAAGGAGAGCAGCTGACGCAGGGGAACATATGGAGTAAGCAAGTTACCAAGCACGCTAGGCGTAGCCAGCTTCAGAATCAATGACGTTTGTGGTCCTGAGTTCCAGGTCCCAGTTGTTTGTTTATCCCGGTGCGAGGGAACTACTATTTTTTTTTGGTGGGGTGGCATGGGGTGCAGGCAGAGCTTCAGGTGAGGGATTTGCTACTGAGTGTTACCGTATCGGTTTGTTGTGTACAGCATGTTTAGTGGTGTTGTTTTGGCTGAGGGCTCTCGCTGCTAATGAGTTGCCATGCAAGAGTCCCCAAAGATAAAGTAGGTTGGTTTGGGGTGGGAGGGCGAATATGTCCTGCTAGGTCTCTCTCCACCCTTGTTTTTTTCTGCTAGGTGAGCCGAGTGCTATTAGTCCTGGGACACTTATTTCTACTTCCACTGGGGGCTTGCGGATGGTTCTACCTTCTGAGCCTGCCATTGGGTCTCACACTCGGTGCTCCCACTGTAACCCCCATTTGCAGCTATACCCGCATGTGGTTCCTGTCACTCTCAGAAGCGACATCAGGGTGCCATGGGAATGACGAGCCCCTAGGAGACTTCTCACACTACTCTCTCTCAATGTGAATGGTTTAACTCTTGTTATTGGTAATGTTAAGATAGCTTCTTAAGCTCAACAAATCACCCTGAATAGGGTCTGTCTGCGCTACTGCAATTCTACAGGTCCTGTGGCAGGAACAATAAAATTAATACATTCATTTAGTACAGATGTTGGATTTGTGGTATGTATGAGGGGGACATTGTCAATTTTGTATGGGAGTGCCAAGGAGTGGTAGACTATTGGAGGCAGGTTAAATCCACTCTAGATGCAGAATTAGGGGTTCCCTTACCGTCACCTTCAGGGTCTCCTCTGGCGTGGCCACTCTCACCTCCTTCAGCACCTTGACCCCAGATCTCGGGTGAGGAGGACTGGGGAACAGATGGGGAGATTTTCCTGAATGTAGCACCTCTGTAACCAGCTGTGAATTTACCACACTCTGACCTCTTTTAATGTCCCACACTATAACACCTCCAATGTTTGTAACCCATAGGCTTTGATGACATCTTTCACTAGATGTTGTTTTTCTACAACCTAATGGCAACTAACCATCCAATATATCTGGAAGGGACTGATATGCATGCTTCCCTTTCTTTGAATGTTTCTTTCCCTTCAAGTTTTATTTCTTAGTGTGACAGATGCTTCTTGAGTGGAAGTATGGGGTGGGGTTTCAATACAACATTGTTGTTGATCCTTAATTTGCTATTGCAATTTTATTTTGACAATTGTTTTTATCATTTCACCTACACACCGACACACATACAAATCAAACACCATGTGATGCACATTGACACCTGGCTTCTCATCTCATGCACTGTGCCAGAACTCTGATCCTCTGAGGATATGGTTCCCCTTATCACCCTCTTGCTACATACATTATTCCTCATACCTGCAATGGCATCTTTCCATATTTTGACATGGAACGTTAATGGCCCTCTAGACTGGGTGATATGCACTGCGGTTCTGGCCATTGCCCATTGCCACCATCCCCAGTTCTCTTCCTCCATGAGACTCATCTCTTGGTGACTCGATGTCCCTTCTTGGAGTGCAGGGGTTACAACAGGGTCTTTCATGCAGGGTTTTTGCACAGTTCCCAGGGGGTGGTCATCCTGCTGAGACATTCCTTCCCCCTTATGATCTCCCAGGCAATCCACCATTCACAGGGTCACTTTCTTGCACCTACGTGATGCTTGAGGGGCAGATCGTCAATATAGTGAGTGTTTACCCCACACCAGAGGCTCACGTTTCTTTCTTTTGTGATTTATCTAAAGCCCTCCTAAACCTTCCGTAGGGCCTGATGGTTGTAGATGGAGACTTCAATGCGGTCCCCATTCCTGAAGTTGATACTACAGGACCCCCTTTGACATCGAGGTGCTCAGGTACCTTTCGCCTTTCTGACTGGGCCAATGCCCTGGGTTTCTGTGACGTGTTGAGGGACTGGCACCTGAGACACCACCAATACACACACACACTGGCTGCCCATCATTCCAACTGCCGTATAGACCTCGTTTTCCTACCAGCCCACAATTGTCATGCTATTTCCCATGTCCAAATTCCCACCCGCGAAACTTCTGAACATGCTCCTATTCTACTTCACCTGTGCTCTCCCAGTGAGGGTCCTTGGCCCATGTAGCACCTTAATCCTTGTTATCTGCAGTACAAAACCTACATCAAAACTCTGAGGGAAGAATTAAAGGCATACTTTCAGAATAAGGAGAGCTGGATTAATACTGTTGGTACTCTATGAGCCGCTAGCAAGGCCACATTGTGGGGCTTTGCCAAGGGGAGGATCCATATGCAGGAATGTGCTCGCTTGCTACACATCACCCAGTTGGAGAGGCATGCCCTCCACTTATAGAATAACCTAGAAGCAGATCCCGACTGTGACGGTTCCTAACAACTAACTCTCCTACAGAAAGACATTCACCTCCAGTCCCTAGAGGCCACCAAGCCTCTGTAGCATGCTACCACAGCCAGGATATACGGAGGGGGACTGTAGGAGAGTAGGGTCTGCTATCCTATGGTCACCCCAAATTTTTGCTTTTTGCTTCACTGGTTTTTGACGTATTGAGGCTGTGGGCCTGCCAATCAGACCCCCAGCCTGCTGTTCTATCTACTAAATTGACACTGTGCACCCTAGGTGCATAACCTATTGGAATTGGATCACCCTGTGAGCCCCTGTACCAGTGTACACTAGGTACCCAGGGCATTGGTGTATCTAAGGCCTACCTGGGGCTGAAGCATGTATTATGCCACCCCTGGCCTGGCCTAACAAATTTGACACAACTGGCTGATCACTCAGCTGGGGTAAGTTGGTGTAACCACCTCTTACTTAGGTGTAGTATACCTATACCTAACCTTAAATGGGACACCTGGTAACCTATAAGTCACTCCTATGGCAGGCCTTAACAATCCTGAAGGCAGAGTGCTTGGTTCCATGTGAGATGGTGCTCTGGCATGAGCTGAGCCTGTCTGCAGTGGTCGGAACAACTTCCTTCTACTGTTTCCAGATATCGTCATACCATATACTCTTAAGTGCATTATGAACCTCGAGGTTAAATGCTATCTTTGGTTTGGCTTTATCAAAACATGTCGAGTAAGGTGTCATACAAATTGGAATACTAACCCCTCGCCAATTCTGGCGACGGGGTTAGCATTCCACCCTTCTAGAGGGACACAACATGTACAGTACCTGAAACCCGGGTAAAATCAGACATAGCCTCATCTCCACAAAATGGATGCTGCCACCACAGACACAAGTCTGCCCTCCTGCTGCTGGGAGTCCTTCCAGATTGGGAGGTGTGGACAAAGGGTTTCCTGCCAGGGGAGGTGCGTGCACCACCCCAGACAGGATTTTGTGTATTGGTCAGGTAGGGCTTGAATAGAACCAGACATGCCTGAGGCTCACAAGGAGCCTCGGTGCATATGCCAGTTCAAACCGGTCCTGGGGCACACCAGTCCCGGGCCTGGGGCGAGCTGGACAAAGGATTGGGGGTATAACCACCCCCCTTCCTGGTCCCACCCTTAGGGAGGGACCTAGCAGGTAGTCCGGCCCCTAGAATCCGCTTAAAGGTAGGAGCTGTGTCCTAAGACTTCAGACATCCTGGAATCAACTTGAAACTAAGAAGAAGACGGGAACTTCGACGCTCTGCCGCACAGAGGACTGAAGCCAATCTCCCCTGTGGTCAGGGAGTGACAACCTTGCTAACGCAAGCACCATCCAGCGAATCAACGTCTGCTTTGCCGCCGCCTCCTGCCGGAGCCCGAGCCCAGAGACTGACAAGACCTGGACCTCCAGACCTCTCACCGCCCGATCCACAGTCCCTGAAAAGAGGAGACCCGTGGAGGCACCGAGACACGTGGAGCCAGCCATCTTGGAACGACCACGACAAGCTGACAAGTGCAACAACCGAGGCTCCCTCCAAGTTGTGCTTTGGGATCTGAAAAGCCCATCATCCGAGCAGCATCTGCACCAAAGGTGAGCCCTCCATCATCTCCACGATCTGCGTGGGGCCCTTCTGCATTTTGCCACTCGACGCGCCTAACCGGTTGCTGGCCCGCTGGCTAGTGGCCATCTTGGCGACGAACTTCACGAAATACACCGCTGGTCTGGTTGCTCCATACTGGCCCTTGCTCCCCTCCAAAGGAGCAGTCCCTCTGACCTTGCTGGTCAGAACCATCAGCTTATTTCATTTCCTACAACAATTGCTTTTGCCAAGGCTTGTTTGCTTCGATCAAGTTGCCGACACCGCCGACAGCGAGAGCCTGCGTGGGACAGCTCGTGAACCGATGCCTGGATGTCGTCAACCTTCAGGGACCACGTGGCTGCAGAGACAAGCTACACCTTTCTTCCTGTTTGCACCCGACATCGCCTGGTACCCACCTGGTGCCACGCTGGTCACTGGCTAGTGACTGTGAACACTGTCCCCTCTGCTTACAGGTCTTCAACATCTCCGATCCACTCTTCGATCCACCGCATCTCTTCCAGACCGACCGCCTGCAGCATCTTTGTCCACAGGCTCCACGGAACAGATAGAAGAAACCCGACGCACTTCGACGCCTATGCACCCGCTTCCTGTGGGTGAGGTAAAGCTGGCACTCCGGTGCCCAAGTGTAGAGAATCATCTCTAGTGTCTGTGTTTCCAATCTTAAGTTCCTAGGTCATCCGGAAGATTCCTTTTGCAGTAACTTTGTACTTTTTACGCACCCATTGAAACCTATGGGAGCTCGCGTGTGACTATTTGCTCTGCACACGCAACCCGTGGACCTCCTGGTCACTAACTGAAGTTAGCTCCTTGTAGGCCCAGCGATTCTAGAGGCCCTAGGCCTTTTCCCTTTTCTGTTCGTGGTACTTATA
Organism: Triturus cristatus; assembly: GCF_964204655.1. Taxonomy (NCBI): domain Eukaryota; kingdom Metazoa; phylum Chordata; class Amphibia; order Caudata; family Salamandridae; genus Triturus; species Triturus cristatus. The sequence goes on from NC_140590.1 coordinate 1,116,985,798, forward strand.
CCACTATTTTAGTATATGGTTTGAGTGGCCACCAGGGCCTATCCATATAAAGTGCAACTTCTGTGTATTCTACTGTAATCTTGTTTGACGATTTGTGCTCCTGTGCTCATAAAGAGACTAGGGGTTACTTTGAGAAATAAATACATATATATTTTGAATATATATCTGTGTGGTGTCCTTTCATTGGTATAAAAGGGGGTTACTTTTGGTAAAACAGCTGGCTTAACACGCTTCACGAGTTTAGCCTCAAAGACTGCTTAGCCTACGCTACCACTAGGGCAGCTAGTCCGAAAAGGTTGACTTACAACCACACCATAAGGGTTGCTTGGCATGGTACAAGGTGGTCACTTTAACTAGTGAACATCATATACCAGGCCAACTTCTCACATTGGTGGCAGCGGTGGGATTTGAGCTTGCTGTGTTTTACCATTGTAATCTCTTGGTTACCAATTGAAAGATCACATAGGTACCTGTAGGTACATATAAAACAAGATTAGATATACATAAGTTCTACTGAACTTAGTTGTTGTAGAGCAAAGGGAGTAGCACACCCTGACTACAACTACTAGATAGGTTTAGTAGGTAAACCCAAGTGTAGGTAGATTGCAACACATCCACCCACACTTAAGAGCAATGGCTGGGGCAGAGGGGTCCACTGTACCCATCTCTGTTGAGAGTGACCCCCAGAGGGCACCATCCATCTTTGCTACCCTTAATCAAAATGAGCTCAGGCATTTGGCAACTCTTAGAGGCCTTAAACAGCCCAAGAACCCTACCTCTGCTGAGCTCAGAGAACTCTTACAGAATGATGAGAATCAGAAAGAGCTCGAGAAAGCTTCCCAGTTAGCCCCCTTAGGGACAGGAACAGGAGGCCCCCTTCTGAAGATGCCACTGAGGTACCCCCTTCCAATAGCCATCCCTTAGATGAACACCATACTACAGAGGAGGAAAGTGAGGGGGATACAGATGTGAGTGAGGATGAAGGGAGAACTAGCCCAGTGCCAAGTGTTATACTTGGCCCAGCTAAACTAAGGCTATTGGGGACTGACAGTGGGTTCACCCCATTGGATCTCCCCAGTGGACTTAACACAGGGCTTGGGAGGCAAAGGAATCGCTCAGGTGACTCCAATGCTTCCCATGGCTCTAGAGGCTCTCAAGGTCACTCCAGAAGGAGACTGACCACCCCTCAGAGGAGGGAACATGAGGCCAGAATGCAGGAAGCCCAGTTGAGGATCAGGAAGCAGGAGCTAGAAGTAGCCCTGATGGAAGAAAAACTGAACAAGGCCAGGCAACCTAGAGAGAGTGGGTCTATACCCACTGGTGGCAGCATTGTCCCTAAGGACAAAGATAGGGTATTTGACAATAGGAACCTGTCTAAGGTTGTGCCCCCCTACAAAAGTGGGGATGACATCCACAAATGGATGACTGCTCTTGAGAGAGCCTGCAAAGTGCAGCAGGTTCCTGAAGACCAGTGGGTAGCAATCCTCTGGCTCTCCTTTGAAGGAAGAGGCAGAGACAGACTCCTCACTACTAGAGAAGAGGATGTCAGAAATTACAGAGTCCTGAAGAGTGTCCTAGTTGATGGGTTAGGCTTAACCACTGAACAGTACAGGTTAATGTTCAGAGACACCCAAAAGACACAGACTCAGGACTGGTCTGAATATGTTGAATGTGCCACTAAGGCTTTGGAGGGTTGGTTGCTGGGAAGTAAGGTATCTGATTATACAGGATTGTACAATTTGATGATGAGAGAACAGATTTTAAATAACTGTCAAAACCAGCAACTGCATCAACACTTGGTTGACTCTGAGCTGACCTCTCCCCAAGAATTGGGAAAGAAGGCAGACAAATGGGTCAGAACCAGGGTTAAGCAAAAGAACCAGAACCAGGGCCAAGGGGGTGATCAGAAGAAAACAGACCAAAAGGGTGGAGATCAGAAACCTAAAGACCAGAAGTCTTCAACAGGGCCCCAAACTACTGCTAAGGAGGGTGGGTCCCAACAGTCCAAAAAGAAGAAAGAAGGTCAGAAGAAACCCTGGTGCAATCATTGTAAAAATACAACTCACTGGACTAGTGATTGCAAAAAGGGTGGAGCCCCCAACACTGTTGCCCCTACGGCACCTGCTCCCAGTACTACTGTTAGCAGTGTTGGTCCCCAGACAAAGGGTGTAGTGGGAATCACTATGGGAACTGAAGGAGATTCTGACTTAGACAGAACCCTGACACAGGCAGTCTTTATCTGTGATGGGGACATTGATTTGTCCCTGACTGTGAGCCCCAGTAACCTGGGCAAGTACAGACAGACTCCTTTAATAAACGAAAAAGTGGCTCAAGCCTACAGGGACACATGTGCCAGTGTCACTATGGTGACACCAGGCTTTGTGGACCCTGGACAGTACATACCAGGTGAGAACTACCTGGTGACCAATGCCAGCAATGCCACTACTTCACATAGTGTGGCAGTTGTTAACTTCTCATGGGGAGGGGTAACTGGCCTCAAAAGGGTTGTGGTTAGTGCAGACCTCCCAGTAGAATGTTTGTTGGGCAATGACCTAGAGAGTTCTCTATGGTCAGAAGTGGAGTACAGGACTCATGCAGAGATGTTAGGTATATCATCACATGTCCTTGCTGTGACCAGGGCACAGGCCAAAAAGTGCCTCACTGAACCTCAGGTCTTGGATCCTGGAACAATGGACCAAGCACCTACCAAGAAGAAGAACAGGAGGGTCAAGGCTGTGCCTTCCCCCCTGCCTCAGAGTGATGATCAGCCTTCCCAGGAAACTGATCTAGAGGACCCTGAAGGAACTGTCCCTGAAGAGCTTGAACCTGATCAGGTTGAGTTTCTGGGGACAGGGGGACCTTCAAGGGCTGACTTGAGGCAGGCTCAGTTATCCTGTCCCTCTCTTGAACCCCTCAGACAGCTGGCTGCTGCTGAGGCTGCTGGGAATGCTCAAGGTACCCATAAAGTGTATTGGGATGAAGGGCTCCTTTATTCAGAGGCTAGAGACCCCAAGCTTGGTGCCACCAGGAGGTTGGTCATACCTCTGCAATTTAGGGGCTTCCTTCTTACCTTGGCCCATGATATTCCTTTAGCAGGACACCTAGGCCAGAACAAGACCTGGGACAGACTTGTCCCTCACTTTCACTGGCCTCATATGAATGAAGATACAAAGGAGTTTTGTTGCTCCTGTGTGACCTGCCAAGCCAGTGGCAAATCAGGTGGCACAACAAAGGCCCCGCTAATACCACTACCTGTGGTGGGGGTCCCCTTTGAAAGAGTGGGAATAGATATAGTGGGTCCCATGGATCCTCCCACTGCATCTGGGCACAGATTTATACTGGTGGTAGTGGATCATGCCTCCAGGTATCCAGAGGCAATTCCCCTTAGGACCACTACAGCTCCTGTTGTGGCCAGGGCCCTGCTGGGAGTATTCTCCAGAGTGGGGTTTCCTGAGGAGGTAGTATCTGACAGAGGTACCAACTTTATGTCAGGATACTTAACAGCTATGTGGAAGGAATGTGGTGTCAACTACAAGTTCACCACCCCTTATCACCCACAATGCAATGGGCTTGTTGAGAGATTCAACAAGACCCTAAAGGGTATGATCAAAGGATTACCTGAAAAGCTCAGGCGAAGATGGGACATCCTTCTACCCTGCCTTCTGTTTGCTTACAGAGAGGTCCCTCAAAAGGGGGTTGGCTACAGCCCCTTTGAATTGTTGTTTGGGCACCCTGTGAGAGGCCCACTGTGTTTGGTGAAGGAAGGATGGGAGTTACCTCTCAAAAAGCCTAAGCTAGACATAGTGGACTATGTACTTGGTCTCCGCTCCAGGATGGCTGAGTATATGGAGAAGGCATCCAAAAACCTTGAGGCAAGCCAGGCCTTACTGAAAGCTTGGCATGACCAAAAGGCTGTCTTGGTTGAGTTTCAGCCAGGACAGAAGGTATGGGTGTTGGAGCCAGTGGCCCCAGCAGCACTCCAAGACAAGTGGTCTGGACCCCATACAATCCTGGAAAAGAAGGGAGAGGTCACCTACTTGGTGGACCTAGGAACTCCCAGGAGTCCCCACAGGGTACTCCATGTTAACAGGCTTAAAGCATATGTTGACAGGGCAGACATGGGCTTGCTCATGGCTACAGATGAGGGACAGGAGGAAGAGAGTGACCCTCTCCCAGACCTGTTGTCTCAGAACCCTGAAGATGGCTCAGTTGAAGGAGTGACCCTTGGAGGCAACCTCACTGCCCATCAGCAGACTGAATGTAGACAGGTTCTACAATCATTTTCACATATGTTTTCCTTGATACCTAGTCAAACTGACTGGTGCACCCATGTGGTGGACACTGGTGACAGTCTGCCTGTAAAGAACAAGCTTTACAGACAACCTGACCACGTCAGGGACTGTATAAAGGCTGAGGTACATAAAATGCTGGAATTAGGTGTCATTGAACCCTCAGAGAGCCCCTGGGCTAGCCCAGTGGTTCTGGTCCCCAAACCTCACACCAAAGACGGCAAGAGAGAGATGAGTTTCTGTGTGGATTACAGAGGACTCAATGCTGTCACCAGGACAGATGCACACCCTATTCCAAGGGCAGATGAGCTCATAGATAAACTAGCTTCTGCAAAGTTTTTGAGCACATTTGACTTAACAGCTGGCTATTGGCAAATCAGATTAGCTGAGGAGTCTAAGGCCAAAACAGCATTCTCAACCCCAGGTGGGCATTATCAGTTTGTGGTGATGCCCTTTGGTCTGAAGAATGCACCTGCCACCTTCCAAAGGCTGGTGAACCAAGTCCTTACTGGGTTGGATGACTTTTGCGCAGCATATCTTGATGACATTGCTGTCTTTAGTTCCACCTGGGAGGATCACCTGATCCACCTGAAGAAGGCTCTTGAGGCTCTGCAAAGGGCAGGCCTCACTATCAAGGCTACTAAATGCCAGATAGGGCAGAGTAAGGTTGTATATTTGGGCCACCTTGTAGGTGGAGGCCAAGTTCAACCACTGGAGAGTAAGATACAATCCATCAAGGATTGGTCCCCTCCAACCACCCAGACTCAAGTTCGAGCTTTCTTGGGCTTGACTGGGTACTACAGGAAGTTTGTTAAGAACTATGGGTCCATTGTGACTCCTCCTAATGATCGGACATCCAAGAAGATGCCCAAAAAGGTTCAGTGGACAGTAAGCTGTCAAAAGGCATTTGATGACCTGAAGGAGGCCATGTGCTCTGCACCTATCCTGAAAAGTCCTGACTACTCCAAAGAGTTTATTGTCCAAACAGATGCTTCTGAGTTGGGTGTGGGAGCTGTGCTGTCACAACTTAATGTAGATGGTCAAGACCACCCCATTGCTTTTATTAGCAGAAGGTTGACCCCCAGAGAGAAGAATTGGTCAGCTATTGAGAGGGAGGCCTTTGCTGTGGTGTGGGCCCTGAAGAAGCTGAGGCCATACTTGTTTGGCACTCACTTCAAGATTCAGACCGACCATAAGCCCCTCTTGTGGCTAAATCAGATGAAGGGTGAAAATCCCAAACTGCTTAGGTGGTCCATTTCCCTACAGGGGATGGACTTTACAGTGGAGCACCGGCCAGGTACTGACCATGGGAATGCAGATGGTCTCTCCAGGTACTTCCACTTAGGACATGAAGACGAGACTGGTCAAGGCTAGTTTAATGTCCCAGCGTTTGGGGGGGGTTGTGTAGGAGAGTAGGGTCTGCTATCCTATGGTCACCCCAAATTTTTGCTTTTTGCTTCACTGGTTTTTGACGTATTGAGGCTGTGGGCCTGCCAATCAGACCCCCAGCCTGCTGTTCTCTCTACTAAATTGACACTGTGCACCCTAGGTGCATAACCTATTGGAATTGGATCACCCTGTGAGCCCCTGTACCAGTGTACACTAGGTACCCAGGGCATTGGTGTATCTAAGGCCTACCTGGGGCTGAAGCATGTATTATGCCACCCCTGGCCTGGCCTAACAAATTTGACACAACTGGCTGATCACTCAGCTGGGGTAAGTTGGTGTAACCACCTCTTACTTAGGTGTAGTATACCTATACCTAACCTTAAATGGGACACCTGGAAACCTATAAGTCACTCCTATGGCAGGCCTTAACAATCCTTAAGGCAGAGTGCTTGGTTCCATGTGAGATGGTGCTCTGGCATGAGCTGAGCCTGTCTGCAGTGGTCGGAACAACTTCCTTCTACTGTTTCCAGATATCGTCATACCATATACTCTTAAGTGCATTATGAACCTCGCGGTTAAATGCTTTCTTTGGTTTGGCTTTATCAAAACATGTCGAGTAAGGTGTCATACGAATTGGAATACTAACCCCTCGCCAATTCTGGCGACGGGGTTAGCATTCCACCCTTCTAGAGGGACACGACATGTACAGTACCTGAAACCCGGGTAAAATCAGACATAGCCACAGCTCCACAAAATGGATGCTGCCACCACAGACACAAGTCTGCCCTCCTGCTGCTGGGAGTCCTTCCAGCTTGGGAGGTGTGGACAAAGGGTTTCCTGCCAGGGGAGGTTCGTGCACCACCCCAGACAGGATTTTGTGTATTGGTCAGGTAGGGCTTGAATAGAACCAGACATGCCTGAGGCTCACAAGGAGCCTCGGTGCATATGCCAGTTCAAACGGGTCCTGGGGCACACCAGTCCCGGGCCTGGGGCGAGCTGGACAAAGGATTGGGGATGTAACCACCCCCCTTCCTGGTCCCACCCTTAGGGAGGGACCTAGCAGGTAGGCCGGCCCCTAGAATCTGCTTAAAGGTAGGAGCTGTGTCCTAAGACTTCAGACATCCTGGAATCAACTTGAAACTAAGAAGAAGACGGGAACTTCGACGCTCTGCCGCACAGAGGGCTGAAGCCAATCTCCCCTGTGGTCAGGGAGTGACCACCTTGCTAACGCAAGCACCATCCAGCGAATCAACGTCTGCTTTGCCGCCGCCTCCCGCCGTAGCCCGAGCCCAGAGACTGTCAAGACCTGGACCTCCAGACCTCTCACCGCCCGATCCACAGTCCCTGAAAAAAGGAGACCCGTGGAGGCACCGAGACACGTGGAGCCAGCCATCTTGGAACGACCACCACAAGCTGACAAGTGCAACAACCGAGGCTCCCTCCAAGTTGTGCTTTGGGATCTGAGAAGCCCAACATCCGAGCAGCATCTGCACCAAAGGTGAGCCCTCCAGCATCTCCACGATCTGCGTGGGGCCCTTCTGCATTTTGCCACTCGATGCGCCTAACCGGTTGCTGGCCCGCTGGCTAGTGGCCATCTTGGCGACGAACTTCACAAAATACACCGCTGGTCTGGTTGCTCCAGACCGGCCCTTGCTCCCCTCCAAAGGAGCAGTCCCTCTGACCTTGCTGGTCAGAACCATCAGCTTATTTTATTTCCTACAACAATTGCTTTTGCCAAGGATTGTTTGCTTCGATCAAGTCGCCGACACCGCCGACAGCGAGAGCCTGCATGGGACAGCTCGTGAACCGACTCCTGGATGTCGTCAACCTTCAGGGACCACGTGGCTGCAGAGACAAGCTACACCTTTCTTCCTGTTTGCACCCGACATCGCCTGGTACCCACCTGGTGCCACGCTGGTCACTGGCTAGTGACTGTGAACACTGTCCCCTCTGCTTACAGGTCTTCAACATCTCCGATCCACTCTTGGATCCACCGCATCTCTTCCAGACCGACCGCCTGCAGCATCTTTGTCCACAGGCTCCACGGAACAGATAGAAAAAACCCGACGCACTTCGACGCCTATGCACCCGCTTCCTGTGGGTGAGGTAAAGCTGGCACTCCGGTGCCCAAGTGTAGAGAATCATCTCTAGTGTCTGTGTTTCCAATCTTAAGTTCCTAGGTCATCCGGAAGATTCCTTTTGCAGTAACTTTGTACTTTTTACGCACCCATTGAAACCTATGGGAGCTCGCGTGTGACTATTTGCTCTGCACACGCAACCCGTGGACCTCCTGGTCACTAACTGAAGTTAGCTCCTTGTAGGCCCAGCAATTCTAGAGGCCCTAGGCCTTTTCCCTTTTCTGTTCGTGGTACTTATACCACTATTTTAGTATATGGTTTGAGTGGCCACCAGGGCCTATCCATATAAAGTGCAACTTCTGTGTATTCTACTGTAATCTTGTTTGACGATTTGTGCTCCTGTGCTCATAAAGAGACTAGGGGTTACTTTGAGAAATAAATACATATATATTTTGAATATATATCTGTTTTGTGTCCTTTCATTGGTATAAAAGGGGGTTACTTTTGGTAAAACAGCTGGCTTAACACGCTTCACGAGTTTAGCCTCAAAGACTGCTTAGCCTACGCTACCACTAGGGCAGCTAGTCCGAAAAGGTTGACTTACAACCACACCATAAGGGTTGCTTGGCATGGTACAAGGTGGTCACTTTAACTAGTGAACATCATATACCAGGCCAACTTCTCACAGGGACAAAAATGGGAAGCTGCTGTATTGGCTGCCTTTCACTCCCTCCCTGACATTACACAAACATTTGCTCATTACTACCACCATCTATATACTGCCCCTCTGGGAGAGATGCGTCCATCTCCACTCAGGTTCCTGTCTCTCCAGCCAAAGCCCAGATCCTGGACAAACATTTCTCGGAGGAGGAAGGGGAAGCAGCTTTATTGTTTATTGACAGAGGCGACTGAGAAGACTCCTGGTCCCAATGAGTTGCTAGTGGAATGCTATCTGGCACTCCGAGATGTCTTGACTCCGCAGCTCCTGTCTCTCTGTAGGGAAGTGGGGGAGTAGGGTACCTTTCCCATTGAGATAGATACAGCCACAATCGTGGTGATTCCCAAAACACATAACCATCTGCTTCATGAGCTGACTGCCACCCAATATCCCTGATCAAAGGGGAGTTTAAGATCTTTGCGACCTCCCCTAGCTGCCCACCTTAAGCAGGTATTACCCACACTGATACATCCTGACCAATGTGCCTTCATGAAAACCCATGGCACGCGACACTGGCTCTGCCAGATTCATGTGGCTCTGGTCCACTGTCATCTGTTATCTTTTTACTTTGTTTTTCTTTTCATAAATTTCAAAAAGGCATTTGATATGGTGGGCTGGGACTACCCTCAACCGGTGCTGGAGTTGGCATGGTACGAGCGCTATACTAATGGAGTTCTCTTCTATGCATTCCCTATAGGTAGAGGGACTAGGCAGGGTTGCCCCCTATTCCTGCTCCTCTGTGCGCTTACGATAGAGACTCTGGCACAACTTATCCAGGTTGATGCACAGACCCATGTGGAGGTGGGGCGAGGGTCATGAAGACCGTATACCGCTGTACGCAGATGATGTCCTGCTTTAGTTAGCGAACCTGGCACAAAGAGGACCCTTATATTTACATCGCCTGCACTGCTTTGGAGCAGCATCAGGTCCCTGCCAAGTTGATATTGGTACCCCTGGCCTCATCCTGAGGCTGCTTTGACTGGCAGAGCAACATACCCATCTGTTGTGTTAGCTTCAAGTACTTGGTCATCTTGATTGCCCTACACTCAAACTTGCCTGGTCTCTCAACTGTAAGCCCCTGCTACGGAAGGCCAGAGCTGATCTTGTCAAATGGTAATCTCTCCCGCTAAACGTTATGGGCCGTATCGCCATGTATATGTGGATGATCCTACCTTGCTTTTTATACACTTTTCAAAACTTTCCACTTCCCATACCAAGGAAATGCTTCCGGTTTCTGGACAGGGTTGCTATATCCTTTCTCTGGCTTGACCCCAGGGCTCGCCTTGCATTTGCCCATTGCCAACAAGGCCCCTATGATGATGGGCTGGGAATGGCAAATCTCTACCTTTATCACGTAGCTTCACACCTACTGGCCATCCATGATTGGTTTAACGGGGTTGGTCAGACCCTGCCTACCACCTGGAGTTAACAATTATGGAATTCCTCCAACTCTATGCTCTATGGTTCTCTCATCCCCACTCTACACCCACAGTGACAAAAATGGCCCTGAAAGCCTGGAGGGCCTCTTTACGTCATAGTCAGTGGGACACCAAACTCATGCAAAAGACACCTCTTTGGCATGATACTTGGTTGCAGGAGATGGTGACTTTGGAGGGGTATGAATGATAGGACCTTATTGGAATTTCACACCTTAGAGACATTTGGCCAGGGATTCACATGCGTTCCATTTAAGAACTTCAAACCACGTTCGCACTGTCTCACACACAGTTATATAAATATCTCCAACTGAGACATGCACTTCAATCACACCTCCTCCAGACTGATACACTTCCTGTGTTCAATCCATTGGAAGCTAAGCTTTTGATGGGTGACGTAGGTAAAGGTGGAGTCTCTACAATCTGCCACACCTTGAAAGTCAATGCACCAGGCACCTTAGACCACCTGAGAGCCTGATGGGAGGCATGGCTGTTTCCTCTTGAGGAAGATTGGTGGGATGCACTAATAACACAGTGGGTGATCACCACCTCGTCTAAACTACAACTGGTTCAAACCTATTACTTTTATGGGGCATATCTCTCCTGGATAGGCTCTACTGAGCCAAACTGCTGCCCACATCTACATGTCCCCACTATAGAGCAGCTCCTGCTGACTTATATCATAGGGTTTGGTCTTGACCTATATAATTCAATCATTTTGGTCTGCAGTCGTGGGGAAATTGACTGAGCATGGGAACTTCCCCTTTCTCCCCTAGTACTTCTTCTGGTTGTTCTCGAGGGATCTGGAGGCACAAGGGCCAATCACTCCTTTCTGGGGACGGCCATTATGGTTGCTAAATGGGATATTGCAACATGTTGGAAATCCCCTTCTCCTCCCACTGTTTCACAATAGCGCTGAGGGGTGGACTGGTACGCAATGCAGGAAGGACCAGTCTATGAGGCATGGAGCTGTCCCCATAAATACAAGCTTGTATGGGGAAAGTGGCTGAGTCAAAGAGTCCATGACAGTGTCTGAGGATGGAGATGCTGCTAAACTGTAGTGCTGTATTATGCCAACAGAATGCCAGTGCTTTGCAATTATATCTGACAAATCCCATGTATGTCACAATGTTCACATTGTATGTGCAAACTTCAATAAACTATGTTTATCAAAATAAATTGTCTTTGAATTACTTTTATAGCCTGATCCTGTCATAAATTACAGGTTACATTTTATAAACTGTACTTTAACATTTTTTAGGATTCAGCTACAGCCATGTCAATAAAAATAGTTTATGGTGCCTAGTCACGGTAGGATCATGCCTATTTTAATTTCACACATATTTTACTTTTAAATATCAAGCACCCTACCCAGGGGGCAACATGGTGTACCAAGGTGTGTTTGATATTATTTAAAAGCAGGATTTTCAACTTGTCAAAAATGGGCATTTTGACAAGTGCAACAGCAGGTTTTTAGGCTGTGGTAGGCAGGCTACATATGGTAGGCCTAAAGCCATGTTTTCTAGGCCCACTCTGTGGATGGCACAATAGGCTGCAGCCCACCAATCAATTTCACTTCCAGGCTCTGAGTACATTTACTGTATCACACACTAGGGCTAATAGGCACGTCAAATACATAAATTAGGGATAAGACAATATAATCATGTTTAACAGGGACCACAGGCACTTTACACCTCTTAGCAAGGGTAATAGTGGACAGAGCAAAAACACAGGGTCCAGAAAAAGGCAAAAATTTGGGGGTGACTATGCAGAAAAGACACATTTTCTGCAAGATTCTACATAGTTTTCAAAAAGCTGCCTTCGATCTGGCTTCAGTGTGTTCACTACTCATCCAATTTACAAGTACTCTCCATTTGCTCGAACCCCCTCTTCTAACTGTATGTTTTCTGTAGAGCTCAATCCCTCCATGTTAGTTATTGCTGCCACTTGTTCAGCAGTGGTCTTCACAAACATTTCCCACCAACAGACAAATGATTCCAGCGGCTGCAACAAGTGAATTCTATTAATGGTCCACATGGGTAGATTTGACAAATCACTTTTCTAGATGTTGCTCATGCCAGCTCCCCCACTACAGTTCTCTTGTACAGCTTGCCCACAGTCAGCTACTCTCAGCTGTCTGCTTACCTGCTGCCCTTGGTTTGTGCCTCCTCTGCTCATGTCTTGCACTGTTTTGCCTTTTGTGAGCATTTTTCTGCCTTGAGTTTTTTGCTCTCTGTTTTTCTTTGCGGCTTGTTATAATGCCCTCTTTTTTGCCTTTTCTGCTAAATTTCAACCCTCCGTTTTGCCCTCTTCTGCTCTGTGTTGCCTTTGCTGCTCATTCATCTGCCCTCTGTTGCCTTTGTCTGTTTGTTTTTCTGCTCTCTATTTTGCCTCCTTATGCTTGTTTCTTCACCTCTTCCTGCTGTTTACCTCCAACCACCGCCCATTGTCACACCCTCCCTCCAGGACCTACTTAATGGGGGCTGCCCCGCAAACCCATTGAGCAGGTGCAAACCCATTGAGCAGGTGCTTGTGCCAGATTCTCCTGCTACAGTTCTCCTGTCCAGCTTTGTGCCTCTTCTGCTCGTTTCTTGCTCTGTTTTGCCTTTGCTGCTCATTTTTCTGGCCTTCATTTTGTCTTTTCTGCTTCTTTCCTGCTCTCTGTTTTGCCCTCTTCTGCTCTGTTTTGCCTTTACCGGCCATTTTCTGCTCTCTGTTTTGCCTTTCTGCTCATTCTTCTGCCCTCTCTTTTGCCTTTTTTGCTTGTTTTTCTGTCCGCTGGGCTTTTATGCTTGTTTTTCTGCCCTTTGTTTTCCCCTCTTCTGCCCTCTGTTTTGCCTTTTCTACTCATTTTTCTGTCCTATGTTTTGCCTTTTCTGCTCCCTCTTTTTTCTGCCCTCTGTTTTGCCTTTCTCTGCTCATTTCTTCCATTTTCCCATCCTTTCCACAAGACCTGGCTTTTCGACAGAGACCCTCTCACCCCACAGGGCTGACAGTGCAGCGCTCTACAAATGCTGATTGAATGATTGATTGATTATACTAATCATTCTAACATAATTCCTCATGATATTTCTAACAGGCGCATTCTGACATTCATTCATGCCAACTCTTCCAATTATTTTAATAGCTGGACTTTCTCAGGGTCTTTCACAAGCAAGCTGAGTCTTTCTTCTTAGGGGATTCTTCCAATAGTTTAAGTAGGTGCGTTCAAACCGCAGATTCAGCAAGTGAATATAATAAGTGTCTCATACCAAGAACAACAAGCAAGTGAAGTACTGACTAGCACATACCCCATTCTGCTAGGATGGTAGTATGGAGCCTGTGATGTTTGTCACATTTGAAGACTTTGTGGATTTGGATGAATTCTACAAAAGATATTTTCTGCAATACTCAAAGTTTATCATAGATCCGTTTAGACCGGTGTGAAAATGGGGGGCAGCAAGGTCATTCTAGCTAGGTCTGATGGCTCAGGTGACTAATGCGTCCACTGTAGGGGCCTGTATTTGACCTCATGATCACAGGTTCAAATCCTGGTGGGTACACTCAGCCTTTCATCCTTCTGAGGTCAATAAAATGAGTACCTTTGAGTTGGGTAAAAATAAACATCTGTTATTCAACGCAAAGATACCCTTGGGTGAAAGTGTGCTTTACAAATGCAATTTAGGTTATTCATTTTCTACACTTGTTAATTAAGCCTTGTTAATTAATATAAAAACAAACTTCTGAAAATGTAGGCAATATCTAGGGAATATTGAACCTAGTAAGCAAAATGGCAGGTTTGTCACATGTATCTAAAATATGAGCATTTGTGTTTGATAAACGTCAGTATGAGGACCATTCCCCAGTCTTCCTTGGGAATGTATTATTCCAGCTTGGGGCAAATATACTCCGCAAAGGATGAACTATGTTGATGCTTGTACTAAGAGTCTAACAACGTGGAATGCACCATACAGACAGAGGTCTCACAGTTTTCTGGGCAGACCATTAGTCTTTTTTCACCAAGCTTCTGGAGCTCTGAAGTCACGTTCTCCAAAATATTCAACTGAAGCACCCTACCGCTGGATTATAATTGCTCTCTGGTAGGATATCTGTAACTTAAAAAGGATGGGTTCAGAAATATTTCAGAGTTTTGATCTCATCTCACAGTTGTGTTTTAGTATTTGAAAACTGCAATAATATTTAGTTGGATTTTGCCAAGAGCGTCCCGCGACAAATGGCTCTTCAAGGAACCTTTATAGTTAGGCAGATACTGCAGTAGAGAACATTTGTTGATATTGTATATTCAATGTTAATCAGATTACGAAGAATACTAAGCCATAGAATTATACGAAATTGGAATTGCTAATTAGTGTAGAATGTGCTCAGCATGTTCAGGTGAGGTAAGGCCATTCAGAGTCAATCTTCGTGCAATTAGCAACGATATAGGGGTGCAATGATGGCATCACCAGGAATCTGAACTAAGGGGGTGATTACGATGGCATTGAGGTGGTGCTTGGGACAGCCCGACTGTATGGCCGAGGTACCTCACATGAAATTATGATGCGTCCACCACCGTGCCGGTCGCATCTTGCATGTTTACCATTGCAGTGGGTGCTTCTGGCTGCAGCACCTACCGCAGTAGTAAAAATGCACGTAGTGCCTTTCCCTGCACTATGTTGCAGGCAACCACCTCACGCCAACACAAGTGGTGCCCGCAACGGGTCCCCAAAACCAATCCCCGCCAGACTTTCCATGGCGGTTTTGCAGCCATGGAAAGGCTGGCTACAGCCAGCATCGTAATTTGGCGGACAGTGCCTTCAAGGGACCACCACCATTTTAGGCATGCTGACCGCTCCGCCAGGCAATCGGTACAATTGCCTGTGGCGGAAGCATGGCAGGCGGTCTTTGCGACCGCCGCAGTCAAAAAGCGATTCCCCCACCATTGTAATGTGGCGGGGGAAATTGCTATCCGATGGGGGGCGGGTCTGCCACCGCTCGGCTGGCGGTGGCGGGCTTTCTGCCATCGTAATGACCCCCTAAGAGATAACCTAGTAAAACATCCTTAGTAGTAAGTGGTAGGATTGTGAAGGATGCACAGTGCCCAGACAATATTGATTTTCATGGTAGTACATTCATTTACATCAAGTCCTATGCAAGTACACATTCAATAAATGGCCAGCCCAAACACAAAGTCACAAGCAAACATAAGAACCACAGATTAGATGCCGATGAGAGTTCCTTTTTTCTTTATTATTTTAATTCAGCTCAAAATCGTATTGTCTCAAGTACATGTAGAAGGAATTTGGACTTTAAATGTTGCACATGAGGGAGGATCCTGACTCCTGTAAATGAAAAGGAGGAAGCTCAGAGACTGCCTTGGATGAATCACTGGATTTGAATATCACAGCTTCAGAGGGCCACACGCTCCCTTTCTACTCATATTCCCTTTTCATAGACTACATCTCATCGCTGTGAAGTTTAGTATTTGTCTAGGCATTGTGAGGCCCACAGGGAGGGGACGGAAGAGGCTTCTTGACCTGCCACCATCCATGCACATTGGAGAGTGTGTGGGGAGGGTTTAAGAGCATTCAGATGGGAGGTCTTGGTTACTGTGACCTTGCCTTTGCCACACACCTCTCACAGGGACTGCTCGTGACCCTCTGGGTGAAAGGAGTCAGAAGAGCCATTGCCCGGGGTGTGAGGCTGGTCCAAGTATTTGATTATGAGGGGCCCTCGCATGATTCACAGAGGTAGCCCCTGCAAAGTCTGGGCTCCTTAGGCAACAGGCCCCCATACAATTGGATTGCCACCTTTCTGAATACTGGTTTGTTTAGGCCTGTGCACTTTAGACATGGCTTTGAGATCTGCCCCTGATACACGACACGGACGGCACATGGGGATCTGAGGCACTGGAGCAGCTCGACCATTAGGGTGTCTGGACACAGTGGGAGGAGGTCACAAACCACAAATTGCAGGCATGCCGCAGACAGTCATCCCCCTGGAGCATACAGACTGTAAACTCGACAGGATCTTGACTGCCATAACCAACACAAGGAAGCATCTCAGGGGCCATGTGGATGCAATGGCAGTAGAACTGAGGGGCATGTGTACAGGGAGTTAATGCTGCCGTAGTGTCAACTTTTGTACGTTACGGTGGCTACTTTGTTTTCACCTTATTTACAAGTTGTCGCTAACCTCAATTAGCTGCAGTTTTCTGCATTTTTAAGATCACCACTTCTGTTAGTGGGAGTTAACAGAAATTAGATGATTGGTAGATGTTACTGTGCAAAAACTGCCGCTAACCCCAGTTTGCGATATTTACAAGGAATTCCTTGTATGGTGCAAAACAAAAAAAACTTCCTCTAACTGCAGTTAGAGGCAGTTTATTAAGACCAGAAAATAGCAGGTCTTAAAATTGGTGCAAACACTTGGGGCCTCATTTCAGAAGGTTTTGGTGCTGGACTGTGCTGCAAGGAATGTTGCTGCGATGGCCTGCAGCAAAACTACAGGGCAGGAATGTGCACCATCAATAAGATAGGGTGCATTCCTGGGCATCATTCATGAAAACAGCATTGCAACACTTTTCACTATGCCCTTCTTGCGACACCATAGATACACTGTATTCACCGCACAGTGCTCCATGTCGCAATTAATGACAGATACTTCTGGAATCCCGACATATCTGTCAGCGCTAAAGTCACCCACTGCTGCAGTTGTGTCACAAGCTATGCATGCGGCCAGCCTATCCCTGTGGCACTGCTTCACTGAGGTACTGATGCAGTGGCTTCCTAGAATAGATGCAGTGAAATCTGTTGGATTTCACTGTGTCACTCCTATGAGGCTTTGTTGCGTGGGGCACCCACCCTGCATACATCATACCTGATGCAGGAATAATGTGCCACAGGGCTTCACAAGGTCACGCATATGCCTAATTGCATCACTTTGAAAATATGGTGCAACATGGTGCAAGAATCATTCTGCAAGTATGTCAAGGAAATGATGCACCGGTGGGGCGAAACTGTCAGAAGAGGCTCATGAATAAGCCCCACTGTCTTTGCCCATGAGTTGGCGTATAATGGCTGCCATGCGCCAACGGTGCACGGCTGACTGTGTTGCGGAGTTGATTGATGTTGTGGTTCCATCTCTTCTCAAGACGTCAGCAGGTGGGGCTGGACTAGTGGAGGGTGGAAGTGAACCAGTTGGCCTTCTTGAAGTGTTGTTTGCATGGTCTTTTCTTGAGGGGTGCCAGGGTGTCAGCGTGGTTGGAGATCCATGGGTGGAGGTTGCGTGCTGCGGTGTTGGCGTCTGTAAGCGTTGGTGGAGTATTGGTGCTGAGGGAGTTGATGGGAAGTTCTTTGGTGTACTTGATCCAGCTGTGACGGGGGGCAATGATGGCAATGGTGTATGGTGGGCATGGTGAAGGCATGATGTAAACAATACAGGAGAGTCCTGAGGTGAGGCTTTAGTTGAAGTTCCCCCTGTTGGAGAAGACGGGCTTGAACGTGTGTCAGGCTATGTGGCTTGCTGCGGTGAGTATCTGCTTGAGTCCGATGTTGGTGAGGTTCCCCAGTAAGGGGGTGGTGTTCTGGTCACTAGGGTTGTCCAGGTTAAACTTGAGGTCTCTGAGTAGGATGTAGTCGGTGGATGGGAGAGCCTGGGGTGCAATGAGGTCTTCAATGGCATCAGTAAATGGGGGTTTATGGCCCGGGGGCCTGTAGATAAGGGTGCCGCAGAGGATTGTATTCGGGTTGGTCCGGATCTGGAAGTGGAGGTGTTCCATGGTCACGGTCGGGTCATTAGAGTGCCTGGTCAGTTGGAGTGTGCATTTTCCACACAATGGCAATGCTGTCTCCTGGTTGCATGGGGTGGTCCGTGCGAGTGAATTTGTAGCTGTCGTGGATGGTGATGGCGATGTCTACTCCAGAGCAGAGGTTGGTCAAGGTTTCCGTGAAGAAGGCGATGTTCCAAGAGGTGGTGTAGAGAAGGTGCCAGATTTCTGTTGGGTGTTTGTGGAGGGACCGCACACTGAGGAGGATGCAGTTGAGCTGGTCAGCTGCGCTGTGGACTGATGTCAAGAAGGTGTGTTTGTAGTTTTGACAGGCGCAGGGTGCAAGAGAATTCTACAGTGTTGCTAGATGGCAGGCGGTGTGGCATCCAGGGTTGAGGAGGGTGCTGGCGTCGTGGCAGTGCAGTGTCCAAAAGGAAGGGTCGTAGAAGCTGTGTATGGTCCAGGGGCGGACAGACACAGATGGGCTTGCCTTTGGCACACCAGTAGTACGTCCGCTGCACATGGCCGCACAGCGGCTGCCATTATGTAGTGCTGCGTGGGGGACTAGACAGCTGGGAGGCTGGAAACGTGGGAAAGAACCCTGAACGGAGCAGGGACATAGGGGGAGAGTGGATGGTAAATATATATTTACTTAATTTTTTCCTCGAGGTCGGGTCCCCATTCTTCTGTGCTTCTGCTCTTCTAAGTCTGCTTCCAGGAACGGGAAGCAGGCAGCCAGGCTTCCTCCCCTAAGCCAATCAAAATGCTGCAATGTGGTGTTGTGATTGTTCTTGAGTGCTGTGCTGAGGCGTTAAGCCAGGGACTGGAGGAGTGGGCATGTTCTACATGTAGGCTGTAATGCAACCTTCATTGCGAACAGGGATGTGTGCATAACTGCTTTGGGCGACCTGAAAGGGCCGACCAGTCTGTGAGAAGTTGGCCTGATATATGCTGTCCACTAGTATTAGTTATAGTGGGCACCCTGTATCAGTCCAAACAACCCCTTATGGTGATAGGTTAAAGACAACCTTTATTGAAAGCTATCCTAGTGGTAGCTATGGAGAGCAGCCTTCAGGCTAAGTCTTGAAGGAATGTAAAGCAGCTTGTTTTACCAGTCTATAATCTCTTGAATGACCAAATGAAAGGACAACCACACCAGGTATATATTTAAAATATATGTATTTAAGATAAAACACACCCCTCTAGTCTCTTTATGAGACTGGAGTTCGAAGTGCTTAAGTTACAAGTCAGTATTCAACAGTAAAAGCACAAATCCCGTTTGGGCCCTAGGGGCGTACCAAACCATATACCAATAAAGTGGTATAAGAACCACAACTGAACTAGACACAAGGCCTAGAGCCTTTAGAAGTGCTTGGACCACAAGGAACCACCCAAGGTAGTGACACAGGGGACCCACGGGGGACGCGTGCAGTGTGCGAACACAGCAGCGAATCGCCGTTTACTTCCATGGGGAAAGTCGCGGTTGGAAATTAAGAGTTTAAGGACACTTAGAGGATGACAACCGAACCCTTCTGGACTTAGAGGTGTCTAGGGCCAACACCCATGGAAGCACCGGAGTACTCGAGTTACCTCACCCAGGGAAGCCGGGTGCATAGGTGTCAAATGGTGTTGGGTCACATAGCTGTTTTCAATGGAAGCTGCTCAGGAAGTGCTGCTGCCGTGAAGAGGAAAAGTGTCCGGAGAGATCCAAGCCCGGAGCTAGGATGGAAGGAACCTGAAAGCAGAGGGGACAGAGTCTGGGTCACTTACCAGTGACCAAGGGCACGATAGTCCAATGCCCACAGATGTCGGGTGCTTCAGGTGAGTTGACGGGTATCTTGATTCCTCAGCCACGAGGTCCAGGAGGCATCAACGACAACCAGGGGCTGGATTCGAGCTGTCCCATGAAGTCTGTCGAGTGCTGTGGTGTCGGCGACCAGATTGGACCCAACAAGCCTTAGCAACGGCAATTCACTTGGAAATAGAAAAAGGACGTCGGTGCAGACCAGCAAGGTCTGGGAGACTCACCCAGCGAGGGTAAGTCAGGGAACATCTGGAGTCACCTTCATGAGGACCCACTAGCCAACGGGCTACCGATCACGAAGGAGCCTTGAGCGGTCGCACTGGAAACTGGCCCACGGGTCACTCGTGAAGTAGAGGCCAGAAATCTTCGGTGCAAGAGGTGCTCAAGGCTGGGGCTACTCGGAGCCCAAAGCACAACTTCGAGGAAGACCAGGAAGATGATGGATCAGCAAAAGATCACAGTGTCCAGGTGTCAAGGTTCCATGTCACCCACAATAGCCACAGGCCTCAGCTTTGCTGTGGACTCTGGGTAGCCTCAGAAATCCACCTCTGGGGATGCAGAGACTTCGGCGTCCGGCGGGAGCTTCAGAATTGCAGACCGGACAGTTGTTTCTTTGGTGCCTGCCAAGCCGGGGAGTCACTCCTTGACCCCAAGGTAGATTTCTTCAGTCTTCTAGTTAAAGTAGAACGTCGAAGGTCCAGGATATATGTTGTAGAGTTTCATCCAGGGTAATCTAAAGTCGCAAGGACTGGGTTCCCATAGTTAAACAAAGTTTGGGGGTTGGACATACTCTAGAGACCCACCTATGGGAGGGTTTGGAAAGAGGGGCGGTTACACCCATTTCCTTTGTCCAGTTTCATGCCATAGCAGAGGCAGGTAGCCCCAGCAACCGGTTTGAGCTGGCCCATGCACAGGGACACCAAGTGTGCCCCCAGAGCAGGTCTTCAAAGCACCAGAGAGTGCTCCCGCCCAGCCCCAATACACATCTGCCTGTCTGGGGAGGTGGTTACACCTCCCTGGGACAGGAAACCTATTGTCCATGCCTCCCCTGCCGGAATTTCGGTCAGCAGCAGGAGGCCAGACCCGTGTCTGTGGCAGTGGCATACATTTTGTGATGCCAGGGCTGTAGAAAGTCTTTACCGGATTAGACCAGTGCAGGCGCGGTACGTCCATTGGGGCGTTGGGGCGTAGCCCCCCCACACGCAGCTCCCTCGGCATCTTTGAACTTAAGTAATCAGTTTACTTAAGTTCAAAGATGCCGAGGGAGGACTGACAATCATGTCAGTCAGCATGACTTCGGACCGTCCACCCCCTACATAGTCTAAAGGGGGTGGTCAGTCCGGCGTCATGTTGACTGACATGATTGTCAGACCAGGGACAACAGGCAGCAGCACAAGTGCGCATGAGTGGGGAAGGTGGGCAAATTTTTCCACCGTGCCCACTCATGCGCACTGGTGTCTGCTCTGGCTGGCCCATGCCCATTAGGAGAGGGAGGGTTGAGCAAAGGCTCAAACCTCGGTCTCTGTTAGGTTCTAATTGTAGTATTCTGCCTGGAACCTCCATGTGGAGGTTCTAGAAGCAAGGGAGGTGACGGTTGGGGGAGAATACAAGGAGAGAGCTGGTACATCTTCTGCCCTTGTGTCCTGCTGGAAAATAAATAAGTTAACTTACTACGAGTTTCCTGTGACTTCTTTTCACTGGCGACGACTGGCCAGCAGGACATCCACGCGTGCAGCCTACGGTCGGCAGACCATGGAGCAGCGGAAATACTTTGATGCCAAGCAGTTTACGAGTGCCTTGTGGCGTACTGAAGCAGTCGGACAGTATCAGTATCTGTACCATGATTCTGCGGTGTGTGTTCACAACAATTACAAAGGTACGTGACTTCGGATAGAGAAGAAAAGGGGGAGGAGGAAAGTCTTGCGCACAATAACCGCGCGCTCCTTTTCGTGACTCATAACCCCCAGCATATGACGCATTCAGCTCATACACGAGTCATCACGTGCTCCCAAGTTCATCTGGAGTTCGTAGCGCATCTGCTGGTTGCTTAGCAACACGCACGCAAGTTCAAGCTTTAAATTACAGCGCATTCCTGTTCACAGCGATGCACACGCTAATTTAATTAAGAGGATCGTGTACACTCTTTATTACTTAAAGCTGCAGCGCATTGTCATCGTGATACATCAGTCAACAATTCAACAAATTGTAAACACATCACTGTGATCCAGCACTCCACATAGTCAGTTCAGATTATAATCATAAAATATGTCTGTCCATTCAGCAGGTGTTGTTTCAAATGTTTCTTTATTGAGTTCTTCTCTTTTTTTAAAAGGACGCATACAGTGTAGCCTGAGGGGGGTTTAGGGGTATTTAGCCTCATGATCCTTGGCACCCAAAAAAGATATACTTTTGACCTGATTTGATGATAGGTGCAATCATTCTCTGCCTTATACCCCGTTTCTCTTGTGTATTGTAACAATTCAACAAATAGAGAAAAAGAAAGGGGATTCTATTATTGTAGTCAGCCCAGCAATTCAAATTGGTATAACGTTTTGATGTCAAACCATTTTTTTTTAATCTTAATGTGCCATAATTATTTCGTCATTTTTGACATCCTATAGTAAACTACATTTATTATTCAACACAAACAGCCATTTTTACTCTTACTCACTACCAATTGAACTCTACAAGTAAAATTAGTCTCTGACAACATGCAACAATCCCTATCAGCTCCTCCAGCATTTTCTCCGAGCCCATCTTCTCCTGAGTTGGACTGGGAGAAATGGAAAGAAAGTTTTGAAGCATATCTCGACGCTCTTGATGGCGATTCCTTAACGCATGTAAGGAAATTTTCGATTCTGAGACACTGTCTTGGATCTGAAGGTCGCACCATCCTTAAACATACCACAAAAGTTGTAGTTTTTTTTAACCTGCGATGAAGGTGATGGTGCGGAAGATGAGTAGTCTACAGCTATTAAATCTCTTGATAATAGATTCAAATCGTGCAAGAACATTACATTAGAAAGACACAAATTTAGAAAAAGAGCACAGCTTTCTGGTGAATCTGCTACTACCTATGTTGGTGCATTGCGTATTTTAGCAGAATCGTGTGATTATAAAAACTTTGAGTAAAAAATGATAAGGGATCAGTTGGTAGAAAAAACTAATAGCAAAAAAGTTCAAGAAGCTCTTTTAAATAAACCAAATGTGTCCTACAGAAAGCTCTCGAAATAGCTACAAGGATTGAAAGTACTTCTTCTCATTTGGAACAAATATCTATTTCCAGTTCTGATAGTCAAGCACAAGCTGTCTCTTCTCTCAAAAGCAAGCCCAAATCCTTTTCAAAAGACAAACATAAAGAGAAAAAAGATGGACAAGTTAATACTGATAAAAATTCCAGATCCAATAAACGTTGGGAATGTTACCATTATGGAAGTAGTTCCCACCTTGGTAATGCCAAGTTTTGTCCTGCCCTCAATAAAACTTGCTGTAAATGTCAAAAGAAGGGCCATTTTGCAAGTGCCTGCAGATTCAATACCAAGGCGTCATTTAGCAAACCGAACACGTCGTCCACTAAGAAAGTTATGAATATTGAGCAATCCTCGGACATATCATCCTCGAGTGAAGAAGAACAAATTTGCATATTGTCTAACGCTCAAAATGCCGGCGTCATTGCTATAATCGAGTCAGAGATTAAACGACCTCTGTGTACATTAACTGTAAATGGTGCAAACATCAACGTACTAGCCGATTCAGGATCTTTGTTTACTTTAATATCGGACAAGATATGGGAAGAATTGTTCGAAGCTCAAGGTCATGTTTTAAGACACTCTCTAGTCAAACCTATTGCCTATGGTGGAAAAAACATAAATGTTATAGGTGAATTTGACGCTAATTTATGTTTCAAGGGTAACAATGCTAATGCAATTGTTTATGTTGCTAAGGATGACACATGTCTTTTGAGTTGGAAAGACCAGGGCAATCTGGGAATTATTTTAGATCCCAATGACCCAGAACAAGTGATATTAAATAAGGATTTGGTCTTAGTACATGCACTTATGGATGAAACATGGGTAACTACTCATCCTGAGATTTTTAATGATAAGCTAGGGTTAATTAAAGGTTTCAAACACAAAATTAAGTTAAATGAGGGAAGCAAATCTGTGGTGCATAAAGTTCGGAGAGTACCGTTGGCTTTGCGTGAGGGACTTAAAAAAGAACTAGATAAACTCTGTGCGAGTGATGTCATCGAACCCATAGAATCTTCAGATTGGGTTTCCCCCATTGTTCTAGCGCGCAAGGCCAATGGTTCTCTTCGCATGTGTGTTGACCTTCGAGAGTTAAATCGAAACATTTGGATAGATCAGCACCCATTACCAAATATTACCGAGATGACTAGCACCCTTAAGAATGGAAAAAGGTTCAGTCTGCTGGACATGACCTCAGCCTATCACCAGGTTGAGTTGCATCCTGATTCGCGGCATTACACTGCTTTTATCACCCCAGAAGGATTATTCCAATTTAAACGCATACCATTTGGCCTTGCATCTGCTTCGGCGGTTTTTCAGAGAATTGTTGAAAGCATGTTTAAGAACATTCCTGGGGTGATGGCGTTTCAGGATGACATTTTGGTCTATCGTTCGGATCAAATTCAACATGATGAGACGTTGACTAAGGTACTTAATATTTTAAAAGAAAAAGGTGTTACCTTAAGTGTGGAAAAATGTAAAATGAATGTAGCCTTGTGGATTATTTGGGGTATAGACTATCTGAAAAAGGGGTCGAACCAAAAGATAGCCTAATTAGAACCATAGAAAATTTCAGCATTCCAATGGACAAAGATCAATTGAGATCTTTCATGGGACTCATTGAGTTTTATGCTAGATTCGTTCCCAATTGGTCATCGAAAACTTTTCATATGAGGAATCTCCTTAAGAAAAGTGTCATTTTCAAATGGTGTGATGAATGCAACAAGGAATTTCAAAAGAATATATATGAGATTGCTCATGCCATTCCTCTGAAACCTTTTGATATCAATGACAGTACCAAAATTATGACGGATGCAAGTCAGAAGGGTCTTGGCGCAGTACTAATGCAGCGCAGGAATGGAAGGGAGGATGTAGTAGCCTTTGCATCAAGAGGTCTTAAGGGTGCAGAGGCAACATATTCTGTAATAGAGCGCGAAGCCTTAGCTAGTTGGTGGGGCATTGTTCATTTTAAGCACTACTTATGGGGCTCTAAATTCACCGTGAGGGTTGAGAGGGAAACACCCCGCATTGCAAAATGGCAGTATAGACTATTAGAACATAATTTTGAAGTAGAGTACGTTCCAGGAAAGAGGAACATAGTGGCAGATTGTCTATCTAGATTGCCAAGTATTGAAGAGATAAAGGAAATTGAAGAGGTGGAGGAAGGAGATGTATTTCGTTTCGCCATTTTTAATTCATGTGGTGCTATTTTGGAAAATGAATGGAGAGAGGCTTACTCTGGTGATGAGGATATTAAGAAGGCAATGGACATGATTCACACAGGATGGAATAATGGATCATCTCTTAATGATTCTTTTTTTTTTTTTAAATATATTTTTTTATTATACTTTCCATAGCGCACATTTCATAAAATCAGTTAGTTGTTAACTCCACAACACTTTTTAAACAAAATGTAGTACACATAAATAAATCTTGTTTAACAAATCAAATCATAATCAATTCAATTCAATTCAATTCAATTCAATAATACTTTATTTCGATCTGTTTCGGCCATAAAAGTAACAATAAAAACACAATACAATAAAATACAGAATAAAAACATCATCAGTTAATAAAAGACAAACATTTTTCAGCTAACACCCCAGATTAGTCTAGGCACTGTTTCGAATTAAAAAACTCCTTTTTATCCAGAATGCATGGAGATACTTGGAAAGTGCAAACACAATGTGAGCTGCTGTATTAGATTTAAAGACTCTAAGTGCATCTGCATATTTACGAAAGCCCAGGTTCCTACAAACAGGTATAATCCAGTGCTTCCGAGCTCTGCTATACATGGGACAGAAGAAAAGAATGTGGCATTCATTCTCTAGATCCGAGCCACAGCCAGGGCATTTGGAAACCCCGGAGCTAGACCACTTGTTTGTGAAACATGCAAGGGGGAGGCAGCCGAACCTCCATTGGATGTATAACTTTCTGGCCAGCACAGGGTAGATTACATTTAAATAGTCCTCAAAGGAGTATACAGATTTGTACTCTAAAAATGAATTTACCATAGGACCAATGTGTGAGTTATGCAGCCAAACACTAGTGCATCTAGCTCTATATGACTGGGTAAGGTGTTTTCCTGAGATCACACTACAGGCAATCGCTGGCTGGTACCACAAATCCGCAAGACCCATTAACATTAATTCCTGTTTGACATAGGAGAGCCAGGGGATGTGCGCAGCTTTGCTCAGGTTTAATACTTCCTGCAGTTCGGTTCTATATTGTGTGAGTTCAGGAGTTAGCCATAATTTCCTCCAGAATCTAAGGGGTTTAAGAGACAATTCCTCCTGGATTGGGAGTAGGCCCAGGTCAAGCCGAAGAGGAATAAGGGGGGTACTCTGCGGGAGCATGAGCAGCTGCCTCAAGAATCTGTTCTCCGCTTTAGTTAATTCGGGACTCACAACATACCCCCATAGTTCACCCCCATACAGGGCCGCTGATCTAGCCCTGGTTTTATGAATTTCTAAACCTGGGCTTATGGGCCTATATGTTGAGGCATTGTTCATTTTCAATATTCCACCCGCTGTTTGGGTCAGTTTAAGCTGGGATTTTAAGAGATGGGGCACCCAGGAAAAGTTTTCGCTCAACGTGACACCTAGGTATTGAAAGGTCTGCACTCTCTCAAGCGAAACTGTGTCCAGTATAGGAGGGGGTCTGGTGCGTCGTGGGGGATTAAAAATCATGAATTTAGTTTTGTCTACATTGATTTGTAGACCATGATCAATACAGAATTCGTGGAACCCAACCAATGTACGCTGTATCCCCATGGGTGACTTAGCTAATAAGAGAGTATCGTCGGCAAATAATCAGTAATCCATAATCCCATCTCCAAACACAAAGTCCCTTTACCCTATCCCGTCCCTCCACCGCGCTAGTGGCTCCCAGATTCTTAGACCCCGAGCTCTCCCTGCTCTTCCCTTTCTTGCGTATATAGGTTTCTCCAGATTAAATGTAGCAATTAGATTCGCCAACCATGTTTGCATGAGCGGGGGGGGCCTTGTCAAGCCAGGCCCTGGCTAAGGTTAGTCTATACACAGCCGTAATCATGAACAGAAACTCCTTGTCTGAATTACTATTATTTCCATCATGTCCTATTCCCAGCAATATCCGCAAGGGGGTTAGGGATATCTGTAACCCCAGTGCCCTAGCCAGAAAACCCTCTATGTACTTAATTAGCGTATGTAGTTGAGGGCAGGTAGCAAACATATGAACTATATCTACATCAGTTGAGCTACATCGAGGGCAGCTTATCCCGACCGTACCCCCCCATTTAGCAATTCTGGCTGGCGTATGGTAAAGTGAGAATAAGGTTTTATAATGTTGGGATTACAGAGGAGCCGAACACAGTATAGTACAACCTAAATCCAACGAATCCTGGAAATCATCAAATTCTCCTCCAAGCTTCTCGACCCACTTATGCCTGTGCTTGTCCAAGTCATCCACTTTGGTTTTAACTAATAACGCATACGCTGATCTAATCGTGTGTGCGCCACCAGTGGTTAAAGTCTCCAGAAAGTCATTAATCTTATATCCTACTGAACCACCCTGTTTATTGCCCAGAAAGCTCCTAACCTGTAGGTACTTACAAAAGTCTCTATTGCTTATATCAAATTTGTTTAAAAATGCGCCAAACGGTGCTACACCCACCGAGTCTCTTAAATCCCCAATTTGCTTAATTCCCTTTTGGTCCCATGCGGCCATAACTGTGTCTGAAAAAATTTCCGAAGGAAAAGACTTGTTCTTATATAATTTGATGTATCTGTTGAATCTGCCAAGTCCCATCTTTTTCAGAAAAGCATTCCATATTTTAATAGCCGCAGCTAGAGTCCTAAACTGTTTCCTTCTGAGATACCCAAGATCAGTATAGTATAAGAAACAGTTTTCTGTCTCCTGTCCTAACACAATTGCATAAACATCTGTAGATGAGGAAGTAATTTTCTGCAAGATCCCCCATCCTCCAATTAAACCCTGCATATATTGAAAGGTGGTTGCCAAATAATATAATCTAAAATCAGGAGCTCCCCACCCTCCTCTTTCTCTAGGTAGGGACATAAATCTATAAGCTCTACGCGTTTTTCCATGCGCCCATATAAACCTATTTAAGATACCTTCCAGTATATTAAACCATTTAGCTTCGAAAAATAATGGAATTGCTCTAAATAAATAAAGAAACTTTGCAAAATCATCATTTTCACCACGTTGGTACAGCCTACTAAAGAAAGATGTAAATTGTTGACTCTGTCTAAATCTGTTTTTACTTTGGCTAGTAGAGGAGTCATATTAACCTCAACGAGAGCATCAAGGTTTGCTACTATTACTATACCTAAATACATAGCTGACATAACTACCCTGGGATCGGCACAAGCGGTATATTTATTCTTAACTATCTGGGTCTTAGATATATTCAAACTGTAACCCGAGAATTGCCCAAATATACTAGCTTCCCGTTCAATCTCTATGATAGCCAAATCCGGGTCGGGGTGAGTATAGCCACATCGTCGGCATATGCCAAGATTTTAACTGTACGACCATTCAGAGCCATTGGAGAAATCCCACTATTTCTTTCCAACCTTCGTATTAGGGGCTCAAGAAATAACGCAAATAAGAGCGGGGATAAAGGACAACCCTGTCTTGTTCCCCTACATTTTTTTACTGCATCTGAGTGTCCTCTATTCACTCTAATTTTAGCTGTTGGTCCTTTGTATAGGGCTTGGATAGCTGTAATGAAGCCATCCCCTATACCACTCCATCTCAAGACTGCCCAAAGGTATTCCCAGGCGACCCTATTGAAGGCCTTTTCAGAGTCTAAGAACAACGCTGCAATAGGGTCACCCAGGGTTCCTGCGGCATCAAACATTGTAATAACTGTCCTTACATGCTGGGTAGTTCCCTTGCCTGGTATAAAGCCATGTTGTGATGGGTTTACAAGCTGCTCTATATTCCCTGCAAGCCTCGTTGCGAGCATTTTCAAATAGATTTTAACATCAGAGTTCATAAGGGTAATGGGTCTGTATGAGCCAGGGAGTGTCGGGGATTTCCCTTTTTTTGGAATAACTATAATATCTGCCCCCCCCCCAAGACTCCGGAGGAGAACCACCCCGTTGCGTATGTAGCATAATATCAAACATCTCGACCAGCAGAATATTCTGAAACAATTTATAAAATTCCACCGGGATTTGGTCTGGCCCAGCAGCTTTACCCGAGGGGAGACTCTCCAAGGCACCCCTAAGTTCATCCAACTGAAAGGGGGCGTCTAACAACTCTCTATCATCTACCAGTAAAGCAGGAGCCAAGATGTCGCTAAGGTACCTATCTACCTCTATTGACCCCCTCACATCATCCAAAGAATAAAGCTTGGTGTAAAAATTGCGGAAGACTTCCCTAATGAGATCAGGATCCATAACTAAGTTTCCCTGGGTATCTTGAATCTCCTTGATATCAGCAGTGGCTGTACGCTGCCTAGTTCTAACAGTGAGAATATGTCCAACTCTCTCGCTTAACTCATAAGTATCTTGTTTATGTGTAAGATACTTCTCAGCTGCTTTCGAAATGATACCCTCCGTAGCATCCCCTTTGAGGGTAACTATACTAAGTATATAAGGCTCAAGTGGGATAACCTGCGTTATAGCTATGGCAAGATTTTCTTCTGCTGCAAGTAACCTAAGCCTTATATCTTCCAAGTGACTTCTTTCCCTTTTCCGTCTTGCCAATACATAACTCATTATTTCCCCCCTAACCCCAGCTTTAAAACAATCCCAGACCGCACCAGGGGAAGCCGTACCTCTATTAACTTCCCAAAAGAATTTTATCCAACATTCCATATGTTTCTGATAAGCCTCATCTTTTAGTAGAATACGCTCGAAGGTCCACTGGGTTTTCCTAACATTTACCTGAGTAGTATTTAGTGTTAAAACAAGAGGACTATGGTCTGAAATAATTCTGGGTTGTTTTTCTATCTTTGAATGAGGGATTAAAGAGTTGGAGATTAAAAAACGAATCCAACCTGACCAGTGTTTTATGTGGGACGGAAAAGAAGGTGCTGCCATCTACAGAGGGATGGAGCTTCACCACGGGTCCCCAAGGGAATTATGTTGAACCATAGCGGCAAGGGCTCTGTGTGACTTCTTCTTTCTCCCTAAGTACCTTCCCCCTGGTTCTGCAAAGGAGCTTCTTCGGTCATGAATATTGAAATCCCCGCAACATATAATAGGTTCCGGCCACTGTGGCAATTCCATATCCATAAACTGCCAAACATCGGTATCATCTTCCGTGGATCCATATATAGTGGCTAGTGTGAACCGCGTCCCTTTAAAACATAATTCCACAATCTACCCCATTGATCCTCCTTTTTCCTATGCACCACTAAATCACTACTTCTCCCTAATATTGCTACCCCCCTAGTTCTAGTCCCTTGCTTACTTGCTGCTAATACATCAAATCCTAGCTGTTTCAAAAGATATACCTGCGATACTTCAATGTGGGTCTCCTGGAGGCATACCAGGTCCAAGTTTAAAGATCTCAGCAAACCTGTTACCTTCGCTCTCTTCCTGGGATCATTGAGGCCACATACATTAATTGAAGCAATCTTGCAAGGCATTAAGGGATATCCGAGAAATTCCTACTCATAATCAGCCAGATAGTAGATAGCATAAAATTACAACAACTTACACTCCTTTGATACTGTCTATACCATCTCTATTGTATGTACCATGACTCACACAAAAGAATAAGGAGAAAAAAAATGTGCATTATCAAACCACAAAAGTCAAAAAATGTTAACCATATTGAAAGACCCCCCACCCACACCCTCTCACCACCCACCCCTACACACCCACCCCCTTCCCCCCCCTGTACAGGCAAATAGGTCCATAAGACCTATATGTGACCGGTTTTGGGCTGCGACAATCGCACCCCTCTCCCATCCCCCATCTTAGACAGATATTGATATCCCCTGGATCCGAGCAAGCTTCTAAACAAAAAGGCCAAGTGTTACAGCACCACCCTGGCTGTTAAAAAAAATTGAGATAACGTTCCCTTTACGGAACCTGTTTTTTCAAATCGTCCATAAACTGCTGGGCTTTGATCTCTGAAAGAAACATCCTAACTCTTCCTTTAGTAATTACTTTTAATTTGGCAGGAAACAATAAATAAGCCTCTGAACCTAACACCTGGAATTTTGAGATCAACTGCCTCAGCCTCCACCTCCGTTCGACCGTCACATGGCAAAAATCCGGCCTGATCTCCTGCTATCAGGTCTAGCTTTCTCGATTACTTCTTGCCTTAAGAGAAAATTCCCACAATAAACTAAGATAGCTCGCGGAAAAGCCGCATTGCCTCCACCATCTGCCCCATGCACCTTTTTGAGGGTAAAAGGGAACCTATGCGCTCTCTGGACTTCCCTGTCCCACTGCCACTGAGACCCCGGGAACGCCCATTTAAGTAAATTGATCACATAGCGCCTTATGTCCTGCCCTTCCACCCCCTCAGCCACACCCAAAATTCTGACATTGTTACGCCTTTGGCGATTTTCAAAATCCTCCATTTTCCATTGGAAGTCCTCTGCCACCTTTTCTTGAGCCGATTTAAAGTTTTGCCAATTGCCAAGATCATCTTCAAGCTTACTTGTGCGTTCTTCCACCTCCGTAACTCTGGCCACCAAATCATCGTACAGTTTATTAGTCTTCCTCAGTGAAGATTGTATTTTTTTAGTATCCTGTCTTGCTTTCCGGCTCACGACTCTATCCTCTGCTTGCATCTGTTTCAGCATATTAAACAAGATGTCAAATGGAGCACTCTGTTTTGGCGACCCAGTGAAATCCTCTTCCTGATATATCTGGGAAGTGCCTGAATAGTCCCACAGCAGCCCCTTTTCTGTGCCTCCCGGTGATCCGGTCCGCTGTGTACTTAGCTTTGGCTTTAGCTGTCTCTTCCTCAAGGTCGTTACCTGTACCTATATCCCCCCAGAGGAACTGGAGCCTGAAAATGAGACCTCCTCTGCTTCGTCATCTTCCTCCTCTGAGATCTCCTCACTTGGCTGCGCTGAGTCTGAGTCTCCATTGAGAGAGAAGATTCTCTCTCCTTCACCCGAACCCACATCGCCCCCTCCTCTCTGCAACCAAGTAGTTTCTCTTTATTTGTCAAACTAACAGAGCTTCCCCATGTAGGCAGGGATCTTTTGGGGTTTTTGGGTTTTTGGAGGCTAACAACTCTGCTTCAAGCACCATGATGGCGCCCAACATGTCTGCATCCACATTCCCCCTCTCACCTGGTATTACATTCCCTGACTGAGCCTGTCCCTGCTCAGTACATACCAGGGGGGAGCCTGTTGCAGAAGCCAAGTCCGACTCTATCTGGAGCCTCACTCGATCCTGAGCCCCCGCAGAACGCTGTGCCTGTTGCTGTTGCCTAGCAACGGGAGCGTCCGCGATTGATGTACCTCCAGCGTCCTCGAGGACGCCTCCAGGATCGCTGGATCTGCCGATGCTTCTGCTGCCTTCGTTTGGTGACTGATCGCCTGGTGCCATAGAACGAGCGGTGAATACTTCTGACAAGGTAGGCTGTCTGAGGGGGGTCTCCCTAGTTTTTGTTTTAGTTTTGTCAAATCTGTCAATTCTTTCAGCCCTTTCAGCGTATTTTGCCGGCGGCTTACTCCTTGCTTCAACGAGACTGCCTGCCTGGCTACCTGACTCAGTAGTACCGATTATGACATTTTTTTCCCCCCCCTCGCGTCTCCATCTTCTTATTTAGCTGCGGGGCCGCCGTTTTCCGTATCGCCCCTAGCTCCTTGGCAGTTGGTGGTGCTTCTTCGTTTAGACTTTTTGGAGGGTGTTTACCGCCCTCCGCTTGCTCCTTTGCCTTCTCCTTCCCCTTTGGTTTATCACTTTTAGCAGGGCTTGGTGGCATTCTGCACGGCTGTGTATATCGTGCCTTTATGCAACCAATAGTCCTCCAAAATCTCCCCCAATTTTCCTTGAGCCAGACCAGCTCTACCAGCATATTATATTTAAGCGCTGTGATGGATGAATATACAAATCTGGATACCGCGTCTATACCGAAGTCATCAGGGGTCAAAAATCCTGTAGCTAACTCATCGTTGTTGCCGATTTCATTATTAATGGGAGAGAGGTCAGCAGTGACCGCTCAGCACAGCCCGTCCGCGGCCATCTTGCCCCCCCATCTCTTAATGATTCTATTGGTAAATTCAAACATGTTTTTGATGAGCTACTGTTAGACCTGGCACCATTGGCGTGTGTCTCCCTTACAGTTTTCGCTGTGTATCCTCTGTTTTTGCTGGTTATAGATGCTCTGGGCGCTGTGCCACTGCCATTCAGTGCCACAGCGCGAATGCTCCCTTTGTAAAGATGACATGTGAATTGGTACATCCATGATTGGCTTATTTGGTTTACCTGTTAGTCCCTAGTAGCGTGGCCCATGTGTGCCCAGGGCTGGTAAACCGAATGCTGCTGGTGGGCCTGCAGCACTGGTTTGTGCCACCCACAGAAGCAGCTTGTAAAGCGTGTCTCAGACCTGCCACTGCAGTGTCTGCGTGCAGTCCAGAACTGCCATCTTGGCTGTGAAGTGCACCCATTTCCCAGCCCCTGAACCTTCCCTTGGCATCATGTAAGCCACCCCTATGGTAGGGTGCATTGTATGTGTAAGGTAGGACATGCTCTGATGTGGGTAGCATGTCCTAGTAGTGAATTACACCCAATTTCGTTTTTCACTACTGTAAGGCTACCTGTTCTCCATAGGCCAGAATGGGAGGTTTTGGCTATTACATTCTATAGTCCTAACTGACCCACAGAACATGGTAGAAAAACGAATTTAGTATGCCTGAGCTCAGAATATGAAAATACATCTTTTAGTGAAGGTTATTTTTATATTCTGTGTTTGAAACTACCACTTTTAGAGTATAGGTACTTTCTTGCCTAAGCCTTCCAGTGTGCTCTGCTATTATGTGTATTGGCTGTCTGGTTTTGGAGTGACAGGGCAGGCTGAGTCAGACCTAGGTTGAAGAGAGAGATCTGCCTTGGAGTAAGGGGAGGGGTTGCTCCTGCACTTGAATAGGGCTGTGCCTGGCAAGGTGAATGCTGGCTCCACCTCCCACTGTGCGTCTGAAGGCAGACCCCCTCTTTCTAAAAGGAAGGATGCAGCCTGGTAAACAAAGTGCTCCAGGGCTGGGCAGAACTGGTTCTGGCTGGGTTCAGAGACTTGTGGCTCCTAAGAACAAAGACTTTGGGGGTATAAATATTTGTGCCCCAACCCCTACAATTTGTATTGCTCCTGGACAACAAGAAGAACCTCTGTCCGTGTAACTACAGGAATCTGCAAGAGAAGGACTGTCCTTGTGCTTGTGTGTTGTTTCTGCGAATGCCCTGCAGTGGTTACTACTGGACTTGGAAGAAGAGGAAAAGGACTTTGAAGGAACTTTTATTTTGTGGCTACAGCAATCACCCAAGGGCTAGAAGAGAGCTAGCCTCCTGCAGGAGTCTCAGGCACACCAGACTCCACCACCAGCCTCCTGTGTCCTCTCAGCGAGAATCTCTATCTGCAGGTGAGGCTCCTGTGAGTTCCAGGGCCTCTAGTTCTACTACTGAGAAAAGAGTGCTGAAAATCGTCGCTAACCCCTGTTAGCGAGCCGCTGCAGCTGGTGAGCGTGAGAAAAATCGTCGCTCTGCTGCCGTCGGGCGCTCGCTAACCCCGAAGATTATCGCATCACCTGTCAGCGGGCCTGAAAACACCCACTATCCCGAAGATCGTCGCATCACCTGTCAGCGGGCCTGAAAGCGCTTTTAACCCCGAAGATTATCGCATCACCTGTCAGCGGGCTTGAAAACGCCCGCTATCCCGAAGATCGTCGCATCACCTGTCAGCGGGCCTGAAAACGCCCGCTATCCCGAAGATCGTCGCAGCACCTATCAGCGGGTCTGAAAACGCTTGCTAACCCAAGTTATTGAATCACCTGATGGCGGGCTTGAAAACACTCACTAAAGATCCGAAGATTGTCGCCTTGCTTGTTAGCGTGCCCCAAAGCGCTCGCTTACCCCAACTCATCGCACCAAGCTCATCGCAGCGCGGACGCCGAGCGTTCGCCATTTTCCCCGCATCGCATCAGGATCCTCGCTCCCTCGCGGAGCGCCATTTTCTTCTATCGCAGCAAGATCGCACACGCAACAGGCTCGGTGCATCATCCTCCCTTAGCGGCAAGGATTTTATCGCATCACCGGCTTAGCGTGAAGAAGTTTGTCGCTTTCTCCTGCCCTAAACCCAGCGCATCATCCTCCCTTGAGGTAAGGATTCAACGCATCGCTGGTTAGCGTGAGGAAATTTATCGCTACAACTCCTTAGCGACATTTTTGTTGCTTTGCTACAGAATCCAGATACCTTGTGAGTAAAAGGGTCGCAGAGACCACTGCATGGAACTGAACATCATTTTGTGCACCTTGAACTATTTTTGCAGCATTTTTAAAGTAACCCTATTTTCCTAGTATTGTGGATTTTTACTGTTATTGGTCTTGTGATTGAGTCTATATAAATATACCTATTTTTTATAAATACTTGAGTGGTGTCCATTTGTAGTGTTCCTCATTGTATTACTGGGTATGGTCATAAATGCTTCACACACTGCCTCTGAGATAAGCCTAGCTGCTCATGTTACGTTACCACAGGGTTGAGCAGGGGTTGTCAAAGGGTGTAGACTGTTTACTCTGACTTAGGAAGAAGGGTCCATACTTGGACAGTGGCCAGCCATTGCCAACTAGAGACCCCCATTTCTAACAGCTACCAATAATGAATGATTTTTTATTCCGTTCTACTTCTCTTGTAGTTCCAACAGGTATGAGTAATAAAGTTCTTACCCTGGCCCATGAAGGACGTATAGGTATACGTGCAATGAAGAGGAAGATTTGGGGGCAATTCTGGTGGCCGGGTCTTGATAAGCATGTCGAACATTTTGTGAGGGATTGTGAGGGATTGTTTGCAGTGTGCTGTTAGTGACAAAACTCAGGTGACTGTCCCCAGCCCTGTTCAAGCTGTAGAAGTTCCTCCAAAACCGTGGTCCAAGTTGGCTATTGACATCATAGGTCCCTTAAAGTTGTCGGATCATGGTGTGTCGGAATATGGTATTGTTGTCATGGATTATTACAGCTATTGGCCAGAATTAAAATTTGTGAAGGTTCCCACAGCTTCTTGTATCATAGAATTCTTAGAATTTCTTTTTGCAAGGGACGGTGTTCCTGACGAAATAATATCTGATAATGGTTGCCAATTCACCTCTTCAGAATTTGCGGAGTTTTTAAAATTCATAGACATAAAACATACTAAAACTTCTCTTTACCACCCTAGGAGTAATGGCCTTGTGGAAAGGTTTAATAGGGTAATTAAAGACAACATACAACTCTCCAAGGCTAGCAATCTTGATTGTAAAAAAGAACTTAAGAATTTGTTATGGGCTGTATGCACCACTCCTAACTCGGACACAGGAGTTTCTCCTTTTGTTTTTCTCAGAGGTCGGATTCCCTCTTCAAAAATGTTAAGAGGATGGATGGGTGTGTTCAGTGTACCGATAACAAAATTATAAGAGGTTGACAAGAAAAGAGTTGAAGCCCAAAAGAAGTATGTACAGTCTAGTACAAGACAGCTCAATGTAAAGGTGGGAGATTGTGTGCGTGTTAAATGTTCCAGAATTTTGCCTAAAGGTTTTCTGTTTCTAACCACCACAATTCATCTTGTATCAATCGGTCCACTACTAACTCTAGTGAAACCAGTACGTGCCTCAGTCCCCACATTCGTGAACACTCGTCCAGGTCAACAAAATTGCCTAGCAAATTTCATGATTACGTAATGTATTAATGAATGATTTAATATGTCGGAATCTTGATTAATTATTTTGTCTTATGAAAACATTGTTGTTATTTAATATTAAAAGTAGTTAGTTTTAATTTTTCAATTGTATAGGAGGAAGATGTGTTAGGTTCTAATTGTAGTATTCTGCCTGGAACCTCCATGTGACGGTTGGGGGAGAATACGAGGAGAGAGCTGGTACATCGTCTGCTCTTGTGTCCTGCTGAAAAATAAAAAAGTTAACTTACTACGAGTTTCCTGTGACTTATTTTCAGTCTCCTAATGGGCATGCGGGCGAGTAGTAACCGTGCCCTAAGCCAATCCTGGCGCTGCTGGCAGCACCAGGATTGCCTGAGAGGGGTTGCTGTCTACTCCAGTCAGTGCCGTTCGTGAAGGCGGCGGAGACACGTAAGGCAGAGGAAGCACAGAGGGTAGAAGAGGTACTAGAGCAGAGGAGGCTCATAAGGCAGAGGAGGCGCGGAGGGCAGATGAGGCACTCAGGGATGAAGAGACCCAAAGAGCGATGGGCAGAGGACGCACGGAGGGCAGAGAAAGATCAAAGAGTCGACGAGCACTGGGCAGACGGGGTGCCTCTGGTGCAGATCGGAGCTTCCGAATCCCCTCTACTTCCACGGACGGAGTGATTTCACATTCACACACGCACACACACATCACACGCTGGTGGGGCCTATTACACCAACATTCATCCTACCACTCTATCCGTTCCATGTATAAGGGAAACACTTTCAATACCTAACCAATCTGCATGTACTCTGAGGTCAATGGCATCAACTAGTTGCTATAGGTCTGGTGAAACATTTTACAATAAGCAAATAAATTCAATAACATGACCATAAAATAACCACCCGACACAGTGATTCAAACAGAATATTTGTTTATCTAAAATTGTATGAAAATCCAATTAAATGCATTTCTCTCATATTTACCTATTCTGGCTAAAAGTCAGATCCTAAGTCAGAACCGGTCCTCAGCAAAACAATTAAAGTTTCTAGCCGTCATGTAGAGTCACCGTCCTCTCCGTCAGCATCGGGACCTCAGATCATCAGTACGGGAAGAAGTGGCACTCGACCTCTCTAGTCTACTAATATTTATACTAAAATTACACTCCAAAATGTTGCAATCATATCGTACAAAACTGATGAATGGTGGAAATTATGTCGTCTTGGTACATTGCGATACATCAGTACTATTTCACACACATTGATCGTCTCAAATAATGAATAAAAAAAAAGGGGTCCACAACTAATTCGTTACTTCTGTGGTAAATAATTTAATTACCGGGACTTAATTTGATACAGAAACATAATAAAATAGCTCAGTAAATAAGAGGCAGAATCCGTGGTATTAGAGGTTCGGAATGGGCTTTATTCCAATGGTCGATTATAATCGGTTGCTCCAAGTTCCATCACCACGGAGGTTCAGGAAGTGAAGTACAATGTTTTATTGACAAGAAATTGTTTTTATAGAACATACATTACAATGAAACAAATGCGGGAGGCGTAACAATTGATAAGGAAGATAATAATTCACATGCGTAACCGAAAATGGGCGTAATGAGGAGTAAAAAGGAACATAATTGGTTAGGATGTCATATATAGGTGGATCTATAAGATTATACTTGGCATAGATGCGCGCGCAGCAGCATGACGTGTGATTGACGTGCAACTAGGGGGTGAAGGGGGCTTGACATTTAGCTCTACATGTGGAGACAAGAAGTCTGGGGGGTCAAGTCAACCTAATCCCAAATCATATCTAACATCCTATGTTTAAAGAACTATGTTATCCACAAAGGAAGGACTCTTGGACAAAATCTATTCTATACTGACTGTGTGTGCGTGCACAAGCGTCTAAGTGTCTATATGAGATGCAAGGGGCAGAAACCTTCCATGGTAACAGGGCTATGAATTACTTGCATGAGGACAGAGAGGCCGGGCCCTTTGCTCGGTAGCTGAAGGAAATGTTTACCTAAACTACTAGACAGGAATGCATCAGCTGAGGAGCGAAGCAGATAACTCGAAGGTGAAATACAGTTTTTGGCAGGCAGGCAAACCGGCCGAGGCAGGCACCGTTAGCCGCACAGGGAGTAGGACAAAGTTCATGGATACAGATGCGAGCTCAAGCTGAAGCTGTCAGAGGCAGAGAGCAGAGAAAAGCCTGATGGCAGAATCGGGCCTACTCGCCTGAACTGCAAAATGGAGTAACTGAGCCATATAAAGTCGGTGGCCTTTCGTATTTAGGAATCGAATATCCAGCCCATTCATGGCGGATCTGACAGAAGACATGTTGACAGTGGACGCACATGTGTTTGCGTCTTCAGAACTGGAACTGGAGGGAACATACATGTACTTGTGATTCATACATGGAACCGTTGGGGTCCAAGATAGGGGACATAACTGATCAGAAAAATCCATATTTCCACATTCCCTCCTTGTCCCCTACTTGCCCATCAAGAAATATCAATCTTCATTAATCCATCGATTTGTTCATATAGCATCATTTGTTCTTCTTTCTTCTTCCGTGATGAATGAAATCCTGGTGGTGGAATACATGACGTGGCACACAGACCACAGATCGCTGGTCCACATTGTAGACATAGACAGCAACTGAATAGTATGAGAAGGCCAATACCTAGGAAAGATAGGACCTTCCATCCAAAGGTAGATAATACACTCCAAAACCAACCGGACCAAGTCCAGGTGCCTGGGTTCTGGTGTATCTGACTTATAATCTTATGAAGGCGAGTTATGGCTTTATATACAGATGGCGAATTTTCTGGTATGAAAATGCAACAGCTTGATCCGATGACCCTACAAGCTCCGCCCCTATCAGCCAGGATGACGTCAAGGACAAGACGATTTTGAAGCACAACAATCCGCATAGCAGACTGCTCTTCTGTTAAATTGCCTAAAGCGGAAATAGTTTCATTCACTACTGCTTCAAGGGTTCTAGTTAATCTACGTATCAGCTTACTATTAGTAACAGTACCTATATAGGGAAAGAGACCTTTATTGAAATCTGTGTATTTTTCCCACGCTGTTTCAGTGTAATCGACTATTGGGAGATCTCTCCTTACTCTATTATTTACTAAATGAGTGTTTCTGTGATAATCAGGGGGAGCTAGAAAAACAGGTGGCAAAAGGAATCCAATGTAGCAAGTACCATCCCAGTCTAGAGGCAAACGTACATATGCCGTCTGACCACATATGAAATACGAATGGCGGGAAGCTCTAAATGTGGACTTGCCTTGATCACTAAATTCTACTACAGTCGTGCATTTACTATGGCCCATATGTATGGAACCATTTTTTCTTACACATAGTTCACCCTTTACTGGAAATATTGACATAGCGGGCAAAATTGGAGTAGCTTCGGATTCGACATTTAGGATCATAAGATTAAGCGTGAAATTACCTAATCCATACACTTCATTTTCTAGATCAGTTCCTGTTCTCTGGGGAAGTCCCTCCTTGTTGGGGTAGCAGACCTTAAGCAAAACTAAGTTCAAATTTCCCCATACCCAGTTATCTTGATAAACTGCAGAATTCGAATCTAGAGAATTAATTAAACTAAACCATGCTCCACAGGAGCCGTTGTGTGTGAACGGGTATGGAAAGAGAGGTAAAATTCCTTTATAATTCTGGTAGGGAGGGAGTCGGCCACATATCCAACAATTTGTAGCATTGCTAACCTGATGGGAATGATGTAACATACTGATAAACGTGTTATTGCGCAGCGCAAATCTATAAGACAACTCAAGCGGAGGTAATTCACTAAAAGAATGTTCAGCAGTAACATTGTAAACATGTCTAGAAATAGGATAATATATGTGCAACAATATACTTGCAGTAATTATTAAAAGACTCAAGAAAAACAAAATTAATAACGTCACTATGCAATGACTACGCAGTGATTTACAGTACGCCTGTCGTTTCAACATTTTTCGGGTGCTTTCTCTATTCAGGTCCAAGGGATATATGTCAGAGACAATTCAACCGCTTCACCTTGGAGAGGACTTAAACAATCAAATTGCTTGACTGGTTGGACCTAAGCTTTAGTTTATAAAGTTCAGAACTACTCTTTTCAACAAAAGGAAGTTTTGAGTCAATGGGTGAAGACACACGAGGTGGGGTATTCACATCTGCTGGTAGTCCATGAAATTTCTTGATATGACTTGAATGAATCCAGCCTTTTCTGCCCTCGATCTTCACGGCTGTTCTTGTGGTGAGCAACACCAGCTGAGGTGACTTCCACCTCGGTTCCAGCTGAGTCTTTCGATCAAAGTTCCTCACGAGGACCAAGTCTCCCGGAACTACGTCATGGGGTTTCACCTCAGTGTTGTCAGGAAAAGCTGCAGCTACCTGTGAACGACAAGATTGTAGTGCAGACATCAAGGAAGCCAAGTAATCTGTCAGCATATTACAGTCAATATCAGTTATTTTGCGTGGCATAGGCGTCCCCCACATATTTGGTGGTCTGCCGAAGATCACTTCATACGGGGATAGCCCTGTTCGAGAGTGTGCTACCATTCTCGTGTAAAAGAGTGCAACTGGTAGTGCTACTACCCAGTCGACACCTTTCTCCCTGCATATTTTGGACAATCTAAT
Source organism: Triturus cristatus (assembly GCF_964204655.1). Lineage (NCBI taxonomy): Eukaryota > Metazoa > Chordata > Amphibia > Caudata > Salamandridae > Triturus > Triturus cristatus. Next base: position 1,117,026,980 of record NC_140590.1, read on the forward strand.
TTTCAGGGTCTGATTATGTCTTTCTACGAGACCTGCTGCCTCAGGGTGTCGGACACAGTGGAATTTCCACTGATAACCTAACAAAAGTGAAACATGTTTCATTAATTCGGATGAGAACGGCTGGCCGTTATCTGAGTGAACAACGCGTGGTAAACCGTATCGTGGGAAGAATTCTCGAACCAACTGTTTGGCAGTAGTCGAGGCAGTGTAATCTGAAACCGGGTATGCCTCCGTCCAACGGGAAAGAGCACAAACAACTACGAGAACATATTTGAATCCTCGACATCGTTCCATCTGGATATAATCCATCTGGAGGACTTCAAAAGGGTGATCAGGAGGATGAAATCCACCCTGTTCTACGGGAACGCTTTTTCCTGGGTTGAACTGGCAACAGATCATACAGGTACGAACCTTTTGTTTGGCTGCTGCTCGTAAATGTTTATTGAACCAAATGTGTTGAATGCTGTCTAGCATAGCTTTTTCTCCTAGATGTGCTGGACTATGTATAGTGTTAATTATAACTTGGACCATTGAATCAGGAAGGAACCACACAGATTTTTCCTTCATCATCCATCCTTGATCCGTTTGGATCCCTCCTAATTCGGTCCATTTCTTTATTTCATCTGGTGTAGCATGTGTCTGTATGTCCATTACGTCAAGAGTAGGATCTTTAACTGTCATACAATGTGTCGGCGTCGGGACTATTGTCTTTGTCATGTCGGATGTTTGTGTTTGAGCAGTCTGTTTAGCTGTTCTGTCGGCTAGATTATTGCCTTGAGAAATGATATCAGTGACTTTCGTATGAGCTTTACATTTCATAATTGATATTGCAGTGGGTAGATGTATCGCATCTAATAAGGCATGAATGAGGGGTCCGTGCTGAATGTGGGCACCGTGGGAAGTTAAATAACCTCTCTCTCGCCACAGCACGCCGAAGTCATGTACAACTCCGAATGCATAACGTGAATCAGTGTATATGTTGACTTTTTTATTTGTGGCTTGAATACAGGCTTGTGTCAGAGCGATGAGCTCTGCGGCTTGAGCTGACAAAGTATTTATACGATTTGTTTCAATGACTTCAGTATCTGTTGTGACTGCGTAAGCAGCCACTAACTCTCCTGTATTTGTTCTCATACATGAACCATCTACATACAACGTCAGGTCTGGATCTGACAATGGGACATCGGTTAAGTCTTGTCTGGGTTTCGTCGTTATTGTAATAACTTCAATACAGTCATGGGCTAGTGGGTCTGTTCCGATTACTGGCAAAAGTGTGGCAGGATTCAATGTGTTACAGTGTCTGATTTCTATATGCGGCTGGAACAATGTTAGTTCGTACCCTGTAAGTCGCGCTATAGTCAAGTGTTGTGTTTGCGTTCTATTTACAAGAACCTCTACTGCGTGTGGTACTTGAACTGTCAATGGATGTCCTAACACTATCGCATCGCTTTGTCTGATTGCTAAAGCTGTCGCTGCTACTGATTTTAGGCATGCAGGCAAAGCCTGAGCTACGGGATCTAATGTACTAGAAAAATAAGCACATGGTTTGTGTGCTCCTGCTTGTTCCTGTGTGAGTACTGACAAGGCAGTACCTTCGCGTTCTGTAACAAAGAGTGTAAACTGTTTTCTGTAACATGGCGTTGCTAAAACAGGTGCTTGACATAAAGCTTTCTTTAGGCTTTCAAAAGCTTGTGTATGTTCCTGAGTCCAAGGGAGAACAGTCGATGTGGCTGCCTCCTGTGTTGTCAACTGAATGAGCGATTTTGCTAGAAATGCATACTGAGGGATCCACTGCCTACAATATGAAGTGAGGCCTATGAAAGCTCGTACTTCCTTTTGTGTCTTGGGTATTGGCATGTTAGCTATTAACTGAATGCGGTCGGGTGTAAGCTGCCTTCCCTCCTTGGACAGCGAGTGTCCAAGATAAACAACTCGCTGGACACAGAATTGCAGCTTAGAAGGGGACACCTTGTGACCCTTTTCAGCTAGAAATTGTAAAACTTTCAGTGAGGCTTTCTCACATTCGGGTTCGCTTCTAGCGGTGATCAGCAGATCATCGACATATTGAAGCAAGGCAGTGTTAACTGGCATGTGGATACTGTCAAGTTCTCGTTTCAGTGCTTGGCTATAGATGCTGGGGCTTTCTGTAAATCCTTGAGGTGCGCGTGAGAATTTAAAGCTACGTCCATTTAAACTAAATCCGAACAAATATTGGCTTTCCGGATCTATTGGGACGCTGAAAAAGGCATTCTTGAGATCAATTACAGTAAAGAATGTTGCTTCGGAATCAATAGCTGTCAGTAATGACGAGATATCTGGGACCACAGGGAATTGTGGCACAATGCACTTGTTTAATTCGCGCAGATCAATAACCAATCGATATACTGGCGGGGCCTTCGGATCTGTTCGTTTAAGAATCGGAATTATCGGTGAATTACATACATTGGAGTCTGTTTCCACAACTACTCCTTGGGCAATGAGCTCGTCAATGATTTGCAGCAAAGCCACTACAGCATCTGGTGGTAACTTGTATTGTCGCATTCGTGGTAGTACCACTCCTGCCTTTAATGTGACTCGATATGGTGTAACATTCATGCAACCAACATCAGTAGGGCCTTGTGCCCATAGATGTGTAGGTAAAGTCAGCAGTCGGGGATCCATGTCTCTAGATACATAGTGACCTTTAAAATCACGTAAAAACAATCTTACACCTTCCGGAGAACAACATATTATAGCTCCTAGAGCTTTCAGTGTTTTTATTCCTAACAGATTTTCTGGACATGATTTAGTAAGCAATAAATCTGTAGTTCGGGTCAAAGGTCCTATCGTAAGTGGAAGAGGTTGTGATACTTCATTAACAATAGGTTTTCCTGAAAAACCAAGGGAAATATTCTGTGAGCCTGAGAGGGGTGCCCCTGGAACTTCACTACGTTTTATGGTTGTTCGACTTGCCCCGGTATCGAGTAAAAATTTTCTGTCTTGGCCTAATAATTCACTATGTACATAAGGTCCTTCTTGGTCTACTGGGATCTCGATAAGGGGTAAGTCAACTTCCCTCTCTAGGCTGGTTCATGCGTATCGTTGATAATCAGGATAGTCGTACTGTGCTGTTTGGTACAGTTGTCGTGTCGTGGTTTGTGCGGCAGCAACAGGCAGCGCTGGTGCAGCTGGCACAAACTGTATAGACTGTGGTGGAGCTGGCATGGACTGTGCATGCTGCGGGGCTCCTTGTTCATTCTGATCCTGTCTAGGTGGCCGTGTTCTTTCTTTTGTATTACCTATGGCGATATTATGTTTCAAAACTGGACAATCGTGTACGTAATGACCTGGCTTTTTACAATAATTGCATGTCCCTTTTACAGGTCCTGTTGAATCACCGGAATGTGTCATACCCTTTTTATGTCCTTCAGCCGGAACTGTCTGAGAAACTAGCATTTTCATTTTCGTGTCTTTCATGCGTCTGTGTTCATGTTCTTGTTCCTCTCTAATTCTATTGTGGTGGTACTGTAACATTTGTAACATTTGTGATGGAGTGTTACCTTGCCAGGTACTCTCGAATTTTAATACTCTGTTCTTCACTTGAGGCAAGGCATTTTCTACTAATTTTGTCACAAACAGATGTGGGTATGATTCGCTACTTGCTTTTATGCCACTATTTATACCAAAACATTTTTCAAATCGGGCATAGTAATCACTAGTGTCTTCATCTTGCTTCTGTTTACAGGCTGAAATAGTACCCCAATCTTCCTTTTTCGTAGTTAATAAACGTGGCAGTACCTGTACTAGTAAACCTGGTAGTGCTTTAGTTTTATCCCCAAGCCCTGCTCCTGCAGTTCGGGCCCTTTCTTCTGCTTCTAATGCTGACCATTCTATCTTTTGGTCTCCTGCCTCCCACTCTTTTTCCCTGAGTTTTTCGTAAATGCCAGCAGGCATCAATACCTTTAATATTGTCATAATGTCGGGATAGGTATACTCTCCCATGAGTAACATGTCTTTAATTTCTCGGTGAAAACCCGCTGGGTCTTTGTCATGACTGGGTACCACTTTCTTCATTTCTAACAATTCTATTTTCGATATGGGCGTGTATACAAATACGCGTTTAAACTCATTGTCCTCGCCCTTTATTGGGTGTACTTCTCGTAAAGGATTCTGTCTGTCCATGTAATACGTGGTTCTTTCCTTAATGGGTAGTGAGACATGTTCTGAACATACAAAAAGAATGTACTGCTTTCTTGATTCTAGTATTTCTTTAATTAATTTAGTACCTGAACCTCTCCATCTATTCATGAGTAATTCAGTCAATATATCAGGTAAGGGACCAGGGTCCGAATGTTGACTCTGATATAGTATAAGGAGTTGTTGAATCATATAAATCCCAGCTAAACGCTGTTCATCTGGGGTGAGATTCAAAAACGTGCGTGCTACTGTATCATCACTGTACTTTCCGGGACTGTCAACCCAATGGACAGCTGACCTGGCTAATTCTTGTTCATCCATAGAATCGAGAAAATGATAACCCCTTCGTTCTCGGAGTAATTTGTCAGCGGCTTGGAACGAATGCTCGTTAGACCTTATATGGACTATGGGTGTTGGGAAATTCCTGTTATTATCTGGACATATCGGACGCATCGGGTCAATAAGACATCTATTACTATTACAAGATCTTCCTCTACCTACATAGGCTATGGTGTCTGACTGTCCTGTGGACAGTCCAGATCCTTCTTCCTCGTTTTGTTCGAACTGGTCTACCGTTAATCTTTCTTCGTGTAGGCGTTCTATTTCTTTACGGATCTTTCGGCACATGGCTATTATACAATTTTGCTTATCATGTCTTCCTTCTGATATATTCTGGCTCCATCTGGTAAGAATTTGCATTGCTTCCGGATCTACCCCCGGTCGATCTTGATTTCTGATCACACAATTTATGAGGAAACGTAACAGTTCCCCCTGTATCTCCACTTTCTGGTATTCCATAGCTCTGTTAATACATTCAGAATCTCGCCCTGTTTGAACAAAATGGTATATATTATCTAGATGCGCAGTCATTCCTGGTAACTTCCCTAAATACACCGCGGCTCGTCTGATGCGTAATGATGCCATGATCATTTCGTCCTCTTTGCCGGGCACAGGGTCATATCTACAATCTACAAGAAGTTCCTTAAGCGTACGGGCGTTTATGAGTTTGGGGGTACGTGAATGTGCTGACTCTTGAAAGGTAAGTTTATTTATTCTGGGTGGCGTAGAGAAAATGTTGGTAGCACCTCCCGTAGCCCCGTCTGGGGTATCGGGCGTGAAAGGATTCGTTGAACGCGATACAGCAACTATAGGTGTGGACACAGCTATAGAAGTAGCTGTAGGAACAGATGTAGAAACAGATGTGCTTGCCGGAACTTGTGTCAGGACTTGTTGCTGTAGAGATACGGGTACTGGATCTTGGCGTTGAACCTCCCTGGCAGGCGGTCCATGTGGGGCGGAATTAGCATACTCGGGAGCTGCGTCATCTAAATATGAGGAAAGAAAAACATCTTCTGCGGTTCTAGGATGCCCCTTAGGATGTACCTTTATTGGAAATAATGGGGGTGGCAAGTCTTTTGGTATCTCTGGAGTAGCCTTAGGTAATCCTTCGGCCAGAAGGGGATACATACCATTCATAAGGGCATTTCTTTGTCTGTCTACTTGTTCTGATTTCACTCTTGTACCTTCTTCAATTAATAGGTTTTCTCGTACTTTATTTGAATTCTCTCTATTTCTCTCTTCCTGTCGGAGGGCTTTTTCGGTACGTCTATGAGATTCTTTACGCCATAACTCAACGGCGTCTTTCTGTGACTGTCTGACTTTCCTTTTCCATAACTCTTCCTCTACTTTCATGATGCACTCTGTATCCCAGGTTCCCGCTGTGGGCCACCTCTGACTTTCTGGTAACCCCTTGGTGTAGTCTACCCATAAATCAAGAAATAATATAGCATCTAAGCCATGTTTATGATACATGAAGTACCCTGGAGTGTCCCTAGGAGGAATAGGAACGGCTTCTTCGAGTACCCCTTTTCTTGTTGTGATCTGTCTTAGTTTCGAAAAGAGCGGCATATTGAGAACTGATCTGATACTTGATTTTGAACAAACTTAATACAGTAAACACGATAATGAACAGTCATTCATACCACAATATGCAGAACGTACTTAAAACATTTAACATTTAACATTTACCTGAACAATCAATAATGATGACGGTCTAAGGAAAACTTAATCACTAAAACATAATACTCGACTTTAACTGAATTATTCTGAATTTATATACTTGATATACTAGATATACTGCTAAACAGTACAGATACACTGCTGAAACAGTGCAGACCGGATTTGTGTACCCAAACCCGTCTTGACCGGCACAACCTATGTGCACGTCAGAATGCCTCCCCAGTAATGGTACTCACCGGGTAGCTCGGAAACGGAAGGCCTCGGAAACTGAACTGAACTTGAACCGGACTGGACTCGACTCGACTCGTCGGAAACTGGACTCGACTCCGGACTTCGGGAACTGGTGGGCCTCTGTATACCTCGGATCTTGCTCTCTCAGCTAGGCTCTGGTCGGGATACTTCGCACTTCTCACCGCCTCGTCTGGGTGTTGATCGCAGCCTCAGTCGCCCCCGCTTGACCGGAGGGTGATACAGGAAATCCTGCTGGTACGCGTTATTGTCCGTCCAGCTGTGGCAGGAGACCGGGCCTGCAACTCACCGCCGGCGCGTGAGATGAGAAAGTGTCCCTATTCGGGCGCCATTCATGTGGTAAATAATTTAATTACCAGGACTTAATTTGATACAGAAACATAATAAAATAGCTCAGTAAATAAGAGGCAGAATCCGTGGTATTAGAGGTTCGGAATGGGCTTTATTCCAATGGTCGATTATAATCGGTTGCTCCAAGTTCCATCACCACGGAGGTTCAGGAAGTGAAGTACAATGTTTTATTGACAAGAAATTGTTTTTATAGAACATACATTACAATGAAACAAATGCGGGAGGCGTAACAATTGATAAGGAAGATAATAATTCACATGCGTAACCGAAAATGGGCGTAATGAGGAGTAAAAAGGAACATAATTGGTTAGGATGTCATATATAGGTGGATCTATAAGATTATACTTGGCATAGATGCGCGCGCAGCAGCATGACGTGTGATTGACGTGCAACTAGGGGGTGAAGGGGGCTTGACATTTAGCTCTACATGTGGAGACAAGAAGTCTGGGGGGTCAAGTCAACCTAATCCCAAATCATATCTAACATCCTATGTTTAAAGAACTATGTTATCCACAAAGGAAGGACTCTTGGACAAAATCTATTCTATACTGACTGTGTGTGCGTGCACAAGCGTCTAAGTGTCTATATGAGATGCAAGGGGCAGAAACCTTCCATGGTAACAGGGCTATGAATTACTTGCATGAGGACAGAGAGGCCGGGCCCTTTGCTCGGTAGCTGAAGGAAATGTTTACCTAAACTACTAGACAGGAATGCATCGGCTGAGGAGCGAAGCAGATAACTCGAAGGTGAAATACAGTTTTTGGCAGGCAGGCAAACCGGCCAAGGCAGGCACCGTTAGCCGCACAGGGAGTAGGACAAAGTTCATGGATACAGATGCGAGCTCAAGCTGAAGCTGTCAGAGGCAGAGAGCAGAGAAAAGCCTGATGGCAGAATCGGGCCTACTCGCCTGAACTGCAAAATGGAGTAACTGAGCCATATAAAGTCGGTGGCCTTTCGTATTTAGGAATCGAATATCCAGCCCATTCATGGCGGATCTGACAGAAGACATGTTGACAGTGGACGCACATGTGTTTGCGTCTTCAGAACTGGAACTGGAGGGAACATACATGTACTTGTGATTCATACATGGAACCGTTGGGGTCCAAGATAGGGGACATAACTGATCAGAAAAATCCATATTTCCACACTTCTACGGATGTCTCTTTTGGATAATTTGTATCCCATTCGTGGGATCATTACAAGGTCATAAAGTCAGTATTTTGTTTAGAAACAAATTTCATGTTCAGGGGCATTTGGCATCTTTTCTGGATTTGTCGTCATGATCATGGCTTTTCAGTTCGTCAAGAGGGCAAGGTCACAGGCAGCGCGAAGCCTCCTTGCAAAATTTCCATCAAATCGAAGGCAGGCTGCGGGTGGTAGCCATCTTTTAGTAGGCCACATTGGTCAACTTAAGTAAAATGAAACACAAAACAAAATTACTGCACGGAAATGATTATACAGTGTTATTCCCCTGCTAATACCCTTATGTGTATGTATTTATCTAGCCATTTGCGACATCAAAAGCCATTAATGCATATTAATTATAAGCGCAAAACACAATAACATCACATAAGCAACATCTATTTCTGTCAGTTTGCTTACCAACTTAGTTCACTTATTATTTTAGCCATGCAATAGCATTCCCACGTGTAATTCTTCTGTTAATAAGGTTGATTAGACAAGACTTGACAAATCTTTAGTAGTTATTAATTAATCAGTAGTACTTTTAATTATAACATGCGAAAATGAAACAGGTATTTGGTTTTAAAGTAAAAACCCTGCTCCATCAATCCCCCCTTTGGTGATATCTTATCACCACAAATATCAAAAACCCAAAAATCAATTTGATTTCCCCTTTTGAAGGAATTCAAAATATCTTCTTGTTCATTGTTTTCAAACCCTTGTTTCCATCTCATCTTCTTTCTTAGTTTCTATATACATGCTTTCTCTTAGCTCTTCTAATTCTATTTCTTGTGGATCTCTTTCTGGTTTCTTTTGTCTCCTTTTAACATTTTCTTTTGTAATTTTCTTTTTATTTCTTCTATATCTACAACACAGACACCCTAGTCTAAGAATCAATAATGCAACAATTACACATGTTAATGGAAATAATATCTTACCAAAAATGGTACTACCTATTTTAGCTACAAAATTCTTAATAGCAATCATTTTATTAGCCATTTTAGTCCAGATACTTTCAGCTTCCAGTGGTACTAATTCTTCATGCAAATCAGTAATATTTTTGATATAAACTTTTAGATATTTTCTTTCGTCAGGAATGTAAGTGCAACAATGTTGAACCCACCCTCTTTTGCCAAAAGAATGTCAAGGGCAAGTCGATTTTGCATCGCCATAGCGCGTAAAGCAACCATTTCAGTATTTACCAAAAGAAAGCCTCCAGCGGTGCTTGTTGACAAGCGATCCACCACTGTTGACAGCTTCCGAATGCCATATGCATTCAATGAAATTCCCACTGCTGGTATTAAAGCTCCAAAAATATCTCCTACAATTTCTGTCCATGTTTCTCTTCTATAGCATGTTAATGGATTAATTTGTTCAGCATTGTCTACTCTATCCATGTGAAAAATCTTTGGAAAGACCAGGCCAACATAACATGTGCCAAACCAATGGTCAGGCAAACGGTAATAAGCCTTGTTCCCACAAATATAATACACTCCCGGAAAAACTGGATCCTCACCTCCTCTAAATCCCCATCCGGTTGCAATAAAGTATGTATCATGGCACTCACTAGTCCCTATGAAATAATAATCATACTGGGACCTCTTCCTGGTAATGCATAGTTTGCCTTTCTGTGGTGCATCTATAGCCATAGTTGGACTGGCTCCATTTTTCAATTCTTTTTCTTTCTCAATATCCCACATTGTTTCACTCATTTTATGCCCTTCTGCTTTCTTGTGCATGTTCAACCTTCTTCTTTCAAACCTTATCTAGAAAATTCTTCTCTTCTCCTTTCAAACTGCAAGTTAAATTGTTTCTAAAAACATATTCTAAGGTTAATTCTTTAGTTTAAAAGACAATCTCACCTAAAGTGTTAGCTTCTTTTGCAGGATTCAGTTCTTTATTCATAGGCAATTGCCCAAGAATATTATCTACATTAGACATATTGTAATCTAATTTCCCTAACTGATAAAATATACTAATCAACACACTACATGAAATTCCATACGTAGCCGGAAGATGATGATAAGTCACTCCTTCCGAAACAGAGGCAGGTAATTGCATGCAAACGTAGCAATCCCTTACTTCCATTGTCTTTACGTATTCATACAACAATTTTGAAAAAACATTGCTAGAAAAATCATTAATTGACCTATCCATATGTATATGTACATTGCTAGTTCTAGTTGGTACTATCTTCTGTGAACTCTTCCCTATATTAGTCCTGTTCTCAGCATGTCCTTCTAAAGTGTCTATAGTTACTCTAAAAGAAATCAGTAGAGCAAGCACGCTCCAAAGCAGCATTAATAATCCTGTTCAGCAGCAGCACATTTTGCACCATCTTTTCAGAAAAGTACATCTATTTTTATTATTGTTAGTGTCAGCCATCTTGCTAATTTGACCGTGTCTTTTGACTTAGGCTCTTCTACTCCACTACTGAACTTTAGGGTAGCACGTACCCAACAGATTATTACAATCTACTAGTTTTAGTATTATTTTCTTTCTTTTCTTCTCCAAATGATCCCTTTGGATTTATTCAATTTGGATTTTCATCACTTTTCACTGTTTCTTCATCATCATCAAACTGTATTAGGTCCTGAACATCCGTCTCTTCTCCAATGTCGGACAAGATAACTCTCAGGATTCCCACAGCTTCTTCTTCAGCAACCACTTTCAGCAAAGCCTCCTCTGGACTTCCTTGACTGTCTGCCTCTTCTCCTTGTTCAGGCAGTGCCACATACGTCCATTCTGGTGACTTGTACCTCTGGTTTGGTTTTCTTATTCTTTTAGTTCTCTCAGGTATCTTTGTTTCTTCTTCTTTAGTTGGATTTTGACTTGACACTTCGTTCACTTGTTCAGCTTTCGAGGAGTTAACTCGTGTCAGTCTATACCTCAGTCTCTTTATCTTATTGGGCCAAAGATCTCCTTTAGCGTTTCTCTTTTGTCTTCCTTCGTTATTGTTTCTTTCTCCAAGCCAAGTTCTCTTCCTCAGAACTCGTCCTCCATGTATCTCATTGTCACTTTCATCAGATTCTGTCTCAGTTGCCTCTTGTTCATCAACAGTTTTCTCTTCTCTAACAACTTCTTTTTCCCCAACAGTCTCTCTTTCCACCAATTGAGATTTCCCTACTTCTGTCCCTCCTCGGGTCTCCGACACGCAATCTTCTTGCTGTCTACTTGTCCCTTCACCTAGCTTGTTGTTGATGTTCCCTAAACCTCCTCGGGGTTTTTCCGCAATCTGTCCCTCTCTTTCTTTTCCTGTCCCTTCTTCTTCAAAAATTATCTCAGGTGGAACTTGTCCAATTTCCTCATTTGATTCAGGTGTCACTTCTGTTGGAATGTTCTTCTCTTTCCTTTCTTTCTTTTTGTGTTGGTCACTGTTTGTTGAAACCTCAGGTACTTCTTCAGAATCTGAACTTGTCTCTGCGGTTTCAATCAATCAGTGACACTTGTAAAGCGCGCTACATACCCGTAGGGTCTCAAGGCGCTGGGGGGGGGGGGGAGCCGCTACTGCTCGAACAGCCAGGTCTTCAGCTTCTTCCTGAAGGAGAGGTGGTCTTGGGTCAGGCGCAGGTCGGTCGGGAGGGAGTTCCAGGTCTTGGCGACCAGGTAGGAGAAGGACCTTCCTCCTGTAGTCGCTTTTCGGATGCGGGGGACGGCGGCGAGGGCGTGGTTGGCTGATCGGAGGTGGCGTTTGGGAGCGTAGAAGTTGACTCGGCTGTTGAGGTAGCTCGGGCCTTGGTCGTGTAGGGCTTTGTGTGCGTGGGTGAGGAGGCGGAAGGTGATTCTTTTGTTGACGGGGAGCCAGTGAAGGTCTCTCAGATGTCCGGAGATGTGGCTGGTTCGTGGGATGTCGAGGATGAGTCTGGCTGAGGCGTTCTGGATCCGCTGGAGTCTCTTCTGGAGCTTGGCGGTGGTACCGGCATAGAGGGCGTTGCCGTAGTCCAGTCGGCTGGTGACGAGGGCCTGGGTGACGGTCTTCCTGGTCTCGGTGGGGATCCACCAGAAGATCTTCCGTAGCATGCGTAGGATGTTGAAGCATGCCGAGGAGACGTTGTTGACTTGCCTGGTCATGGAGAGGGAGGAGTCCAGGATGAAGCCCAGGTTGCGTGCATGGTCTGTCGGTTTGGGTGCGGTGCCCAGGGCGGGAGGCCACCAGGAGTCGTCCCAGGCGGAGGGAGAGGAGCCCAGGATGAGGACCTCCGTCTTGTCCGAGTTCAGTTTCAGGCGGCTGGTCGTCATCCACTCGGCTACCTCTTTCATCCCTTCGTGCAGGTTGGCTCTGGCGGCGGCGGGGTCGTTGGTCAGGGAGAGGATCAGCTGGGTGTCGTCGGCGTAGGAGATAATGCTGAGGTTGTGTTTGCGTACGATGGCCGCGAGGGGGCTCATGTAGACGTTGAAGAGGGTGGGGCTCAGAGATGATCCTTGGGGGACGCCGCAGATGACTCCGGAGGCCTCTGACTTGTACGGTGGTAGGCGGACTCTCTGTGTTCTTCCGTCGAGGAAGGAGATGATCCATTCCAGCGCCTTGTCCTGGATTCCGATGTTGCTGAGGCGCCGTACTAGGGTGCGGTGGCAGACCGTGTCGAATGCCGCAGAGAGGTCTAGGAGGATGAGGGCCGCTGTTTCTCCATTGTCCATCAGGGCTCGGATGTCATCGGTGGCGGCGATGAGGGCGGTCTCGGTGCTGTGGTTGGCTCGGAAGCCGGACTGTGAGGGGTCGAGGGATCCGTTCGTCTCGAGGAAAGCGGCCATCTGCTTGTTGACGGTCTTCTCGATGACTTTGGCTGGAAACGGGAGGAGCGAGATGGGGCGGTAATTCTTGAGGTCGGTGGGGTCTGCTGTTGGTTTCTTGAGTAGAGCGCTGAGTTCGGCGTGTTTCCAGCTCTCAGGGAAGATGGTGGTGTCGAAGGATGTGTTGATGATGTCTCGCAGGTGGGGTGCGATGACAGCGTCGGCCTTGTTGAAGACGTGGTGAGGGCCAACCATCCGGAGTGGATGGAGTTCATCGTGCGGATGGTGTCTTCGGTGCTGATCGGGGTCCAGGCGTGGAGGGTGGTGGTGGGGGGTGGTTGCTCGGTCATGGTGTGCGTTGGTTGGTTGTTGAAGCTGTTGTGTATGTCCGCGATCTTGTTGTGGAAGTATGAAGCGAGGGAGTTGCAGAGGTCTTGCGATGGGGTGATGTCGTTGTTTCCTGCGCTGGGGTTGGAAAGCTCTTTCACGATGTTGAAGAGTTCCTTGCAGTTGTGTGCGTTGTTGTCCAACCGGTCCTTGAATGCTGTTTTCTTGGCGGCGCGGATCAGCTGGTGGTGTTTCCGGGTGGCAAGTTTGAAGGAGGTCCTGTTGTCCGGTGTCGGTTCCCTTCTCCAGACTTTCTCGAGGGCTCGGCAGTTCTTCTTGGAGCTCTTGAGTTCGTCGGTGAACCATGGGGCTTTCTTGCTGCCGGGTCTGCTGGGCGGGGTCCTCAGTGGGGCGAGTTCGTCCGCGCAGTTGCTGATCCACTTCGTGAGGTTGTCGGCGGCCTGGCTGGGGTTCGCTGAGCTGGCAGGAGGGTGCTGGCTCAGGGAGGTGGCGAGCTGGTCTGCTGTGATCTTGTTCCAGCTTCTGCGGGCGGCTTGTTGCTGGTGTTGGTGGGTCGTCGTTTTCTTGAAGGTGAAGTGGACGCAGCTGTGGTCCGTCCATTGAAGCTCTGTGGCGTGGCTGAAGTCGATGTCCTTGCTGGATGAGAAGACAGCGTCGAGTGTGTGTCCGGCGAGGTGGGTGGGGGTGGACACCAGTTGCTTGAGTCCCAGGTTGGCGAGGTTGTCGAGCAGGGTGCTGGTGTTGCGGTCGTTGTTATTCTCCAGATGGAAGTTGAGGTCTCCCAGGAGGATGTAGTCAGCGGAGGGGAGGGCATGCGGGCTGACGAAGTCGGCGATGTCCTCGCTGAATTGTGTTTATTTGTACAATAATCAAGCACATCCAGGCAGTCATGATCAACTTCATTTCTCACTCCCACACATTCAGCATCAGGTAACAGTGTCGCTGGATTCACATTCACACATCTCTCCAGGCTCACATTTTTTGCACCAAGAATGACTTTCTCATATTTAGTCAGCCGACTATGAGACATAAACTGTGTCCGGCTCCTTGTTAAAAGGATTGCCACATCATGAGGTACGAATACCCGTACAGGATATCCCATTATGATTCCCTCACTTTGTTCCAGACTTCTACAGGTAGCAGCTACTGCTTTTAGGCAACCTGGTAAACCCACAGCTACTGGGTCAAGTGTTGATCAGAAGTAGGCAATTGGCCTTCTCAGGCGTCCATGTTTCTGGATTAATACTGAAAGTGCACATCCATTTCTCTCACTACAGTACAGCTCAAATTCTTTTTCGTAATCTGGCATTCCTAGGTCAGGAGCTTCACATAGTCTGTTCTTTAACTCTTTAAATGCAGCCATTTCTTCTGGGTTTAGTTCCAATGGGTCTTTTACCTCACTTTTGGTCAATTTAATCAATGGGTTGGCAATCAAGAAAAAGTTACTTATCCACTGACGACAGTAACCCACCATTCTCAGGAACATTCTCACTTCTCTTTGTGTCATTGGGGCTCTCATCCCTCTAATGATTTTAATCCTGTCAATGGTCACTTTTCTCAGGCCTTTCTCAATGTTAAGTCCCAGATACTGGACTTCTTTTTTGCAGAATTTCAATTTGGCTGGAGATACCTTTAATCCTCCATCTGCCAAATGATTCAGTAAAGCAATGGTGTCTACTTCACAGGCTTCACGTGTTTTTGATGCCACAAGCAGGTCATCAATATACTGGACCAAAACTGAATTTTCAGGCATTGTTAGACTTTCCAGAGATTTCTTCAGCAATTGATTAAATATTGAAGGGCTCTCTGTATACCCCTGTGGAATTCGGCACCATGCCAAAATCCGCTCTCCAAATCTAAAAGAAAATATTGGCTGGCTGTCATGATGCAACGGGATTGAAAAGAAAGCATGACACAAATCAATTACAGTATACCATTCTGCATCATGGGGAATCTGATACAAAATCACTGATGGATTTGGCACAATGGGACAGCATGACACAACAATCTTGTTAATTTTTCTGAAATCCTGTACTATTCTGAACTTTCCATTAGGTTTCTTCAGTCCCATTATTGGTGAATTACATGGGCTGCTCAATATTTCTCTTACCACCCCCTGCTGAATCATTTTCTCAATTATGGGTGTTATTTCTTCAGTTATTTCAGGTGTCAGTCTGTATTGTGGAATGTTTGGGTAAGCCACTCCCTCTTTTACAGTAATCTTTACTGGATCAACATTTCTCATCAGGCCCACATCTTCTCCAGTAAAATCCCAAACTGCTGCTTTCACTGTCTGTTTCCATTCTGGGGGTAATCCATCTGGATTAAATACAGCATATGTCCCCAAAGCCTCACATTCCCTGTTATCCATGGTCATTCTGTATAGAACATCCTCATCTGGTGTTTCAAAGGTTATTCCATCTGGAGTACAGAAAATAGTGCAATTCATCTTGCACAGCAGGTCCCTGCCTAGCAAGTTCACAGGACTAGTGTCACACACCACAAATCGGTGCATGTCTGAGAATTTCCCTATTTTAACCCTTACTGGTTCAGTAAGAAGAGTTTTAATCTGTGTGTTGGACACACCAACTACTTGGATTGCTTCATCCGAGAGAGGAAGACTCTTTATATCAGCTGACCTGACAGTTGATCTCGTAGCTCCTGTGTCAACTAGAAAAGTAACACTTTCACCATTTATTTTCCCATCTACAAAAGGTCCTGCCTGGTCTATTTCTAGAGTTGCGCCAAGTACGCACTCCTCCTCCTCTCTTAGGCACCGTCAGAAGTCTCCCTCAGAATCACTTCCCTCATTTTCCAGCCAATATTGAGATACAGCACTTGCGCGTTTCGGCTTGATTACCTGCTCTTCATCGTAGAACCCCGACTCTTGACTGTACTTCTGGGATCCTCTTCTCTGTGGCAAGGGTGGTTTTGGCACCTGATTCTGCTGCTTAACAGCCTTCTGCTGTTGCTGATGCTGACCACACCCCTCACTCTGCACCTGTGAATTCAATGATGGATTGTCATCATTAGTAGACGGTGGATTCTTACACTCGGATTTCCAGTGCCCTAATTTTCCAAAATTGTGGCAAGGGAATTTCTTCTTTGCTTCCTCAATATTTCCTTTCCCTTTTCCTGGACCAAACCTGGGTTTATTTCCTGGGTTATTTGCTTGTTCAACCAACTGAGCTTCCTGTCTTTCTGCAACTTTCACTTGTGCCCACATTGCCTTTTCTTTCAGTTTCCTTTGCTTTGCCTCAATCTCATTTTTGCATGTCTCAGGATCTCATCAATCTTTTTGCTCTGCCAATCTACGGTATGCTGCCTTATCATTTCACTGATTTCAGGCCGCAAGCCATACACAAATCTATATACAAAATTGCTCAGATCCTTATCACCCAGATGCTCATCTCCACTGAACTGTTTGAAAGCCAGTATTAGTCTTTCATAATATGCATGGACTGATTCCTTCAATTCTTGATGTGTTCGATCTATTTTAACCCAGTCTGTTTCCTTGGGGGGTACTTTATTTTTCAAGAAGGCCATAACCTGTTCATACTTCTTCATAACCTCCGGATCTGGAGCTCCTGTCTTTGGATCTCTTGGGTATTCCTTAGTGGGCCAGTCTATGACTATTTTACATTCAGCTCACAGGTCTGCTGGTACAATTATATCAAACAGACTATTCAGGTCGATCCATAGCACTTTTGACAACTTCACAAATCTGTCGACCTGTCTATACCACTCGACGGGCTTCTCCCTTAGTCGAGGGAAATCATTTGTAAATGATAAAATATCCTGTCTGGTCCATGGGACATGTATGTACCCACCTCCTGGAATCTCCCTCATGGGGTAAGCTGTTACTGCTTTCTCCTTTTCTTTCATGGGGAATGTTGAGTAAGTTCTGTCTACTGCATCCTCTCGTTTTCTATACCATCTGTCTTTCCATCTCTCCACATCTCCCCATTTTCTCAGCAAAGCAATCATCTCCTTAATCTGTCCTGTCCGGCCTGCATTGTTCAGATTCTCAATGTCCTTATCTGTGAAATCCACTCGGTAAGGCTTTTGTAAAGCTTTTACCTTATCCATGTCAACCCCCATTTCATTGGCTATTCCTTTCAATCTGTCATGTATGTTCTTTGCTCTCCATGTGATACTTTTACATAAAAACAAAATCTCCCCTTCCTGATAATTTTTCAGCGTTTCTGTAGGGATTGTTCCTACAATCAGCTCCTCCATTTCCCATACGTAGCCTAGCTACATCAATTCCCTGGGATTCTTTTTCTTTCCTTTGCAAGGCCTTCAGCTAATCATTCAAATCCTCAGCAGTTATTCCCACAGATTTTTCTGCACCCCCTGGTTCTGACACTCTTTGTGGTTCTAGGATTGATCCTCTGTTCCCTTCCACACATCCAGAATTCAAACTTGAGTTAGTCTGCACACTCAATTCTCCTCCACATATGGTATGTCTCCACTGATTTTCTCCCGTTCTCCACTGTGTTTCTCCTACTCTCATTTCTACCTGCTCCGGAGGAACAATCAATCTATTGCCCACATATGGAACTGTCAAACCACTTTCGCCCATCCTCTGCTTGTCGAAAATCGGCATAACCGGACCTATTGTCACAGGCACCGTAACTGCCTCAAGATTTTTAGTCAGTTCCCTGATTTTCTCTGTCAATTCAAAGGTAGTCCTTGCTAGTTCTCTGGTTTTTTCATCCTCAACTTCATTCTCCCTTTCTCTCTCTCTTTCTCTCTCGCTTTCTCTCTCTCTTTCTCTCTCTCCTTCTCTCTCTCTTTCTCTCTCTCTTTCTCTCTCTCTTTCTCTTTCCGCCAGAGAACAACTGCTTTTCAACCCAGGGGTGGTACCCTCTGTCTTAATAATCCGCTGAGTGTCTCTCATTGGGGTCACTGCTGTTCCTACCTCTGGTTCTCGTCTATACGGGGGTGGTCTTTTGTAGAGCATGTCCTCTAAGTTATCATCATCAGACTCATTCGCCCCACACCTCCTTGTTTCTACATTATGTTCTTTCTCTGTACACTTTCTCCCTTCTGTCTCCTCTGTTGTTCTCATAGGATATAATCCCTCAGTCATACTGGCATCGCGCCATCTTCTCATCCGGTCATGATGGGTTTCGCGATCATACTTTCGCCCACACATATACCGGTAATTCCCTCCACTCCTCTGCTTTTCTCGCTCATGCATTTCATCTTCCCATTCAGTCAATGCCTCGAATTGCGTTGGCCTAGGCCGAGGCTCTAGACACATCATCCGTTCCCGTAAATTCCTCAGTATGGCCAGAATAAATGAGCCATGTTCCGGGAAAGCTAAAACCCCATCCTCTTTTGTATACTTCACCCAGTTATCTAACCAAATACAGGTATGATACCCATACTTTGCAACCATGAAGGATGCGCTGGTTCTTATCGGAGGAAGTAACTGTCCTACCCTAGTCACAATATCCTTATCCTTGTCAAACCAGTTCTTAACCTTACTAAACAAGGATTTATTTTTCTTTTCCTCAGCGTGGTAATACATTTTCTTATTTTTCCTCAACCCTTTTGTCTTTCTACAACTGTACGATCTCCTGTCCAATTGCAGCGCGACTCACACTAACGCACCAATCCTGGAACGTCTACGTCACTAACTCAGTCCACAAATCCCAGCGCGACTCACACCAACGCACCAATCCTGGAGCATCTACGTCACCCTGTATGTCTCCCAATCCTTGCGCGGCGTACACTAGCGCACCAACCACCGTGCCTTCACCGTTCTAATCCACTGTCCAATCACAGCGCGGTCTTCCTGACGTCAGCAGGCGCTGCAGCAGCTTCTGCTCCTGTCTCCTGTCTCTCTCGTCTACCCCTCCTTTACAAGACTACTTAGTAGACTTTGTTTCAATTTCTACAAGTCTGTTAGTTACAACATACAAACATCTCCATTGTCTGCTTCGCTAGCCACAGAACAGCAAAAGACCTTTTCCACGAGAATTCCGCCTTTCCCGAGAGCAGCGCTTACCTCTGCCCTACTACGGAATCGTTACTCCGTTAATAAAGTGGCACATCCCTCTACTCTACCTTTCTAACAAGCACCAATTAACTGTTTTCTCCGGAATGCTCCTAAGAGTTTCACAATTAACCAGAATGCCTTCTCATTCACGCACTTTCACACCAGAAAATGTAGTACATTCACACAGAATTCTGTCTTTCCCGAGAACAGCGAACAGTCTGTCCTACTACAGAATTTATCAAACGTTAACAAAGCAGCGCTTACCTCTGCTCTGTCCTTCTAACAAGCTCAGAGAATACCTATTACTTTCCCAGTGATAAGTGTTAACGGAATGCCATAAGGATCCCTGATACCTAAGACCAGAACTTCACAGATAACCTTCGCTATCATATACACTTCTCTCACACAGAAAATACGTTTCTAATGGCAACACACGGCGATGCTACCTCATCGAACCCAGACAATGCGACGCGCAACTTCAATTGTCACACGTTTTACCCTGTCTACATACAGGGCCAACAATCCCGCCTTTTTCCGAGAGCAGCACTCCCTCTGCCCTACTACGGAACTGTCACCGACTTCCTACATTCCAGAAGCCGTATGCACTACATAAAACTCAATACAACTTCGACATATAGTGTTAGTACAAACATCAATATCAATCAATAATCAACAAGCCTATATACACGCAAATTCGCCAGATCAAGACAATAGTTAACCATCATTCTGCTACCAAGAAACTGGTGCAGATCGGAGCTTCCGAATCCACTCTACTTCCACGGACGGAGTGATTTCACAGTCACACACGCACACACACATCACACGCTGGTGGGGCCCATTACACCAACATTCATCCTACCACTCTATCCGTGCCATGTATAAGGGAAACACTTTCAATACCTAACCAATCTGCATGTACTCTGAGGTCAATGGCATCAACTAGTTGCTATAGATCTGGTGAAACATTTTACAATAAGCAAATAAATTCAATAACATGACCATAAAATAACCACCCGACACAGTGATTCAAACAGAATATTTGTTTATCTAAAATTGTATGAAAAGCCAATTAAATGCAAATTTATTTCTCTCATATTTACCTATTCTGGCTAAAAGTCAGATCCTAAGTCAGAACCGGTCCTCAGCAAAACAATAAGTTTCTAGCCGTCATGTAGAGTCACCGTCCTCTCCGTCAGCATCGGGACCTCGGATCATCAGTTCGGGAAGAAGTGGCACTCCACCTCTCTAGTCTACTAATATTTATACTAAAATTACATTCCAAAATGTTGCAATCATATCGTACAAAACGGATGAATGGCGGAAATTATGTCGTCTTGGTACATTGCGATACATCAGTACTATTTCACACACATTGATCGTCTCAAATAATGAATAGAAAATAAGGGGTCCACAACTAATTAGTTACTTCTACGGATGTCTCTTTTGGATAATTTGTATCCCATTCGTGGGATCATTACAAGTTCATAAAGTCAGTATTTTGTTTAGAAACAAATTTCATGTTATCGGGCATTTGGCATCTTTCCTGGATTTGTCGTCATGATCATGGCTTTTCAGTTCGTCAAGAGGGCAAGGTCACAGGCAGCGCGAAGCCTCGTTGCAAAATTTCCATCAACTCGAATGCAAGCTGCGGGTGGTAGCCATCTTTTAGTAGGCCACATTGGTCAACTTAAGTAAAATGAAACACAAAACAAAATTACTGCACGGAAATGATTATACAGTGTTATTCCCCGGCTAATACCCTTATGTGTATGTATTTATCTAGCCATTTGCGACATCAAAAGCCATTAATGCATATTAGTTATAAGCGCAAAACACAATAACATCACATAAGCAACATCTATTTCTGTCAGTTTGCTTACCAACTTAGTTCACTTATTATTTTAGCCATGCAATAGCATTCCTACGTGTAATTCTTCTGTTAATAAGGTTGATTAGACAAGACTTGACAAATCTTTAGTAGTTATTATTTAATCAGTAGTACTTTTAATTATAACATGCGAAAATGAAACAAGTATTTGGTAAAAAGTAAAAACCCTGCTCCATCACCTCCATCCCACCGAGAAGTTCGAGTGGAGGATCTCGGGGCCAAAGATGAAGTACTGTGGGTCGAGGAGGAGGGAGACGTGGACGACGATATTGGAAGCGCAGGGCAGCAGCACCCTGCCCCAGGTGCCAGCGCCTCCTGGGCATCCTCCGCGCACCAGAAGCAGGTGAGCTTTTTTACCAGCCCCGGGAGTCTGCCAACCACAGAGATAACTGTAACACCCAGAGGCGTAAATGTGTGAGCTTTAAAATTATTTTCATAGTGAGGATGGTTCTGGGTTTCACTGATCAGTGGCACGAGGAGGAGCAGTGATGTGCCCATCTGTCGGTGGCAGAGTCGGGCTTCACCGTGCACAGCGGGCAACGCTCGCTCTACCTCGTGTTGTGTTTTACAAAAGTTCAATAATGAACTTGTGGCACTTTGTCCCATTTCAGAAAGTGCAAGGAGTGATTTGAGCAAGCAACACCCCGCCTCCTTCGCTTTGATTTCGTCCCGCGCGGTAATTGTCATATGCTTTCTGTCCCATACTCTCTTCTGACTCATACTTAATTCGAGTACCGCAGCATGTTGGCTATTTTGGCGTGGGCCCTATTGCAAGTGAGGCAAATTGCCTTTCCTCTTGAAACCCTGATAGGTAGTAAAAGACAGGTATAACCGAGGTGCAGTGGAGCCCTCGCACTGCTGTGCCCTGTGACTGGGCCGCCCGCGCTCACCAGAGCAACACCCCAATGACATCAAATGTCAGATCACAGATTCTGGGGTGGGCTCAGGTGTGTGAACCCAGTTAGTTTGGCCTGTTCGGGTGACTCTGGCCAAATCACTTACCCAAAAACGGGTGTGCTAAAGGGGGGATTGGTGGGGGCAGGGAGCGCTACTGTTCAGTTTGCAATCTGCTTGGAGGTACACTGGCTGAATACACACTTTGTAGTTCTTGTACAACTCTACAGCTAAGGCCAAATTTGAAGCCATTAAATAATACTTAAAAAACACTCATCTCACCACGCCAAAGCAAGTGATAAACATACGCTCAAACACAATTGAAACCGCAGAAAACAGATTAAGCATCCCCTACACACTCAAGGTTTGGGAGTTTGTTTTTTGCCTTTTTTGATTGTATTTTTTCGGGGAGTTGGGGGCAGGGGAGGCCTGGACTTTAGTGACCTTACTTCAGCTTAGAGAAATCAAGGAAAGAAATGTAAGAAATCACATATACACAAAAAGACCAGCTTTAGAGTGGAAATGACAGATGAAAGTGCCTTCTCTTACCACCTTTCCTTTGGTCTTTTATATTTTTGTCGTAGTTTTGGGGGAAATAATGGCCCATTAAAAGTACACGTGCAGCGATCTGTGTACATCGTGACTGAACATTTGCGTTTTAATTATGATCAGAGACTAATATATTTCGCCCGAAGTGAAACAACACTGAAACGTTTAATCTAGCTTTGACTGGTCATCATTCTGTTTTACATTCCCGTTTAAACTAGCTCATTGGAGCCGTTTTCCGTGATCCTTTGCTTTCCACCCTCTGATAGCCACTCGTGATGCTGCTGAACACCTTATCACATTTTTTAAATTACGAAGAGCATGCAATACTGACATCATGTGGTTTTCTTTGGTAAGTACTTGTAAGTTTTGTAAGTATTTGTAAGTTTTGTCTGAATCAAACGAAACCATCTATGGTTAAAAGAACGCACACGTTGCTGGTGGCAGTCTGGCCCACAATGAAAGTGCATCGGCTCAAGGTCTATTGATCTGGTCTGCGATAATTGAAGGCTGCAGGGGTGCTGGAACAATTTTCAGAGTGGGGGTGCTGCCATCAATGCTGTGACTGAAATCATAGGGATTGTGTAAAATCCAAAGGTAGCAGAAGACAAGTGTCACAAATGCACTACACTTGTTCATCAGGAATGTGGTAAGGGTGTAGTATTTACCTGGTAAGATAATTAAAAGCTTACATGTTGCACTACTATGTGTACACTACAGTCAAAGGTGGATATGTTTAGTGCTGTAAGATATGGGGTATTTTGTAATGTATTTGCATATTTCAAGTCTACACCTTCAGAATTGCTTTGTAAACATTCTTGCCCTCTCAAATTTGCTGTAAAATACTCCATTTGCACACACTTTGAAAGTCCCTCTCCCCTCAAGTCCCTCCTACGATAGTCGGCTTGCTCGCTATCGACATAACACTTATCCTCAACTTTTACACCTCACCAATTTCAAATGTCACCAGCCGCCCCTGGACCAGTGTGAACATGTCTCTCCTTCTAGAAGGGTGGAATGCTACCCCCGCCACCAGAACTGGCAGGGGGGTAGTATTCCAAAGCGTTTGACACCAAACACGACATGTTTTTGTGCCGCCAGTCCAAAGTTAGCATTTACCGCAAGGTTATAATGCATTCAAGAGTATATGGTCAGACTGCACCACAAACAGCATCAGAGGAGATACTCCGAATGCTGCAGAGGGGCTCTGCTCATGCAGGGGCACCCTCTCACATAAAAACCAAGCACTCTGCCTTCAGGATTGTTAAGGCCTGCCATAGGAGTGACTTATAGGTTTTATATGTGTGTGCAATGGTAGTGATATAGGTAGCCTATACCACAGTGAGGGGGGCAAGCACCACCTTACCCAGGCTGCAGTAGCAGACCTGTGGTGTCATTTTGGAGTGCTTCCCAGGGGTGGCATAATACATGCTTCAGCCCCTGGTAGGCCTCTGAGGTACCTATGCCCTAGGTACATAGTATACCATATATTAGGGGCTTATAAGGCACTCCAGAATCCAATTGGAAATGTACCTAATGTACATGGAAACCATTTTAGAGAGGAAGCAGCTAGGCTGGGGTCCTGATTAGCAGGTCCACAGCCAGACTAAGGTCGAAAAACCGTGAAACACCAGCAAAAAGTGGGGATAGCCATGTGAAGCAGATCCTACTCTCCTACACAGTCATTTCACACTTGAGTGAGCATATCACTCCACCCCTGCCCTGCTCCGTGAGTAGTTCAGCCCCACCCACCCACCCCCACCCGCAAAGGAAACATAGCATTAGTACATCAGTAAGTTATCATCATGTTATCTTTCCTCTTCTTGCACTGCATGAAAGCAGTGGAGCGACGCTTCTCTGCCACAGCAGATGAGCCGCCACTGGGGGTGTGTAACCCACAGGTGCTAGGCCTGTGCCCGACTTAACCCCCCGGCCTCTTCCGCTACGCGTCCCACCTTCTCCTCACCTGGAAATTGCCACCGTTGTGCAATCCGCTACACTCTCTCCAAATCTGTGACTCAGCCAGCAGGGGCCATAGCCAACAGGATTTCACAATGCATGTGATGCAGGTGATGCAACAGGGATTGCAGGTGATGCAACAGGGCCCCCTTAGGCATGAAGTTGCAGCGTTCCCACCACACAAGTTCGGAGCAGCTCAGGGGCCTCACCCTCCACAGCGTCTGACCAGCACAACATCCTCCAACCTGTGATGCAGAGAGGCATGGCCCACCATTGGCTATCTCCTCCGTGCACGCCGGAGTAGTGGTGGTGCATGGTATGCGATGCAGACCTCCCAACATTGGTGGTGCAGGAGTGCCTCAACTGTTCACTGCTACAAGGGGCACCAGGCAAACTTCTCACACAGGTCAGCAACGTCTCTCCATGCAACCTGGCAGACTTCACCACCAGGTAAGGGTGATCGCCAATGCCTCAATGTGTACCACCAGGTACCTGCAATTCCACTCCAGGGCCTAGATGCAGGCCCAGCGAGGCCTTTGGGCCACAGGGACTGTCCCCGCTTTCAGAGTTTTGGATACCATGGTGTTGCAAGGAGTGCTTAATGATAAGTGATGCATCACTGGTTTTGCCCAGCGATGCACATCTTTTCATGATTGTAGTCCTGGATTTCCACTTCCCCCGGGACTCTAGCTGGGCATTATGGCTGTTGGGGGGCCTGGGGGGATGTTGATCTGTGCTGCAATTGGCCCTGGCTGCTCCAATCTGCATTCCATTGTTTTTTTTGCCCATTTTTCATTAGAGCTGATCTTATAGGCTATTTTTGCCTCTAGAGGCAAAAAAACTCATGTTAGGCTGACTAACGTGAGTTTTTTGCCCGTAAATTGGCCTTTCGTCAGTTTTCTCCCGCTAACACCAGAATTTGTATTGCCTTCACGCTAGTGTTAACAGCAGTTTTCACCGCAGCTACCTGGAACTATCGCCATGTAGCGACGTATTGTCAATACATCGCTAACAGGGCGATTGTTTTTGGTGATAGGCCATGTTAAGAAATCTGCTGGTAACTAGCATTAGCATTAGCAGCAGTTCTTGTACATATCCCCCTAAGTCTACTTCGTGATGACAAGCGGAAACTTGCTGACCGAGTCACTCACACAGAAGGCTCTCTCCAAACTCCGCAACCAGCCTCGACAGATCTGGAAGGAACAGTCCGAGACCTGATGCAAGATTACAGGCTCTCGAAAATAGAGCAGGGCGTGAAAGGACGATCCCTTTGAAGTAACTTGGTGCCAATATCGGCAACTATAGGAAAGTAGGATTTGCTTGTATTGTTACCCCCACTTTTTGCCTACTACTAAGCTGTTACTGACTAGTCTGACTAGGATCCTGTTAATCAGGACCCCAGACTATCTGATTTCTCCCTTAAATTGTTATGTTCAGTACTTAGGTCCATCCCAGTTTGGATACTGGAGTAACCTTATCAGTCCCTAGTATGTGGTGCTAAGGTACCCAGGGCATAGGTACCCCAGAGTTCCCCCATGGGCTGAAGCATGCATTATGCCACCGATGGGAGACCATTCAAAATGGAACTACAGGCCTGCCATTGCAGCCTGTGTAAGAATGTGCTTCACCACTTGCTAAAGATATAGGTTTCCTATATCTAGGGTCACTGCACTTAAAACCTATAAGGCACCGCTATATCAGGCCTTATCAATCCTGAAGGCAGGGTGTGTGGTTCTACGTGTGAGGGTGCACCTGCATGAGCAGGACACTCCTACAGCCTATGGAGTCCATTCTCCTGGGTTGTAAGTGAAGCAGCCATATACTATAAAGAGGGGCACCGTGTAATTACGCGATGACCATCTTGAAAAAGGCTGAAATTAATCCTATCATGTTTGGTATCAAGCATGTTGGAATCCTAACTCCATACCATAAACGGTGTGGGAGGTATGATTCCAAGCACTGGAAGAGCCCTCCGTTAGGCTCTCATTGTTCCCGGTACCAGCCTGCTTGACCTGGACAGCACAAAATGTTTGCTGCTGACCATAAACACGATTCTGCTCTCTTGCTGCTGAGCCAGGCTCGAGCAGGGGAAGGCAGAACAATAGGCATCCTGTCATAGGGAGGTGTGACCACCTCCCAGACAGGATTCAGTGTATTGGGGCAGGGAGGGTACGCTTGACAGTGCCACTCAGTCTGCATGAGGTGCACATTTGGTGTCCCCATGCATATTCCAGTTCAAACCAGCTTTTGGGAGCCCTCGGCTCCCGCTCTGGCACAAAACTGGACAAAGGGCATGCCCCTGTCCAGAATCTCCCCTGGGAGTGTTCCCTGAATCGTCCCAACCCTTTCCTGAGGGTAGTTAAGGGCTTATGTGTGGGTGGGTCCCTAGATTTGTCGTGGGATCAGACACCACTTCTTCTACCATCTGGGCACTCTGGACTTCACTGGACTTCGTTTCGGCTTGACTTCGTCTCACTTCCAGTCTGCTGCATTGTCAGTGCCCATGCATCATACAGGAACCTTCCAGGGCCTGTGGGCATCAAAGACACCTGAAGGAATCTCCCTTGAAGTGAAGGAATCTCTCCCCTGCATTCGCAGGCATCGCAACTAAGTCAACTGGTCTGCTGATCCTGAGCTCCTCCGGACTGTGTAAGGATCCTGCAACATAGGTGGTGATTTTCCACGGCTCCCGAGGCCTGACCTGCTCTGCCCCCTCACCAAGTGTGAGGCCAGTATCCCTCGTGGGGGTTGTAATAATCAAACCCCTATGCTCCACGTCAACTTGCAGTTACAAAGGCTTGTTGGCTTCCTTTCAAGAAAATCTTTGGGCACCAAGTAGACCCAACTTTGAGAACCGCCAGTGACCAGAATCTTCAGTCACACTGCATTGTGTGCATTTTGTCTTGCATCTTTTGGTGAGCTGCTTCGGGTCCTCCTGCGACTCCAGTGCATCCGGCCTGTGGATCCACTGGAGGGTCATCTTTGTTACTTTTGGGCTCTCCTGATTGCTCAGGGCCTGCCCTGACTCCACCTGCTTGTGGTGAGTCCCCTGGACCTGGCTGGTCCCGACATTGCACCTTCTTCAACTTCTGCGTTGGTTGCAATTGTCAAGGCTTCTTGGTGCTCCCGCCAGACACGGACCCCTCAGCACTCAACAACTGATGTGGGACAGCTCGTGCACATTGCCTGGTCCTCTCAGATATAGTATATGGTTTGGTCACCTCCTGGGGTCCACTGCGTGTTCTGTGCTATTTACTGTGTTTCTTTGCAAAATATTGTGTGCATTATGATTATCTCCAGGTAGGAGTTATCTAAACGTGTTAGATAAAATTATATAATAAATACATATTTTTCAAAATACCTTGTGTGGTTCTTTTTCACCTAATTTATACCATAAGATTGCATTATGGTAAAACACGCTACTTTATACTCCTTCTGGAATAAGCCTGAAGGCTGTTCTCCACAGCTACCACCTTGAGAGCTTCTAAGCTTGTCTGAGACCTGTTAAATCACAATAAGGGTTGTCTGTACTGCAAGGTGCACACCGACATTGGTGGACATTATATACCAGGCCAGGGTCTCTCAGCAACCCTACCCAGAAGCATAGTAAGGTGCATAGTACACATTGCAATAAAACAAAACACCACACAAATTTTGTTCGAAAACAGTCTGCTGCAGGTTTATTTCATACCTTAAGCATGCCAACGTGGTGGGTCAACTTATGGGCGATCCAAGGGCAGGCAGCGATGAGAAACCTGAACTGACAACCCGCCTGATGACCCAAATGGCACAGTGACCAATCTAATTGGTGCTACTATTTATATGGGGATTATCCCGTGGACCACCAGTCCATGACTTTACTTACGCATTTTTAGGGGCGGAGCATTGCAAGGCAAGCCCTCGGTTGATCAGGCTTACAACCGCCTGAAGGACTAGTGGGGCACCGACGTTTTCATCCAGGGTCCTGCAGTAAAGGCCCCTGGGGTTTGGTTTAGAGCACCCTTGCTCTGCTCATTGAGTGGGTACCACTTAGGACCAATCAGCCTGTGGATCGCCCTGTAACTCTGCCAAAGCACTGGATGTGGCAGCCGTCACATCCGGGACCCCCCACCATGGCAGGCTCAATATCTTCCTGAAACCTCCAGTTACCAGTCCTGCTTGCCGGACCAAGTCCCTATTCACCTTTGGTGTACCCCGTCCCTATTGGAGTACCCTGCGGTGTTAGCATTAATGAGGCCACTAATGAGGCCATGCCCCATTTAATCAGGCCCTTCTTCAGAGCTGGGGGCCCACTCCCCGCTGGTCCTTGCTGCCACTTTGTGACCAAACTGCACCGGTACATGCAGGGTGACCCAACCCTGCTGTCAGAGTGAAGGGAAGTGCTTCAACATGTCAAACATGTATTTGCTAATAAGTTGTTGCTTAACATCAGCAAAATCAGTTACTTTACCAGGACCAATTTAAAACTACTTCTCTCTTCATAACCACAGTTCTGTGTGATATAATCCATTGTGCACTGTTTGCAAGTTTGTGCCTTTACATTTGGGGTTGACTAAGCCCTTGTTTAACCCCCAACTTGGCAAGTCTCAAATTTGAGAGTTCAAACTGATAACCATGTGCCGCACCAGCAAGTGAAATATGGACCCCCTGGAGAGGTCTAGCAGGGGCACCAAGAGGACGGCCAGTGGGTGGCGACAGGTATAAATACGTGACCCCCCACCCCTGGCGTGACCTGGCAAAGGTACCGGACATGGGGGATTCCCGTAGGGGGTCTCAGTGAGTGGAGCGTGGGGAGGTGCCAGAATGTGGCCCTAATGTGGCTGCCCTCTTAAGCGGGCACACTACGTGCACCACAGACAGCCACATTCAGATCATGGGCTTCTTGGAGGCGATGAGGGCCTGAGCTGGGTCTCATTCTTTGAAAACTGGATATCCACAACAGTGGTTGCCACAAGTCTGTCACTCTTCTTGCTGCTGGAGAGAGTACACAGAGTACAGGCCAGACATTTCGCTCCCAGGGGCCCCACAAAGATCAGTGGTGACCACAACCATGAACTTCTGCGACAAGGAAGCTATCCTAAAGGCGGCTAGGGAAACGGGCTTCTGAGGTTTGATAACACACGCAGATTCATCGTCCCAGATTTAACAATGGCATTCCAGCGCCATCCCTGATGCAGGCCCAAGAGGAGCAACAATAGGCAACCACAACAGCTTCAAATATGTGGGCAGAAAACTCTTGTAACACTGCATCTGCTGCAGCCAATGTGCCATCAGAGTCTGAATCCAGTTCCTCTGAACACAGTACAGCGCCAACTCTACTCCCACTGGTCATGCCGCAGACTGCTGATATCATTGTCTAATTATATGTGTGCAGGTGGCTCAGTGAAACACACCCAGATGATTAACCACTTACAGATTTGATGTTGAAACTATGGACCATAACATCACCGTGCCCAGTGTAGCACTGTCACCAAATATTTGGCATTTTTAGACCAGGTCTCCAACCCCTTTTTATCATCACCTCCCTTTTTCTTCTTTGTGCTGACCCCCCACAGGACTCTGGTTGTGACACAGTGAAATGCCTGGAACCCCTCTGTGATGAGGTACTATGTTCTTTGCTTTGGTACGTGGACATTACTCTGCTGTCCTGGGTATGGGAGTTGGGAAGGTTGTTCATCATTTTAGTTGCATTGTATGACATGCAACGCTACGTCTGCACAAATGCCCTGCTCCTACACTAGAACCCTACATTTCCATGACCCCCTACACAACTCATACTGCCTTGACTGATCAAACACCATGGTATGTAAAACAATTCTAACCTGGAATGTCTGGGGGATGGGTACAGCATGCAAATAGAATGCAGTACATCAATATGTTAAATGCAGAGGGTCCTGCATTGTATTCCTGCAGGATATGCATATTGCTAAAGGGAATAACAACCGGCTTCAGAAAAGCTGGTGTGGCCAATGGTATAGCACTATCTATTTGGGATATGCTAAAGGAACGCTCATGTGGATTAGGCCCTTAGTAACTTTCAGGAGCACACGGTTAGAAGTAGAACCAGAGGGATGTTATGTTTTTGAGGAGGGTCAGTTGCATAGCAGAAATGTACATCCTACTAGGTTGTATTAATGCTCCAAACGTGGCACAATAGGATTTCCTAGTGTGCCTCTCCACCCTGCTGGTGTGGTGGTCACATTTGCCCTGGATCATAGGTGGAGATTAGTTCAGGCATATAAATGACCTGTTTGGAAAAATAACAGATGATAAATGGAATGCTGACCAAATCAAACATTCACCCCAATCACAGATCTGGGTTAAATCCATCTTTTTTTTGCTAGTCATGCCATTCCAGTTTGAACCCAGCCATATGCAAATCAGTCTAGACCCTGCTCCCAATGGGAACAGTCCAGCCCGGCCTGACAGGGCACAACCTTCCTAGACTACAAACAAGCATCTTGGGACCGGTTTAAGGGTATCAGCCCTCATCAGCCAGTCTGGCTTGAATTCAACGGCAGAGCAAGCACAGGACCCAAGTCATGGTATACCCTTCCCACTTCAGGTGACAATTGCAAAAAGAAAAGAAGATGGACAGAATGCTAAGCAAATCAAATATTTATCCATGTCGAAGATCTGGGTAAAATCCATTGTTTTTTGCTTGCCATGCTATTCCAGTTTGAACCCAGCCATATGCAAATCAGTTTGACCCTGCTCCGAATATGCAATGTTCCCCCCTGCTCCCCATGGGAACAGTCCAACACGAACTGCCAGTCTAGGTCCTCCCTGGACCAGAAGCAAGCCGAACCCAGTGGCACGGTGAGCACGGGACCCGTGTCTGGGCATACCCTTCCCACTTAGGGTGACAGATGCAAAAGGAACAAATGATGGACAAAATGCTGAACAAATCAAACATTCACCAGGACCAATTTAAAACTACTTCTCTCTTCATAACCACAGTTCTGTGTGATATAATCCATTGTGCACTGTTTGCAAGTTTGTGCCTTTACATTTGGGGTTGACTAAGCCCTTGTTTAACCCCCCACTTGGCAAGTCTCAAATTTGAGAGTTCAAACTGATAACCATGTGCCGCACCAGCAAGTGAAATATAGACCCCCTGGAGAGGTCTAGCAGGGGCACCAAGAGGGCGGCCAGTGGGTAGCGACAGGTATAAATACGTGACCCCCACCCCTGGCATGACCTGGCAAAGGTACCGGACATGGGGGATTCCCGTAGGGGGTCCCAGTGAGTGGAGCGTGGGGAGGTGCCAGAATGTGGCCCTAATGTGACTGCCCTCTTAAGCGGGCACACTACGTGCACCACGGACAGCCACATTCAGATCATGGGTTTCTTGGAGGCGATGAGGGCCTGAGCTGGGTCTCATTCTTTGAAAACTGGATATCCACAACAGTGGTTGCCACAGGTCTGTCACTCTTCTTCCTGCTGGAGAGAGTAAACAGAGTACAGGCCAGACATTTCGCTCCCAGGGGCCCCACAAAGATCAGTGGTGTCCACAACCATGAACTTCTGCGACAAGGAAGCTATCCTAAAGGCGGCTAGGGAAACGGGCCTCTGAGGTTTGATAACACACGCAGATTCATCGTCCCAGATTTAACAATGGCATTCCAGCGCCATCCCTGATGCAGGCCCAAGAGGAGCAACAATAGGCAACCACAACAGCTTCAAATATGTGGGCAGAGAACTCTTGTAACACTGCATCTGCTGCAGAAAATGTGCCATCAGAGTCTGAGTCCAGTTCCTCTGAACACAGTACAGCCCCAACTCTACTCCCACTGGTCATGCCGCAGACTGCTGATAACATTGTCTAGTTATATGTGTGCAGGTGGCTCAGTGAAACACACCCAGATGATTAACCACTTACAGCTTTGATGTTGAAACTATGGACCACAACATCACTGTGCCCAGTGTAGCACTGTCACCAAATATTTTGCATTTTTAGACCAGGTCTCCAACCCCTTTTTATCATCACCTCCCTTTTTCCCTGATGCACTAATGATCCGAAAATTCAGGAAAAGCTGCTTTCAAAGAATCCAAACCTTAAGAAAGCCATTATGATTGTGGAGAGTGTTGAACACACATCTTTCTGGGTCAAAGAGATGCGCAGCAGCACGACTATTGGTCACTTGGCTTCTAGTGTCAGTAATGTGGATCAGGACTGTGTACCATGTGATACATCTGTTGCAGTGGTTAGCAAAGTGAATACTAACCAGGAGAAGACTGCTATTAAGTTTGACAGACAAAAGTTTAATTATAATTTTAATAAGGACAACAAGTTAAAATGTCCTAGATGAGGTAGCCAAAACCATGGACCGAATTTCCCAAATTGTTTTGCAAAAAGTACCAATTGCAGGAACTGTGGCAAAAGAGGACATTATGCTCGTATGTGTAGGAATACAAAAGTGAACATGTTAAGTGATGCTGATGAATTTTCACAATTAGCGATTCATTGTATCACAGACAGCAAGGTTGAATCTGTAAATAATGAAGGAATAGTAGACACTGGTAATGTCAAGATGCCTAAGTGTGATGTATATATTGGAGGTAAATGTGTTCCGGTTCTAGCAGATGCAGGTTCACTTTACACGCTTTTGAGCGATACATTTTGGTACTCCACATTTGGTTCATGTGATATAAAACTTATATCACCTGACATCAACCCTGTGGGTTATGGAGGACAAATAATTGATCTTTTAGGTTATTCAATTCATCCTATTGTATTTAAAGGTAGAGAAAATGTAGGAAAAATGAATGTTGCAAAACGAGGGGATAATTTTTTGGGTTGGCGCCATCAAAGGGACCTTGGTATCATTCTGAACCCTAATGCGCCAAATCAAGTTATGCTTGTTTCACAGCAGAGTGATGCTCAAGACATTGTAGGAAAGTTTCCTGAAGTTTTTAGTGATAAACTGGGTTGTCCTAATGGTTTTAATCATAAAATCATATTAAAAAAAATATCCAACACCAATTGTACACAAGGTAAGGAAAGTTTCCAACCTTATGATGGAGCCCTTACAAGAAGAACTTAATAAGCTCCTGGATTTGCATGTGATTGAAGAGATAGAGTCTTCTGAATGGTTGGCTCCCATAGTTTTGGTTCCCAAGGATAATGGAAAAAAGATCAGGATGTGTGTGGACTTGAGACGTTTGAACAATTGCATATGGGTGGATAGGCAGCCTTTACCCAATATTAACAAAGCTTTATCAAAACTTATAGGTGCCAATTTTTTCAGTGGGATGGATCTATCTGCGGCATATCATCAGATTTTACTTCATGAAGATTCCAAGCCATTGACCTCCTTTGTGACTCCTTTAGGTGCATATAGATTTATTCTAATGCCTTTTGGCTTGGCAAGTGCTGCAGCTTGTTTCCAAAGAGTGATGAAAAATGTGTTTAGTGGTATTGAGTCAGTTTTGTTTTTCCAGGACGATATACTTGTTCATGGTCAAGACAGAGATAAACATGACAAAGTTTTATTCCGTGTTTTGTCAAGGTTGAAAGAGCGAGGACTCACATTGAAAAGGGAAAAATGCAGATTCAGAGTTACTTCTGTTTCCTACTTGGGGCACACAATCTCTGGTGAGGGGATTAGTCCTAAAGTTGATCTTGCGGAGGCAATTTTGCAGGCACCATCTCCTGGAAACAAAGACCAAGTAAAGGCTTTTTTAGGCTTCTCTGAGTACTATTTGAAGTTTGTGTACAATTTCGCAAGTGTAATGCAACCTTTAAGGATACTTTTAAAGAAAGGTACTGATTTTAATTGGTCGGATGATTGTAAAAGTGCTTTTAGGAAAGTTAAAAAAGAAATTGCATGCATGCCAACTTTGGGACATTTTGATGTCCAGAAAAGGACAATTTTGACCACAGATGCCCGTGTGCGAGGTTTGGGTGCTGTATTATCACAAGTGGTTGATGGTAGTGAGAAAGTTATAGGTTTTGCATCTCGCTCGTTGAAGGGAGCTGAAGAGCGGTATTCTGTAATAGAGCGTGAAGCCTTAGCTTGTTACTGGGCTATCAATCATTTCAGATTTTATTTGTGGGGTCTACTGTTTCTTGTTAGAATGGACCACAAACCACTGGTGCATATGTTTTCCTGTAGGAATGTTGAGAGCACTATACCTAGAATTAAAGGTGGGTTGAAGGATTATGGGAATACAACTTCACGGTGGAATACTTGCCTGGCTTAAAGAATATACCAGCTGATTTTCTTTCTACAATGCCTTTGGAAGCAAGCTCAACTAACAATTTTGACAACACTGTTTTTTGGGTGAAAGAGTCGGCTATTGACAAGAGAGAATGGGAATCTAGTTGTGAGAGTGATGAGGCCAGAGGTATAATCATGGATTTTATTATTAATGGTTGGCCTTCTTTGAATGAAGTTCCAAATTCTGTGAAGGGTTTCTGGAATGTTTGTGATGAATTGAATATTTTACAAAGTGAGCTTTTGCGTGGGGAAAGACTGATACCTCCTAATGATATGAGAGAAAAAATCATCAACCTAGCACATGAAGGTCATCTTGGTCGTAGTCTGACCAAGGCGAGAGTTAGAGAGTCTTATTGGTGTTGTTAAGGTTTGTGTGATGTGTGCAGGCAATGATAGGTCAAGGAATGTGAGGGCTAGTCCTCTTTCTCCTGTTGCAATACCTGAACGCCCTTGGTCAAAGCTTGCTGTGGATATTGTAGGTCCTTTTGACACTTTGTTTCCTTCAGAATGATTTGTTGTTGTTCTGGTTGATTATACCTCGAAGTGAGTTTCCGCTGCTTGTATGAATTTGGTAGTGACTAAGAATATCATTGAATTTCTTAAAGATGCTTTCACATGTGAAGGTGTACCTGAGGTATTAGTTTCAGACAATGGGGTGCAGTTCACCTCCACAGGAAATGTCAGATTTTTTAAAAGAGCTTTCCATCACGCAGCTGGTTCAAAGTTAAATCCACTTTGGTTGAGTGTAAGAGACAGGGGTCGTGTTGTAAATAATTGGAGACTTAATAGATACCAAGACAATTATAAGCGCAGATTTGACACAAAAAATGGAGTACGTCATTCTACTTGGAAATAGGTGATCTGGTGTTTGTAAAGAAGGCAGTTTGGTCTCCAAAAGGTGAAACAAAATATTTTTGGCCTAGGCGCATTATTAAGATAATGAGGAATGTGGTGATGCTTGAAGGGGGTGACGTATGGAGTGTGTCTTGGTTGTCAACATTTTCAGGAGAGAGTGGTTGTAGAAGTTCCTTGTCGCAGTCAAGGTTTCTCAAATGCAATGTTGATTGTCCTCATTCTGATCCACCTACTCTTGAGCCTAGAGTCAGGAGGCCACCATTTTATCTTCAAGACTACTGTGTAAAATATTAGTAGAATGTGTACTGCTTCATTTATTTCTTTTGTTGAGTTGTTCTGTATTTACATTGTCTTCTGGATTATTAGTTTGCTTATGTATACAATCTAAGTTGCAATTTCTGTATTTTCTATTTTTTCCTTGTTAATCTTTATTGACATTTTTATATAAGGGAGATGTGTTTTCGTTTCCCCTTTAAGTCCTGACTCTAATTAGAATGGATGACATCATGGAATGTACGGGAGCGGGGAGACGGTTAGTTTTCCATGGAGCCAGCGAGAGATGATGTACAGCTGGTGGGTGTATTAATAAACCTACTTGAAATTACGATGTCTTCGAGTTGTAATAATTTGTTCTATTTGCTTACGACCTGTTTGGGGCAGATAGGTTTGTCAGAACTCTGGTCTTCTCCTGAGTTTGTTACTTTGGGCACAGCACGAGGTCAAGGCTGTGTACAAAAAATAACTCTTGGGGACGATGTTCACAGCCGTTTCCCAATGTGGCCTGGTGTCTTTTTAACTTGTGTCTGTATAGTTCACTTTGAGGCCTATTAGGCCAGTTGGAACTGATACTGGCTAGAGTTTTGTACCTTACATTTAGGATGGGCTTTTACCATTGATATACTTTACTTGTAAATGAGATCTTATGCATGGCAGGACAAAACAGTGCTAGATTTTTTCAGAGCGGGTTGAAGATGAGACTCTTTTCCTGCTCCTCTGCATTATGTGAGCTATC
Organism: Triturus cristatus; assembly: GCF_964204655.1. Taxonomy (NCBI): domain Eukaryota; kingdom Metazoa; phylum Chordata; class Amphibia; order Caudata; family Salamandridae; genus Triturus; species Triturus cristatus. Next base: position 1,117,063,423 of record NC_140590.1, read on the forward strand.
CAGAGGGAAAATGGCTTGAAATACTACTAAAACATATGGGCATTGGAATGTGGAGTCTTTGGTGGACTTGATAAAGACTGAAATGTCATGAACTATAGTTCTTTCTGTGTCACATAGTTTGCTGGTGCCTGGAAAATCAGATCGTTTTTACCCTTGAATGACTATGATGTTTATATATGTATCATATGTATATAGTTTTTGAAGTATTGTTTTTAACTTTTCCAACTTTTATGGGCTTTTATCCGAAAAAAACTTTGGTTACTTGGCAAACAAAGACCTCTTGCATGAAAAAACAACAGCTCCAGATGTCCGAACTTCTTTTTTAATTTGAGCGTTTCCCTTCACAACAGTTTCAGAGCTATGCTGCTTAATCAGTGATATCTGATTTGTTGCACGTGTTATACTGCTATTATTATACTACAAACCCTGAAAGGGAGACGGAGTGATAACTATCGTAGATTATTCTGCTGGTATTACTCTTCATTTTGTTTAGCTACGTTCTAAACTCATTCCAGATAAAATTAATAAATATTAAAACATGGAGGTTGATTTACAAGAATCTGACGCATCACTGTGTTAAAGTACCCATGCGCTAGTTTCATTGCACCTGCGAGAGAAACCCTCGAGCCACCATTGATGTGCCGTAGTTACAATACTTCAGAAATTCTGATGTAACTGTCAGTGCAAAACCCACGCATTGCTGGAGTTGTGCCCTAAGCCTGATGCAACTCCAGCAATTCATGGGAGGCCCATTCTTATTGTACTGTGTCATTCCTTATGCCTGCTCCAAGCAGGCGTAAGGTTTTGAAACAGTAGCGTCCTAGAAGTAGCGCAGTGAAATCTTGTAGATTTCCCTGCGTGACTTTTATGAGACTTTCTGGCATGGGAACGCTCACCCTGCATACATTATACCCGAAGCAGGTATTATGTGGCGCAGGAGTGTACAAGGTGACACATCTGCCTCAATGTGTCACTCTGTATATAGGGCGAAACCTGGCACATTGTTTACGCCGCCACTGCCTCACAAAAAGTGACGCAACGGCAGTGCAAAAGTGTAACAAGGGCATTTTAAATAAACCCCAGGATTCTTTGTAGATCAGTCCCCTGTGTACTCTAAATGGGTGTGAACTTTCACTCTAATGTAAATCCACTTGCAGCCTCATCTGGAGTGAGAGTCGTCTCTTACAGTCAGCTTTTTTTCCTCAGCCATGTTATCACTGGTGATTTACCATTTTCTGCTGCAATTGTTTGTTTGTGGCATGCATGCTTGTTGAGGTTGACATTTTGTGGATATAAAGAGAGTTTTCTGAAATCGACTTTCCTGGTTGAAGCATGTCCCAAAAAATGCAGTAGTGCGACCTGTTTGGAATCTATGTTCGTTTGTATGGATCACAGTTTTTATCCATTATTTTTCCTAATTCATGGTGGTTAGATGACCCTGTACCATTTTATCCAGACTTTTATTGTAGAAGATTTATCTAGACTTAAATGGATATGTATATCTTGTGGCCCAGACTTTGGCCAGTGAGAAACATGGTGGCTGAGGCTGTGAGACCACAAACCTAGAGTCAAATCAGAGCTTGCCGCTGTGGTGCCAGAGGCAATGGTATGAGGGAGCAGTGGATAATCATTGAATGATAGTGCATTCACTCTCGAACTCCATGAAAAAGAAGTCTTAGGCCTGACTTGACTCTTTGGGTGTTTGGATTCTGAGTGTTTGTCTTTTTTTAGTGGAATTCCAAGGGTTCTTTGCTTTACGTGACACTCTTTCTTTAGTTTATTTGCTAAATCGTAGGCCTCTCGGTAGGAATACATTGAGTGCCACATTCTCCAGTGGGCTGGCTCTGTTGCCAAATTATATGCATTTTATTTTCCAAAGAGTCAATAGATGACAAAGAATCTTCGATGATCATTCTTTGTAAACTTGTTCGAGTTTTGTTTGCTCATAGTGCCATTTGTAGCATTTTTATTATATGTAACTACAGTCTGTGGATTGTGGGAGCAGTTCAGGTCCACAGAGTATGGGTGACAGTCTGAAAACTCAGTCCATCTGCAATAAGGCTTGGCGTGCTGAATGATGACCAGGCAAGGCTTGGAAAGTCACGTGATAAGCTTGTGTTTGTGAAACATATTGTAAGAGCTCAAAAAATATATATTGTTAGGTAGTACATCATTGTAAACAGAAGTACATTTTGTGGAACCACATCCATGCACCCCTCTACCCACACTTATACATCCATCGCTCCACCAAAAGTTATATGTCCATCCACCATTCTAGTTACATATATTCCGCATGAACTCATCTGTTTTGGCTTCGATTCCCAGACATTTAACCATCCCTCCACACACAAGCTAGTCCTATTGGCTTTATCATGAGTCACAATAAGAAGTTGAAAGCAGTTTGACCAGGAAGTAACTGGAGAAAATACTTCTTAAACAAAGTGGCATGACTACTAGTAGTATATGTGGGTTACAGAATTCGTAATGGTCGGAGGCAAAATGAGGTGGTGTAAAAAATAATTCATGATGCTCAGAGGCAGATGGAGATGGTGACACTTCGTTATGGGCAGGTGAAGTTTGTTATCTGGTCTTTACTGTTGCAGAAGTGAGCGGGAATGGTTGTCACACTGATTTTTTATTTAATCGCAGTTCCTATGTTGTGTGACTGCTCTGAGATAAATAAAAATACAGTATGACTAGAGCAAAGTGGAGCTCGAGGACACACTTTGTACAAATTATTTGGCACTCAATTAGTGTTTTTGACGTATAAACTTATAAATATACCACTTACTACAACGTCTCAATTAAAAGGCATATTGTTGTGTTAGTCAAGGAAGGCATAGCGCAACATCTGCTACTGTATATTTTTGTTGGGTGAGTCTGACTCCATGTTATGTTTGGCAGTTCTGGTATGTTAGGCTTTTTGTCTGTGAGTGTGGTGCAGTTGTCCCAGCCTGGAGAATCTTCCTTGCAGTCTGTGCTAATAGATGTGTGGTGCGCTGGTGCTGTAGTTGTGTTTTAGTTTTTGCAGTTTTGCGGTGTGATTGTATATGTGTTTGATCTATGCCCATCTCTAATTGATGCTGGTGTTACCAGCTCTTGTTCCCTGCTGCCCCTGTACTTATACACAGGCGTGCCCATATGCAAAGAAAAAAAACCTTTCCCTCTCTCCAATGCGCTACTCTGTACCACCCTTTACCTCTCTCAATATATCCTCTATGTTAGACCTGGCACCTTGGCGTGAGTCTCCCTTCCTCTTTTTGCTGCTGTGCCTCATGTGTTTTGCTGGTGTTAGCTGCTCAGAGCACTGTGCCACTGCCAACCAGTGCCACAGTGCAAGTGCTCCCTGTATAAAATGTATATGTTGGTTGGATTCCATGATTGGCTTATTTGGTTTACTGTCAGACCCCAGTAAAGTGCACCAGGAGTGCCCAGGGCTTGTAAATCCAAATGCTGCTAGTGAGCTTGCTGCACTGGTTGTGCCACCCACAGAAGCAGCCTTGTAAAATGTGTCTAAGGTCTGCCATTGCAGAACCTGCATGCAGTCTGGTACTGTCATGCTGACTGGGCAAGTGCACCCACTTGCCAGTCCCTAAACCTTCCCTTTACTTCATGTGAGTCACCCCTATGGTAGGCCCAAGGGCAGGGTGCATTGTAGGCATAAGGTAGGACAAGCCCTGATGTGTGTGGCATGTCCTAATAGTGAATTACAGCCATTTTCGTTTTTCACTATTGCAAGGCTACCTGTTCTAATAGGCCAGAATGGGCTGTTAGAATTGTTACATTCTATGATCCTAACAGACCCAGGGAACATGGTAGAAATTCGAGTTTAGTATGCCTGAACACAGAACAATAAAATACATCTTTGAGTAAAGTTTATTTTAATATTCTGTGTTTGCAAATACCACATTTAGAAAGCTGGTATTTGCTTGCCTAACCATTTCAGCCTCTGCTATGATGTGTATCTGCTGTCTGGTTTCTGTGACAGGGCTGGGGAATTCCAGAGGGCAGGGCTAGGTAGCCTGGTGGTGAATAGAGAGATTGACATCCAGATGGGTGGGAGGAGTGCACCTGGACTCTGAATATGGCTGTGCTCTGCCACCACAATGCTGGCTCCACCTCCTGTGGAGCGGCTGATGCATCTGCCCTACACCCTGAATAGAAAGTCAGAGACATGTCAACAAAGTGCTCAGGAACTGGTTCTGGCTGGGCAAAGGCCCCTCTACCCCAGCGGAACAAAGGAACTAGGGGTATAAGTATTGGGACCCTGCTCCCAAGAAATTAGATCCTGCTTGACAAGAAGAACCTCTGCCTGAGGAGAAGGAACTGGGAAAGCTGTACGGAGGAGTACAGTCCCTGACCTGGGGCATTGGCCTGCAGTGGTTGCCTTTCTGCTGAAGGAGAGGAGAAAGACTACAAAATACTTTATTTCAACTTGTGCTTAAAAGATCTCCAAGGGCCTGAGTAGAGCTGGCCTCCAGTTAAGAAGTCCCAGGAACAAAAGGACTTCACCCCCAGCTTCCCCCTGAACTCTGCTGTGTGAGTTCTGCCCTTCCTAGAGTGCTGAAACCAGTTGTGGGGCCTCTAGAAGTAGTGCCTGCTGTTGGGAAGCTGGCCAAGAAGAAAGAAACCAAAGATCTCCACTTTTTCACGCACAGCCGGCTTAGCAAGAAAATTCCAGTTGCACCGCTCGTTAGCGTGCAGAATTTTATCGCTGAGGGAATCGTCGCAGAGCCTGCTGCCGCTGAGCCCGATCAGCGCTGGGAAAATCGTCGCCCCGCTCGTTAGCGGGCCGAATTTGATCACTACCAGCCCGATCCCCGCTCCGCCTGTTAGCGATAAGAATTTGATCGCTGCGAACATCGTCGCAGAACCTGCTGCCGCTGAGCCAGATCAGCGCTGGAAAAATCATCGCCCAGCTCGTTAGCGGGCCGAATTTGATCGCTGCGGACATCGCCACACCTCCAGCCAAGATCCCCACTCCTCCTGTTGGCGGGAAGAATTCTATCGCTGCGAACTTCGTCGCAGAGCCTGCCGCTGCTGTGTGGAATAGTCGCAGAACAGCCAAAATCATCGCACCGCTCGTTAGAGTGAGGAATTGGATCGCTGCGAAAATCGTCGCAGGCCCAACCAAGATAACTGCTGTTGAAATTGTCGCCCCGCTCGTTAGCGGGCCGAATTTGTTGCATCGTGCCTTAGTGAGTAAATTTCTACCGGATAAGCTACGCCTTGATTTTCAACGCGGAGCGCCGCTAAGAACTTTTATCGCATCCCCAGGTACTGTGGGTTAAAACTGACGCTAAGGTGAATGATTTTGTCGCTAACCTAAGAACTCTTTCTAAAATCATATTCTTGAACTGTGTATGTCATTTTTGTCTTTATTGGGTCTTGTGCTAAGTCTGTATATAAAAGATCACTATTTTTGATATAAATCTAGTGTGGTGTCCATTTGTGGTGTTGTTACTGAGTCACAAATGCTTAACCTATAACGCTCTGAGATAAGCCTTGTCTGCTTGCGTCAAGCTACCTAGAGGGTGAGCAGGGGTTATTTTAGGAGTGTTCCCCCTTACCCTGACTAGAGGAGAGGGTCCCTGCTTGTCACAAGTACCTACCTGTGCCAACCAGAGACTCCCAAATCTAACACTCTACCTCCACTCTGACTCATCCCAAATCTCATTCTACTAGTATCATCACAAAATAACCCTTTCTAGACTCTTTCCTCCTCTATCCCTTCAGGCTCACCCCAACCCCCATTTAAAACCCTTTCTAACTTCTTTCCCTCATTTACCTCTCCTATGACTCCTACAAATCTCTTTTACTACTATGATCTACCTAGTCCCTTTCTAGAGACTCTTCCCTCCTGCATCTCTCCTTTTTACTCATCCCAAACATCATCCTACTAGCATGATCTTCCAAATACACTTTCTAGACTCTTCCCTCTTCTATCCCTCCATTATCCTATTCAATCCAACAAACAGAATCACATGTCCACCACTCCAATTAACTCTTATTTCCGTATACTAATCCACCACTGATCCCTTTGGGTTCTGGAGTAGCGTACTACTCAGCAAAAGTGCTTTGACGCCTCGTCAGATGTAGTAAGTGCTGTATAAATACAATTACAATACAATGCAATAAACAGCTGGTCAGTATTCAGTCCAGACCCATCACACAACTATATTGTCTGCCCATAATTCCTGCCCTATTGTCCTACGTTCCTGTTGTCTTGAATCTAATTACCTGGACACAGTGAAATCTGCGGTGTGAAGAAGTCACTTCACGCATCAGTAGGGTTTACTATCCTCACTTCATCGAAGACTCCCCCAATCTTCTTAGACTTCCTTAGGTCAACGTGCACAGCAACATGTACAGACTCAAGTAGCAAGCTACAACTGCTTCATCCAATCAACACAAACAGAGAAGCTTGCAGTGTTCTGCCACGACATTGACAGCAGAAATGTAAACATGAAAACACATTATAGGGTTTAGCCTTTAGCATGCCTAATCTAAGCAAGCTAGAGTTGGGCCTTTTATCATCTAGCCACAGGAACAATTACGAAATAGATGTACTGCAAATATTTTTGGGGGATAATGTTTCTATTTTGAAGTTTCAATTATTTTAATTGTTAAGAGTGATTAATATGGCTCTTCATCCAACGGATTCCAAACATTAAGAGGTGGAGTTCAGTCAGCCAAGTGGAAACACTGACACCCTGAAATTGATGAGCAACAAAGATGAGGCAAGATTCAAGATGCTTTTGCTACTTTATTTGAAGGCGATACAAGGGATACAATAATTAAGAGACTTCTAGTCAATATCAAGTGGTGTGTTGGCACAGAAAAGGAAGAGGATCCCTTGTGTAGAGAGGAAGGGGTGAGGGGCTGGCACGCAGTCTTTGCCCCGCCAGTGACTCCATTAGCTGAGATGCAGACCGTAGATGGTGCTCCCTAGAACGAGAAGAGGAAATCATGAACACCGTCTTTGTACAGCTAGAGAAATTCTGAAAATAACAAATACAATTGTAAAACTACCACTGCTCCAGCTGCTGCTAAAGTTACTACTCGTATCAATACATTAACTGAATTGTCTACTCCTGCTTAAATATTAAACTAAAATGACAAACTTAAGATAACATTCAGCTAAAGCCCTGACCTAGAGTTCCTTAAAGCAGTGAGTAGTCACCATTGTAGATAGATCAGCGTGCTTCAGTGCCCCACCCTCTTGTTTCATGGACCAACAGGATGTGATCAGTTGAGGTCATACATGCTTATTTGACAAAAATACATCTTTGCTTAATAAAACTCCACTCACTCCTACCAACTTTAGCATATTAGTTCCAGTTATAGTTAGTGGAACTTAGTAAACTAAGAAATATGTGCAGCAGCCCAAAGAAATTTGTAGGAAGCTGCTGCAGGGTCGCCAAGTGCTGATGTTGCCAGATATCAAGGCTGCGCAGTATTGTTTCCACTTTGTGCTTCTTTGTTCTACCAACTTACACTTCCTGTCTCTTTATCTCACTTTTGTAGTTTATTTTGCATCGCTGTTTTTACCCTATGTTACCAGTACACTCTTTCGCCTTCTGTTTCCCCTTCTGCCTTTACCTCTCTAACTTTGAGTCAAAGTCTGAATATAAAATAAAAGTCCTGGTCCCCGCAAGTAAGTGCAGTTTTCCTCTCCTCTTCTTTGGACAATAGACCTGGAGACAGAATTATTCTTCGACCCACAGAATGCTGATGCTTTTTTGCACTGAAAAGTTGGATTATCAAATTCTCAATGTTTTTGTTTGGCAGACCTGAAGTCTTCATTTTTGCCACTTCTAGCTTTTTCACCACTGCCAATGGCTTTAGCAAGACCTATCTAATTTCAGAGGCCTATCCCAGGGACAGCCTTTAGCCTTGCTTGCTGTAGGATTTTGACTACCATAAACAACTAACAAAGTCAGAAGGTAAAAACTTGGACTGGGATGACACGCTTGGGATATCTGACTTTACTCCATCGTGGCTAGCCTGAAATTGCACTGAGGTCCGGTTCAACAGTGAACAGTGATTTCTGATTTGTACTTTACATTTTCTTGTCATTTTTTGCTTTGAAACTTAAAAAATGTATGTCTCTAGTCCCCCCATTAGATTTTAATTGGTTTGGTGTCATTTTTCTCAATACAATGTAATTTCTATTGTTTTGTCTTTTGACTTTCTAAATATTTTGGTACTGCTAAATACTTTACACACTTCCCCCAAGTTAAGCCTATCTGTTCTGTGCCATAGGTACCAGAGTTGAGCCAAGGTTTAAAAATGTTAAACTGTATGTTTAACCTGAAAGGATTTTAGGATTATTACTTGAGAAGGACACATTTCCCCCATAAATGATGACTGGTAGGTACAGACTAGAAAATTATGGATAGATTTCTCCATCAGAAAAAGTGGACCTGTCTTTAGAAAGGCTTATGTTTTATAGATAAATAAATAATCAGTGAAGGCACATTAATGCCAAGTGATGTGGTCACTCTGTTAGAGGTAGATATGAGGCACTTTTTTCTTCATTTAATGTAGGTGCTCTATAAAATGTCTTGAAAGACTAGATACAGGCTGTTCTTGTAGTCTGTGCTTGATGGCACGAGGGACAGGACAGCATGTATTTTAGAACAAGCATTGGCATAGCCAATAGGTCTCGCTTTTGGGACCTTGTAAGTATTTAGGTGTGCAGCACAATATCCTTGGTGCAACAACATCATGGCTAAACACTTATAAGGTCCCAAAGGTGAGACCTATTAGCTATGCCAATGCTTGTTGTTTATTACAGTGAGAGTGGCTATGGAAGTTGTTAGAAATGGGGGTCTCTAGTTGGCAATGGCTGGCCACTGTCCAAGTAGGGACCCTTCTTCCTAAGTCAGAGCAAGCAGCCTACACCCTTTGACAACCCCTGCTCAACCCTGTGGTAACGTAGCACGAGCAGCTAGGCTTATCTCAGAGGCAGTGTGTGAAGCATTTATGACCATACACAGTAATATAATGAGGAACACTACAAATGGACACCACTCAAGTAGTTATGAAAAATTGCTATTTTTATATATAGACTTAATCACAAGACCAATAACAGTAAAAATCCACAATACTATAAAAATATAATTACTTTAGAAATGCTGCAAGGAAAAATAGTTCAGGATGCACAAAATGATGTTTAGTTCAAGGCAGTGGTCTCTGCGACCCTTTTACTCACAAAGTATCTGGTTCCTGGAGCAAAGCAACAAAAACGTCGCTAAGGCGTTGTAGCGATAAATTTCCTTACGCTAACCAGCGATGCGTTGAATCCTTACCGCAAGGGAGGATGATGCGCTGGGTTGCGGGCAGGACAAAGCGACAAACTTCCTCACGCTAAGCCGGTGATGCGATGAAATCCTTGCCGCGAAGGGAGGATGATGCACCGAGCCTGTTGCGTGTGCGATCTTGCTGCGATGACAAAGATGGCGCTCCGCGAGGAAGCGACGATCCGGATTCGATGCGGGGAAAATGGCGAACGCTTGGCGTCCGCGCTGCGATGATCCTGTTGCGATGATTTCCAGATAGTGGGCGTTTTCAGGCCCGCAGACAGGTGCTGCGACGATCTTCGGATAGCGGGCGTTTTCAGGCCCGCTGACAGGTGCTGCGACGATCTTCAGGGTTAGCGAGCACTCAGCGACAGCCGAGCGGCGATTTTTCTCACGCTCACCAGCTGCAGCGGCTCGCTAACGGAGGTTAGCGACGATTTTCAGCGCTCTCTTCTCAGCAGTAGAACTAGAGGCCCTGGAACACACAGGAGCCTCACCTGCAGATAGTAATCCTCGCTGGGAGGAAACAGGAGGCTGATGGTGGAGTCTGATGTGCCTGAGACTCCAGCAGGAGGCTAGCTCTCTTCTAGCCCTTGGGTGATTGCTGTAGCACAAAAATAAAAGTCCAATCAAAGTTCTTTTCCTCTTCTTGGAGTCCAGTAGTAACAGCTGCAGGCCAGTCCCAGAAACAGCACACAAGCACAAGGACAGTCCTTCTTCTGCAGATTCTTGTAGCCACACGGACAGAGGTTCTTCTTGTTATCCAGGAGCAATACAAAATGTAGGGGTTTGTGCACAAATATTTATACCCCCAAAGTCTTTGTTCTTAGGGGTCCCAAGTCTCTGAACCCAGCCAGAACCAGTTCTGCCCAGCCCTGGAGCACTTTGTTGATCAGGCTGCATCCTTCGTTTCAGAAAGAGGGGGTCTGCCTCAGACGCACAGTGGGAGGTGGAGCCAGCATTCACCTAGCCAGGCACAGCCCTATTCAAGTGCAGGAGCTACCCCTCCCCTCACACCCAGGCAGGTCGCTCTATTCAACCCAGGTCTGACTCAGCCTGCCCTGTCCCTCCAAAACCAGACAGCCAATACACATCAAAGCAGAGCAAACTGGAAGGCTTAGGCAAGAAAGTACCTATACTCTAAAAGTGGTAGTTTCAAGCACAGAATATAAAAATAACCTTTACTAAAAGATGCATTTTAATATTCTGGGCTCAGGCATACTAGATTCGTTTTTCTACCATGTTCTGTGGGTCAGTTAGGACTATAGAATGTAATAGCCCAGACCTCCCATTCTGGCCTATGGAGAACAGGTAGCCTTACAGTAGTGAAAAACGAAATGGGGTGTAATTCACTACTAGGACATGCTACATACATCAGGGCATGTCCTACCTTACACATACAATGCGCCCTATCATAAGGGGGGCTTACAGGATGCCAAGGGAAGGTTTAGGGGCTGGGAAGTGGGTGCACTTCACAGCCAGGATGGCAGTTCTGGACTGCACGCAGACACTGCAGTGGCAGGTCTGAGACACACTTTACAAGCTGCTTCTGTGGGTGGCACAAACCAGTGCTGCAGGCCCACCAGCAGCATTCGGTTTACCAGCCCTGGGCACACACAGGCCACGCTACTAGGGACTAACAGGTAAACCAAATAAGCCAATCATGGATGTACCAATTCATATGTCATCTTTACAAAGGGAGCATTCGCGCTGTGGCACTGAATGGCAGTGGCACAGCGCCCAGAGCATCTATAACCAGCAAAAACAGAGGAGACACAGCGAAAAAATGGAAGGGAGACTCACGCCAATGGTGCCAGGTCTAACAGAAGTGGTGAGGTTTAGTACATGTTTCCTCTGAGGTCAGGCACTGACACTTGGGCAACGAGTTGGTAGTTAGATTGGTAGAACAAACTAGGTGGAATGAGACGAAATGAGTCTCAAGTAGGGAGCCTCTGCCATCATCACTAGTGCTACTCTTGGGTGCAACATGATGCCAGTAGGGGGGAGTCAGCTGCTTTGAAAAGAGCTACCTCTTGTCCCCGAGCCTTGATAACCTGCTGTCTCAGCAGATTCTGACAATGACAGACTTTAAGAGAAAATGGACCTATAAGTACTCCAATACTGCTGATAAAAGAGGACCCCTGCCATGGGGAGATTTTTGTGGCAAGAGGGGCTGATGTTAGAGGACTGAGATTATGAATAAGGTTCCCAGTTTCTATTTTTACAGATAAATACAGACAGAAAACAATGTGTTTCCTGTCTGCATTTATTTAAAAGTGGAAAAATACTGAACAGCGTGGTTCTTGTGAGAGAATCTCCATGCTGTGTTTTATGAACTGAAAGCAAAAGATGAGCAGGTTGACAGTATGGGGAGTTAAAAAAATTAGGATGAGATTTTCTTAAATACCGGCATATGTTAATTTATATATGTAGTATAATGCTAATATATAGCTTTGGGTGTAGTGTTTTGTTATATGGGGCTGCTTAATTTGCTAAAATGCGACAGGCATCCACATTTGAGTGCACATCTAAGAGTTAAATGTGAAACTATACCATCTTGCGACTCCTCCATTTATTCTCAAAACACAAAATAAATATTGATAAATACCAATAAGATGGGCAAAAAATAAATATGGATAAAGACAGATGGAAATGTAAAAAAAAAAAATTGCATAAAACCAGGAGCCCTAATTATGATTCTGTCATGTCTGCTAGGAAGAGTTAGTGGGCAGCATCTGCATCATGTGTTTAGCCGCCCTGGAAAGGGCATAGTGTGGTGGTGGGAAGAACTGCCTTTAAGGGTTATCCACATAACCCCTAGAAACACATTAATCTGTTTCCAGCCTTCTTTAAACCCTTCTTTAAACCGAGTCCATGTGGGAAGGCACTTACAAACCAACCCAAAGTTCTTCCTGGACATACCAACTGCAGATGTGCTCTAGAAAATAACCAGTTAAATCTACGATTCTCCACAGGGTAAAGGGTCCAGGGAAAGTGTAATATATCCAGGTTCACTCGAATTATGTGGCAGGAGAGGGATACATTAGGCAGCAGGGTTGACTAAATTATGAATGATGGCAAGAAAAGCCAAATTATGTGGCTTAATGCGGCACATATTTTAATAATACTACTTGACTATTTTATCATTTTTATTAAACTTGATAACACTCTGTGGGCAATGGTTTGCACCTCATTCTTACCAGTTTAACATCCAAATATAGCAATAAGCAACAGAAAGGTGACCAGTCTAGCTTTGCAAAGGGCCCTCCTCTGTGCGGCAGCATTTGTTGGCACATTTTTATTGACTTTTGAACCGTTTGAGCTAGAAACACATTTTTTTAAGGATTAAAATCTGCAGATTATGCAGCAGATGATGGATTATGTACGAGATGCGGCAAATCTATAATTAAGAGAAAATCGCTGCACAGTTGCCTAATTCCAGTCGCCCTGAATATACATGAGGATGATAATTCCCCAAAAAATCCAACATTTTTGGTTACCACTGGTAAAGCCTTCTACATCGTTGAGGAGCAATAAGTGCCCTTCGAACATAAAGGGCAAAGAGCAAGAACCATACAGAGCCTGCCTCTGGTGGCAGGGCCTCTGCCACGGTTCTCCACGTGGAAGGAGGAGCCCAGGGCTGCCTGATGAAGATTCTGTGACATGTTCTCCCTCTGAGAAGTGCATTTTGTTTTTCAGCCTAAGGAGAGTACAGAGGTTGGTACTGTGACATCTGCAACTCCTTACTTAGGTGCCTGCTGGTTGCTCACGCAGGACATACTGAATCACCGCAAGACAATAATATCTAGGGACCGTTAAAATGTCTGTTCATACGTGCTGCCCTGGAAAGTACCAGACATTGTAAGTATAGGCAAGGTGTCTGGGAGATAGAAGCATGGTTTCGGGTGCAAAGTGACTCTGGCAGGGAAAATGTGCTGCAATGTTCCTTAATGTGCCACTAAACAAACACAGGGAGCCGGTGCAACATAAAACTAGGTGTAGTGCATCACGCAGCCCCAGCCCCCGCACACATCCACCGGTGCCTGCTCTGTCAGCGGTAGGTACCGATGTGAAGCCCCCTCATGCTTGGCGGTTTGATGTGATTGCGACAGGTGCATGTGCCTGAACGGTCATCGAGCACAGCTGCGTAAAGTAAACCACGTAGCACAAATAGGAAAAAACATTCCGTCAGGGAATTCCAGGGCCACGGCCTTCTGACCTGCCTGGTGGCACCCGTGTAACACTTCTTAGAGGTCTGCCCTAAACAAGCAGCTCCTTTCCCTGGCCGCCAGTTGTCACGTGGCCGGTTGTTTCCCCGAGGGGCGCACCTCTCGCGCCAAAGGCGCAACGCGTTTCATTTTCCCTGACAGGTTGCGGGTTTACTGTTATAGGGCTAGAAAGAATGCGCAGTTTGGAAGTTGGCTGTTCTGTAATCTGCTAACCTTGCAGTTCGTTCTGGTGACCTCTGCAAACAAGCGAAAGTGAAAGTGATCGCGATCAAAGCGGCCGTGCGGTGGCGAAAGTGACAGTAATCGTGGTACAGCATGGCGCGCGCGCCCGCGCACATGCACTGTAGCTCTAGGCTGGCCTGGTAGCACTTTTTGAAGCCCTCTCAATAAGTCTCGCCAGACCAGCGCATGTGCTGGGTCAGGCGAGACCTAAAATTATGTTTTGTCTCAATTTCGTCATATAAAACAGCATTGATAGCTGCAGCTCTCTGTGGAGTCAGAGAGATGTCAAAGCTAAATACTGCACTCAAATTGGGAGAAAGAACCCAGTGAAAAATTTTCCAAACAATGTTGAAGCTGAATTACCTGAACATTATTGGCTCAAATATAGAAGTGAATGCCAAAAGAACAGATCAATTAGCTCAATGGAAGAATGTAAATATTAATTATTTCCACAGAAGCCCCACATTTGTGGACTAGCCTTTCATTACATGTTAGTCTTCAAGGGTCCCTGAAAATGTATGTGTTTTTTCAAACTGAGATTTTTTGTGTTATGTGTTTGCTGGCTAGTGTATGCCTAATTCTCAATTGCTGGTCAATTAAAAATGCAGAGGAGAGGGATTGGTATGCATCAGTTTCAGAGTGGTCAGGGAAAGAGCAGGCAATAGATCAAAGGAAGATGGAAAACACCACAGACAGGAAAAGTATAATGCAAATTGAGTTTATAGACTCATGTTTGAAAGCACTCTTGAAGGCCTAGGTGCTCTGAAAGGTTAACAAGGGCTCTCTAGCATGAGAATTAGTTGCCGTTCCTTAAAGTATAGAACACAGTTTGCAAATGGTGTTATGACTTTTTCCACTTATTTTCTTGACTGGTTTAGGTGATCTATCTTCACTACTGAGGTATGATTGAGTTGTCCTACTTAAGCTTACTACTTTCACTCCAAACAGGTAGACATGGCTTGATTCCTCCTGCAGATTTCACATTTAGCAGACAGATGGCCAGATTCAGATATTGGTGGCAATCAAACAGAATTGCTTCTATTGAAAAATCCACCTTTACAGTCACTGCAGCCACTACTATTCCTCTGGTAAAAGCAATACCACTGGTGGTTTCTCTAATTATTTCTTCAACTAGCCAGCTCCACTGCAGGCACATCATGTCCTCTCCCACATTGATAATGTGTTATCCATGTAATGATTCTGCGCATAAATGTTTTCTTGAGTTTTTATGAAGTTATGGCAGAAAAAAAGGAGGCACTGCAATGAATCTACTCGACTTTCATCACTCCTAGAACTATTGATTAGCTCCAGTCTAAGGATTGCAGCAAATTCAATTTCTGTTTCACTGTTTCAAAAGTAGTTACCTGGACTTGTTGAATTGTACTCCCTCAAGAACTCCTCTAGGATTTCAAGCTACTCTTTCAATGAATATGGTAATGTTTAGTGGTATGTCCATTTCCAAAGTCAAACAATGTGATCCCTGTGTTGAGTATCACTGATCCAAATTCACGCCATTGTTAATGGCCTTGTTTCATGCCTTTGCATTGATTTTTGCTTTCAATGCTACGGTATTTGGTCTTTAATATTTAAGAGAGAGAGCAGCTGATCAAAGAATCTCTTTCCCACGAGGAAAGATCAATGATAAGTAATAGGGAATGTTGAGACCACACCATGACGTGTGCCGACCTTTGAAAAAAAAAACGAATTTGCACTTTTTAAAAAGAGGTAGTCGATGAGATAGCACAGCTTGGACCGTGTTGACTGCCTAATTATGGTTTTACTACATTTGCAACATAATTTGCACTTAATTTCCAACATTTGCAGATTTCAGTGCAAGTTTTAAATTGTGAAAAACACCACATGTACTAAACACGCACTGAGTCCTTGTGCAGCTTTCATGCTGATGGCTGTTAAATTCATGGCTCACCATTCATAGGAAAAGGCGGATCGTTTAATTGAATGCATTTGTATCTCTTTGTCAGTCAACTTATGTCAGTATATAGCAGATGTCATTGATGTCATCACCTCCGGCCTTTAGGTCATATGATAAACTTAGTAAGATGCTTTCTGAGAAGGAAAGGGGCATATATTTTGAAAGCACAACATTTCGGGAAAGTGCAACCGTGTAATCTACTAAGATGTTTTGATTCCTATGTTAATGTTTAGTGCTCTCTCACTAGGAAAATGGGGAAATTTCAGTGCTTGGAATCTCATGTTTCTTGCAACATTATCTTGTTTTTCTACAGAAATAAAAAATCTAACTCCAGAACTTCAAGTCGGTACCACCAAAAGGCAATAGTGTATAGTTATCACATGTTAAAAGCAATTTTTTTGTACTGAATGCAGCTTTATTAGGAAAACACTAACTGATGAATTGACTCCAGATGGTAATCAAGTAGTGAAATGTTCCCCCACAAATTGACCCAAAAATAGAGGAATTCCTCTAGCGGCTCCTATTCAACATTACAAACTTCTTCCAAAAATAGGGAAATTACTCCACTCCACCCAAATGTAATTGAGGCCAAAAATAGGGGTATGAGAACAGAGAGGGCTTGTTCACAATGAAAGTCACCCAACATCTAGAGAAACTGCTAAATTATTTATTTAATATGTTCATGTAATGGAGAATTTGCTTGGGCAATTACCTATCTGTTCTTAACTCTAAGGTGGGGGCAATTCAGCTAGCAGTTTCAACACTTTCAGGGCCATTTCTAGTATATTTATCACACCAATTACAAATCGAATGATTTTCCGTTGTCACACCCCTGCAAATCAGGGCCTACTGTTGCTTGGATGGACACTGACACACAGTAAAGGTACTGGCATACAATAAAGTGATTTAACACAGTAATGAAACTGGAAGACAGTAAGGGCTCTAACACACAGTTGGTTCTGGCACAGAATTGGTTTCCCTCAGCAACTACGTTTATACACACTGAAGGGACTGTTGCACAGTAAAAGTGATGGAAAGTGATGGAGGTACTGAGTCATGAAAGTAGGGACACAAAAGGATAATGCACACGCTTAATGCAATGGCATGCAATAAGGTTGTTAGCACACAACAAGGGCACCCACTAAGGGTGGGAATAGACTACACAGGGGTATTTAGAGAAGTGTGGTATTGGGACTTTTGTCAATAAATTGAGGAAGACTCATGCACCTTACTGTTCATTCCTCCAATTTTTAATAGTCGAAGAAGGCAGCCATGTAAACCGTAAATCAGCCATGTAATTAGCCGAATATAACAATACGTAAAATGGGCGCAAGCCATTTGCAAAATTTGTGTTGGCCAGTTGATTGCCTTTGGTATACGCCACTTTGGAGGAAAAATGGCAATAGCCGTGATGCCAAATTCTAAATACGGCAGGCGTGGTTACGGTAAGACCACCCCAGCTAAGTTACTAGAATAGCAAGATGTCAAAATCATAACGAGGCCTGATATTGTCTGGCACGCAGTAGGGCAGACAGTAAAGCCACAGACATAATGTAAGGGTGCTAATGCTTCGTGAGGGTGTTAACATACATTAATGTGCCCAGGGAGACTGCAATGCTTGGAAACGCTGTCAGGGTGCTGGCGCATAGACTTTTTCAGGTACGCATTAATGGGCACAGCCATAATGGAATGAGGAACATTTTATGTTGCATTAGTAGTTTGGAAAACAATGAGTTATTCTAATGGATATAGCACAAGAGCTATTTAGTTTACCAAAGCAAACCAGCATGTTGCCCTAGTGTAGTGCTTGTTCTTGTTATATTTGAAGGAAAGCAAACTCTAAAGAAGTGAAACAGTAGTCCATATTTTGAATGGCCCCTACTTTCTGGTGGCGCTACCAGACTTGGGGCCTGTTTATTAGTGGGTCGGTTAATTGCAACCAATGAGTAAACCCTGTTTACTTATAGGCCGGAATTACGAGTTTGAAGGTATTTAGCGCATCAGATAATTATCAGATGTGTTTAATAACTCAAACTTCATTAAATGTTAGCGGGTCAAACCTGCTGGAAGTTATCAGGGAAAAGCATGCAATATTTACTATATCATGTGGATTTTGCTGTGTTAAACCCTAAAATTCATACGTTATTCCCAGCTGCGGTCTGTAGTGGGAGTAGCTGCCGGACGGTGACGTGGGGAGGGGGAGGGGCAGGGTGGGGGGTAGTAAACTATGGATTACGGAGGTTTACAGGTAAGTAAACATATAAATGATAGTTTTTTTCCTACACATTTTGCAAGGTTTACCTGGACATTGATGTGTGTGGCAATTTGACATTCCTGATCTGGTCACAAACCTCTATTTGCCCCCAATGAGAATCTGGTCTGTTTGAAATGAGGGACATTTTGTTGCAGAAGAGATGCATGGGTATGCGAGTTGCCAGAAACTTGTCAGATTCATGTATATGGACATACATGTGTTTAAACACTATTAACTGATAACATGTTGGAATCATAAGCAAACCTGAACAATATTGAATAAAAAAAGTGTTCTTACCAGCAATTGGTGCTGTGTTATTTAACCTAAGAGGCTTTTTTTTAGAGAGTCCATTCTTGTAAGCTTTTTGTTTACCACCAGTACGGCCTTTTGCTCCAAGCCCCAAATTGCCAAATCCACTGCTCTTTCCAGTTAATCCACCGCCACTAAGGAGTCCTCCAACAGATGGAACAAGGCCTCCTGGTGATATATTTGCTGCAGATAATACATTTGTAATTCCTCCTACTTCGGTAGCTGGCAACAATCCACCTACTCCAGCTAGACTATTCGCACTTTCAAAAGGCACAGCAAGAGCTTCTCCAACAATAGGTAAGCCTCCCAGTGCGCCCCTCACCAAAATGGAAGCTCTTCATTTAGTGTGATTTCAGTATTTACAGTGGTATTCATTTACTATTAAAATGTAGAATTCTTTTAGTATGCATGAAGACTAAGTAGTATGCCCACAAGCCGAAATATGCAAATGAGGGAATACTAGTTCTACTCAACTACCCTTCAAATACATGATGAACACTTCAATTGATTGCTAAAAGAAGACTAGTAGTATTCTAGAAGAATAGTATTTGAAGCTTAGTAGTATTCCGTTAGGGTTTATTTGCAGCTCTTCTGCTATTCCAAGAGCAAAATGAAGACTAGTCGCATTGATAGTGACCACTGTTTGAAGACTAGTGGTATTCTTTGTGAGCAATATCTGAAGACTAATGGTATTCTTTGTGAGCAGTATCTGAATACTAACGGCAATGATTGTGAAGACTCAAGTAAGACTAGCAGAATTTAAAGTGAATGTTAATTGAAGACTAGTTACATTCACTCCGATTAATTTATAGTAATGTGATTGATTTGATAGCTTGCACAGGGCTCTTAACGATGCCTTATGGGCCTTTCAAACTAAATTTTATTTGTTACATGTTTTGAGTCAATGATTATAAGCGGACTACAAACTCATCAGTTATACAATCAGCAAACATTTTATGATGTGTATGGAACATTTGTTTGTTTTCATATTATCCAAAAGAACAATTGTACACAATTGAATTAGTCGCCAGATAAAAGCTTAACTGTTCTAACGCCTGTGTTTATTTTCCCCCATACTCTATTAATGGTATAATTTAGAAAAACAATTTGCTAAACACATTGTACAAGGCTTTTATGCCATTAACTTATGCTCTGAAGGAGATGCAGGTGACCTGTGAGATGACTTTTTATTGACAGAAGAAACTTGCAGATTGGTTGAACTTACAATTTAACAATTGTAAACCACATTATTAGTAAAAATGTCTACATCAGATGTTTGAATGGAGTTATAGTCTACCAAATTATCAGAACAGATTTTTAAAAAGTGACAAATATAACCGGTCCGTCTCTTGGCATTTTCACTTTTAGATATATTGCTATATGAATTAAAGTTTATAAGCACATCAGTGGTAAAAGTGTCTCCATCACATTTGAATAAAGTTATTGTCTATCAAATTATCAGTCTAGATTTAGAGAAACGTGACAAATATTACCAAAGCTTATAAAGTTTGATGTGGTGAAAATTTCCGTCTTGCATTAGTGCACTTGTTGTTAAAGATACGCTGGTCACTATTTGGGACTTTCCAGTGGTGCTCCTTGCAAAGCGCCCAAACAAATTCTGTAGAATAAATATAAAAGTGGATACATTAAAAATATACATTAGTAGGTGGGAACAGTCAGGTCAATTGATTTCTGTCATGAGCATATCCTTCAGTCAGTGTCCTCACAGTTCCATTTACCACCTGCAACCCACTGACTCAAAATACTACCTTTGATTTCCCCTCAATCCCCCTCAGTGGTGGTGGTTCTTGTAGAGTACACACAGGACTTTGCTATTGGCAAGTATCCTTTAAACATTTTCAATGGATAAAAAAGAAGGAATACACTAAGGTTAACTAGTTCAATATATATATACACAATACATCCAAACATACCTCTGCAAGCAGAAACTTTCTCTTCATTCAAGCCTCTATCCTTCGAATGCTTTCTTTGACCAGTTCCTTTGCTGTTTGCCAATTCCTGATCGTTGAATACCATAGATATGACGCGATTTAGCACAAATGCTCCAGGATCACTTGAAGTTGGTGCTCTTGCAATTAAACTATAAAGTTGGCCAGCATCTACCAAGATATCGTTGTATCGAAGAGGATTTTTGGGGTCCTTAATGAGTTGTATAAGTCGCCCTTGCCTGTATTCTAAAAATGCACTCCCCATCTCTGAAGCGGAGGTCGTTTCTTCCTGCATTGAAAGAATGGAGATGGATATTAGAGATACAAACACATGAAATTAGCCTTCATATGAAATTAGCCTTCATATGAAATTAACATTAACATGAGTCTTCTCAGTAGAGTGCAACAACTCTTGTTTAATGCCCCAAGTAACATTTCAAAAAACTCTCGTAAGAGCGAAAGAGAGAGCGCGCGAAAGAGAGAGAGAGAACGCGAGAGAGAGAGAGCGCAAAAGAGAGTGAGCGCGAAAGAGAGTGAGCGCGAAAGAGAGAGAGAGAGCGAAAGAGAGAGAGAGAGCGAAAGAGAGAGAGAGCGCGAGAGAGAGAGAGAGAGAGAGAGCACGAAAGAGAGAGAGCGCGAAAGAGAGAGAGCGCGAAAGAGAGAGCGCGCGAAAGAGAGCGAGCGCGAAAGAGAGCGAGCGCGAAAGAGGGCCAGATGTACGACCCTATTTTGCATGCGCAAACTGGTTTGTGACCCGTTTGCACATGCAAAATGTAATAGGACAGTGTAACAATCCCGATTTAGCGAGTCGCATTTGTTTTGTGACTCGCTAAATAGGAATTGCGAGTTGCTATTAGAAAGAGACGTTCCAAGGACGTCCCTTCCTAATAGCGAGTCAAAGGCCTATGTAAGAATGTTTTGCAACCACAATATGCGTTGATAACAGTTTGAGCATCATCCGAGCGCTGGTGCCACACCCATAGGAATCTCAACACTACCTCCCATTAAAAAAAAAATGTTACAAAAAAGTTTCATTTTTTTGTAATGCATCCCGGGCTGCATTTTTTTTTTTTTTTTTTAAACTACTTCATTTAAAAGCAGTCTCAGAAATGGAGGTTTGCGGAGCCCAGCAGGCCACCATAGCTGGGAGATCCAGCCATTCCCAATGGTGTCGCAAATTGCGAGTGCCTCTTGAATATTGATGAGGCATGCAATTTGCAAACCCATTGGGAATCACAAACAGTGTCTCCGACACTGTTATATATAGTATTTAGTGACTCGCAAAGTGCGACTCGCAATTGCGCGCAACTTGTGAGTCGCTAAATGCTATGGTCGTACATCTGTCCCTTAGAGAGGTAAAGATAGAGAGATATGCAACACCACAATGTACATATTAATGTTATGAAACTGATATCAAGTTTTTTGTATGGGTGAATATGAACTTATACATATATCAGGGGTGATAGAATGGCAATATAGGAACAATTTACACTGAGTTTCAGGTGACATCATACACCATGGGCTGAGTGGTTTAAAAATAGCTATAGTGTTTTTAGTCTGTTGCTGCTCCATGGTATTCTGATCTTCAATGGAGTGAACATGCCAATATAAAATAAAAATACTACACAGTTTGCTTCTGCATATAAATCTGCATAAGCTATCCAGGAGGATAAAAAATGTGGTAATGGGTGGTGGAATGAAATGGGGGTAAAATGTTATAAGTGCGCAGGGACAACAAAGTGGAGAATTCACTGCACGTGACTTTAAAAATTTGGCGTATATAATTTTAAATTCACAACAGCAACTGGAAGCATACAATACAAATAACTGAACAATTATCAAAGAACAAACTTACATTAGTTTCTGAAAGGATATTCAGGAGACCTCTAATAGCCTTTGTCACCACTGGGAGATCTTTTAGGTCAATCCCAAGTGCTGCAAAAAAGCAAATATATGTACATTTAAATGTATATTGGTTTTATTTCATGAATCATTTGATAGTTTAAGTTGGCATATACAAAAGAAGACTTTAAACTTACCAGCTATCACATTAGCACGATTTATATGTGTTTGCACATTTGTTCTATTGGTTTCTCTGTGATCTTTTTTATTGTACACGTTAGGTCTTGCCTCACTGTGGTCAGACAGTTCATTATCGTTGTCAAAATCATCTTCATTAGATTGACAATTGCCGAGATTCTCCCATATCTGATCTTCTTCACCATTGGCTATGTTAATGGATTTATTGATGGTTGCAATTAGCGATTCTTGCATTTGCTGTGGCCTGTATTCAGAATGTATTTGTTGTGCCAGCACAGAGGATTGAAGTTGGTTCTCTGGATGCACAGATGATTGATAGGATGTATTACTTTGTGATGGTTGGAGTGGATGTGAATTAACTTGGGGCCAATCTTTTTGGCTATGAATCGTGGGTTCTGATCCACTATATTGTGTTGTTTCGTCATGGACTCTTGGCACATATCTTGAAGGGGAGACAGATGTCATAGCTTCCGAGGCATTCAATAAATAATTGTTGTGCGACGGTATTGTAGGCGACGACATGGTGCAATGTAATTCTGTCTGATTTAATTCTGCACATTGATTATCAATATTGAGTGAGTCCCTCGCAGAACCATGTATACTTCCTGACTGATGGACGGTTTGTTGAATGAAAGAAAGACTGTTAGACGCTAGAGCAGAAGTAGTTGTATCTTTGTGTTTCCCAACTCCCTGTCTACTGTAATCCGGTCTTTCTATAGTTGACTTTTGTAGGCCTGGGTTGCTCAAAACTTGATGTTGTTTGGGTTTTCCATTAGCGGTCAAATGGTTGAATGAAAGCGTATGGCCTGCTCGTGGAACAGAAGTAAAGCTATTGCACTCTGCTAGTTGCCTATGATTCAGATTTGTTGTTACAGGGCTACAGTGTAGTGTTCCTGAAGGTGCAGTGCTGGTTGATGGGGCAATAGTTTGCCCAGTGTTAATGCTTTCTGAGATAGAATTTCTAGTCTGGTTTGGAGTTTTTGGTGGCGGATCAGTGTAGTTCGTTGTCACAGAAGTATGTAAAACATCACTCTGTTGTAATTGAAAGTTATATCCAGAAAATTGCTCACACATTCTTTGCATTGTTGGATCTACACATTTTGAATTCGTTTTTTTAGTTGTATTTTTCTTTAATAATGTCACAACAACATTTTTCTTTTTAATGCCATCCTTCTGTTGCTGCTTAATGCTTCTGGCGAATTGCTGCTTTTTCATTTTGGTTGCAGGTTTTGAATTTTCGATTTCGCATTTATCCATCTTTGATTTATTCATTTGTAAAGCATTGAAATCATTTTTGCGTTTCTGACTTCCTACAACTGGCATATTTTCTTTAAGCTCTTTTAATGGACTGGCAGCTCGATCTTTTTTCTTAGAAGACAGTTTTTTTGTCTCAATGTTACCCATCTCTTTTAATGGACTGGCAGCTCGATCTTTTTTCTTTGAAGACAGTTTTTTTGTCTCAATGTTACCCATCTCTTTTAATGGACTAGCAGCTCGATCTTTTTTCTTTGAAGACAGTTTTTTTGTCTCAATGTTACCCATATGTACCAATTCCTTGTCCAAATCCTGTGCTAAAGTCATACTGTTTTTTTTAATAAACACATCCATAGTCTTTTTTACAGCTGCACATTGTTTTTTGACTGTAACATAAAAAAAAAGAATTCATTTTCAAAATGTTCCTATTTGCAAACGACTTGCGATACAGTACTTATTTGTATGACCTATTGTGTAAATTTACTTGTCACTGAAACTGGTGAGATTAGAGTACCCAGTGTAAAATGAACAATTACTATGGACCCTCAATTAGTCTGTTGCTGCTCCATGGTATTCTGATCTTCAATGGAGTGAACATGCCAATGTACATGACAGATCCTCTCTACCTTATTGCAAGTGCATCACATTCCAATGCATTTGTAATAAGGTGGATGGGTAATTCATAATGTTTGGGATGGAGTACTCATCCACCAATGTGTAAATCAGGTCACATATTTGTAAGGTATTGCATTACATTATGTATTTAATTTGTAGTCATTTTCTATGGAGCTGTGGGCAGGCATGTAACACCTCAGAAAGAGGTTTTTGGACATAGGTGTAGGGTTGTGAGAACTGGCTACAGTAGTAGCCGCCAATGGGCTTACGAGAGATTGTGATCAGAGTAGAATATATGCCACTAGTATTTTGGGAGTCGGTGGAATAAGCCAAGGGAATAGAAATATAGAGATCGAAAGTGCAGCATGGAGGCCTGCATGATGGGACATGAGGAGAAAAGACTTCATTTGATGTACCTTTAATAGCAGATCTTCAATGCCAAGGAAAAGGTGATTTACCATAAGATGAGATGACTGTTTTAAACAACGTAGAGCCAAAGTGGAAAAGGGAGCATTGCATATGTGAAATTTATTCTCACTTGATACCGAAAAGAAAGGTACTGGATATCATCAGGGGCAGACTGGTGTTTCAATGTACAGATTGTGTAAAGGCCGAACCAGATAGCATTCTATGGCCATAACTGGTTCAGCAGTAACTGAGCCTAGGTATTAGTATTGATATGCATTTCAGCAATATTCAAAAGCAAACTTAACTGACAGGGGGACCGTGAAACATACATATTGAAGACACTTACATTCACTGTAGAAGACTAGGATCCCTTTATAAATCATTTTCTTATTGGTAGGTGTTCCTTCATCATCTAGGTCAAATGTTTCAAAGGCACTGTGACAGCGGGCTCCTAATAAAAGTTCTGAAGTCTTCTCCGTTGCATTAAATCTGACTTCCGCATGACTTTGCAGCACAACTGATCGGTCTACATAGTAAAATATACAGCAATAGCAGTCCTTACTCGATTTCCTCGTCATGTGCGCCATGGCTTCCAAATGTTCTGAATTAAAATAAAAAAATCTAAGCTGCCTTATTCTTTTTAATCCCTGTAAATGAAAGAGTAAATATTTAACTGTGATGTAATCTGCAGTGAATGGGACAGTTTGTGCATGGTGCTTTCAACTCACTGTACCATCAAAATAATCCTCAGCTACTGACAAATGGAACCGGACACTTAAGCAGAATGGAACTTCAGTGTACACCATGAAATTCTTGCACACATGGACAAGCCCATTCCACACTCAACAATGTAGTCCCCATTGCACAACAGACACCCACACTGACAGACACTCAAGCATATCACCAGACATACATAATCATACATCCACAAACACTATGATACTCCCAAATGCCATCACACACCTAAAACACCCAAACACATGCCATCAGGCATCAAATCACATTCACATACTCTAAACTATCTAGCCCCTTATCAAAACAGCTTCTCTTGCCTTCAGAAAGATATGATATCTCACCCAGTTTGATACTCCTATGTCATCTCAGAAACTCATGCTCCATATTAGACAGCAATATACACACCCTCACGCTGAAAATCTAAAAACATGCAGCAACTTATCAGGAATTCATCTACCCTGTTATTAACCCTCGAAAATTATCCATGCAGACATTGCTCAAACACCACACTCACAAAGCGGACACTGATAGACTAGGGTGGCGAAGTGAGCTAAAGAATGATGACGGATTCAACACAGATCTGTGACTGGCGGTGAGTGTCTGAAAAGTTGCAGCACTCA
Source organism: Triturus cristatus (assembly GCF_964204655.1). Taxonomy (NCBI): domain Eukaryota; kingdom Metazoa; phylum Chordata; class Amphibia; order Caudata; family Salamandridae; genus Triturus; species Triturus cristatus. The sequence goes on from NC_140590.1 coordinate 1,117,089,296, forward strand.
GTCCATCATCTCCTCGTGGTTGCTTTGTTCACCCTAAGTTGGCAGGGTATGCCCAGACAAGGTCCCTTGCCACTGGATTCGAGCTAGCCTGGTTGATGAGGGGTGTTACCCCCAAAACCAGAGGGTGGGAATAACCCAAGGATTGGATCAGTGGGCAGAGCCAGAGGTGTGGGCAGAATGTGCAAACATCCAAATTTTTAGTATTAGTTTGGCATTTCACTGCCCAGTTTCATCAAACAATGGATACACATGATTATTTAAGGTTATAATGAGTTATTGACATTAAAACACATTCACAAAGTGGGATATGCTTCTAATCACAGAATGTCCTAAATACGATCAAATGTGGAAGCACAAGCCATTTGTCACCGAGCCATGGAGTTTGTCATCAGCAGTTCTCCCGTTTTCCACAACGGCAGTTCAAACATGAATGGCAAAATATCCTAGTTTGCAAAATGTTTTCTATATAATTATGCCTCTGCCATATTTGCCTCCTAATGGAAGATCTGCTGCATGATCTGACCATTTCAACTACTAAATGGTTTATAGCTCAAACGCATCAAAAGTTAAATAAAAATGTGACTTGTTTTGCTGCGGAGTGGATGGCTTAGTGCAAAGGTTGACTGATCACCTTTCTCACTGTTGCATTTGTATGTTACACTGATACTAATGAGGCAAAATCTTTCCAAAGACTGTTAGCATGTGTACACATGTCAAAATAATAAAATATCAGAAAACATACAGCATTACGCTGCAGCCTTTTTTTTAATGCATAATTTAGTCAACACAGCGGCATAATTTTGTCCTCCTTTGCTGCATATATAATTTCAGTGGCCCCACAGCAAGCAGCACATGTTAAAGGTGCTTGTGAATGAAGCAGACAGATTGTGAAGTTTGCGAACTTAGTTTGGTGTGCGTGCAAATTCTGCATTGCCAATCCCTGGTGAGTTGCAGCTACTACTTCTGAAACAAGGCCAATGGAGGTACCTATGGGTGAGGCAGACTGGCCTCAAGGGCAGGGCCAGCCTTAGCACTGGCGGTACCCTGTGCATTAATGTTTGTTATTGCCCCCCAATGACCACCTCTGCTATGGATTCCCTCACTACCACCGTTTAACAGTGCCCCTCAAGTCTGCATAACCACACTCTCTCAGACGCATTTAATTTGATTTACAGCGCCACTCATACCAGTGTAGGGTGTCAGAGCACTTAACATCACACACATTACTAAGAGACAATCAATATGTGTGTAAATCACCGTATAGAAAATGTTACATAAGACTAAGGACTACAAGGTGTAGGAGTCACATGACAACCATACTAGTAGGCCGTATAGTTTAATAGTGATTGGTCTGGAGAAACATAAAAACAGATTTTAAAACGTAATACCAAGGTTTAGGGTTCTCTTTAATAATCAGAATTGATTTCTGACCAAAAGAACACTTTTTGCAACATTAGGATAATCAAAGACTGGAGGAAAAACATAACGCTCTAATTTATACCTTGCTGTTTGTATGCAGCTCGTAGATGAGAGTTAATAGCGCACTGTTCTATGTTAGGATTTTATCTTATAAACTGCAAGCAACAAAAGGATCTCTCTGACAAAAGCATTAGCCCACTGACCTATTTACATTATGTGCACTTTGTGATCTGCATTGTACATGTTCTTTGCAGTAGGGTCATTAACCCTTTGAGCTACCTTTCCATGAATCAAAACTCACACTGCCTTCAACTACAACCCAATTGCTGCCGGCTATAGGATGAGGCTCAATGTAAATGACGCAATAGCCTAGAGCAATATGCAGCCTACCAAAAAAAAGTAACATCATCATGGAAAAAGCAAACGCTCATAGGGAATGCAAAATTTAGCAAACCATGTGAAATGTAAGCAGGAACAACATGGTTACCTTAACGCTTCACACTCACCATTCAGAAATCAGTGAGTGCTGTCACCTGCAATCCGATCAGTGATCTCCATTCCCACCAGTGAGCCCTGCTTGGGCGTGCAGCCTGAACGCACGTGCACTGCCTTTAGTGACCATTAAGACCACGGTTAGCGTGAGTCGTAGCAGGAATACTAATGAGACTTTTACTCCTGGTAGTACCTAAATGACCACCATGAAGGTAGGGGTTTTACAGCAGTTTGTGACTCAAGAAAACAAGACGTGCAGAGCAGAACACTCCATTGTGTTGGATGGAATATACAAGCTCTTTCTCTGGGTTTCTCTTCTCATTTTGTTGACACAGCCTTGCACCTGTGACTCTGCTTCTGTTGATTTAGAGCACCCGACTCTCGAAATGTGTGGGAATGATCTAATTTACATGCCTTGAGATGAGATTTCTTGAAATTGTTTAGTATAATATTTTTTGTTCAGCTACATATGCCTATTTCTTTCAGTGGTCGTTATGGTGTTCCGCTGCTACTTGATTGGCCTCGATTGCAATCGATAACAATTTTAATTAGTTACGCAATACATTCAAGAAGGACACAGTGACTTTTGCCTTTTAACGCTACCACGTCTGTCCAGTTCATGTTTGTTTAAATTGGCGCAGGAATAATTTGCCGATCACATTATAAAATCGTTAGAAAGCGATACACCTCTCCAGTTGCGTAGCTGATTGTAAGTCAGTCTGAGAGACACTGGGGGAAGCTCTGCTTGCCTTGGACGTAAGGCATAAATAATACATCCTTGCAGATATTTAAATGAAAATACTCTGTGTGTTGGGAAATCATTGGTGCATCTTAACGCTGATCCTAAAATCTGCTGTGCAAATGTGTATCAACTTCAAGCATTTTGCTTTAGCTCTTGAGGGAGAGATACTGGGGCATATTAACAAGCCAGGCAATAAAATTATCGCCGCTTTAGCGGCAGAAAACTGCCGCTAAAACGGCGATAATGGACTTGATAATATGCTCTATGGACTTCCAATTGAAACCCATGTTAGATGTGAAGGACGACTAACATGGGTTTCAATTGGAATTCCATAGAGCATATTATCAAGCCCATTATTGCCGTTTTAGCGGCAGTTTTCTGCCGCTAAAGCGGCGATAATTTTATCGCCTGGCTTGTTAATATGCCCCACTGTTTACTAGCATGATGTTTTCGAGGATATAGTACAGTGAGCCTATGTGTTGTTAACCCACAACTGTGTGTTAATAAAGTGCTCCATTACGCCTCAGCGGAGATTTCTCACAGATCACAGCCCCCTGCTCAATCTACTCAAAAATGTGACCTAGGCTGCTTCTTCTCGTAATCTGATGACAGCTGTGATCAGAAACCAAAGAAAATGAGGTTTAAAGTGGGAGTGGGGCGCGTGCAACAGCTGAGTAATGGGAGAAGGGAGGCCCACATATTAAAGCCATAGCGCCCAATCAGAACACGCGCGTGCGCGATGCAGCCTTTTTCGCCTGCCCTGCTGCTCTTAGCCCGGAGTGGAAGGCCCAGCTGAGGGGGCTGCTCCTGCTCTGGCCTCGTAAGTGGCTTCTGGCAGATGTTTTAATCTGCCTTTTGAAGAACGACTTCTGGGCAGCTGTGCTGCTGCATACATCTGTTTCTGTTTGGACAGATGGAGGCATGCACTTCCAACTGCAGGACTCTGCCTCACACTGGGGATTGTTTAACCAGCAGCTCAAGTGCTTACATTAGTGTACCGCAGCAGAAAGAGGTGGCAGAGCACATGGTAGGTTTTAAGCTCGATATAACCGGACGGATAATTCACAACGTGATTTGCTGAACTTTTTTTTGCAGTTTTATGTAGCGCGGATTCGACCCGAAGATATTGGAGCGCTAAACATGGACACCAGTTACATTACACAAGGTCATAACTCCTTTGTTTTTTAGGCATGGAAGAATAAATAATTTTCCTAGAAGCGAAGGATATGCCTGAAAAGTTAAGGACATGAGGGCCCTGACCCATTTCAATATCCATTGCTTATATCCTTACAAAACGTAAGCAGCAGGTAAAAAGACCACATCCCTGCACACAGAGCGCAGTACACATTTTGTTCAATCCACACTTTGCAGTACCTCCAGGATTGATGCACTATTGTTGCAAGCCCAGGGAAAACAAAGCAAACAAAAAAAGCGCTTCTCTGGCAAACTCTGAAAAAGTGGTGCTATTGGGTTTGTGTGTGAATAAAATAAATCTGGCCAGTTTGCTGCCACCCAGTTACTTTATTTAGTTATTTGGCATATTTTTAACCTTTTAATCCAGATGCTGCACTTTGGAATTTAAATACGACATTTCCAGCAAAAGTGTTTTTCTTTTTTGGATCCATTTCACAGGGGAGCAAATAATCTCGAAGTCAGGGTTTTCATTAAAGAATTCTGCCCACTTCGACCACTTTACAGCCTCGGCTTTCTGCCACCACCCTTATCAGCTGGGCCCAATATGCGCGTGTGGCAGGGGATGTCAGAAAGCCGAGGTTGTAACCAAAACCAGGCCAATTCTCAATTTGGTCATTTTAGATATGTTTGCGCTGGGAGAAGAAACGTGACGGAAAACTACTTAAAACCAGAACATCGCACGGGCCCGATTGAGGCTTACCTTTCCGGTGTACACACATTTTTAAAACGAGCCAACACAATGGGCCGCGCGCCATATTAACTACTGTGGAAGTTGAATACCCAGCAACTCGTAATCGGGGGTTTCAAAAATGTATGTAATAAATAACCCAAACGCGCCACCCGCTTTAAGCCCCACCGTGACTGCGACAACTTACTTGCACAAGCTACGATGCAGTCACGACGAAGAGATCGCCCCCGCAGCTTTTGAAGATAGCGCCGCAGGGGCTGGCCAATTTAATTGCCAGCGGCTGTCATTGGTAGCGCGATTCGCCCGCTACTTGATTGACGGCCCGGGGACCCAGTGCACTGCAGCTACGTGCGCAGCAGGTGTGCTTGCAGTGCACACACATGCTGCAAGTCCATATACCCAATCATGCGCAGCCATTCTCCGCGCGCTCAACAGGATTGGAGGATACTGCCAGAGCCTGCTTATATCCACCGTGTGAGCTGATCTGGTGAGTACGTGAATTAACTTTGGGAGATCTATATTCTATTCGGAAAGTGTATGAAAACTTAAGACTGTGTTAATGGTGTCGTAGCAGGAATACTAATGAGACTTTTACTCCTGGTAGTACCTAAATGACCACCATGAAGGTAGGGGTTTTACAGCAGTTTGTGACTCAAGAAAACAAGACGTGCAGAGCAGAACACTCCATTGTGTTGGATGGAATATACAAGCTCTTTCTCTGGGTTTCTCTTCTCATTTTGTTGACACAGCCTTGCACCTGTGACTCTGCTTCTGTTGATTTAGAGCACCCGACTCTCGAAATGTGTGGGAATGATCTAATTTACATGCCTTGAGATGAGATTTCTTGAAATTGTTTAGTATATTATTTTTTGTTCAGCTACATATGCCTATTTCTTTCAGTGGTCGTTATGGTGTTCCGCTGCTACTTGATTGGCCTCGATTGCAATCGATAACAATTTTAATTAGTTACGCAATACATTCAAGAAGGATACAGTGACTTTTGCCTTTTAACGCTACCACGTCTGTCCAGTTCATGTTTGTTTAAATTGGCGCAGGAATAATTTGCCGATCACATTATAAAATCGTTAGAAAGCGATACACCTCTCCAGTTGCGTAGCTGATTGTAAGTCAGTCTGAGAGACACTGGGGGAAGCTCTGCTTGCCTTGGACGTAAGGCATAAATAATACATCCTTGCAGATATTTAAATGAAAATACTCTGTGTGTTGGGAAATCATTGGTGCATCTTAACGCTGATCCGAAAATCTGCTGTGCAAATGTGTATCAACTTCAAGCATTTTGCTTTAGCTCTTGAGGGAGAGATACTGTTTACTAGCATGATGTTTTCGAGGATATAGTACAGTGAGCCTATGTGTGTTGTTAACCCACAACTGTGTGTTAATAAAGTGCTCCATTACGCCTCAGCGGAGATTTCTCACAGATCACATCCCCCTGCTCAATCTACTCAAAAATGTGACCTAGGCTGCTTCTTCTCGTAATCTGATGACAGCTGTGAGCAGAAACCAAAGAAAATGAGGTTTAAAGTGGGAGTGGGGCGCGTGCAACAGCTGAGTAATGGGAGAAGGGAGGCCCAAATATTAAAGTCATAGCGCCCAATCAGAACACGCGCGTGCGCGATGCAGCCTTTTTCGCCCGCCCTGCTGCTCTTAGCCCGGAGTGACAGGCCCAGCTGAGGGGGCTGCTCCTGCTCTGGCCTCGTAAGTGGCTTCTGGCAGATGTTTTAATCTGCCTTTTGAACAAGCATTTGCAATGCAATAGGTCTCGCATTTATAGGAGTTTGAGCTATTGGCATTGTAAATGACAATGCTTTTTATTTAAGTTTGGGTTTTTTAAAACATAAATAAAAGGCACTGTCATTTATAATGCCAATAGCTCAAACTCGTATAACTGCGAGACCTATTGTATTGCAAATGCTTGTTTAACTAGGTTATTGTAACACCCGCTTTTTACAGGGCCAAAAAGCCGCGGAACCGTATAACATGGCTGTGTTATCACTCTATTGTTATATATGTCTAATTTAAGGCGATAGATGCTTTATTTAGGTAAATGTTAGTATAATCTAAACATTGCATGTATCCACTTATGAAAGCTAATCACGTGTAGTAAAGACCATGTGTCACTGTGCAGCACTTTACAAAAATAAAAAATACAATATTCCATCTGCAAGTGAAAAGCCGACACATTTTCCTTTAGATGTACTTTTCGATAGCAGGCAAACGGTGTTTTCTTTTTGAAGTCTTTTACCACAGACTAAGAAAAGCATCTTACGTTCCCTAATATAAATAGTGTCTCGTAATTCCCTCATAAACAGGGCTGTAAAATATTTCAGAAAGGAAAGAATAAAAACATGTATTGTTTGTTCTTCGAGAACTCAAACCAGAGACCTGCCTTATCAGAGCGGAGAGAGTTATATGGTACTAGCCCTAAGCCAGAGATAACAGACAAGTGGGGGAGGGTGGGGGGGGGAGCGGGGCTTCGGTTTAAGCAAAGAGACACGGAGGTGCAGAGACGGCTGCACGGGAAGGCCTGCCCCTGGAGCGTGCTGGTGCCGGTGAGGCCTTCAAGCCTCAGTATGGGCCCCTGGGGCCCACACCTGAGCACACCATTCATGCCTTCTGCACAAGTTGGACCCCGAAGAAGGTTTGGTTGCGTTATAAGGGGCTTCTGCGGAAATATTGTACTGTAACTGGATTTATATAGCGCTTATTGCCTCTGACGAGGCGCTGAAGCGCTTTGAGGCGTGTAACTCCGATTACTACTGCAATATAGAATTTATAAAGCGCTTCGTGCCACTAATGCGACTACGAAGAGCGCCACTGGCCTGGTAGGCATGAAGAGCCACCCTCCCCCGTGTAATGCCAGCTGCTGCAACAGGGGGAGGGACGGACTCTGAGGAGAGAGAGCAGAGGAGGAAAGAGCAAGAGAGAACCAGTCTGCCAAGTAGGTGCGAACTTTAAAGTGAAAGTAATCATTTCGCGGGCGCTTTGATGTTCGCAGTCGCCGCGCGGCTCACTGAGAACATCAAAGCGCCCGCGAAATGTACACGCAGGCTGCCAACTGGTGCGCGCGCCCGGCGCACATGCACTGTAGTTGGGTGCCTGAAAAGCACTCGTTTGCACTTCCAAATCCCCGTTTTCTATAGCTCTCGCCAGAGCAGCGCTAAAGCGCTGGCTCAGGCGAGACCTAAAAATGACTTCGGGGCAGCTGTGCTGCTGCATACATCTGTTTCTGTTTGGACAGATGGAGGCATGCACTTCCAACTGCAGGACTCTGCCTCACACTGGGGATTGTTTAACCAGCAGCTCAAGTGCTTACATTAGTGTACCGCAGCAGAAAGAGGTGGCAGAGCACATGGTAGGTTTTAAGCTCGATATAACCGGACGGATAATTCACAACGTGATTTGATGAACTTTTTTTTGCAGTTTTATGTAGCACGGATTCGACACGAAAATATTGGAGCGCTAAACATGGACACCAGTTACATTACACAAGGTCATAACTCCTTTGTTTTTTAGGCATGGAAGATTAAATAATTTTCCTAGAAGCGGAGGATATGCCTGAAAAGTTAAGGACATGAGGGCCCTGACCCATTTCAATATCCATTGCTTATATCCTTACAAAACGTAAGCAGCAGGTAAAAAGACCACATCCCTGCACACAGAGCGCAGTACACATTTTGTTCAATCCACACTTTGCAGTACCTCCAGGATTGATGCACTATTGTTGCAAGCCCAGGGAAAACAAAGAAAGCGCTTTTCTGGCAAACTCTGAAAAAGTGGTGCTATTGTGTTTGTGTGTGAATAAAATCAATCTGGCCAGTTTGCTGCCACCCTGTTACTTTATTTAGTTATTTGGCATATTTTTAACCTTTTAATCCAGATGCTGCACTTTGGAATTTAAATACGACATTTCCAGCAAAAATGTTTCTCTTATTTGGATCCATTTCACAGGGGATTAAATAATCTCGAAGTCAGGGTTTTCAGTATTGAGAAGAGAAAGGTTTCTATTCTCGTCTAGTGGCAGGATAGTAAATGGCCATAATTGTCTTTTTACCCCAAAGGGTGGTGTATATCGAGGGTCTGCATCCAGAGACCTATGTGATGGGAGATAGACACATCATTTTGTACTTTGGTAGACAGTACAAGCAAGGGTCAAGGGCTAAGCACTGTCTGTGCGCTTGCGCCATATCATGCAAACAGTCCTATCATAAATGGAACCACCGAGTCCTTCAATTGAAATGGCAGCATGCTGCTGTGTGTGGTTTTCTCCTGGGGGCAAAGAAGGAGATTCTTTCGTTGAGATGTTGGGGTCTGGTGTTGTGGAGGGCGCTTTGTAGGCGTGTGTGAGCAGCTTGAAGGTCACTCTCCTTTTGACGGGGAGCCAGTAGAGGTGCTGGGTAATGTGGTCTTGTTGTGGGATGCTGAGGACGAGTCTGGCTGCAGCGTTCTGGACAGTCTTGTGAAGTAGAGATTTGTTGATTCCGGCATAGAGAGCGTTCCTGTAGTCCAGCCTGTTGGTGATGAGTGCATGTGTGACGGTCTTCCTGGATTCAGGGTGGATCCATTTGTCTTGCAGAGTATGCAAAGGGTGTATGTAAATAAGTACACATATACATAGAGGTTTTTATTTTAGCACTCTAACGAATTTGAACACTACCTTTTTAACTGTGTATATTTTATGAAGTCATTGAATTTTATTGCTTGTTTTATTGATGTTTTTATGGCATTTGATTGCCGAAATAAAGTTTTTAGGAATGAATGAATAGTAAAACTCAGTCCAGCATTGGTGAAACATGCAGAGGACATAGAGTAATCCCACAGACAGATTTGTGTATTGTTGCATTCCTAGAAGCTGGGTGAGACGCAAACTGGAGAGGGAAGAGTTAGGCTTCACCTGTACACTTCCAAGGGTGCTCTTTGATTTAGTGCCAGGTCACCATAACGGGACCTGGGCACATCTTAGGAAGGAGATGAGACTGATAAGAGAATCATAAAAAACAGGGCTCTCTAGCCCAACCTTTTGAAGCACATATATCATAGTGCCTGACACCCAGTTATGAACGCTAGTCACTCCCTTTGGCCTGTGAGAGACTCATCGCCTGCTGAGTGTGGCTGCTTGGTGTGCACCAGATTCACTTGGACTTGGCTGCAGCAGTCAGGATCCCCTGCAGATGGGGCGCACTCAGGAACTTGAGATGCTTCACCCTTCACCCTACCTGGATGGGAGCTCTAAACATTCAATAAAAATTAGAACATTGGAATGTTGGGCGCTCCACAATAAATTCTCTGGTTCTATTTTTTTAAAATAAATCTTTTTATTGTAACAGCACAGAATTACGTCTTTACATCATCAATATTACAAACACGCTTAAGCAGTACCACCCCCCCCCCCAGAGTGTTGCCAAAGGGCCTTGCAGGGCCGCTGTCCTCCTTATCTCCTGGTATGCTGTTCCCGTCAGATAATTTCTGCTTGATTCATGGCAAGGGTTGTGTCAACCACCGGAGGCAGGGACTCCCCGATATATATTCCATTTATCCCAAAAATTTCCCCCACTGTTTTGGGCAATATGTTTTGGCCACTTCATATTTGTTCTCTAGCCGTTCAAATGACATCATCTCTCTACCCGTGTGGAGGTCTCACAACCTGGAAATCCCGATTAGGTCCCACTGAGTGAAGTCTTTTCTGATGCCTGAGGCCCCCAATTGCTTTGAACCCCAAAGTGGTTGTGTCTTTGGTGAGCTTGTTTTTCCACCCTAGTTTAGAGAGAGTCACATGCCGTTGCCGGACCATCACCTCTGTGGGACCCTCTAGTGTGAGTTTTCGTGGATCAGTGTAAAGTGCGGGGAGATACCCTCTCAGCTGCAGCACCAGCCTCTCCATCTGGTCCGCTGGTAATGTTAACGGTTGATCAACCCATTGATTAACGTTTGCTAATTGCGCTGCCCTATAATACGTCTGGATGTGTGGCAATGCGATCCCTCCATCATACCAACCACGGGTCAGCTTACTGAGTCCAATCCTCGGTGGGCCACCGTCCCACAGCAGGAAATGCACCTCACTGTTTATTGAGTTGAATTATGAGTCTTGAACTTGGAAAGGCGTATATGCAATACATATACAAATCTCGGCAGGGCCATCATTTTATGTATGTCTCTTTTTAAATAAGACCATTATCCACAGTATTCTAAAAGCCTATAAACCTTTTTCGATGATTTGTACTGTGTGTCAAGAGCCATCTCCCTTATTATAGAACTCTGGTTAGTATAACCCCCAGCAACAGCCTATATTATATTGAAGCACCATTAAGGATAATCTAAATGTACAAAAAATAGGATAAATATATCTATTAGTCCTGATCTTGTTAGACTTATTAATTTTGACCTCCAGCACAGTTTGGAAGATATACTTTTATAAGCGTGTTTCTTTATTTTATAGGAATCAATGGAAACAATAAAAATGATAACACCAATTTTAGGTATCCTAGATAAAAATATCATACGTTCCAATGCAATTGGTGATAAACCAGGTGTACAGGATGAATGTAGTCAATCAGAAAAGACAGGTAAAAACATTTTTAATGACATTGTATAGTTTATTGTTAATTGTGCGTGTTCCAGTGTAATTGCTCTCAATGAGAATACATTGACCTGCCATGCTCTCTATGCTCCTTTACAAATTATGCTACTACAGAAAGCTTGTACACATAGGCATCTACGAAAACCTTTCTCCTCAGGGTACGATGTTAAAGAAAGTGGTTTTGAGACAAATGATTTGCACCATAACAGCTCCCTCTTTGCAACCAATCCTTTTTCACCAAACAGACATTGCCCTTCACGTCAAGTGTGAGGGGTTAAATGATTACAAATCTAAAGGAAAGATCAAGGTAGAACTATATTATCACATCCCACCCTGTTACCTCATCAGACAACTTTATTCTGTGTTAACTGACATCCCCATGGATGGTGTGTTAATAAGTGAATGGATTTTCTGTACTGCACAATACTTCATTTAGGGAATGTTAATAAACTTATTTCTAATAGGCTTCAATGCATGTTTTCTTTTTTTCATGCACAGATCCTAAAGAGTTAGAAACTGAAGTAGTCTCATCCTTTACTATGGAATATAATTTACGTACTCCAACATATGATTTTGATGAAGAGGCTTATGAGGAATTACACACATCTGGGCATCAGAATGAATATGCAGATGAAAGAGAAAATAATTTTGATCCAGAAGACAATGAAATCGGTTTTGAAGCACAAGACTTTACAGAGAATGTTGTAAACAATATAACTATTGTAAATGAGGGCGAAATTAATAATTCTAAAAGTCATGAAATCCAAGAAGACAATTTTTTATTTAAAGGTTCACGACACACTGTGCAAGCTGTCCTACTGCTTATCATTTGCTTTGCGGTTAGATTTAGAATTTCTGATGAGGCATTAGGGGCACTACTGGACTTAATCTGCTGCATTTTACCAGTGCCTAATAAAATGATTAACTCGTTATTCAAACTTAAGATGTTTATAAAAAAATACATCACTATTCCTAAGATAAGAAACTACTGTTCCTCTTGCTATGAAAGCATCAGCGATAATGAAAAGATATGCACTAACACCCATTGTCTAAAGGATCTTACAGAGTCTGGTGCTGTTGCATTTTTTGTCCAACATTCCATAATTGAACAGCTAAATACTATGTTTAAGAGGAGAGATTTTACGGAGGAAGTGAGAACCCACAGATATGAACACTACAAACAGAATGGAAACTCTGTAATAGGTGATGTTTATGATGGAATTGGATATAAAAACCTGTTTGATGAGGGGATATTAAGTAATGAAAACAATATCTCTTTTGTTCTGAACACAGATGGAGTGAACATTTTTAAAAGTAGTAAACTAAGTATGTGGCCTGTGTATTTGATGATTAATGAGCTCTCCATAACAAAACGCAAAGCAAAAGAAAACATGCTTGTCTATGGAATTTGGATTGGGCAAAGAAAGCCATATATGTGGACATACCTACATCCTTTAACTGAGGAATTGAGTCAGTTGGAAAATGGAGTTATGTTTACAGATCATACAGGCTCTGTTTTTGTATGTCGTGCTGCACTACTTTCATGTACTTGTGATCTACCAGCTCGTTGTTTGGTTACCAACAGTAAGCAGTTCAATGGGAAATTTAGCTGTTGGTCCTGTTTACAGCCAGGCATGACTTCAAGATCTGGAATGGGGCATTGTCATGTTTTTCCTTACAATGATGATGATCCTAAAGGACCACCACGAACAACAGAAAATCTGAAGAATGATATAAATGAAACATTAGCTAAAATACAACAGGGTGAACATGAATATTCAGTTCGTGGTGTGAAAGGTCCTTTCCGGTTTCTGTTCCTTTCCCTTTTCCCATGTATTAAGGGATTTCGTTTAGATTATATGCATGGGGTCTGCGCTGGTGTAATGAAACTAATGCTCACATTATGGTTCGGGAAGCAATATGAGAAGTCATGCTTTTCAGCACACTCTTACAGAGAACTTGTTAGCAAGAGATTACAGGCGATCAAGCCTCCACTTAACATATCAAGACCTCCTCGTAGCCTTGAAGATGTCCATTTATGGAAATCCTCTGAATACAGAAACTTCTTGCTCTTCTGGGGAATTCCAGTACTAGCTGATGTATTACCCAATCAGTTATTTATACATTTTTGCCTCTTCTCAAAAGGAATATATTTACTAGATAAAGAAAGTCTAACATTTTCAGAAATCGACCGAGCAGAGACTTGCTTGCTCACCTTTGTCAAATTTTTTGGAGACCTGTATGATCAGAGGTTCATGACTATGAATATTCATCAGTTAGTGCATCTTTCAGACTGTGTACGTCACAATGGCCCACTCTTTTCAAATAACTGTTTTCATTTTGAAGACCTAAATGGCTACATAGTGTCCCACATCTCTGGAACACAAAATGTAGAAATGCAAATCCTAAATACTGTGACATTAATTCAGATGATACCATTACTAAAAGCAACCTATAATATTGATAGCGAGATAGAAAATGCAGTCAATAGACTTATGGATCCATCGATACGTGTGGAGAGAATGGAGATAATTGATGGGTGCTTTCAAATGGGGAAAGTGACTATAAAAGATTTAACAAATGATGAGTTCCTGGCAGCGCAAAAAAGAGTATCTGTATACTTCGAAAGGAAAGTAGCATCATATGATAAAATTAGTTTAAGGAAGGGTTATTGCTATGTGTATGCAGCAAACTACAACAAACTAGTCAGACGGGACCAAAGTACAATAAAATATTTAGATAATTCACAAATGCAGTTTGGAAAAGTGTTGAAATTTATCCAGGTCACAGACATAAATAGAAAAACTCACAACTTGGCACTATTAAATCCGATGCCTTGTATAAACACATATTCCAGTGACTGCAATGTCCATCAAGTTAATCCAAGTTGGAACCAGATAATTGCAGTGTATATTTCGGAAATACTAGGAAGTTGCTGCTTTGTTTGTACCACAAAATTGTCATTTGTATGCGAATTTCCAAATCACTATGAGAGAGATTAGTGGATGCTGTTGTATTAGCAGTACCACAACATGATATAGGAGCCACTTTCTCTAAGTAGTGGATTGAACTACATTGTCTGTTATGTAACACAGTATGTGGTCACCTGGATTCTCTCTATTGTTTAATGGAAAGTTATGTACTTGATTCTAAGATTGACCTTGTGATACGTATCCCTACCAAAATCTACTTGCCTAGATGTTTAAAAGGTCTATACCATACATTTCGGCAGGTTTGAAAACTGATCTGGGGGTACTCCACCCTGTAATTACTAGGAAATGTTATATTCACATCACTTTTAACTGCAACCCGGCCTCTCCCCCACTGTAAACAAGTAATTACCAGGGCACCCGTAAGGCTATGTGTTTACTTTTACAAAATGTTTTTATAAGTACATTTTAAGTACATTTTAAATACATTTTAAATGTTGTGTAAAAGCTAGATTTTGCCACATCTATCCATAGGAAATTCACACTGTTGTGTACTATTATCAATAAGAAAATTAAATTTCTGCTAACCATTTAGTTTAAAGAGTTTTCATTGACAAATTAAGGTGGGCTATGCGTCTCAGTCATATGTGGAGATTGTTCATTGTGTTACTGATAAAAACCCATATACTTTTACTTTATTGTAATCTTTGGACTGTTGAAAATAAACCATAGTCATATGAACAAATGGTCATAAGTGCTGGGATACTTTGACCATTAATTCATACTAATATATTAATGGAGGAAGTTGTAAGATCCTCCGACCTATACATGTGTAACTAAGCATCTGCTAGTGCACCTGTTTATTTGTTAATAATGTGATATATTATTAACCTAGCCATACCGCTCGGTTTCGCTTTAACAGTTTGGACACAAAATGCTTTGGACATCTTTTTAATATTTAATGGTTCACAATTCTGCTACGATTCAGAAGCTTGAGTAGAATGTTAATAGTGGTCCAGTAGTATTCAAATTGTTTGTATTCACTAAATGTTCTGCATTGTAAATGAAGACTATATGATTAGCAAATAAGTATTTGCTTAGTATTCTGTTAGTGTTCAAGAAATATCACTTACATATCAGTAGTCTTCATGCACTAGCCTTCCCAAAAAGAATACTACTGAATACTAAAATAAGCATAAAATAGTCTTCGAATGCTATAAAAAGACAGGTTAACCACTAAATGTAGTATTCGACTTCGGTAAGGGGCTGCTCGTCACATCATCCACTTCTCCAGCAAGATCAGTCGCCACTTGGAGAGGTAAGCCTTCCATTAAACTGCTCAACAAACCCATACTTTCGACAATATTATCTTTGACTATGTCAAGAAGTAAGGATTCCGGTGCACCGTTCGCCGCTCCAAGAGATTCGCCAGCAACATCAGGTACCAAGTCAAGAGGTACGGCCGCCATTACACCATCCACAATTCCTGTTGCAGGAGCAAGCAGCCCACCCAGGGGCCCATCAGCCTGGAGGGGGAAGTGAAAGAGAAAAAAGATAGAGAAATAGAGGGAAAGGGAGAGATGGTTACATTATAGGCGAAAATTGATAGAAATGCAGCCTTTTATGAAAGATCAACTGTACTGGGACCTATTGCACGTACAGTTCAGCGCTATCAAACGGAAAAATATAAGTCAAGACAGTGGCAGTTGAATTCGTACGCACTGTCCACTGACTGTGCGACAATTATTTTCGTGGCATCTAAGCTACATTCTGCTGTTTGTAAACATGTCCTTCTAACTACATTAGGTTCCGCTTAACTCAGACTTTCACTCAAACTTTCACTCAGATTTTCACTCAAAGCAGTCTGTCATGACTTGATGAATCTTTGTGAAAACGAATATATTTTTTTATAGATTTGCTTTTACCAGAAGTCCTGACACGATGCCACTAAATGGTCTAAGGAGCTCAAGCTGAAAAGAGAAAGACACCCATTAAATATGGAGATGTACAGGGAGGGATACTGGCTCACCAACCCCCCCCCCCCCCCCACTCATGCACAGGAATCACGGAAACGCGCAGTATTCATCTAGCATCATTGTTTGCTCCATGCACAATGCTCATGACATTAGCAGGTCTCTCTTACCACTTTTGTTATGAGTCCCTTCAGCGTAGACATGATGAAATTCTCGCATTCTTCAGAACTAAGGTCATCAACTGATCTTTCGCCCTACAGCAGAAAAGGAAAGGGTAAATTACTTTCGTCCCCCAATCAGCTTCTAGGTTATACATTTTGATTTGCAGTGCCTTTACCACTGCGATTACGGATACAAATGTTCATATTTCGATTTTTGATGTATGATCATTTTATTGACATTTATCGTTTTGCTGGGATCGGCTGAGATCCACAGGCAACCAATGAGTGGCCTGCTGGAGGTTTCACGCAAAGGATTTGCGCTGGTGCAAATTTACCAAACGTGTCATAAACCGACGCAAGCGTTGACTTGGGTTTTACTGCCTTGCGCATTGGAAAGTTCCCTAAAAGTAATGGAAAGTAGCATTATATGCTACTATACATCATGGGGACAGCCCGTGGGTGGACCATGGTCATTCCAAGGCTACCATCAATGGGTTTTTGATGCAAAGCCCATCTACTAACTTCTGTAGACCAGACACCAAAGCAATATGTCTCCTTATAGGTGCAAATGAGAAGTTTTACTTTCTCCAAAAATGTCTAATTTTGCATTTGTGCTGTACTATACAATACACTAACAAAGGTGTGATTCGTTTCAAATTAAATCCAATCATGGCATTGTGTACAGAAAGGCTAGCCTTCCAGTACACAACCTATGCTAGACGTATGCGGACTCCTTTGTCCCATGGTGCAAAGGTGCCTGCGAGGCAAAAGGCAGCCTGAAAGTGCAGCAGCGCATGGAAAGAGAGAAGGAGCATTTTAGCCCAGTAAACATTGTGCTGTCTTCATCTCTCCCTCTCAATCAAATCAGTGCAACAACTTAGATTGCTGCACTGCAGTGTGTGACTGATTAGTAAATCAGCCTTAGAGCCTACAACTGCTCAATATGATCTGTACATGAGGACTCTAATTTAAGCAAAAATATCCAGGGAGGTACCTGAACATTTGAGCAGGCACAGGAGAGCACTGTACATCTCTTTCTGAATGCAAATGGGCTGTCTAGTCCACAAACACTAACTCAGAGACCCTCAGTAACATGGAGCTTGCATGAGCTACGGAAAATGCAGCTCGGATACATGGAGAGACAATGACTGCTGCATGTTTACAAGCTGTGCAAACTGCACCTCGTGCCTTACCTTTGAGGGTCTGAGAAAGTAGTAAATGTCTGCCCATGTGTTTACCATCTCCGAAGGGTGCTGATTTATGACTTTCTGGAATTCACAGAATTTTCCTGAAATAAACTTGGAAGGCTGATTTCCATGCAAAATCCTGAGAAATCAATCAGTGGAGGGCCACAACTGCTGAAGACACTGTGCTTCCTCCAACAAGATCCGCGGACCTGCATTTGCCCAGTAATCCTGTACTGACTTGAGACCGTGCACCCCGAAGACTCAGGCTGCGCCCACTGAACCACTTTAACCCCTTCGCTGCGGCGGGAATTCCGCCGCAGCGCTGGGGGGTGCGGGGGGCAGCGCGGTGGCGCTGTGCTCATGACGGAGCCACTCCGTCATGAGCCACGGTTGAGCTGTGCTCATAACGGAGTGGTTCCGTCATGACGGAGCCCAGTTGCGTTGTCCCCCCGCACAGGCGGGGAAACAGCGCCGCGTGTGCGGAGCAGCCGCCAACGGTCGTGGCATGACGGAACCGCTCCGTCATGAGCACACGGCAACCGTGGCTCATGACGGAGCGGTTCCGTCATGAGCGGGGAAGGGGTTAAGACCAGCATGTTAGTACTGCAAGCCTCCACATGTGGTTGGAATAGAGAAATTTCAATGTATTGACTCAAGCACAAAGGACTTCAGACAACTTCTGCCCACCTCAGTACTGAGGGTAAGCACAAGCAAAATTATGGCACATTTGAACCTATGGGAAATGTATCCTGCGCCTGTGCCTAAATCATGCCTCTACAACAGGCTATTTGGGTTTCTCCCTGTTAGGGTCACCCGAGAGCACTGGAAAAGGGGGGTATAGCATCCATGAGGGGAATCATAATCAAAACCAGTGGGCGCTTAAGCTGATCCACAAATGTAACACCCCAGTGATGCAACACAAAGAAGTGCAAATTATTTTTTATGGTGCGAAAAGAGCCCTTTGCCAGTGCAAAATCCCTTCTGTACTGGAAAGCAAATACCAATAGTTTGGTGGCTGTCGCTTTTCATCACCTTACTTCACTTTGCAATGGTGCAAAGTGTTACTACATTTAGGCAATGGTGTTTGTTTGTTGATTGCTTGCCCTCATACTATCTCCCTGAGAAGACCGTTACTGGTCTCTCTCACTACCCTGAAAGTCTAGTGCAGAAGAGTTCTCTTTGCAGTTTGCAGAACCATGGCATGAGGGTCCTGTGGACACCATTGCTAAACAACCTCAGCAGTTGGGAGTCAGTGGCTCTTGTCTCCTCTGTGGCCTCCTGAAAGATGTCTGATATTAGCCAATCACAGGAGTTGACAAACAGCGACATGCCATCTACGCTCAGCTCAGTCTCACAATCTGGTGATTCCCAGATTCAAGAAAAGCTCCTGCGGCGGCAGAAGCTTTCTGGTCGGTACGACCAGACTCTGGAACTCTCTACCCCAGAGGTTAAAAGACAAAACACACTTGTTGGCTTTCAGGAAAGCGTTAAAAACATGGCTGTTAAATCTCTCACTCTGAAATAAAATCTTATGGCTTATTTTACCTGATGAGCTAGCGCCTTGACCCCTTCGGGTAATTGTATCACGCTATCTAAATCTCTTTTTCATTTCATTAATTAAAATCAATAGACATGTCATTCTGCAACCTCCTGGAAATGCACATCTTGTGACGTTAACCTATGATACATGGATCACACCGCCAAATTACAGACAGGTTGCAACAATTTGGTTCACAATTTGCACCTATTATTTGCAGCCTGTCTGTTAATATGTGAGACTACTGTTCCAACCCTGACTCCCCTAAACACAAATAAGGGTATTGAGTATTTATGGACTTCAAACTCTGACATGTGAAGCTAGTAAATCAGTTAACGAAAGAACCTGCTAGAGCAAACAATTCTTTATTTAAATATTTCATTGTCTAGCTTTCCTGCAAAGAGGTAAAGGTACAATCACAGTAGAGCGTTGCAGTCCCGACCTTGCCAATTGACCATACTTTGTATCTCGTTAATCTTCTCATCCAGAATCACATTTTAGCAATTCAGATGCAGGCGCGGGCGGCACAGGTAATAGTGGTGGGGTGGGGTAGGGGGTTAAGTCGACAGATGACAGGATAGGTAACATTTAACAAACAAATTAATAAAACCTCTTACCTCCCCATCGCCCCACCACTCGTCCCTATGCCTGCCATGCAGGTCAGATTGGCGATCTATGCACTGGTTGATGTTGTCCAGACATATCACTTTTAAACAAATGTGAATTAACATCAAGAACCCATAATACTAGCCCAGTGTCGGTCCAGAAGGCCGAGGTCTGAGACTAAATTCCTGCAAAAGTAAAATTAACTGACAACCAACTTCATGGGAGACAAATTAAGGGCTAGTTTCGATTTAGTCATGAAAAAAATTTGAAAATATATTTTTTTCAAACACATAAAAAAACAGGTGTAAATTCCAAAGTGTTGTTAAAGGTACGCTTTAGGCGCATGTTTCCGACCAAACATAGCCCTAGACAGGACCAGAAGCGCCTTTACGAACAATGAGGGTTGTGAGTGACATTACAATATCTTCACTATGGAGGTAAACTGGGAAGGATTTGTGAAGCAGTGAAATCCCATGGGCCTTGCAAATATGGGAGAGGATCCACAAAAACAAATGAATCCATAAACATATACAAGGTTCACCAAATGATCAAGAACTATGTAAAGTGGCCTGTGTCAGTGTAAAATATCTATCAACAGACTCAATAAAATGCTATGCATTAGGTTTTAGTATTTGAGGGTCAGCTAGCTGCTTTTTACTCCATACCTTCAAATCCGTCCCTAGCCCACAAAATTGCCACCCTACTCAGTGATAAAGCAGAACAAGAGGAAATCCATTTTGTCAACAGAAATTTTAGAAGTTCACATTACCGAAATAATGTCTTGCATCTCTTCAATGGTGAAATCAGATACACCCTGTAAAAGAGTTAAGACATTTCTGAATTGCATTTCATGCCACCATTAGGACCAGAGTTGTTCTTGTCTGTAGAGAAAATGTGAACATTCTCCATAGACTGCTACATCTAAAAATGCAAGAGAACTGAGGCAAATAGACTGTCCTTGCCCTTAAAGAGGAATCAGCCATTTTAGAAGCATGCCAATATTCTTACAGTTCAGACACCTTTAAATATAACACACAGAGCCATGCTAGCACATTTACTAAATAACATACTTTGGCACTTTGATGCTCTGGAGTGAAGGAGTGGGCCATCATAGTCATTATGTTTTACCAAAAGGCTGATACATTTGAAAACATTGCGACTTTGTCCATACCTTTGCAACGCTTATGTAAGGGACAGCAACCAACCAAGGAATACTTGGGTTTTAATTTAAATATTTTAGGAACTTAACTCATCCATCTTGTTTCCCAAAATAAGTTTAGACAATTACAATCTAGGTTTCATCTTATTCCATAAAAAATAGCAAAAAGAGAGTCAATCATTTGAACTAGAGATACTCACATGTATCATAGAGATACTAAAAAGGACAGTCAGGCCTACATAATTTTAATTTGATTTTTAAACAACCCCATCATGAAAGAAATAATGATTCTTGTTTTCAGATGTATGTAACATTTAATTTTAGCTGTATCTCTACAACTGAACATGTTCGTTGGATTCCAAAGAAACCAAAAGAGTCCATTTTTAGTTTTGTACAATATTTATTTAAAAGAAGGATTTGGGATTTCTGAAAGTTATCCTTATAGCCTGAGATATCAGTGAATAAAGCACCTTTCCAGAAGAAGCCAGAATTTATTTTTTGTTTCTGGTGCTGGAGGCATTTTCTTATCCATCTCTTTGTGGGGTATTTTCCAAGGCTATATATTTGCCACACCCTTGTCACCTCTAAAAGCCAGCACTGCTTTCAGCATCTTCCATCACACTAATTTTGATATGACTCTGAGTTATTTGTTTTTCCACCTTCTTCTCATTCACTATTCTATTTGTGGTGATACCAGCACGTGTCATTGGAAGTTATATAAAACTTGGACATCTAATATTACATAATTTTTCAAGCTACAAAAACAAATTGACATGCTGGTATTGTCAAGTCTTGATCACTGTTCCCTTCTTATCTAAGCTTTTTCAGTGTATGCTCAATCACAACTCCAGTTGACATTTCCTGTGGCTATATTTTCCCTTGAGTTTAGTCCTACCTTCTGCAAACATTTCAACTCTCCTCATTTCCATCCAAAGAGTCCCTTTTGACTTCCATTTTAAATGTAATTTGCTGGTAGGCTATTTAAGAGTGGTAATGTTATTGCCTCTTTTGTATAGATTTATTATTTGTTATTATCCCTTCCTCTGAGGACTGCCTCTTGGGTCCCCCTTTTTAGTCCTTACACTCCCAGTGCCCAGATCTGTGTTCCTTTGTTTTACACAAATACCACTAAAAGTTAAAAATGTCTAAGTCTTTGTCCAATCTATGCTACTTACTTTTCTTCATTTAAATCAGTCATCTTGTGGCTGCTTTAATTTATTCAGATTGTAAATGTATTTACTTTACTCCTTTGTTTCTTTTTGCTTCTAACATTTATATGGATAATTTACAATTATGCTACTAATAGAACATAATTATTCTTTTGTTAAGCGCTTTAGAAAATGCGCTTTATAAATTCTGTTAAATCGGGCGCAAAGGGCATGTAATCAGTACATATGGTAACGTCAACATTCCGCTCTGGTATGCTTTCTAAATAGGTCACAGGTGTGTGTATTAGAAAAGGGTAGGTGCTGATATGGTTTTATTGAAAAACCACCAACTGCAATCATTTCAGGACATTTACTAGAAAATGTCCAAAATATGTACTGTGGGATTGATTCACAAACTGCATCTAGTAGTACATACATCAGTACTACAGTAGTACTACTTACTTGCTAAGAAAAGTAATTTACAAAGCTATGGGTGACAATCTCGACCTTTAACTCTCCTATCTTTTCAATGGGTTGATGCTCATATGTTTAGGTTAACTACTTGGTAGCAAATGTGTGGAAGTGGCTGGAAAATGGGGAATACCTTCTTCTAAAAGGAAGGATTTTAGTGAGGATTAAGAAGGAGTTTAGGAAGGGCAAACAGGGTTTTTAGGGCGGGAACAATTCCCACCCACAAAATAACCAGCCCACTCCTTTTCAGAAAGTGCACTTCTACTATAGCACAACATTATCCAGCTCAGACCTTGAGTAAGTCCAGCAGCACACATGGTCACTCTCAGGTAGTACAAAACCCTGCCATAGAAGACACTGGAGGCAGGGACTTTAAATAGAACCCAATAGGAAATAATATTTAAATAAATACATTTATGAATAAATATTTAATGTTAAAAAAACATCTAAATGAAAAATAAATATAATTTCCGATACACTATTTCATTAACTTTTTATATTTAAAAAGAGTAACTTTCATTTTGAAGACATTTTAAAAAGAATATACATTAATTCTATGCATAACTTTTTTTAAATTTCAATACTGAATAAATAAACTTAAACCTTTTTTTTAGGAGGGTGTTTTTTTAAATATAACTTTAAAAAATGTTTTAATGTTATTTAATATACTTCAAAGTGGTAAATATGTAAGTTACTATGAAATTACTAGAGATGTACATTTTTATTTTGTCCTACATTTAATATAAATAAATAAAAATGATGTTGCATTAATATTTAACATTTAATATTTTAAACTGAAAAATTACCCTGTCCTTTAACAGCTCCCATGTGGCAGAGATCTCTGCATACCTATGCAATGTTACAAGTAGTAACTTTACACTTGTAAATGTGGTTTACAATATTTTTCAGTGGTTGGAGACATGTAAGTCTTCTCTTTGTAGTACATTTACAGATGGAAATGGTGATTAGCCAAAAGTATATAAGTATATACTAGTAAGTTTAAGAGTACATTAATATGTGTAGATTTACTTGTGTAAATTGACCTTTGTGAATAATTCTTCTTAGAGTGCTGAAAAAACTGAATTTTCATGCAGGATGAAATGTTTTTGTGGGAATAATATCACTAACAACAATATTTGCCAACATATACATTTTTTCACAGTTCGTAAGCTTTGAAATGTGAACTTCTTTGAACTTCGCACAACTATGCATTTGTAATTTTAATTGTGTACACTTCTAAAATAAATTTTAAAATGTATAGAATCAATTCTTTATTTTTTCTGCTGAGTTGCCTGATATTTTGCATGCATTGTTTTCTTTTCAAAGGCGAAAGCAACCAAGAGTGGCTTACAATGCACTTCGAGAGGACTTTGTGCACTACACAAAAATCCAACCTTAAACTTAAAGCCTGGTCTTTGATCCTATGACTAGGTTTCTATTAATGCAAATCTCTCTGATTAGCTAGTTGGGTTGTAGAAATCAGTCACAAGTTAGGCATAGCTCTAGTGATCTACGAAAGGCAACATCTTGACATCCCTACTCATTACTAGTTCAATTATAAATTGTGCAACTGGTATCAAAGTTCAGGTTGGTGCACAGCCTCATATCGGAAATCTCCTTACCATTTCATAAAGGATTTCTTCCATGGAGCAGCCAAGCTTCTCAGCCATTTCACCCTAAAAGAGATATCATCAAAAATTGTATTTTAAAGTTGCTGTTGGTCTTTGTCAAACATGCACTGAAGTCTCATCTGCTAGTTAGTGATTATGACTTTGATAATGCATTGCATATCCATATCACATCGAAGCTCCATCAGGATCATAAAATCCGTCAACTTTTGGTTCATCAAACACAGGCCATCTAGGTCTGTGGTGAAAGATGTGTCTGCATGTGCTAATGGTCGAATGAGATGTGCATGCAAAGTACTATCATCTTAATTATTCTGGTGAGGACCTTCACCCAACCCCCTGCAGACAGCCACTGCCATGGCTTGCATGACCTTTGGCTGTGCACGGCTTGGGTTAGCCACAGTACCAACCATTCATACATGGTCAACCTACAACAGACATTCATGACCCCTTTTTTTCCCTAAATGTTTTTCAGATCCTTTGGGACTCTCTGGGAAACTAGTGCAGACCCCGCACTCCCTTGAAACTCCGTAACGCAGACCATAGTTTTAAGAATTTGGCTCTAGCTGGGTCCACCTTGGACCCTTCCACAAGGTCCAGGGCATCCGGGTACCCTTACCCTGCCCCATAGACATTATTTGTTTAATCATTTTCAATACACCAGGACCCAGTCCTCATGTCCTGAAATAATGGTTGTTTCTCCTCTTGTTGCAGCCAGCAAAGTGAGAGCGAAACAGCCAATGTGAAAAGAGAATCCTTCGGCCAATCAGATTACTCTATTATTTGCATGCTTGCAGGACTCTCTCAAGATTCCAGCGAACCCATCTGTTCAGATAAAGATATATTTAATCGTTAATTTTGAAAATGACTGAACACATTTCCACTGAATCTTTAAAAGCACACTTTCTCGATAAAGATTTAGCTTTCTGCCAAATTTCATGTCATTCCTTTTCTATGTTTTAGGAAAAAGTGCTGTTCAATAATCTCTACGGCAATTGCCTGTAGAAATTGCATTTGTGGGGCCCCTCTGATCTGGGCCCCTGCTTGACCGATCACCCCAGAACTTTTAAGGAACGAGCTTAAATTGATCAACTTCTTTTTGGAAAGTTTAGTGAAGATTTGTCAAACGATTCACAAATTATTAGCAAACCAGAAAACAATATTCCTATGGTAACTATGTCCTAACTATAACTATGGCGTGATGACTGCCACTGTATAATGCACACACACACACACACACAAATATGTTCTGTACATATATCCAGAATAATAGTCACTTCTTACCACAGTATGGAAGATGTCACTAAAAGTGCACTTCATCATAAAATCTCGATCTGGTCCTTCTTCCCACTCCTGGAGGAAAAAGACAAAAGAGTACAAAAATATAATTTAATACCAAAGTGAAGTTGCCTTTAAAAATATTAAGTGTATTCACACTCTGGAGTGGACTGATGGGGTTAAGTGCTTGGTATTCAGCTGAATTTTCGTATATATCTCTAAACATAAAGACACGCTTACTTTCAAGTGCTTTAATTTTGACATGTCAGTTCAAGGGGCTTATACAAAGTGATAACAAAGTATTTATGCTGCATGATTATGATTTTGTTACAGATGAATTATGAATTTAAAAAAGGCATTTTCTTATCTGCGTATGTTACTATTTCATCTTAATCACATTGTGCCTGAAGAATTTGTACTTTGTGCTGTGTAATGTTCAAGTGGTAGTGGCACCTTTATAAGTAAATACATTTTTGTGAGTGTACATGCCTGTTGCGCCCCCAGGCCATATTGTGTAATATGGACCCCGATGTTTAATGGACAGAGAAGATGTGAAGGTGTGCAGTGGTAGTACTGGAAGGAAGGAGACAGGGGGAGTGCATACTGGTGGCTGTTCCCCAGTGTTATTTGGGACAGGGGTGGGGGAGAAGTGCTACTTTATTGATTGTTTTTCTGATGTATGCAGCAAAGGTCAATGGCCCTTTCAAATGCAGGAAGGAGACCAATGATATTCTTTCGGGGAGTGTTTCAGTGCAGCAAGACATGAAAGGAAATGTTTGGAATCTGATCACTAAACATGGGGGTCTGGCAAGGATTTAAGTAGGACGAGTCCTGCCAGTGCTCAGCACCGGCAGTTCTAAAAAGCAGGTGCTGAGATGGGTTCCTGTCACGCTTTCCATTTTTGTTCTCACCATCGGGATTGAAAAAAAAAATCACAACTCTGCAGCAGTACCACCTTTCACTGCCTTTGATGAAACTTCAAAGAGACTCGTTATATTTCTTTCATAGTCTCCTCATTTCAGAACTGTTGCATTTTCAATATACTCAATAATGAAGTCATGGTTGTTGCTTATTTATCTTATGCAATTATTAACCATTGACAAAGTCAATAGTCCTGGTTTGTCACGTGTTGTATTATATACCTGGAAGTGTTCACAGAAGCAGAAAAATACCAGTCGGAGGGCACAAAATGCTAAGCACAGATTCTTAATTACATTGGCCAATCCCCTTTGAGGGACGTCCCAGTTTTTTCATCCCACTTAAAGCCCTGGGGTCAGTTGTTTACAATCAGGTGCTGCTGAGGTGATATGACATGTAGGGCATTTAATGTATATTGTCACTTTTAAGAACAAGTAATAATTTTACTATGTACTGTTTGCATGCCTTCCAAATTTACCTAAATGAATAGCTAACACTGGGAACTTTCTCTCATGAAAATTAATAAGCAATTAGCATCTCACAACCATTCCTGGATACCCTTCTTCGCATGGTGCTTTCTGCATGTGGAGCCTAGACAACCTGATTCACAAAGCTATTCTCAAATCTAAGTTATCATTTATAAGAGCTAATGGTTTGGTTTAAAAGTGCAAGGAATTCACAAAATACATTTATAAATCTATTTTCTCTGCATACAATATTATGTATAGATAAGTCATACTTCAGGTTTCTGGAGCGGTCGATCTAGGGTCGTGATATACTGGAATAATTGTTAATGCCCATAGAGTTTGTGGGTAACTATTCACCAGCTATTCCCACCTCAGGAACTTTGCTCCTTTCAAGGCCGGGAATAAATCCCTATCCAGAGTGGCAAAATGAGGCACATACAGCAAAATTCCTGGCTACTCGAATAAGGATCTGGGACCTGCAAGTGCCTGGATACCCTATCAGGTGATTAGCCGCACTTTATAAATCCTGATTGATTGATTCATAGGCTATAACACACTCATGATATGGTTAACAGGACATCCACCATGTTTGCAATGGAGTATCATGTGCATCAAACTCTAAATAATGCCATTTGTCTTGATGAGGCAACTCTATCTTCTTGCTACATTTCTGCTTTTCTTCCCTTATGTAGAAAGCAGCTTGAAGAGGATTCTCAGATAAATTTCAAGTAATTTGTATAAAACGTTTTAAGCCCAAGAATTAGGAGGCTGCTGTTATGTTCGGTTTCACGGACACATGGACAGTGTCAGTGAGTAAATCACAGATCGAGGGCAAAAAGAGAATTGCAAAAGAGCTAAACATTTACGAATATTAGATTGGATAAATACATATTTACCATAAGTTGAAAAATTGAAGGTAAAATATTGTGAAAATCTTATTTTTCAGAGAGAAATTGTCAATCAGTACATGGATGCTCCTGCAGCTGTTCTCAGACTCTCTCTTGGATAATGTGCAATATCTTGTGTTTGAGCATTTATTTTTTTATGCTACACACTTTGACTCATTCATGCCTGGTCTTTGCGAGATGGCTGTATACTGGGAAATGACTATAACCCCAGCACTTTTTACGCCACCTTACCCTATGACTGGGCAATTAGAGACATTATCTGTGAGTTCTTTTTCAGTGGGTGTTGGGCTTTTCTGGTGAATAATAGCGATCCTTGGATGTTTGGGAAAGTATGGCTATGTATGGTTCTTTGGAACCACATATTGATAGGATGTCGTAGTCACACACATTCACTGAGATGGCAAAACCTCAACTCTTAAGACATTGGCTTAAGTTCATGTGACTTTAAAATACCTACACAATATGAAAGAATGTGTGGTGGGACATGAAAAGAGGCCAGTGGTTCCATAGGAAGTTACAGCACAAATTGCTATGCAAAGTTTGGAGCTGCAAGAGATGTCTGGACAAATTCATTGATAGCTTGAGGTTATGGAAAGCAGGCAGAACTATTATTTTCTTAGGATTCAGGTTGTTCCAGAAGGATTTAAAGAAATGAACATGAGGGGCTATGTGGTGTGCCTATCCCAGTAGGCTATTTCAGAGCATGTAGAGTGTGAGTTTTACAACTATAGTAAAATATCCAACTGGTTCCTATTTAAGGCTCTTAGGTCCAGTGAAACTATAGCTTAGCCAAACATCATTTTGATCGGTGCAGGTTGTTGTTTGCCAAGAGAGCTAGTTTAGGCCTGTTCTTGTGGGGCAAAGGTAATGACAACTGATACGGTCATCTTTTGTCCAGTCTAATTTCTTTTGAGCTTTCATTGAATGCTGGTAGTGGCTCAGATCAAGATGTGAAATATTATTTGCAAGAACCTTTTTTATTTTATTTTGGAGTTAGACATTACAGCATGTCATGGTAATTGTGTTACATAATTATGTATCTCACCAGAAAAAAATAACTGTTCTAGAGTTACAAATTGCCCTCTACATCAATAGGAGTGCACATTTAGGTCTATAGGGATTCACACATATGGGTTCCATCTATAATTGACATTCCTTACCCACTGAAAAAGCAATCCCATGTCTTAGGGTGATATTGAGTACACTGGGTCAGGTACATTTCAAATGGGCCCCAAATATCCCTGGTCTAGCCACTTCCAAGTGCAGGTCTCGATATGTGCCAGCATTTAGGTTGCACTATATCACACTCTTTAGCAACCTTTTTGCTGTCAGAGGGGCATTCTAGCCAATGTAATGATACAGGCAGTATCATTGGTGTTTAGTACATATTTTGTAAACATTTAAAGTGTTGCATTTAATGCTGGTGCTCATGGATACTGTGCCTGGAGCAACAGTATGCCCATTTTTTTCTTACAATTGAACCTCCAGGTCTGTCTCCTAATAACAGGTGGCAAGTGCCCTCTTCCTCTGATGACCAGTCTCCATCTTGTGGAGTTTGACCATCCATCCATTGCTATATTCAAGTCTCACGACTTTTGTTAACACCAGAAATTTGGGCGGTCCATCATTCTGAAATACATGACTATATCAAGTGGGCCGGTAGTCCAGGATCAGGTACACTGAGTCTCTCTTTCTCATTTGGCAGAGCAAGTGCCCAGGTCTACCTTTAGCCATGACACTTTAGCAAGTACCAAATGGAAGGGTTTGAGGGATGCCAAAGTCTGGGGATGGGGCTGGGCGTTTCATCAGTGCCAGACATAGATAATCTCTCTGATGGCTGGTGTATGCATCTTCATTAGCATGCACCCGACAGAATCACAATGTCTCTTAGATTCTTGTTGGATGGCAATTTTTATTAAAGCAAGATTCACTCTTGGCATAATAAAAACTGGCAGGAAAACTAGGAGGGTGTAACCGTGGAGTCCATAAGGAGGCTTTGCCACTGTCTTTGTCTAGGCTTGTGTTGTGTCTATCAAGAGATTAGTTCATGTTATTCAGTCACACCAAAAACGGTGTCAGTTTTTCCAAATAATCATTGCTTGGCCTCTTTTCATCTCTAAATTTAGCGCTCTTGAATCCTCTTGATTCCTGGAGTTAAGATAGGGAAGCCCAACACAGTTTTATAGTCTCCATCTGATCTACAAACAAATGTCTACATGTACTGATGTTTTTAGTATGTTATTAGTGATCATGAGACACATACTAAGCTGGTCAAGGCAGACTACCCAATTTCAGACTACTCAGCCTCATTTTTTTCTTACAAATAAGAGCCAAATAAGAACAAACAAGAGCCAAATAAGGATGATATCCATAGGGCTGAGACCTGGAGGAGTCATTGTGGGACAATAAAGGGGGAATTGGGAAGAAGATGGTGAAAAATTGGGAATACACAGTTTGGCAGGGGTTTCGATGGATTCAAGTTTTGCAATTTGAAATGTATGGCTTCAATGGATAGATCTGGTATCTAAATTAGAACACAAAAGGGTTAAATATAGCACAGGAGGATATCATTAGCAATCAAATATTATACAACAATTTATTAGAAGTTGTATGCATATTGTGAAGAAAGTTCAAGAATTTTGTCAGCAACCAGGTTACGTTACTGTAAAATTCAACACAGAGTGCGACTATACTTGTCAGAAGCAGCACATGAAAAATTGGACAAGTTTAGTGGATGACCAGAGAGGCTGATTGATAGTGAGGGTAGCACAAGGGCCAGTACAGATGATGGTTTGCTCAGAATATGAGAAAATCGTGAATGGTCCTTGGATGCTTCAGAATCAGATACTCGAGTTGGTGGGCTGGTTAACGGCAAGGCCACATATTACCTGTGGAATTTCAACTTATTTATGAACCCCTCCTTCTTGGTGCTAACTGAAGGTTCAGAGTTAGAATGGTTATTTTCAAATCATGACAGAGGATATAAAAGGGGATCTCTGGTTACTGGATATTTGGTCACTCTGGTATGGTGTACAAGTGGAGCACACGTATTTCTCTGTGTCACATCAATATGACATTTTCCCCTTTTTATAATTTGTATTGCATGCACATTTGGAATTTTATCTGTTGGTGATAGCCAATCACAACCAAGTCAATTAGTTACAATTTGTCACCAAGAATATCAGCTGAGCTACCGGATGTTTGTTCACTCCAATGTTTTAGGAAACACTATTTACATGATCCGGAGTGTTAAATTTCTACAGCGTAGTTTAACCTCCTAGGATATTGTATGGGATGCATTCACAGCAGTAATAGTAGCTGCATGCTAGGCATAGGAGGGCAAAGGAGGAGGTATGGAGCCTGAAAGAACATGGATTACATTACTAGAGCTCCAAATCCTGCACACTAAAGCAGTGAAAATTGTGGACTGCTGAGTAGGAGAGGTTACAAACAGAAGGTGTGGTTCCAACTACACCCTCAAATTCCATTTGAAAAATGTGGCCTTATAATAAATGGTATATGGTTATAGCTAAGCTAACCTTGGGAAGAGTACTGGTTGTTCAAATAATTGAACACAATTTGCAGAGTGGTATCACAGCTGTAAAAACTGGGCTGGTGAACTGGATTCAGGGAGCAGAATATAGTGTTATCGTTTTCAGGTAGCATTATAAACATCTATACAGTCAAGATGAGGGTGGAGTGCAGTCCTGGCAAGGACTGGAACTTTGGACTTTGCCAGGGCTCATGTCAAAGGCCTGAGAGGATCCATTACCACACAACTACTTTGTTGTTATTGGCTGTATTGACTCTTGTTTGGCTGGACTGGCCATTTTGGAAAATGAGAAGGCATTCAATATATCCAAAAGTTTCCCAAAAGGCTTGATTGATAATGAAGTTAATATACTGCATTCAGTCTTTGTATAAAGCCCCAATAGCAAGGGTGGTTATTGGGTGACACACCTCTTTCCATGTTACCCACTAGGGATGTTCTCTTCCACATTACATACTACATGTCTTCCTTCTACCACAGCCGTTTTTCATCTAGAAAGTTCTGTTCCTTGTACTTTGGAGCAGACCTGAAGGCTGCTAGAGACTGCCAAATCAGGATATCCACTCAATCAGTACCCTCCCAATAGTATGGCAAGTCTCTCTAACGCAATTGCTCTTACCATTATGTCCCTTTTTAATCTCTCCATGGACTCCGCCTCAGTCCCTATGGTTTGTAAAGGTGCCTATGTTTCTTCATCCTAAAAAAGTCTAAACCTTACCCTAATAATCTCTCTAATTATCATCTTATCTCGCTGCGACATCCTCAGCAAATGTTTGGAGAGCATCATAAATAATCAGCTGTCAACATTCCTGGAAGAACACAGGCTCCTTGATCGAACTCAGGCAGCTTTCAGAAGATGTCACAGTACTGTGACAGCAATAGTCTCCTTGACTGATACCAGATCTTCCTTGGATAAGGGGACCCACTGCCTGCAATTAAATGAAGAAAAGACTGAAATACTTCCATTCGGGAAAGTCTAACATATGTGGAAGTTGGATTGGTGGCCATCCAAACTGGGACTTGCTCAGTCCCCAAAACGAGTAGTTAAAAACCTTGGTGTCATGGTGGACCCTTCTCTATCCATGAAACAACATGTCTTAACCATATGTGGAACCTGTTGTGCCACCATGTGACTATTGAAAAAAGCATTTCCTTGGCTCCCCTCCAAAGCTAGGAAAACTCTAGTTCAAGCTTTCTTCACTATTCATCTCGAATATAGAAATGCCCTACTTATTGGCACCAAGGAGAGCTTACTGTCTAAACTGCAGGTGGTGCAGAATACTGCAGTGAGACTTGCGTGCAATCTTCCATTTGGAACTCCCTCTGCTCCAATACTACACTCTCTGCATTGGCTACCTATTTGGAAAAGACTCATCTTTATGATGTTCTGCCTTACTCAAAATCATTGAATGCCCCAACCTACCTACCAAATAGACTCAGATACTATCTCCCACCCAGAATGTTGAGATCCACCAACAAAACCCTACTTCAAATTCTACTGATCTGTACCTCTAGATTTGGTAGGAGGTCTTTCTCCTACCTGACCCATTTTACTGAAATAAACTTCCCCCACCAATCCGTTTATGCACAGAAAGTTTAAAAACCTCCTAAGAATGTGCCTGTTTTAGCTAGTCTTTGTTAACCTTACACTCAGCTGAAACACCGAGATATTCCTGCTGGGATCGTTTTTAGCGCTAGACTAACATATTTTAACAAAACATGGAATTGCCCATGTAGTACTTAATGGAAATGGGCGTCAAGGTTTCTATCTTTTGTGATAGGCAGTCTCACAAATAGCAAAGTTGACCATTTAGTTGGTAGTTACATCTGCAGACTATGTTGGTATCAGTTTGTAAGTTGATCTATGATGAGCTCCTGAAGTGTTGTTTCAGACTAATCAAGAAATAGTGACTGATGGGCTTTCACCCCGCACCCTGCCCGTCCAATAGGAGAAACAGAAGGTGTACCACTGGCGTGGGGAAAATGGAGTCCTGTGTGATCCCATGCATGGCATCTGTCTGCTCATGCATGGAATTGTGAAGGGCCCCTGCAGTGCAGTAAAACATTAATTTGTCTCACACGGGACTGGTAGTGTGGTAATAGTACTATTGTCATAGTTCGGGGAATCTAAGTTTTGTAAATTGTTCACTTCTTCCTTCCCTATGGCTGAGCCCCAAAATTAATGGGATCGGTTACTAAGAGCTATTTTTCCCCCATAACATATAGTTTAGCACATTGGAATGTTGTGAGCAACAATTAAAAAATGACACAAGAATTGTAATGGCTGGTTTAGACAATTTACTCAAATTGTCCAACATTTTTCTTTGTATTTCTCTATGCTTGATTTTTAATTTCTGTCTTGGGAAGTGAAATTAGCTTTAGCGACCTTCGGGCTTGGATAATTCAGTTGTTGTATACCTCGTCCATCATTATTTCCCTTGGTCTATGACTCAAGCCAATAATCTGGGAAAAGAGCATTTATTGACTAGTTCAGCCATCGGCACAATGCTTTAATAATACAGTTCAATATCTTCCTTGCATTGGCTGGCTAATCAGTTATGTGTGTCTTTTAGTGTATTCCCCTAGATGCATGCCATTTTTATTCACTATGACACGTTAATAGTGTAATCTATAGGGTCTGTGTTTTGAGTATTCAGTGAATTGTGCTGTGTACAGGACTATCCCTGGGGCATTTGATTTGTTGCTCAGTGCACTCTAATTCATACTGAAATCTTCTAGGTTTGTAGTTTGATTTTTTACTGCATTGTGTACTGAGGTGAACTTTCCTGAAGTGTGGTTCTTGATTTTCAAAATATGTCTATCCCTGAGATGTGCGGTTCACTAATAATAGAGATTTGGATAGTCCAAGATTATTTTAAATAGCTTCCTCACCTCTGACACCGGGGAATCATGCCTACTACTCAGAATTAGTGAGCTGAAGGTTGTAAAGACCTGTCGGTTACTAAGAGTACTGACTACCTAAGCCATCTTCCCACAGGGTGCCCCTACTCACCGACATCTTGGTATCCATCTGAGGAAGATAGAAAGATGAAGACGTTGGTGCAAAAAAAGAAGGAACAAAAGATGAGCATAGTGTTCCGAAATGTTCATTTTAAGCAACTGCCACACAAGTGCTTACATTATAAAATAATTTGTGCCAGAGGCCACTGCGGCTTGCACCTGTTGCCCCTGCCAGTGTTGCCAATGACAGTATGAATAGTAGGACTAACCATCACACCGATAAAAGTGTGTCGATTCAGACTATTCCAGGCCCTTCAAGTATAA
This sequence comes from Triturus cristatus, assembly GCF_964204655.1. Taxonomy (NCBI): domain Eukaryota; kingdom Metazoa; phylum Chordata; class Amphibia; order Caudata; family Salamandridae; genus Triturus; species Triturus cristatus. The sequence goes on from NC_140590.1 coordinate 1,117,123,632, forward strand.
GAATGGCTCTTGAGGCACCAGAAACCACCCGCTCAAATTAAGCACAACTGCCATAGCACCTATGAACCAAAATATTTTGAGCTTCCAGTGTTGAACGCATAATATATTGTACAAAGGAAAAATGGAGTACACATATGAAGAGATAAAAAAGTGGAGGTGTAAATTCAAATGTATGTGGAAAATACAAAAATGTAAAGGTAAAAAATAACATTTTGCCAATAGGTTTCTCAAGTGATACAGACATACATAGCAATGTTTACCCTGACTTCTAACTGTTGTCCCTCATTAACCCTAACTTTAATTTTTCACTTTTACACCATGTTGCCTCTGCCATTTTAAAAGGTGAGGGAATACAAAGTGTTACTCTGTATCACTTCAATTGCCATCCATAAGAAGGTAACAGACATTTGCGGACAGGCACAGTTTTAGAATTTGAACTTGCTCGGTACCCAGTACTATAGTTATGCAATTAAGCCACTTAAATATATGAACATACCTCCTGTTAATATAGAGCTAATACTAATAAACAATAACATAAACCCATCACAATGCAAACAAGTGCTAAGATTAGAGGAGGTAATACACTCCCAAAATGATGCATCTCTCACTGTGGCAGGTGATGTCAACTTAACTGTGGTATCATTAGGATGGAACTGGAATACTAAAAGAATCCCTGGCAATCCCTGGCAAAAATCCTCAAACCAACATCGCTTCCTTCCTCTCTTTCCTCTATCTCTCCAGTTCATCCAGGTATTCTCTATCTCTCCTCACTCTGTTTTCTCTCTCTGACAGCTTTCACCCTTCCTACCTTCCTCCTCCTTTCCACTCTCTCTCTAGAAGCCACCAGGGCCTTCTGCTTTTGACATCGTGGAGTTGGAGAAAGAGACAGAGGCACCAGCAGCGCCCCTGGGCTTTCAAAACTGGCCTTCGATGGCTCCAACCCACCGGAGAAATGCCCAGTAGAAAAAAGGCCAGTCCGGCCCTGGGTATCATATTCGGTTCACTTACACAGGCAGTAGCTGAGAGCCACGAGCATGAAGGCGATGGAGACCTTCATGGTTGCGGGAGTTTCGGGCTCGGAGTCTTCTGCAGAACAGATGAACTACTCGATCATTTGTGGCTCCTTCCACCTACAACACTTCTATTTATACCAAAAATGGACATGCACAAGCCTCAGGCTCCTCCCATCTGCCCAAGAAGGGAAGTATTGACTGAGCCAATTGCCTTCATTGACGACGTGGCAAAGTGAAAACTTGCTGTTTGAAGAGGAATTATAAGCTTACTCCCATCAGTAGGAGGTGAGGATATCCTGGAAATGTGTTAATTCCATCCCACGTAAACTTGTGGCTCTTTTTGTTCTATGCTTCCATCCTGGGGGTATTGATTTTCAATAGTTATCTCTCGATTTTTAATAGAATACAGAAGCAAGCAGATGTCCTGCCATTACTTCAGCATGTCTGAATTGAAGCTTTTGGTGCAGTTCTTGTGAAAAATTTCAGTCGAAATAGGGGATATAAAAACTGTCAATTTTCTTGCTACTGCTTCACACCATATTTGGTCTTACTGGCAGTAGGGCCATTTTTGTGATCTTGATCACATTTGTTCTGATTCGTAATATTGTGAATGCATCCCTCTGTTGTGTCCTTGCTCATCAGTTTAACTTCTCTGACTCTTGCGTCCCAATTTGCTCTGTGTAATCAGCTGTATTTCCATGTGCATCTTGTATTGATTTTGCCTGTATTGCATGTATTTCTGAAAGTATGCTCCTTTTTACTTTCTAACCAACAAAAAATAACTGAACTAAAAAGAAATAGGACCAGGTATTTAAAGAGAGATGGCAATGCAGTTTCCTTAACAGCAGCAGTAATGTAATTTCCTGCGTAAGTGCATTTTCCACAACATATTCTACGACAGAAGAATTGCTATTTTCATGCTACAGGCGGTGCTTAAATTGAACCTGTGGTTGCCGGAGGGGCTTACCGGAGCTAATTTTTAGGGGACCAGTGCTTTAGTTTTCCTGAACGGACATTTCACTAGAGCAAGAGATAGAAAAACAAAACGGAAAGTTAGAGGAAGAGAAGGACGGGAGACCGTCACAAACGGAGAAGAGTGAGATAAAGGGGCAGGGAGTGTCTGGTAGTGGATTAAAGAGGCCTGGGGCGGCCTTAGGCATGTGCAAGCTGTGCACCTGCACAGGGCAGCCAAACCACAGGGGCCGCCACGAGGAATCGGATACAATACATATTCGTGGCAGCCCCTGGCAGGGATTTGGCGGACTCCGGCTTCCGAGTCCGCCCCGCCCAGACCCCCTCTTCCGGGGCCCCCTACCTACGCTCCCTGCACAGGGCCACCATGAGCCTAGAGCCGCCCCTGAAGGGGTGTCTGGCTGTTTTACTTGGTATTCTGTGCCCCGACCTTTAATTGCACTGGCTGGGGCTTCTGACCAGAGCTTCAGGCACCAGCGTTTATTCTTTTACAAATTAAACTCTTGCTATACAGTGGAAATGACAAGTGATCTAGCAAAAAAAATTCGAGTGGAAAATACAGTAAACATTATATTAGCATCATATTTCACAGGGTAACAATTTACCATTCTTCTCTAAATCCGGCTCCCCCATCAGACCATAGCTCTGCAGAGATGGCGGTTCTCGTATTTATAAAAAAGGTAATGTTTTTTCTCAAGTATTTTAATGCAGCACTGATGGGCATATTTTATGTAAATTTAATATATGAGTGGCGTAAGACAATCTTAACTTGCCATTATACTTTTATAACGTGTCCTTTGCACCATATTAACCCCCTTCTGCCACATCTGCTCAATTGTCAAAAAAGTCAATCTGATTTTTATTCAGAGAAACCATTTCTAACACCAATGTCCCTGCAAACAACCCCATCATTACCTATATAACTCACATTCCAGCAACTAATGTTATGAAATCTCACCAGTATCAATAACCCCTTGAGAGCAATCTATTTAATAGATGACATCATGCTAGGTAAAAGATTGAAAACACATCTGTAAAGTAAAGAAATCCAATATGTCTGATTTAAAAACGTCACAGTATGGTTAACACAGAATTCAGAATAGGTTTTCAGGCTTTGGGGAAAAGTGTTTTATTAATTGTGAACACGATGATGGTTAGGAATAGAATAAAAATAACATATAAATTCAATGAAAAAAACAAAGGTTACAGTGACATTATAGGTAGGCTCAGATTTCACTGGTACGAAACAATGGATATTCAGCAGTTATAGTTACCTTACTAACTATAACTTACGCCCCGAAATGCACCGCTTATGAGCTCACATATTAGATCACTCATGACATGGTCTGTGACATCACTGATGGGATCACTGATGACATCTCAAATGACATCACTCATGGCATCACTGATGAAATCATCTAGTGATTGTAAGTACTTTCTAAGAGTTTTTGATTGTTAAACATACATACTAATCTACTACAAAAGTTAAATTAGTATATTAGGTGCTCTGCCACTGATTGATACTGCTTCTAACATATATTATGTGAGTAGCTGCAATACTGTATGTATCCTTGTGTGTATGAGTAGCTGGATGGGTGTATAAGTGGGTTTGTGAGCAGCTGTGTGGGTGAGTGAGTTGCTGTGTGAGTGTCTGTACTGGTGAGTGAGTGGGTGTGCCAGTGGCTGCATGGGTGAGTGAGTGGCAGTGTGAGTGGCTCTATGGGTGGGTAAGTTGGTGTGCAGTGTCTGTATGGGTGAGTGAGTGGGTGTCTGAATGGCTGTATGAATCAATGTCTGGGTGTGTAAGCGGCAGCATGGTTGAGGGAATGGCTGTTTGAGTGGGTGTTTGGTTAAGTATGTTGGTGTGTGAGTGGCTGTATTGGAAAGTGAGTGTCTGTGTGAATTTCTGTATGGGTGAGTCTGTGGATGTGTGAGTGCTTATGCGGATGTGAGAATTGGACTATAAGTTGTTGTGTGAGTGTTTGTATGGGTGAGTGGGTGGCTGTATTGAGGGGCTCTATGGGTGAGTGTGTGGGTGTGATTGGCTGTGTAGTTAAATATGTGGCTGTGTGAGTAGCTGTATAGGGGAGTGTGTGGCTATGTGACTGGCTGTATGGGTGAGTGACTGGTTGTATTGTTATATTCTATATAAGTACCCTATATAGGCAAAGGTAACAGTGCAACCTTTTACCTATATTCTCCCCTACATTACACACATAACAGTTCTTAGAGACTGACCTTTTACCTAGATACAACACTGCATTCAGAATGCGGTTTTTTACCTAGTTCAAATCTCATACATTATGCATGAGGCTTCTTGGAAGCACATCAGGACTAACAGCACGACTAACTTCTCCTGTATAATATCTCTGTATGAAGTTCAGGCCCAACGTCATCCTTTAGGCCGACACGGTAACGCAGTAAGGTAGGACCCCTGGGGAGACCTATGGTTATATATACATCACATCTTGTTAAGAAGGACAGAGGAGACCTAGACTTCCCAGCTGACACACTGACCAGAGACGCTGAGGTTCCTGCATGCAGACACTCCAGCTGACAGTGGTCTAACATCCCTCACGGGTTGTCCAACTCGAGACCAGGACGGGGTCCCATATTCTCTCATTCTCAGGTAATGGGGGTGACTAGATCCTAGAAAGATTCTTGGCATAACACCTACACAGATGCAAGGTACATTTATGTACATCTAGTTACGGAGTCATCGTAGGAGTATGCACTTTTTATCATGTGTTTTATATACTCTTATGTATTCATGATTATTGGAAGATGGTAGAGCTATACCATCCATTTACTTTCTTAGTGCTTCTAATCATACATCTCTGCTACTGTCTAATGGGTGTTGCAGCTCATCTATTATACACTAGAATAACAACTGTTCAATAAATTCATATTGAAAACACCCTGCCTGTTTATTCTGAGTATCTCTCTGAGACAAACTAAGTGAGCACGAGTGACTGAGCGAAAGGTAGTATATTATTTCCACAATTCTGAGGGATCAGGGTTGTCATGTTCTGAGGTTGCCAGAATCTATTCTCTCATTGGTGGGAGGAGATTAGAGTGGCACTGTGAGCTAGCTGATACAGACAGGCTAACGTAGCCGGTGAGGGTGCACGGAATCAGTCTGCCACCAGTCCCACAGTTTATGTTATCCAAATGCGCAGATTCTGTATAGGTTATATAGGAACTACACAGCAGTATGAGTGGTTGCAAGGGTGAGTGAAGAGTCGTGTGAGTGGTTGTACAAGTGAGTGAGTGTGTGTGACTGCTTCTATGGAAGAGTGAGTTGTGTGTGATTACTGGTATGGATCTGAGAATGGATAAGTGAGCGGTTGTGTGGGTACGTGAGTAGGCATACAATAATTTGTATGGGTGTGAGTGGTTGTGTGAGTGGTTCTGTGGATGATGTCATCAGTGATGTCATTTGAGATATCATGAGTGATGTCACTGACCATGTCATGAGTGATGTAATATGTGAGGTCATAAGCAGTGCACCACAGGGGTGTAAGATATAGTTAGCTTAAGTATTTTAACTGCTGGATTGCTATGGTTTTTTACAATTGAAATCTCAGATTAACTATAACTTTCCTGTAATCTTTGCTTTTTCAGTGAATTTCAAAGTTAAAAATAAAAATTCAGTTTCCTAACCATAACGTCCCTGTAACCTTTGTTTTCTTAAGTGAAGTTACAAGGTTTTTAAGTTATATTTCTTAACTATAATGTCCCTGTAACCTTTGTTTTTTTCAATGAATTACTGTGGGTTTTTAACTAGGAGTCGTATTTGCAGAGTGGTGAAGAAAAGAAGTGGGCTCTCCAACTAGGTCTCAAAACTCCTGCTGTGTTGGCCTCACTGGAGGTAACAGGGGGGCTTCCTGGACCCATACAACCCTCAGCACCATGGGTACTTCATCCCCCAACCGGAAGTGCACCAGGAGGTGCATTTGCAGAGTGGTGGTGAAAGTGGGCGAGGCCTCGGACCATCACTCAGCAATCACCCTGTGTGGATCTTACAGGAGGTGACGGGGGGGATCTTCGCCCCAATAACCATCAGAATACAAGAGGACTTCATCCTCCAACCAGTCGTGCACTAGGAAGCTTGTTTGCAGACTGGTGGAGAAAGGGGGCATGGCCTCCAACCACCTCTCAGCAGTCCGGCTGGTTGGGACTTACTGGCGGTAACAGGAGTACTTGTTGGCCCCAAGAGCCCTCAGCAGCCAAAGGGCCTTCCTCCCCCAACCAGCAGTGTGCCAGGAGGCATGTTTGCACAGTGGTGGAGAAAGGGGGCATGGCTTTCAACCACCTCTCAACAATTCCTCTGTTTGGGACTTACTGAAGGTAACAAGAGGACTTGTTGGCCCCTTAGGGCACTCAGCAGCTAAGGTGACTTCATCCTCCAACCAGTAGTGCACGAGGAGGCGCGTTAATAGAGTGGTTGAGAAAGGGTGTGTGGCCTCCAACCACCTCTCAGCAATCCCGCTGTATTGGACTTCCTGGAGATAACAGGAGGGCTTGTTGCCCTCCATGGGCCCTCCGCATATAAGGGGACTTCATCCCCCAACCAGCAGTGTCCCAGGAGGCATGTTTGCACAGTGGTGGAGAAAGGGGGCATGGCTTTCAACCACCTCTCAACAATTCCTCTGTTTGGGACTTACTGAAGGTAACAAGAGGACTTGTTGGCCCCTTAGGGCACTCAGCAGCTAAGGTGACTTCATCCTCCAACCAGTAGTGCACGAGGAGGCGCGTTAATAGAGTGGTTGAGAAAGGGTGTGTGGCCTCCAACCACCTCTCAGCAATCCCGCTGTATTGGACTTCCTGGAGATAACAGGAGGGCTTGTTGCCCTCCATGGGCCCTCCGCATATAAGGGGACTTCATCCCCCAAACATTAGTGCACCAGGAGATGAATTTGCAGAGTGGTGGGGAAAGAGGGTGGGACTTCAATGACCGCTCAGCAATCCCACTGTGTGAGACCTACTGGTGGGGTAGTTGGCCCCCAAGGACCCTCAGGAGGCAAGGGGATTTCATAGCCAAACCAGTAGTACACCAAAAGGTGCATTTGCAGAGTGGTGGTTAAAAGGAGCAGAGCTTTGGGCAACTTTCTGGGCTGTCTCCTTTTTTCTTATTTATTGGTTTTAGTAGGGAGAGTGGGCCCCCCTCTCAGGGCCGATTTCAGCCTGGGGACCCCATCACCTGGGGCCCGGCCTTTTTAAAATAATTCTCAAAGGGGAGGAGGGCAGTGCGGCAGATTTTGGCAAAGGAGAACCCATCTCATGAGGCCCGGCATCTTTGGTTGGAACAGCGGGGGGAGCTTGAATGCCCCAGCGGTCCTTCTCAGCTTCCTGCCTCCTGCGAGAGGTGGCATTGCTTTAACACACAGGGAGCTGCATGTCTGTGTGTAGGGAAACATAGGACACCTAAGATCTCAACAACACAGTTTCCGCTTGCAGACAACAGAGTGTTTGCTCTGACTTGGTGGGAGCTGTGATGTCATTGTTTATTTTTTGTAGTGTTAATTACAGGTGCACTAGCCTTAACAGAAACTGCTTACTTATTAAGTGCCATTTGAAGGCCGACTCTCTTTAGCCTAAGTAGGACTATGTCATCTGAATAAGAGAGATGCGTTATGCATTCGGCATCCACGCGTGGAAGGATGGGAGTTTACCGGATCTAATCTTGGGGAAAGATTGGCCATAACCAGGTTAAATATGTGATGTGCTAAGAAACAGTCTTGTTTAAGGCCTACCTCTGTGTGGATTTCCCTGTATAGTCTGGTGCCATCAGACATTTTGTCTCTGATCCACGTGTCCATCTACAACTGCATTAAGGCACAATGGAATCTCTCTAGAAGGCCCAAAATCCATAACTTACTCCACAGCAAGCCCCAGTCAACATGGTCAAAAGCTGCTTTAAAGTCAATAAGGCATAGCTGTAGATTTTTCCAACTGCGCTTACACTTATATACTATAAGAATAAGGGCTAACATTTTGTAGTTGTGCTGAACCCTCTGTGAAATCCTGTCAGACTGAGAGGAATCAGCTTGTTGTTATTTTGACCATTCAACCAATTCATCCAGAATTAGTGATGTATAATATTTGAATTCAGGGTCAATTATCCTGTAGTTAGCCAGGTCCAACCGCTCACCACTCTTATATACCGGGTTTATTATTGAACCTTTCCAGCTCCTGGAGAGTGTGCCCAATCTTCCCACCTCATTGTAAATCACCAACAATAGGCTTGTCCAGTAGTCTGGATCACATTTAAAGATGGCCTGAGGAATGTCATTCGGCCCGGGGGCCTCATCCTTTCGTCCTGACATTATTACTTTTGAAACCTTCTCCACCGAACAGCATTGAGTGGCCTGCCCCACTGGTCAATCCGGGGTTGTGTACAGACTACTTATGTCTGTTGTTTTAAGACTTGAATCATCTGCTGTTTTATAATCTAGTTCTTTATTGCTATTTCTCACCACTATATTAATTGTGGGTGAACTTTTAGTAAATGTATTGTTTAAGTGGATAATCCAGCCTGATTCAGTTGTTTATCACTAATAGAGGTCTTGTAATCCCATGTATTGTCTCCCAAGAAGTTCTAGTGCTTGTCTGCTTTGCATTGAATAGGAGCTTTGTCCAAAATGCATCTGTTTGCACTATCCGATTCTCCCAAATGTGCGTCTTAAGTTGCTGCCTTACATTTTTTATTTTATCCCATGTGTGATTGAAAACATTGGTGCACCTAATGTTTCTGATTTCCTTTCTTAGTTCCTTTCTTAAGATAAAGGCCTTTTTTGTGAGGGCAAAAGGCTGCTTGTATGTAGATTTCTAGGCGAAATTGATTTTAAGAGTAAGTATGAACAGATTCATTGTAAAAGTCATCCAGCTCTCTGCGTGGCTAGCAGTTGTAGTGATACTGTTCTCAATTATCTTTTTGACCAACGTTGCTGATTCAGTGTTAGCCGACCTTCGTATATGTTTTATATCAGTTATTGTTAATTGCCCCATTTCAGCAGGAGTGGATGCATGCCTTGGGGGGATTATGCTCAATTCCAAGTGTTGATATGAGTGATCACTCCTGGTGGTATAATAATGCATTTCTTCAGGTGCTCCCTTATAGATAATGCAATAATTGTGTAGTCTATTGACTGAGAGTTTGCAGTATGGTAAGTGTATCTCGTGGCCTATCATCCTAAGATCTACAATTTATAACATTCAGGCCTATGTGTTCTAAGGCCATGACCAACTTTTGTCCATTAAAACCAGTTCACTTTGAAACTGAATGTGATTGTGATAATACTGACTTTGTGCTGCTAGATACTCGTTTTCCTTGGGGTAAGTTGGAGTTAAAGTCTGCTGTTCCAATTATTTCTCATGTTGTCTTTTTATGCCTTATTTCTGTTATCATGGAAAGTGAATTATTAAATAATGCAGCCTTTTTTGTGTGTTCCGATGCATATAAACATGTATCAGTATTACTGTTGTTTTTGTATCGCAAAGCCACTCATCCAGTTTGATTATTTTGTAGTTCTGTTGTGGACCTGGGCAGCTATTCTGACATGATGTTCAATGCCATAGATACCTATACTGCAAGACCACCTTTTAGCCTCCCATATCAATGTGTTGTCGTGGCCTTTACATGGTGAAGAGTATAGCCCACAACTTGCTTCGGGTTGATTAGCCAGGTCTCTTGGAGCCCAATGATCTCACTTGTCCCAGTTTGTTGGGGGGATTTACCCTGCATTTTCCAGTTTGCCCAATCACTATTCCAGGATAAAAACCTTAATGTGGCATCACCAGGATTACTAGTTCTTTGTTTGGGGAGTCATTTGCTTCTGGGGGCATTTAGTGCTGAATCATTAATGACATGTTCTATGACATCATTGATGATATCACTGCAACACTTGCAATAAAATCATTGATAAGAAAACTGTGCATGGTAGGGTCGTGTGTTATAGATACCTTAGAGCACGAGTTATAACATCAGACATATATCTTAATCAAACGAAAATCACTACACTCAGTGTCCTTTTATTTGTAAGATGTATTGCAGGCACAACTATGTGCCTACAATAAATCTTAATAGAAGTTCACAGAGTGCAGAGATTTTCTTTCAATGAATGGACACTGGGGAGCCTGGTAGAGTACAGCCCACCAGGCAGTAGGTCAAGTGTATACTTTTAGGAGAGCTGTCACCACAGCAGCGCTGATGAAGGTATTGTAGATTTTTTGTGTGGGCACCATGTTCAATGCATTCACACAGCAAAGCTTTTAGCTCTTTCAAAAATAAAATTTTAAATTAGGAGTTTTTTTTGTGAAAAATAAACAAAGGCCCTGACATACTGAGAGTTATCCCTCACAAATTGTTATAATTTATTTGGTTTTGCCTGCTGGTCCCAAACAGGAAGAAATATGTCAGAAGAATGCTTTCCCTAAATAGGACAGATTATTGTCATTGAAGTCACTGGTCAAAGGTTCCTGTCACCAGAGACAGAACTACTTTAACATCATAAATAGGATGGTGTCTCTCAACACTAAATAGAGTAGAAGGAACTTTACGTTTAGCAGAATAGTCACTTTTATGACAAAGTACACTGCATGCCAAATGTTGGTGATGAGAATCTCCTTTACACCCAGCAAAAGTAGCCATACTGTTACCAACCATGTTTAATCTATATCTAGAGTTCTTGATGGTGTTTCCTGGTAAATAACGGTTTCTCAGTTCACCAGAGTGATATAATTGCTTTTCCTGCTTTATGCACATTCTGTTTTCTTAGGAGAGGGTCTCCTAATAGGTACTATGACCGCCAAGTCTACCATTTCCTTTAAGCAGCAATACACTTTTTAATTTGTGCAAAATGAATCTGTGATGAAAAGTACATTCTCAACTAGCAATGGGTGACTGGAGAGAGACGCTCATTAGTGATAGTCAATGCTTCTCATCTACGGAGTAGATAAATAGATTCAATTACTTGCCTGAAATTTCCGTGAAATTAAAATAATTCAAAATACATTAATTGATAGCTTTTACATGGTGATCACTCTCTGGAACTCCACTAAAATATAAAAGGAAACAAAACAGGATGAAAATCATCATCCCTGCCTACCAACTACTATCCACATAAGAACTACAGAAATGATGAGGACATTTTATTATACTAGGACATTGGGGCCATTTACAATATGGTTTGTGATGTATCATCCTGCCATTACAGCAGAGGTCCAGGCTCTGCCTTCTAGCAAGGCAGACAATCCACCATGTTATTAGCTTCCTGTTGCATCAGTAGGGTGATTCCGAAAAACTTGCTTCCGCTACAAAATGAGAACTTTTATTCAGAAATGCACTGTTGGGCTGGCCAACATATCATTCAATATCCTATGGATTATGTTCCAACTCACAATGAAGAAAGGTCCTGCCATACAAGTAGCGTTGTCTCTCCAAGGGGTGATAGGGTCTGAATCATTCTTGTGGCTGAAACTGCCATGCTTCACATGGACCTCTTTTTCAGGAAAACTGCATGCCAGAAGGCTTGACTGCTATGAGTAGATTAGGCCTCAAGTTCCACATAGACCAGTGGCCCTATGTCGGATAGACCTCCACACACAAATGCTTTGACAGCAGAGTCAGCTGAGGCTCCTTAGTCAGGAGCCTGAGTACTCCCTGACTCTGATGGAGTGGGAAACTCTGAGATGGCAAAGTGGCAGTGAAGTCATGTAGAAGTCACCAGGAGTCGCAGCTGTGAGCCCTAGCTTGCATCTTGCGACTAATGCCAGTGTCTTTGCAAACCCTGGCCTCAGGGGCGACAAAATAAGTGCCAGGAACAGAAGCACAGCTCGTCTTTACGGCCTCGGTTGGGGGCTCCATTTTTCTTGTTTTCTGCCAATTTTGTATTACGCCACTAGTGAAAAATGTGTTATTATTCACTTCTAGTGTAATACAGAATGGATTACAATTAGCTAAAATATGACCCTCTCTGGCAGTTGAGGTGAGTAAAAATATCTTTTACATTTATGTTGTGTATGTCATTGTGGGTGGGTATACATTTATTTGTGATTGAGTGAGTGCATGTGTGAATGTGTGTGGATGTGTATTCATGCATGTGTGAGTGAAAGTATAGGTTAAATGAAGTGTGATGTCACTTCCTCTTTTGCTGGCTTTATGGTGAAATTACGTTCATGCAAAGCGGGAGCCTCACTGGTTTACATTGGGAGCCCTGATAATTTACATTTAATTTACAGCAGGAGCCTCACTAAGTTACAACAGTGGCTCCTACTCCCCCAGATGCTAAATTACTTCTTAATATGTTTATGTATTATGATGCAAGTTTTCTAAAGTTATTTGATCACTGTGAGATCCCTGCAGATGTGCAGAATGGTCATAAAGATTTAATGTTCAAAGATTGTGGTTATGTTATATTATGTGAACTTGTAGAGCATGTCTATTCACCCATGAAGGTAATTAGATGCTGAGTAGGGCAGTCCTGAGGGGGAGGAGGAGATCATGTTTGTTTCATCTGGAAGATCCATGTCTTAAACTTCCTTCTGAAGTCCATAAGTGAGGGGGAGGTTCTGAGGTGTTGCAGGAGGTTACTCTAGGTCTCGGCTGCTAGGTAGGAAAAGGAGTGTCCTCCTCTTCTGTTCTTCTTCATGTGAGGTAGGAGTGCTCTTGTTTGGGATGCTGATTGAAGATGTCTGGTGAGTTGGTAATAGTTGAGGCAGTGGTTGAGGTAAGCGGGACACGTGTTGTGAAGAGATTTGTAGACATGGGTGAGTAGCTTAAACCTTTCCTGGACCGGGAGCCAGTGAACATTGTTAAGGTGTGGAGAAATGTGGTTATTTCGTGCGATGTTAAGGATGAGACTGGCAGGAGCTTTGTGGTGGTTTAGAGTCACTGTAGGGCGAGGGATGGGATTACAATGTAGAGGGCATTTCCATTATCAAGTCTTCTTGTGATAAGAGCCTGGGTGATCATTCATCTGGTGTTCAATGGGATCTACTTGAAAATCTTGCATAGCATTTGCAGGATGTGGAAGCATGATGAGGAGGCAGCATTGATCAGTATGCTTATGGAGATGTTGTTTGTCCAGGATCATCACAAGTCTCCTGTCGTGGTATGCAGGGGTGGGTGGGGGCAATATTAGAGAGCACGAAGAGGCATCCTAGTGGGAGTGAATGGTGCAGAAGATCAGGAAATCAGTTTTGTCAGTGTTGAGCTGGAGGCAGTTGTTTTTTATCCAAGCAGCGATGTTTGTCATGAAGTTGGTGGTTTGCTTTGGCGGTGCTCGTTGAGTCGGTAAGGGAGAGGATGAGCTGTGTGCCATTGTTGAAGTTGTGGGCACTGACGATGTCTGTAAGGGGTTTCATGTAAAAGTTGAAGATCGGGTGTGTTGCTGTTGAGTAGCTTCCAGATTCCAGTTGAATTATTCAAGAGGGATCAGACATTGAGGAGCATGGCGGACGGTTGATGTGGGGTGGTGGTGTCGTGTATCAGTTGTTTGGGGATGGTGGTGTAAGCATCTGAGGAGTCACAGTTTAAATTGCAATGGGTGCATGAGAAAGGTCCTACTATGGTGCTGGGGATGCCCTGCAGCAGCTTGTTTGCCGGTGAGTGTTGTTGAGGTCACAGAGGATGGAGGAGGAGTAGTGACAGTGTTCGTTGGCTTCAGTGGCAGCTACAGCTGTGGTTGTGCTGTTCAGTTGGATAGTTGTTGGGCCAGGGTTTTTTCCACTGGGTCCGTACTTGCCTTTCAAGTGCCGTCAGCGCTCCAGCAGCATGCTTGAGCTACAGCCTGCAATTACATAGGTCCTGCTTTGGACAGGGCTTCTTTGGCAGAAACAATGATGAGAGGAAAACCTCAAGCAGGAAAACCTGGGCAATGACAGTGTCACTATGTTAAAAGATGGCAATTGGACTATGCTGGAACAAGCAGGCACTGGAAGCCACCCGCAAGTGGTAAGCCAGGTGCCCAGGTGATTCATTTTATTTCCGTCCTCACAATTCTGATGACTGATTGCTATATCAATGACATGTCCTGTGAAAAAATGCCTAGCTTGATCAAACTATTAACAGATATTTAGAGATTATGTTCTAGGGGGTCAATAATACACACAAGATCTAGAAAATCGCTCCCAGTGGGAGAACATCCGAGTGAGAGGTCTGGAGGAAGGATGCGAGGGTCCTGACCTGGAGGCCTTCATGGTGGGGTTCTTCTCTATGATCTTGGGGGATCCTGAGCTGAGGTTCACCTTGAGAGGGTCCACAGAGTAGCTCCTCGGTCTCCAGGAGATGCCAGAAAACCCTGTGATGTGCTAGCGAAATTGAGCTCCTTCAAAGTCAAAGAACGAATCCTCCAGAAAGCTCGCTCAATGGACAAGATAACCTGCCAAAATACAGAAGGCTCGCTCTTCAAGGACGTTGCCCAAGCCACGCTAGTCAGGCGCCACCAATTTCATCCGATCACGACTACCCTGAGGGATCTCCAGGTGCACTACCACTGGATATACCCTTTTGGCTTAGCTTTCACCTGGGACAATAAAAACTGTTATTGTACGACCCAGGACGAAGCGGCTGCCATCCTGGGCACCACGGTGCCTACATCGACAAGCGCAGCGTCTTACAGAAAGGTTGAGGAGAAGGGGGGCCCAAAGAAAATAGGAGGAGGCCCCTGGCTTCAGCAGCGTAGATTGGGCAAGTCCCCGGAGGGTTGACACTTCTGAACTGCTATGACACTCACGCTGATCCTTTCCGGCACTTCTGCTGCAGTGAAGAAGAGCGCCTCCCGCTGAACACTCTATGCCATACCCAGCCAAGCTACTGACTTCCACTGATTTCTTAACCTTCGAGACACTCAATAGGCCGCGGCGGTGGAATTTTGGTCCACCCCAGTTTTTGCTCAACACAACGTCCTCCTCTATGCTGGTGGATCTCCGCGAGCATTGTTGCATTAAGTTGGACTCAGTCTAAATTTTTCTCTTTTACCCTATCCAGTTTTGTCTTCTTTTTTGCTTTTTGGTGTCACAGTCCTTGTTTTTTTAGCCACTATCTACACTATGGAGCCACTAGGTCGGGGTCGAATAGGATGGTGTTTGCTGGGCGGGGGGGAAAGGGAGGTTGGTTGAGTCTAGCTATCCTGGCAAAATTGTCCAATGGCGGGCCTAAATTGTTTATCGTGGAATGTTAAGGGGCTGAACTCGCCCAATAAGAGGCAATGGATCTGGAGGTTCCTCCAGGATCATCAGATTGCAATTGCTGCCCTCCAGTAGACACATCTTACCCGCAAAGAAGAACACCGCTTGAAACATAGGGCATATCCCCAAATTTCCAGTTCCCCTGCACCTACCAAACACAACGGTGTGGCACTTCTCTTTCACTCCTCGTCCCATTCATTCAGCAGGCCATCCGCACTGATAAGGGGGGAGATATGTGATGGTCAATGGGGAGCTGCGGGGCAGTACCTACACCTTTGCAACTCTTTATGCCCCCAATACTGGCCAACACGATTTTCTCAACACTATTTTGTCCACCTTGGTAGGTTTCGCCTGTGGGGATGTCATATTGCTGGGGGATTTTAACTTAATTTGGGATCAGTCGATGGATACTACACCTAGCCACAGGGCGGCTGGGGGGGTCTGCAGCCAATCGCTTAAAGTCACGCTACGGGACTTGGGTTTGTTAGATACTTGTTGGGCTGCGCATCCCACAACCTGTGATTATTCCTTCTTTTCCCATTCACACAGGACGTACTCTCGCAGAGACCATGCCTTTAGTGCCAGTCTCGACTCCCGATGGTGATGGGATCTCTGTTTCACCCGATTTACCTCTCAGACCATGCGCCCTTGGAGCTGACCCTTGACTGGCCTGCCCCCCACTCCAAATATGCTAGGTGGTACTTCCCCAACTATTTGACTCGAGATAGGCTCCTCCGAGACGAGCTCAGGCAGGCAATCAATGATTTTTTTTAACTCAATAACCCAGCCCAGACCTCACTAGCTAACAATTGGGATGCCCTCAATGCAGTTGTCCGGGGGAAGTGTATTGAGCTCTACGCAGCCCTTAAAAAACAATGCATGGGAGAACACCTCCTTCACAAGAGCGAACTGCGTTCAGCGGAACAGTGCCACAAAACTTCTCCTTCGGTACAAACGCTTCACAAGGTCACTCAAGTTAGGGAGAAACTCCAAGCGATATACACAAATGGGGCCGGAAAAACCCTTTTGCTCCTACAAGCTCGCAACTATGAGGTGAGAAACAAGGTAGGAACATTACTGGATCGGATACGGCAAGAGTAGAACTACATCCAAAGGGTGGAGGGTGGCAGGGGGTCCCCAACCCAGAGCGAGGCGGACAAGGCCAAAGCCTTTGGACACTTCTATCGCAACGTATACACGGCAGATCAACCTGATCTGCAAGCTCAGGACCAATACTTGGAAGGTCTCTCTCTTCCGCAATTACCCGCCTCTACCAACGAATTGCTAAACAGCCCCATCTCCGCTGACGAGGTCCAAAAAGCGGTTGATTCTCTGAAACTCTCAAAGGCACCCGGGCTGGATGGACTAAACACCCACTTTTACCGTACCTTTGCGCCTGACCTCGTTCCCTGCCTAGTCACTCTTTTTAATCACATGGCCTCTACGCAACAAGTGATTCCCTCAATGGGTGAAGCCTTGATTTCCATTCTCCCCAAACCAGGGAAAGACCCCACCCAATACTCCTCTTATAGACCGATTGCGCTTCTCAACCTGGATGCTAAGCTGTACTCTAAGATTCTGGCCACCCGCCTAGAACACATCATGCCATTTCTGGTGCAAACTGATCAAGCGGGTTTTGTCAAGGGAAGGCATACCCATGACAACCTGCAAAGAATATTCCACCTGATTAAAAAGGCACAAAGGAAGGCAATACCCACGGTCCACGCACTGGACATGGAGAAGGCCTTCTATCGGGTGGACTGGACCTTCCTGACCCGCACACTGCAGCGTTTTGAGGAACCTTTTATTGGAATGGTCAATGCGAACTATCATGCGTCGCGCTCCAAAGTCCTCGTTAATGGAGTGGCCTCAGCGCCATTTGCCCTCACCCGAGGCATGCGTCAGGGGTGTCCCCTATCCCCCCTTTTATTTGCGCTGAGCATCGAACCGTTTGCAGAGCGCATTCGCTCCAACCCTGATCTACGGGGTGTTCGTTTTGGCTCGGATGAGCACAAGATTGCTCTCTTCGCCGATGATGCGCTCCTCCCCATCACGAATCCACAGACTTACCTCCCTGCGATCCAGATAGAGCTTTCCCGCTACGAAAGAGCCTCGGATTTTAAGGTAAACCTTTCAAAATCCTATCTTTTGAACCTCACCGTACCCAAAGCTGCCATGCAGGCCATCGAAGCAGTGTCACCCTTCCGTGGAGTACAGAAAGAGATCACTTATTTAGGTATACGGTTCACTCCAAAAGTATAGCATCTTTATAGAGCTAACTTCCCTCCACTGCTGCGTCAACTCCAGGTGGACTTTGCTAGATGGAGGACGGCCTACCTCTCATGGATAGGAAGAATAAAAGCCGTTAAAATGAATGTTCTGCCACGTCTATTATACCTTTTCCAGGACCTCCAGATTCCGGTGGTGAGAACATTCTTCTCCTCATTAAAATTAATGGTAACTAAGTTCATCTGGCAGGGACAACGGGCCAGGCTTTCTATTCGCACGCTGACTAGGTCAAGAGAGGAGGGGGGATTAGCCCTACCGGATTTTTGGTGCTGTTATAGAGCTGCTCAAGTGAGGGTCATAACTGAGTGGTCTCTGCGGGAGTCCGACAAGCACTGGCTCCACATAGACAGGCAAATCATGAGCAGAACGATCTGGGACCTCCTCTGGAGAAGCCCACAACACTGCTCATGGAACGCCTATATAAGTACTCCCACGGCGACCACCCTGGGGGTTTGGGACAAAGTTAACAGGTCCACCCACCTTACTTCCTTTCCTTCCCCGTACACACCCATACACTACAACCCAGAGTTTCCCCCTGCCTTACAAGAAGGCCCCTTTGATGCATGGCAGGAGGGGGGCTGCCTTATGCTTTCTCATCTCTTCGATAAGGGGAGGCTGCTCTCCTTCCCGGAATGTGCTAAGGAATTTATACTCCACTCATCCGCAGAATTCCGATACCTGCAACTTAAGCATTGAACTTTGCAGCCCCAGGTGCGGCTGGCCGCTACCCGGGAGTTGCGTCCCATATAATTATTTGCTTAGTCAGGGGCCTCCTCAAAGGGCGCCATCTCCTTTCTTTACTCACTGCTCCGCTCTCACAACTCTACACACACCCCTCGGCACCAACTCTTATGGGTCACCTTGGACAGATGTTAGAGGGGCTGCTGGCAATTGGGGGACTTCAGACACATCTGGTTGGACTGCCTGCACATTAAGCCATTTTGGAAGGAGGTCCTCACTCAAATCAAACAGATTTTGGGTTATCCAATCTCCAACATGTCAGAACACACACTTTTGGGCCTCAGAGACACCAACTTAAAACACCAAACCCATGGGGACCATTCCGTGATGTGCCTCTGCCTCGGTGTGGCCAAGATGGCAGTGGCCGCAGCCTGGAAAAAATCAGAAGCCCCTTCCCTTATGCAGTGGCACGCCAGATTATGGCGCGCCTTGGCGATGGAACGAATGGCAGACATTGTGGAGGACTCCCACAAAGGGTTTGACTATATTTGGGGGCCACTAGTCAAGCATCTCTCTGAGGGGCTGCCCCTATTTGCCTGTGGTCAAAGGCTGAGAGCCCTTCACCTTTTTCATATCTAGGGCTCCCACTGACCTCTTCACAACCACGTTAGATGACCCATATACCCACTCCTCTTCACACCTTTTACAGCTCCCGGATATAACATCCTTTATAGTGCACTCTTTTTCTTTTTTTGTTCGACGATGACACCTTAGGTTTTTTTGTGTGTTTTTTTTCTCTTTTTTACACTGGTTGATTGTTGGGAGGGAGGGTGGGGGGAATGGTTGGGGGATGGGAGGATACGGGAGTTAGACATTGACCTTATGTGCTGATTGCCACTTACTAGTCCACACACCGTATTACTGTACGAAGTGGCCGATAATTTGCAACGGGATCCTCTGCCCCTACCAGTTGTATACCTGTATGCTCGGTTATTTTCAAAACCAATTAAGAGATGTTTGATAAAATACAAGAATAATGAATGAATTTACATCAGAATCAAAATACAATATCCAATAAAAACTTTTATGAACTTGATGTATAAATCATATATATATATATATATATATATATTTTTTAAATAAGCTTAAAAATTATCACCTCCTGAGTCCTAGATCATGATACTCTTCCTTTGATGAATGACTTTTTTTAAAAACAAATATCCTCCAAACTACATATTCATTTTCTAGGAGCTGGAGCTTGATAAAAGCCGGGCGGCATTGTCTCAACCCCCAGGTTTTTAAAATTGGAACTATCCAGATCTTTCTAAGCTGTACATAAAATTTGCAAAATAAAACTAGGTGGAGTGAGGATTGAGTTGATTGGTTGTCACATGGACATGGTTGTAACTCACTTGCCCAATCATTCATATTTGGGAAAGAAACAAATCTATGGATGGTCCCCAGTCTGAGTCTTATTAGTAACAACCTATCAAAACTACCGGGTACAAATATTTAGTATGGCTGCAAGCTAAAAGTGGTAAGAACCATCTGATGTTGCTGGACGCTAGGCTTTACGATTTCCCCAGATAGTCTGAGCTTATCCAGGAAAAGAAGGGCGTCCTTTCTTAGGCTTTCCCTGCAGATCAAAGTGATCGTGTTGGGATTGGTATCCATTCCTGGTGGCCTAAGACTTTAGTTAACTCTTGGACAAACTTGACCCATGAGATTTTTTGCGCACCATCCAGCCTCTGACTTTCCTGTAATAGTTCCCTGTTTAGTTTAGTCTCGTCCTTTGACCAAATCCTGTGCCAAAGAAGAATTGGCTCCATATTTATGAGGTCCGATATGCATAAGAGACCCGACTCGGCATGACAAACATAAGTGAAAGTGCTAGATGGTGCTGACAGAATATATTTTAGAAAAGAATTCTCCACTAATTGAATTGAATGTGTGTCGGCAAAACGCTAAATCCCAGCTCCATAAATAACAGTTGAAACACATTTTGCTTTATATGTTTTCAAAAGTTCTCTCAGGGGTTTCTGTCCCAGTTTTTTTGCGAAGCTGGCAAGAGCAGTCATTGTTCTAATCAGTGCCAGCTTTCTTGCTGCGACTGCTTGAGCCCAGGTGTCATTATGGCTAAACAAAATGCCTAAGTAGGAAAAACTGTTGGCCGGGGCTATTGGATAACCCTCTACCTACACATCCCTATACTTATGGTTCCCACATCCACATCTCATTATAAAAGTCTTTGAGATATTAATTCTAATATCGAGGTCCTTCATAAATTAGAAAAATTATTTAGGACTTTTTGGAGACCAATCTGCGTACGGGACATTATTACAGCGTTGTCCACGTATAAAAGAGCTGGTATGGGATGATTGCCTATTTGGGGGAAATCTTGGGCATCCTTAAGGAGTGCCTACCCTAGCCCATTAATATAAAGATTAAAAAGGAAGGGGGCTAGAACACAGCCTTGCCTAACCCCCCTCCTAATAGGGAAAGAGGCGGTGCGCTCTCCCCCCAAGCCAAAAGGCACACATGACTTTGCCCCATTATAGAGGCGCCTAATAAAATTGATAATGTTTATGTCAACCCCCATTGATTCTAAAAGCTTTACGTGCCACATGCAGTCAAAGGCAGCCATTAGGTTGACAAAGGCTAAAAACAATTTGCCCTTGTTTGCCCTGATATACTTCCCCATGAAAATAGCTAGATTTAAGCTCTGCTCTACAGTCCCTATTCCTTCACGGAATCCATATTGAATGTCAGATAAAATTTGGTTATCCTCTCCCCAAAGCTGTAGATGTTCCAAAATAATTCGTCCCACAACTTTGGCCATGGAATCCAGTAAAGAAATGGGCCTGTAGAAGGTGGGATCCTGACGGTCCCCCTTTTTAAAGATGGGGACAATTATGGATTCCACCCAAGTTGGCGGAAAAACAGTCTGACAGCTAGCATTAATCATTTGTGTAAAAATGGGTGCCCACAGAATGATTTTGGACTTATATAAGTCCCGTCGGGTCCAGAGGCTTTACCACCTGAGCTTAAAGAGAGTGCCCTGTTTATTTTGTCTATACTGAAGTGTAAGTCCAACGTGTAATTAATAGTTCCAGAGATATCACTATCATGGCCATTGGAAGTACATTGTCCATTATATATCCTTGAAAAATGTTCGATCCATTGGCCCTCTGTAATAGCTACTTCAATGGTTGGACCCCCTCCCAAAGATAAACATGGTTTTTTAACAACTTTCCAAAAGGCGGGCGCTGTCTTTCGTTTGTGAATCTGTAATAAGCAGCTCCCGAGCCTCTTTTCTTAGAGCATTCTTTCTTTTCTATAAGGGCCAGTTTATAATTCTTTCTAGCCTGCCTGATCTTAGTGATGTTCCTAGGAATATTATGCAACTCATATTTCAGGGAGAAGTATGCTTGAGAGCAATTTGAATCAAATCACCGCTGGGAAACAGACTTTTTTCCGCCTTGTTTAAACAATACATCTACTTTGACTTGAAAATAATTTCAGGAGATGCTGATTCATTTAGGCAAGTGTCAAGGCCAGTCTACACCTAGTGATTAGTTGTTTATTTACCACATCGGGATCCATCATATTCCAGCGAAGGGTATACCCGTTCACATTGTCAATGTTTAGGTTGGCTAATGCCTCGTCTCCCGCCTGTTCATCCCTTCCCTGTTTGCTAGCAGTGAGTATTACCGTTATGCATAATGGAAAATGATCGCTCAGTGAGTTAGTATCAACTGAGAACGTGAGCAATCTAGATGCATGCATATTTAATAAGAATATATAGTCCATTGTGGAACAAAGGCCCCTACCATTGAAAGTCTGCGGCATAGGAGCAGGTCTAGCGCATAGTTCATTAGCAAAACTTAGGTCTAAGTTTAACACAAGTTCATTAAAAAGTTCCCCTGTGCTTGAATGGCAGAAGTGGGATTATTTATCCCTTCTTCCACATTAAAACCACATATCATATCATCCTCAGAAGGGCACAAGGCACAGTAAAAATCCCCACACATAATGAGCATTTTATCTTTAGCGTTTACATTACACATGGTTCTTAATTCATTGCACAGTTTCTTAACCACATTAGGGACATTATCAGGTGAGATGTTGGTATATAGATTAACCAATATTGTACAGTGAGAAGCAGCTGAATACAATAATAGCAATTGGTAATAAGGGGACTCAAGGTAAGATTCAGTTTTAGTGAAATTTAGCATATTAGATACGTATGTACAGAGCTTGCCTTTGGCTCTACCGTGTAGACCCCCTATGGCATGAGTGTTAAATGTTCTAAAGCCATTCATGTGTATTGGGTCCTTCAGCCACGTCTCCTGAAAACAGATAATGTCATATTTTAATATATAGTCAAACCATTAAGGATTACTAATCTTGGAGCGTAGATCTGATATATTCCATGATACAAGACTACACCCAGTGCTCACGGTGGTGAAGGGGGAACTGGCTAACTCCAGATCATTGGAATTACAATCTTCGTGACATATCTGCTGCTGGACTGTAGCCCGAGGATTAGTTAGTTCAGGTAGTGGGGCCTGGTCCCCGGAGGTAGGACAGGTGACCTGGGCCTCTTCCGCTGGGATTTGAGAAGTTAAAAAATCCAGGGGAGGGGTCTGATCCCGTGGTATAAGGCCCATAACCTGTGCTTCTTCTGCTGTACATGCCATATATGATATAGGCTTTCCTGCTCTGTTAAAATTGGAGGTCTGTTTTTTTGCCTTGACACCCTGTTTCCAATCAATCAATCAATCAAGAAATTTGTAAAGCGCGCTACTCACCCGGAGGGTCTCAAGGCGCTAGGGGTAGGGGGGGTCTGCTACTGCTCGAACAGCCAGGTCTTGAATTGCTTCCTGAAGGAGAGGTGGTCTTGGGTCAGACGGAGGTGGATGGGGAGGGAGTTCCAAGTCTTGGCTGCCAGGTAGGAGAAGGATCTTCCTCCCACAGTGGCTCTTCGAATGCGTGGAACGGTGGCGAGGGCGTGGCTGGACGATCGTAGCTGGCGGGTGGGAGTGTAGAAGGTCAGGCGGTTGTTGAGGTACCTGGGGCCCAGGTCGTGGAGGGCCTTGTGTGCGTGGGTCAGGAGTCGGAACGTGATTCTCTTGCTGACGGGGAGCCAGTGCAGGTCTCACAGGTGTCCGGAGATGTGGCTGTGTCGGGGGATGTCCAGGATGAGTCGTGCGGAGGCGTTCTGGATGCGTTGGAGTCTTTTCTGTAGTTTGGCTGTGGTTCCGGTGTAGAGGGTGTTACCGTAGTCCAGTCGGCTGGTGACGAGTGCCTGGGTGACCGTCTTCCTGATTTCGGTGGGGATCCATCTGAAGATCTTTCGGAGCATGCGTAGGATGTTGAAACATGATGATGAGACGGCGTTGACTTGTCTGGTCATCGAGAGGGAGGAGTCCAGGATGAAGCCCAGGTTGCGTGCGTGGTCCGTTGGTTTGGGTGCGCTGCCCAGGGCAGGGGGCCACCAGGAGTCGTCCCAGGCAGAAGGCGATGATCCGAGGATGAGGACTTCCGTCTTGTCTGAGTTCAGTTTCAGGCAGCTGTTCGTCATCCACTCGGCTACGTCTTTCATCCCTTCGTGTAGGTTGGTTCTGGCGGTGGCTGGGTCGTTGGTGAGGGAGAGGATCAGCTGGGTGTCGTTGGATATTTCCAGAATACCCAACTTGCCTGTCTGTGGGTCTTATATGTTTGCTCTTATAGGACATCTTCTAATGTGTTAAAGATGTCAAAGTAATTGCTGACTGGAACTGCATATCTTGACTGATTTACCATAAAAGAGCCCCTTCACCTCTTCAATATGCCGTGGATATGCAAGTGGAGGATAGAAATACCCCAAGGGTAAGATGGTTATCTCATCGGATCTAACAGGCCCTTTGCCCGCCCTATCTAATATTAACTGTACCAAATCTGGGGACCTGAATGATAGCACAACACAATCCCCTTTGAGTAGCTTTTTGGACTGGCCGACCCAACCTATTCTTTGAGCCATCTTAAATTCTGAGAATAAAGGGTTGATGTTGATCCCAGTCCTTACGCTGAGGAAATGGAGAGATTTATTCATCAGCGATGACCAGTGCTCATTAAAACTGGGTGACACATTAGGGACATTTGCCAGCACCACTGTGTACGGGGTTACTTCTGGGGGTAGATGTAGATTTGTAGCTGGCTTCTGGGAGACCACATGAATGGGAGACTTTCTCCTCATAGGGGTTAAGAGCTGGCCTCTCACAGATTGAGTATGATTGTCCCTGCCAACAACATCCCTAGATGGACCCTGTGTGTATAGGGCACGTCCCTGTTTCGCACCACCTGTGACCACTTACTTTATCCATGTTTCTGGATTCAGATACGGGGAGAATAGGCCTGCGGGGAAGGCCAGGATTAGAATTAGGCTGACCCTTATTGATTCCAAAACTCCCCAGATAATTAATTATAAAAATATGTTTTCACTCATCCTCCCGGTATTATCTAATGATGTTTGAGAGGGGGCCGGTAATTGTATGGAGGCTAGCTAGCCTAGCTTCAATTTGGTTACGTTTATGCACAATGGGATCTAATTAGGCGGATAACATTAATTCTAGTTTACCTAGAAGATCTTCTTTTTTCAGAATATGTGATAGTTCCACCTCTTTCAGCACCTCTTTCAGCACCGGTGTCATCCCCTGTGTGGGCTCACTATTTGATTGACAAACTTTATGAGCTGTATGTTTCAAGATAGACTGGGTTTGTTTGTGATTACCATGCCCTTTCCCTTTCTTGAGTGGCGGTACGAGGGTATGGGCATGTGCTATCTGGGAATCTGACCCCTAGTTGTAACAGGTGACCTGTGTATTTTACTAGTCTCCGGTGCCATTATGACTACTGGCCCTAACTCTGGAGTATCTAAACTATTTGGAGGAGAAGAAGCTACCTCCGTATTGGAAGATGGCAAAGTAATAGGGGGAGCATTTTGTGTTAGTGAACATTGTGGGTCCAGGGATAATCTCCTTTCAGTAAGTTCGATCTCATGATTTAAGACTGATTTAGCCCTCAAGAGGAAAGCATCCAAGGTTTCCGCAACCCCCTGCCCTGTTGTAGCCTTAGTCTTACTCATGCTGGTGTCCCGAGACACAAAGACCACCAAGGGGTCAGTGCAATATTTTGACACAGTACCTTATCAGTAAGACCCAGCAATAAGTCTCCAATGACAACGATCAGTGGTGTATCCCTGTCCCCTTCAGTCTCTGATGGGCTCGGATGGGCCCGCCCTTGGCCCGGGCTTTGCCTGGGTGCTGTCCGGGCACGTCATGTGCCTCCCGCGCTGCGGCAGCCACGTCGGTGCTTTAAGCGCCTCCTGGAGCGTCCTGGTGTCCGGTACGCTGTGCGTGCCTCTAGAGCATCTGGGAATTGCAGTCCGCTTCACTCGTGGCTCCCCGATGTAAAGGATTCCGGTTCTCTGGGCCGAGGCTGCGGCACTGGTGAAAGGCAAAGGCAAACAGGCAAGAAGAGCTCCTCTTCTAGTTTCCTCCTCATACTTGTATTTCATAGCAGTTAATAAATATGTCTTTGACATTTTTTGTACAGTAATTAACAGTGTTTCAGATAACCCAGTTTACATGTACTCAATGAATGATTAGGCTTGTGTGAAATTTTGTATACGCTAGTGTAATTTCACATAATTTCCAGCATTTTACGTTGTGATTCTTATGCAAAATGCCATACAATGTAAAGT
Source organism: Triturus cristatus (assembly GCF_964204655.1). Taxonomy (NCBI): domain Eukaryota; kingdom Metazoa; phylum Chordata; class Amphibia; order Caudata; family Salamandridae; genus Triturus; species Triturus cristatus. The sequence continues at coordinate 1,117,149,522 of NC_140590.1, forward strand.
CACATTATTGGAATTTCGTTTGGGAAAAATACAATTGCAGGAGAGCAACGCAAATGAATCAATGTGAGCAGCTATTGTTCACATCGTACACAATTCTAGTCTATTTTCTTTAGAGCTCAATACATTCTCGAGTCCAAAATGGATACGAGGATGCCTTTTGTTCACAAAAGTAGTACAAAATGATGTATTTGTATTTTTTCTAACAACGCATAACTTCATATATTTTGTTCATGTAAAATAAATTATGTTACTTTCACCCAAACACATTGAATATTTGGCTGAGCTGAACCTTCCTGGATTTAAAGAGGTTTCAAGGTGACTCCATGAATCAGCTATAACCTTTTGACCTGCTGTCCTTATATATCGGATGACACACAGTGGGCCAATAATGGAGCTTGCCTGATGAGGTGGCACACTGAGAGTTGGCCTTGTTTCCCTGTTCCCGCAACCACTGATCAACCAAGGCTGAATGACACTGGAGAAGAGACTGAGAACACCTGGTATGCAAGGACCCTGTGAAATTTGATGATAAGATCTTTCAAGGTGCAAATATAGGACAGAAAATCAGTAGAGGGTCCACTAAGCTTTGAAGCTACACATTATTCTGAGGAGATGGGTGCATTAGACATAAAGGTAAAATCCTGCAAGGCCATCTTTCATAGGAATCACACTGCAAGATCACAGGGACTCTTGGTCTGGAACCAATGGCTTTTGTAGGTTGAGCTAGGCAGTGCTTGCGCTGTCTGCGAGAGTTGCTGTATTTAGTCTATAGGCTGTAAGCACACCCCTCTATTGCCATTCGTTCTATATTGTGCTTGTCTTAAATTCTTCCATTTGTGTAACTGGTTCCTCACACAGCAATTTCACTAATGGTTCTTTTTGGTTGTTTAGGGAGGAGGCAGTGTCTGGTTTTGTTTTTTGTGCTTCCCCTGTCTTCACTCCTCGGCACTTCCCCTTCACTTTCACGGTTCTTCCCGTCTGAAGTCTGCAGCTATGGAGGTTATGCCACAGTCTCTCTCTTTCACCTTCCTGCTGGTTTAATTTTGCTTATTTTCTTGAATTGTTTCTTGTTGTTTCTACGTCAAACTCAGGCTTTGGATTGCCGCCACCTGTTAAATGTTCATGAAACTCAAACTAAAAAAAAACAGTTCAGATGGGTCTTGCGCAGCGGGCACCCTTTTATCGGAAACTGCCAGATATTTTACATGAGTGGTGTATGGGCTACTAGGTTTAGCTGGCTCTCGCTTAGACTTTGGAGAATTGTTAGCATAGAACTAAGTTGTGAAAACTCCTATATGATGAATCTACACTGTTTTGTCTATAACATGTATGTTTACAAATACACACTAGTACTTTAACCTTTGTCTTTCCATCCAATGTATTCTTAGTTAATGTTCATTGGGGAATCTACGCTTTGGGGTATTAACAATCAAAGCTCTGCCTCTTACTCGTGCATGAGCCAATCAGAGCTGCCCTTTCAAACATAATAAGTGCCAATGTGATGGGCTACAGTGAAATGAAAGTATGAAGTAAGTGTGTTCACCTTCCTGCGACCCTGCTTTGTTTTTTTGGTTGAGCCATCGCAAAAGCGCTGCTCTGCGAAGATCTGTGGTAGTTCAGAATGGGCGAGAAGCTCCACCCACTCCCCCGCACATTTTTTTCAGTGGCTTGTGTTTTTTTCCTTTGTAAAAGCTGGCATTTGATGCCTTAATAGGCTTGTTAGTCCCGCCTTAGTACAGCCATGTCGTCATTTGTATCCTCACATGGCTTCTGGCCCCTTTCTTGGTTGTTGCATGATACGTGTACTTTTTCTTCATTGAGCAATGGCAGCGGCTTGTTTACGTTGAACGGGGCGCTAGGCTATGATCCTCATCAGGTGTCTGCAGTGTAGGTAGAAGGACTTTAGGGGTTGCTCAGGTAGAGTTTTGCGCCCACCCTAGGGATTGTACGTGTAGGATTTTGTGGCTCTTCCACCTCCTGTTATGGTATTGGAGTTCAGTGCTGATCCATCTTCTCTGCCGCTCTGGGTTTTACTCACCACCATGCCTCCTTGTTGCGCCACTGTTGCTTCTGTTTCTCTGTGCTGGTGTGACATTAGTCTCCTTTCTGGGTTTTGTGGATCCGCTTTCAGTCACCCTAATGGTTTTATTCCTGACCCTGCTGCTACACACCGACGTTTCATTTCCCCCAACTGTGCTCGGCCAGCTTCTCATCTCGTCATTGGACATTGATTCCGGACTTTCTCCCCGCCCCTCTGTACTGGCGGACATGTGCCAGTGTCTGCCGGGGAGAAGCCGGGAGGAGAGCAGCCAAGGATTGTGAAGCGCTGGGACCCCCATCCCTTTACTGACTACAGTAGCTGCCCCCCTACCTAGAGACCACACTGCTTTTAATTTGGCTTGATCATCCTCTCCCCTTGGGTTGCGGTCGGGCCCCATGGGTTGCGGTCGGGCCCCAGAGAAGAAATGCCAAGGTGAGAAAGCTCCGCCTGGATCTTCTTGAGCCAGATCAAAGTTTCTCAGACCTGTGTTGTGGGTGGGAATGGCAACAGGCAGCGAGGGGGTACATTAATGAGTGCTGTTGTCATACCCATTTAAAATGAAATAAGAGTTCTCATTCAACCATTTTATCTACATCTTTCAAGATACATCATTTAAGAGTACTGCTGATCACATAAGTTTAAAGTATTGTTTGTTTACTATGTGCTTGGTGTTTGTGTGAAGCAAGTCTTTTTTATAGAGTGCTTGATTTCATCACAATGAATTGGCACACATCCCAACTATTGCTGAAGGAATAAATAATGGAACTAAAATTGAAGGAACTTGTTTTCAAGAGTTTGCAAGGGGAAGGGGGGGCAGGTCGAACTGAAAAGGATAATATTTACTAGTTGTACACTTGCAACAAATACCATGAATTAACTAGCTACCCACTGCTTAAAATAGCTGTTTATATTGGCTTCACCCTATCCGACGTGTGTCAATAATTTGTATGTCCAGCTGCTGCAGGTGTACTTGTGGGGCGTCCATTTGAAACTGTGAAGGTAGGTTCACTTTTGTATATTTGCCCATTGTTTAATGCTCATCCAAACACACGTGTAATCATTGAGTAATTGTAAAATTTTAAAATTAGTTTTGTAGCACCAGGTTCCCATATCTGTAAACACTTGGAAACTTAATTGACGTGCACTGTGGTCTCACTTAAATTGTTTTTGAGTGGATCAGGAGCCAGAAACCACATTTCAGCATATTATGCCAACACAGAAATGGCCAAAAACCTTCCCACTACCATGCAGTTTTACTGATACAAATAATAATGCGTGGAAATCATGTTAGAGTAAAAATGTATCATTTACACATCACCATGTAAATTATTCTGATTTGTTTTGATCATAATAAAATCTTTGTTTCTATCTCACTTTAGAATTACAAAGAAGTGCCTTTCTAACTACTGAAATATATTGTGAAACATTTGTACTGTTCAAGTACAAGCTACTTACATGATGAGTGTCCACTAAGACTGTCCGACAGTTCAGCTCTCTTACTTTTGCAGTCAGAGAAACAAAAGTAAACAATCTCCAGGAAAAATAATAAGCAGATTTGCCGGAAGACATAGCTTGACATTTTACCTCTGTCTTTAAACACATAGCAAATGTGACCAGATAAAAACAAGATTTAAAGGCATCTCTATTACTTATTCACTTTGTAAACATACAGAACACCTCTGCTTTGCCAGCTCGTCAGACAGGGCCTGTAGTCCATAAAAATAGCTCGACCATATAAAATCTGACTCACCATAGTGTTTGGGTGAGTAGATTTCTCGAGCTCTGTGTTTTGATACTGATGCTCTCCTGTCGTCTGATCCCTTCAGACAAAAAACAATTTTAGGCCTATTCAAGACAGACCGATACAGAGATGCTGAAGGCAGATAAGGGCCTTGTCGCCCCATGGCTGCTCTTACGCCATAGCCTAGTCACTGCTATTCAGCAGTCTTTGGTTTCTGTTAGGGTGTTTGTATTCTACACACCCACTGGTTAGCAGTTCCACTTATTGCCCAGCCTTTTTTGGAAGAGATTTTCTTTTGTGCTTCAGTCTTTCTTCCATGCTGTTGAAGTAACGCCAGTTAATAACAGTGCTTAGGAATGCAAAAATGTGGTGTCAAGAGCCATTTAAATTGCACCATTATTAATTCTAGTCAGATTTTGTTTTTCTCCTCTCTTCATAAGAATTCTGACACTGAACCATTCACAGTCATTTTAGCTCTCCTCTGTTTCTTTGTTTTTGAAGAGTTTGTTAATTTGGTCTAATCCTTTCAGTATCAATAATCCATACAAAGCAGTATGTGGACTTGTAATTAAACCGTTCCATTATTGAACAAAGTAGCATGCTTCTCACTGAACAGCGCTTCAACACCTCATATGGGGTATTAAGTGCTATATAAATGCAATTATTTGTGGAGAGGAGTTGGCCTAACGGCTAGGGCGGTCGACCTCAAATCTGGGGAACCAGGTTCGAGTCTCGGCAATAACGATAAACATCCTGTGATTCTGGGCAAATCACTTAATCTACCCGTGCCTAACAAAAATGAATGTGACCTCATGTAATGCAACTGGTGCTATGTAAAGGGATCTGATACCCAATACCTTTGGTTCATGTTTGTGCTATATAAAACTCTGTTAAAAAAAAATACAATAATGTTATGGTGGAAGGCCGGCCAGCAGCGACTAGTGATAAAAAGTTATTTTAGGTCTGAACGTGCAGGCATGTAGGAACAGCCCAGTGAGGCAGGAGAATGCAGTGCAAAGGGGGCAAAAAATATTCAATAACCTTGGTGTCCCTAGACAAAAGATGGGAAAGCCATAAAATTAAGAGCCAAGGGTAGGGGTTGGCTATAAGAGTCAAAGCATGAGTCAAGTCATCCTCGTATTTAACATGTCAATTATGCAACAAATGTTGTGTACAATACAATAAAGGCATTTAAAATGTGTTTCTTTAAAAACACGAGAAGTTTCAGTTCATTATTGTACAATTCATCACTGAATTTAGTGACAGTTATTCGAAGTGATAGTTTTCTAAAGATTAACTTAGAAACATTCATCAGCTGCCCCAGCCCAGACTGTTAAGTTATTAGCAGCCCCTGAGAGAAGTCAGTTGTCCTGTTGCCCTTGTATGCGCCTTGTGTTGTTAATATAGATGGAACAATATTATAATACATTGAACCAGGTGCAAGAACTAATGTATTTCAAGGTGAACCTCTGCATCAGCACAGCATCACCTAAGCACAGAACCAACTCAGCATCCCTCAGCACCACCAGAGCACCAGCGCTGCACCATCACCTCAGCATCAGTTCATTATCACTCAGCATTACCTGGGCACCACCAAAGCACCATCTCTGCATCAGTACAGAACCACCTCCTCATCAGAGCACCATCACCAGTGCAGCAGCGACTCGGCCACACCTTAACCTCAGCACACCACAATCTCAGCATAGCATAACCACGCAGTCCGACCTCAGCACCAGTGCAGATACAACTCAGCACCATTGCGGCCACACCTCAACATCAATTCAGCATTGCTGCAGTACCACCTCAGCATCAGCACATCACCTCAGTACAGCACAAACTCAGCATCAACTGAGCACAAGTGCGGCAATACCACCTCAGCATGGCTCGGCGCCACATCATTATCACCTAGCACCACTTCAGCACAGTACCATCTCCTCACCAGTGCAACACCAACTCAGCACAGCGCAGCACCACCTCAACCTCTGCACAGCACCATCTCAGCATTGCACCACCTCCGCATTTGTGCATTAGTGCAGACCCACATCAGCACAGAAACAACTCAACACCAATCCAGCATCAGGGAGGCATCACCACAGCACCAACTCTGCATCACTCAGCACCACCTCATTATCACTCAGCACCACATCATTATCACTTAGCATCACCTCTGTATCAGCACACCACCACCCAGCAACATCTCTGCATTACTCATCACCTTGGAATATTGCATTGGTCGATTCTTCTCTAGTGTCCATCCTCTGCTCATGTTGTAATTTAGGTACTGTTCCCAACCTCCACCCTCCTGTTGTTTATTCCCCCCTATAACAAAAAAAACTATAACACACAAGCATTAGAACAGGCAGGAAGAAGTTGGCAGCATTACAAGGACAAACAAACTAGACAACATTTTTATGTTACTAATTTTTAAAATAAGGTCCTTCAGTTGTACATACTGTCTTCTTAGCTATATATAAGGTAACAGAAATGCTTAGAAAATGTTATTATATCTTTTTGACATGCTGCACAGCAGCCAAGCTTCTCAACAACATATTTTAAAGACATTGGCAAAGCCAATAGCTCTATCTAAACACTTATAAGGTATCAAAAGCGAGACCAATTGGCTATGTCAAAGCTTGTTTATCTCACCTCCTCAAAGTCGAAAATGACTGATTTAATATAAAACACGGGCAATTCGTCTTTCAAACCTGCCTACACACCCACAGCACTTTATGAGCACCAGTTGCTTTAAAGACAGACACTTTCATTTTTAGACACAGGGAGATGAAGTGATTTGTCCAGTGTCACAGGTTGTTTGAGCCTCCCAACCGAGTCAAACATGGTCCCCTAGCTTTAAAATCGGCTGCCCTGGACGTTAAGCCACATCCTGTTCAGCAAAAATCTTTAACAATGCCTTGCATTTCCTATTAAGTCCTCTACTAATTTCATCACTAGCCCTGCATTGATTATGAGATAACACAGAAAAGTTCAAAGAGAATCAAGCGCACTCAGAGCATCATGTATAGTTTTGACTAGTGCAAGTAAGGATGCAAACTAATTTTCCCGCCTTACAACAACTGAGCATGAAGTGGGCACTAATGGTGTTTGCTGGCTTTTAGTGCCCTAAAACACCACCAGCTCTCCATTTGTTGTCAGGATTAGAAAAAAAAAGTTATATATTATCCAAAAGGTTACAAAAACATAGTGCTTGCTATTACTCCATTTTACTGCAAAGGGCTGAACTGGTACACAGATTTGGCTATTACCAGGCGCAAATGTTAATGCACTGTAGAGTTTCAGCATCTCATAAAGACCATGAATTCCAGCTAGGGCAGTAGATGTAAAAGGTGCATATGAAAAATGTAAGTCTGTTTCCTCATGTTTCCTCTTAACTGAGCTGTTTCTCCACTATCCATCTCCTTATAATATTTTTCCTCGTCACAATTCATTTGGTGGCTGCATCATGTTGACCATTTGAATGTTGTCATGCTTAAACATGTATGTCTAAAAATGATTAGACCAAGTGAATTATTGTTGAGGTGATGAAGAGATCATCCCATTTGCCTGTTCTGTTATGTGGTGGGCAGCATTGACAAAAAGAGGGGGGCCTTGGAATGCAGTGCACCCAGACTCAAAAGGGTTTGGTCTCCGTCTGGATTGGCTGCCTGAGCAAGGGAACCTGCTTTTACACACATGGTCATCAGTGATGTCGTCAGTGATGTCACTGACCATATCATGAATGATGTAATATGTGACGTCATCAGCAATGCATTGCGGAGGAGTGAGTTATAGTTAGCTGAACTAACTATAACAGTCAAATTTCTATGGTTTTGTACGAGTGAAATGTGCAACTAACTACAACGTGCCTAAAACCTATGGTTTTTCAGTAAATTTCAAGGTTTTTTAAATGTTTATTTGTAACTATAGCGTTCATGAAACCTATGATTTTTACAGTGGTTTTCCCCTGATTTGCGTACACTTAAACAACAATGTAAACTTAAGGAAAGGCAATGGAGGAAAGAATTCCTCCCCTCAAAAAAATCTGAATACAGAGCTGCTATCCGCTTGTACAAAGTGGAAATTAAAAAAGCCCAAGCATCTTACTATGAGGACAAAATCCTATCAGCCCATAACTCACCTAGAGAAACCTTCACCATTATTAAAAAATTACTTAAATTACCTTCCCCCCGCACTGTCCCTGACCCCTCCGGCCAACGGTGCAACAAATTAGCAAACTTTTTTAACAACAAGGTGCAATTAATGCTCGAATCTCTTCCACAAAGGAGTGAAGATCTGGCATTTCAGATCAACCCAGACCCGAACTCACTCTTGAGACCTTCCCTCCGCTGTACCCGGAAACCCTGCTCACCTTGCTGTCCTCCGTCAAGAGCGGATCTCCCAGGGACCCAGCGCCACTTAATATCATGAAACAAACCGTGGCCACCTTAATCCCTAACATATTGAATTTGATAAAAACATCATTAGATACAGGAATAGTTCCCTCTAGCTGGAAAAAGGCCATGGTCAAGGCTTTACTTAAAAAGCCTAACCTAGATCCAGCAGAACTGGGAAAATACCGCCCAATTTCTCTCTTCTTCCAGGAATGAGTAAAGTGGCAGAAAAGTATGTCAATCACATCCTCTCAGGATTTCTCAAAACCCATAACCTGCTTCACCCCTCCCAAACAGGGTTTCGCCCTCACCAGAGTACCGAAACGGCCCTGTTGGCAGTAGTAGAAAGGGGCAGAAAAATTCTTGATTCAGGAGTTTCCGCAGCCATCATTCTCCTCGACCTAAGCGCAGCTTTTGACATGGTGAACCGCAATATCCTAACTCACCGTTTGAGAAATATAGGAGTCACAGGCACCGTGCTTCAATGGCTACGATCCTTTCTAGAGGGAAGAACCTTTCAAGTTTTTGAGGAGAATGTCCTTTCTGAACTGGCCCTCTTAAAAAGCGGGGTCCTGCAGGGTTCCTTGCTCTGCCTGACCCTTTTTAACGTGTATATGCCCCCCCTGGCAGCCATTGTAGCCCCCTCTGGAGTCCGCATAGTGACCTATGCGGACGATACGCAATTGGCAATTGCACTCAACCAGACAGTCTCCATACCTGCCTAGAAGACATTTTGCAGTGGATGAACGTATCCCAGCTCAAGCTCAACGGTGGTAAAATGGAGATTATGGTGTTGGGCAACTCCTGCAGTTTCAACCCCAATCTGATGTGGCCTCTGAGCATGGGTCCTCCACCTACCCCTAAGACCGAGAATAAGAGTCTGGGCTATTGCTGGACCAAGACTTGAATTTCAGGACACAGGCCAGGAAGACAGAAGCTACCTGTTTCAGCCTGCTTAGAACGACAGGTAAAATCCTTCCTCTTCTTCCCCCACCAGCAAAAAAGGTATTGATACAATCCCTTATACTATCTAGGATGGATTATAGGAATGCATTATACCTGGGATCCCCTTCCGCAGCAATTTCCAAACTCCAGTTAGTTCAGAATAGCGTAGCCAGATTATTGACGGGGTCATCCAATAGGCAACCAGCTAAACCGTCATTACGATCCCTCCACTGGCTCCCTGTGCAAGAACGCATCAGATTTAAAACTTTGTGTATTGCTAATAAAACACTGTCAGGGAAAGGCCCTCCCATTAACTCAGCCCTGATTCTCCCCTACAAAAGAAATAGAAAACTCCGGTCTGATGAATTGTATCTGGGCGAGGTCCCCAGAATAAGAAGGGCCAGAAGTGGTGGATGGCTCTTCTCCTATAATGCATCCAAGCTTTGGAGTTCCTTGACTCTCCACCCACGCTTGATTTCCAATCACCTGACCTTCCGCAAACACCTCAAGACTCTACTTTTTCCCTAGTCCATCTCCGTCCGTGTTAGACCTTAGCGCTGGAACACTCCCGGGTAGCCATGCGGTTTACAAATGCCCTTTCATTCATTCATTTCATTCATGGGGTACAGCAGCCTGGGTACGCAGCGGCTGTCATACACCTCTGGGCAGTGGGAGTGGATGGGGTGCTGCAGCCTGGGTGCACAGCAGCGGGCAAACACCTATGGACAGTGGGAGTGGATGGGGTGCAGCAGCCTGGTTGTACAGCAGCAGGTAGACACCTCTGGGCAGTGGAAGTGGATGGGGTACACTAGCCTGGATACACAAAGGCGAGGCAGCGATTTAGGCGTGCACAGTTGTATGTACTCATCCATACTATGTTTCAGATGACTAAGCTTGAGGGTTGCCTTATATCCCGGCACGTGGTTGGAGGCACAACGGTGGCAGAAAGGTGAGCTTTGAGGATTTTCTCCACAGTGTCAATACTCCCTCTCCCTCTCCATCTCTTCCTTTCTGTCACTCTCACTCTTTCTCTTTCTCTCGCTCTCACTCTCTATCACTTCCTTTCTCTCTCTCACGCTCTTTCTCTCTGTCTCTTCCTCTCGCTCTCATTCTTTCTTTCTCTCTCTGCCTCTCTGTCACTCTTTCTCTCTCTCTCTTCCTCTCTCTCACACTGTTTCTCTCTGTCTTCCTCTATTACACTGTTTCTCTTTCTCTCTTCCTTGTATCTCACTCTTTATTTCTTTCTCTCTTTCTCTGTCTTCCTCTCTCTCACTCTTTCTCTCTCTTCCACACTCTCACTTTTTCTCTCTCTCTTCCTTTCTCACACTCTTACTCTCTCTCTTTCTCTCTCTCTTCCTCTCTCTCACTCTTTCTCTCTCACTGTTTCTCTCCCTCTTCGTCTCTCTCACTCTTTCTCTCTGTCTTCCTCTCACTCTTTCTTTCTTTTTTTCTCTCTCTTCCTCTCACTCCCACTGTTTCTCTCTTTCTCTCTGTCTTCCTCTCACTCTTTCTTTCTTTTTCACTCTATCTTCCTCTCGCTCTTTCTTTCTCTCTCTCTCTCTGTCTTTCTCTCTCCTTTAATAAATGCATGATGCACAATCTTATCTTGCTTTTTATCTAACATGCTGTGATTCACGAATCGACGTCCCTCCAACACCACCACAGCTGAACGCATGTAGAACCTGCGATGATGCGTGGCCATCCTGACAACGCCTGAGAAAGTTGCTTCGGCACATGGTGGACCCTCTTTCACACATGCCGGTGCAGAAGGTGAGTAGAGAGGCTTCTTTCTGCAGCAGTGGGCAGTCACCTTTAGGCAGTGGGAGTGGATAGTGTGCAGCAGCCTAGGTGCACAAGAGCGCACAGACACCTCCGAGCAGTGGGTGTGGATGGGCTGCAGCAGCCTGGGTGTACATTGGCGAAACAGAGAATTAGGCGTGTGAAGTTGTATGTACTCTGCAATTACTAATTCTATACTATCTTTCAGATGACTAAACTTGAGGGTGCACTATGTCCCGGCACATGGTTGGAGACACACCGGTGGCACAAAGGTGAGCCGCGAAGATTTTCTCCAGTGTCAACACGCCCTCTTCCTCTCCATCTCTTCCTTTCTCTCTCTCACACTTTCTCTCTTTCTCTGTCTCTTCCTCTCTCTCATTCTTTCTCTCTTTCTATTCCTCTCTCTCACTCTTTCTCTCTCTCACTTCCTCTCTCTCACACTGTTTCTCTCTCTCTTTTTTCCTTGTATCTTACTCTTTCTCTCTTTCTCTGTCTCACTCTTTCTTTCTTTCTCTGTCTTCCTCTCTCTCTCACTCTTTCTCTCCTCTCTCTCACTCTTTCTCTCTCACACTGTTTCTCTCTTTCTCTCTTCCTTGTATCTCACTCTTTCTCTTTCTCACTCTTTCTCTCTTTCTTTGTCTTCTTCTCTCTCTCACTCTTTCTTCGTTTCTCTCTCTCTCCCTCACGCTTTCTCTTTCCCCTTTGCTGGAAGCATGACGCACCTTATCTTTCTTTTTGTCTTGCAGGCTGTGATTCACAAATGGTCCAGCGATGACACAACATGGCTGTACATAATTTTATTTGTTGTTCTTTTGTTTTAATAAAATGTTTTTTATGTAAATTCATACATGACTTAGATTATTATTTGTCCAACCTCACAAGCATCTTCTTATTAATAATTTTACAACATTACCCAATGTTTTATGTTCCAGATTCCCTAACGTGACTGTCACATTTGTTTGTGGAGGGTGGGGATGAGGGGGATGGCGGACAAGGAGCTCCTGCTAGGGGATGTCAGAGCAGTGTTGGGTGTCCGACCTGAATGATCATTGCCTCCATTGCATCTGTTCTCAGAGACTTACGAGCTGGCGGGCTGGCTCGTAGATGAAGAACTGCAAGCCAACTGGCAGGCTCATCGAGGGAGAACCGTGGCCTATCAGTTCCCAGAGGAAGAGCTGCGGGCCAGCTCGCAGAGTAACACCTGCGAGCCGACTAGTATAAGGAAAGGTAAGCACCATCGGCTTCCAAAGGGATAGCTGCGGAACAGTGATGTGGGGAGAGGGAGCGTGAAGAACGTATCTCGCAGAGAGAAACCTGCAGTATATTTCCAGTCTTGGCTTCACAGATACAACTGCGGGCCAGAGAACTCGCACCTAAAGAGCTGTGAGCCGACAAGTGGTTCGCAGAGGTAGACTTGCAGGCCAAGAATGTATTTGGAGGTATGCTGTTGATGGGGGAAAAGGGTGCGTTACCTGCTGGTGTAGAGAGACGCAGCATGAAAGGGGTATCTCCCACAGACAGAGCTCCGGTATAATAAATTGCTCCCGGGACCTTTCTTTTAGATTTTCACTCGATGTGAGGCACAAGATGGCTGCTAACACTTCCTGGTTTGAAGTGTTAGCAGCCAATCAGAAGCAAGCTCATGCTCGGAAGTTAGGCACCGTCCCGATAAATATATCTTTTTTTCCTTTAGTATTTAAAAAACTGCTGAACGGATTTAACCATTTCAACAACAGCGCGCTTTCTGGACCAAGACTTTTGTCCATGCCAAATTTGGCGTAATTCCATTCAGCAGTTTGACCTGTAGCCTTGTCTAAAGTTTCCTATGGAAAATGCATTGAGAAAACAAACAATGAATTCCCCTTGCGTCCTGAGGGTCCCTGAGGGCCAACTAGCACCCCTTGACGAATCACCCTGTAATATGTCTTCGCAGCTGGATGGCTCCGGTAGTGGGTGCAAATATTTCGCAATAAACTTGCTTTCAATCAACAACCAACCTTGTACATCCTCAATACACCCCTAAATTCTCAAGATACGAGCTGATCAAAAAGGAGAAACTTTCTGGAAAATGTATCAAACGACACCAAATTTATAAGCACAACAGGGCTACAGGAGGGGGCCCATGCAACCCCCCCTCCCAACATGAGTGAAGCCCCGGGTCTGCGGGGACCCCAGCGGGCCCCCGTAGCCCCAGTAAGCCCCCGCTATTATTTTTTAAGTAATGCCCCCGGGACCTAGTCTCATTAAAATAAAACGCGGGAACCCATGACCCAAGCGGGAATTGCGCCGATATATTTTATTTTCAAAAAATGCTTTCCTTGGCCCTGAGGGTTCCGTCTGAGCAGGCCTAGGGGTCCGGCTGTTTCTACCCTGCCCCCTTCTCTTGTTTTATACCTTTGGTTCACTGTTTTCTGGTGACTTGCTTGTACCGAGTTACAAGATGGCTGCCAACCCTTCCTGGTTTGGAGTGTTGGCAGCCAATCACAGTGAAGCTTGTGCTTGGGACTTAGGCTCCGCCCAGATATCGAAACTTTTATTTTTCTAAATTCTCAGCAACTACTGAACGCATTTACACCATTTAAAAAAAGGTCGCTTTCTGATCCAAGCACTACCTTTTTGCCAAATTTGGGGTAATTCCGTTCAGTAGTTTCGGTTCTACCCTTGCACAAAGTTACCTATGGGAAATAGATTTTTTGACTCTATTTTTTGAATTTCTCAAAAACCTCTGAACGGAATTACACCATTTAAAAAAAGGTCGCTTCCTGATCCAAGCTCTACCTTTCTGCTAAATTTGTGGTAATTCTGTTCAGCAGTTCGGACTGTAGCTCGTCGCAAAATGTTCTATGGAAATTATCATTGGGGAAAACTCGTTTTGGGACCCCCTTTCTTTCAGCCTCTGCTTCACGAATCACCCCCAAACTTTAAGGATACTGATGCTCTCCCATAAACTTTGATACACCCATTGTAAAATGCTAACTACTATTTTTGAAACCATACACAGAAGAATGCCATATACTACATAGCACTCACTATTTCCTACGTCTACACACACATCCAGTCACTTATCATCTAGTTACTCATCAATAGAGGACTGCAATATGCACTCATATAAGGTAGCCTTTTCAACTTTATTAACATTCACAAATTCTTGCCATATTTTCCGACTCCTTGTGGGTACACCATTTACTAAAATAGCTACTGCCTCATCTTCCTCTTTCTCTCCAGATATAGTTTCAATGTTTTTCTTAAAATCTAAAAGTAAGTACACCACTTTTCCTTTCAGCCCTCTTTGCAAGTCTGTTGGTGGCAGTTTACCATCTGAATTATAGTTTGAAAAGGGTGAACAGATTGAATTAGAACAGACTCATATGTATTCAAATTGGCCATCTCCTGCGGAATAGCTACTAACTCCAACGTATTATGCACTGCCCTAGCAGGCATTTTGTTCTCTTCTAATTTGTTGTAACAATATTTACATATACGTTGATCACTACCTATCTCAGATCGACCTTCAACAAACAAGTAAGTTGCAAATTCTTCCCACTTACCATTGTTCTCCTTTTCACTTTTCTAATACAAATTAACATTCCTACTTTGACTTTTATAATGAGTACTTCGACAACAAACACAAACATAGTTTGGTATTTCAGAGCACACTACATTAAACTTTCCAATTTTTTCTTCAAACTGATCAGTGCTAATCACTTTCTCATCTCCTCCAACATCTGTAATTGTCAAAGTTTCACTTTCTATGAACTGCTCTTCTGAACCAAAATATCACATTTCAGTATCATCACACTTTTTTTGAACGTCTGATAAAGAACCATATAAAAGACTTCCATTCAGTTCACTTAAACTTAATGTAGGACTTTTTACATACTACAGTTTCTTTACAAAGTTCCGCATTTATGAATGGTGTACTGCTAACATCCTCAAATTATGAAAAACACTTTTACAAATTTTTCTTGAAAGACAAGCCAGAGAATGCCCATACTTCTCAGCATATTTTCTTACATGGATCTAATCTTATGTTTTATACTTTTCTGAGTATATTCTCGTAGCAAATTTCGCATTATATCAATGGATTCCTGTTGAATACTACAAATGCTACTACAACTCCACTTATACATAGGAGCACGTGGACGTTTCCCTTACACTTCTTCAGCTATTAACTCTTCTGCACTTTTACTAACCATGTCCTCCTTTGGAAGAGGAACACCATCCTGAACTTCGTAGCAACGACCTCCAGCATCAACTGCAAATGAGAAACTATTTTCCTGGAAGTAACTTTCCTCATTAAAAAAAGGCTCAGTACTGGAAGTATGTCTCCAATGTCCACTAAAGATTCTACAAAAGTTGGTTCTGTTCACAAGTCTTTTTTTTTCTACTTTTGTCTTTCAATACTTTGACTATTTTATCCAATACTTTCATTCTCTTTAAAATCAAAATGAACAAATTCTGTTTCAAATTGAAAGCAGTGTCCACTATACTTTCAATATGCTGCTTCTCTTTGAATTGGAACATTCTTCTTTTATATTTGCAGCATGTTTTCAATAAATTCTGAATCACTCTAGATCAAAAAAGTCTCTGACGAATTTCTTGAAATAGTTTTTGTCTCCGAGTACCAGATACTATTTCTTTATCATCTTTCCTTTTCCTCGTATTTGAAATTGAACTCTGCTTCACTTTATTTGAAAAATTCTTCTTTTTGCTTTGTGTGATGTTTTTCTCATTAAATATTCGTAATATTTTTTTCAAAAATTGTCTTTTGCTTTTACTCGAACAGTTTCTCTACTACTCACATTTTCTTCTACTTCAAGATCTTTCCTTTTCGTCAAATATATATTTTTCTTCTCTTTTCTTTTTGTTTCACTTCTTCTAGGCATTTCCAAATTTCAATCCAAACTAAATAATTTTCTGAAAAACAAAAAATAGATTCAATTATTTTTCACATTTCTTCACTATGTTAAAATAATAACATACAATTGCAAAAATTCCACTAACAACTTCCAGACCCAGTGCTGCAACGTGACGGAGCATGACAGATGACCACTAGGATGACTAGTAGTGCCATAGAACATACAGCAAGTATTTATTTAATTATTTACATACTCCTTTACAATTTATATATAACTGCACTACCTCATACTTTTCACCTCTCCGCCACACCCCAGCACCCCACACCACTTTCTCTGCAACCCACCGCACACAACTTTATAAATAGTATTTTTTTAAATGTTAAGCTATGTAGTTAGAATGATATTATCAACCAAACATCACACATAAAAATTTCCATTATTATTTAACAATTTTATCAACAACTTCGCAAACATAACACTGCGCCCAGGGCTTTAACTGGAGGGGATGTCTGTGGGGATGTGACCACCAGCACTTTAATTTTGGGAGCCTCGCAACAGTTCTTTATAGGGCTCTATTTTCCGACCTCACAAACATAATCCGTTTTTTCTTTTCTGTATTGCGCTGCAGTGACACTGTGAGAGCATGCACATTGCTCACTACTTAGAAGTGCAGACATCATGCCAAGTGACTCGCATTGTAGGAGAAGGGAAATCCTTTAAAGAGAGCACTTTCTCTCAGTATTTCCCTTCACTTTTTGCAACCCACCAGCAACATCATCGTGGGGTGATTAGCAGACAGCCCACTAGGCGCGCAACGTCCATTGCCCCGGACTCTCTGACACAGCTTCCAGGGTGCAAACAAAGAGCCCCACCCGAGTACTTCACCGGTCTTCAAAACATCATTTTTTTGTAAAGGAGATTGTTCTTTTTCACCCCTTTTTACAACCCCTACATACCCACTCTGCCTATTGCTGAAAGAATTAGGCTCCCCCGAAATTTTGCACTGGTTGCGCCTCTGCAAACGACCACAACAAGGCAACTCCAGCATGAACCTGCTCTCAACTTACACACGGCCTTGTTTTAGTGCTATGAAAACACACACTTTGTCTGCCTCACTAAGTTCTCACATCCCCTCTTTAATATGAACATAAAAGCTTTCCAATTACTTTTAGTTTCCTATACTGTACTTCACATGGAAATATGGAACTCAAGGTTCTCACCACCCCAAATTAGCTCTCTGGAATACTTTCTCAAATATAAGAAGTACTAGGAACAGACGAGAGTATTCCAATGATTTCACCTGGGCACTGTTGGTTCTGTGTCTCCATTCCATTGATGGGCAAAGCTGTTTGAATGGTACAGAGTGGAATAAGAAAACAGTTGTTACTAGAGTGGTGTTTTCCCTCCCGCCTCTCCTCGGACCTTAAAACATCAGGACTGGAATACCTTGGGAAGAGGAGAGAGGTGGGATTCTCCATCTAGAATGCCATTATTGGTATATGAGGAATAAAAAAAAAAGAAAAAAAAACAAATATAAGAAGTACAGGTATTCAGTATCTGTCAGTCACGGCCACTTTAAAACAGTGTACCTATAAACAACTCGAAAAAACGTTATGTTTCTAAATTAACGTATTACACTTTAAAGCTCCTTTACATTTCTTAGTAACTCACAGCTTTGTTATTCTTTATTAAAAAATCTGCCTGTCTATAATTTCGCAAGCCTTTTCAAAGCCTTAAGAGGGTAGCTGGATGAGTATAATACGTCGTATTTACGATTAGGGGCGGACGATGCACGGAAATAGGAACATATAGTTGAATAAAGGGCGAGTGGATGCTTGGCCAGATGAATCAATGGATAAATACATAGAACAATGTATCAATGTATGGATGGATGGAAGGATGAATGAATGCAAAGAACAGTACTTACGATAGAATTGTGGGCTGATAAATACTTAGAAATGATTCTAGGACAGATATATCTATGCATAAATAGGCGGATCGCTGCATGAATGGCACAGTGCTTACTATAGGCGAGTGCACTCATGGATGCTTAAGATAAGCGGACAAACAGATTTATGTATATATATCAGTAGGAATATATCCATCAATTAAAATATGATTGAATGGCGCAGTGCCTAGGATGCATGGATAGTGCGCTTTAATTGGGCCGGGTTTGGGGACCGGCACTTATTTTCAGGCAGCCTCCAAACGACTCTCTACCAGGCTCTATTTTTGGCCCTCTCAAAGATAGTCAATTTTTATTTATTTTTTACATTGCAGTGACAGCATGCACATCGATGTACGCATGCTTATTTTGCTCACTACTGAGAACTGGAGACATCAAGCTAGGTTACCCACGTTGTACAAGAAGGGGAAATCCTTTAAACAATGTTTTTTTCCTAACCTACGATAATTAGAGAGGATTTTCTAAAGCACACAATGATACTTATCTTGATTTAGACCACGCCCCAACTTGCATAGCCCACACCCCTTTAAGAGCTTTGCCCTCCCTTTTAGAGCACCCCCACAGTTTTTCTCCCACTTAGAACCCTAACTACACCATAGTCACAAACAAACAGTGTAACCTTCCATTAAAATTTACAATGGCACCAAGTTTCATAATTTTCCATCAACACTATCAGCCTTCTACCACAGTACAAGAGTGTCTATCAGCATGAAGATGTCTTATCCATAGAAATGTTGTGTAATTTCTGTACCTGTCTGCTGGAACACTTATCGCCAAAAAGTATTTAAACATGGGAATTTGCCCGAAAAATATATACCATACCATAAAGCGATTCATAAATGGGCACACTGCCACTACACCACCCTCTTCCCCATCCTTCCTTAACTTTACAAAATTATAGAAAGAGCCACACCAAACCTAGTAAACACACTATACCAATACATGAAGTTAATTTCAACAACTGTCTACCGGAACGCTCATGAGCAAAGCATATTAAAACACACAAATTTGCGGGTAAAACATATACCATGCCATAGGGCACTTTATAAGTGCTCACAGTGGTACTACATCACCTTTAGTCAGTCAGTCAGTCAAAAAATAACTTTATTTGGTTTTCACAAACCATAAAGCATATAAAACACATTTCATATTAAAAGCATTTTCAGTTCATAAAAGTCTACTTGGTTCTTTTTATGGCATCATGCCTTCAATTTTTGCCCACTTTTGAAAGTAAGCTTTCTACTACTATCATAAATTTTATCCCCCTGCATATTAAAATGTTTGAGGCGGCACCCATCCAACTTGTTGCTGCCTGTCTGCAGGTGCGGATTTTTAAATCATTAAAAGCTGTTCTCAGCATCTTCCTTCTTTCTAGTTTTACTATTTCACAGACACACAGCATATGGCTCAAAGTTTCGCTATAATAACCACATAAACGACATGCCTTTGCTTGATCCTTGTTTTTCCAGGAGGGGTACTAAGTCTAATGTGCAATGTTCTCCAAATCTGTATGCCATGAACCTCCTTTTTAAGGACAATCTGAAGTGAGCTGCTAGGTAGGGTTGAGGTCTTGGCCGTGTATAAGAGTTTATTATGACCCATGCATGGCGGCGTCTCGCTAATTCCCTTTTGTCCTCCACGAAAGATAATGCTTTTGCTTTGTTTTTGCAAGCTAGTTTAAATGTGGCCTTTTCCAACTTGCTGTTCCAAAGCCCCTCAAGCTTTAATTCTTCAAGAGCTATCATCAATTGGACCCCCCACGAATTTGGGAGTCTTTGCTCTAGTTGTTGCTTTATTTCCAAACAGCATAAATTATTCAAACTTCCCGGTTCTGCCGCCCTGAGTTTCCAGCATAAGTTTACCATGGTTGCCTTCCTTTGGAATACTTGATTCTGTAGTCCGAATTCCAAACGGATTTGTGCTGGAGAGGAACCTTTAAAGAGATTAAATACCGTTTTGTAAACCTTGGTTTGTAGCTTATTTAAGATGTTACTTTCTTGGCCATGCCAGGTTTCCAGGCCATAGGACAAGGTCGGTAGCAGTTGGGCTGCCATTATTTTTAAAAGGTGCCCATGTGAAGGGCTTTCCAGATTCTTATATAGTTGTTTATAAGCGAATATTAAGGATTGAGCTTTTGCTGTAATCTCCTTTTTCTGCTCCATCATTGACAGGTTTCTTGCCATTTTGATGCCCAAGTATTTATAAGATCTTGTCTCTTCTATTTGAGAGTTCTTAGCGAACCATTTAAAGTTTCCTTGTCTTGGGCCTGCTAGTCTTACCACCTTGGTTTTTGATTTATTCAATTCCAAACCTTGAGCGTCCAAGTAGTCTATTAGTTTGTTTATTGCCCTTTATAGCCCAATCGAAGTCTGGCTTACCAAGACAATGTCGTCTGCATACTGTAAGTATTGAACCGGCTCCTTTGCCAAATTTGGTGGGTGTCCGTTTATTTGTTCTAAGTGGCGGTTCAAATCAGCTAGATATAAATTAAATAAACCTGGAGAAAGGACACAGCCCTGTTTTAATCCATTTGTAATGTTTATTTTTGAGGAGACTCTTTGTCCGTCCCCTAATTTTACAGTGGCCCATGTTTCACTGTATAATGATTGTATTGCTTGTATCAGTAGTTGTGGCAGTCCCCGTGCTTTCAGTTTCTTCCACAAGCGGTCCCGCGGCACTCTATCAAAAGCCGCTTTTAGATCTATATAGCAAGCCACTAATGCTCCCCTTTTCCTTTCAGCCTTTTCCGTCAGAATTGTCAAGGCTGTTAGATTAGTGATGGTGCCCATTCCCCGTCTGAAGCCTGTTTGGAATTTAGGGATAATATTGTTTTCCTCTGTCCACTCTTGTAGATGTTCCAAGATGCATGAAGCATAGAGTTTGGCCTCAACGTCGATCAGGGCGATCAACCTGTAATTCCCGGGTTCTGTTCTAATACTGCTCTTGTAAATTGGGTGGAACAGGTTACCGCTCCAGGATTGCAGGATCTTGTTGTTACGGAACATGTGATTAAAAAGAGGTGTTAGGTATTTTGCCCAAACTTCTGGATCTCGTTTGAACAGGGCATTTGGTAGCCCATTTGGACCTGCTGCTCCTTCCGCTTTCAGATTTTTTATCAGTGTTTTTAAGCGTTTAACCGTTGTCAAAATTTGGTCATCTCCTTCCCAGCTGAACTGATCTTTCCCATTTTCAATATTAATGCTGGTTACCCTGGTGTTAAGTACTTTTTCCTTTACTTTCGGTGACCTTACTGCATCCACCTTTTCTAATCCCAGTTTGGGGTTATACAATTTATCGATGTATTCGAGCCAAATATTTTCGCTGATTCCGATGGTGTTTTGCTTTCCGTGACCTTTCATTAATTTGTTGATTATACCCCAGAATTCTTTACTATTTGGAAGTTTGCTTGCCCACAGCAGATCTTCCGATAACTTTTCTCTATATTTTCTTTTTTCCACTCTGCATTCCATCTTGTAGTCTTTCCTTAGTTTTTGGATCTTCCCGCTATCTTTTTTTATTCCCCTTTTAATTGCTTGCGCATTTTGTCTTACCTCTTTGGCGATATTTCTTTTTTTGTTTCTCATCTGTGTTGTATACCATGGCTCTTTGATAAACCCGTAATTACCTTTGGATACAATTTTTGCTGGGAATTTGTCCAGCAGTAATTCACATAGTTCCTCCCAGTTACTTGATGTTTGAACTGCTAACTCCTCAGCATTCTTTATGTGTTCGTTCACCATATACATCACCTTTAGTAGCTCGACATCAGCACGTTACTAAATTCTGTGTTTTTATCAGAAACATACCCACCTCCCCCACACCCACCGCCGCCCTTCCTTAACCATACGAAATAAAACAGAGATCCCCACCAGTCATAGTAGCACCATAATAGCCCTACAGAGTCTTAATTTTAACATGTGTCTGCCGGACACTTATCACCAAAAACTATTCAAACATGCAAATTGGCAGGTAAAACAGAAAGCATCCCATAGCACTGTTTATAAATGCGCCCAATGAAACTACATTACCTTTAGTAACTACACATGCCCACGTTACAAATATCCGTTTTATAATCAGCAACATATGCACCTCCCCAACCCCCACCCATCCCTTGCTTAACATTACGAAATCAAACAACGAGCCCCAGCACTGTTACCGCCAATATAGCCATACATAGACTTAATGTCAACAGGTTTCTGCTGGAACGCTCATCAGCAAAACCTATTAAAACCTGCAATTTTGCAACTCAAGCATACACCATACCATAAGACGGTTTATAAATAGTCACAGTACCACTACACCACCTCAACACCCGCCCTTGCTTAACTTTACGCAATAAAAGAAAGAGCCCCAGCAAACGTAGAAGCGCCACTATAGCAAAACAGAGGCTTAATTTCATCAGATGTCTCCCGAAACGCTCATCAGCAAAACGTATTAAAACATGCAAATTTGCGAGTAAAACATATACCATGCCATAGGGCGCTTTATAAGTGCTCCCACTGGTACTAGTTCACCTTTAGTAGCTCGACATCTGCACGTTACTATATTCTGTGTTTCAACCATAACCACCTTCCCCACACCCACCCTCGCCCTTACTTAACCGTATGAAATCAAATAGAAACCCCCATCATTCCCAGTAGCGCCACTATACCCATATACAACATTAATTTTAGCAGGTGTCTGCAGGAACACTTATCAGCAAAAAGTATGCAAATTGGCGTGTAAAACATAAACCATCCCATAGCACATTTTATAAATGGGCCCAGTCGAACTACACCACCTTTACTATCTAGACATCTATATGTTACGAAAGTCGTTTAAACACTCTGTAGAGTGTATAGCAGGGCATGGGGAGAGAAAACAAATTTCTAATTCCCAAACTTTTGATATACAGTCCCTTTACTGTATCTATATTAAAGATATTAAATGGAATGAATAAATTGACGAGTGTCTCAAAAGGGATAGTGAAGCTCACCATCAGTAAAGCACGAACCACTTCAACACCTACATATATCCGCCACAGCGACACAGCCTGACAAATAGTATCACTTATAAACACATGTAGTTCTCTAATGTCAACAAACTCATACAGAAAATATACCGCACAGTTACATTTTTTATCTCTCACACATTTATAAAACATCTCTTCTAAAGAAGCACTCCCCAACTACTTCTGTTCCATAAGAACAGATAATAATCAATATGTTTACTACCATATATTTTAGTATATCTACCTTTTTATTATTCACTAGTCAGAAACTACAAAAACTATTCACTATATCCAAATGCAAACCAGAAACCATATTCATATTTATCTCAATTTAGGATTACATGATTCAAACTATGCGTACATATAAAAGGAACGTATCACTTTTACTATCTCCATCTCCTCTCCATGTAATCTCCAAACACTGTACACGGCCCCACTGTACAACAACCTACCCTGACTTACATTCAAACCTACCTCTCAGTGTCAAAAATAAGACCACAACCTGCCCACATAACATTTCTGCAATTTGTTTTATCGCTTTTAACTTAATAACACATATGTCTCCTACCACCACCCCACCCCACTATTTCCACAAAAAGTGTCAGTTGCAAACGTGCGGCACTTTCTTTATCTCCCCAAATACATTACAAACTCAAATTAACGCTGTACCTCATTTTCAAAACAATACAGTCCTATAAAGATGACAAACTACACTTCTTCTCTGTGAAAAATTCCTAAACATATATAAAATACTTATATACCAACAGCTCAAATTGTATGCATATTTCATAACCAATATCAAACACCACACTTTACTAACACTACATTACTTTGAAATAAAAAATATTTTCAAAATAAAAATATCACCTCAAATACTTAATCAATACTATAAAACACATAACATACCTTGTTCATTTCTAACTCACCTTTGTAGTTGTTA
The DNA here is from genome assembly GCF_964204655.1 of Triturus cristatus. Classification (NCBI taxonomy): domain Eukaryota; kingdom Metazoa; phylum Chordata; class Amphibia; order Caudata; family Salamandridae; genus Triturus; species Triturus cristatus. Next base: position 1,117,173,171 of record NC_140590.1, read on the forward strand.
TCCAGAATTCAAATGACACACGCATACAATTCTCTCTTTCTCACATAGTACATGTAAAGCTCTGACTTCATCAAGAATGAAACCAGGAAGGGCACAATTTCTCTGTCGCTCCACACATAAATACATGTAAAGAACAAATCAGAATACTTAATTCCTTCAACGACATTCCAAAACTTACCTCCATTGGTTAATTTTTTAATTTTCCTTCCGAAAAGCTACTTATTATTCCGCATCACATACAGTGACGCTAGGACACCTGCAGGTTAAAAGTTCATCATTTGTTTTTTAACTTAAAGATGTACTTTTGCAACATTTTAGCGAACATTCAACGGCACGTGCACATTAAAAGTTCACAATAGGGGTTAGTAGTTCATCAGCTTTATTCCCAACTCCAGCAGCACCTCAATTTACGCTCCCAGCGCCATCAGACCCATAGGAGTCAGTGCTTTCCACTTTCCAAATACCAAATTCATTTCATACACACAAATTTACCTTCGCACTCCCTATATAACACTCCCTAAGCACCATACACAAGTTACAATGTTCGAAACAAAAGTTTCTCCAAGTAGCTATAACTACATGCTGACACTACTTGCACAGATGTGGCACAGCGGCTAGAGCACATGACTTCACAGCATATGACACACAGTTTGGGCTCACGCTTTCATCCCCGAGTCCGGCAGCAGCTCAGCTTAGAAGCATGTGACTCTACACACTACCTCACATATTTTCTGTACCGCAGAACTTTCAGACAAGTATGGGTCAGTAGTTCGTCCTAGTAGATATAAACACATGCTGACACTACTTCCATAGCTGTACTGCAGCGGCCACAGCACATGACTTCACAGCATAAGACACACAATTTAGACTCACGTTCTAATCCCCGAGTCTCGCACCACCTCACCTTAGCAGCATCACACTCTAGGCAATACCTCACTTAATTTTCGTAGCCTAGCACTTTCACACCGGTAGATATGATTAGTTCACTTCGCACCCCCTCTATAGCACACCCTAAACAACCCACAGAGGTTACAGTGCTCCTACCCTCCTATTTCCCACTTTTTTCACCCTTTATGCCCTTACTCTCTTCAACGGAATAACAAAATGGTGGCCAACGCTTCCTCCTTCCATGACACTTTAGACAATACGTCACATATTTTCCGTACCCAGGACTTTCACACCACTACGGGTCAGTAGTTCATCCTAGTAGGTATAAACACATGCTGACACTACTTCCACAACTGTACTGCAGCGACCAGGGCACATGACTTCACAACATAAGACACACAGTGTGAGCTCACACTTTAATCCTCGAGTCGCGCACAAGCTCACCTTAGAAACATCACACACTAGCCAATACTTCATTTAATTTTCGTAGGCTAGACCTTTCACACCAGTTGGTATGATTAGTTCACTTTGCAACCCCTCTATAGCACACCCTAAACACCCAACAAAGGTTACAGTGCTCCTACCTCCTCTTTCCCACATTTTTTGCCCTTTTCCCCCCTTACTCGCTTCAACAGAATCACAAAATGGTGGCCAACATTTCCTAGTTGCAAACGCTCGCAGCCAATCAGCAGCATGCTCGTTCTCGTAACGCCTCAGCCAATCAGATGGCAGAATTCCCAAATATCGATAACTGTAAAGTTCGATATTTCTCAAAAGCTACTGAATAGATTTACACCACATAAACAAAAGCGTGCTTTCTAGACCAAGACCCTTCTCCCTGCCAAATTTGGGGTAATTCCGTTCACCCGTTCGACTTGTAGCCTTGTCTAAAGTTTCCTATGGAAATTAACATAGAAAAACACGTTTTGGGACCCCCTTTTTTCTCGGCCCCCCCCTTGATGAATCACCCCCAAACTTTCAACATAGGAGCCGATCTCAATAAAGAATTCATTTTTAAAATTTCACGAAGATTCATCAATTGGCGCCAAAGTTATTGCAAATAGAATCTTGCCATTTTCCTATAGTAACTAGGTTCTAACTATAACTACCTACTGGCAATAATATGTATATATATATATATATATATATATATATATATATATATATATATATATTCACTTAAAAAACCATAGGTTTCACACATGTTATAGTTAGCTGGACATTTCACTCGTGAAAAACCATTGAAATTCCCCCGTTATAGTTAGTGCAGGCAACTATAACTCACGCGACCGCAATCCTCTGCTGAAGACGTCAGATATTACATCACTGTATTTAGACACTTATTTACCCATGTCTTCTTCCATTAATTTTTAGCTATACATATATTACAAATATTTTGTTTTCAGAAAGACACATATGTCATCAGTGATGTAATATCTGACGTCATCAGTAGAGGATTGCATCATGTCCTCCTGTGCTGTGCCACATAAGCAGCAGGTGGAGTCAACTGGAACCTTCAGCCAAAGTGGAAAGTGCTTTGGGCAGGGTCACAGGCCTAATTGGTATTTTAAAAATTAGGTTTTGATAGATTTAGCATATCCCAAGGCTAGGAATTTTTGAGCAGCAAGGGTTGAGTAGGTACTCAGAGTCATACAGCCGTGAATCCTTTTTTATAGGGAAGCTTTGTCCTCCCTCCAAGATAGTCGTTTAACTGCTTTCAATACTAGCTTTCTGAATATGCAGTGATTGGTAGGCGTTTCCCAGAGCTGAGTTAGCCCCAAGTTGATATGACTTGTTTGAAAATATTTTACAGCTGGTGAATGTGTTTGCTGTTAAGAGTTCCTAATGCAGATTTTCGTACTTTGTCCCAAAAGATGATATATGCTCCTTTTCTTGTCAGGGTCTGTTTTTGAACGCTGAACTCTAGCCTGATCTGTGCAGGCAAGGTATGTTTTGGCAGGCTGAAAATAATTCAGTACACTTTTGTGACCGTGCTATTCAGTAATTTGGACTCTGTGCCCCTCTGTGCCTTACTGCCATAGGCTAATGTTGGTAGGACTTTTGCCCATATGACTTGAGCTCGGGGAAGAAGCGAAGGACAGCCCAATTTGAAGTTAAGATTTCTTAGTGAAACCGCCAGGGCTATGCCCTTCTTCCTGATTGAGTTCCTCTGGGCAGTGAAGTGGCCGCCCTTGTCAATGACTACTCCTATTTGCATATGAATACAGATTCAATTAATATGTTCCCCCAGAGCCAGGCACTTGATTTCTTTGAAATCTTCCTCATTGTCATAGTCTTGTATTCATGGGTGGTGGTAAGAAGATGCTGTAGTTTCAACTTCGTCTGGCTAATTAAGATTAAGTTGTCTGCGTAAAGAAGGCATGGTAGTGCTAATTTCCCTAATCTTGAGGCATGTGAGTTGCTGGCATTTAGTGTCGGGACGAGGTCTGCTAGGAACAGATTAAACAGGGTCGGAGCCAATACACAACCTTGCTTGAGTCCCTTTGTTGTTGGTATACATCTTGACAGGAGTGATCCGTCTCCCAGTTTTGTTTGGATCCATGTATCTGTGTGCAGATTGATTAGCAAGCTAAGCAGTGACTGTGGTATGCCCCACTTGGCCAGTTTTGCCCACAGTCTTTTGCGGTTTACATGGGCAAAGGTGGCCCTGTAGTCGATAAAGCATAGATGTATTTCCATTTTTGTTCTTTCTACCTTATTGATGAGCAAAGCCATGGTCATGATGTTTGTTACTGTTCCAACAGACTTTGAAAAGACAGTCTGATTTCAGTGAAAAATTGATTTTCCTTCAGCCCAAGATTGGAGCTCTTCCTGCAAAGATTTTTGCCTTGTCATCCAAGAGAGTTACTAAGTGATCATTTTTTGGCAGGGATTTGTCACCTGACTTAAGGATTGGCAAAATTATCGAGGCTCTCCAAGAGGGGGCTACTAGGCCAGTCTGCCTTATTTCAGTGAAGAGTGCTTTTGCCCAGTAGTCTGCATCTTGTTTGTAGAGGACCTGTGGGATTCCGTTAGGGCCTGGGGCCCCTTCTCTCCTTTCCTTTCCTATTTGCTTTTTGATTTCTTTGGAGTAGTGGCTTACGTGTGGGGTTCCTGGTGATTTGCCTTCTGCTGCTTGGAGTACTAAAGTTCTCCCCTCTTCATGCTGGATCTCAAGTGGGGCTATCCTTGGTATTGCTATGGTTCTCAATCCTGTGAACAGCGAGTTGTGGTCTTGATGAAAGTGGTTACCGAGATACATTACCCAATCTTCTTCTGATATGTTAGATGATAATCCCTCATCTGTGGGGCATGTGAGTCGGTTTATTGTCCCTCAAAAACTTACACTATCACTCTGTTTCATGTAGGCATGTAGTTTCACCCAGACCGCTTCCTCCGAGGCTCTCTTGGCCGGCCATATCACTCGCTTTAGCTGAGCTTTCTGCTGTTGTAATAGGGCTAACTGAGTTATGTCGGTTGGGTTGCATCAAAGGTGTCTCAATGTACGATAAATTGTGTTTTTTATCAACCTTATCTTAATTGTTTGCGCTTTTTTAATATTGTTCACGCTGTGGTAGCTAGAGTCTGCCCTTAGTTTGATTGGGAAGACAAAAGACTCTGCCATTGTGGTAGTAAAGTGCATTTCTCTTTTTCGCTGCTCCCAACCCGTGCTTGAAATAGAAGTGTTGAAGTTTGCAAAAAGCTCCCCTATGATGCTTGCACAAATTTGATTTTTCTATAGTTGATTGTGAAGTTCTCTCCTTGTAGAACGTGAGATTTCTCGAACTTAGGCATATTCGTGCGGAGTGTGAATTCCTGGGGGCGATGATCACTAGTGAGTGATTGCAGGGGGGTTTGTTGCCTGTGGTACTGCCATTTACTGCTCTAAAGTTGAGGTGTTCAAAGTCCTCTAAAAGACACTGCCCAATTTTTGTTGGGTGACCTAATGGACTCTTCCCCTGTGATGGGATGTTCCATATCGAGTTTTGTATGGACACTTCATCAACAGTTGAGGAACCTATTAGATGTAAATTAAAGTCCTCAGTGAGGATCATGTCTGTTGTGTTTACCTAACTTATGCATGACTCTAAGAAGTTGGTCAGTTGTTTTGCTGTCTTAATTTTCCTGTTTGGATGTATAAAGGCGTTTATTATAACAATGTCCTTACTCCCATTTCCCGGTGACACCCTTGGAGCGGATATTTTTATTGCGATAGTTTCTGATGTTGACGGGCCAACAGTATATGCTGAAGTTGTAATTGTGTTAGTGACATAGATTGCAAGCTCTCCCTGCAAGTGCCCATATCTTGCCCCTCTGGTGCAAAAAAGCATAGGTATCCTTGGAAGTGTGGTGGCTCAATCAGCCAAGTTTCCTGCAGTGCGATGATATGAAATGTCATTTGATGGTTGATAAAGTCTGAATCTGTCATCTTACTAGACAGTCCATTGATATTCCATGAGCATATCCGCAGTCGATGTACATATTCTGGACGGATTCTGTATTTTTCCTGTAAATGCTACTTTTTGGTTAACAAGTGCACTCTAGCTCCTTTCAATACAGATCTTGCAGTGTAATTTTGGGCAGCCGATACTTTATTGTTGTGCTTCAAAGTCAGCGCAATAGGATAGCCAGGTTCAATAACGGGGATGATGTTTATCCCCCAACTTTTAAATACAGAGCTTTCTGAGAATATTTTTTGTGTGGCAGACGACTGTCTCCATGTGGTCTTTGTATCCTCTCCCCCCTGTGGGGACTTTACGATAAATAAATTTGACTAAGTCCAAGTCTAAAGTAGTTAAATCTTTCAGAGTTGGTATGCACGACATCCTCGATCCACTATGTCTTGTGGCCCTCTTGATTTAGATTCTGGTATAAATATGAGGGTTTTTCCAACCTTGTTTGAGTTATCAGCTATTGTCCCCAGTCTGCTTTTTTTCCCATAGTGTCCCTGGAGTGGCAGTTTGTTCCTTACATTTTAAGTATACCCCCATTTTGACAGACATTTTTTTTTTACGGACCTCCGCTACAATTGTAAGTTGTTGACTTGTATATTCTGGCATTTCAGATGGTGTCAACCGGAATAGGCGAGCAAGGTCTTTCTGGGTTGAGCTGGGCTTTTGATTCTTTCCTCCTTTGGGCGCATCTTTGTTTTTTTTTGTTTTTTGTTCCCTGAGAGTCTGGATCCATCCAGGGTCCCAGAAAGAGCCCAAATGTTGGTTCCTATGTTGTTGTTTTATTGCATCCGTCGTTGTTCACGTTTTGTTGCTGTTTTGGGGGAAAAGCTTTTTTTTCCAAGCACTCTGCATGATATGTTCTCATGCAATTTTGTATTTCTATAGTGGATTGCTCCTCTAGATGGGGCATACCGGGTTTCTGGGCTGCGTTTTTGTTTGCTTGCACAGGTTGCTGACCATTAAGGGGAGAGAGGCTAGTTTGTTGACGATTGGACAGCACCAGCAGCTTGATTTGCTGTCTTGAGTGTTACCTGTGTGTTTTGGAGGAAAGTATTTAGAGCTCCTAGTTTCCGAATGATCGCTACTACAAAAGCCGGCAAGGTGTTCAATAAGGTTAGCTGAGTGTCCATTTTGTCTGATTGGTACTGGAGGACTTCCACCAGGAGTTACACTGTTTTGAGTAAACTTGCACTTTCAGAGTTACATTTTAGCTGGACCTTGATTAGACTTCCGGGTCCTGTTCCTCATATTGGATCCTCAATTTCCCTCTTGCCTCCAGGTACTCCTGTGCTTTGAAATCTTGCAAAGAGTTATTCGTAGGCTCTGCTGGCGATTGACGTGTGTAAGTTGCCAGCAGTTCCTCCCATTTTTTTGTGTCGAGGTTAGAGTACTGTTCAGAGTCTCCAGTATTGTGTCTTGATATTCATTCTGATCTGGTCAGTTTCGGTGGAGTTTGAAGTTCTGTATTGTGTTCATTTGACATTGAGATTGGATTAAGCTTTGCTTTGTTAATGGGAGACCAGGTTGGTTTGTGCGTCTGCGGGTTACCCAGCTCTGTTATTGATAGTTCCTTGTGTGTGATACAATTACTCCTCATGCTGCTGCTGTGGGGCCTCTTTCCCGGCGGTCTGTCTTTCCTCCGCCGACCCCCTAGGGGGAGATGACCTCACCGTTATTGGCCCCTGTGCTATTACTTCTGCCATGATCAGCTTAGCAGGATGCTGAGGGTTCTGCAACAAGAGTGTAGCTTGATGCTGTGAACCCTGTCCAGAAACTATTGCAGTAAATTGGTTGCCTTCAGGTCCGAGTTGGATTTTCGGGTCAGTCTGTGCCCTACACTTCCATTGCCCTGCAGTTGGAATGATTTGAGCGGTGTTTAGAGTCCCTGGCCTGCATTTGTCCTAGAGAGGAGAGTAGCACCCGCAATTTTCAGGAACTGGATTTGGTGTAGATCTTAGGCTGTGACAGTGAAGGAAAGCTCTTAAAGGCCTTTTCCCCATTTTGTTAGTCCCCTGTGGTGGGGACTTTCCCTAATATAGAGCAGTCCGAATCAGGGCCCGGTCTGATTTTAGTGTGAGGTTCAGACATAATGACCTTAGGTGACTGGGGTCTTCGTTTGCATATCTTTGTTTTTATTCTGAGCGAGGCACCCTATTACCCTGCCAGATCTCATTGTTTTCTTGGGCCATATTCCCTGTTTCCTTGGCTTCCCATGGCTCCCTTGGCCCCCTCACCCCCTGTGCTGATCTGAGTCTCTGGTTGTGATGCAGGTGAGCCGATGGTTGTTAATTACTAGATTGAGCCATTACATCTAATTCTGCCCACTGCCTCTTCTGGCTCAGTTGGCTCCCCAGCCAATCTTTGTCCGCCCTTGGCTTGACTGTCCTCGTTGCCCTCAAGTGTTTTCGGGGCTACAAATAGCCCTGAGGTCTGTTTGATGGTCTTTTTGATGGAGCAGGTAGGTCAGGGGGAGGATAGCACTGTGCAGGTGTCGGGAGGGTTGACGGAGGGTAGAGAGATGTAGGGATGTATAGGCTGTGGTTGGTGAGCTGCCTTTACCTGTGCAGCCCAGTTTCCTACCACACTGCACTGCTGCCAAGACTGCTGTTGATCCCCCAAGAGAACTGCTGTTCCCGGCTCGGGACCAGGTGAGCGGGGTACTCGGGTGGGTCTGCAAGCTGCACCTAACCTAGTTTGGGCTTCATACCATGGGCCCGCCTGGGCTCCCATTCAGTGGCCACCCCTAATAGCAGCCGTGCTCGCCACCCACCAGACTTCACCTTACCACTGCGTAGTAGCAGCAGGTGTTACGGTCGCTGCAGCGTTAACGTAATACAGTCCGGTCCAGTTGCTGTGGGCTGCTGCTGGCCCCCCCTGCTGTGTAACCCACCTTAGTTGGTGGGGGGATCAGCAGTGTAGAGAGCTGTAGCTGCTTCACCGCGTCACCATCACACCACCTACCAGCCAATCGGAATATAGCTAAGCATGTTAACGATGATGATATTTTGGTCAAGATATTTGGGAATGAGAATATTTTGTTTGGTGATATTTTGTCAATGAACCATTGTAGGATACAGCTTTTGACCATCTGTTTCGTTTGGCAGATTGCATGAGCACTAATTAGCAGATACCACATCCCAGGAGTTGCAATTAGTGAAAGAATTGAGATTGAATTTGACAGTAAAAATCATAAAAACTTTTGTTTCAGTAAACAATATTTACATGGTGCACAAGAACCACATTTGAAGTGCCTTATAACTGGCGGTAAACCCCATTATGATTGTATTGTAGGTTTGGGAATTGGAGGGAGGAAGGTATAGATAGGGACCCCCTTAGATTGTTTTCCGTGTTTAAAAGAGAAAAATGATACAGTCTTGTTGGCCAACTAGTCTTTCACTAAATTCCTATGTTTTAGAATGATCTTTTTGAACTTGTCGATCAATCTCAGGTGTACGTTAATGAGGTTCAAGTAATGTTTACCTGGATTGTACCATGCCCTTTTGAATGTGAAACGTTGATGAAGGAACGAGTGGACTCGTTTGATTTATCAAGATATACACGTTGTACTCTTATTAGTTCTTGTTAAAGATCTTCAGCTTTATCAGCCCCTAGAAACAAATGTACATTTATGTTGTTTATATTTTTGTACATCACCATTGCACAACTTTTTCACTGATATCACCATTCACTTTCACTGCGTCGTTTCTAGAGCACCTGCAATGTGATATGATAAATTGAATTAAATTAACTGTTTGAGTGTAACTGATTGTTTCTAAATCATATTATTTGGCCTGAGAGTCTTTTCTTTTTTACAGAGAATTATATAGCGCAAACTTGACCCGAAGGTATCTGGTATCAGGGTGCTTTACATAGCACAAGTTGCGTTACATGAGGGCATTCATTTTTGTTGGGCATGGGGAGTTTAAGTGATTTGCCCAGAATCAGAGGATGTTCAGCGTCATTGCCAAGACTCGAACCCAGTTCCCAAGATTCGCGGTGAACCACCCTAGCAGTTAGGCCAACTGAAGGGAACTATTTTCTTTTTCTTGTATTCATTGGCCCAGGTTCCCTGGGTTACTGGGTTGCCCCATAACAATTTGTGATGTACTTGGTAATCACATGACTGTGAGGGCTATTGTGGATTTATTAATTTTCTCTTTATGATTCATTCTTTTTGTAATATGTCAGTGAAAGACACACTGTAATATACTTAAGAATATATTGTCAAACTTTTGAAAGGTTCCTCTTTCTTGAGAAAACCCCAGCCAGAGGTGAAAATCATTCAATTAGAAAAAAGAAAGCTAACTAGAAGAAAAATCCATTGTTATTTAATGAAATAATATCTATAATTGAATATAATACCTGTGGCCCTTCAAATTAACAACAAGCCCGCTATTTTTGTCGAAGACGCTACATTTTGTACTGACTTTAGTTTTGTAGCCAAACAGTGTTCTCAACACTGGATGGTTCTTGGATTATACACAGCGCTTGAACACATAAACAAACTTGAGAGACAAATTTAAGAATTGACCAGAGAAATCTTTGATGACGAAACACTTATTAATGCCAAGGAAGCAATAGAAACTTTATAATAAACAATATCAGAATTTATCTATATAACCCGGCAATACAAACTAGATAAACTTTTAAAATATATAAGCAAACACAACAATTTCCAAACCTCTCTATATCTGAAAGATGATTATTGCAAGCAAGATGAATTAGGTCATTACATCAATCAATCAGGGAAAAGGTATATACAAATGCCACATTAACTTTTCAGACACTTCAGCATCAGATTACTCAGACAGTAAGTCCACTCCAGGGCCCAGTTCCCTATCCAATCCACCAGGCCCTAATGACCAAAATAGCAATACTTTTTTAGGGAGATGCCGGGGCTATCCGGGCCAACCGAGAGGCAAGAGGGGGAGAGGTTGAGGCAGGGGAGGGAACATGGCACCTATATTTCCAACCTACATTTCAAAATATACTCTTACTATGTTGTAAATTGAAACGACGATGTGATTAAGCATTTACCAAAGACATGAATTCTCCTTCCTTAGAACATGTCTCCTTTGTTATGTTGACTAAAGTCTGGACTCCATTTTGTATTGTCATGTCTCCACGTGCTCAACACGAGAAGAGTCCTATCTTCGTGTTAGTTGCTCTTGCAATCTGCCTAGTAACAGTCTATAAATAGCTTCTTTGTCCGTCTGGCGCATGCCCAGACTTGACCACATCTGTTATCAGTTAGTCATCGCTTGACCATGTTTTCGCGGGCCCAGGAAATTGTTGACTCCGCCCACATATTGATCCTGTATCGAAAATGTCCTTAAATGGTAATGAATTTCGCTCTATGTTGTATCCACCCACTTATGAGCCCCTCTGTTGTGTATAAAAGGGGGCCGTGTACGCAAGTTCTTTGTGCTACTCTATGCAATACTGAAGGGTGTTGTATGGATTGTAGGACCACCCTTAAGGGTTAATAAACTTTGTCTTTGTACTTTGCAGTTTCCGTGCCAACTTCCTTATAGATTCCATTTACAGGAGAGCGAACCCTTGTGTCCTGCGGGCCTGGCTGGGGCCTGTATTCAACAATTGGCGCCCGTCACGTGGGGCTCATCGGCGACTCGGATGCTCGAAGGACTGGTCGCGACGAAGGTGAGGAATTTGGCCGGGGATGTGATCACTGCCAGAGGCACTTTAGTCCTGGCATCCCGAGGTTTTCTTCCTTCCCTTCCGAGCTGACCATCTGGGTGGCGCCGGTCCTCGACTGAGACCTCTTCTGTCGGTCCTGCCGTGACAGCCGTTTGGGCGAATTTTGGGAGCTTGGCAGTTGGAATCTGGACTCTTGATTGATAAGAACCGTTGTACGGTACATGCTCCGAGTTTTTGAAGCCTGGTTTGGCTATTTGAGTTTGATTTGTGATGACCGGTCATATCTTGTATTGATTATTGTGAGAATATATGCGTTGCAACACATATAGGCAGGTAATGTGGAGATATTTCTCCGGAACTGTGTAACTTTGAACGGCACAACGTTTAAGTGCCATTTTTTTGATAATACTGCATATTTTGCATTATTTTTGAGCATGCCTGCTTTTAGCGCACTCCGTAAGTGGTGCTGCTGCTTTGGAAACCGGTTAAACCTCGAGGAATCTGCTCCAGCTCGCCCAGAGGGGACTCCTAATAGGGATATGTATGTGAAGCATGGTCTTTCTTCCATAATGTACAGCACAATATGGAGGAAATACACCAGAAAGGATCCTGAGTTACGATGGCCTTTGTATGGATCGTTTGATATGCGTAAGATTGAGTATGTGGAACAGTGTATGTGTAAACGGCGTGCTCGTCAAGACATGTTTGAATGTGTGCGATTATGGGTGAAGGAAGTGCGTGAGCGAGAGAAACGTGAGAAAGCGCTGTTTGATAAAGAACAACGGAAGAATGATCATATGCGAGCACAGGAAGCGAAGCGTCGGGAGGAAAGAGAACAGACGGAGAGACAAGAGAAAGAGCGTAGGTTGCAAGTCTCGGGTCAATATGCTGTCCGTCAGTCACTTTATCCTGTCCTTAATAATCCTGACGATGATTTTTACTTACTAGATCGCTCTCCGCCCCCTTATGTTGGCGCGTCTGCCCCGGGGCCACCGGATTCTGGATCGGTGTCGGGTAAGGTAGACACGCGGTCCATGTTATCGGCTGGCCGAATGGGTGAGCTTCGGCAAGTTTCCTATTGTGCACTTAAGGGCAAGTTATCCCTTGCTGAGTTGTTGAATTCTTGGGAGAAGTGGCAGGATAGAGAGAAGTTGTATTTTTTGGGCCACTTTTCTGATGAAGTGATTGCTGCTTTCCGGAAATATTCCAGCGTCTTTGAGCCTGATGATGTGGTATCAGATGCTAAAGCATTGCGTAATGGTGTTTTCTCTCCCTCTAAGGCGCCTGATGCGGTTCGATGGCTGTTTGCATTACGAGACGCGGTGAGTGACCTTAAAGAGAAAGCGTGCCAGAAAGCTGAGGAGGAAAAGCAGTCGGCTTCACGTGTCGGTGATGACCAATCATCTACCTCCCACTCAGATAAGAGCGATCTAGTGCATGTTAAACCAATGCGAGAGGCGGCGCCTTTGTATGTTCCTCCTAAAGGAGCGGGAACTAGTTCGGATATTACCTCCGCCGATGCTAAGGGATATTTTGTGTACAATTGGGTTTATACTCCCTGGCATAGGGCTGAAGTCATGGCATTAAAGAATGCGTTGCCTGATCCCTGCAAGAATCCAGCGGCCTTTTACGAAGAAGTCGAGGGGGCCTTGAATTCTTGTACTATGACCTTGGCAGATATAGATTTGTTCTTTGGGCTTATTTTACCACCAGATATGTGGCGATCTGTGCGGAAGGTGGACGATGTTGCCGCTTTTAAGGCTCGGTGGTCTGAGCTTGAGGATGAGGATAGGGAGAGGAAGCCCACGCAGAAACCACCTCAGGTTATCTTAGATCTCCCCGCTGCTATTCTGACTAAGTTGAAGACAATCATCCCCCCTAAAAAGATTGACTGGAACATGTTAGCCTCATGTAAGCAGAAAGTCGATGAATCAGTTGCAGATTTCTTTACGCGCTTTGAGGAGACGTTTCATGATTTTAGTGGTCAGTCACTTACGGATGATACGGGTCGACACCTCTTTGCTGATAAATATGTGGCGAATTTACTACCGGCGATCACAGCCCGCCTAAAAGCGAGTGAAAGTTCTTGGTCCACTGCGACCCCGACAGCCCTCCTTACTATAGCTCAGTATTATGAGCGTCAGGAGTAAGAAGCGAAGGGACAGGAGGAGAAGAAATCGAAAGATTTAAAAACAAAGGTGATGTTAGCGCAAGTATATGGTCCGCCCCGTCGGGGTGTCAATAGACGTAGGGGAGGATTTTATGGTCCTCCCTCGGGCCGATCTGATTTGAACAGGAATCAATGTGCGTATTGCAAGCAATCGGGACACTGGGCCAGAGATTGCCCGGCGTTGCATGCTTCGCGTCAGGGACACAATCAGGGTGGCCCGAGAGGTAGAGGGGGTTTCTCGAATTTTAGAGGGAATTCTAACGATCACGCTCGTTTTGACCCTGCCGGGCAGCAACGAGATAGGCCTAATGTTTTCGATCGACAAAACCAGTATCAAGTGTCGGGGATTGACCGCTCTGGGTACCATGATTCTCAGCATGCATAGGAATGCGTTGGATGGGGGTTAGAATCAGTTGAGGTGCCGGTTGATCAGAAGGGTCCTTATGCATCAGCTGAGGTTTTGGGTTCTACTGATCAGTTCCTAGTGGATACAGGAGCGACTCGTAGTGCGCTGTCTAAACAATTGGTTCCGAGGGCTCCCCCATCTGGCTTAACGGTTACATCGGTAGGGTTTGACAGTACACTCTCCCGAAGCCCTCTTTCGCGGCCCCTCACATTTCAGGTTGATTCTTTTTCTGCACCCTGTCCGTTTTTGCTTGCCCCGAACACGCCGGACAACATTATGGGCCTTGATATGTTAAAGCACTTCAGAGCTACGATTCGCTGCTCCCCTGCTGGAGTGCGGGTGATATTAAATGACAATTACCCTCGGTCTGAACGGATGTGTGTGGTTGCAGAGGATGCTGTGTTAGCTACCCTCCCTCGTGCTTTGTGGGCCACTTCGGATACTGATGTGGGACAGATGGTGATTCCGCCTGTCCATATTAGTGTCAAGGAGGGGGCAATGTTACCACGCCTCCCGCAGTATCGTATTTCCCAGGAGGGGGAGGAGGCCCTTATACAGATTGTTCAGGATTTGATTAAGGTGGGAGTAGTGGAGGAAGTTCCCTACAACGTCTGTAATAGCCCGATTCTACCCATTTTGAAAAAGGATACGGATGCCAAGGTTTATCGGTTTATAATTGATTTGAGAGAAGTAAACAAGATCGTGATACCTCAGTATCCAGTGGTTTCTGATATCACGACGTTGCTTACTTTGGTCCCGCCTACGGCGACGACGTTTTCAGTCATTGATTTGAAAAATGCTTTCTTTTCGATTCCTATTCATCCCGATAGTCGATACCTTTTTGGTTTCACTCTGAATAATAGGTCTTATCAATTTTGTAGAGTTCCTCAGGGCTACACAGAAAGCCCTAGCATTTATAGTCAAGCTTTGAAAAGGCAATTGGACTCCTTTGTTCTGCCCGAGGGTGTCGCCCTCATTCAATATGTCGACGACATCTTGCTGGCGGCCGACACTCCGGAGTTGTGTGAAAGGAGTACGTTGTCCTTGCTTTCCTTTTTGGCATCCCACAATCACAAAGTATCTCGGAAGAAATTGCAGTTCTGTAGACCAAAGGTGACTTATCTGGGTCACCTTTTGTCTAAGGAGGGGCGTGCACTCACACCAGATCGTATCCAAGTAATTTTGGACACGCCAGTACCTTCCACGCAGAAGGACGTGCGTGCATTTTTGGGTCTTGTTTCTTTTTGTAGGCAATGGATATTAGGGTTCTCACACATAGCCAAACCATTATTAGCCCTTTTGACAAAAGACACACCTATTCCGCTTCCTTGGTCAAATGAGTGTGACGCTGCTTTTCAGCAATTACGACAGGCCCTTTGTTCAGCACCAGTGTTAGGGACCCCTGATTATACCAAACCTTTTTCGCTGTATGTGCATGAGAAAGATGGATGTGCATTATCAGTTTTAGTGCAGATGCACGGCGACAAGCAGCGCCCTTGTGCATATTTTTCGGCTGTACTTGATCCTGTTGCCCGAGCATTGCCTGGTTGTTTTCGCTCGGTTGCGGCGACAGCTGTGTCAATACGCCAAAGCGAGGGAATTGTGTTATCTCATAAGCTGTTGGTATTAGTCCCCCATGCTGTTGATGCCCTGCTTAATCAGACGAAGACGCAGCATTTGACCAGTGCCCGTTTAACGGGATATGAGCTGACGCTTTTGGCTCCTCATATTACGTTAAAGAGGTGCGTAACGTTAAATCCGGCCACATTGTTGCCATACCCCGAGACTCAGTCTGAAGCACGGAAAGCACATGACTGTATTCTTGTGACGGAGGAACAGACAAAGGGTCGTATTGATCTCCAGGATACACCCTTTACAGATGTAGATGGAGAACTGTGGGTGGACGGATCATGCCTGAAGCTACCAGATGGTACGACTTCAGCAGCGTATGCAATTACCACACTGCAAACAATAGTGGAGACAGCACGCATACCACAGAAATCAGCTCAGGCAGCGGAACTGATAGCATTAACACGAGCATGTGAGCTCAGTACAGGATTGTGTGTGAATGTTTATACAGACAGCCGCTATGCTTTCGGAGTAGCGCACGATTTCGGCCTACTCTGGAAGGAGAGAGGGTTTCTAACGTCGCATGGAGTACAAATAATGCATGGAGAGTTAGTTCATAACCTTTTGACTGCATTGACATATCCGAGGAAAATTGCTATCATTAAATGTAGTGCCCATAAGAAAGTAGTTGATAAAGTTGGAGAAGGGAATGCGTTAGCAGACCGGGTGGCACGGGAGACTGCGATGCAGCCCGGTGCTACTGCCATGTATGTAGTGAAGTCGCAAGTAGAAAGATGGCACGATGCGAAGGAAGAAGTGCGAGAAATACAGAGGACCGCTTCTGATAAAGAACGGGAGCAATGGTCCAGTGAGGGAGAATTGGATGATGAGGGTTGCTGGAGAAATAAGCAGATGGATAGATGGAAGTTACCCACTGCTTTTGTACAACCTATGGTTCAGATGGCACATGGGCTAGCACATGTTTAAGCTTCCGCAATTGTAAAATTGCTTACCCAAGTCTGGGAGCATCCAGAGATTGCTAGCACGGCAAAGAGGGTGGTGCAGACCTGTATGATCTGCCTGAGGTACAACCCAGGAAAGGGTACTCGAACTCCAGCAGGAGGATTTGTAACACCTACTGCACCCTTTGAGGTTTTGCAGATGGATTACATCCAGCTTGAGCGCTGTAACAATTTGAAGTATGTTCTAGTAGTGGTTTGTGCCTTTAGCAAATGGGTTGAGGCATACCCTACGAAAGACAATACTGCAATGACTACCGCCAAGATGCTGTTGAAGGAGTTCTTCCCTCGATATGGCGTTTGTAGACTTCTGTGGAGTGATAACGGACTCCACTTTATAGCGGATGTTATAAAGTATGTTTTGAAGGGTCTGGGCATCACCCAGAAGCTTCACGCAGTGTTTCACCCTCAATCTGCGGGACTAGTCGAGAAGTATAATGGTACACTGAATCTCAAGATCGCTAAAATCCAAGCTTCGACGTCTTTGACTTGGCCAGATGCTCTACCGCTGGCGTTATTGTCAATTAGATCGGTACCGCACTCTCGAACCGGTCTTACCTCGTACGAGATTGTCTTTGGACGCCCAATGAATAATTGGGGTCCACCAAAACCTAAGACTGTGTATGACGTACCTTGTGTAATGATGAATGATTATCTGGCGCAGTTAACGGATAACTTGGTTTCTATTCATCAACAGGTCCGGGAGGCGCTCCCTGATCGGTCCACCGGTGAAGGACATAGTCTCAGGCCTGGCGACTATGTCATGGTGAAGATCTTTGACAGGACGAACAGCTTGGAGCCGAGATGGGTTGGTCCTGAGCAGGTCCTACTTGCAACGAGGACGGCTGTGCGAGTTTCCAACAGAAAGAATTGGATCCATTCTCTGCACTGCCACAAAGTACCGCCCGGATTGGTGGAGTCTGCTGTATTGACCGATCAACGAGAAATTCTGGCCGCAGAGAAAGGCCGTGCTGGGGAACCGAACGACACTGAGGAGCTCTTCCCGGACCACGCGACTCCTGGAGGAAAGCGATATCATCTCAGGCCAAGGAAGTGAATTCTTCAGTACCGGGATATGTTGTCAGAACGACCCTTGGGTTAGTGAAACGGAGAGCCAATGAGGCAAGGGGGGGGGGATCAGCCCTGCATTAGTGTAGCGACACCCGTCTTGGCCCGCTGGTGAAGAAATCGACCGCTGCCCAAGGGGAAGAGTTCTGACAAACCTTTTAGTTTCAGGAAGATATTGATTCTTATTTCTGACATGGAGAAAAAGAAAATCCTTTGTGCAACAGGTTTTATGCTCACAGTAGCTATTGTTGGGATAACCACATGGTTTGTGGAGGATGTGACTCCTGCTCGAAAGTTACTTGTGTTGACTACTCCAGTGCCTGAGGAGCACTACTTCTATACCCTTCCGTATCAAGAATTGAAGCATCGTCAGTCTTATTTGAATAACACTTTCATTCAGATGTTGCATCATACCCACGTTGCCACGAATGCTACGAACTGTTGGAAATGTGGTATGATGCCAGCTCACCAGAAGAAAGGAGGAACGCCATTCATACCTCTTCCTTTCTCTCATAATGGCTCTTGCAGAGCATGGTACACTTTGCTTTTTGCCACCCGGAAACCCACAGTGGGACGATTACTCTTCAGACTCAATAAAGAATGTCATCAGGATAAGGATGGATATCCGCAAGCGAATGGGACAATTTGGGAATGGGAAGAGTATCGACCAGACAATGAATCGATTCCCTATATTTTCACGAACACCAGAGACACTGTGGGAAAAGACAGATTTGTGATTCAAGTGGCACAAGCTCAAGCGGACCTGTGTGTCCAGAGTGTGGGTTATATTCCTGTTGGTGTTAGTGATTGCATTACTATATTAAATATCGACGGGTTGAATAACAGTACCTTTTTAGCATCCCATAATACATACTTCGTATGTGGAAATAAAGGTTATTACCGTTTGCCAGCCGGTTGGTCTGGAGTATGTTATGTAGCATTTCTATTGCCCCCTGTATTTTTGGCACCTGCATCTTATCATAAGGATTTGAAGTTGTTAAATAATGTGACTGTAAATAGGTATAAACGTACTCTATCAATTGATGATGTGGATCAGACTGACACTAGTCTGCAGCAGTATATTGATTTTAATTTAGGATTGTTTTTCTTCGTTGGAGCTGCCCTAAATAGTAGGAAAGTTCGAAGGTTAACAAGAGTGGTAGAGGCTGTGACAAACCAGACCGCTGCTGCTCTTGGGAATCTTACGGAAGAATTACAGATTACTAGAATTGTTGCATTGCAGAATCGTATGGTGTTAGATGTTATGTTAGCTGACCGAGGTGGAGCTTGTAAAATTATCGGAAGTAGTTGTTGTGTGTTTATCCCTGACCACACGCCGTCAGTTTATAATGCTATCAACAGGTTGCACAAAATTGCAGCTGAAATCCATACAGAAAACGGCACTTGGACCTTTTCTGGATGGTTTTGGGCATTGATCACTGCTTGGGGGTGGAAGGTTTTAACTGGTCTCTGTATTATTGTAGCAATTCTGTTTTCTTGTTGCATTTGTGCCCAATGTGGTCCTTTGCTCTGTTCCTTATGTGTATCATTCTGTATTCCCGATAAGAAAGCTGTTGCCGATGTCACTTATCAGAAACATTTGGCTAAAGAAGTAGAGGAAATGATGACGATTGACATAAACGATGATTATCCTAACAAACCGGATGTCTTCAGTAAATGCTGAAAGGGTCGTCTGTTGTAAATTGAAACGACAATGTGATTAAGCATTTACCAAAGACATGCATTCTCCTTCCTTAGAACATGTCTCCTTTGTTATGTTGACTAAAGTCTGGACTCCATTTTGTATTGTCATGTCTCCACGTGCTCAACACGAGAAGAGTCCTATCTTCGTGTTAGTTGCTCTTGCAATCTGCCTAGTAACAGTCTATAAATAGCTCCTTTGTCCGTCTGGCGCATGCCCAGACTTGACCACATCTGTTATCAGTTAGTCCTCGCTTGACCATGTTTTCGCGGGCCCAGGAAATTGTTGACTCGGCCCACATATTGATCCTGTATCGAAAATGTCCTTAAATGGTAATGAATTTTGCTCTATGTTGTATCTACCCACTTATGAGCCCCTCTGTTGTGTATAAAAGGGGGCCGTGTACGCAAGTTCTTTGTGCTACTCTATGCAATACTGAAGGGTGTTGTATGGATTGTAGGACCACCCTTAAGGGTTAATAAACTTTGTCTTTGTACTTTGCAGTTTCCGTGCCAACTTCCTTATAGATTCCATTTACAGGAGAGCGAACCCTTGTGTCCTGCGGGCCTGGCTGGGGCCTGTATTCAACAACTACAGGCGAAATTTGAGTTCTAAGCTGTGGTCTCTTATATGTACCTACAACCATACTGAATTTCTTTGGTATTAAGGTAGAAATAAAACACATTTTTCACAAGATTAGGCTGAGTCATTTTTTGTGTGGAAGCCCATCTCAGCTCAACTATAACGTGACAGGTCTTAGACCACCATCCTCCTTCATAAACCCTGCCTGCTCTATACCCATTGAGATTTTGGCGTTTGTAAAAACAGTTATGAAGGAGACAGACTCCCTAAGTAAACAACATAGATTTACCCACTACAATATGAGTTACACTGAAAGTCAGGCAAATCGCCTCCTGAGGAATAATTGTGAGGTGGTGATAAAACCAGCTGACAAAGGGGGAGGCATTGTCATTCAAAACATCGATGATTACCGTAATGAGATCCTCACCCAATTAGCTACATGAATGTTGCATATGATCTCATGATCCATATCAAGGCACTCACAGGGGATCTCACACGCAAAGGTTTGGAACAAGGTTTCAATAAAAATGAATGTGCTTTATTAAATAGAGAGGATCCTAGAACCCCTATCAGCTATACCTTTCCTAAGATTCATAAGAGACAGTAAAACCCACCTGGTGGGCCCATCATATCAGGGTACATTTTAGATCCCCTTTGCCAATATATTGATGTATTTCTTAAACCTTGAGTACCTAAGTTCATATCCTATGTTAGAGCTAGCACTTCTTCAAATTACTGGAAGATAAAGATTTTGATGACACCCTAGAATCACTGGTAAGTATGGATATAAAATCTGTTTACCAATTTTCTCAAAAGAGTTATTTAAGGTTCCTTAGACTTAAGAGCACAACTTGTCCAAGTACCAACGTGGTTCATTGTGGCACTAACTGATATGGCATTGAGTAATAATTACTTTCATGTCGACAACCAAATTTATTTTCAAACCAAAGGCATTGTGAAGGACACTGGCTTTGCTAAAGACCTGGATAATCTATTCATGGCTGACTTAGAAAAATCTTACAGTTTTTCCACTCACAACCCCTTTTCAGACAACGCCAGACACTGGGTGAGGTATACAGATGATGTTTTTCAGTTTTGGAAAGGGTCCATTACCAGACTACAGGAATTTCACAAATGGCTTAACAATTTAGCAGCTGATATTTAATTTACCTTGAACTCTGACCGTACAGCTATTCCTTTCTTAGACCTATGAGTGAGATTAGAAGACAGAAAGATATACACTTCACTTTACAGAAAGGCCACACTATACAATTCCCCATTACAATATGGGAGTTACCCCCAGGAGCCTTAGAGACAACTTACCCTTTTGCCAGTTTTTTTGCATCCACAGGAGCAGCAATAAAAAGGCTGACTATTCTAGGGAATTTGTCTCTATGATTACCAGAATGATTGAAAGAATATACTCTAAGGTGGTCAAGCAAGCACGCAAAAGGGTATGGTACAATCCACAGGCAAACGTTAATTGAACCTAATGAACGCACACCTGAGATTGACCGTATTATTTTTGTCAGTGCATTTAACACAGCCAGTAATGAGATAAAAAGATCATTCTAAAGCGCTAGAATTTATTGAAATACCAGCTACCCATCAAGACTATATCATTGTTCTCCATTTAAAGAGGCAACAATCTAAGGGATTCCCTAGTTAGAACTGCCTTCCCTCATATAATCAAACCTACAATACAATGACAATGGGGTCTACCACCAGTTATACAGCACATCAAATGCGGTTCTTGTGTAGCATGTAAGTATTGTATTGAAACTAAAGTGTTTATGCATGATAATGTCAAATTCAACCTCAAATATTTCCCTCATTGCCACTCCAAGGATGTGGTATATGCTATTTGGTGCCCATGCAATCTGGTATATAAAGGCCAAATGAAACAGAAGGACTAAGGACCTCATTACAATACCGGTTGGATCAACCATCTGACCACTGTGGCTGCGATTCGATTCCGACTTTCGAGTCTGCAGTTTCTCCCTCTGCCGCATTCAAGCCAAATCTCTGACCACAGTGGTGTCAGTCAAAAAGGATGCCGATATAGATCCGATCCCGCCGTGGCTTCAGTTGTACCACTGAGAAGATTACGATACTTCTGACACCTTGGCGGTTCCGTGTCAATCCCTGCACCTCATCGCAAGGCCGCCATGGTACCGCTACTGCTAAATTTAACAACACTAGGAGAGTAGGGTCTGCTATCCTATGGTCACCCCAAATTTTTGCTTTTTGCTTCACTGGTTTTTGACATATTGAGGCTGTGGGCCTGCCAATCAGACCCCCAGCCTGCTGTTCTCTCTACTAAATTTACACTATGCACCCTAGGTGCATAACCAATTGGAAGTGGATCACCCTGTGAGCCCCTGTACCAGTGTACACTAGGTACCCAGGGCATTGGTGTATCTAAGGCCTGCCAGGGGCTGAAGCATGTATTATGCCACCCCAGGCTTGGCCTAACAAATTTGACACAACTGGCTGATAACTCAGCTGGGGTAAGTTGGTGTAACCACCTCTTACTTAGGTGTAGTATACCTATACCTAACCTTAAATGGGACACATGTTAACCTATAAGTCACTCCTATGGCAGGCCTTAACAATCCTGAAGGCAGAGTGCTTGGTTCCATGTGAGATGGTGCTCTGGCATGAGCTGAGCCTGTCTGCAGTGGTCGGAACCACTTCCTTCTACTGTTTCCAGATATCGTCATACCATATACTCTTAAGTGCATTATGAACCTCGCGGTTAAATGCTATCTTTGGTTTGGCTTTATCAAAACATGTTGAGTAAGGTGTCATACGAATTGGAATACTAACCCCTCGCCAATTCTGGCGACGGGGTTAGCATTCCACCCTTCTAGAGGGACACGACATGTACAGTACCTGAAACCCGGGTAAAATCAGACATAGCCTCAGCTCCACAAAATGGATGCTGCCACCACAGACACAAGTCTGCCCTCCTGCTGCTGGGAGTCCTTCCAGCTTGGGAGGTGTGGACAAAGGGTTTCCTGCCAGGGGAGGTGCGTGCACCACCCCAGACAGGATTTTGTGTATTGGTCAGGTAGGGCTTGAATAGAACCAGACATGCCTGAGGCTCACAAGGAGCCTCGGTGCATATGCCAGTTCAAACCGGTCCTGGGGCACACCAGTCCCGGGCCTGGGGCGAGCTGGACAAAGGATTGGGGATGTAACCAACCCCTCTTCCTGGTCCCACCCTTAGGGAGGGACCTAGCAGGTAGTCCGGCCCCTAGAATCCGAATAAAGGTAGGAGCTGTGTCCTAAGACTTTAGACATCCTGGAATCAACTTGAAACTAAGAAGAAGACGGGAACTTCGATGCTCTGCCGCACAGAGGACTGAAGCCAATCTCCCCTGTGGTCAGGGAGTGACCACCTTGCTAACGCAAGCACCATCCAGCGAATCAACGTCTGCTTTGCCGCCGCCTCCCGCCGGAGCCCGAGCCCGAGCCCAGAGACTGACAAGACCTGGACCTCCAGACCTCTCACCGCCCGATCCACAGTCCCTGAAAAAGAGAGACCCGTGGAGGCAACGAGACACGTGGAGCCAGCCATCTTGAAACGACCACGACAAGCTGCAAGTGCAACAACCGAGGCTCCCTCCAAGTTGTGCTTTGGGATCTGAGAAGCCCAACCCTCGAGCAGCATCTGCACCAAAGGTGAGCCCTCCAGCATCTCCACGATCTGCGTGGGGCCCTTCTGCATATTGCCACTCGACGCGCCTAACCGGTTGCTGGCCCGCTGGCTAGTGGCCATCTTGGCGACGAACTTCAAGAAATACACCACTGGTCTGGTTGCTCCAGACTGGCCCTTGCTCCCCTCCAAAGGAGCAGTCCCTCTGACCTTGCTGGTCAGAACCATCAGCTTATTTTGTTTTCCACAGCAATTGCTTTTGCCAAGAATTGTTTGCTTCGATCAAGTCGCCGACACCGCCGACAGCGAGAGCCTGCGTGGGACAGCTCGTGAACCGACTCCTGGACGTCGTCAACCTTCAGGGACCACGTGGCTGCAGAGACAAGCTACACCTTTCTCCCTGTTTGCACCCGACATCACCTGGTGCCACGCTGGTCACTGGCTAGTGACTGTGAACACTGTCCCCTCTGCTTACAGGTCTTCTACAACTCCGATCCACTCTTGGATCCACTGCATCTCTCCCGGACCGACCGCCTGCAGCATCTTTGTCTTCAGGCTCCACTGAACAGATAGAAGAAACCCGACGCACTTCGACACCTATGCACCCGCTTCCTGTGGGTGAGGTAAAGCTGGCACTCCGGTGCCCAAGTGTAGAGTAACATCTCTAGTGTCTGTGTTTCCAATCTTGAGTTCATAGTCCATCCGGAAGATCCTTTTTGCAGTAACTTTGTAACTTTTACGCACCCATTGAAAACCTATGGGAGCACGCGTGTGACTATATGCTCTGCACACGCAACCCGTGGACCTCCTGGTCACTAACTAAAGTTAGCTCCTTGTAGGCCCAGCGATTCTAGAGGCCCTAGGACTTTTCCCTTTTCTGTTCGTGGTACTTATACCACTATTTTAGTATATGGTTTGAGCGGCCACCAGGGCCTATCCATATAAAGTGCAACTTCTGTGTATTCTACTGTAATCTTGTTTGTCGATTTGTGCTCCTGTGCTCATAAAGAGACTAGGGGTTACTTTGTGAAATAAATACATATATATTTTCAATATATATCTGTGTGGTGTCCTTTCATTGGTATAAAAGGGGGTTACATTTGGTAAAACAGCCTGCTTAACACGCTTCACGAGTTTAGCCTCAAAGACTGCTTAGCCTACGCTACCACTAGGGCAGCTAGTCCGAAAAGGTTGACTTACAACCACACCATAAGGGTTGCTTGGCATGGTACAAGGTGATCACTTGAACTAGTGAGCATCATATACCAGGCCAACTTCTCACAACTATCCATTGTATGCGTACAAAAAATGGCACAGCTGAAGTCAAATTACAAAGTGGACACGCCTACCATTTCAACAATAAAAAACACCACATTCCCAGACCATGGTCCTTGGCTACCACCCTTCAGCATAGCAGGACTGACTTTGTCTCTTGTCTTTGGTTTCTCAGCAGCCAGGTCTTCCACACATTCAAACTCCTTCATCACACCATTCACTCACATAATGATTCTTTCAGTTATTTTCCTTTAAATCACTTGAGAATTTCGCACTCTCATTCACTTTAAATTGTACAATGTCACACACAATTCAACCCAATTTTTCAAACACTGAGTTTTCAGTGCTGATGAAAGAAATCATTAGTAGGGCTACAGGTTTTTGGAACCCAAGTCCAACAAACTCCTGTGTTAGATCTGACATCTTATGATGTGTTTCCCCTGTTGTGTTGCTTGCTGGCCCCCTGTTTTTGATGGAACGTTGGAATTTGTTTTGCTGGTTCAGTATCTCACTGCTGTTCGGAGTTAAAGTGCAAGTGCTCCTGCTGTAAATTGGGTTTATGGAATGGTGTTTCCACGTTTGGCTTATTTGATTTGCTGGTAAGTCCCTAGTAAAGTACACTATTTGTGCCTGGGCCTGTAAATAAAACGCTGCTAGTGGGCTTGCAACACTGAGTGTGCCATCCACATGAGTAGCCCTGTAAAAGTATCTCAGACTTGCCACTGCAGTGTCTGCATGCAGTTTTACACTGCCATGTTGAGCTGTCAAGTGCACCCACTTACCAGGCCCACACCTTACCTTTCATTACATGTAAGACCCCCCTCAGGTAGGCCTAAGGTACCCCTCTGGGCAGGGTGCAACATATGTGAAAGGTAAGAAATGTCCTGGTGTGGGTGATATGTCTTGAAGTGAAATACTGTGTGTTGTGTTTTTCACTATTGCAAGGCCATCTGACCCATGGGCTAACATGTGAGTTGCTTTGTAACATCTTACAAATATAAGTTTCCATTGGAACAAGATAGAGAAATGGAGTTTGGCTTCCTTAAACTCAGAATTTAATAGCACATATTTTTGTAAAGATGTTTTTTAAATTGTGTTTTGAAAATGCCACTTTTGGAAAATGGGCATTTTCTTGCTGAGCTATGTACCTCTGCTGGGTTGGTTATTGACTGTCCGGTTTTGGACTGTCAGGAGCTGGGGATATGCATTGACTGCAGCAAACCACTGGAGGGGTTGAGGTGCATCCTGCCCTGCCTTAGTGACTCAGAGCTGAGTTGAATAGACCTGGGCTGCATTTAGAGTAGTGCGAGGAGTTTTTCATGCACCTGAATAGGCCCTGTATCCTGAGCACAATGCTGTCTCCACTCCCTGCCAGAAAGATGGACCAGAGTAGACAGAACTGGTTTGGACTAAGCTGAGAGATGTTTTGCCACAAGAGAACAAAGGGAAATGTGATATAAATATTGGGATCCAGACCCCAGAACTTTAGAACTCTTTTTGATCTAGGAACCTGCCAAGAAGAAGAACTGGAGAAGATGTAAAGAGAAACTACCACTTTGCTGTGTGTTTTGCTGTGTTGGCCTGCAGTGGCGGCGTCTTGGGCAGAGAAAGAAATGGACTGATCGTTCTGCAACTTCTTTGTTTGAGTTTCTCTAAGGGCTTGAGGTAGAGCTTGCTTCCTGTTCAAGAAGTCTCAGTAACATCAAAGACTTCAAGTTTATCTACTACCAGCACTGGGAACTGTGTAATTTGTGCTGCAATAGAAGAAAAAGCAACCCGATGCCATCAACTCTGCCAGCACTTTGTCCTGAAAGGCACCGCAGAGGGCACCATTGAACTTTGCACTGCAAACCTGGATTCATCAACGACAACACCCGATGCCGCCACCGAGCTGCTGCTTGCACCTTGGCCTGTGGGTACCGCACATTGTATCGCTTCACTTCAAGGCACCACCCTGCTTGTACCCTGGTTTGAGGGCACCGCTCCTAAGTTACACAACGCACTGCTCCATCCCACACTGCAGCCTTGGCCTACTGGCGCCGGCACCATCAACTCAGGTTCATCAGCCGACTACATTGCTTCAGCAATGATGACGCCACTTCTTGCACTGTGACCTGTCAGCACGAACGAGCACCTCACTACTTTGCACCAAAAACCAGGTCTCACCGATGCTGCTGGACAACTGTCACAGAGCCACTGCCTGCACTGCAACCTGAGGGCACCAGATGCTGTACCGCTGAATTTCGCACTGCAGCTTCGATACCCACCGATGCCGCTACTCCCAACTTCAACCAGATGGAGTTTTATGTTCAAGGGCCTGATGACTCTGACATCGACTATAGGAACTGACGCCTGCCTATGCGGGTTCTTAAGAGCTCACCACAAGGTCCCCGATGCCCTGCATTTCTAAAGGTACTGTTTTGTGGGTCTTCCCGACACAGTAGCTGGCCCGTGAACCTGCGGTCAGCCAGAATTTTTTGCATTTGTTATTTATGATGCCGTGATAGCCCCCGACAGAGCAATCGTCTTTAAGGAACTGTATTTTAAGCCTAATTTTGCAGTATGGTGTATTTTTTAAAATAATTTTTGTCTTGGTTGCATAGATAAAATATTGGATTGGATTTGCCTTTTGTAGTGTTTTCAATGTATTACTGTATGTTATGTACAAATGCTTTACACAGAGCCTCTGAGATAAGACTGCTGCTTGTTCAAAGCTACCAAGGGGTTCAGAAGTGATTATTTTTGAAGTGTATTCCCCTTATCATGACTAGGAAGAAAGGTCCCTACTTCGACAAGGTAACAGCCTGACAACTAGAGACCCCCATTTCTAATATGCTGTCATCATGAAAAATAAGAAGTGGGACAGCATAGTCTTCAAAGTGAGCGCTGTATGTGCAGCCCTGCGTACAAAGGAGGACATCAGGAAGAGGTGGCATGACTTGAAGGCCAGGGTCAACAAGCTAGTCAACAGGCACTACCTGGCCACACAGAAGACTGGCAGTGAGCCTCCTGGGCCTGGCAGAAGAAAGTGCATGCCATCTGCCTTTGGAGGGCTTGCTAGGAATACCTGGGGGAATGGAGTCTGGTACGTAACACCTCAGCAACCGTATGAATATATCAATGTTCCCCTGGCACACATCACAGTAATTGCCAAAGTCTTGTACATCTATGTGTTCAATATGCAGTAGCCAAAGTATCTGAGATGTGTAATTAATGATGACAATCAACATACCTGCACATAAAATCACAAATATCAATAGCAATAACATTTTCACATGTGAAAATGTTGGCTATAAGTGTATTACCATGAAATCATCATCCAAGCAACAATAATAAGAACTAATATCCAATAGTATGGCCCAACTGCATTAGGCTAACAGGTATGTGACATAAAGCAGTTTGTCAAGTGTTGAGAATTGGTAAATTGAAAGGCCTACAGCTAACATCAGGACCTCTGCCCTACCTCTAAACAAGAGACACCAGTGTCATTTATCTAGACCAAATTGTCAGCCTTGTCTCAGTTGAAGTTCCCCTCACAGGCAGTGAAGCATTGGTCAAGTGGTGTGGTTGAAATGACAGCAACTACCATCAGGCCCTCTTCTTCTAACTCTGAACTGGAGGCTCAAGTGTTTTTCCTCCAGACTCACTTGTCTGCTGTGTCTTAACTGAAGCTCCACTCACAGGCAGGGAGCTATTGGTCCAGTGGAGGGGGAGAGTGTCGAAAATCACTACAACTACCATCAGACCGTCTACTTTGACCTCTAAACAAGAGGAAACTGTATAGTTTCTCCAGAATCGTTTGTTAGCCATGTCACTACAGAGGGTTAGGTCATATGGACACACACAATGCTCTGCTCATACACATCTGCCTACTTAGCCTGGATGTCCCCAGGGCTTTATGATGAGAAATAATGAGTCTATCAATGACACTATGCTAAGTGTGTATATGAATTATCAAAAATGCATAAATGTAACCCCGCTACTTCAATTTGCTTGGTGAAACATTGACAATGCACAGCACAGAGGAATAGCAACAAATAAACTAATCTCAAGTTGTGTTTATATCTGAATTTGGAACGAATTGGAATTGAAATGTACTAATCCTCATGTAATGTCTACAGTGTATTTAATGATGGTCACTGGGATTTGTTTTTTTCTATTCCACATTGCAAAAATAACCATATCTGCACAGCTAATGAGCAAGGCCATACCAATTTGTGTAACTGAGGTACAATAATGTCATGAAACTGAGTCAAACATAATGGATATAGTTGCCAATGTTTACATCAAAACCATTTCTGTGACTCAAATGATGTGGATGTTGGGGCATGGCCAGCAGCCAGAGAAGATGATCACACACTGGCTCGGCTCCGGCCTCCTACTCCTTTTTCCCCAAAACATCCGGCATTTATCCATGACTTGATGGCATGCAACTAAGCCCGGGTTGAGTCAGAAGTGGTACAACATTGAAGCCGCCAAAAAAGAACCGCCCGCTGAGTCAGGCAGAGCTCGCTGAGACCTGCAGCTGGTAAGGAGAGAGAAGCCATGAGGTGACATCAGCGTTTGCCCTGAGGAGGCAGTTGCGTCCCCAGCTGCGAAGCAGGTAGATGCCCTGGGGGACGATCGGATAGGCGCTCCGCCTTCCACCGCATCATGACCGAGGAGGACTAGTCTCCCGACACCACCCTGCTACAGACTCCACCTGACTGCAAGATCGGAAAAGAGAGGTGAGCTTGGAAGGCCACCCAGGTCCTAATTAAGAATGGGTTTTGTGGGCCAGGGATGAAAGGAGCTAGGGGACCTGGCAGTCGGCAGTGAATGAGCGCAGCCCACATCTGAATTGATCAGTGCAGAGGAACATGAACAAGATAGTGCACCACGTTGGATGGGAGCTGGTGCGGCATGCTTCTTAACAGTCAGTGAGGTGGTGACCTCACCCAATCCGTGTTCCAATCCCACTTTTAAAACCCGAGCATAAGAATAAGAAACTGGGTTCAGCGGTAATGAAAGAACGCCCCACCGCAGTAACTGTTGCCCACAGATACCAGGGCACTGGTGATGACTACATAAGTGCGTGAGCCCGATAAGGGATAACCAACAGGCCGCAGAGGCTTCCCCCAGGCAAGCGGCAGTGATTACCTAAGGCTCTACGCCATCCACAAAATCCACTGATCTGAATCTACAAGGGCCTTGGGCAGCAAAGGAGGGCGTGTCTCACATTAGCCAAAGCTAGAAAAGTTCTCATGGCAAAAGATTCAAGACGGGGCAATCACTCATAATGATGTCCATCAACAGCATGCACACCTCCCTTGAAGCATGTATAGACGCGGTATCCATTGACATCTCCCTGCTATGCATGGACCTGAGAAAAATGGACACCAGAGTAAAAGAGGTAGAAGAAGTAACCCATGGCTTGGTTACATATACGAAGGCTTTTGGAAAACAAGTCAGTGAACTACAAGCCACCAGCAAAAATCTGGCAGCACAACTGGATGATTATGAGGGTAGGTCCAGATGGAACAATGTCAGAATCTTGGGGGTGCCAGAGAGAGCAGAGGGGCCTGCTACAGACCTCTTCATGGAAGAATTCATTAAATTTCTGCAGCCTTGGAATCTCTCCAACTACTTTTCCATTGAACGGACGCACTGGTGCCAGAAGGTTTACCTAAGCCGGGAAAGCCCCCAAGTCCAATACTGGCTTGAGTGTTGAACTACAGGGGCAGGGATGTTATCCTACAAACTGCTCGTACTGCACCACCACTTCTGAATGAAAATAACACCATAACATCACTATGAAGGTACAGAAGCAAAGACGCAGCTTTTTGGAAGTCAAAAATGCCCTCAGAGGGAAAGATTGGAAATATGCAATACTGTTTCATGCTAAGATCAGGGTTGAGGTAGAGAGTAAAACTTGTTTTTTCTCTGAGCCAGATGCAGTCTGGGAGTGGCTGAAAGGCTGGTGGAGAGTACGTGATCCAGAAAACCCAGACAGGCACAGGCGGTGGATGGTGAAGCCTCTGAAACAGACAGATTCCTGTCTAGAAGCGAGAAACCCCACCAATGAAGATCTGCTCCAAGGCACATAGTACACTATTCTGAACTTCTCACAACCAAGCAACTAAGGGAAGTTAACAACTGTTGAGTGAAGTGGTCTTTCCTGGAGCATTCGAGATTAGACCAGCAGACAATGGTCAGAACTGAGTATTGTCAATTGCTGTTAAGTAATGAATGCAGGGTTGGTTCCACTATGAAGCACCATCGAAGTAAGAATGTCTGAGTATATTATATGATTGAACCTGTACAATGTAGATGTATTATGCCTAGTTAATATGAAGAGGGGTGTGGGCAGAACAGATCCACGGCTCCCCCGATACAGGGAGGGGAGGGCAATAGGAACTCTGAAATGTTGGGGAGGCGGGCAGTTCAAAAACCATCATGCATGGAGGCGGGGGTACAATAAGATTGGGGGTTTAGATGTACTTTATGTTGTATTATTCAGGGGAAACAGCAGGTAGTTCCTTTCCTTATACGTACAAGACCAAACTTTCTACGAAGTAAAATAACACATTTCTCACATCAAGTAAAACAAACCCAGCAAACTCACACAAAAACAAAAAGAGAATAGACACTTCCATCATGCGAGTTGCACTGCCACGGATGGAAAACACACCAGTGACTGACATGTCTACTTTGGGCAGGGTGGCTGAGATGTCATTTAAACTACTGTCTAGGAATGCCAACAGGCTAGGGGATAAACTTAAGAGGGGATAGTGCTCCAATATATTAAATGGCAGGCACCAGATGTGGTCCTTCTTCAGGAAACCCACCTGGTCGGGAATACCTGTAAGGCACTCAACAGATGGGGCTATAAACTAATTACTCATTCAGGCTTTTATCTCCGGGTCTAGGAAGACAGGGATACTTATGTGTAAAAAGTTCCCCTTCTCAGTAGAACACTCTCGCACAGATGCACAGGGCCACTTTGAGGTAGTTACCGGCACGTGGGAGGGCAGATCTGTTAATATTATGTCAGCTTATTTACCCCCAGCACTGAACAGCATGGCTCTACCTGATATGAGCAAGATGATTCTGGACTTTCCATAGGGGACGCTAGTGATAAGACGGGATCTGAACATGACACTATGTGATCAGACAGACAGATTCCTGCCTAGAAACACCCCACACACTAAAAACACGTTGGCCAACTTCATGGGTGCCCTGGGCTTTGTGGATGTCTAGTGGGAAGCCCAGCTCCAAGAACAACAATACACATTTCACTCAGAAGCACACAACAACAATTGACCACATTCTCACGTTGGTTGACAATAAGCAACACTTCACAGAAGTTAAACACCGAGTTAGGGGTATCTCGGACCATGCCCCACTATGGGTTAAATACATACTGAGAGCCACATCAAACCATAGAACAATATTTATTAACCCCTGGTACACTAAAGTCCCACATATTAAAACCAGCCTCATTAAATCCACAGATGACTATTTCAAAGAGCATGTGGGATCAGTCCAATCTCCCCAAATTATCTGGGAGGCCTACAAAACGGTGTTAAAGAGACATGTGCTTTCCCTCATGGTGGGGCATAGGAAAGAGAAGGTGAAAAAAATGAGGAGTTGGAGCAGGATATTCTGGCCATGGAACAGACAGCAACACACATGCAAGATGAGGCAGCCAGACATACACTAGAATTAAAGTACCGGGAGTATAGGAATCTGACAACAGAAGTGGCAAGGAGACCGTGCAGGTAAACTACTTGATTGGTTGGATATGCGAGAACGGGTGGATCGCTGGGTAGCAACTATACGGGGAGAAAAAGGTGAGTTGCTGAGAGACCCACAGGCCATCTAAGAGGCTTTTGCAGACTACTCTACAATTTTCTACTTACCCATGGCCTTAGCCACGACAGAGGAGTCAAAGGAGCTCCGAACGGACCTACGGGTACTGACCCTGTCATGGGAGGACCTACAAGCGCTTGACGCGGACCCCGCGAATGAGGAAATAATGTTTGCCATACTCAGTATACAGTCAGGAATGGCTAAGGGGCCAAATAGCCTCCCAATAGAGTTTCTTGGAATAATTGCAGCCTAAGTGGCACTGCACTTGCTCAATATGTACCTAGAAAGCAAACAAGTGGGTATACTGCCGAGAGATCAGAGAGTGGCCTCATAGTGATCGATAGGAGTGGAAAGCCTGCAGCGGAGGACTGTAATTCTTATCATCTAATATATCTGCTTAATGCATAGGTTAAAATCCTGGCTCTCAATCGTGACAAAATTAGTGCACCTGGACCAGTCCTTATTTATGCCGGATCGGAACACAGATCTCAACTTACAGCTGTAGAATGGGGTGCTTGGAAAAAGAGATACTATTCAGTAGGATGGGGCAATACTGTCATTAGATGCCCACATGGCCTTCGACACCATCGAATGGCCATATATGTTTGCTGGATATGAGGAGATCCTTTGATCTGGGGTTTAGGGTTGACAGCCTGCTGTGAAGTCAAAATCTCTCTTTATGCAGTCAACATACAGTTGTATGTAGTGTCACCTCGGTCCTCCATAAGCAGGGTACTGCAGATCTGCTCCAATTTCAGGAACTACTCCAGATATACTATTAATTGGTCTAAATCTGTAGTGTACCCCCTGCGAGGCCCGGCCCTAGTCCTGCCGGCTGAATTGTGAAGAAGGGATTCACTTATCTAGGGATTTTCACCATGGCAAGAGCGGAACTCTTCTACGAGGGCAATCTCATTGGCACATTAACCCGTCTGCAAGGAGATGTGCAGCACTGGTGATCACTGCCACTGTCCCTACTGGGAGGAGCGGCACTATTTAAAATGATAGCTTTGCCGCGCTTCCTCTATGCCCTTCAAAATATACCATACAGAGTCCATGAAGCATATCTTAAATTAACAGAAGGAGCAGTTAGAACCCTACTGTGGGACGGCAAGCCTACTCGAATTGCAGCCCATAAACTTATAAGGGGGTGGTATGACGGGGGATCACTCTACCCAATATCCGAGTATAGTACTGGGCAGCACAAATATCGGTCACAAATAGGTGGATATACTACACACAGGATGAACCATCCTTTTGTATGGATAGGTGGCTGATGGGAATGGGGGGGCAGAGAAGCACTGTATAGGAATCCAAATAAGCAGCAGCTCACTGGACCAATGGCCCAAATGGTCGCCGTTTGGCACAGAGTTACAAAGCAACTAGGCTTGAATAACAAGGGTGACACTTACCACTCCCCATCCTGGCAGGTAGGGCAACTAGGGAGACTAGGCCGCTACCAGGGCTTCGATAAATTGGATATTACTGGCATTTCAAAAGTGGGTGATTTGTGGGCAAATAGGAAAAAATCCCATTCACTGACCTACAGAAAGAATATGAGCTGTCTGAGGGTGAAACCTTTTGATATTTACAAATAAGCCATGCGCTAAGGGCAGCGGTTTAAGCTGAGGAGGAAATACCTGAGGCGTCGCTACTGGAGGTCAGACTCTGGACACACTACATGGATTGTAGGGCCATCTCCTTGATCTGCCAAAAAATAATAAATAATTTATCAGACCCACTTCAGCATCTTTGTGAGTGCTTGCATTCAGATATATGGATCCTGGAGGAAGAGGACTGGCATGATGCACTATTCACCTTACGTAAAGTTGCAATATCTTCTCAGTTGAGACTAATTAAACTAAAACTACTTCATAGATCATTCATTTCCTGTGCCACCCTGGTCAAAATGGGAAGGAGTGAAGAGGCAGGGTACAGAAGGTTATGTGTGGGGTGGTACTTTCTATCATACACTCTGGGAATGCCCAGTGGTCAATGTATATTGGGAAGCAATAATCACATGTATGAAGGACGCTACAGGTGGAGCACTTCAACTATCCTCTAAACTATGCTTACTTAACATATAGGAGGCAACCGACATGACCCGTATGGTGCAACTTTGGATCACTATGGGACTCATAATTGCAAAACGAAACATAGCCAGAGGTGGGGGCTGGCTGAGTCACCAACCCTAACAGAGTGGGACTGGGACATGGACTGGTGTATGATCACAGAAAAGGAAGTCTATAAAAGCAGGGGGTGCCCCCCTGAAGTGGGACCGGATATAGGGTAAATAGAACACCCATAGAGGCAATGTTTGTATCCCCTCCTTCGTCTGTGGGAGCAGGTCATATGAAGAACGAAATACCACCGATGTCAATGACAATCAAATTTGATCGGCTTTTGAGGTCTGAGATTGAAAGGGGAAAAACGAGTCATAATCTACTTTCCTGTTAAAATGTGATGGTTGTTTATGAGTGCTGTGTAACTGCATGAATTTAATTAAAAAATGTTTTAAATGATGTGGATGTTCATACTATTCTTATAAAAATTACAATGTAATCTATGTCCCAACAGGTCGATCTGGTACTACATCCAGCCAGAGTAAGGACAACACCCAAGGTCAGACTCCACTCCGGATTCAAAGCCTCCAGAGATGCAGGCTCTCCTGGAAACATGGATGTGGAGGAGGAACCTGGACCATCTGGTCCTCCTGAGCAGATTGCACCAGTGAGTCCAACTGGGTCCACAGCTACATTTTCACACCACAGCTTCAACATCACAGCTTACCCCACCCAACCAACCAGACAATCGAGCTTGGGCAACATCTCTTGCACACCTCTCCAAAATCTGTAGGTGAGGAGCCACAACCCACTCACCGAGGATGGAGGAGCCAGTGGGAGGGGGCAGGCATGAACAGCGGTACATGCCCTTGGGGTCAAGGGTAGTGTCAGGGCAAGTCTTGTCCCACAACCTGAGGCTTCTGTTGCCACGGATGCCCAGGCTAATCTTGCCAGAGTCATGGGTGCATATGAGGATTACCAGGAAGCAATGGGCCAGGTACTTGAGGAACTCTGGGACATTAAGCAACTGCAGGGTACTTAGACCACAGAATGGAGAGACATAATGACCAAATGGACCAGGTCATGGAGGGCTTAGGAACGTTAATACCCCCCTCTGTAGGGCGTTTGCACAAGAACCTACCCCTCCCTGTGGCACCACTACATCTGTCCCTTCTACATATGTGGCAGGCATATGGTGAAATGTCTTGTTAAAGGGGGAATCCTCAGACACCTGGGACCCTGCAGTTGTAGATGCCTCAACCCGACATAGGGTGGGACATACAAGGAAACAACCAGGAAGATCGGATGGCAAGACACCCACCGATGCCAGTACGAAATGGTGTAACTGATTTCCGCCTTTATGTGCAATCCATTCACTTTGTTGAGTATTCCTGTACACTTTCCCACTTGTGATAGTAGGAATATGTTGGACTTTAGACTAAAGTCAATGTGGCACTAATATCAAAAGATTCATCCACCAAAAAGCACTGTAAAAGCAGTCCTCAAACAAGGAACAGGTTTGTCTACACAGAGTTTCTGCCTGCCTGTTATGCTCATCACATTAGGAAAATACTCCACCAGAGGAGGAAGAACAATTACACATATGAGGAGACCAGCATGATCTTCGAGTTCATTGTGATGCACCACCAACCATGGTTCCCACTTACAGCACCAGTGGCACACAGAAGGAAGCTCTATGGCAGGCTTTAGCCGCTGCAGACATAGCATTGGGAGAGGAAGTGCGCAGTGTCAATGACATCAAGAAGAAGTGGCAGGACAAAAAGAGGCGGGTAAAGGAGAAGTAAGTCAGGATTCAGGTGGCCAGAATTCTCCCTGGTATGTAATCCGGACCCCGCCTCCATCTCACCACACTTGATGAGGATGTCCTCAACACAATATACCACCACATGCTCCATGGGCTGCCTGTGAGTGATGTCTACAACTTCGAACCAGGTAAATGTGATGACAAGAACATGTATATAAAATGACTGCCTGTGTTGCACCCCAATTGAAAGTTGTCCAATGTATGTATAAAATGTATAGTGAGTCAGAGCCTCATGTGTATCCCACTGTATATTGACCACAAGTCCCAGAATCCTTTGAGATAGAAATGGTAAATCCCTTTCCTACTATCGAAAACAGGGGCCCAGTCCTGCTGCCGTATGTACATAAAACTGATAAATAGCAATTGACAAGGGCCCCTTCCACTCAGCCAGCTGTGGCAGGGGCAGTCAAGAGTGGCGCAGGGGTGGGGCAGGGGAATATCTACAGACACCATAATAGGGAAAATAAAGTAAAATTAACAAACAAAACCACTTACCGCGTACTCGCCGCATCGATAAGCACAAGGTGAATGAATTATTATTTTTAATACATTGATTTTCCCAATTCCGTTGTCTGTCTATTTCTCACCCTGCCCCCGCCATGCCTCCCCGCCACCCCACTGCTCCTACCTATACTGGCCGCAGGTAAACCTAGCATTACTGTTAGCATGTAGAAGTATTGAGGACATTTCTGACAAGTTGCACATGTACATTTTTGCTTTGCTGACTTCCCTCTCTTCTCCCCTAATGACACATTCAGCCAGAGGACAGTCAACCACAGTAGCAGGAGTCCCTGCATCTGCTGGGAGGAAATGACATCATTCAGAGCAAGGCATACCACCCTCACAAACTGGTAAGGAAAACTGATCAGGAGAGGGTCCAAAAGGCTACATTGTCAGCAGAAAACAGATAGACGGACCTTGCCTCGCTAGGTCGCTCCCCAGCCACTGCGGTGCCCCTCTGTGTGCTGCCAGGTTCGATCTTGCTCCGTTTTCCTGCCTGTTGCCCTGTTTTTTCTGCCCTGTCCCTGATCCCTGTCCCTGATTCCTTATCCCTGTTGCCTGGTTCCCGCTCCCCTTGCCCGCCTCCCGCTCTCCCATTCAGTTTCCCGCCGCTGCTCCCCTGCGGCCCCGTCCCCGAACATCCCATTGGCCACCCCACTCCCGCCTCCCAGCTGCTCCTCCTTCCCTCTACCCCTCTTATGGAGGCCACGCAGCGGCAAGGAGAGCGGACCTTGCCTCGCTAGGTCGCTCCCCAGCCACTGCGCTGCCCCTCTGTGTGCCGCCAGGTTCGATCTTGCTCCGTTTTCCTGCCTGTTGCCCTGTTTTTCCTGCCCTGTCCCTGATTCTTGATCCCTGTCTCTGATTCCTTATCCCTGTAGCCTGGTTCCCGCTCCCCTCGCCTTCCTCCCACTCTCCCATTAAGTTTCCTGCCGCTGCTCCCCTGTGGCCCCGCCCCCCGAACATCCCATTGGCCACCCCACTCCCGCCTCCCAGCTGCTCCTCCCTCCCTCTACCCCTCTTATGGAGGCCGCGCAGCGGCAAGGAGAGCGGACCTTGCCTCACTAGGTCGCTCCCCAGCCACTGCGCAGCCCCTCTGTGTGCCGCCAGGTTCGATCTTGCTCCATTTTCCTGCCTGTTGCGCTGTTTTTCCTGCCCTGTCCCTGATTCCTGATCCCTGTCCCTGATTCCTTATCCCTGTTGCCTGGTTCCCGCTCCCCTTGCCCACCTCCCGCTCTCCCATTCAGTTTCCCGCCGCTGCTCCCCTGCGGCCCCGCCCCCGAACATCTCATTGGCCACCCCACTCCCGCCTCCCAGCTGCTCCTCCTTCCCTCTACCCCTCTTATGGAGGCCGCGCAGCGGCAAGGAGAGCGAACCTTGCCTCGCTAGGTCGCTCCCCAGCCACTGCGCTGCCCCTCTGTGTGCCGCCAGGTTCGATCTTGCTCCGTTTTCCTGCCTGTTGCCCTGTTTTTCCTTCCCTGTCCCTGATTCCTGATCCCTGTCTCTGATTCCTTATCCCTGTTGCCTGGTTCCCGCTCCCCTCGCCTGCCTCCCACTCTCCCATTCAGTTTCCTGCCGCTGCTCCCCTGCGGCCCCGCCCCCCGAACATCCCATTGGCCACCCCACTCCCACCTCCCAGCTGCTCCTCCCTCCCTCTACCCCTCTTATGGAGGCCGCGCAGCGGCAAGGAGAGCGGACCTTGCCTCGCTAGGTCGCTCCCCAGCCACTGCGCAGCCCCTCTGTGTGCCGCCAGGTTCGATCTTGCTCCATTTTCCTGCCTGTTGCGCTGTTTTTCCTGCCCTGTCCCTGATTCCTGATCCCTGTCCCTGATTCCTTATCCCTGTTGCCTGGTTCCTGCTCCCCTCGCCCGCCTCCCACTGTCCCATTCAGTTTCCCACCGCTGCTCCCCTGCAGCCCACCCCCGAACATCCCATTGGCCACCCCACTCCTGCCTCCCAGCTGCTCCTCCCTCCCTCTACCCCTCTTATGGGGGCCGCGCAGCAGCCGCGTGCAGCGTCGCGCCGCTGGCGCACCGAAGGCGCGCCAAAGGCATGCCCGTCTGCGCCCGTCCGTGGCTGGACCACGCCTAGCGCCAGAACCCCTGGACCACACGCTCGCCACAACACCAGACTCAGGTATGATGCCGACACTCTCCACGCACTCAACGCCGGCTGAAACAACACCTGCTTCCAGGCCACCCTGAAACGGACCCACAGTCCCTTCATCTGCCGCACCTGCAGCTTCACCTGCGACAGAGCCACCAAACCTCCAAGGACTTGACCCAACAACCTCCACTGCATCCTGCTCAACACCCGCTCCGCACGCAAACATGCCGTCGAGCTCTGGGACCTGCTCGACACCTCCGCCCAAGACGTGGCCTTCCTCATCGAGACCTGGTGGAACGACTCCTCTGCACCCGACATCGCCATAGCCATCCCGGATGGTTACAAGATCACCCGCAGGGACAGCGCCAACGGAATCGGAGGAGGAATAGCCATCATCTACAAGTCCACCCTCAAGGTCACCACCCACGCAGACGACACCCTCAACACCGCCGAACACCTGCACTTCCGGATCCACACCGACCCCAACACCACCCTCAGAGGAACACTCATCTACAGACTAGGCCTGGGCGAAGCACTACGCTACGCTCGCGTAGTTTGCGAAGTTCGCGCTACTTCGCACTACGCGAACTGCACGTAGCACAGTGCGAACACGCGTAGCGTAGTGTTGTGTAGTGCTGCGGTCATTTTTTGCTTGCTCGCGGTCCTCAACGTCAAGTTGGCGACCGCGAGCAAGCAAAATGACATCCTGGCGAGACTTTTTCCTTGTTCGCGATCGTGAGCATGGAAAATAAACCTCCCGGCGAGATTCACAATGCGAGAAGGTCAGGTTTCTCATTGCGAGGGGTCGCGTATGCTCGCGACCGCTCGCGATGAGAAACTACCAGTTCGCGTTGAGAAAGCTGCAGCTCGAGGAAAAATCTACTCGAGCAGCAGAAAACTACAGCTCGCACTGTGCAAGATGCCATTTTCAATGATTGCACAGTGCCGGTTGCTTGTCCGCACTGTGCAATCATTGAAAACAACATCTTGCACAGTGCGAACATGTTACTTGGCAGTTCGTGAAGTGCTACGCGTAGCTCGCGTAGTGCGAACTTCACTTTGCGTAGCTTCGCGAAGTGCTACTTCGCGAACTACGCCCACCCTCACTACAGACCCCCCGGACAGCGGGCTCAGTTCAGCGACTCCATCACCGACTTCGCCAGCACCCATGCACTCGCCTCCATGGACTACATCCTCCTTGGGGACCTGAATTTCTACCTCAAGAACAACAACGACGCCAACTCTGCTACTCTGATCGAAAACCTCGCCAACCTTGGCCTCAGACAACTCGTCACTGCACCCACCCACGCTGCAGGCCACACGCTGGACGCCGTCTTCTCCACAAGCACCCATGTCGCCTTCGACCACACCTCCGAACCCCACTGGACCGACCACCGCTGCATCCACTTCACCTTCAAAAAACCAACCACGCACCATCGCACCCAACAGCTGCCTCGCCGCTCCTGGAACAAAGTCACCGAAGACCAGCTGATCACCCCCCTCGCCCAGAACCCACCTATCAACCCCACCTGCCCTGACACCGCAGCCCGAAACCTCAGACAGTGGATCGACGACTGCGCCAACCCCCTCACCCCACTCAAGAGACCCTCCAACAGCCATGCCAGCAAGTGAACCACCTGGTTCACCGACGAGCTCCTGACCCCCAAACGTGCCTGCCGTAAGCTGGAGAAGAAATGGCTCCACAAACAAAACACCAGAAAACCACACAGCCCACAAGGACGCCACCCACAGACATCACCACCTCATCAGACTAGCCAAGAGATCCTCCTTCAAAGACCGCCTGGATAACAAAGCACACGACAGCAAAGAGCTCTTCCGCATCGTAAAAGAACTCTCCAATCCTAACGACATCCCACCCTCACAAGAACTGTGCGACTCAGTGGCCATCTTCTTCCACCGCAAGATCGCTGACATCCACGACAGCTTCAACACCACGACCGCACTGACGATGTATGACTCCATTCCCCCCGTGAACACCAACAGCGCCAACCGCCTGACCTCCTGGGCCAACACCAACGATGACGAGACACGCAAGATCATGAACTCCATCCACTCAGGATCTCCGTCAGACCCATGCCCACACCACGTATTCAAGAAAGTAGACGCGGCTATCGCACCCCAGCTACAGAAGGTCATCAACATCTCCTTCGAAACAGCGACATTTCCAGAAAGCTGGAAGCATGCCGATATCAACGCCCTCCTCAAAAAGCCCAAGGCGGACCCCAAAGACCTCAGGAACTTCCGACCCATCTCTCTGCTCCCGTTCCCGACAAAGGTCATCGAGAAAATCGTCAACATTCAACTGGCCCGCCACCTGGAAGACAACAACGTCCTGGACCCGTCCCAATCCGGATTCAGACGAAACCACAGCACCGAGACAGCCCTCATCGCCGCCACAGACGACATCAGACGCCAACTGGACAACGGCGAGACATCAGCCCTCATCCTCCTGGACCTGTCAGCCGCATTCGACACGGTCTGCCACCGTACCCAAAAGACACGCCTCCAATAAGCCGGAATCCAAGAGAAGGCCATTGACTGGATGTTAGACCCGGCCCTCATAACATAGCCATACCTGACCCCTGCACCTCACACAAGCCCCCGAGCCCACGGCCTAGCCGATCCTTCCCACCAGAACACACACACCCGAACCGGACTTCCCGGTCCACGGCCTTCCTCCTTTCGGCCACACCGGGCCCGCGTGCCCACTTCATGCACCAAGATGGCCGCCCGGCCCCAGCGCGACCCTGGCCTAGAGGCGCCACTCCGGCTGGGGGACATCACGCTCCCATTGGGATGAGAGAGGGAGGAGCAGTTTCCATCACACCTCTGAGCTTCCCTGGGAAGGTGGGTTTCGATCGGCCCGCCGGCTTCCCCGAGGGCTGGCTCCACGCCTGCTGGGTGTCTGGGACTCCTCCCAACCCGGCCCTGAAAGGATCAAAAGACAATGGCAGAAACCCCGACAAGCGGCCCCCAGGTGACAAGACCCCTGCCTACACAGACTCCGGACATCAAAGAGGAGTCGTCCTATAACAAGGGGTGCTCTGGGACTGTCCGGCAGATTCGCCTTTGGAAACACCTGAGCCCTGCTGAGTGACTCGTGGCTCCCTGAAGATCGTAAGACCTCCGAACTTGTGCTTGAGCCCTGCTGAGTGACTCGCGGCTCCCTGAAGATCGTAAGACCTCCGAACTCGTGCTTGAGCCCTGCTGAGTGACTCGCGGCTCCCTGAAGATCGTAAGACCTCCAAACTTGTACTTGAGCCCTGCTGAGTGACTCGCGGCTCCCCCAGACTCTCTTGGTCCTGACGGACCCCACGACGACAAGCGTATCCCCCAGCTCGAGGATTGTGAGCTGTGCGCCGGGTACGCTCCTGCATTTGATCCATATCCCCAAAGACTGTCCCGCTACCTCCTACCCTCCTCCAAGACTCTGTGAGCCCGCGCGCCACTTGTATATATTGGCCTTGCTGATCATAAAGATCCTACAACTCCGATCTGATAAAGATTTATTCTTAAGAACTCTCGGTGTGGTGTCCCTTTGTCGTGTGGTGCCGAGTGTACGATCCTAGATACGAGATTCCTCCCCCGAGGAGTCTCCCGCCAGTGCCCGGTTACGATACCTCGAGGGTTGGTCTCAGGATAATCAGGGCCCCCCTCCGGGCTCCTCTGAGGTCGCCTTCTAACATTGGTGGCAAGCGACGGGATTCGGGCCCATAATCTAGAGATCGTACCGTGAACGGCTGACGCACTACCGACAAAGATGGCAGAAGGAAACGCCGTGGTTCTCGCAGAAAACGACACCAGTACCGGGTTCCAGGCGGAACAACTGGAGGAGTACACACACAAAGAATTGAAGCAATTCTGCAAAGAACTCAAAATCGCTACCACTGGTCTCAACACCAAAGAAGATATGCAGAAGGCACTGAAAGCTTGGGTGGATTCGGTAAACTAAAAGTCGCAGTGAGAACCTCCCAGCCAGTCGACTGTCTCCTGGGGAACAACCTGGAAAGTTCCTCCAGGAAACAAGTCGAGTGCAAGACCCACCTAGGGATGATGGGTCTCCCTGAGTGGGTGTGCGCCACCACCCGATACATGGCGGCCTGACTGACCCCCCTGGGGGAAGTCGATGACGCCCCGACCACTGAAGATAGGATGGTCCCCGCCGAGGGTCCCCACATCCCCCCACAAGAAGGGTCGGTCGCCAGTGACGAACCCCCACCTTCCGACTCCGCCCAGGTCACTGAGTTAGGCGATCTGCCCGAATTGGCCCAGTGGCGCCACGAGGGGGGCCCCTCCCGAGAGGAGTTCTGCCGAGAGCAGGCTACCTGTCCTTCCCTGGTCGGGCCCCGGCAACAGGCAGAGGCCCAGGCCGCGGGCGACCAAACTGGAACGCACCGGGTGTATTGGGAGAATGATCTTTTGTACAGCGAGCAGAAGTCGGTGGAGCTAGGGTCCGCCCGGGAGCTGGTGGTACCCCTACACTTCCGAGA
Source organism: Triturus cristatus (assembly GCF_964204655.1). NCBI lineage: Eukaryota > Metazoa > Chordata > Amphibia > Caudata > Salamandridae > Triturus > Triturus cristatus. The sequence continues at coordinate 1,117,216,476 of NC_140590.1, forward strand.
CCTCCTCCTGGGCTTGGCCCACGATGTTCCCCTCGCAGGCCACTTGGGCCAGGACAAAACCTACAGGCGCCTCGTGACTCACTTCTACTGGCCGAGGATGAAAGCAGATGTAGAAGCCCACTGCAAGTCCTGTCCCACGTGCCAGGCCAGTGGGAAGAGCGGAGGAAAGCGCAAGGCTCCCCTCCAACCCTTCCCTGTTGTCAGTACCCCTTTTGAGCGGGTCGGGATCGACATCGTGGGGCCTCTGGACCCCCCAACCTCCCAAGGGCACCGCTTTATCCTCGTCCTGGTGGATCATGCCACCCGATACCCTGAAGCCATCTCCCTGTGCACCGTCACAGCCCCCGTGGTGGGCCTAGCGTTGATGGGAATCTTCTCCCGTATGGGTCGCCTTCTAACACTGGACCACATCCTTCCTCTCCGGCAGAACCCAGAGCGTCCACCTTCCACCTTTCCGGTCAGAAGCCACCGACATCATCTGCGGCGTCCCCCAGGGCTCATCCCTCAGCCCGACGCTGTTAAACATCTAAATGGCCCCCCCTCAAACAAGTGGCCCGCCACCACAACCTCAACATCATCTCCTACGCCGACGACACCCAGCTCATCCTCTCCCTCACCAAGGACCCTCACCCCGCCAAAACCAACATCCACGAGGGTATGAAGGCCATCGCCGACTGGATGAGGAGCAGCTGTCTGAAACTGAACTCAGACAAGACAGAGGTCCTCATCCTCGGACCCACCCCCTTAGCCTGGGACGACTCCTGGTGGCCGACCGCTCTGGGGACAGCACCGACACCCACCGACCACGCACGCAACCTAGGATTCATCCTCGACTCCTCCCTCTCCATGTCCAAGCAGGTCAATGCCGTCTCCTCCTCCTGCTACAACACCCTACGCACGCTCCGCCGGATCTACAAGTGGATCCCGACCGAAACAAGAAGAACAGTGACACAGGCCCTCGTCAGCAGCAGACTGGACTACGGCAACGCACTCTACGCAGGTATCCCAGCCAAACACCAACAGCGGCTACAACGCATCCAAAACGCCTCCACCTGACTGATCGTCATCGCACCCTGCTGCAGCCACATCACCCCCTTCCTGAGAGACCTGCACTGGCTCCCCATGGACAGGAGGATCACCTTCAAGCTCCTCACCCATGCACACAAAGCACTCCACAACGCCGGACCAGCCTACCTGAACAGCAGACTCAGCTTCTACACCCCCACCCGCCAGCTCCGCTCCGCCAGCCTCGCCCTCGCAGCTGTCCCCCGCATCCAACGTATGACCGCCGGCGGCAGATCCTTCTCCTACCTCGCCGCCAAGACCTGGAACACCCTCCCAACCCACCTACGACAGAACCAAGACCTACTCGCCTTCAGAAGACTCCTCAAGACCTGGCTCTTCGAGCAGTAGCGGCACCCCCCCTCAGCGCCTTGAGACCCTCACGGGTAAGTAGCACGCTTTACAAGTACCCTGATTGATTGATTGATTGATAGAGATATAGGACCTGATTCACAAAGGTAACCTGAGATGAAAGTCTAACTTTACGACTTTCGGTATTCAGAAATGACATTTATGAGCAGTAAATGCCCTTTGAGAATAACGAAAGTCATAAAATAAGATATTTTGGCTCAGTATACCCTTGTGATTTGGGCCCATTACATGTATTCCATCAACAGTGCCAGAACTGTGAAATGAACTCTGGAATCGAGTGCCACAACAATTCAAAAAGGATTATCCACTGTAATGTTTTTGTTTCCAGCCAAAAATCTGTAAATCCAATGTTAACAAATATAACAATGATGAACAAGAAGGGAGATTCAATTGTCAGGAGTCTTAAGAATGCGTTCAATATCCATCTTTCATTGATTTTTCAATACATGAAATTGTTCAGTCAGCCTAGCACATTATATTTGTTGACATTGGATTGCCTGATATTGAGCTGGAACCAAAACAATATAATGGACCCTCCTTTTGGAATTTTTATGGTGCAAATTGAATAGTTGTGGCTTCTAGACAGTGCGGCCATCAAAAGTTGAGCGTGGGATCACTGATGATATTTCGTATGATACACTCGTGTAACAGTAGGGCCCACACTGCTTGTGCTTATCTTTTGTGTCTGAAATTGAGTGCATCACATGTGGCAGCTGGAATGTTAACTGGCAAACACACATATAATTGTAGGTCTAATGATGTTGTCCCGGATTCCAAAACCCACAGAGACAACTGCTACAAGGTTGGCTGTGACATCTGGTCAGGGACCACACACTGTGCAGATGCCGGACCCTGGTAAGTAAACCCAAGAATTATGTCCCTGAATGCTCATGAAATATGGCTTTAATGTCCACAGTATGTTGTATGTGTTCTACATCACTGTTGTCCTTCATCACAATATCCCTGCATATGACATTTTACCATATACCATATCACACCATAGTGGGTAGTGAAAGGATGACACTGAATGTATGGCACATGAGTGCATTATGTACATAAAAGACTATATTGGTTCATATGAAGTGCAGTAGCCAGAACTGGATTGTAAGTCAATGATATAAAAACTCTCAAGGAAAATCACAAGGCAGAACATGTATTAAAATGTGCATGGATGAGGGTCGCAATGATGCAAGTTGTGTGGTTTTGGTAGGGGCGTATGGGCTGCTATGGAGTATGTTGAGGAAGTGAAATATATATATATATGATGGCTGAAATGCACAATGCAAATTCAGTGTAGGCGGCAACCATCCAAGCGTCTACATTATCCCACAATGTGGGATCCTAGTCAAATGTTGCCTCCTCTTTGACTGTATTCTCATATAGAAGTGAGAGAATAATATGTGAGGTTGGGATGTGTGCAGTACAAGACATCATCCATTGATTGTTTTGTTCTACCATGATGTAGTACATCTATAATGGGAGCAGAGGACACAAAAAGATTAAACATAACACAAGCGTGATCTCACAATCCAAAATGAGCATTGTGTCTTCATGGGGAGGGAAGCACAAACGAGCCACAAAATGTACCAGACTGTTGGACATCTCACATATTGACTCTCCAATGCAATGATATGATCTGATGTGCAAAAGTGAAACTGATCAGCATGATGATGTACCCTCCTTTAGATTTGTCAACAGACAACATCATACTCATGAGGGGCATAACGATGAAGGTGTAATCCTAAGTAGGCGGAGGTATCCCCGAATAATTATCCCGTTCCTTCAAATCTCAGTTCCCTTCTCATACACGTGTCTGTTAATAGGTCATCTGGTTGATGTCAATGTTGTGTGGAGGTAACAGTTGGCAACTGATGTTGGTGAGCAGTGTCCCACATGTAATGTTCAGGAGGTAAACATGCCACACACTGGCCAGAAATAGCATATCAATGGTCTTAGAAAATGCCATGTACATGTTAACTCATAGCTACCATCCTGTGTACTTAAATATGGACATGTATGTCTCATAACAGCTGCTGACAGGATGCCCTTCCACCAGTGATGGGCAACAGGCAATCAAGGAGAGAATCCACTGCTCTTGCAAGCAGCAGTGTTGGCTGCAAGTACTGCGCAAGAGGAGGAGGAGGAGGAAAAAGCACCAGAGAAGACTGCTGAATTTGGTGATGAGTGACACTATACAGCCCTCTTCACAGAGGATGAGGATTCAAATGCCCTCCCCAGAACATTTATCACAATGGACAAATTTGGCAAGGCAATACCCCCTCAACCCAGCAAAGTGCCTCAGCCTACAAAACCCAAGATTGCCTGTCCTCAGCATTGTGCTAACTAGCCACAGCTTTCACACACCTCAACACAGACATCACTCCCTCACAGCCCTCACTTCCAGGACAGACATGGTGGTTCCCCTACACACTCCTCCCTATACAGTGCATCCCAAACATTCTCTCCACCATCTAAGGGAGGTACCACCCCTGGTCTGGAGAAGGTATCCCCTGGGCACCAATCTCCTGTCCACAGAAAGCCACCTGCCACCCTCCCCTTGCTGGTGAACCTGCTGGTTTTAGACGTGGTCGTCCCCTGCAGAGAGGACCAGCAGATGGCCATGGTAGCCAGTGAGAGGAGTAAGTCTTCTGTTAGACCTGGCACCTTGGCGTGAGTCTCCCTTCCTCTTTTTGTTGCTGTGCCTCATGTGATTTTATGGTGTTGGCCGCTCAGCGCGCTTTGCCACTGCCAACCAGTGTCGCGGCACGAGTGCTCCCTTGTAAATTGTATATGTTGGTTGGATTCCATGATTGGATTGTTTGATTTACTATCAGACCCCAGTAAAGTGCGCCAGGAGCACCAGGGCATGTAAATGCAGACACCGCTGGTGGGCTTGCAGCACTGGTTGTGCCACCCACAGAAGCGGCCGGTAAAATATGTCTAAGGTCTGCCATTGCAGAACCTGCGTGCAGTCTGGTACTGACATGCTGACTGGCAGGTGCCCACACTTGCAGGACCCTAAAACCTTCCCTTAGCTGCATGTTAGTCACCCCTCTGGTAGGCCCACGGGCAGGGTGCGTTGTAAGCCTAAGGTAGGACAAGCCTGGATGCGTGGCATGTCCTAGTAGTGAATGACCGCCACCTTGTTGTTCACTACTGCAAGGCTACCCTGTTCTCATAGGCCAGTATGGGCGGCCTGGATTATTACACCCTATGATCCTAACCGACCCAGGGAACATGGTAGAAGATCGAGTTTAGTATGCCTGAACTCGGAATAATAAGGTACATCTTTTCGCAAGGTTTATTTTAATATTCCGGGTTTGCAAATGCCGCTTTTAGAAAGCTGGCCTTTGCTTGCCTAAACATTTCAGCCGCCTCTGCGTGATGTGTATCTGATGTCTGGCTGGTGTGAGTGACAGGGCTGGGGGAACGCAGATGGGCAGGGCTAGGTAGCCTGGTGGTGAATAGGACGATCGACAGGTAGATGGGTGGGAGGAGTGCTCCTAGGCTCTGAATAGGACAGTACTCTGCCACCTCAATGCCGGCTCCGCCGCCTGTGGAGCATCTGAGGACTCTGCCCTGCACTCTGAAAGGAGAAGCCTGCATCGCGTAAACAAAGTGCTCAGAAACCGGACTGAACTAGGCAAGGGCCCCCCTGGCCTGGGAGAACAAAAGATTTGCTGTATAAATGGAGGAGCCCTGCTCCTGAGAAACTAGATCCGCTTTTGACCAAGAAGAATCTCTGCCTGAGGAGGAGGCACCGGGAAAGCTGTAGGAGGAAGACTGTCCCTATCCTGGGGGATTGGCCTGCAGTGGTGACCTTGCTGCCAAAGGGGAGAAGAGAAACTGTTGCTGAAAACTTTGCTTTATTTTTACTTTCAAGACTTGTGCTTTTCCAAAACGATCTCCAAGGGCTTGGAACTGAGCTTGCCCCCTGAACTGAGCCCCAGGACCATTGGGCTCTACCTTATCTTCACTCGCCTGCCGCTGGACTGTGGTGTCCTTTCCCTCGCCGGAGCTGTGACCCTCGTGCCCCAGTCCCTCCCTGAGCCGTGACCAGGTCTGCTTAGCCGCCCCCGCCTTGGGAAGAGCCTCGCTCGATCGGAGCCGCTCCCCCTACGCTGTGCTGGGCTGCCCCTGTCACCTCGCTCGTTGGAGGCTCGCTGTGCACCTTCACCCTCCCGCCGGAATCGGCGTTTGTGAGCATCTCCAAGCCTCGGACGGCCCGGACGTATCTGCGTGCCCGGCTGCCCCGCTTTGTTCACCCGCCACCTGCAACACCCCGCTCTTGTCGTGAGCCTGAAGATCAGACCCCCATCGTGAAGTGTGGGAGCCCCGGACGCCGCCTCGCTCTTCTGTCGAAGAGCCGCTGAAATCCCGCACCCGCCTTTGCGTCAAGAAACAAGGTACTGTACTTACGAACTCGACCGTGAGCTCGCATCGGATCCAGGGTCCGCAACGTTCTGATTTCCCTGTCATCTGCCGCGTGCTTCCTGGGCGCTGCCTCAGCCCGAAGTGCGCTGAGGCCTACAGTTACCTTTTGCCCGCCTAAAGAACTTTCCGTGACAAAGAGAACTTTACCGTATTCCTAAGAATTGTGGCCCCCTCAGTTTAACGTTACTGGGCCTTGTATCTGAATCTGCTGAAACTACATAAAAGCTTATTTTTATATACTTCCTGATTGGTGTCCGTTTGTGGTGCATGCAAGGGGTTTACTGTATGCGTAATTGCATTTGCTTAACCGTGTACGCCTGAGACTTAGCCTAGATTGCTCGCGCCACGCACCTAGAGGGTGAGCAGGGGTTATTCTGAGGCGTCATCCTTCGCCCTGACAAGAAGTAAAGGGTCCCTGCTTGTTGTGGGTACACACCTGCGTCAACCAGAGCCCCCTCATTTCTAACATCTTCCAACAGCAGGCTCATGTTAGGCAGGACATTTGTGCCATAGTTGCTGCCCTATGTGAACAGTGGTTCTGTCACATTAATACATTACATTTTCTGTGCCCCTAAAAAGGTGGAACAATCAACAATAATATACAAAAGCACAACACTGATATTTACAACAAAAAGAAAATCAACTTAAGGGTGTGTTTGAAACAAATCATATATTTTCAGATAATGACATAACTGGACACATATCAAAAACTACGCAACAAACATAAGTGCTTATCTAAAATGGTGACATATAAAAAGCGATAGACAGTGCCTGTACATATATCAACGATACAAACAAACAAACCAAATACATGTAACATCAATTCTTTTTTGAGTAGCGTTATAAACAGAATCTCACAAGCCCTAGCTAGACCTCCTTTATTGTATGAGTCTGGTTGTTTGCTTATTAATGAACGTTGAAGTTTTGACCCCCATAATGATGTGGATATCACTGACATCACTGTAGGGTCTTCATCAGGACAATGAAACAGTCTGTTGCAAAAGAAAAATGAGTATGTTTTTAAAATCAATGTGTGTGTAAAGTGGGATGAAAGTGAAGCCAAAATTAGGGAACTATGCAGAGTATCACACCCACACACCTATACCACAAACTGCACAGGCTCATTGCAGGAGTACATATCCACCACAAATGCCCTCTCCAGGCACTGCCCAACCTGCACATCCACCACCACTCCCTGTCCAAGCACTCCCCCCACCTGCACATCCCCCCCTTTCCAGGCACCCCCACCAACTGTACAGAAACCATCAGCTCCTCCTGTCCAATAACTTTCCCCTGTACAGGCAGATACACCACACAAACATGCACCTCGGTGACTACACAAACGTACTCACTCACAGCTATCCTCAACACCAACTTTGAGAAGTCACAAACATGACCCCCCTTGATCATAAGGCAAATATATCATCGTGAGTGAATATGTGTAAATAAAATATAATCTCCTCACAAGTCAAGACTAAGTTGTGTATTATGTACTGATGGGCAAATGTTTCCCCTTTTGGTGGCCTAGAGATGTGAGGCAGAATGTGTGTGAGTAACACATATAAAAGTGTAACCCCATCAGTGCAACAAGCAATCATGTGCAGAACATATAACTACTCCCAAGATATATGTACATACTTTGAACACTACATTCACAATTAGGCTAACAAGATAGAGGAAGTAGGAATCAAAATACTGTAGCTCCCTCTCACTCCTGTTAAAGACTGTAAGATTTAAATTGTGCTCGCAACAAATAAACATTTTATTTTTTATTGCACGAGAAAAATATTGAAGAAAACGGCTGTCAAAGAAAAGACTGCTACTTTATTTCCTATTTATTCACATGCTGAAAACGGCTGCACGCCATTTCCTTTCGTTTTCATTACTTGTGTTATAATCTTGGCACGGCGCGGGAGCCACGATTGCATCAAATGTAAAGAAATAAAAAAGGACTTCTTTTTCTATTTCTTACTTTTGATGCAATCGTGGCACCCGTGCTGGTGCTCAGATCGTAACAAAAGTAATGAAAACGAAAGGAAATGGCGGGCGGCCGCGAGCATAAAAAATAATTAGTAACAAGCCAGTGCACTACGTGACAGGGCCCAGATGCAGAACTCTTTTAGACCACCAGTTCTAAAGTGAGGGGCTTTCATTACCCCCAGGTCCCTCATGTCCTCGTCCCATTCATTTACATATTGGAGATAACTATCTCCCGACAGAAAAAAAGAGCAGAGGCATGCTGGGACCATAATACTGCCCCTCCCACCGTGAGTACATAAGCAGTACTTACCCAGCATTCCGTCTGTTCTTTTTTTCTGTCTGTCGACGGAAGTGTGTGGTGGTTGCTGGTGCTGCTCCTGCTGGGCTTGGGTGGCTTTTATACTTGGAACTCCCCTTCGGGCTGCCTGGCTGTTCGGTTGGGGTGTCTGCTCTCCTGCCTCCTGGCCTGCCGGGCTTGCTGGGAGGCTGAGTTCTTCATTGCCGGTTCTTGTGTGCCGGCCGGTGCTTTGCGGCTGGTGTGCCGGCCTCGGCTCTCTTCCGGGTCATGAGGCGTGTCTTCCTGGGTCCTGGCCAAGTGGAAGACGTGCCGTGGTGCTTCCCTGGAAGTATCTGCCCGGCCCTGGCAGCGTTTCTGGTGGTGTGCCTTGGGCTGTGGGAGGGTGGGGGCCTTGTTTATGTCTGTCTCCAGGCCCCCCTCCCGGGTGAGTTCCGCATAGCGGTGGCAGTTTGTGCCTTCTTTGCACATGTTGTCTGTGTCCTGCCTTGCCTCCTCTGTACTGGGGTGTGTGTTTGGGAGCCATTGGATTCCTGTGGGTAGTGGATGTGGCGCGACTTGCGGAGATGCCGACTCGGGAGCGAGGTTCCGGGTTCGGGTCTCGGCGTCGGAGCACCATCCTGTGCTTCTGGGCAGGTCGCTTTCTCTCGCCATGCCAATGGGCAGCACCTGGTTGCCTTCAGGGGCGATGCTTGGGCCTTTCACATCTGCTTTCGGCGACATGACATGACAGTTTCCTGCTCTCGGCCTCGTGGCACCTGGAGTGCTGTTCTCTCTGCCGCCTGCCTTGGCAGTGGGCGCCGGTGGCTGTGGCTCAATAGCTGCGTTCTGTGGCTTTGGTGTGACAGGCCCCTATGCCTCTAGTAATAAGGCCACAAACACAATCACGGTCTCAATAAATAAATCCCTTGCTCACCCCTTGGTAGCTGGCGATGAGTAGGCAGGCTTAACTTACGAGGCAGGTGTGCAAAGCATTTAAAAGCACCAATTCATTAAATAAGTAAGACACAACACACAAGAAAAATCCATCACAAATTCTACAAGATTTACTATATTGTTCTGAACTAATAGACACCAAAATAACATAAATCCAATGTAGGGAACCAGAGATGTGAATTTTTAAAGATAAAAAGTTAAACTAGTTATTAGAAACTAATAGTGCTTAAAGGGATAAAAAAGGTTGTGCTGGCTGTGGCAAAGACTAGAGATCTTTACACTTTCTTGCAGAAGCGTTTCTTGATTGAGGAAAGCGGTCCACAGAACCAGCCAAGGGCTCAGCGCCCCTGTTTTCCTCTTGGGATCTGGGACCACATCTCCCAGTATGTGCCTGGTCAACCTATGAGGCATTTTACAAAAGCTGCTACAAACTTCTGTAACTTCTTCCAGATGGTCTCCTTGGGGGTTCAAAGTGTCCACACCACCAATTCAAGGGTCTACAATCTCTGAGATGGTCTTTGGGATGTTGGCACTACAATTCCCACAATGCACCTGGTCAAAACCTTAAAAGTCCACTGTACATACTACAGGAAGGGGACTTCTTGATGGAGATGATGCAGGTGGGCTCAGTTGACCTGTGGCTTGTCAGAAGTTCACTCCTTAATCCTTCTTGAAGCAAGGCAAAGTAGTTGGAGCTGCAGTACCAGAATGTGCAGTAGGTGCAATCCTTCAGAGTACAGCATTTTCGGGTGCAGATTGGGTTTTCTGCAGGGCAGCCCTTCTTCTCTTTGTAGTTTCAGGCAGCAGATCTGATTTGCTTCAGGTATGATCACTTTCTCCAAAGTGTGGCATATTCTTGCCCCACAAAGCACTATTCTTCCAAAATCCAAGATTGAGAAAGTCTCTCCTTGGAGGTTTGAGCAAGCTAAGCCAACGCACTGGCGTGACTAACATTCCATAACACTCCCTTCCAGCTGTAGATCTCCTCCCACAGGAAATTCATTGTCTCTCTAGCTGTCTAATTAGCACCTCATTAAGACAGCTTAGCTCAGCCTAGCAGAGACTGGCCAATCAGGAGAGGGCAGCTGGAAGGCTGAACTCTGGCTTACAGAAAATAAAGATTTACAACTTATTTTCTGTTATAGTTATTATAAATCTAATAGTGACAACTTGTTGGAATTATCATAACCATCATTTTAAGTCTTTGAAGTGAATGAAATATTCCAATGTTAGCCTATGGTGCTAATTATCTACAATGGCGAAAAAACTAAATTGACAGTTTTTCCCTGACCAGGGCTTATAACACATATTTTATATTGTCCCTGCTAATAGTTTTAAGGCATACTACCCCTAGGGCACCTAGGGGAGACCTTAAGCGTGACTTATATGTAAAAATAAAGATAGAATACTACATGGGAAGTTCCATTATTTCCAAAGTCGTATTTGCATATAATTACAATTTAAAACCAGCTGCCAAGGCTGATCTGGCTTTTAAAATGACAGCAGGCAACACAGTGGTGCACACTCTAGTTCAGGGAATATGCTGTGCCTCTAAACCTCCCTTCCCTATTACATCCTACGGACGTATATGTAGTTTAAATCCCCTTTGCCTTATGATATACTAGGGACTTACAGGAGTCTGTCAGTACCAACTGTAATTAAACTTAATTGCCATGTACTTTTAAACAGAGCACAGACCCTGGGTCTAGTTAGCAGAGCCCAGCGCACAAAGAGAGTCAGAAAACCAGCACCTAGTAGTCAAAATGGGGGCAAAGATGGGGGGACAATGCAAACAGGTCCTGATTTCTCACACCAGTTAATGGAAGAGGAGAGGCAAAATGTTTGGGAGAAGACCACTCTTAGGCTGACAGGCCTTACAAGTGCTCGCCTCCTGAAGGTAGGGAGAACTATCCAACCCCCTGGGAGTTCTTTCACTATGGCAGAAAATCCTGGATCGACCATCAGCATTAGTGTGGTCTGACTCAGGATGGTTTTCCACCATAAAGTCTAATCCCTGTAGGAAGATGAACCATCTCAACAATTTTGGATTCTCACCTCTCATTTGCATTACCCATCTGAGGTGTCAGTAGTCTGTCTGAACCCACAAGTGTGTCCCAAACAAGTATGGTCTTAGCTTCCTGAGTGCCCAGACCACAGCAAAGGCTACTCCATCTCAATTACACTCGACCTCTGTTCCCTGGCAAGTAGCCTCCTACCACCATACCATGCTCCAAGGTTTAGAAAATAAACTCCTGGGAAAAGTCAGGGCCCTTGAGCATAGGGTCTGTGCACACAACCTGTTTTAAGGAGTCAAAAGCTTTCTGACAGGCCTCTGTCCAGATAATCTTCTTGGGGCTGTATTGTGAAAGTGCCCTGGCGTGCAGCAGACATTTGAGCCAGCTTTGCATGCCCACGGAGCACTTTGGTATTGCAGAAAAGGCTGTAGACACTTGTGCGTCTCCTTCTGTAATACCGATAGTACTGGTGCACTTAAAGAGCCAGGACTATCTTCAGAGGGTGTTCCCTCATTTGCATGGGAGCGTGGCCCCATGCAAATGAGGGAATTCATTTGCCTCCATGCCCACGCCATATTAAAGATGCAGAATCAGAGACAAAGAAGCTGTCAGGAGGTGCACTGACAGTATGCCACCTTAAAGGTGGTGCACTGTCAGTGCACCACCTGATTACAGCCCTCTGGAGGGAGAAAGAGGGTCCCATGGACACCCCAGACATCCCCTTGCAGGTGGATGCAGTCACTCAATCCACCTGCCTGGAATGGGATCTCTAATCTCATTTAGAAGTGCAGGTGGGTTGCCACCTGCACAGTGAGAAAATGGAGCCGCTTCACAGCAGCCAATCCTTTTATCACATGAATGTGCTGCCCTGGGGGCAGCGTAAGTCTGAGGCTGCCCTGGGGCAGCACATTGACCATATTGTGGTGCTTTTTCCTTGTTATCACAGGGTGCTAACTGGGAAAATGCGCTGTATACATAATAAGGCCCCTCAGTCTGCTTTTTAGAAGTTAGCTCAGTCAAGAAACAATGGTGCCATATCACTTGACAAACCTTCTGTAATAGCCAGTGAAGCCCAGGAAGGCCCTCACTTTAGTCTTTGGGACTACCAGGCCAGAATAGTCTTTATCTTGGACTGGAGGGGCTACAACTTATCACTGCCCACCAGATGTCCCAGGTACACCACAGACCCCTGACATATCTGGCACCTACTGGCCTAAATAATCAGTCCTGTATGTTTCCGCGCCTAAAAACCTGCAGGTAAAATAGGTTTACTTGGCAATTTTTGCTGAAGATAGCTACAACATATAAATATGCTAGACTGAGGGCCTCCATCCAAGCTAAGACCTGGTTCACCAGCCTCTGGAAGGTGGCAGGGGTGTTCTTTAGTCCAAAGAGCACCACATTAAGTTGAAAATGGCCCTACAGGGTAGAGAAGGTTGATATCTCTTTAGTCCCCTCAGTCAAAGGCAATCTGCCAGTACATTGAAGTCAAGTCATAAGTGCACAGGAAGGTGGCAGCCCCTAACCTATCAATGAGCTCATTAGCCAGGGGATGAGGTGTGCATCAGTCTTGGTGGCTGAGTTGTGTCCCTGTAGTCAACACAGAACGGTGCTCGGTGTGAGCATCTTTTGGTACCAGCACAACTGTTCTAGACCAGGGCCTACTGGGGGACTCAATGACCCCCAATTCAGCCTTGATGCTGGCCCTCACCTTGCCAGACAGCCTGTACATTTTAGTTTGATCAGGCAGGCTGTCCCCAGTGTCTATATCTTGAGTACACAGGTGTGTAAGCACAGCAGTGATGGGAAATAGGGAGGCAAACTGCTCAGTAACAGGTGACAGTCCATCTGCAGCTCTGGGGTCAGGGTAAGGGAGAGGTTGACACCCTCCACTGACCCATTCTTTTCTTTAGATGATAGAAGATCAGGAAGAGGTTCACTCTCTTCGTCCTCCCCATCATTGTTTACCAGCAACATTGTGCCTCATGCCTCTCATAGTGGGGTTTTAGGCGGTTGAGATGGAGTACCCTTAAGGGGATCCTTGGGGTCTGGAGGTCCACCAGGTAGGTGGACTCCAACTTCCACTCCACCACCTCATAGGCCCCAGTCCCACAGGTCCTGGAGAACCTTGGGCTCTACTGCCTCCATCACCTACAGCTTCAATCTAAGCTAGAATTCCAGCATGGTAGCCACTTGGTCATACTATTGCTTCATTACCTCATGACTAGCCTCCAAGTTCTCAAAAGCCTATAAGCAAAGAGCAGGCGCTGTAAGAGGATATCCACTTCTACCTCGGATAGGCCCATAATCATGTATTTAATAGTCTTGTTGAAACTTCGAACAAGCTCATTTGGTTGTGAATGGTAGGGTGTGGAGAATGTAACCCCTCACTCCTTTCACATAGACTCATGTACGTGAACATAAAGTTGGGGCCCCTGTCTGATACCCACTCAGTACCCTAGCTGCTACAGATGTAGTGATGGTGCACTGGGGGATGGCCTGTGGGTACCTAGTGGCATAGTTCACCAAGATTAACCTTTTGCACAAGGATGTATTAGGGTCCAAGGGACCTACAATATCAATGCCCACCCTTTCAAAGGGTGTCCCAACAGCAGGCATGGGAGCAGAGGGAGCTTTAAGCTTTTTCCAAGTTTACCCACTAGCCTGGCAGGTAAGACAATTCCTACAGAATGTATCAGTAACTATCCTAATCTGGAGTGATGTATTCAGCCGCGGTCGGTAGTAGGAGTTCCTGTAGGGCGGTGACGTGGGGAGGGGGAGGGGCAGGGTGGGGGGTAGTAAACTATGGATTACGGAGGTTTACAGGTAAGTAAACATATAAATTATTAAAACGAATTTCGTTGCGTGCACTGCATCCCCAAATGCGATGCAGTGCACGCAACGAAATTCGTTTTATTAATTTATATGTTTACTTACCTGTAAACCTCCGTAATCCATAGTTTATTACCCCCCACCCTGCCCCTCCCCCTCCCCACATCATCGCCCTGCAGGAACTCCTACTACCGACCACGGCTGGATGTATTATGTGAGGTCATAAGCAGTGTATTGCAGGGTTCCGAGTTATAGTTAGCTCAGCTAACGATAACTGCTGAACTTCATTGGTTTGTTACGAGTGGAATCTGAGCCTAACTATAACGTCCCTATAACCTTCAGCTTTTTCAGTGAATTTCTAAGTTTATTTTGACTCCATTTCTGAACTATAACGTCCCTGTAACCTTTGATTTTTTCAGTGAATTTCTATGGTTTCATAAATGTTAATTCCTAACTATAATGACCCTGTAACCTTTGTTTTTCTCAGCGATTTTCTATGAATTTTTAAATAGCAATCTCATTTGCAGAGTAGTGGAGAAAGGGGGTGGGCCCTCCGACCAGCTCTCAGGAATCCTGCTGTGTCCGACTTGCTGTAGGTAGCAGGAGGACTTCTTTTCACATCCAGTAGTGTGCAAGGAGGTGTGATGGCAGAGTGGTGGAGAAACGGGCTTGGCCCACAAAAATCTCTTAGCAATCCTGCTGTGTGGGTCTGGATATAACAGAAGAAGTTGTTCGCCCCCAAGGACCCTCAGCAGCCAAGGGGACTTCATTCCCCAACTGGTAGTGCACCAGGAGGTGTGTTTGTAGAGTTATGGAGAAAGGGGGTTGGGCCATGAAGACCTTTCATGAATCCCGCAGTGTAGGACTTACTGAAGGTAACAGGAGGGGTAGTTGGCCCCCAAGGATGACCTGGCCTGGCCTTTTTATATTTTTATCATAATGCGATCTCCTGTTTTTTTTAGAAAAAGGGTGGTGGCCTGTGCAGCCAACTCCCAGGCCAATTTCAGCCTCAGGGACCATATCCCTCGGGGCTGGCCTCCCGATTGGGAACTGCGGAGGGAGCTTCAAGGCCGCCTTGGTTACTGCTGGCTTCCCGCATCTGCAGGAGCTGGCATTGCTTTTGGAAATGGCATGCGCATTCGTGAGGAAGAAGCTAGCCAGGAAGCAGCAAAATGCAGCCCCGGGACGCGGCAGCTCATGTAAGTAAATTTTCTTTATATGTAATGTTCTAAGTAATTGTAAAATGAGGGCGGCAGGGAGGCGGGCGGCGCGTAGTGGGGCTACGCGAAGTGTGCGGGTGGGCGTAGATTTGCCCCCACTCCGTAATGCTTCACGTAGCCTCACTAAGCCCACTACGCCCAGGGCTGCCAAAGAGTCCACAGTTTTGCTCAAAGTATCTACTCAAGTGGAGTACTTTCTTCTGGGTAATTTCTCAGAGCTATTTCCTTGGGTAAATGTCCAGTACTTATTCTGTGCTACAGCTGCATAATGGGTCAACAGGAAACCAGAGATCTTGTGTGTGATTAGCAATGTGATTGTTCCTCATGCATTTTAATCCAGAATTATGTGATAACATGAATCTTACTATAGAGATGACAACAAGAGTACAAAGCATACGAAGAGGTAAATCTCTACCAAATAAGGGTCCTTCCTTTTAACAATATGAAGTAAGTTCTTTGTTTGGTGGAGATGTCCCCATATTCCTCTACATCATGAAATCCTTACCAACACCAGTGGGAAACTCACTGAGGGGCCGCTTATGAAGCTCTCCACCCTCCTCGCAAAAGGCAGGAACACCAATGCATATTACTAAAGTGGGGGGCCAAACAGATGAAGCTTCCAAGCAATTTGCACATTTCCATACTCGTAGTCGTTTAAATGGCGAACTTCAGACTCTCCTCTCACCAGGACAGGACACAAAAGAACCTATTCGTCACAGTCACATACAGATTATGCTCCAATAGATCAACAATGCATTCACCTCCACAAAGCATTTCAGATCATTTTTCAATATGGAATTGCTGGGAAAACACACTTCCTTTGCCTTCGCAAAGCCCAGGAGTTGGGAAATGTCCTTTACAGATGTGGAGCTTCCACTGGGGCACCTGCTATATTTATACATGTTTAAGTGCTTACTGTTGAGGTTTAACTTTTGTGAAATGAGTCTCAGGGTCAAAGTGGCCATTAGGAAGCCATTCCCAGGTCCTGGCCTTAATATAGATATATTAAATTAAATAGTGGAGAGGGGTGCCCAGTCCCTGTCCCTAGGTGGATTTTGGTCTTGGTGACCCATCTCCAGGGCACCGCCATGTGTCCCTGGGGGCACTGGTCCCACCCAAGGCACCCATTGTGCAGGATGGGGACCCAAGTGGGAGTCTCAAGGCCACCATGGTCACAGCTGGCTCTCCCCTCCTGTGGGAGCTGACATTGCTCTTCCATGCAGAGCATTCCAGAGCAGCTTTATGTATGTGAGAGCAATATTTTAATCTCTTTT
This sequence comes from Triturus cristatus, assembly GCF_964204655.1. NCBI lineage: Eukaryota > Metazoa > Chordata > Amphibia > Caudata > Salamandridae > Triturus > Triturus cristatus. The sequence continues at coordinate 1,117,232,896 of NC_140590.1, forward strand.
CCTGACCTCATGTCTGCAGGCAGGGAAAAAGATGAAACCTCCACTTTCACTTTGACAGCTACCGCTTGCTGGAAGCAGAGCGTTTGTGTTGCATGACACGAGCTGTCACCTCCCGCCAAACAAAAGGCAAACAGCTAAGTCCTGTGGGTGGGCCCCTCAATAAATAGCAGGAGCTGGCCCTAGGGGGTGGTGGTCCTCAGGGCTATATATGGCCGAGAAGGGGAGGCAGAGCAGACCCCATCTTTGGTGTTTATTTTAGACCCAGGGTGGTTGTTGTCCTCGGAGCCCTGGAGTCCGTACAACCCCCATATCATTTGTAATTTGTAGCCCCAGGGAGATGGTGGTCATCAGGGCCGGGGGGGCCGAGCAGCCCCCACTTATTATAAAAATGAGCTCTAGGGAGATGGTGGTCCCCGGGGCATTTTTAAGCTCTTGGAGGGGTGCCCTGGGCACTCCTCCATTTTTAATTAAAGACTGCATGCCTCTGGGACCTGGCCCACCTGGGGGCTAGGGGGACCACTGTTGCTTTTTACAAAATTCACAGCGAAATTCACCAATATTTCACGAAAATCACAGTGAACATAAAAAAATGCTTTTTTGCCCTGGTGTCAGTGCCAGAGCTAGAGGGTCTGGGGATTCCTACCCTGCCCATTTTCTTTATTTCTCTTTTTCTCGAGTCCCATATGGCTGCCAACACTTCCTGGTTGAAGAGTTGGCTGCCAATCCGAGCTCTGTAGATCTCTGCATGAGCTCATCATTATTCAAAAGTCATTATGGCCACAGATAGACAGATTTGGATTCCCTTTCATTTCTTAACAACTGCTTATCAGTATACACTAAATAACTGAAAGCGTGATCTGCGTAACCAAATCTACCTTTCAGCCAAATTCAGTGTAATTCTGTCCAGAGGTTGGGGCGGTAGCTGTGTTCAAAACTCCTATGGGAAACACACTTATTTTGACATTCCATTTTCTCGGGCCCCCGCTTGATGGATCACCCCAAATCTTTCGATGAGCAACATTAATCACCAGTGTATGTATATATATATATATTCACTGAAAAAACCATAGGTTTCACACACGTTATAGTTAGGAATTAGCATTTAAAAAACCTTAGAAATTCAGTGAAAAAACCATAGGTTTCACACATGTTATAGTTAGCTGGACATTTTACTCGTAAAAAACCAATGAAATTGCCCCGTTATAGTTAGTTCAGCTAACTATAACTCGCGCGCCCGCAATGCACTGCTGATGACGTCACATATTACATCACTCATGACATGGTCAGTGACATCACTCATGACATCACTGATGACATCTCAAATGACATCACTGATGACATCACTGATGACATCATCCAGTGAATGTGTGTTTTTCTGAAAATTAAATATGTTTTATATATGTATATCTCAAGGTCGATGGAAGAATAAATGGGTATATAAGTGTCTAAATGGATGATTTGTTTTTGAAAAATTGATTGTGTAACTGACTGATTAAGTGTATCTCTCACTTTGTGTATAAGTGGCTGCATGGGTTGGTGAGTAGCTACATGGGTGTCTATATAGGTTATTAGTTGTTTTTTTGAGTATCAGTCTGAGTGTCTGTATGGTTCGGTGGGGGGTATTACGTAGTGCATAGGTGCATGAATGAGTGACTCACTGTTTGTATGTGTTGAAGACAGCATGTGTGCAGGACTGTATGGGTGGATGAGTGTGTGTATGGGTGTGTTAGTGAGTGAAAGACTGTCTCAATAGTGTCTTCAGGAGTAACTACATATGTTTTAAACTAGTATATGTGACTATTGGTGTATATATGTGAGTATATGTGAGAGGGAGAGATTGAAAGAGTTCCTGTATGAATAAGTATGTGTTTCTATAAGTGATTGTTCAAAAGACTAAGTATGTGTAAGTTTCCGTAGAAGTAAGTGTGGTGGTGTGTGTATAACTGTATATGCAGGTGAATGTATGTTTGATTCTTTATTAGCATGAGTGACTATGTGTGTGAGTAACTCTATGGATGAGTGGCATTATGTAACAGGATGTATAGGTGTATGAGTACATATGATGAGTGAGTACATGTATGAGTGACTGTATAGGACTGTTGGTGAATGAGTGGATGTGTATATGGATCTTAGAATTACTGAAGAGGTTGTTGTAACTGGTATTGGTATGTCCATTGTTTTGAAATTTTTAGTCTCTATTTTTGAATGTGTGTATCAAAGCTTATATTAAGGTGAGAGGAGGTCTGCCACTCTATCATAAGGATGATGTCATCAGTGATGTCATCAGTGATGTCATTTGAGATGTCATCAGTGATGTCATGAGTGATGTCACTGACCATGTCATGAGTGATGTAATATGTGACGTCATCAGCAGTGCATTGCGGGCGCGCGAGTTATAGTTAGCTGAACTAACTATAACGGGGCAATTTCATTGGTTTTTTACGAGTAAAATGTCCAGCTAACTATAACATGTGTGAAACCTATGGTTTTTTCACTGAATTTCTAAGGTTTTTTAAATGCTAATTCCTAACTATAACGTGTGTGAAACCTATGGTTTTTTCAGTGAATTTCTAAGGTTTTTTAAATGCTAATTCCTAACTATAACGTGTGTGAAACCCATGGTTTTTTCAGTGAATTTGCAAGGTTTTTTAAATGCTAATTCCTAACTATAACGTGTGTGAAACCCATGGTTTTTTCAGTGAATTTGCAAGGTTTTTTAAATGCTATTTTTTTTTTTTATTCTTCATTTTTTTCAAACATATTTTTAATTTAATTTTCTTACCTTTTATAAAGACTATGCTTAAATTTTTAAAATCCTTAAATATTTTTTTTATATATATTTTTTAAAATAAACATGTAAAATTTATTTCCAGATTTTTTTTTTTTATAGTACGCGTACCGTAAGCTCACGGTAAGCGTACGGTTTACGCAACGTCCGTAATCTATCTACGCTACTTGCGTATAGTTACGTACTTTGCGTAGCCGCGCGTACTGCGCGTGGGACGCGTGCGCGCTTACGGCACACGCTCACGTTACGCGGAAGTGCCGGGGAGTGACTGTTATGCGCATGCGCGGAAGCGCGTGTCTTTTTTACGCGCACGCGTACTTTTTGCCGTAAGCGTACCGTAAGCGTACGGTAGGTCATGTGATCTTGAAACACAACTTTTGATTGGTTGAAACTACTTTCAGTTCTAGAACTCTCCTACACCACACCCATTCCCCTCATTTCTGCTTGTGATCCCTTGGGAGAAGGAGCTGGTTTGTCTTTGGGATACGATGGCAGAACAGCAGAGCTCTTCTGAGAGTGAGGCTAGCACCAGCAGCACTGTCTTGAGGCAGAGATCGAGGAAACAAAAGCCTTCTTATGTTTGGGATTATTTTACTTTTCCAGAAGGCCAGCAAAAGGTGAATGCACCCTTAGTTACTTGCAAGCTGTGTCAGCGTGTACTTTCTAGAGGTAATCCTAACAGGAAGTATTCCTTTGGGAATCACACCATGAAGAGACACCTCCAGGATGTACACAGAAGGACACATGGTCATCTTTTTGGAGGTAACTCTTCAGAAAGACGAGCCAGTACATCCACAGCAGCTCAGCCTGGACCATCACCTGCAGGGCTGACTCCTTCTTCTGCAGGTCAGGTGAGCCCTTCATCTGTGGGGGGAGAATCTCCTTTTGCTGGCCCTCTGGAAATGAACCTTCGATTTCGGAAGGTTGATATTCATTGCACATTTTGTAAAGGTCTAATTTGTCATAGGGAGACCAGTGTTTCCCTAGTGAACAACAAAATAGATCAGCACATTTGTAGCTATGAATGATTTTCCCATGCTTCCTTTCCTCTGTCCCTGCATGAACACAACGGTTCTTTTAAGAGCCAACCTTATCTTTCATCTTTTTTTTACATGTTTTTAAAAACTTTTTTTTTTTTTTTTTTACCGTACGCGTACGGTAAGCGTACCTTTTTTTTTATTTTTTAAAAAAAACACTAAAAATCCTTTATCACATTACAAGGTCCTTGAGAGACTACAATTATTATTATTGACTTACCATACTCACTCAAAAAAATATTTATTCATTTGTTTTTTTAAAAAATAGTTTTTAAAATGGTTGTAATTATGAAACCACTATTTTTGATTTATTTAATTGCACGTGTCCAAGCTGTTTTTTTTTCAGACCACCACCATGTGCATTCTCTGTGACTGCCTACACTCCACCAAGGGCAACCAGCCTTAGTGATGCTGAATGTATTTGCATTACAGACTTAAACCTGAAAACCCCACTGGCTTGTAAATACTGTGCATGACTATACACGGCAAGATCTCTGTTGTGTTCACCTCTCTCCTCTCAGCAGAACCAGATAATGGCAAACTTTCCCTCTCCTTTTCCACACATATACATGTAAGTTTCAAATCTCAGTGCTTCCCCCTTTTTTTCAAATGTAATCACACATTTCTATTGGTTGAAAACCAACCCTTTTCCAAAAGTACCCTGCCCCCAACTTGACTTCTGCCTAGTACCCTTCCCCCAACTTGACTTCTGCCTGCTACCATAGCAACAGCTCATGGAACACTGCTGTGTGCAGTTAGGTCAGAAGTTCGACACACAATGTTTCAATTCCACAGAGCAAGAGTGCTTGACTTTTCAAACCTAACAGCAAATCCATAGTACTGTTCTTTGGTTACACATTTTTTTGTACCAATACAAAACATGCTTCTATTAATTTTCACATACAGCCTAGTTTTTATTCTGGAATGGTATGAAACAGCCAATCAGTTCTTTTTGTTTTGAAAAAATATGTATGCCTCCATTTCCAAACTGTCTTTCTTTTCATATTGCCATTCTACTGAAAGACACCTCCTGAGTGCATCCAGTTCTCCTTTGAAGATGTTCACAGTGTGGATTGTAGGGCACAGCTATGTCTTCTGGAGTGAAAAGTATGCAGAGAAAACAGATATGGTGAGAGACCTTGCTTTGCCAAATGTAGACATTAAATGGATTGGTCAGAGAGGATTAAAGTGGCACCAATTGATGGCATTGGTGAAATCCTTCATTCAAATCCAACACCCTGACCTCATAATAGTGCACTGTGGTGGCAATGACCTAGGCACTTTGACTGGGGTAGGTCTGGAAATGCTTATGAAGGACACCTTTGCACAACTGTTTACACTTTTCCCTAAAACTGCCTTTGTGTTTTCCAACATATGCCAAAGGCAAAAATGGAACTGGTCCAATCATTTCTGTCCGCAGATTGACAAAGCAAGAAAGCACGTCAACAAATCTGTTTCTGCTTTCCTCCGTGACTATGGTATGGGTGCCATTTACCACAACAACTTGCGTTATGACATGCAAGACATTTATAGAGGAGATGGTGTGCACTTCAATGATGAAGGGAACAGAGTCTTCCTCTTGAACCTTAGACTCTGCATCGGTACTTACTTGTAGGTACCACTAAAAAAATGACTTCATAAACACAACAGCTCTTTTTAGAGCTCCCTAATTTCTAAACTCTTAAATCTGCTTTTCATTTATTTATTTTTATTTTTTTTACCGTACGCTTACCGTAAGCTTACCGTACGCGTACCCCGTGATTTTTTTTAAAATCAATAAATGTTTTTTTTGTACTTTTCTGTCCTTCTTTGACCCCCTTACAATTGTTAGGGGGTCTGTAACTCTCCTCATTGCCCCCTTTCCTTGTTTTCACTCTTTTTTTTCAGAGTGAAATACACAAAATGGCGGCCGCCGCTTCCTAGTTTTGGCCGATTCGAATGTTTACTAAGATCTAAGAGCCAATCAGAATCGCGCTCGCGCACGCCACCGTACGCTTACCGTAAGCGTACGGTAAGCGTACCGTAAGCGGGCTCAGATATATATATTGATTTAAAGGCTATTTTCTCAGAATCTACTGAACAGATTTACACCAAACCTACAAAAGGCACTTCCTTGACCTAGGGACTACCTCTCTGCCAAATTTTGAGTAATTCTGTTCAGCCGTTCGGGCTGTAGCTCGTTCTAAAGGTCCTATGGAAAAATGCATGGGAAAAACGCGTTTTGGGACCCCCCTTTTATCTCAGCCCCCGCTTCACGGATCCCCCCGAGACTTTCAGGGTAGGAGCGGAGCGTAGCGCCCCACCTATTTTGAGAAATTTGCGAGGATTCGTCGACCGGCGCCAAAGTTATTCAAAATAGAATGTTGAGGTTTTCCTATGGAAACGTGGTCCTAACTATAACTACCTACTGGCGACCGCCAGTAGGTAATATATATATATATATATATATATATATATATAAGGGAAACGTAACAAGTAATACCAGGAATCGCAGGGGCAGGAACCTCAAGAACCAGAAGGCAACTTAACAATTGTCAATTTAACACCGAAATTACTGACACCGGAAGAGGAATCAGTACTTAAGTTGGGTCTGACATTTTGCCCCACAAGCAACTATGAAGACACCAAACACTTATAGACTTATCTACGTTTATAAGAAAAATCTAATTATTGAAATTTGTCAAATTACAAAATACTGGGCAAACTATGCGAAGTATTCCAACAACATCCCAGGAACCTGACATGATAAATATTCGCGATTTAGATACCTTGGCAATTCTTGAAGAACTGAGAAATGAAGGGATCTCATCACAAGCAAGAACTGGAAAGAGATAACATCACAAGAGCACAGGAAATGGGGGTGTCACAAATAGGGGAAAAAAGCCCCTTCAAACAATCCTCGAGATTCTGTCCCAAGATGCTGACAGATGCAATCAACACCTTCTCTGAAATTTTAAATAAAGAACATCTAACTCTACGTAACAAGGAGGGGATGCACACAAAAAAGGATAAATTGGAACCTTACATTTATCCAAAGGAAGGCACTAAAAAGTTTAGAACAAGACCTTGCCGTAGTTATAAAACCATCTGATAAAGGTGGGAATGTTGCCTTACAGACTAGGGAAAACTACTGCAAGGAAGCCTTACGACAACTGCAAAACAAGGACAACTATGTTCCGACCAGAGAAGAGAACTATCTGAGGAGTATTTACAACTATGCTGATCTCCTTGGAAAATGGTACAGTAAAGGAATTTTGACACGGGAGAAATTTTTGTTTTTGGAGAACAAACACCCAGGAATCCCAACCTTCTATCACCTGCCAAAGATTCACAAGGACTCCACTAGACCACCAGGTAGACCGATTGTGTCCTCAATAGGGGGATTAACAGAAAATATGTCTAAATTCATAGCTTACTTTCTTGTCCCCTTTGTTACCCAACTGTCCTTGTACACCAGGGACACTAAAGATTTCTTAAGACAGATTCAACATACATGTTGGGAACCAGATTTTATAATGATCACACTTGATGTATGTAATCTTTATTGTAGCATTCGACAAAATGATGGCGTGGGCTTGATAATATGCTCTTTGAAATTCCAATTGAAGCCCATGTTAAATGTGAAGGACGTCTAACATGGGCTTCTATGGGAATTCTCTAGGGCATATTATCAAGCCCATTATTGCCATTTTAGCGGCAGTTTTCTGCCGCTAAAGCAGCGATAATTTTATCGCCTGACTTGATAATATGCCCCTCTGTTCTTTCTACCAAGTCTATATAGCGCTGAGCTAATCCTTAAAGATCGATCCCTAATATGAGCCACATACACCCAACGTTTCAGAAGCCCAAATGGGGAAAGAAAACCTTCATTCTATGTGGGGTAAACAGGGGTGAGGGTGCCCTGCTTCGATGTTTCACCCTAGGCAACAGCTGTTGTACCTAAGGCAATGACACAAATTATTACACTTAAACACTCGACCCTTCTTTTCAGTGAGAGGATTTCTATTACGTGATTTACGGTCAGCTCATTGACTCTAGCGGTCCCTGGACCTATCGACCCCGCCCGGACCCTCCAAGGTGCAAACAAGTCATGTGACCATGTGAGCGGTGGCGGGGAGCTCCGCTCCTTCATGATAGGGTGTTCCATCCAGGGTGGGAGTTTGGGGGGTCTAGTTCAGGCACAGACAGGAAGTTCGCCCTCCCCTTCCTCCGCTGTTTCATGTCGAGCCACTGCTCATTCTGTGCAACCATCAGAGCAACACGTTATGTATCTCCTTTATGTGCCAGCCAGGGCGGGGGTGCAGGGTAACTGTCAGGTGGCGATGCTTCCTGGTCCACTCAACATCCTATTCAGGGACACAATAACAATTTCTGTCACATGTGAAGGGTGGTATTGTTTTGTTTTGCAATAACACACATCATTGACAAAAATCGCCAATCTGCTAGCCAGGTACACTTCGTTATGCTTTGACTCCCACCCCCCAGCCCTACCCCCAAATACTCCACCAATGTTATGAAACTCTGTGGTTATACTGAATAAGCAGCTACCTATGTCATATAACATCTCTTCATTAATGTAATAACTGCACTTTCACAATTGCTTTATTAACCTTCTTGTTTTCTCAAATTTACTTGAAAATGCACCATTTGCCCACGCTTTTCTCAAAATGTTCTCGCCATCACAAAAGATAAGTAGTTACCATCTTTCTCACATCGAAAACCGCAAAACCTTCTTGCTGTTTTAGTCTTTAAAACTAATTCCAAATGAAAGGCAAAGGGAGCCTACCTGAAAACTACAGAGGAGTTATTTTGATAAAGGTGTTATTAACAGCTGCTTGGGTGAGGAGGGGGGTAGAGAGTCCACACAGATCTCGCCCGGGTCCTGTAAGGATATTTGTGCAGTGTGTGCCCTGTTTGTCCTGTGCAGCCCCCTCCTTCACCAGAAGAACAACTCGCAGTCCCTGTCAGCACTGGCAAGGAGGTATCAGAGAGAAGCTGGTCTTATCTGCCAGAGAAGGCTAGCTCCTCAAAGTGCAGGAGGTGCATAGGTGTCCCGGAAATGGGAACATTTACTGTATTTATGTTGGGGGCGAAGCTACCAGAAGTGCAGCAGGTGCAGTGACACCAGCACACAGGGCTGGGAAGGGCTCAGCGCCAGCTGTGGGTGTTATTTGGGTGCTATTTTACTGTTTACATTGGGGCCCCGGTACACCTCCTTGTGCAGATCACGGCGTCAACTGTGACTGTGTACCCTGGCGAGAAAAGGCACCAAAGAATGCCCAGCCAAAAGGGAGTGGGGAGGACGCACACCATTGAGACTGACAGACACACACACACACAACACAAGTGCAGTGGAGTGGCAGGCTGAAAGCGCCTTTTCTGGGATCTGTGGGTGGGAGCACGAGACATCAGGCCTCCCCCTCAGCTCCTCTGCTTTAATCCTATAAATTCCTATTGTCTCACTGCCACACTCCGCTGTTGCTAAAGGCCTCTGCCATAGTGAGGAGTCACATGCAGCATCGCTGAGCAGGGCAGCTCTGGGCCTTCAGCATAAAGAAGACACACAGCAACAAACAAGCTGCGCACGTGCACTGCTTCAGTTCTGCTGTGTATCCCCTTCCCCAGTCCGCTTTGACATTATACTGTGCATAGACGAAACCCGACATTCAGACATTCTTCTGCATGCACATATTGTTGTATTTAAAGTACAATGCCTTACAAATCTGCATATCCCCCTCAGCATTCCTGTGGATGCACATATTGTTGTATTTAAAGCTAAACCTTTCTTTACAAACCTGCATTCCCCTCATTGTTCCTGTGCATGCAGGAGCCCTTACATTCGCCCCTCACAGATGGGAGACTGCTTTCCGAGGTTACCTGTTCACACCTGAGCTGCTGCCAGTGCACATCCTGTGGATGCAAGCCGCGCCCTTCCCTCTTCTCACGTTGGACCTGGGATCCGTGGGGCGCATGCGCCAACGCACACCTGTCAGTGCCTGATGCCAGACAGGACGATTGAGGGCTCGTGCGTAATTCACATGCTTTTACCTGTGAGTTCATACAGCGTTTACCAGGAACCTTCTCCAAGGCAGACATGCACAGTACAGTGCTTCCCACGCTCGGTCTCACATCAGAGCTGAGTAATCGGACAGGACGTAAAATGCTTACTTGAAACAATGACGCAAGCAGGAAGCCCCTCGTTCAATTCTCCATTGTCCCACCTATAGCACTGTATGCCCAACACTTGCTGCACTGCTGTAAATTCAGCCCGACACTCATGATCACTGACTCCTATTAAACAGGCATTGTCATGGTGCTAAAAATGCGTGATTAGTGCATTTTAGTGTGGTGTTGCGGACCGCGCCTTATGCGTGCTACTTGGCAGTGTTGGAGTATTCATGTTAATTGCAGCGGACACACGCGGTCTGGTTCCCGGTGCACATAGCTTTGGTTGCAGCGCACAGAGACCTTACACTGCCGCACATAGAGGAAAAAAATTAGAGGGAACATTGGTTGTGATGGAAATGCAACCTCTTGCAAAAGACTGCTCGGTGTTGAACTTTTCTCAGTTTTTATGCAGTGGGACATGAAATTTCACAGCCAGCCATTTTCAGCCAATCTACTACAAATACCCACACTGTGTTAAAGAAAAGTAAAGCATCCAGATTCTTTCCTGATTAAGCCACTACCACAAACATTAACTAGCCTGAAGTGGGCAATGAACTCCCCCTAGTGGCCCTGAACCCTACTTCACCCCATCCCTACCAATTTACAGAAGATTATACTCTGTACATCATCAAAAACCAGAAAAGTACTTTCGAATCCTTGAGAGACAGGCCCCATTGTAAAACAGGTGTTACTGTAAACCTCGACCAGTTTACTAAGGACGTTACTATGTGTAATTGATTGTTTTAACCACTCTCTGATTTCACTCCCTATATATCTGCTACATTCTCACAAGCACAATCCTTTTTCCACACTCCCCCTGGAGCAACCCTCTTTTCTGTTTTGAAACATTCTCTACAGTGATCTGTTATAATAACTGTGAGATTAAACAGTCACTATTGAAGTTATTTATGGTGCTTGTGTGTCTTTTTGAGGATATTCTCAATTGAAATTAGAAACTACTGGGGTACACTTATGATGTGACTTGAGTTCTATGTGTATCATGTTCACAGAGTTTGACTTATTGAACACCTTCCTGAGTAAATTAGTCTAGGACCAATGTTAGGCTTCTCAGGCAGGGCCTGGGAGATTGGGCATGTTCTCCATGGCGCTGTGTAACACAGGCCCGTGGAGAACATGCTAAGTGCCCATGAAGGTTTGACTGGCCCAAGAAGGCAGGCCAAACCGTCATGCGCACTTAGAGGAGTGCAAACTATTCCTCACTCTGCTCTGGTAACAGAGCCCATCCCCTCCTTGACTTTGCTCCGAGTGCCTCATAGAAGAATAAAATGATGATAACGTACTGTTAGTATCATTTTATTTTAATATTTTGCAGTGCTGAAAATCAGTGTGGCAACGCTCCACTGCCTTAGCAGAGGAGCCACCACTGGCTAAGAGGGGTCATCAGTCAAGTACAAAATAGCAGACATGTCCCTTTGCTAATTTGCATTAACTGCAGCCTTAGCCCTCAGCAGATGGATACCATTTACAAACATGAAATTACACTAAGTGGCCGATAAGGGTGTCGGTCGTAAAGCCTCCGACCACAGGTCGGAGGCTTTCTGACTGACATCCTTGGTTTAAACACTGACCACCTTATTGCAAATAATGTGGTTGGAGTTTAAAACAGCTGTTCAAACCAACAAGGAGCCCGTCAGTCAGTCTTAAAAACCGCAAATATTCCCGAAAGGACGGCGTCTCCACCTTTGGGATTATGATGTCAGTTTCAGACAGGCGTTCCATGTTGGGCTTTCCATCATGGGAAGCCTGTCTGAAAACAACTTTGGTGGCCCCAACAGGGCCCCTTTCCCTCTGCGGCCTCTGGCTGATGGGCTGGTGGGCACTTATGGTGCCCCCTGAAAATCTCTGCACTGTGTGCAGACACCTAGAGGTGCCTGCCTCACAGTGCAGGGATTTACACAAACTCCCATTTCTCTATGGGAGCTTGTGCTGCGGGTGGATTCTGTCTGCACCACAAGGTCCTATAGGGAAATGGAAGCTTGCGACCCCACCGTGTGCGATCGGATCATAAGTGCGGCTTCAAATTACTCACCCGAGGTTGGTTGGTTCCGAAACCGCAGAGATGTTGGGCAAAGGTAACTCTGACAGACAGAATAATCGGCCCCATAATGTCAGATACTACCTATTGTACGAACAATGAATCGATGTTGCATATTTTGCATGGTTTTAGTCAAACTGTTATGAGCTACTAACATTTCTTATGTTAACTCTAAAATGAGAATGCGTTGTGCGGTATTCTTCCCAAATTCCCATATAAAGTCAGAGGCAGGCAAAATTATAGCGAGGTTTTATTTGAGTCGGCATACAAAGCCCACATGGATAACCAATCCTGGCAAAGAGGGTCTGATGTCCATGCAACGCAACATTCTTGATGATTGACCTGTTGCATTTCACATTAGCTGCCAGATGTATGTAAACATTCTGTGGACCCCGATGTCCATAGAAATAAATGATGCACACTTAAACAAGTGTATCACAATAAAATCATTTCTCCCTTTAATGCCTGATTTTTAATGGCAATAATTTTGACGCAAAACCTTGTCTCAAATTTTTAGTAGATAGGTTTTTGCATCAAAAAGCATTGGGGGTTGCATTGGAACGCCCATGTAACGCCCCCTTGATGCCAAGTAACTCAGAGCAGTGCTTTGTGCTACTTTGCTTTACTTTTAGGCAATTTCCAACACAAAACTTGTTTTGCCCTGGAAAGTAGATATAAAAAAATGTGCTGGTGTGCACCACATTTGTGCCACTAGCACAGCACAAAATGTGGGTAAATCTGGCCCTCATTTTAATACGTGGAGATAACACAAATTATTGGTGTACAATTTGCACCCTGATTTTGTAACCTGGTCACAATCAGGAATAACGTAGGATTTATTTTGTCAAAGCAGTTGTTTTCCAGCAAAGCACAACATAACACACTGATACTTCTTTGGGAGGGATCATTTTGAGAAAAATGAAAATAATTGAAAAAATGATGTACCACATACTATTACGAGTTTACACAAAAACACAAAAAAATACAATAAAAGAGAACTTTGGTGAAAAGCTGATCTTACCAGAAGGCCACCCTGACAAAAGGATAATAAAATGGTAAATGGTGAAATGATGGTTGAACAAAACAGAGAGAGAGGAATCAGCATATAACCTAAACACATTTTACATAACTGAGCCCCTTAAGCTTCTGAAGAACAATATGAAACATTGAAAGACATTCATTCAAACTTTTAGATCAACATCCTGTGAGCAACAAATGTATTTCTGTTGTATCACACTAAAATTAAATATTAAACCATATTCGGATCACACGTAATTATCTTTGTATACTAGCACTCAACAGTAGCTTCCAAAATTGCTTCAATATCTAAATAAAAAAATCTCTAAAGCATTTACCAATGTTTGTATTCAACAACGTTACAGCTGTCACTAAGAGAGGAGATCAGTCAAGTACAGAATAGCAGACATGTCCCTCTGCAAATTTGCATTAGCTGCAGCCTCACCCCTAAGTAGATGGACAACATTTATAAACATGATATGGCACATAATGTCAGATACTACCGATTTTATGATGCCGCATATCTTGCATAGTTTTAATCAAACTGTTAGGAGTCACAAACATTTCTTATGCAAACTATACAATAAAACACACCCTAGAGTTTTTTTTTATTGTGTTGCGCGGAATTCTTCCCAAATCCCATATAAAGTCAGAGGCAGCTGAAATTATAACAAGGATTTATTGGAGTCAGTCCGCATACAAACCCCAGAAGAATTACCCATCCTGGCACCGCCAGGCTGATGTCCACGCAGGACGAATGGCCTATTGCATTTCACATTAGCAGCCAGATGTGCATAAACATTCTGGGAACCTCGCTGGGCATAGAAATAAATGATGCACACTTAAACAAGTGTATCACAATAGAATAACTGGAATTTCCTATGTTGTGATGGAAATGCAACCTCTTGCAAAAGACTGAGCGGTGTTGCACTTTTCTCCTTTCTAATGTAGTGGGACATGAAACTTCACAACCAGAATTTTCAGCAAATCTGATACAAACACCCAAGCTGCGTGAAAGAAAAGTGAAGCATTCAGATGGTTTCCTGATTAAGCCACTACCACAAATATTAACTAGCCTGAAGCTAAGAATTGTCAGGATTTCGACATGTGACATTGTTGTCTGTGCCTCACAGCTTGATGCTTCAACTAGCCAAACCATGGTTGATGACCCGAGAGCGAAACATAACATCTCCAGCTGAATTCAGCTACAGCTTCCTCTCATTTCAACACAAAGCTGTTTAAAGTGTGCACTTCCTCATAGATTTTAGGTACTATCTTGAAAAAGGAATGTACAGATTCAAGATGTAGAAGAAAATAGCTCCATGGTTAAAAACCTGCAAAAGCTATGATGTTCCTAGCTTTAAGCTTGACCATGGGAACAGTAAGTAGAACATGGTCTTGAGTGCACCTAGCCTGTTTTGGGCCATTACTTTTTACACTCTGATTTAAAGACTACACACTCGATTGAAAACAGAATGTGATTTTCCAACAAGCTCGGTTACACTTGGTCCTGGCAGCCCCTGGGCGCTAATGAAGAAATTCACTCCATTTTAGACCTACTGTGGTGTACACCGCTGCACTTTGAAACCACTGCAACTGACCTATTTCTGTAGTTGTAATGCATGAAGCTACTCAATCCATCAGAACCCCCACTGTGAAGGATTTGTGTTTTAACTCTTATGAAGTGTAATGGAAGTATACTCTTTAATTTTCCTAACTGATGGAACCACTTTATACTAAACGTTTTTCTGCCATAGTGAATTTCTACCACCAACTTTAAAGTCAAGATTTTTGAAAGTGAATCCAGCTATAGGCTAGTTAATGAGAACATAAATTTCCCTTTGGTCCTGTAAACATTTTCCCCAAAGATGTTCAACTCTGTTTTGTTATTGTTCATTCGGAGGTGTATCTAGTGCATCCATCTTTGGGTCTCACATTCAAGATCCTGCAGAAAACGGCTTTGTTCTTGAATTTCCAGAATATACACTTGTGTATTGTTTGCACTTAAATGGACTATAACATCAGAATCATTTAACACATGGAACAGTGGGGTCACAGGCTATTGAATCGGGCTGGAGATAAAGGGGGCATTGCATAACATCACACAACTTTAAAAATGGGGTAGGTGGAAATTATTGCACGCACACTAGTTAAGAATTGAGTTGTAAAAAAGGATCCGAGATACTGTGTAGTAAATTTGATCTTTCACTGTAGATAAAGATGTTGATAGGTTCAGCATGACATGAACGTAGTCCATTCTTTTATCCACCCAACTCAGAGTGTCATCCCAAGTCCCCAGCAGTGCAGTCACCAGGGACGTAGATTTGAGGGGGGATATAAAGGTGATAGACACACCCCTAAACTAATAATTTTTTTGTTGGGTCTTGGCCTGACAGTGAAAGTCCGATCAGCCTTGTGCAGCAACATGACTCAAATCACTGTTGCACAGACTGGGTAGACGTGGTCAAGCCAATACATTAACAGGGTGAGTTCAGCCAAGGATCTTACTTGTTTCTTAGAGCCATGCACTCACTGACCCATGAAAATTTACACCATGTAAAGAATGCAACAAACGTCATGTACAAGTAGGTAAATGTCGCTTCATTATAAGAAAAGTATAGTTCTGTTACATGAAGATGTATTTCACATTAGTACTTCAGAATATATCACTGCACTGAGAGGTATTTATTCAAAGTGACAGTTTTAAAACAAGAACGTACAAATGTTGATGCTTCGCCCTACTTCCCTTACGATAAGGCCACCAGTGAAATCAGAGGTAAGTCAGTTGTCAGGTTTACTAGCTATGTGGCCCAGATTCCTATTATAGATTGAGCAATATTATAGTCTGTTAAATCAAACACAAGATGACTTTCTACAGCACACCTCCAAAATGCATGCATTTGAAGGTGGTATCACGTGCTAATGAAGGAATTTTATTTTGCCTAGGATCACACGATTTTTTCAAGTGGGGAAGTTGAGATTGATTCCTGAGTTTCTTGTTTCACATTGTAAAATTTATGTACTAGATGGGTATCTCTTTTCCTCGCTGTTTTACATGAAAGGTAACTGCTTTGTTGTTAATTCATGGTGCATGAGTTAGATTGTTGGTGGCAGGCAGAAGCCACATGAAAGCTGAGCTCAAGTTGTCCAATAAGACCTTGAGCTGAGCCAGAACCAGGCATCTGGCTGAAGCTTTCAGAGGCTCACCCACCTCTAAGACCGGACCACCGATGATAGTGGTAGAGTGACCTACGAAGATGTGTGTGATTCGCAGGCAGGGTTGAGAGCACAGATCTGATTTGGCCCCTGCCCGTCACCAGCTCTTCATCAGGGTGGGTCCTGTAGGGCTTTAAGTTGATTGGGTCTTGTCCGGTCCCAATGTAGCAGTAATTTAAAACAAACATTAAAATACGTACCTATTGGGTGCTCAATTTATGTGCTGTACAGGAAAAAATAATGCTCGAATTATCAACGACTGCAGAAATCCATTTCAGTGATGCAGTCTATGTTGCTTTTCCTACATGCAATCCAGAGTTTCTCTGCAGAGTGCATACAGTGATGGACACATGGGTGTCAGTGCAATCCACAACTGTCTATTCCGCCTTTGCTCTCACAGCGTGAGGGTCTTCTAGTGATTGATTGAAAATGTCAACATGACCCAGAGGAAAATAGAATGAAGTGATTAAAGCTGATTTGGTGGGTTGTATGTATGGGGATGAAGATATGAACAAAAATAAGTGCAGAAGAAAAGAGTGGCAAGGCAGTGTGACGAGAACCATGATGATGTGTGATATATGCAGATGGAAGATATCAGATAGATGTGGGGAGGAAAAGGGAGCCGTGGTCCAACAGGGTTAGGGGCAACAAATAGAAAGTAGTGAAAACGGGAGCAGAGATGATTGAAACACTATGAAGAGCACTTTGACCTCCACAGATCTTATCATTGTTTAATACAGTTTACAATTTTTAGAATTCAACCATTTTCAATTCTAATTATTCACTCATTGATACTCACTTCTTTGATACTTCTAAATAGCATTGGCAAAGCCAATAGGCCTGGCTGCGTTTTTAGGCATATGTCTGTTGTTGTGTTATGTGTCTGGAAACAAGGACCTACTACTTGCTAAGAGGCACTCAAATACTTCCCAGGAGGCATGTTTTGTAATGCCCAGGATTTTAGTTTTCCTATTTTAAGCCACACCCTTAATCACATATGCCAAACCCCTGAGAACGGATTCCCGGATACACTTCTTTGCCAATGCCGCTTAGGAGTTTCCCATCTTTCTCATCCCTCTTAAAGCACTGGACTCCCTGGATACTGACCACAGTAACCTGCTCAAAGCACAGCACTGGAGCTTAATGCCCCTCTTTGGCCTTAAGTCTGGTGTTTGGGCACTTGGCACACAATAATTCATCAAGTGAACTTAAAATTATATGTTCACTGATGGGGCATCGCTTTTCCTCTATCTGAATCCACTGGATTATATGACAATTATGAAATATAGGTTCTGCATGCTAGTAATGAAGTACTGGGTATTTTAAGCCCAGCGGTGCAGGGGAACACACCCTATGACTTCGGGGTTCTTCCTGTTTCAGACCTACAGAAACACAGAGTCTTCTGGGTGAAGTCAAAGATCGTTTATTGGCTGCAGACCAATTACAGGCGTCCTAGAAGTACAACAGCGTGTATGTTCTCAGGAGACTGCTGAAAATCACAGAAACAGGCTTCTCCTTAAATACAGAATTTCCTGCCTCAGGCATACATTCCTAAGTTTATGGCATGGTCATTCAAAGTATACATTACAAACGAAAAAGCAGAGTCATGATGACCATCCCACATTCCAGTTAAGCAAGCCCGTAATTATTTACACAGTAAAGCTCAGATCCCACATCAGATATCGATAGGCCCCAATAAACATGAGCATCTCCTGTTTTGGGAAACAAGCCATAAAGCAGGAACAGCCAGGTGTGAAAGAGATTAGCTGGAGGCTCGTGTAGGATGAAAATACTTTATGGTGGGTCAAGCCCTGATGCTAATCACAGGCGGCCAGAGGACGGGGAACTCGTGAGACCAGTTTGACCCGGGGCAGCGGAGCCAAGCTGCCCAGGTCACAGAAAAGTCAAAGAAAGGCACATGTGCTCTAAAAGGCCCGTTTTCGCTTCATGCTATATAGCCTATGTGAGGGCAACCATAAGATGGCCACCGATACAAAATGGAACCCACGTAGTGATGTGAAATAGCGTATACACAGTGCATTCATAGCTAGAACGTTACGCAAAGCACTCCTACATACCGCATTAACCATTCGCGGTTCACTATTACCGAGATAGACAGGGGTAGGGCCCTGCCTCCTACGCGGTCCCAAATTCTAGAGTACGACAGTAATGTTATCCTATGCTGCTGGGTCCTAACAAAATACAAAATTGTTCGCTGTCACAATGTTGAAGTCGGGCCTTTAAAACCACTATGATTGCAATATCTGTTTCTCAAAATGACAGCGGATCATGAGGCGAGTATTTGTGGAGGTTCCACGTCTACTATGAGAATAGCATCGCAAACAGGTACACTTTACTGACAGTTCATTAGCATCCATATGATTATTTCTAATAGCGCAACATATTGTACGTTGGAAGCTGGACTTCTTTGTAGATGTTCCCCCACTTTGTGCCCCTATTTGAATGACAAGATGCTGGTTATTCAACTCTGACAGTGCACTGAAGCCTGCTAACCAAACTCCAGTGCCATTGTTCTCTTCCTGAAAAATGAAATGTCTCATTGTATCCAAATTGGATAGGACTTTAGCACCCTTGTAAGTCCCTAGGGCATGGGCACAATCGAGGGTCCCTACGGGCTTCAGCATGTATTATGCCACCCTATGGTACCCATACAAAATAACAAGCACTCTGTCATTGCAGAATGCGTGAAAGGATGCAAGCCCTTCTGGAAACACAACATTGCACATAGGGAGTGTGCAATGCCTATACAGAGCATGTACTATATGTAAGTCATCCCTACAGCGGGTCTTAAGAGTCGTAAGGAAGGGTGCATTATATTACATGTGAGGACATATATGCATGAGCAGATATGCCTCTGTGATGTCTAATTCTATTACTAGATATTGCAAGTGAACAGGGAAACCATCTTAAAATAATGGTGCTTGTTTTCAAACACATTGTCTTATAAAAATCCATGCTGATGCCATTTTTGGATTTATTATTACATGCAACCAGAGGGCACATTAGAGATGCCCCCTGAAAACCTACCAGTCGTCCAGAGTGCTGGCTGACTAGTGTCGACCAGCCTGCCCCCACAGACATGTTTCTGACCTCCTGGAGGTGACAGCACACACTCTCAGAGGACAGGAACTGCCAAGCCAGGTCTGCTGCCTTTGATATGTAACCCTGGCTTTTCAGACCTGGGAGATGCTACCCACTGCCCTGCAGCCATGTGGCACCAGAGCAGGTGAGATAATTAGATAGTCATGAGGCGGTTCTCACTTACAGGCTGAGCACACCCCTAAGGTGGGCAGCCTGAAGTGAACAGTCAAAAAAAGGTATTACCATCTTGTTTTTGGTGAAACTAGAAACCCTGGGTCAGGGTTATTCCCACTCCCCACAGAGGTGGCCATATAGGGGATGTAGTTAGCACAGAGGTAGTTAGCCCATTGACTACTACCTTACACTGCCCTTAACATCCCTAAATTGTGCATTTAAGTGGTTACCTGACACCAGTGACCTATATTCAACGTCCTCTGTACTGAAGAGGACAATAGAAGAGCTGTGACTGTAAGAACAGAGGACTGACCATGAACGTGGTGCAAAACCCTCTCTAACAGCTGGAACTTCAAAAATTGCAAAGACTGACTCATCCAGAAGCTGTACATTTGGTCCAAGGTTGGCCCAGTACTTCAACAACCAGTTAGCGTCCCTCTTGAAGTGGAGGAGCCATTTACCTGCAGTCTGAGGGCATCAACCATGTCTGCCTGGTACACCGTTCTGTCCACTGAGGGAGCATCACCCCAGAAGGAGGTCTTCATGCACTAGAAGGTTAGATCCATGTCCCCACCGAAATTGGAGATGTCTGGACCTCTAGCAACCGTACAGCAAAAAATACCTGGAGCACCAGAGCATTTGCGACAACCAAGGCTTGTTTTGTGTCTTGTCCAGACCCACTGCCGCAAAGACCGGCCTGCCCACTGAAGGATGTCAGAACCGATGAGGCTGACCCCAAGAGTTGCCCAGTTTCCCTGTTTCGTCCCCACCCCCGGCAGGTTTGGCTGAGAACTGTGAGAGCCTACGACAGAAAGGGACAGCTGACTAAACCCGTCTACACCAGAGCTCCCTGACCCGGGTCCACAAACACCTACTGCATCTACCTGCTACACCATTCTGCTGACCCCGGGGTCCACTGAGGGAACAGCACCACATAAGGTGGTCTTCATGCTCTAAAATGTCAGATCCATCTCCCTACTGAGATTGGAGATGCTACGACCTCCAAGAGCCTCACAGCACCAATACCTGGAGCACCGGCGCATTTGCCCCAACCAAGGCTTGTTGTGTGTCTAGTCCAGACCCACCACAGCATAGACTGACCTGCCCACTGAGGGACGATGGAAACAATGACCTGGTTCCACAAACACTGACTCTGCCCCTTGCTCCCAAGACCCTTACAAACCAAGCCCCCCAATAGGAGCTCCTAAACTTGTACCCATGTTACCCTTTTTAGACTGTTTCTATGTGACCCCCCCTTCTTCGGCGATGATGTAGCACACTAGGCTACCAACCCGTCCAGAACCTCTGCAATCTGACTATGAATATGATTGCTAATACCTGTATGCATTACATGTTCTGTCTCCATATGAAAACATTACCAAGTAAAATAAGCCTAAACTGCTCAATCAAACTACCACAAAAAGGAGCATTTGAGATTATTCATTTAAGCCTTATAAGCCAGCAAGGGTTAACAGTAGGGTACTTCTCTGGCACTCTACATAAAAAGTAAACTTTCTATTAAGTGTTACTTTGAAGAGCTGCAAACAATGTATGTTCTCATAAATTGGTGCCCAAGTTTAACGCTATTGCGGAAGTCACAGTAGCATATAAGTTCTTAGAACTGGACGTACATGTCAACTGCATGTTACACATTATTCTGAGATGGTTCACTGCTAGTCTTTTCTGTTAGGAGCTTCCCTTAGAGCCAGCATGTTATATGTAAGACATCATGTTCGTTAGTATAGAATATTCTATTGCTAAGGTGTAACACTTATTAGCATTCATCAGACTTTAAATTTATGAGTGACCCTATCTCCCACTTAACCAATTGTCTACTAACTAACACTCCCATCCATTACTCCATCCATTTACGCATGTATTATTATAGCCCTCAACACATAAAACATCTGCCTGTGGGTCTAACTCGAATTGTAAGGATCCAGTGGTGCCCCAACCTGACACCTTTCTCTGAGCAAAATATTGAACATTTCTATGAATCCTGGGGTTATGGAAGGATCAGGAGTTGGTGATTGAATAGGAGTTTGTCAAAAATCCTCTCTATTGTTTTTATTTAGCATAGCAATTATGCCTTTGTCTCCCTAAAAATATTAGATTGTCATGATTTGGATGGCTTTTTTATCTGACTTGGCATGAAAACACTGCCCAAACCAGTCCTCTCAAAATAGCTTGGAAGGTTAATGTACCTTTACAAGAGCATTGCATGAAATTTTAGCTCTTGAGTTTGTAGTTTAATTAACATAGCTTAGTGGGTAAATGCTTTTGTTACAGATATCCTATGTTAACCTTTATCCCCACTTGCTTTCTTTGTTCTGGGCCTGCTTAAAGGCCTTTCATCATCTGCTGTTGGCAGAGGTGTTGACTTGGACTCAGTGTCTCTCATCCCCTTGATGCCTCAGCCTGATTCCCTCTACCACTTTCTATCAGCATGTACCTTCAAGTGATTGCATTGTGATGTCTTTCCAAATGCCAATGAGTGAGGAGACAACTCCTGGGGCAATCAACCAGCTACATGCCATCAAGATGGTTTAGTGTTGCTAGATCCAAAGTGCATCCAGCTCAAGACACTCAAAAACATCACCCCTCCCACAACAGTACAGGCACTAACCCTGTCACAAACATGTGCACAATAGAGCCCATAGTCATACAGCTATCTAAGTGGGGAGATGGCCTTTAGAACAAAGCTGGAATCCTGCTGTGCCTTCACAGCACCGGCAGTAGAACTAACACGTCTTAAGTACAAATTCGTTGAGCAAGCAAGTCATTATAAACAGTGGCGTCATTATGGTTCGTGTCACCCGGTGTGGGTAACTCATGGTGTCACCCCCTCACGACTTACCGCATGGACCTCCTCCGCTCCGAGTCCACCAGTGGACACAGTTGGCAAATAACGGGACCATACAGAATCCTTAGTAACGTTTGTAAATTTAGGTCCTATATTTACAAAGGCCATCGAAGAAAAATTGAATTCAACAAGGTCGGAGTCTGGGGTACACAGCATCCGCCCACTCTTTTTACAGGGTGGACTCCGTCCCCCCTGCTAAGAAGTATGGCCGCACAGAAATATGTTGAACTTCTCCCAGTATAATTTTGAAACACCAGGACACGTTCATCAGCTCGTGCATGTTATCTGCTTTCGATTCCCAGCAGCAACGTGCAGGAAGCGAGGGGGCTTTTTTTCCCACCTCCAGCTGGGCAACGATAAAGATAGAAGTTAAGGGGCCATCTGGCCTCCTTTGGATCGAGTATGGGACTGGAGGCGTCCTGGAACCTCACAAATGCAAATGCACTGGCGAGAAAAAAAAAAAAACACAGCTTGTGTTATCTCTTCACAAGTACTTAAGAGATGCATCCTTTTTACTTTGTTGTATATAAGTGCACGCACTGTAAGAATGTAAGAATGTCAGATGGGTTGGTCTATTTCTTTTAGAGCGCTACTCATCCCAATGCAGAGTGTTAGAACACTTTACATAACATGCACATTATCCATTCCAAGTAAGTCATGTAAGCGTGTAAATTAATGTACAAGATGTGTTACATGCGACAGCCAGGGTTACAAGGTGCAGGAGTCAAATACACTTCATAGCTCACTGTGGTCTACTAGAAGGACCACAATTTATTAACTGCAAGTAACAAAAGGATCTCTGTGTTCATAGCAGTAATACACTTACCTATCTACATAAAATAAAAATCTGTGATCTGCATGTTACATGATATGCTTTGCAGGAGACAACTTTAAAAAAACACATATTTTATTGCATTTTCAGTTGGCATATGTTATAACATACACATATCAGAGCATCACTTCCAGGGAGGTCAATTCCTATGATGCCACGTGGAATGTCACTCGTCATGACGTCATGTGCTTTGTTAGCACACATCATGATATCACTTGCATACTGCCTGACTTGGTCAGTCCCCCCACTTCTTTTTTAAGCCTTGTGCCCTGCTTACAGATGCTGGAGGCAGATTGCTACTGGCCACAGCGGCACCTGAACCCAGCCTCTTGCCCCCGAGCCTCCTACAGCCCTCGTGGTCTCGCTTCAATATCCCCCTGTTTAATACATCCGAGCAGCATTGTCATGTCCTGCTCGCTCCAAACAACTGCCCTCTCCCAGCTTTTCCTGCCTTTGCTCTTTTAGAACAGCCAGCGTTTTACCAGCACCCAACACACACAGAATTGTCTCACTGCACGACTCATATGTACACATTTTATCACCGAAGGATAAAAGGCAGGAAAGGGACGGATCCCGGCAGAGAGAGGTAGAGTACCTGCGGAGATACCGAGAAACACGGCCCTCGAGTTAGACTAGTAAAGAAAAAGGGTGAGAGGGGGCATATTTAGAAACTAACAGATTGCGCTGAAGATTACAGGAAGCGAGCCAACAAGAGGGCGAGAGCGGCATGGCTTTAAAGATAGACCTAGAAAGAAATGACCGGAAAGAGCAAACACATCATTGTGAGATGGAATGTGCTTTTGTCTGACTGGAGCAGAGGACGATGACAGGTGCAACAAGATAAACACTGGTGACAGAGACCAGCGGCAAGCAAGAGCAGCGCTCCTGGTGGCACCAGCGCCGGCTCCCGGAGAAGTACGGCAGACGCGAGAAGCCCGCTGGGAAGGGGGGAGCACTGGAGAAGTATACAGCTCATGGTGGGAAACTGACTTAAGTTCAGGCAAAGGAGTAGAAGAGTGTGAGCAGAGCACTGTGAAGGATAACAACTCTGTGTGTTCTTGGGGAAGGAATGCAGTGGCACGAGGACGCTGCAAATAAACTCGCCTTTACCTTTTCTTTAGACTCCACTGTGGTGGTGGCTGGGCCCCTAGGGGTTCTGCAAATCGCCCAGCAGCACTCCCCTGCCAAGACTGTCTCCACTCAGTCTAAGCACGTGGGGGTGGCGCGCGTCAGAGGAGCACAGCGCGGGGCTGGCCCAGGGCCGTCATTGGCAGCGCTGTAAGACTGACGGCCCTGGGACCCACAACTGTGTATGCCACGCATCACACCATCACCACTATGCTAGTAGGTGGTGCGTGCATGGCGTGCACTGCAGTATTTGTTGTAAGCAGCAGGTGCGCTTGCATAGCAGAGGCGAGGCTGCAGAGCTGTGTATCACAGCGTAACGGTCGTAACCAGATTGGTGTCACCCCATGTGATGGTGTCACCCGGTGCGGTCCATACCCCCCTAGTGACGCCACTGATTATAAAGACTTGCCATAGGGGGTGCATCGGTGAAATTATGTTGGATTTAAAGTCCATCACCTTCCCTACTGTTGCGCAGACTAGAGGTGAAATAGTAAATAAACCTATTCCAAAATCTAGCACATCTCTAGGCAAGTCGTTATAACGACTTGTGTGCTGAAAAAACATGTAGTAAAGATACGTTTGTTCTAATGATGGTCCTGTGAAGGCACCACATGATTCCCCCTTACGAAATACCGTGATACATTTGTCTAAGTGTTTGCTCCCTCAAGGGCTACTGACAAAGGATATTTTAGCTGTATTAAACCTACTACATCTACAACAATTAGGGCCTAATTACAACCGTACCTCAGAGAGGTGGCATGGCCATGCAAACCATTGCACCACCGCTCAGTCAAAGGTCATCGTTGCCCACCCACCCACCAGAGTACTACTTTTCAGTGGTCTGGCAGGTGAGCAGCATGGCGGTTCCCCCTGTGGTGCCCTTTAAAAGGTGGCGGTACCTTTTAAAAGGGTACCACAATGGGAACACTTCACAGGGTTCCTGCATGATCTAGACTCAAAAGTCCATGATGTGCAGGAACCCATGTGCATGCACACAGGGGGATCACTGACGAAATATCGAGAAGAAGAATATGGAATTGCCTAAATATCAAAGGAAAAATATAGAATGCCAAAATATCGAAGCCCTATCTCCAAACAGGTAAGTACAAAAATATAGAATCCAAAATATCGTTGTAAAAAACTATAGTTAGTCACACTATCGAATTATTTTAAATGTCTTAAAATTGATTTAAAATTAATGAAATAAAACATATAATTAACTGAAACATACTTAAAAATACTTAAATTACTTTAAAATTAATAATTAATTAATGTAAGTAAAACAATAAATAATAATACATATATATATTAACGTAATATTAATTAAAAAAATGCTATATTTTTTCCGTAGGATAGCGGGCGGGTAAAATTTACTATTACCACTCCAGTAAGTTCATAGTAGGAAAAACGTTGGATAGCGGGAGGGTAAAAATTACTATTCCCACTCCAGAGAGTGCAACAGTAGGGAAAGCGTTGGATAGCGGGAGGGTAAAAATGATATTCCCACTCCAGACAGTGCAATAATAGGGAAAGCATTGGATAGCGTAGGGGTAAAAATTAATATTCACACTCCAGAGAGTGCAACAGTAGGGAAAGCGTTGGATAGCGGGAGGGTAACATTTACTATTCCCACTCCAGTGAGTTCAACAGTAGGGAAAGCATTGGATAGCGTAGGGGTAAAAATTACTATTCCCACTCCAAAGAGTGCAACAGTAGGGAAAGCGTTGGATAGAGTAGGGCTAAAAATTACTATTCCCACTCCAAAGAGTGCAACAGTAGGGAAAGCGTTGGATAGCGTAGGGGTAAAAATTACTATTCCCACTCCAAAGAGTTCAACAGTAGGGAAAGCGTTGGATAGCGGGAGGGCAAAATTTACTATTCCCACTCCAGTGAGTGCAACAGTAGGGAAAACGTCAGATGGCGTAGGGGTAAAAATTACTATTCCCACTCCAAAGAGTGCAACAGTAGGGAAAGCGTTGGATAGCGTAGGGGTAAAAATTACTATTCCCACTCCAAAGAGTGCAACAGTAGGGAAAGCGTTGGATAGCGTAGGGGTAAAAATTACTATTCCCACTCCAGTGAGTGCAACTGTAGGGTAAGCGTTGGATAGCGTAGGGGTAAAAATTACTATTTCCACTCCAGAGAGTGCAACAGTAGGGAAAGCGTTGGATAGTGGGAGGGTAAAAATTACTATTCCCACTCCAAAGAGTGCAACAGTAGGGAAAGCGTTGGATAGCGTAGGGGTAAAAATTACTATTCCCACGCCAAAGAGTGCAACAGTAGGGAAAGCGTTGGATAGCGTAGGGGTAAAAATGACTATTCCCACTCCAGAGAGTGCAACAGTAGGGAAAGCGTTGGATAGCGGGAGGGTAAAATTTACTATTCCCAATCCAGTGAGTGCAACTCTAGGGTAAGCGTTGGATACCGTAGGTGTAAAAATTATTATTCCCACTCCAGTGAGTGCAATAGTAGGGAAAGTGTTGGATAGCGTAGGGGTAAAAATTACTATTCCCACTCCAGTGAGTGCAATAGTAGGGAAAATAATAATTTAATATTTTATTAAAAATAAATAAATTATTAATACCAAATTAAAATATTAAAATTAATTACCAATCACACAATATGTAATAATTTAATTATTATAAATTCCAATGTTTTTTTTATTAATAACCTATTAATAATTAATTAACAACCAATTAATTTTCAATACCAAAAATTAATAAATAAAATTAATACCAATTAATAATTAATTAAGAATAAATGAATTAGCAATATACAAAAATAATTTCAATAATTAATTATTTACGATTAAATTAATTCCCACCATATTCCCCTATAAACCCACAACCCTCTACAAATAATAAATGAATACAATTAACATAATTATCAATTAAACAATTAATAATAATTAATTACCAAGTAATACACATTATTTACCAATTAATAATTAATCAACAACCAATTAATTTTCAATACCAATTAATAATTACCAAAGAACAATTCAATTACTTCCCACCCTATTCTCCTATAAACCCACAACCCGCTACAGAAGTAAAACGCAAAATTAAATTACAAATAATTAATAATTCATAAAAATTATTATTTAATGTACTATAATTAAATTACTTCCCACACTAATCCCCTATAAACCCACAACCCGCTACGGAATTAAATTACACAAAAATTAAATAACATAAAATTCATTACTTTAAAAATATTCAAACATACATTCCAAAATGTATACATACTTTTAACACATATACTAACACTTAAAACACTATAACAAAATTGGATATTTTTAACAACTATATTATGACTGTCTTACTTACTTGTATATTATTTAAATCGATATTTTATTTCTTACCTGATCTTCGATATTCTTCACCACTATATTTTGGCAATTCGATATTCTGTCCATTCTATATTAAAAACTCGATATTCTGTCCTGTCGATATTTTGAATTCGATATTATGTCTGTTTACCGTACAGGGGGCACATGTTATACCCCCCTGTGTGCATCCACTTATGTCTGAGGCACAGTGGGGCCCTGCAGGGCCCTCTTCGTTTCCTCTCCACCAGGCTTTTGATAGGAAACTCAAAATATGCTGGGCAGGTCCGTGGTGGTCCCGTCAGGTAAATTGCGCCTTCTGACCACTGCTCCTACGCCAGGGAAAGGCGGTTCCCCTGTGGGGTGCCAGCGGTCCTAGTGCGGTCCAACTACCTGAGTACCGCCTGTGTGGAGGTAGCTGGATCCACCACTGCCGCGTCACCTACAGTATGGTGAGCCGAAGACAGCAAGACTCATAATCAGGCCCTTAGAAAGAATCAAAGGCACATAATTAGGAAAGGCACCTGAAAAATGTTCTTGAAACTATGCAATTGACAATTGTACACCCCCATAGAATGACACAAACTGCACATCCTTCAGAACACTAACCAACCACAGATTATTCATAGCTCTATACTTGAGATACAATTTCTATATTTTCTATTAAAATGGTGAGACTCCAGTGATACTACTGAGAGCCTCCTCTACGATACATTGGCACACTTTATCACTCTGCAAGGTCCAACATTGCTGCTTAAAGTTGATCATGATTGCACAGTTCTAGATGGCTCTCTGCCTCATCCCCCCTACTCCATCCACAAATCGACCAAGGACAGCTATGGGCACGGAGACCACAAACAAAGGAAACTCATGTTTGACCATGCCAAGACACCTCAGTGACAGAAACCCCAATTGGACACCGAGAAGGGTTTCACTGGAGATGCCATGATGGCTCCTTCAAATGTCACATCTGCAATCATGACAGAGCTTCGCATAGGTCTAGATGCCCAACTTGACTCTCTGGCCACTAAACTGGACCAGGTAGAGGAGCAGCTACATTGTCACTCCTCTAGGCTGGATGGCACTGAAAAACAAATCTAGGAGGTTGAAGACGATACCAGCTCTGTTACGAAGCGCCTACAAAAAGTAGGGAAATAACTTAAAGCTGTTTTGACCAAGAACGAAGACTTTGAGGCACAACTATGCTGAAATGACGTGTGGCAGAATCAACTGATATGAGCAGACCCAACCTTTTCATTGAGCAGCTTCGACAGACAGTCCTTCACCAATACCTTTGTGATGAAAAGAGCACACATGTCCTGGGGCCCTCACCTGCCTCCTGGCACACCCCAAAACAACTGATAGCTCTCCTGCTAAACTACCAGGACAGGGACACGCATTGCAACTGGCCCAGAAAACAAATCCCCCTGCAGTTCCAAGGCTCTACTGTGTGCTTGTTTCCCAATTTCACAGTAGCGGTGCAAGAGGCATGGCGAAAGTTTATGGATATCAAAAACACACTCCACAAACAAGAATTTTAATTCGGAATGCTGTACTGAGCCTAGCTGAGAGTAGATGTACATGAAAAAAACTGGATTTTTGCAAACTCAGCAGAGACTGTGAGCTTCTGCAAACAACATGAGGTGGGGAGGGCGAACTCGTCCCATCACGCCAAGCCAGAAACCTCCACATCAACTACCGCTGAAGACTCTGCCTGCCTTACCCCTGAGTGACCACAGTCCTTGTGCTACCATGAGGTACTGCCCTTCCTGTAATGCCCGCCAGCAGCCTGATCTCAATGAGACATTCTCAGCATGTGCCTAAGCTAAAGCTAATAGCTTTAAGGTGGAAACCTGCAACTATATCCATTTCAGTAAACTCTGTTCCTGAGAGCACCCTCTACAGTGGCATTGCGCACCTCGCATGTGGTCACATGTATCAACCAATTTTGCATTTGCAAATGGTTCGATACGCTAATTTCATCCATTTGAGAATGCAAAATAACCTTTCAAGATGTAGGAAAGGATTTATAACAATATCAGGGTGGGGGAGAATGGACCACTTGTCCTGTGCACCAGGGTCTTTAGTTAACGTGGTTGGTCATCGTTAAAAACCCTCATATACGTACACAGGCGTTCGGCGGTATATCTTGATTCTCCGCCTTCGTGTATCGTAATAGCATGATCATTGGGCTTTTTTTTGTCCAAATCCTAACCTCCCCATGGAGGAAGACCAACTGGTTGTGCAGTAGTGGTCAGAAATATTAGGACGAGGGTGTGCTCGTGCTCCGTGAACTGTGATATTTAAAATTCCTTATGTCAAATCCCGTATCCTTTATTCTTGAGATGCATGACAGAGGGAAATTAAAAAATAGTGGTCGTGCATATGAATAAACTTGATTTTTTAATTTAATGCACTGGCAAGGGTCTAATGTGATCTGGTCAACATGTTTCAGCCTCGTGCAGGGTCTAGAGGCTTTCGTCAGGACCAAAAGGAGTATTGGGGGGCAATTTTTAGCTCACCACAAGTGTTCTGGAGGTGGGGATTTTTACTCACCACCTTTGATGTAAGGAGTCAGACCCATAGTATCTGTTCCTGCAAAGACAATCATGAATATTATCACAACCTAACATATTATTGGTATATGTACCGTGCTAGAACGATATTCAAGTGCAATTAGCCCCGTTTACACCGAACTCGATGGTGGTTTGTCGTGCGCATTACTCGCGCCTTTATTTTCTCAGCATAGGGTGTATACTTAATTAAATTAGCTAAATACGGAAGGGTTTAGCAAACGTTATCTCGGTTCTCTTAGTAGCATGGTGCACGTTTGCCAATGTGTGTTAAAGAGGGCCGCTATGGATATGTGATTAATCTATCGTTAAATTCTTCTCATAAATGGCTCGTCGTGTGATGATAAAATGATTAATTGTGGTGAGTGTGACGGTAATTACGTGAACTCGTGTGGACTTACAGCGTCGCCGTTTGTCTACAAAGCGTAAATATCAGAAAGCGATAGTCAGTTACCTTATTTAACAAGTTGGACATCTTCCTTCAGGGTATCTGTCAGTTAGATGAGAGCCTTTTGCTGTAGGAAAGGGGGAAACAGTTAGGTTATTTTACTCACTATTTACCGCGGCGTGGAGACTTGCCTCGGCGTCGCTTACCGGCTACTCTGGCAGAATCGCTTGTTCTGACTCTGACGTATTCCCTGGGTTAACGTGCGCCCGGTTGGATTCACATTACATAGACCGGCGCTCCTAAAATCAAAGTAGGACTACTCGGTCTTGGTTGGCCATGATGGTGGCACTCGTGGTTGGCATAGTTGCTTGTTAGGGATAAGTGTGTGGGTGATGTACAAGTGTGAAGATTGGAATTTTTAAAACACTTAATCTTCATGTCATATTGCATAGCGCATGCAGAATACGAATTTCTCAGTCTTAGTTAGCATTGTTGATGGCACTGGTGGTTGCCACCGTGGCTCTTGGCGATTTGTACAATGGTAATACGTGTATGTGTTGGTGGTGTACAACGGACAGTATGTGCAAATACTGAAACTAAGAGTTTCTCCATCTTGATTACCATGTTCATGATGTTTCAAAAAAGATTCTTACTCGTACTGGGTGCAATGATGTCATTATATGTACTTCGAAATTTGTGTTCGGAGTCTAGGGGTTGTCAGGAACCTATTCATTGGGTCCTCTGTATTCAATGGTTCTTTCCACAAAAGTATGGTCCTGATGGGTAGTCGTCACTGTCACTTGTTAAGGGCGCACCAAGGTATGGTATCGTTCAGACCTTCTTTGTCTGTCTTGAGACGATGGACCCAGCGTTGTTCCTTTTCAAAAAGTACGCGCTCCACATTGTGGCCTTTAAACATTTGGGTCTCTATAATTACCCAGTGTAAGTCTTCTGCGGTGTGATTTGCTTCAATATAGTGTTTACTCATTTGTGTTGTTACTCTATTGCATGTGATGTTACTTCGATGCTCAATGATCCGCTGTTGATCTTCCGGCACGTCATCCCTATGTATCTCAAACCACAGGGGCAAACGATCATGTAAACCACATGGGTGGTGTTACAGTTCGTATGGTTGCGCAGTTCCCATTTTAGGTTAGGGAGTAATTGTAAGGTCTTAGTCACTTTTGTGAGCTTGCATACTGAACATGTGCCGCATGGGTAATGTCCCACTATTGGACTCAAGTTCCATACCTTTGTTATGGTTTCCCTTGAGGTGATGCTTCTAGGTCTTGTGTGGACCAAGATGTCTTTGATATTTTTGGTTCTCCTATGGGCGAATCTCGGTTTAGGCCATTTTAATGTGTTCGAAGTTAAGATTCTCCAGTTCTTGTTAATGATTTTCTTCACTGCGTTTGATTCAGTGTTGTAAGTTGTGACACACGTCAGGAGATCTTTTGGTTCTTCTCTCTGCACAGTAGATAGTAGATTCTCTCTGGGCTGATTGCGGGCTCTTTTCTGACATTTTTTTATAGTTTTGATTGGATAATCCCTCTTCATGAGTTGATCCTCTAGACCTCTTGCCTGTTGTTTGTAGTCATCTAGGTTACTGCAGTTACGTTTTAGACGTAAAAACTGACTGTAAGGAAGATTGTCTCTGAGGGGTCGGGGATGAAAACTGTTATAGGAAAGGATGCTGTTCCTTGCCGTCGGTTTGTAGTAAGTTTTGGTGTGCAGTGTACCATTCTTGGAGAAGATGGTTACATCCAGAAAATCCAGTTGTCTTTTATCTGCTGTAGATGTGAATTTGAGACAATCGTCTCTCGTGTTTATCCATGTTAGGAAATTATTTAAGGCTGTTTGGCTCTCTTCCCATATCATGAGCACATCGTCTATGTAGCGTCGCCAAAATTTGATGACCTTATGAAATGGATTAGTGGCAGTTTGTATATGCTCTTGTTCGAAATTGCTCACGTACAGTCCTGCTACACTAGGAGCAAATGTACTGCCCATCGAAGTTCCATGGCATTGCCCAAATAGGGTTCCTTCGAATTCAAAATAATTTTCTGTGAGGGCTACTTTACAGCATTCCAATACAAAATGTCTCGGTGTTCTGTAGGTCCAGTCACCTGTGAAAAGGATGTCCTCAAGAGTGTCCAGGGTTTTCTGTTGGGGTAGGCTAGTGTAAAGACTCTCTACATCTAGACCTACCAGGAGCAAGGTGTTCTCATTGTAGGTCTGTCCTTCCAGTAGGTTAAGGAGATCACGGGTATCCTTCAAGTAAGTGGGCGTCCTTTGTACCAGGGGTTTCAGGAATTGATCGGCAAATTTAGAAAGTGGTTCTAGTACGGAACCAATTCCTGACACTATGGGGCGTCCTGGAGGTGGAATCTTGTTCTTGTGAATCTTTGGTAGGGAATAGAAATACGGGATTCTTGGTGATTTCGTTTTTAGGAAAGCAGTTTCATGGCTCGAAATCCATTGGTTGATCTCTGCCTCATCTACCATTAATTCAATGGTTCTTTGCAATCTCTTTGTTGGATCATTAGTAAGTTTGATGTAAAATCTTTCATCTGAGAGAAGATCAGTACATTGTTGCTTGTAACTTTGTTTAGTTAGTAGAACAATGGCTCCTCCTTTGTCCGCTGGTTTGATTATTAGGTTATCATTTTTGCGTAATTCGTCCATCGCTCTTTGTTCCTTCTTGGGTAGATTCATATAGGGTCTCTTATTTGTGGAACCTAGATTGTCTGCTTCCTGCATTATAGCTTGTTCAAAAGCTTGTATCTCAACCGGTATCAGATGCATTGGAGGGTTGAAAGTAGATTTGGGTCTCAGGTGTGTATCGCTTTCATTAGGTTGTGTCTCCTTCTCATTGAAAAAGGCCTTGAGTTTGATTTTCCTGCAGAATTCTGCTAATTCACATTTCAATTTGAAGATGTCGAGTGATGGAGTTGGAACAAAGCCAAGGCCTTTGTTAAGAACGTTTTCTTGGTTTTGTGTCAGTGTAACTTCAGTCAGATTGACTACCAATGACTGGTCGAGCTGGTTCCTGGTTGTTCCTTGGTCATACTCCGGGTATGCATTTGTCTTTCTGGCTCGTTCCAGGTGACTGTTTTTCTTCTTCCCCTCTGGCGTCCAGGGCCTCTCCCTAAAAAAGAGGAAGATTGTGGTTGCATATTCATCATCGGGCCCATGTGTGGTGGGCCTTGGAAATAAGGATTCATCCATCCTTGATAGTTAGGCATATAGGGTTGGAAGAGTGGTGGTGGATGTTCATAGTACCTCGGCATTTGCCAATTATTTCCTCTTTGGCGTCGATTTCTCCTGTTTTGGCCTCTCCCTCTCCTTATGGTGGTGCCTTCGTCGCTACTCCAGTCAGAGTTGTTATTGGAGCTCTCGGCTGAGGAATCTTCGTCTTCCCTTTCCTCAGGGGTGATATAGTCTTCTCTTGAGTAGGGGTACATCTTCTCTGTTGAGAATCTTTTTAGGTCTTTATTCAATTTTTGAATTTTGTTTTGAGTGATATACTCTTTAGTTTCATTCATTTCTTTGTTTATTTCCTCAAGTTTTTTCTTGAAGACTGAGATCTGCACCGTTGTCTTGAGTTTGGCTTCACTAGTTTGTATACTAATCGTTAAGGCTTCAACTAGCCGTGTTGCTGTTTTAATGATTAGGACTAAATAGTCTCTGGTACACTTCCATGAGATGGATGACCAATCTTTACGGAAGAGTACATCTTTCAAAAAAATACGGGGGGCATTTTGTACCCATAGGCCTTTGGGTGCTGAGTTTGCGCGTAAATATTCTTTCATAATGATACCGTGAATAGCTGTTCTGACTAGTTCTTTCTTGGTTTCTGTGAGTTCGTCCCACTCATTTGTTTGAGTTAATGTTTGTGCCAGGTCTCTGTCTTGTAACAAAGAAGATTCCGAAAGGATAGCGTTCACTTCTTCCTCCGTATAGCTCAATCCTTGTATTTCAGCCATGATCACCTTCGTGTTCTGATCTGAGCTGATTTTTTTCTGCCCGTTTAGGCCGGTTGTGGGGTAAAGCAGGGCTTTGGGGGACCGTTCTCCCTGTTCTTGGTTTTAAATTTTTCCCACAGCTGTGCGCTGCTTATAGCTGTAATATATCAATGGGGGGGGGGAAAAGAAGCAGTGATCCACTCAGCTTCCAATGGTTAGTACAACAATATCAGGGTGGGGGAGAATGGACCACTTGTCCTGTGCACCAGGGTCTTTAGTTAACGTGGTTGGTCATCGTTAAAAACCCTCATATACGTACACAGGCGTTCGGCGGTATATCTTGATTCTCTGCCTTCGTGTATCGTAATAGCATGATCATTGGGCTTTTTTTTGTCCAAATGCTAACCTCCCCATGGAGGAAGACCAACTGGTTGTGCAGTAGTGGTCAGAAATATTAGGACGAGGGTGTGCTCGTGCTCCGTGAACTGTGATATTTAAAATTCCTTATGTCAAATCCCGTATCCTTTATTCTTGAGATGCATGACAGAGGGAAATTAAAAAGTAGTGGTCGTGCATATGAATAAACTTGATTATTAGTTTAATGCACTGGCAAGGGTCTAATGTGATCTGGTCAACATGTTTCAGCCTCGTGCAGGGTCTAGAGGCTTTCGTCAGGACCAAAAGGAGTATTGGGGTGCAATTTTTAGCTCACCACAAGTGTTCTGGAGGTGGGTATTTTTACTCACCACCTTTGATGTAAGGAGTCAGACCCATAGTATCTGTTCCTGCAAAGACAATCATGAATATTATCACAACCTAACATATTATTGGTATATGTACCGTGCTAGAACGATATTCAAGTGCAATTAGCCCCGTTTACACCGAACTTGATGGTGGATTGTCGTGCGCATTACTCGCGCCTTTATTTTCTCAGCATAGGGTGTATACTTAATTAAATTAGCTAAATACGGAAGGGTTTAGCAAACGTTATCTCAGTTCTCTTAGTAGCATGGTGCACGTTTGCCAATGTGTGTTAAAGCGGGCCGCTATGGATATGTGATTAATCTATCATTAAATTCTTCTCATAAATGGCTCGTCGTGTGATGATAAAACGATTAATTGTGGTGAGTGTGACGGTAATTACGTGAACTCGTGTGGACTTACAGCGTCGCCGTTTGTCTACAAAGCGTAAATATCAGAAAGCGATAGTCAGTTACCTTATTTAACAAGTTGGACATCTTCCTTCAGGGTATCTGTCAGTTAGATGAGAGCCTTTTGCTGTAGGAAAGGGGGAAACAGTTAGGTTATTTTACTCACTATTTACCGCGGCGTGGAGACTTGCCTCGGCGTCGCTTACCGGCTACTCTGGCAGAATCGCTTGTTCTGACTCTGACGTATTCCCTGGGTTAACGTACGCCCGGTTGGATTCACGTTACATAGACCGGCGCTCCTAAAATCAAAGTAGGACTACTCGGTCTTGGTTGGCCATGATGGTGGCACTCGTGGTTGGCATAGTTGCTTGTTAGGGATAAGTGTGTGGGTGATGTACAAGTGTGAAGATTGGAATTTTTAAAACACTTAATCTTCATGTCATATTGCATAGCGCATGCAGAATAAGAATTTCTCAGTCTTAGTTAGCATTGTTGATGGCACTGGTGGTTGGCACCGTGGCTCTTGGCGATTTGTACAATGGTAATACGTGTATGTGTTGGTGGTGTACAACGGACAGTATGTGCAAATACTGAAACTAAGAGTTTCTCCATCTTGATTACCATGTTCATAATGTTTCAAAAATGATTCTTACTCGTACTGGGTGCAATGATGTCATTATATGTACTTCGAAATTTGTGTTCGGAGTCTAGGGGTTGTCAGGAACCTATTCATTGGGTCCTCTGTATTCAATGGTTCTTTCCACAAAAGTGTGGTCCTAATGGGTAGTCGTCATTGTCACTTGTTAAGGGCGCACCAAGGTATGGTATCGTTCAGACCTTCTTTGTCTGTCTTGAGACGATGGACCCAGCGTTGTTCTTTTTCAAAAAGTACGCGCTCCACATTGTGGCCTTTAAACATTTGGGTCTCTATATTTACCCAGTGTAAGTCTTCTGCGGTGTGATTTGCTTCAATATAGTGTTTACTCATTTGTGTTGTTACTCTATTGCATGTGATGTTACTTCGATGCTCAATGATCCGCTGCTTGATCTTCCAGCACGTCATCCCTATGTATCTCAAACCACAGGGGCAAACGATCATGTACACCACATGGGTGGTGTTACAGTTCGTATGGTTGCGCAGTTCCCATTTTAGGTTAGGGAGTAATTGTAAGGTCTTAGTCACTTTTGTGAGCTTGCATACCGAACATGTGCCGCATGGGTAATGTCCCACTATTGGACTCAAGTTCCATACCTTTGTTATGGTTTCCCTTGAGGTGATGCTTCTAGGTCTTGTGTGGACCAAGATGTCTTTGATATTTTTGGTTCTCCTATGGGCAAATCTTGGTTTAGGCCATTTTAATGTGTTCGAAGTTAAGATTCTCCAGTTCTTGTTAATAATTTTCTTCACTGCGTTTGATTCAGTGTTGTAAGTTGTGACACATGTCAGGAGATCTTTTGGTTCTTCTCTCTGCACAGTAGATAGTAGATTCTCTCTGGGCTGATTGCGGGCTCTTTTCTGACATTTTTTTATAGTTTTGATTGGATAATCCCTCTTCATGAGTTGATCCTCTAGACCTCTTGCCTGTTGTTTGTAGTCATCTAGGTTACTGCAGTTACGTTTTAGACGTAAAAACTGACTGTAAGGAAGATTGTCTCTGAGGGGTCGGGATGAAAACTGTTATAGGAAAGGATGCTGTTCCTTGCCGTCGGTTTGTAGTAAGTTTTGGTGTGCAGTGTACCATT
The DNA here is from genome assembly GCF_964204655.1 of Triturus cristatus. Taxonomy (NCBI): domain Eukaryota; kingdom Metazoa; phylum Chordata; class Amphibia; order Caudata; family Salamandridae; genus Triturus; species Triturus cristatus. The sequence continues at coordinate 1,117,270,425 of NC_140590.1, forward strand.
CTTGGAGAAGATGGTTACATCCAGAAAATCCAGTTGTTTTTTATCTGCTGTAGATGTGAATTTGAGACAATCGTCTCTCGTGTTTATCCATGTTAGGAAATTATTTAAGGCTGTTTGGCTGTCTTCCCATACCATGAGCACATCGTCTATGTAGCGTCGCCAAAATTTGATGCCCTTATCAAATGGATTAGTGGCAGTTTGTATATGCTCTTGTTCGAAATTGCTCACGTACAGTCCTGCTACACTAGGAGCAAATGTACTGCCCATCGAAGTTCCATGGCATTGCCCAAATAGGGTTCCTTCGAATTGAAAATAATTTTCTGTGAGGGCTAATTTATAGTCACAATTTTAGGTAATCGCAAAAATAACAATTACCTAAAATTGTGACTACAGATAGGGGCTCACAATTTGAGATTCTCTTACCATATGTGCCAAGCATCTTCTAAATGCAAACTGTGCATTTAGGAAAATGCTTTTACCATTGACTCCAAGTCATTAGTAACCATCTGCAAATGTTAAAAAATGCGCAAAAATGAAATTTTCAACATGCCATGTAGTGCACACATGCCCCTAGGGTTTGCATTACCTAATTTGAGATTATCATTTAAGTAATTGCAAATGAGCTAATGCAAAACCATTCACAACCATGGACCTTTATACCCATAGGTACAAATGGAGCAGTATTACCTATTAGCGATTACCTATTTACGGAATTGCTATTTGGTAATATTAAGGAGTCATTAAATCTTTGGTTATTCCTCACATACATAGCATTTGGTGATTACCAAATAGCGATTCAGTAAAAAATGCTTTTTGGTAATCACAAAATTCTTTTTTGATACATGTGCTCCATGGTGTATACCACATTACTGAGAATGTGGCTTTTGTTTTGGTTTTGTTCAGATTCACTAGATGTTCTACAGTTTGTCGAGGTAGGAGGTGGGATGTTACCTGTTTGTTTGACTGTTTTCTGGTAATTTATTGTCAGGCTACACTATGTTATTACTGACCCCTCCACCAGAGATAGGACACATCAACATTTTCTATTGATGGGGACCCAGCCTGGAGTGAGGCAGGTGATAGAGCTTCAATTGTATGATGTGGCTCAAGAATCCCCGCAAGGGTATACAGGTGCCTGCTTACTTAGCACGACATAGCATCAAAGTGTCCTTTCTCCAAGAGACATCCCTCTTCCCTAGAACCACAGGGACATTTGCTTCAACATGAGGGGATGGTCATTATTTCTCTTTTAACAGCTCTTACTCCCATGGGGTCTGTATTCTGATCCACAAGAGTATGCTCTTTAGCAAGTCAGTTAGCTTTGCTGATGCAGCCAGGTGCTCCGTGGTGGTCGCAGGCACCACAGCTGGTACGTGAGTGTTGCTGGTCAATGTTTATGGCCCTAATGTAGACGTCCCTCACTTCTACCAAAAAGTTTTACTACCTACGGGCCATGTTGAGGCTGAATTGGGGATATGGGGAGGAGATTTCAATCTGGCTAGTTTTCAATCCCCTAGGCAACTCCACCGGTTCCAGAGTAGGTTTAAAACTAGGCCTGGGCGGTAAATTCCGTTCCGTTCGCGGAATTTGCGAAATTTGGGTAATTTCGCGTTACGCGGAGAACGCGAAATTGCCCAAAAATCTGCGTTCCGCGACTTCGCGAAATTTTTTTCTTGTTCGCGTTCTCAATATGCGTGTTCGCGAGATATTTCACCCCGAGCACGCAAACAGCGATCGCGAACAGGAAAAAAGTATCGCGAACAAGCAATTCCGCGTGTTCGCGGAATTTCTGCGTGTTCGCGGAGATTTTTACCGTTTCGCGAAGATTTGCGTAACGCGATTACGCAAATTCCGTCCACCCCTATTTAAAACCCCATGTATTGCAAGTCGTTCGTGAAACACCTTTTCCCTAGCATACGCATGGTGCCTAGGCCAACACATGATCTCAGCCTAAACCTTCTATTCAGCTCCACTGGCATTTGTTATTTTCCAAAACATACATTCCACAATCCACATATTGCTATGTGTATGATACATCTTTACAATGATTATCCCTTTGTTCAGCAAGTAGGCTCAAGTACATCGAAAATTAAATTCATGTTATGCGTTGGTTTTTACATCAAAAATCATAAGCATCGCAGGTACACCATAACAGCTTGTAGTGTTCACAGCCCTACAGTTTCCTCTATCACACGACCAAAGAAAAAAAGGTCAAAACATATAACAATAGGGAAGACCAAGCAATTCCAATGGTACGAGCCTGTTGTCCATGTGGGAGTGGCAATGTTACATGGCCAGGCTTCGAAAGAGCGCTGTACTATCAATCCCACAATTCCCAGTTGCATCCGATAAAACATAAAAAGAAGAACAGTCTGGTTGTGGGGGATAACTAGCGCCTAAGTAATCCAGCAAATAGCTAATGAAACACAAGTGTAGGGTCTGTGTCTCTTCCTAATTTTAAACAAAACCATGAAAACTAACTACCAGGGGTCATGATCCATATATCTTATACGATTTATCATTATTATTATTATTATGGGGCTAATGACATCCGTGGGGCAACGAGGGAGGCCCGGGGGGTGAAGGGCTACAAAACCTCCCTTCCATGTTGGATGAACGCAGTGGGGAAGGAGTTCTCCCTCTGCTTTACAGTGTAAGAGGTGCTCATGCCTTGTATTGGGTGCCTCCCATGCCAAATCAGGACTATGTCCAGCTCTAGGTGTCTGAGTCAGTCAGCTCTATATCAGAGGACTGTGGCGGTGCATGCCGCTAATCCCAAGCTTTCACTAATTAAGACCAGGGTTCTGCGAGCAGTTTGCGTCTTTTTGTCACTCTATCTTCTTTGAGCACAGCCTGTTCCTCAGCTCTTGCCCAACATGTCACATCATCTTCCCATTTGGTCATTAACAGTGCCTGTTTTGCTTTCCACCCAAGTGCTATACGCCATCTAGCCAAGAGGATGGCTAAATCTAAGAATTGGAATCTAAGCCTTTTGGCTTTATGCCTCGAGAATATGCCCAGGAGGCAAGCTATGGGCGTGCATACCATACTCAATGACATTACTGCAGCTAGCAACTCAACCACTGTCGTCCAGTAGTCACTGATCTTAGGGCAGGACCAGACCATATGGTCAAAGTCCGCATCCACTAGATTATGCAGCTGTACATGCCTGGTCGGTACAACCAAATATTACATTCAAACGGTGTGGTGTGAGGTAAGTTCTATGTAATTAAATTGCAAGTATTTAAATGCTGCGTTTTGGGAGGCATTTTGGGGCCCTCCAGGGCCCTGTCCCATTCTTTGTCTGTGAGCTGCTTAGCAAGCACCTCTTCCCATTTCCCCTCAACCGACATAGAGGATGGTTCGAGATATCTATGATAGCCTGGTAGAGCCATTTCACTAGGTGTCTGGCAGAGCCCAGTGATACCATTGCATGCATGACTGGGTGTGTGCCCGGTTCATTCATCTCTCTTCCTCAAAGCTCTGCTAGAGCGCCCCTGATTTTATGGTAGTTCAAGAACTGCCCAGGAGGCAACTCGTGGTATTCCAAGAAATCCATAAGTGGTAACAGCTCCCGTCTCCATAACAGTCTCCCACTATCTGGACCCCTGAATCGTCCCAACCCTCTAGATAGCGGCATGTGACTGGTGGGCCTCCCCGACTGAGGAAGTCCCACAAGGGGAATGCAAGGTGAGTAAAGTCTCATATCTTGAGACCTTGCCACGCATTTATCCTAACATGCTATGGCCACAGAAAGTAATACCCCCACAGAGTGAATCTTTCTACACCGATCAAGCATCCTAGGCAGAAGGATCGCCGTCACGAAGCTGGGAGTGACAGGTAAAGTATCCAGCCCTCTCCCATCGAGCCACCGGGCCAACCACTGCAATTGGGCCACCAGGTAATAGGCCTCAAAATCTGGGGCCCCTAATCTACCGCTAGTGAGCAGGAGCCACAGCGTTTGTAAGTATACTCTATTTCGGCCCCCATCCCACACCAAATCTCTTAATATAGAGTCTAATTTCTTAAACCAACTATGTGGTATTAGTACTGGTAGATTGACAAAGTAATATAAAAGGCGAGCCAGCATCACCATTTTGGATAGCGCTACCCGAGCCATTACTGAAAGTTTCAAGGAGTGCCAGAAAGTGACATTCTGCTGACGGCCCCGTAAGGTACCTTCGAGGTTACCCTCCAACAGATCAGCCTGTGTATGGTAAATTCTGACACCCAAATATTTAAAAACAATCGGGGCCCAATCTAAGTCCAATGATGGAAGAGTTGGTGGTCTCGGTAAAGAGGGACACAACGGAAAGGCCCCCTTGTGGCCCCATCTAATCTAATCCTCAAACGCCCACCTTTCTGTCGAATACGTTCCTCCAAGGGCTCCATAGCTAGAGCGAACAACAGTGGCGACAGGGGACAACTCTGCCGAGTCCCCCTGTAAATATTGTAAGGTGTGGATATAATGGCCCCTGTGCGGACCTATGTACTGGGCTCCTCATATAATAGCCCTACCCATTTTAGCTAGCCCTCTCCCATCTTCATCCTCCCCATCGTTGACAGTAAGAAGTCCCAACTCAGGGTATTCTCCCAGGTCCTTATGGAACATTACAGTATACAGTCTGCGCAAGTTAGTACACGTGGACCGCATGGGTATAAAACCATTCTGGTCTGTGTGGATTAGCCGTTGCATATGGGGCAGGAGCCTAGTGGCCAATGCCTTGCTGTGAATTTTAAAATCAGTGTTTAACATTGACAAGGATCTGAAATCCATCACTCTCGGGTGGTCAGTCTTGGTTTTTGGTAGGGGGACCACTAGGGCCTCCCTGATAGAGGATGGGAGTCTGCCCTTGTCAAGCGCAGTCACATACAGGTGCTCCAATTGTGGGGCTAGAATATCAATGAATGTTAAGAAAAAGTCCACAGGTAAGCCGTCTGGCCCAGGGGTCTTCCCTCTCGCCATACCCTTAATTGCTTCCCTAATTTCACCCACTGAGAGCGCTGAAGCAAGAGAGTCGCTAATATTGGCCTCTAAACCTGGCAACCGTAGTGTATCAAGATATACCTGAATCTCCTCTGGTGGGTTGGTCTCTGGTTGCCGAAAGAGGTTGGCATAGTAACTGCAAAATGCCTCATTAATGTCGCTTGGAGAACAAAGCACTTGTCCCATATCATCAGTAATACTCGGGGTGGGCACCCCCCGACTCTCCGGTCTAATCAGCCAGGCCAGCAATCTACAGGCTTTACTCCTTCCTCATGTTGATGTTCTTTATATTTTGTCAAGTCCACTGTCCGTAATCTATCCCACGTGGAGTTGTAGCGACTTCTGAACTCTGCCATCTTATCATGTACTCCTAAACCTCTCGCTATCCAGTTCTTACAGTTGTTGCTCCAAAACCCCCAGTTCGCTGGTGATCTCTCATCTGAGGCCCTTCATCTGTCCCAAGCATTGTCCCCTGGTGTCCACCTTAAACGCCTCCCATTCCACCACCAGGGAGCTAGACGTACCGCGGTTCTCTGAAAAGTAAGTGTTCAGTGCTGCTGCTAACAACTGTCAAAACCCATCATCTTCAAACAAGGTAGGATCTAACCTCCATGAGGCTATCACTGTCCTCACAGCGGTAGGAGCAAACCGCATCATCAATGGGCTATGGTCAGAGATAGCGCTTCCCAGGTATTCAACTTCAGACAGCATGTGTGTCAGTTTAGTGGAGCAAAAGAACATATCTAATCGAGTGTGGAGGTCATATAGATGGGAATAATAGGAATATACTCTCTGCTGACAGTTTTGGAGTCTCAACAAGTCCACCAATCCCCATCCCTCAGCCCTTCGTCTAAGCCCCTGTGCTGTTTTGGAGGCCAGCGTTCCCCTCAATGGTGGGGTAGATCTATCCCAGTCTACATCGCACACACAGTTAAAATCACCACCGAATATCAGATTGTCAGCATCCACACCCGCTAAGTCACTTGAGAACTTTTCCAAAAAAGGGATCTGTTCTCGATTGGGGGAATATACGCTACCCAGTGTGATCTCCCTCCACTCCAACTTCCCTTGTATCACCACATATCGCCCTTATGTGTCCACCACTTTATGGGAGAGCTGAAAGGGAACCCATGGTCTAATCCACAGTAGTGCCCCCTCGCATAGGCAGAGTAAGTGGTCACATACAGCTGTCCTTTCCACCTTCTTTTCAATCGCACCACCTCAGTCTCCATGAGGAGAGTCTCCTGTAGGAGTGCCACATGGACCCCTCTGTGGCGTAAATAGTTCAGTATACAGTAGCGCTTAGCAGGGTAGCCCATACCCTGTATATTCCAGGTAAGGATTTTGAACCCTTTGGGCCTAGTTGTCTGATTTGCCATTAAGCAAAAGAATAGTACCCACCCGGATCCCTCCCCTGTTCAGCAGCCCTATAAAGTACCAAATACCACCTGGTGAGTAACATCAACCCCAAATAAATAACTCCCACACCTTTGAGTGGACTGACAACGGTCAGCTGCCCAAATGTACACCTCAAGTGCATAGCACAATCTTACGACAAGACAACAGGTCCTAGGCAACTAGCCAAGGGCCTAGTAGGAGAGCGTGACCGAAGTTTCTTAAGTTTAGTAATAAAGCAGTGTAGTTCCCATGGCAACTTAGCCAAAACAGGCCGTCCCCACCCGCGTTCAGAGGCTACCCCAAGCCCCCACCCCCCCTCTTCCATCAGGAAATGAAAGGACCTTAGAAGCAATAGAAACGTATACAAATTATACAGGTTGCTCAATTCAACAGTATGTCAGTGAAAAGGATGGGGAGAGCGACAGAAGGGAAAAGGGGAAAGAGGAGAGCAAGAATAAGAGGGGGGAGGAAAAGAGCAGGGGGAGAATTATCTCGCCACTTATCCAAAGAACTCATCGTCAGTCTGTGGAGTCACATCCAGCAGGCTTTTCTGTCCACTTCGTGAAGTGTCCGATCCTGACTCTTTGGTTCCATGATTCGCGTCTGAGCCTTTCGCTTGAGTGGAATCTCCACCACGCAACAGCTCCGCTACAGCCTTCAGTGCATTTTCTCTCTCCTCAGCCGTCCTTGATGGATTCGGCCTCTTTGTGGCCTTCCGGCGTTGTGGTCTATGGAGTTGCTTTCCAGAGTCCCCCTTTCCTGTCTCCGGCCGTTTAGATCTAAGTGGAGCTTGGCCCTCTGTCCTATAGGTTTCGATCCACTCCCAGGCGGATTTAGGATCATCGCAGAAGTGTGTTTTACCGACCAATATAATTTGCAGTCTAGCTGGGAACATCAGTGAAAACTGAATGCAGTCCTCACGTAACGCTCGCTTGACCTCTAGGAAGGACGCACGGCATTGTTGCACCTCCAGCGAGTAGTCTGGGAACAGAGACCCCTTGCTATTGTCCACCATGAAAGGACCATCGGATCGTGCTTTCTGGAGCAGCAAGTCTCTTTCATGATAATGAAGCAATCTGGTCACCACTGGTCTCGGAGCTATACCCGGCGCCGGTGGGTCCTCTCCCGGGTGTAGGACTGTGATAGACCTCCAGCGCCACCACGTCTCTCAGCCAGTTCACTAAAAAGGTTACCATGTCATGATTCTCCAGCAGCCCCACGACTCACACGTTGTTTTTTTTATTTTTTTTTTTTTTTATTGTTGAAACTGAAGGTGTCATACAACATTCAAGTTAATACAGAAAGTATCGCATTACAAAAACCAAAACATCTCAGATACAATGAACCAAGATCTTTGTACACTAACAAAAGCAATTTGAAAATGACCTGAATGAAAAGAGAGTCAAAAAAAGTTTTCCCAAATTTTTTCGAATTTTCTCCCCCCTCCAATCCTCGCTGCATAGTTACGCTCACTAATCTTAACTCTTTGCATTTTACGCAACCATTCATGAAAGGATGGAGTCTGAGTTGATCGCCAATTCTGAAGTAGCAATGATCTTGCCACTGCCATGCAAATAAACAGAAGTTTAGCATGTGAGACAGAGATATTAAGATTCTGATCCAAACCGTGCAGCATCAAATTGGAATTTAAAGATATCTGGATATGAAAAATAGAAGATAAAAAAGCAAAAATATCTCTCCAGAACTCTTTGATCATGCAACATTCAACTGTGACATGTGTCCAGTTAGCGGGGGCAAAACTTTGACAACGAAAGCAGATCGGTGTATAATTAGTAAACATTTTGGCAATTACCGCCGGGGTATAGTAGAGGAGCCATTTCCCCAAAAATATCATTCTACGCCAATTGGCTCCCCGTAAAGTGGAGAAATTATATTTATTAATAGTCCGCCACGTCGTTAAAGATAGAACCTGCTTTTCGTGTTCCCACCATTTTTTACCTGCTTTCGATCCTAAATCGTCTTGTTTGATCTGGGCAAGATGACGTTTCCACTCACCAGGTTTCCTTATTAAAGTACTATTGAACAAGAGATCATTGTTAAAAGGGGAAATCTGAGTAAAGGAGGTGGGAGCAAACGGCTGTAAAAGTTTATAGATTATATGATACGACCCGGCTAACAAAAAGTTGCCTGAAAGTAGTAGGCGCATCTCGGGCGGAGTTAACCACCTAGAGTGATGTAAAAAGTCGCCTACTGTGCTAAAGCCGGCTTTAGACCAATAGCCCATTAAATGCGGGCTTACCCCCTGCCCTCTTGAGGAGAGTAAATTAATCAGCGAGGAGGAGGTATTGAAAAGAGAGAGAGAGTATCGACTAATCATAGCCTTACGCTTCATAAAAAACCAAGCAATTATTTTATACCTAACCAATTTTGGAGATTTGGGTATTTGAAGAGGGGAGGATATTTGACTCTCTGAAAAAATTAAATCGAAAAAAAAACTAATATAATCATTTGGAATCGGAGTAGGGACCTTGAAATGAGTTAAGTACTGAGCAAAATAGGCGTAATAATACTCTCTAATGTTTGGAAGTGCAAGACCGCCATTATCTAAACCCTCATAAAGGGTAGTCAACGCAATCCGGGGCTTTTTATGTGACCACAGAAAGCTTGAGAATAAGGATTCTATTTTAGATAAGAAAGACCCTGGGAGAAAACACGGAATTGTTGAAAACAGAAAGTTAAACAATGGTAAAATGGACATTTTAATCAGGGCGACTCTACCTAGTAATGATAAAGGTAATTTATTCCAGCGAGTTAACATCGAGCGAACCCTTTGGAGAAGGGGAACAAAATTCAAACCGAAAAGATCTGTAACTGAAGAAGAAAAAAACACCCCCAAATATCTTTTAGGTTTATTATTTATGCAACCGCGTAGATCCGGATATAATTCTGGAATGTGATTGCCACAAATCAATATTTCGGTCTTTTTTTTATTAATCCTGTAGCCCCCAAAAGATTCATATTGCTCAAAAATCTGAAATGCCTGAGCTTGAGACTGCAAATCGGATTTAATGAGCAACATGATATCGTCAGCATAAAGTTTTATCTTAGACATAAATGGGATTGGGGGTGAGATCTCTGCAGACTTTCGAATAGCTATTGCGAGGGGTTCGATAAAAAAGGCAAAAAGAATCGGTTATAAGGGACACCCCTGACGAGTTCCACGGTTAACTGCAACAGATCCAACCGAATGTGAATTAATAATAATATTAGCTTTAGCACCAGAATAAAGATTACAAATGAAGTTAATAACGATACCTGGAATATGAAAGTGCTGCAAAATAATAAAAAGTGTCTCCCAAACCACCAAATCAAAAGCTTTTTCTGCGTCGAATAACAAAATAAGTGCAGGGATTCTCCGTGTCTCCAGGTAATCCAAAGCTTCTGCCAGATAGTGAGTGTTAGTCATAAGCTGTCTACCGGTAATAAAACCGTTTTGGTCTGTATGGATCAAATCAGAAGAGATGCGATTAAATCGAATAGCCAATAATTTAGTGACAATCTTGTAATCCGAATTTAGAAGAGTAATGGGGCGATATGAATTAGGATCAGTAGCATCTTTCCCCTTCTTCAAGAAGCTGACCACAGTGCCCTCGCGAAAAGAGTCAGGGATTGAGGCTCCAGACAACATAGAGTTGAACAAAAGTAACAACAAATTAGAGAAAGAAGAAAAAAAAACCTTAAAAACCTCTGCAGGCAGTCCATCCGGACCGGCAGCTTTCCCTGATGGAAGATTTTTTACCACCCCCTCTATCTCTTCCAAAGAAAATCTATCTGCCATGGTTAAATCTTCGGGGTGGGAAAGAGAAGGAATCTCAGCCTGCCGTAAAAAGGAGTTTAATTTAGACTGGTTGATTTTAAGCTGGTGTGAATATATATTTTGATAATGGCAATGCATTATCGCACCTATTTTATCTGGGTCTGTTGTGGATTGATGTGAGACCGGACATTTTAACTCCCGAATTAAATTAGATGCAGCTTGTTCCTTGGCCTGCCAGGCCAAGAATCTCCCAGTGAAATTACTTTCTTCATATATTTTTTGATATTGGGCACGAAAAAATGCCTCGCCCTGCTCATATAAAAAAGTAGTGTATTTTTGTTTAGCTTCAATTAATTGTTCTTTAACCAATCGTGAGGGGTTTTGTTGCCTTTGGACGCTAAGTGTCTGTATACGAGATTCCAATAGTTTGATTTGAGCCCTGGATACCGTTAACATAGCCGCATCTTTCCCTATGACGATTCCGCGAATAAAAGCCTTTAGGGCATCCCAAATTATACTTATGGGGGCAGTGCCCATATTAAGAGTTATAAAGTCTTTAATCTTGTTTTTTAATTCAGAGACCCATTTATCATCATTGAGATAAGCTCTATTGAAGACCCATCTTTTAGGGGATCTTCTAATATCCCCTAAAACGAACTCCCGAATAAGCATAGCGTGATCTGAAAATACTGAAAAAACTTCAAACTCTCCTTATTAGACATTGAGATCGGAATTGAATTGTCTATAGAGAATTATCTGCTCTTGGCCCCTTGAATACAATGAATACATGTTAACAAATGGACAAAATAAGTAAATATAGTCAGACACCATCAGTTTCCTTTTAGTTTCAACCCAGCCACCACCCACAACCCGAACACCCCCAACAACACCCCCACCACCCCCCCAAACCCCACCCTCCAATGGCCTAGCTACCTCCCTCCACGCTGACCAAAGGATCCTAACCCACATCATTGGGGCGACCTGTTGACACCCCCTAGGCTACCTGAGTTGCGGACTCCCGCAGACTCCACCGACCCCCCCCTGACCCCGTGCCCGGTTCTCGGATATATAAAAAAAAAAAAAAAAGGGGGAAAAGGAAGAAACCTTAAATTATACAGATGAAATCTCCTTGAGGAGATCCTGTGCCGCTGATATATCGGAAATCATAAAAAAATTGCCTTTAACAAGCACTTTAAGCTTGGACTGCTGGGCTATCGTCGCTTGAGCCCCTTTAGCTTTAAACAGTCCCAACATTTGAACAAACTCCTTTCTTCTCCGGGCAGCGGAGGCAGACATATCTGAGAAGATACGGCATTTGACAGTCTCGGTGACAAAAAATTGTCTTTTCTGAATTGCCGCTGAAAGGATAGTCTCTTTGACCCGGATATCCGAAAAATTAAGTAGCATTGTTCGAGGAAGGGAGGAGTTTGGAAAAGGCTGAGCAGGAACGCGGTGAGCGCGTGTAATAGTTAAGTCGCCTTCATAGTCGGGGATCACTTTAGATTTTAAAAAGGATGTTGCCCATTGCACCGTATTGGAGCCTTCAAGACCTTCTGGAACCCCAACTATCCGAAGGTTCGATCTGCGATTATAGTTTTCCAAATCATCCAATTTGTGTTCAAACGAACGTGTGCACACAGAAAGATGTTTAACATCTCTTTTAACCTCCGTCATCTGATCCTCCAGACTAGAGATACGAGTTTCAGCCTCTTGGAGACGAACCGGAAATGTAGAAAAGAGAGCCTCCATTTTCTCTAGCCGTTGATTAATTGAAGCTAGCTCTGTCCTTTGAGCCCTCTTAAGTTCTCGAACTTCATCAAGAATCAAATTTAACATGTCTTTAACTGACATCTGAATCTCCCCAACAGTCTTAGTGTCGAGATCTAACAAGGGGCTTGAAGAACCGGGAGGACTCAGATTGACAGAATGGGCAGGAGTATCTAGCGGTTTGTCGGTCAGTAATGGGGCTGTACTTTCCAGGGAGAAAGCCTCTGAAACTTTATGCATGTGCGTCAAGGAGTTGTCTTTCTCTTTTGATAATGATGATGAAACTGTTGAAAGTACGGGAGGATTGGGGTTATTTGGGGAGTCTGAGGAATGAGAGGAGGAAGTTGGAAGTGCAGAGTCTGAGGAGAGCACTGGATTCTTTTTGTCGAAAAGAGGAAATGGTTTGGTCCCCTTCAACGCATCCATGGCTCTGTCTTGCTTAGACGAATGGCCTGGAATGGGAGTTAAAGGAGCCACCTCTGCAGTATGCGATGGCTCTGCGTCCAGAGTTAGAGATTCGCCCAGAGATACCTCCAATTCCTGTGAACTCTCAGAACTCTCCCTAACTCTTACATCTCCCGCAGCAGCATCCGAACTGGCACTGTTGACAGCGTTATGGCCCAATAATTTGGCTGCATTTTTGGCTTCTCTAGCCTGAAGACGGAGAACTTTGGCCTTGCGTGTGTTAAGCAGTTTGCCCATATTGAACCAAGCAAAAAAAAAACCCTTACAGGGACCGACTAGAGTGCAGATAAAGTTAAGGGCCCGCTCTTACGGGCCTCGTCTCCTCTCTTCGCCTCTCCTGAAAGGGAGGACCCGCAAAGTCTGAAAGTCCAAAAAAAAAACAAAAAAAAAAAACAATGAGGATAACGCCTCCCTCAGCAGGATTACTGCCCAGCAAGTCCCAAGCCAAAAGCCAGAAGCCACGAGCCGACAAGATGGCAGATCCGAAGAAGAAATAAACAGGGATAATCAGTTCATGACCAACTCACTGCGTGCTGCTGCTGCCGTAGAAGAATAGCCAACTGAAGGAAGCAGTTTAGAAAACGTTGTAGAGCCCCAGATTGAGAAGAGCCTGTGACAGGGCAGCGCCGCTGAAAATACAGTCTGCACGCGGCTGAATCACCCGCCGCCTCACTCACAGCGTCGCATCACCTTACAGCATCGCCGTCAGCCACGAAGCCCAGAGCTGTAATAGTTGCCAGAGCCGTCAAACAGCAAGCAGCACACTCAGAAGGATTGCGGTCGCTGTCACGGTCAGAAAGAAAGGGAATCCGGGCGCCGAGTCTTCCGCTATCGTCCGGTGCCGTCCGCCATTGACCGCCGCGTCCACCTGCGTCCGCCTGCATGGGTCAAGGGAAGGGAAGGAGGAGCCAGGGGCCGGGAATCAGCAAGCCTCAGGTGAGAGCGGAGGCGTGGTTCTCCATCTCCCTGCCGCCAGTGCGCCCAACTCACACGTTCTTTTGACGATTGCAGCCTTCTGCATCCTCTGCTTTACGTTCCAGCACACTCATTCGATCTGACAGGTTTTCCACCTTTGCGGGCAAAACTTTTTGCGTGGGGGCCAGTTCCACAAGAGTCGACTCCGTATGTTTCACATGGTCCGACAGCTTACCATGTTCGGCCCGTAACAGACCCAATCCCACCGCAACTGTACTTATGTCCTGGTGTAGCGTCACCTTGGTGTTGGCAATAGCCTCCAGGATCTTGGCAATTTCCTGTTGGACAGGCATCTCGAGATGTTCAGTTCCAGGATCCTGAGTCGCTGAGTCCACAGCACTATTGTCGTGTTCTTGAGGAGGACCCATCAGCCTCCCCCTAGGTTTCCCCATGGTAAGTGCAGCATGTTCTACGACCTCAGATCTCGTGTGGCCCGCTCTCTGTGGGCACGTAGCCATGCATGGTGTCTCCAGCACGTGCCTCTCCAGTTTTCAGAAAAGGTGGGGAAGTCACGACTGCTTACACAGTGCCAGTACCCTGATCACGTCTGCATCCACACCAAGGCGCCAGCCCCAGACAACAGGAAGCACCCACAGCCGGATGGCAGGGAGTGATGGAGTGGACGCAATGCGGACCACAAGCCAGGTCACTAATGGGGGATCCACTGCGACCTCTTCCCTCTGTGTAAAGCGCCAGTGGGGCCTCACCTCAGCTTCAGGCCGCAGTGCGGCTCCCCATATCACCGGTGAATCCCTCCAGCAGCAAACTGGTGTAACCTAATTCAGGTCTCCTCTAGGTTGATCCCAGCACAATCACCACGCCCCCACAGGTAGACAGGTCACAAGCAGTGCAGTCCCCACCTCCTCAGCAGACTCAAAGAAACAACAGGACCTACCAAGTCATCGGAAGTCCAAGTTATCGGTTGCAGGGGTGGGGCCCCCCTGCTAATGCAACGCTCAGACCGTGGGATGTAGGGCTGTTTAGAGGCTCAACTCCCTTTGCCCCTGTGCATGACAGATCAAGGGGTCTGCGTCAACAGAGAGGCACATCTGTCTTGAGGAATGCAGGCCAAGGCAGTTCTATCAGTAAATCCCCCTCTATCACTGGGAGGTCGCCGGTATTGTGGATAAACAGTGTGGGTCCAAATATGCCCTGCAGTGTCTCCTCAAAGTGGAGTATAGTGAGGCAGATCACTGGCACACATACCTACCGTAATACTGTCTGGCCACGGGGGCACCTGCAATCCGAGAAGGTGCTCGCCAGTGGCACCACCCGGTTCCACCCGTGGCTCCTCTTCCCCACTCACAGTCGCGGTGCTCAAGGCAGTTCAGGAAGGTAATTTCTCTCTTCGGGACCCGCGCTCCGACAAGGAGCCGATCAGCTCACCACGATCTGCTCCTCCTGGGCTCTGTCGTTCCACACCCCCGATCCGGCGTCTACGAGATGCGGGACCCGATCTCACCAGCTTCAGAGGCAAGCCGTAGGGGTCCGATCGTCTTCAGCTCCACAAAGGCCTCTGTGCAGTCTGGCTCAGCTGGATGTGGGAGACCGAGCTGCCATGACACAGGTCATTTACTTCTGTCTAGGCCGCCATCCGTCGGTTCTGCACATAGATCGTTGTTAGTGTTTCTCGGCCCCACGCCCTACGCTGATATTCCGGCCCCCAAGTGCAGCGCTGGGCACACAAACCCGTCCGCTCGCAGAGAGCATAGGAAGGAGCCCCCAGGCCCAGGCAGGAACACTGCTGAATCAGTAATAATGACTTGACTGGTGCGGAGCACTCTGCTCACGCGTCCGCCATCGTTGGCTTCATAGCTACGCCCCACCTTCTATTCAGCACCTCATTTTGTCTCAACCAGTATAGACTCTTGGTTCATCTCTGCAGCTTCAGCTGCTGCTTTGTGGCTGGCAGGCATAGCACATTTACCTTGCAGAATGTCTGACCTTGCCCTCGTAAAAATGGTATTGCTGTTGTCCTATGGGGAGCCTGGAGAGGTTCAAGTTCAAGTTTCTTTATTTTGCAGTTAATTAAAACCATTGCAATATTAGCATTTAAAAAGAAAAGAAATATAGACAAATGTTCAATATAATATTATCAACCATTACCACCTTTTTGAGCACTACATTATAGAAAAATATCTTCAAATAAAACAGTTAAAACCAAAGGTAGAAAAATACTGTACAATTTTAAGATCAAAGTTAATAATAGTGGCGTTGGTAAATGACTATTAGTTCGCTGGGTGGAGAGCAGTCACAGATTTTTGGCTCCAACTGGACTTGCCAATAGACCAGTTTCGTATTGTGTATGTTGTTCAAGTTCTCTTGACTGGCTGCAAGCTTATTCACTAAAGTGCAGGTGGAACGTCCTTGGTGTTGTCTAAGCAAAGGCCTCTTCCTATCTACAGGACGTCATACAGCATCAGAGCTTTGTGTGTGATATATAACATTTTCGGCATTTTGGGTATTTTTTGTTTGGCCAGCATAAGGAATTTTACCAATCTACAGTTCAATTGTGTGTTCTCCGGATTTAGGCAGGCCAGCACTGCTTGCTTCCTGGTGCGGGTGCCTTTCTGCTTAAGGGGTTCTTTTAGGAACTGTTGCAGTTCTTGATGCAGTTCCTTGCATGAACAGGTTAGGTGTAAAATATCTCCTTGCTTGGTGTTACACAGTCTGCATGTGTCTTGTGCTGTTGTCCTCAGCCATGGTGGAAGATGCTGAGCACACGGAAAGATCCCCAGTCTATGCCTTAGAAAGTTAATTTTTATGGCTTTGGGATATCCCTGATTAAAGAATGTTTGTGGGGCAAGTGATTTGTAGGAGTTCAAGGTCATTTAGGTGTGAGATCTATTTGAGAAGCTTGCCTTGTCCTCCTCCAAGGAAATTTGTTTTATGCATTTCCAGACTAGTTTTTTAAAGGTTAGATAGCCGAGTTGCATGTCCCAGAGTCTTTTAAGTCTGATAGATTCCAGGGCTGGCTGAAGGTAGCTTCTAGCTTGGGAGGACTCCCTATGCTGGATGTCGTGCCACAGCAGATGATTTAACGTGTTTGTAGTGGCACTTCTGATCTTATGCCAGCAGATGATGTAGGATAGGTTCCAGGCCAAGACTTGTTCAAAAAGACCAAACTCCAGCCTTATTTGAGCTGGTGAAGTATAGGGTGGGAGGCAGAACATGGTTCTGTATGGTATGACCAGTGTGTTGTCCAGATCCTTTGAGTCACTTTCCTGCATTGCCTCACTGCCATAGGCAATCAAATGGAGTAGTTTAGCCTAGACTACCTTCAGCAACGGGCTCAATGATGGCCCCATCAATTTATTTGCAAGGTTTTTCAATGATATAGATATCAACAATCCTTTCCTTCTTATTTCCTCTTTCTGGCGCTTAAAAGACCCTTCCTTGTCGATTATAACTCCTATATACTTGTACTCATGAGCTGAATCAAGTTTAGTGCCACCCAGGAACCAGTTCCTCTGCAGATTTTTTTGGTTGTTTATTGTCATTGTCCGAGTCTTATTCAGATTTATTTTTAAGTTGTTTTCTGTAGCGTAGTTCTGCATTTCCGTTAAGAGATGTTGAAGACCAACGTAAGTGTGACAAAGCAGAACTACGTCATCTGCATACACAAGATTGGTCAATGTTTTTCCTCCTAGCTTGGGTGAGTGTGAATTACAGGCATCGAGCGCTTTTGGGAGGTCGGCCATGCATAGATTGAACAGGGTTGGTGCGAGCACACAACCCTGTTTCAGTCCTTTTGTTGTAGGGACTTTAGGGGAGAGGTGGGTACCACCACCTAGTTTCACCTGCACCCAGATGTCTGTATGTAAAAGTGACAGAATGTTTAAGATAGGCTGTGGAATGCCCCATAGCACCAGTTTACCCCACAATCTGCCCCTCTCTACGTTGTCAAAAGCAGCACTAAAGTCGATGTAACATAGATTTAGGGGTAGGTTAGAGGTTTTTGCTGGGTCGATTAATAAAGAGATTGTAAGGATATTTGTTGATGTGCCGGCCATTTTGCGGAAACCGGTCTGGTTCAGTGGTATTATCTGGTTTGCCTCTGCCCAAGATGCGAGCTTGTCTAGTATGGTGCCCGCAAAGTATTTTACTTCATTACAACTAGGCAATAGTTGCCAGGTTCTGCCTTATCTCTTTTTTTGTAAATTGGCACAATTGTCGAGCCCTTCCAAGATTCGGGTATTCTGTTTAGCAGCCTGACTTCCAGAAAGAGAGGTTGCAGGATGTCAGACCAGTCCTCCGTCTTTGCTTTGAACAGTGCAGGTGGAATGCTGTTCGGTCCTGGAGCCCCTTCTTTCCCCCCTTTGGCGATCTGCTTTTTTATTAGGAGTGACAGGGGGCTGCTAGCTACACATGATGGTATGTTTCCTGTGGCTGGCAACTTCTTCTCTCTTGTCTCAGTGGCACATGCTCCAGCTTTTTCTTCTGGTTGCCAGCTATTAAGAGTATGTGCTCCGACGCCTCCCATTTGGTGGTTACAGGGAGTAGTAAGACATTCCACCCAGATTGCTTCTGAGATGTATGACGCGATGTCCTCATGATGAGGGTGGACAAATCCCTTTCACGGTTTTCCAGAAGCAGGCACAGTCATTGCGATTTGTGTCATGTAAGAGTTTTGCCCAGGTTGCATTTTCTTGGTCTCTGGCAATGTTCCCTTTCAGTATTTTAAGTGCTGCCCTTTGGTCCTTCAAGGATGATCGTGAGCTGGCATTTCCCGGAAGTATTCTCAGTCTGGAGAGGAGATGGTGTTTTTTGGATACAGCACTTCATGACACAATTTTTCTATCAGAGTTATGGGACTTCATAACAGAATATTTCACGAGAACTTCTGACTCAGTGAGCACGCAGGCCACACTGTAGGAGGACTTTAAAGCCTACGTACTGAGGGAGTGCATGGCTAAACACTCAGGCATTCTTTGCAATACCCGTGCCAAGCTGTGTCATAAAGAAACCACGCTGCTTGTAATTGCTCAAGCCATTGCGAGATCTGACCTTGAGGACCCAATGTATCAAAGATTTGTCTTAATGATGGAGTTCTGTGACCTCGCTGATTGAGAGGTGGCTTAGCTTGGGAAATATCCCTGGCGTGGAGACATGGAGAAGGTGAGTGCCCTAGCCTCCCTCTGGCCAGACTACTGCATCTGAATCGACAGGCAGAATATATAATCGTGTTGTTAGTAGACAGAGGCGGGAGTGTGTCAGTTAACAAGATAATCAGCTCTAGCATTACAATGAATTGTATTATACCCCACACTCCTCGGGTAACACTCAAGCTATAACAGAGTTTCTTGGAGAGGTTGGTGTGGTCTGACTAAATGAGTACAAAGGCAATATTTATGCAAACCATCTTGTTGGACCCTCTTTCTCTTTGTAAGGAACCCAGTGGATAACCTTCTGCTTGTTTTATGTGAAATTATTCGCTTTGGTGGCCTATCTGGCCTCAATATTAATTTAGCCAAGTCCGAACTACTTCTGCTCACTGAAGACTGTACCAAATACCTGGGAATCACTCTCAATAAACAAAAAGAAAAGTTTTTCATTTAAACTACAGTCCGGCAACCAAGCAGGTTGAGTGCTGTATCAAAATACCACTCTCTATAGCAGGTAGCATCACCGTTATAAAAATGGTTGCCCTCCCCCTTTTCTTGTATCTATTCAAGAATATCAAAATTTCGCTGAACAACACTTTCTTTGCCACTCTGAAGAGCCTCATGACCCAGATCATTTGGGCTGGATATAGACCTTGTATCAAATGGGACCCCTTGATGCTCCTGTATGGTAGGGGTGGTTTTGGCATACCAGTCCTACAGCTCTATTTCCCAGTGGTACAGTGCCAATTTGCTTACCATTGGAACCATCCTAATTCTTGATTACCATATGCTAGACCAGAGAAAAATCAATTAGAGTAGATGCCACTGTCCTCTCTTTTCCCTATGGGCATATCGTGAGACCCTGCTGACATTCAAACCCTGTTCACTACTAGTTGGACTTGGGGTAAGCTGCAATGGCACATGAGGGGGGCTACTCTGCTCCCCTGTGGTCACTCTGACATGTAACCCACGGCTTTCCCTCACCCAAGAGAAACTAGAATACTGCACACTTCACATTCACAGCTAACACACAGTGGGGGACCTCTTCCCGGATTTCCATGTAATTTCTTATCTTTACCATATCCACTATGTTGATGCTACTAACATGGACTGTTTTATACTCTTACACCTTCATAATACTCTGTGGGCCAAGATTTTCTCTTACCCACCTCTGGAATTCCCTCCATTGATATTAGTGATTACAACAACAATGAGGAGGCAACTGGTCTCCAGACTGTCTCAGGCATGTATTGTTCTTCAGCCACAGTGCAATGGCAGGTTGAAGGGAGCAAGGGAGCGGGACTTGGGATATCCACTACCAGTCAAACCCGGTAATATTGTTGCCCCCAGACAAAACTCAGCTCTCCCAACCACAGTCACAAGCTTATCATTTGTAAATGTATGCACTGAGCTTATACCATGCCTTTTAGCCTGGCCATAATTGAGCCTACCTGCTCCCATCATTGTCTAAAGTACCATGCAGATAATGCCAACTTCCTCCATCCATCCTGGTCCTGCCCAAGTATTTAGGACTACTGGACAGAAATCCTCACACCCAATTCTGTGCTAGTTCTGCTGGGATTAGTTAAGGACATCCCGCTGAGCTTGGTAAACAGTCTTTAGTGCACGGCTGCTACTGCGCATACCATTACTTCGCAAGCGTTACTATGCTTGCGATGTTATGACACATATCATAAGTACGCAAGTTGTTACATCGCAAGCGTTGTTACAATGCATGCATTTTAATGGTGTGCACTAAAGAACATTAAAAAAAGATCCATGTCATTGTGAGGAAACTGAGGCTGTTTCCTCACAACGACGTGTACCGCCTCTCGGAGACCATGTTAAGAAGGTCCCAGGAGGAGAGAGGAACCACGAGGAGAGTGAGGTAAGGTGGATGTAGTGTGTTTTTGTAGTGTAGGGGGTCGTACAGGGGGTACGGTTTAAGTGTTGAGTGTAGTGTTGTGGTGTAGGGGTCGTGCTGGGGGTAGTGTTTTAGGGTTCAGGGTAGTGTTGTGGTGTTTGTGTAGTGTAGGGGGTTGTGCTGGGGGTAGTGTTTTAGGGTTGAGTGTAGTGTTGTGGTGTATGTGTAGTGTAAGGTAGAATTTTTGGGTTTAGGGTAGTGTAGGGGGGTCGTGCTGGGTAGTGTTGGATTGTAGGGACAGGAGTGGGGGTTGGGGGGTTGTGCTGGTGTAGTGTATTAGGGTTTAGGGTAGTGTTTTGGTGTATGTGTAGTGTAGGGGGTTGTGCTGGGGGTAGTGTTTTAGGCAGCAGGGTAGTGTTTTGATGATTGTGTAGTGTAGGGCATCGTGCTGGGGGTAGTTTTTAATGGTTTATTGCAGTATTGTGGTGTTTGTGTAGTGTACAGGGTTGTGCTGGGGGTAGTGTTTTAGGGTTTAGGGTAGTGTTGTGCATGTGTAGTGTAGGGTAGTGATTTAGGGTTTAGGGAAGTGTAGGGGGTTATGCTGGGTAGTGAATGAGTGTAGGGACAGGAGTGGAGGTCGGGGGGTCGTGTTGGGGGCAGTGATTTTGGGTTTAGGGTAGTGTAGTGGTGTTTGTGCAGTGTAGGGTGTCGTGTTTGGGGTAGTGTGTTAGGGTTTAGGGTTAGGTTATTTTATTTAAAAATTATTTAAAATGGTCCATGTACGCAAAGTAGTGGTATGCGAAGTAATGGTCTGCTCATTAAAAGACATTTCTTATATTTTTAATGCATTTGCGAAGTAATGGTAAGCGCAGTAAAAATATGTATACTAATGGCATTTGCAATGTGAAAACAACGCACTAAAAGCATGCGTAGTAATGGCATGCTAAGTAACGTCGAACATTCGCTGGGCATACGTAGATTCACAGCCATTATGATACTGTTAGCAAAACACAGCCTGGAGATGCACTGGAGTAGCTATAGAGCTTCCACGTACACTCAATGGCTGAAATCTATGATTTACTGCAACAACACCATCAAAGTGTACCCCACTTTACAAACCCCTCATTGTGACCTAAGGACATTTGCAGGACTATCTGCTAACACTGGAATCAGATACATCAGATGTGAGTTGCGAAGTACCTTCCCAATGAAGGGTATATGTTTCCATATTGATTATCCTACATACTACTGCACATGTATACAACTAGATGTCACCATCTATTCCCCCAGTGCATGATTGAACTTCTTGCTTCATAAATGTCAGAATACGTCCATCTCTCCTGCTATGTGCCTGACTATAAATATAATGATTTATAATTATCCATATGTCTGCTTTGTTGTTTGCCCTTTTTTGGTCATTGTCATGATGCAAAATACAAATCGAACGTGCTCTTCCTGATTTCACTTGTTATCTGCTGCTGGGTCTGGTCTACTAAAGTCTGCCTCCCCCTGTCTATCCTAAGCCTGGTCTTCTGACTTTCAGTATGGGCTTATGCTAGTATGCTCTCTTTGGCCTCTTTACCCTACGTTGCGTTGAGGAGGACCTGAGTAAGAATGGACAACATAGTCCAGACTAGCTCACAATGACCCTACGCTGACTGGCCTTACATTTCCAAATAACTGAAAAGTAATGCCTCTAACATGTCCATTACCACTGCCCAGTTGCCCCAGACCACCCTAGCGTGTTTAGTTGGGTAAACCTCAATGCTTGTTAAGAAATCTCACACTCACACCCATCTAAATATATTGACTACGTTACCCCCAGCGGTCCCTCCCAGTATAGTGGCAAAAAGCTGAATGACAATGGAAGAGAATTTTGAGGTGTGAAAATGCCTTTCTAACTGCTACGTTACTATGTATTTGTATAGCATAGTGCTAAGGACTTTGGAGCACATTTACTATTATTTCACACAACGCGGTGCAGCTTGAGAACTTGCTGTGCTGCTTTGTGTGAAAGGGACAGAGCAGAAATCTTCCATATTTATAAATATATGGAGCATTTCTGCTCTCTCCTTACTATGGTGAACTGTATGCTGCCTAGTGCCAATGAAGGCACCATTCACACATAGTGTAAGGGTGCCTGCCTTATAGGCATGATTGCTTATGTTCAGGAAAGGAAGCCTTCCTCCACAAAAAACAATTCAAAGAGTAATTTCCCCTTCGGCTTAGTGAATGCAAAAATGATTTTATGTCAGGGCTGTACCACAAGTGTGATGCAACCCAGGCAAAAAATAATAGTAAACCTGGGCCTTTATCTTCGATTGTGGCTATTACAAAACCCTTCTGAAATGAACAGGATGTAAGGGCCTCAATGAGAAGGGAAAAATCTGAGTCACACCCAAAGTTGTTGCACTATTAAGGTATGGCACTCTTCTGCACTCATCCTGGCACAATTAGGCTGCCTAGCACCATGCATAGTTCTTTGCACCATAGTGCACGGGTGTGTGTGTGATGTCTGGCACAGGATTTATACTGGAAGGACAACCTTCCAGTACAAAATAGTATGCCTAGACACACTTTAAAAGTTGTTCACTCTGGCTTATCTCTGTACAGAGCAGCACTTACGCAAAGTCAAAAAGTTTGTAGAAACAACAGCATTTCTAGTATTCATGCAACTCTCAAAGATGCATTATTTGTTTCTGCAAAACCCTGTCTGCTATTATTAGCAGATAGGATTTTTTACCTGAAATCATTGATGGCTGCAGGGTAATGCCCATGTAGCATCCATGAACATCCCCCCTGTTGACCTGTAAAACATTCCATTTGCGATAGCACAAAAAAATGATGCAAGGAAGCTAGTAATAAGAAGACAATCTTAGCCCATCATTTTTCTAAAATATGAATACATTTCAGATGAAACAGCCTTAGGGTGATCTTCCCCCCAACTTTTTGTTGGCCCTCTCCTTTTTTCTGAACTTGTTTCTGCAGGTATTAGGATTCTGTGCACTTTACCACTGTTAACCAGTGCTAAAGTGCTTTTGCTTTCTCCCCTTAACATGGTAATATTGGCTTATTCTTAATTGGCATATTTAATGTACTTATAAGTCCCTAGTAAAGTACCCTACGTCTGCCCAGGGCATGTAAAATAAATGCTACTAGTGGGCCTGCGGCACTGATTGTGTCACACACTTAAGTAGCCCCTCAACTATGTCCACAGCCTGCCATTGCCCAGCCTGTGTGTGCAGTGTTTACACTGCCATGTTGACCTACCAAAAGAACACTTTTGCCAGGCCCAAACCTTCCCTTTTTAGGCATATAAGTCACCTTTAAGGGAGGCCCTGGACATCCCAGATGGCAGAGTGTAATGTGTTTAAGAAGCAGGACATGTACTTTAAAGTGTTGCATGCCATGATAGTGAAAAACTCCCAATGTTGTTTTTCAGTACAGCAAGGCCTATCTCTCCTATTGGATAACATTGGAATTACCTAATTACATGTTCTAAGTGTAATTTGAGATCTGGAAGATGTAAAGCTTTCGAGTTTGATGTCTCTGGAATCACAATTTAAAGCCAAAACTTATGATGAAGTCGGATGTTAAATTGCAATTCTGAAAATGCCACTTTTATGAAAGTTGACATTTTCTTACTTAAGCCATTTGGTGCCAGCTGCCTGTCTCTGATCACTATGCTGGGGTAGGTGACAGCTGGGCTTTGTTTATTCACACTAGACAGCCACACACAATAAGAGCTTAGGTGTGACTTGATGGGCCTTGATTATCCATCCTGGCGGGATTGGATGGAGTACCTGGCCTCAGCTCCACTTACCTCTGAAAAGGCTGTGCCCTGTCCCCACACAAAGGGCTGCATACCCCCCTGTAGTGAATCTGGTCCAACGCAGGGACTCTGTGCACTTCAAAGGCAAATCTTTGAAGCCTCCTCCACTTCAAAGACACAATTGAGTAAAAGGATTGGGCCTCAGACACCACCAGTTCAGTACACCTCTGGACCTGTGGATACTCTGCAAGGAAGAAGGACTGTTGTACTGCTATAGGGACTGCCACTCTGCTGGACTGCTACTTGTCTAGACTCCTGCTCAGCTGACCTGCTGCCCTACTTGCCTGGGTGAAGAGGACTGGGCCCATATCACTTGAAAGCAACTTAAAACCTGGCTGTTTTCGGGCTCTTTTTAAAGCCCGCCTTGTTGGGTGCTATCTACCAGTACTGACGTCAGCAGCACCATGCCTTCGGGCATTTGTCACTCTTAATAAAATATATCAATATCAACTTGAACCCACAACCAATAGGTACTTTTTTAGTGGGCCACGCTTGGTTCCTGTAGCCGGCCCATGCTCCATTGTGGTCAGCCGGAACATTTTACTTTTTCCTGGTCCAGCTTGACCAGATGGTAAACATTGTTTACAACGATGTTGATACATCCCATGTCATTATGACACAAACATTACCAGGACCATGTTGTTACATTGCAACGACTTGCTGTAGGGGCCAGAAGGTGTTGATTATTCAATCGAACACCTTCCCTACTGTTGCACAGATTGGAGTTGGAATAGTAATTTATACTATTCCAAAATCCAGCGCCCACCATGCACCAAGTCATTGGAATGACTTGCGTTGTAATGGTATGCATCATAACAGAGCAGTCATTGTAATGACCGCGTTGTAATGTCATGCTTTGTAACGTGGCCTATTCCGACCAGATATCCCTCGTTGGCACTTTTTGCTGTTGAGTGCTATTTTACACTTGATTCTTTAAAAATTCATACCTGGAATCTTTTTGTGTAGTGTATTCACTGTTTGAAATGTTGCACAAATACTTTCTCCATCATAAAGCATCTGCAATATGGAGAAAATACAGGGCCGCCTCAGGAGGTGCTTTGTCCCATTCCTTACAGTATATAGAGCAGTACCGCAACATCTGCAAAATTACAGAGCAGAGATATGGGGATATGTTATATCAGAGTATCTAACTAAGATTGAAAATAAGTTAATTAAGGCCTTATTTAACCCCCCCCCCCCCCCCCCCCCCCAAAAGCTCACCCATTACACCATTGAGACTGGACTAAGCCCTCAACCCTATACACCTAACAGTTCTAATAAAACTTTTGTTATATTGGATTAGATTGTGGTCTACGCAAGATCTCAGAATCTATATGGATTGTGTTAAAGACCCACTAGGTCTCGACAGGTCACTGTGAACATTAAAGAAACATCACACAGAATAGGTATGAATGAATTATGGACATCCACTCAGTTGATTGTTAAGGGAGATGCACAAAAAGTTAAACAGCTATACTGGGAGGCAGTTTTGCTGCAAACGTGGGAAGCTTATCCGAATAGCAGTCCAACAGGCCAGTTCCTCAATCACAAGTGTGTTGCAAGTTTAGAACCCTATATGGACAGAATGTATTAATTTCAGTCCAAACGCCTATACTTGCAATTCAGATGTAGGCTACTACCCCTGAGAATCCATAACTCGAAATGGGCAAATGAACCTACTCTTTGAAAATGTTGTCCAAATTGCCCTAATATTGTAGAATTGGAGGACCATTTTATGTTATTCTGCCCTTTATACAGGTACACACGAGAGAAATGACTATTAGCTGTATGCAATCTCGTGGGTTTGAGACATTACTGAGAAGTCACAGGCTTTTAAAGAGTGACATCAGCGAACAACTTGCATTTGCGGTATCACGGTACCTGCACTGTGCTTGGAAAAAAAGGAAGAAGGCCTTAGAAAACTCCTAACTATGACAGTTAAATTGCCAGCGCAAGTCTGAATAAGCCGCTCAGTGTACTTGTAATTTTTATCTTAGATGTTGATTAAAGCCATATGTTTATGAACTGTTTGATATTTGCACGTTTTACATACAACTACATTGAACTTTTTTAAAGATTGCTTTGCACGAGAGGATATATGCCTATTTGATAGAGAAATAGAGTTACTATATAGAAGTGACATGGATATGATTGGCAATATTAATAACAACCTTCTAATCATGTCATCTTTTTATTCTTAAAACTGTTTTATCTGTATCTTTGCATTTGCAATAATTCTGTAAGTGATAAATGCTTCTATTGTTTTAATTTGTGTACAAGTTTTATGGCTTGGTCACTGAAATAAAAGATAATATATATACTTTAAACATTTCTTCTAAGTTAAGCCTGACTGCTGTGTACCTAGCTACCAGAGGGTAACCAAGTGTTAATTTAGGGTTTGCCTGACACTTACGCTGAGTAGGATTGTAGTTGCTGTTTGAATAAGGTTTACACTCCAGCCAACTAACAACCCAATATCTTTCAATGAGAAAATGGTAAGATGTAAGAAATTACACTTAAATACAACTGAATAGTAACACATTGCCAAATAAATCAGACACAGTAGAAATAGCTGAGCCAATTGACCTTTGAAAGAACAACATGACATTTTGAAATACATGTATTTAAATTTTTGAGCGACCAACATTATGTAACAGAACCATGCAGAAATTAAACTGTAGGCAATATTTTGAATTAAAGACGATGTTTCTTTGTATAATATTATTCAACAACATCTGCAAAAATTGCATCAATGTCTCTGACAAAAATGCCTCTGTAGCCTCTGTCAGTGTCTCTGTTTCAGATTCAGATTAGCTATACATCATTGTGAGGTTGTGTCAATCATGCACAGAATACAAGACCTATCCCTATTCCAAACAGCTGCAGCCTCAATTCTGAGTGAATTAATAAAGTAATAATATGCAAAAGCACATGATGTTAGATGCTATTAATTGTCTGAACAAGGAATAGGTGCTGCAACACTGACATGATCTTTAGTAAGACTTTAATTAGTGAAAATCTGTTTGTATACAAACCCAACAATGTTACAGACCATTAAATTTACTTAAATTACTGGATTTATACCATATGATAGCAATACCACCACTTGTGATGGACCTCCTTGGGTTGTTGCACTTGTGTGTTTTCTGTTTCTTTATAGGGTGATCACCAAACACAAGGGGGGCCTGCAATGAGCCCCCAAAACAGATCCCCGCAAGCCTTTCAATAGAGGTTACCCACCGCGGAAAGGCTGGCTGCAGCCAGCATCCTAATCTGGCGGAGGTTGCCTGCTAGGCACCGCCACCATTTTACTGATGCTGACCGCTCCGTCAGGCAATCGTAACGATTGCCTGTGGCAGATTTGTGGCGGGTGGTCTTTGCGCCTGCTACAGTCGCAGTTAGATTCCCCCACCATCGTAATGTGGTAGTGGGAAAATTGCTTTCCGATGGCGGAAGGCATGCCACA
This sequence comes from Triturus cristatus, assembly GCF_964204655.1. Lineage (NCBI taxonomy): Eukaryota > Metazoa > Chordata > Amphibia > Caudata > Salamandridae > Triturus > Triturus cristatus. Next base: position 1,117,298,062 of record NC_140590.1, read on the forward strand.
GCACTGCTGGAAGGGGTGGGCCTTCAGCCATCATAATGACTCCCTATGTTTTTATAGACACTTACTCCAGTCCAAAACATATCACAAATTAATGATTTTAGGTCTTTTAATCTAATTAGTTCACTTAAAGCACAAAAAGAGTGAAAGAGCCAGAATAGACTAGGTTAACACAATCAGTCCCCGACTGGAATAGGTATATGATGACCAGTATTAGGTCACTGCATTTCCTGTTTCACATTGATACACAGTAGCAGATAGATTTTTAGAATGTTCAGATATTCTCATACAAACACTCAATTATATGTTTCTAGAAGTAAAGCATCAATTCTTTCCCTCAGTAAAGTCATGAACAACAATATTCTCAAGTCTGAGTTATACCAATGGTTCCATTTACATGTTTCTTAATTATTTTGGCAATTAGAAGTTAACTGTTTATGGGCCTGACATAAATTTTAAGTTGCAAATCCCAAGGAATATATTTTTTCACCATAGTGGTAATGACATCCATCTTGAGTTTGATTGCAATGAAAATGTAATGAAAAAGAATGCATAGAAGGACCCCAACAAAAGGGGCACGTTCAGGGGCAAATCTAATCAGGAGACACACTGATAATGCATTCATAGGCACATCTGTCAGTTTACACATTGTGAGGATCTTCACTATAACAGCTAAACTCAAAGTAGACAAATACAAAAGGAGATAAAGAATTTGAGGAATAGAAGCAAGCTCTTTGTCAAAAGAAAGTTCAGCAGTCATCTCCAGTTTGGTGGCATTTTACCATTTGTTCTATTTACTGTTCTCTCGTTTCCTTTGGCATTTAGAAAGATTGTTATAGTCCTAACATTTTCAAGAAGACATAGAACTCGATTACAACTTTGGGGGTCTTCCTGCAGGCTGCCATGCCAGTGCCCTGTGGGTGGACTGCCAAAGCAGTACTCATACCGCCCACCAGATTACAATTGTAACCCTTGGCATGCGGGTGGTGATGCAGTGATTTCACGTGGTGCCTATCTAAAGGCCCATAGAGGGACTTCAGACAGGCACCGTTGTGACACCGCCATTGCACATTCCTGCATTGTGCGGTAAGCAGTGACGTGCCGCACCATGCAGGAATGAGGTGCATATTCGCAGTGGGCACAAAATAACCCCTAGGCCCTGGAGCAGTATTGCCAGCCTTTCCATGGTAGTCTCACCACCATGGAAAGGCTGGTGGTGAGGCAACTCGTAATATACTTGGTGGTGCCGATGTGGCACTGCAAGCATATTACTCAGCCTGACTGCTGCACCACCACTGCGGGATCCCTTGATCCAGGATCCACGGTGGCCACAGCAGTCCACAGGTGGTCCAACTGCCCAACTCGGAATACAGCCAGTGGACCGCCAGTCTGGATGTTCGTGGACTGCCACCACAGGTTCGGCACTCAACTCGTAATCACCCCCATAGTGTTGAGCATGGAGTTTTAAAGGAAAGTGATAATGAATCCATCTTTGACTTCAGCTGGCATGAAATCCCCATGAAGTGAATGAGATGCAAGAATCTCAATAAGGGGAAAATGAGAAGCAAGCATCATCATGAGACATGCCAACATTGTATCCATAGGTGCGTCTGCCAGTTTACGCATGCTGAGAACCTTAACAATAGCAACTGAACTCAACACAGATAAATGGAAAGGGAGGGAGAGAATCCAAGGAACGAAAGCAGAAACTCTAAGAACTGAAAGTTTATCAGTCACCTACAGATTGCCAGTCTGTTTTTATGTAATAAAGAAAAAATGCTCTGGGAATCAGAAACCCTCTTTATAGGAATAACAGTTGGTTGGGGGGTTAATGGAGATATTGCTAACTTTATAAGGTTGACAAAAGCATCAAACTTACTAAGTTTGTTTTTCTTTATTTGGACAGACTTTGTGCTATGATGTATTGCTCACATTGTGCTGTGCTGCATTTGTTACAGTAATCCAATCTTTTCCCAGGTTGCTGTGTATCAAAACATAGAATATGATCCAGATGATATGCCTGCAGCACAGGAGTTGCAAAGAGAAGATGACCAATATTCCCAAAGGTGCTAAATGTGACCCGATTAATACAATAATTACACACAATGTTTCACATGATAAATATCCACAAGATACATGCCACTAATGAATTGCCATTATCTGATCTGTTAAAAAATTCAATTTGTTACAACACAAAGTACAATGCAAGAAAGGGACTAAAAAACAGCTGATCCTACCCCATTCTTCTCCAAGAAGAGAAATTAGAAAACGGTAAGAAATGTCACTTAAATAACACTGAATAGTGGCAGATTACCATCTAAATAAGACCCAGTAGAAATAACTGAGCCAACCGAGCATTAAAATAACAGTATGAATCTTTGAAATAAATATCTGCAAATTTGCAGCTCAACAATAAGTAAGCAATTGACATTATTTAATAGGACAACATGGAAATTAAGATGTAGTCGGCATTTTGGATTACAAAAGATTTATTTCAGTACAATAGCATTCACAAACATCTGAAATATTTCCAGAAATACCTCAGGAAAATGCCTCAATAACCATTTGCCGTGTCTCAGTTTCACTATCAGTCTAGCTATCTCCACTGTGAGGCTGCATCAATCATGCACAGATTGCAAGGCAAGTTCCTATCAAAACAGCTGCAACTGCAACCCTGAGCAGATCAATACACATATTTGTAAGCAAACCTACATGATGTTAGATAATATTGATTATCTGAACAAGAAACAGGTACTGCATCACTGACTGGATTTGTAGTTAGACTTCAATTAGTGAAAAATTGCTCCAGGTTTACTAGTCTTTGTAAATCTGGGTTTTCATCAAAATACGTGGGTGGATGCAGGGGATTGCCCATGCATCACCCATGTAATGCCTACCTGATGCAAAGTGATGCAAGTAAGCACTGTTGCAGGAATTCTGCTTTTGCTCAGAACTATGCGCAGGAGACCAGGACCTCAGAGAATTGTGGTGTACCAGAAAACTCCCCTCAGAACCCAGAACCCCTTATCCGACTAGCTTAGTATCACATTCGTTAACCTAGATCTAGCTAGGTGGTCCCAATGTATAGACAAACCAGAACAAGCGACTTAGATATTTCTCAGGAGTGGTGGGAATCCGAAATACCTGTTCGTACTTATTTGTTAGTCCACAACATAATAATACAGACACAGTAAAGTTTAAAGAGTTTATTTTATAAACCTCGCGTCCTAAGATGCAGTACTTTGGCTAACACTAGCAGACTAACAATACAGATCAGAATCATTAGCATTATTACAATACCATATAGAATGAAAGGAGCAATCCTACTATTAATGACAGTGGTTTACGGCCACACTCCTTTCACTATAATCTAATACATTATTATTATTAGGCTATTAGAAGGTCTCTTAGGCTAACGGGGGGACCCCATACCGTATAGATCAGCTTAGTAGAATCACATCAAAGGATCAGCTCATACAGCATGCATCAGCTCTTCTGTTAGAATGAATGTAAAACTAAACTGTTCTGCAATATTAAAGACGCTTGTCCTTCGGATATTGGCAGCGGTATGCATGATATGTCTAACAAGTGTCTACGATCAATCTAAACACAACACTCTGTACCTTCTAGTGACCCAGACGCGTTCTTTGCATGATGTACAGACCAAGGGCACATTTCATGGTTAAGAATGTGAAACAATAGTTTGTTATCCTGTAAGGCAAAGTCGAGTCAGCATTTCTAAAATGAATAACACATAACAACAGTGTCGTGTGCAGCGCAGCATAAACGACAAGCTTGCTTGTTAACTATGATCCCGGTTATGCTAACTTAGTGTTGTAAATAGGGCGTGGCTTAATCCATCTCACAGCGCTATGTGCTGTGCTGCGTGTGTTACGTTGTATTTACTAAACCACACAGAGCCAGCAAAATTGGCTTAATATTGCTATGGATACAATTATTTTACATAGGGGTTGCACCACAAATAGGATGAAAACCAGGTGCACAATACAATTTAATCTGGGCCTTTATCTTTGAGTGTAGCTATTACTTCTGAGATGAACAGGATGCTGGGACCTCCATGAGAAGGGCACAATCAGAGGCAAACTCAAAGTTGCTGCACTGTGGGAGAAGGAATGAGCAGGAAATCATCACAACTACAATTGTATGGCAATGTCCTGCTCTCTCTACTGCTGGGGCCCAATTAGGCTGTCTAGTTCTATGCATTGATCTATGCACCATAGTGTATAAGTGTGCATATGATGTCTAACATAGGTTTTTAACTGCAAGAGCACCCTACCAGTAAAAAATACTAAGCCTAGACAAGCTTTACCACTTTTACTACTTTGGCACCACTGTAAAGAGCAGTACTTATGCAAAGTCAAAAGGTTTGAATAAGAACAGCATGTCTACTATTTAGGCAACTCTCAAAGAGGCATTATTTTTATATGCAAAACCCTATCTAGTATTATTCGTAGAAAGAATGTTTTTAACAGAAATAATGGGTGTCTGTAGGATAATGCCCATGTACTACCCATGAACATCCTCCTAATGCAAAGCTTTGCAAAAGAGTGCAAAGCACTCCCTTGCGGTCTTTTAAACAACATACCAGTGCAAGACAAATAAGAGAAAGAATACAAGGAAAGAAGCAGAAATCCTGAAAGCAGAAAGTAAATCAATGACCTGTAATTTGACTGTAGTTTATGGGATTCTAGTTACAAAGAAATAACTAAGGGCTTCGCCATGCTGCTATCAAGAGATAACAGACAAATGGAGATGGTGCTGATTTTATAAGGTTGAATAAGGGATTTCATTGCTGAGCAATATATTCCTTACATAAGGCATTTCATATGGTTGTTCTGTGATGAATCAGTTACAGAATTGCAATCCGTTCCTAGGTTGCTGTTCCACAAGACACAGAATATAATTTGGATGACATGCCTATAGCACAGAAATATGCAGAGAAGAGGGCCAAGATTCCTAATGGTGCTTAATGGGACCTCATAAATTCATGCACATATTACATTTTGTGATGATCAGTGAAAATATACATATTTTCATTGTCATAGCCTGTTATGACCTGTCAACCATTCCGTTTGTGACAGCACAAAAATACAATGCAAGAGAGCAAGTAAAAAAAAACTGGTCTTATCCCATCATTCTTCTAAAAGATGGATGAGAAAATTGTGAGTGGTAAGAAATGGTACTTAAATAGAACTGAATGGTATTACATCGATATATAAGTCCAACTCAGTTGAGCATTTGCTATATAATAAAATGTTTATTCTGAAAGAAATCTCCTAATGTGCAAAAGCCTAAACTCACACAAGTAAGTGTCACGCATCCACGATTCAGATCGAGGCCAGCACAGCAATAAGCAGAAGTATGGGATCTTATATTTTTGCCAAATAAAATTAAAGCATTCCAATACTATATGAGATGTCTTATAACGTGTGAGCTTAGGTAGCCTGGGGATTATTTAAAAAAAAGACCTGATCAATTTTAACTACTTTTAACATATTGTGCAAATAATAAATGCTCTAAAGATGTTTTTTAAGCAAAACTCAAACAATTTAAAAGCGCAGCATGATAGTAAGTTCTATAGAAGAGCCATGCCATCCTCCTCTTGAGTCAAATAAAGTACTGAAAACTTGACTCTGGGTCATTTTAGACTTACGAATAAAGAAGCCTATATCACCCTCTATGGTCTTAAAAAATGCCTTGGTAATTTTGTTCCGCACTTTTGAAAAGGCAAACAAAAACAGAGGTAATAAATGTATTTTTATTAGAGATATATGCCCAATGATTGTAAAGGGAAATGTATCCCACTGTTTAATTAATGCTCAAGCTTTGGCTAAGAGAGGTGCGTAGTTTGAGGCATATAAATCACAAATATTTGTAGTCACCTTAATCTCGAGATATCTAATAGGGTGTGTAGCTAGAAAGATCGACTGCATCGTTAATGGAAGTATCTCAGGGGAGCTTTCGATTAATTAATTTTGTAACCTCTGATCACAGTTAATTCAGAGATTTTATTGAAAGCTCAGTGAACATTGTCTTTATTCACAGCTAAGTAAAAAACAATAATGTCAGCATAAAGTTTAAAATTTGGGGCACCACTGAGAGGTGGCTGAATGGTTTGTCCTTGAGGAATAGCGCAGGTCAATGGCTCTATAAATAGCGCAAACAAGATAAGGGACATATGGCATCCTTGGTGCAGGCCGTGTCTAATGCTTATGTCTCGAGCTGGCATATTATTCATGATTATAGTTGCCTTAGCTGCAAGTATAGCGTTCTCAGCAAGTGCATAAAGTTGACTGGAAATGCAAATTTATGGAGGATTGGAAAGAGCACTTCCCATTAGAGTAAATCAAATGAATGTATCTGCGTCAAGCATTCTAGCAGCATCCTTAATATTCTAGAGATTATAAATCTACCATGAAGAAAGCCATTTTGATCCCTGTGAATCATAGATGATGTAACTGCTGAGACCATATTAGCCATGATTTTAGTAAAGAACTTGTAATTGGTACTGAGGAGACTAATGGGGCAGTATGAGTTCAGCTCAAGCTCTGGTTTTCTTTTTATTAACAAACTGACCACTATTGAATCAGTAAAGGATCTGGGAACAATACACCCCTGAAAAATCTGATTAAATAGACAAACAAAAAAAAGGTGCCAATTGCTGAGAAAAACGACTTGTATATTTCAGTCCTTGCCAAAGGCTTTAGCATTCGGATGTAACTCAATCATTATTTGCACCTCTGCCAATGTTTTGGTGTTATAATTGAATCAGAATGGGCAGAAGTCAAGATCAGAACTTGAATACCCCTTACCATTTTTCAATTGTCTCATGAGAGCTCCATTGAGAACCAGGGTAAATGTTGACATAATGGTGGTAAAACATCTGAGCCATTTCAAATGGGTGTATTCAAGTTGTTTTACTCGGAGAGTCATATATTGCTCTAATACTGTTGATATTAGCTGTACGCATTGCAAACCAAGCAAGATATTTGCCTTCAAAGTAATTTTCCTCATATCTTTGCTGGAGGTGATGAATGTTTCCAATTTCTTTTGTGATAAAAATAATGTATGATTTTTTTCTGTCCTCTGCCTTAGCTCTGTGTGTATTACTACTGGGGGTCAAGGTATAGGATATTGTGGCTTTGTTCACTCTCCTACTTAAATTCGTACGTTGTATTTTCTCCTTCTGTCTACGAGCAAGAAAAGAGTAACAACTTGGCCTAAAAAATGTGCTTTTAATGCATCCCATATGACAAAATCTGCCACAAAGTCTATATTTAGATTTATGAATCCTCAAATTGCTCTTCATCTGTTCCACTCATGCATCCTCTGCTAACAGTGCTTTATTAAAACTCCATATTGTTCCCTGTAGAGAAGATCTTAAAAATGCAATTGTTAAATTGATCAGTGAATGATGATAAGGCATTGCTCAATAGGTTTGCGTTTTCGCTAATGAATATGATGTTAAAAAAATCTATATGTGATGCAGTGCCATAGCGTTTGGAGTGATATGTAATGTTGCAGTACCCCGTTCTGTGCATGCCACAGGTCAATGCGTTTTGATGCTTATTTAAGTGATCTGTATCCAATGATAACTCCTGAATCAGATAAAAATCTCCTCCTATTATTTTGTGACCCACCTCTTTTTGCAAAAGAGAGTGAATCTTTTGTAGAGCAGAAGGTGAGTCCTCAATTAAGCCATACCAGCTAATTAAATTATATATTTCCTTATCGACTTGTATTTTAACTAAAAGCCATCTAGCTGCTGAATCTCATACTACGTTAAGAATTTCAGACAGGATTGAATGTGACTTTAGCATAAATCATGGGTGACTGCAGGGTAATGACCATGTACTGCCCATGAACATCCCCCTACTAGAAGGTATTGCAAAACTGTGGAAAACACTGCTTTGCATTCTTTTCAAACAACATTCCAGTGGAAAATGTTGGAGAAAAGGAATATGAGGAAAAAAACAAAAATCCTGAAAGCAGAAAGTAAAGCAATGACCTATAGTTGACTGTATTGTTTTGGATCTTAGTTAGAAAGAAAGATCTTAATGCCTCCCAATACTGCTTTGTAGAGGTAACAGAAAAATTGAGATAATCCTGATTTTGTTATTGTTTAATAATGCTCTAGATTGTTGAGAAATATATTCCTGACTTAAGGCCCATCATATGGTTGTTCTGTGATGCATCTGTTACAGAATTTGAATCTTTTCCTAGGTTGCTGTGCCACTAGAATATAATTTGGATGACGTGCCTACAGCAGATAAGAGAGCCAAAGATTCCTTTTTTTTTTTTTTTAATTTTTATTTTTGAATTTTTAAAGAATCAGCATTGGTGATATAACAGTTTCATAATATTAACATTTGTTACATGATACATAGAAAAGAGACTTTAACCCAAAGAAAAGACAGTCGGTCATAGCTGCAAACAGTGGAAATTCAGCGTAAAGGATAACAAATTTAATCATATCCAGTTCTTAATTGGAGCCCATAGTGATAGTCCAAATTTCTTTTTCTCCCTGCCTTTAAGTTTGTACAAAGCGGTTTCCAACTTATACAGAGAGAGTAATTTAGTCATCCACATACTAAAAGACGGTGGATCGGGGTTTATCCATTGGGAAGTGATACATAATCGGAGAATTACCATACATAGAAACAGAAATCCTTTCTCAGGAGCAGAGCGGGTTCTAACATTTGCATCAAACTCGACACCAAACAAGACTAGTTGAGGTGACAGATTAACTGAGATGCCTAGACTTATATTCAAGAAGTTTTGTATCTCCTTAAGCCAAGGGGAGATAACGGGGCAGTCATATATCATGTGGACCAAATCTGCAGCCCTTAAAGTGCATCTGGGACAGAAGACCCCTCGATTTGCCCCCCATTTAGCTACCTTAGCTGGAGAATAGTATAGGTCAAAGATAGCCATGAAATATTGACTCTTATGCCTACCTGAAAATAATAGCCGATCGGCTAGATTAAATACGGTTTGCAGGTCAACCCCTGTTATCCCCAACCTCATCTCCCAGCGGTGCTCATATAAAGCAAGGTCATCCTGTTGACATGCAGTCATAATTTTGACAAGTTGAGAGATCTTACATCTCCCTTTTACACATTCAAGTATCGAGTTCTTTTCCAGGCTAATCTGTCCTTTTAACTCTAAATTGGCTAAAAAGCTGCGAATTTGGAGGTATTTAAAGAAGTCTGTATGTGGCAGCCCAAATCTTTCTTGGAGTTCTGCAAATGAGATTAATTGTTTTCCTATATAAAAGTCACCAATGGATCTGACACCCTGAGCGCTCCACCTCCTCATTATATAATCAGAAAAAATTGTAGGAAGTTTGCCTGATATTCCCACAGGCATATATCGATTATATTCCTTAAAAGAAAAATGTTTACAAATTTTTGACCAGATTGCTACAGCTGCAGCTAGAATCTTGAAACGTGTCTTTTTGTAATAGCTGGGCTCAATAAACTTAAAGAACATATAGTTAGCTTCTGGGCCAAAAACAAGTTCATAAATAGATGGGGAATTAGCTGGATCCTTGTAAGACTGTACACCAAAAAACAGAGTTCCCATGTGTTGTAACATAGCCATCCAATAATAGTGTTGGAATTGAGGGATATGTAATCCCCCCCTATCCCTGGCTGAACTTAGTTTTTTATAGGTTCTCCTTGTTCTTTTATACCCCCATAAAAAGCGGGAGCATATTCTTTCGATTTTCATAAAGATTGAATTAGGGACCAGAAGTGGGATCGTGCGGAATAAATAGAGAAATTTCGGGAAGACTACCATCTTAATAACATTACACCTGCCATATAATGATAGATGCAAGTAATCCAGATTCTCTAGCATTTTATTTGTTAAGGTTAGGGTGGGATCAAAATTTAAACTGACTATAGACTGTACATTGGCCGCAATTTTCACCCCAAGGTAAGTCGTCTCTGTAACTATATTAACGCCAGATAATACATCAGAGCCAGTATAAAGAATTTGGGTTTTGTGTAGGTTCAACTTATAGCCAGACACGGCACCAAATTCTGATGTCAAAAATTCAATACGTCTCATTGCATTGGGGACATCTAATGTGACCACAGCCACGTCATCCGCATAGGCTAGAACTTTTACCGACTCGGTCACAGGCTGTACTGGAATAATCTGCAGATCATGCTCAATCTTAATCAAAAGGGGCTCGATATAAAGAGCAAACAGGAGAGGGGAGCAGGGACACCCCTGCCGAGTACCCCTGTGGATCTTAAACTCCCCAGAGCAATTACCTGAAATACGGATTGTGGCAGCTGGACAGGTGTACATAGCTTGTATAGCCTTAATAAAGGAAGATGGAAACCCTTTCCAATAGAGAGTTGCCCATAAAAATTCCCAGGAGACCCTGTCGAATGCTTTCTCAGCATCCAACAGGGCCACCCCTATTGGAACTTTAGAGACCTGAGACCAGTCCAGAAGAGAAATTATACGCCGGACATGATCCGTAGTGCCTCTGCCTGCCACAAACCCATGCTGACGTAATGAGACATGTGATGGAATGATCTTTCCAAGTCTTCTAGCAAGAATCTTGGAAAAGATCTTGCTGTCTGAGTTTATTAGTGTGATGGGGCGGTATGAGCCTGGCTCAACCGCATCCTTACCTTTCTTTTTGAAAACGATTATGATTGTTTTGGACCAAGAGTCGGGTACGAGACCCAAAAAAGCTTGCTGGAAGAGAGATAGTAACACTTCCTGAAGCTCAACCTGGAAAGAGATATAGAACTCCAGAGGGATCGAATCCGGCCCCATTGCTTTCCCCCTTGGCAAGGATTCCATTGCCTGAGTAATTTCCTCCCATGATATAGGAGTAGACAGACTTTCCCTCTCAGCCAGGCTCAGACCCACCGTAGTGATTTCACCTAAATAGCCCCGCGGGTCGAGAGTTTCCCCATTTTCGTAGAGTTTTTGGTAAAATTGTTTAAATACCTCCAAGATACCAGGCTCCGAGTTTTGCAGGGACCCATCAATGTCCTTTATTTTATCAATTTTGCTTTGGGACTGCTTTTGCCTTATTCTATTGGCCAGTGTTTTCCCCACCCGCTCTCCATATTCAAAGCATTCACTTCGGAATGTCTGATATTTAGCTGCCGTTTCATCCGCATGATGATTATAAATTAAACGAGGTTAATTTGTATAGTAGAGACATCCTTTCGATCCTTAATCTTTTGAGCCAGTTCTCGTTCCAATGCGCTTAACTTTAACATATCTTGTTCGTTTTTTTGTCTTATGACATTACGTTTCTTAAGTACATATCTAAGGGTTTCCCCCCTTACACCAGCTTTAAAAGTATCCCAGACCGTTGTATCTGGAGCAGAGCCATTATTATTTACAAAAAAGTTTGGGAGCCAAAGTTTGATACAGTTCCGATATTCTTCGTCTACTAATAGCTTCCTATCAAAAGTCCATTTATATTTTGTACATGGCCCTGTAGAGATCTGAAAGTTTAACACAAGAGGATTGTGATCTGATATCATTCTAGGCAGTAACATGATAGTAGCATCTGCCAAAATGGAGGATGAAGCAAAAATATAGTCCAGGCGCACTAATTTTTTATGGGGAGCAGAGTAAAAGGTGCTGCCTTGCTGGGATTTATTAAGTTGGTTCCAAGCATCGTAAAGACTTTGTTTCCTTGCTAAGTTGCATAAGGATCTAAAAACTTTTGGTTTCCGACCTGTATAATCAGTCCCTGACTTTATATTAAATGTTTCGGCTAAATGTATATTAAAATCACCGCATAATATGATAGGGTGGGGCCATAAGGCTAATTCCAAATTAAGGGAGTCATATAATTCGGGATCATCTACATTGGAGCCGTAAATAGTGCATACAGTTATGACCTCCCCTGTATCAAACCCAGCCTCAATAATGGCCCACCGACCGTATTTATCCTCTTTATGCTTTTTACAGAGGACAGCACCTGGTTTACAAAAAATTGCTACACCTCTTGTATTAGTAGACTGCTTAGAACAAGTAATCAATTCCAACCCCAACTTTTTAAGCCATAACCTGTTGGCCCAAGCAATGTGTGTTTCTTGAAGACAGACAATGTCCCATGCGAGGGCCCTGGCTATTTGTGCGAAAACCAGTCTCTTTTTAAAGTCATTCAGACCACATATGTTTAACGTACAAAGCTGTATTTTCCTCATTAAATAACAATTTTTTAAACTTAGACAAAAGAAGATTGATCATGTCTACATCAAAACTAGTCCATGCAACAGCCCTTGTATTGCTATTTTTTAGCCAGGCCTCTAATATCAAACAATAAGTAACAAATATAAACAAAAACATCAATGCTGATTTTTCATTCCACCCCCCTCCACCCCCCACCTGTGACCCATCAACCCCCACCCCAGCCCCTCCCCAACCCAACCTTACCCTTCCCATGGAGCAAGGGGACACTGTCCCAAAGATGGTGATGAGTTGGCTGCCACCCCTATCCCCCCCCCCCCCGGCCCTTTATTCCAAATTTGGAGTATAGCCGATCCGTGCCTTACCATGCCTAACCTAACCGAGACCATCCCAACCAGACTATTAAACTGAGAAAGGCTAAGAACCTCTATAGCTTATGTAGAAATTCTTTAGCAGTAGCCTCTTCCGTAAATACTGATGACCGTCCTTTTATGATAATTTTGAGTTTCGCAGGGTTTTGAAGATAGACTTGCGCCCCTTTCTCTTGGAATTTCGGGATCAGCTGTCGGAATCTCCACCTGAGATCCACCGTTGATTGACAGAAGTCAGGTCTCACAAAAAATTCGCAGCCCATAGCATGGGCTCTCTTATTAGGGCGAGCCAGATCAAAAAGAGCCTCCCGAGCAAGGAAATGATTTAGATTAATTAAGATTGCTCGGGGAAAAGAGGTTTCTTGAGCAGCTGTTTTCTTTTGAAAAAACGGAAATCGATGAGCCCTCTGAACTTCTAGTTTCCAGTCCCAGCTGCTAGTATCGGGGAAGGCTTCGGTCAGAAGATCCACCACGAACTTCCGAGTGTCTGTCCCTTCTTTTCCCTCCGGTACCCCAAGAATTCTAAGATTGTTTCGTCTTAGCCTATTTTCCATATCGGTTAGTTTCCATATATAGTCATCTCTATTGGCATTCAATAAAGTAATTTCTTTTTTCTGAGACGCTACTTCATCCTCCAGGTTTGATATCCGTGTTTCGGCTTCCCCTATTCTTGTTGCAGAATCAGCACATGATTTGGCTACCCTTCGTAAGGAATTCTGTAGTTTTTTGAGCGCGGTCTGTGTGCGGAGGTTCTCTGCTTGTGCCTCCGCTCTTTGTGCCATTATAACATCATAAATAGTATTGAGCGTAATTTCTTGATGTTCTTGATTGGAAAAGCCCAAGAGTGCGGTTGAGTGTTGATGTTGAGTATTAGCAGAAAGGTTTGAAGAATTTTTATAGGTGCCGTTTGAGCCAAAGATTCCTAATTGCACTTAATGGGACCTGATAAACTCATACAAATATTAAACTATATGTACACCAGGAACAATATACACAGTACTAAGAGTATTTGCATTGTCCTAGCCTGCAGGACCTGTCAAACATTCCATTTGTGACAGCTCAAAAATACAATGCAAGACAGCAAGTAATTGGAAGCTAGTTTTACCACATAATTGTTCTAAATGATAGATAAGAAAATGGTAAAAGGTACAAAATGGCACTTAAATAGGACTGAATACTAAAAAATTGCCAAATATAATCTGAAACAGTAGAAACAGCTGAGCCCATTGACCTTTGAAACCACAACATGACATATTGAAATATATGCATTTCAATTTTTGGATCAACAATAATTGAGAAACCAACATTATTTAACAGAACCATACTGAAATTAAATTGTCGACAATATTTTGAATTAAAGAGGATGCATTTTTGTACAATAGTGTTCACCGACATCTGCAAAAATTGCCTAAATATCTCAGACAAAAGTGTGCTAGTAGCCTCTGTCGGTGTCTCAGAATCAAATTTGCTATATATAATTGTGAGGTTGTTTCAGTCATTTACAGAATTCAAGACCTATCATTATTCCAAACAGCTGCAGCCTCAGTCCTGAGTAGTATTAATAAGCAAAAACATATGATGTTAGATGATATTATTTGTCTGAACAAGTAATATGTGTTGCAACACTGGCATGCTCTTTAATAACACTCTTTAATAATACTTTAATAAGTGAAGAATTGCCCAACAAAGTTACAGACCATTAAGATTACTTGAATCACTGGAGTTATACAATATGACAGCAATACCACAACTTGTGATGGACCACCTTGGGTTATTACAATTGCCACCTGCATGTTTCATGTTTCTTGTTAGGGTGATCACCACACGCTAGGTTTTTATAGACAGTCCTTTCCTAAACATTTCACTTACAAATAAATGATTTTAGGTGTTTAGTCTAATTTGTTCACTAAAAGCACAAAACAGTGAAAGAGCCAGAATGGAGTAGGCTAACACTCTCAGTCCCGACTGGAAAGTGAATACAATGACCAGGATTAGGTCACTGTATTTCTTGTTTCACATTACCACACAGTGGCAAATGTAATTTTACAGCCAGAATTTTCAGCTGTTCCTAGAAGTGAAGCATCCATTATTTCCTTCAATAAAGTCACCAGCACCAATAATATCAAGTCTGAGTTATACCGATGGTTCCATTTACAATTTCCTTAATTATTTGGGCGATTTGAAGCTAATTGTTTATTGGCCTGACATTTTCAAGTTGCACAGGCTAAGGGATGCATTTTTTCACCAAAGTGATAATGACATCCATCTTTGAGTTTGACTGGTATGAAAAAGTAATGAAACACATTTCATAGAAGGACCCTAAATAAAAGGTGCTCGTTCAGAGGCAACTCTCATCATCAAGAGACACACTGACACAGCATTCATAGGCACATCTGTCAGTTTAAGCATTGTTAGGTTCTTCACTATAAGAGCTAAACTCAAAGAAGACAAATGGAAAAGGAGAGAAAGAATCCAAGGAACAGAAGCAGAATCTCTATCAAAAGAAAGTTTAGCAGTGACCTCCAGTTTGGTGGCATGTTGCCATTGGTTCTAATTACTCTTCTCTCCATTCCTTTGCATTTAGAAAGATTGTTTATAGAACTTAAATTTTCAAGAACACATAGGGCCTGAATACAACTTTGGCATTCCCTCTGTAGGCCGCCATGCCAGTGCTCTGTGGGAGGACTGCCAAAGCCGTACTCATAGCGCCTGCTGGATTACTATTGTAATCTTTGGCAGGCTGGCGGTGATGCAGTGGTGTCACTACGGTGCCTGTCTAAAGGCCCATGGGGGAGCTTCAGACAGGCACCTCTTTGACACCGCTGTGCCACATTCCTGCAAGGTGCAGAATGCCATGACATGCCGCACCATGCAGGAACTGGTGTGCATATTCGCAGCGGGGCACAATATAACCCCTAGGTCCTGGAGCAGCATTGCCAGCCTTTCCATGGCAGTCTCACTGCCATGGAAAGGCGGTGGTGAGGCAACTCGTTATATGCTTGGGTGATGGACCGCCAGTCTGGCAGTTCGTGGACCGCCACCACAGGTTTGGCAGTCCAACTTGTAATCACCCTTTAGTTCAGCTGGCATGAAACCCTCATAAAATGAATGAGCTGCAAGGATCTCAATATGGAGCAAAGTCGAAAGCAAGCGTCATCATGAGAAAGGCCGACATTGGATCCATTGGCACACCTACCAGTTTATGCATGCTGAGAACCTTCACAATAGCAATTAACCTTAACATAGAGAGATGGAAAGGGAGAATCCAAGGAACAAAAGCAGAAACTCTAAGAAATGAATGTTTATCAGTCACCTCCAGTTTGCCAGTATGCTTTTGCATTTTAGGTAATAACAAAAAAAAACTCTGGGCTCACAAACCCTCTATGTAGGAATAACAGATGGGTAGCAGTTTAATGGAGATATTGTTGATTTTATAAGTTTGACAGAAGCACTGAACTTACTATCTTATTACAAGTTCTTTTATGATTGGACAGAATTTGTGCTGTGTTTTATTCCTCAAAGAATGCCAGGCATATGGTTCTACTGTGCTGCATTTGTTACAGTATTGCAATATTTTCCCAGGTTGCTGTATCTCAAGACATAGAATATGATCCGGATGAAGTGCCTACAACACAAGAGTTGCAAAGAGAAGAGAGACAATATTCCTAAAGGTGCTAAATGTGACCCGATTAATACCAATAATTATATACAATGTTTCACATGACAAACAGCCACACGATACATGCCACTAATGAATTGCCATTGTCTGATCTGTTAAAAGAATTCCACTTGTGACACCATAAAGTACAATGCAAGAAATGGACTAAAACACTGCTGATCTTACCCCATTCTTCTTCTGAAAGAGAAATCAGAAAACAATAAGAAATGTCACTTAAGTAACACTGAATAGTGGGAAATCACCATCTAAATAACACCCAGTAGAAATAACTGACCTAGCTGAGCTTTGAAATAACAGAATGAATCTTTTGAAATAAATATCTGCAAATTTGCAGCTCAACTATAAGTGAGCAATAGACATGATTTAATAGGACAACATGGAAATCAAGATGTTGGCCGTATTTTGGATTGCAAAATATTTATTTCAGTACAGTAGCATTCACAAACGTCTGAAATATTTGCACAAATATCTTATCAAAAATGCCTCAATAGCTATTTGCAGTATCTCAGTTTCACTATCAGTCTAGCTATCTACCACTGAAAGGCTTCAGCATTCATACACAGATTGCAAGACAAGTTCCTAACAAAACAGCTGCAACCTCAACTCTGAGCAGATCAATACAAATATTAGTAAGCAAAAGTACATGATGTTAGATAATGTTGATTATCTGAGCAAGAAACAGGTGCTGCATCACAGACTGGGTTTGTAATCAGACTTCAATTAGTGAAAAATTGCTCTTATGCCAAGCCAACATTGTCACATACAATTAAAGTTTACATTAGTCATGGATTATGTTGGCAATGCAATTACTTGTGCAGGACCTCCCCATGTTCTAGTTGTGTGTTTCTCATTTCTTTTTGATTGTAAAACACAACCCAAGTCCTTTTAGACAATATCTGTGGCACTAAACATTTCATTTGCAATGAATTTGTGATGCCTCCAGGGCAGAGTCTTCAGTGAAATAAAGAGTGGCAGCTTCAAAGCCGCTCCATGCTTCTCCATGCAGGCCGTAACCCACCCGCACTTTAAAAAGGTGTTATAGATCCCCCGGCAGGCGGATGCAGTCAGTGGACACACCAACCTGCTGAGGGATGTCTGGGGGGTCAATGGGACCTCGTTTTCACCACAGCATGGAATATTTTTGTGGCCTAGTGTTAGTGCGCCTCGTAAGGACATGTTTATCTCTGTGACTGCATCCATAATATGGCACAGCTGCAGATGCAAAGAGAAGCATCTGGCTAGATCTGAACTGCGGTGGCGAAGTTAGCTAAAGAATGATGATGAATTCAACCCAGATCTGTTACTGGGGGCGAGTGTCTGGAAAGTTTCAGCGCTCCATCCATCATCTCCTTGTGTTTGCTTTGTTCACCCTAATCTGGCAGGGTATGCCCAGACGTGGGTCCCTTGCTCACTTTGCACTGGATTCAAGCTAGCCTGGCTTATGGGGGTGATCTCCAGAAACCGTTCCCAGGATGCTTGCTTCCGGGTCAGGGAAGAGCTTGCTTTGCAGTTCGGTCTGGACTGTTCCCATGAGGCACAGGGTCAAGACTGATGTGCATTGGCTGGGTTTGAACTGGATTGGCGAAGTGAGCCAAAGAATGATGATTGATTCAACCCAGATCTGTGACTGGTGGTGAGTGTCTGAAAGGTTTCAACGCTCAGTTCATCATGTTCATCAGTTTTATAACGCGCCTGGATGCCCAAGGATAACCAGGCGCGTTATAAAACTCGTTAATAATAATAATAATAATAATAATATTCATCTCCTTGTCTTTGGGGTCCCATGGGGTCCAATGGGACCTCCTTTTCACAACTCATGAGGCCTGCCCCCAGGGGGTGCACTGACAGCACAATATTATTTTGTGGTATACTGTCAGTGCGCCTCTTAAGGACACATTTGTTTCTGTGCCTGCATCCATAATTTGGCACGGGTGCAGATGCAAAGAGTAGCATCTGAATCACTTTCTGTAATTTCATAGTTACCGGGGGTACAAAAAGCAGGTGCACATAAGAATTGAGCATGTAATATGGCATCAGGTGTGTTTGTTGAATTATATCATTTGAAGTGAAACAAGGCCCAACACTCAGAATGTGTTACGTTATCACTCCGAAGTCCAGACCGGAAACAGAAGTGACATAAGGATTGGAATTTCCCAGCAAAGGGATGTGGTTTATCAGTATCAGTAAGTAGGCACCTAACACTAGTAATAAGGCCACAATCACAATAAAAGTTCCAGTCAACATTTCAATAAATTATGCCCTTGCTCAACCCTTCGTAGCTGGCTATGAGAAGGTAGGATTAATTTAGGAATCAGGGCATTTAAAACACAAAAACATTTAAAAAGTAATACACAACAAACAATAAAAATCCAAAACCATTTTCTATAAATGTTTTTATTATTAAAATAACACCAAAACAACAAAAATCCAATGTAAGGATCCGGAGATATGACATTTTAAAGATTAAATACTTTATGGTGCCTAAAAATGAAAATCACCAACTTGGGACATCTGGTCACACCTGACTGGGACGAAGTTAAAGTTTGAGGCTGACCAAGATTCAGCGTGGATCAGATGCATTGAGCGGTAGGCCCCGGTGAAGTCGACTACAACGGCTTGGTTCAGCACAAGGCCCCCGAGAAATCCTGGAAATTTTGAGCTACGGAACTTTCAGCGGGATGAACCTGAAATCCAGGTCACGGTTTGACTTCGGCGGCTTGAGTCTAGACTACGGGTCAGTCAATTTATGGAACTTTTTGACAAAACTTCGCCAAACTTCTGGATCTTCTTTTTCAAGATCCTTTTGAGGTTTCTAGGTGTCCACAACACTACGCCAACTGTCTAAAAACTCTGAGATGGTACTTGGGATGTTGGGACTACATCTCCCAGAATGCACTTATCCAAATCCTTAAATGTATGGCAGATGCTATCCAGGTTGGTTCTTCTTGGTGGAGATGATGCAGGTGGAAATCTTTTAACCTGTTGCTTTCAGGGAGTCAACTGTTTCCCTTCTTGAAGCAAAGTAAAGTCCTTAGGACTGTAGTTCCAAATATGAAGCAGGAACAGTCGTTCAGAGTGCAATCCTTTGGAGTGCAAGCCAGGGTTCAGCAGGACAATCCGTTTTCTTGGAGTCTCAGCCAGGAATCTGAGGTACTGGGCAGCTCTCTCATATTTATCTAGTGTTCCTGGGTGACAAGCAGAAGTGCACCCTGACTAATGGGATACAGAGTAACACCCAGAAGTATGACAACTTCCTCCAAAGTTTGGCAAATTCATGTCCCAGAAGGCAAGATTTCTTTAAAATCCATAATGGAGGAATTCCCTCCTAAAGGTTAGGATCTATATAATCCAACCTATTGGCACGGATATGTTTCCAGCCCCTATGTTAATTCAATTACTAGGCTGGCTGGGTGTGAACAAAGTGGAGGTGAGACTGTGCCCAGTCCTAGCTGTCATTCCTTCTATGAAGACCAGTGTGGCTACCCAGCCCCCTTCCTGCCTTTTCCTCGGCAGCTTGCAGATATACTCCCACCTGATGTCCTTTGTTTCTATAGAAGACACTTCACACCTCATCAGAGCAGTTTGCCAAAGGCTGTCTAATCAGGAGAGGCATTTGGATGACTGGATTTTAGCTCATCAGAAAATAATGTTCTATAACTTAGTTTCTGTGATTGCGATAATAAATCTAACCTTGGCAAGTTGTTCGATTTATTCTATAATTTTAAAACTTTGAAGTATATTTTAGCTGGCTCCAGTGAATATGTATACCTTATTAAAGTATTCACATGCTATCCTATCATCCAGGTACTACACCTGCACTCATGCAATCACCCAGGTACTACACATGCACTCGTCCAATTTGCAGTTTCCCCATACCAGGGCATATAAAACCTCTTTTCAAATATCAAAGGCTTATAGTTGCAAGGCATCCAACACCAGGTTCACCTAGGGAATAACTCATGAGTGACTTGTATGTAAAAGAAAGGTAGGTTAAGACTTTTCAAATACCTTGAATTTCAAAGTCAAATTTGTATGTAATTTACTTTTGAAAGCAGCTTGAAAAACAGGGCACAGTAGGCAACCCAGCAGTACACACTTAAGTGCATTTCATATGCATAACGTATGCTGGGCTTCTAAATCTCCATATACTATGGGCTTAAAGGTAGGCTGTCAAACCAATTTTATTTACACTTAATTACTATCTAACTTTTACACAGAGCACAAACTTTGGGTCTGATTAGCAGTGCCCAGGGCACAATCAGAATCAGTTACCACCAGTATCAATCAAAAAATGGAGGTGATCTGGACAATAAGGATGACTTTGTTACACAGCCCTCTCCCCAGATGAAAGGTGATGGTTAACTAACCTACGCCTTGGTAGTCCTTATCAGCTAAGTAGAAAAACCTGGAAAGTCTATCTGCATTGGCATGGACAGTCTCAGATCAGTGTTCCCCTGTCAAGTCCATCCCTGTACGGAAATGGACCACCCCAACAATTTAGACTTCTATCCACTCATCAGCATGGGACACCAGAGAGGTCTATGGTCAGTTTGAACATGGAAGTGAGTATCAAACAGGCATATCCTCAACATCTTCAGGAACCAGACCACAGCAAAGGCTTCCCTCTCAATGGCACTACATCTTTGTTCTCTTGGGAGATGTTGCATGCTAATGAAGAAAATTGGCTGATTTATGCCCTTTTAATTTACATGTACCAACACTGTCCCATTTCCTTGTTTTGAAGCATCTGTCTGAACCACAAATTCCTTGGTTTAGTCATGGGTCAGTAGCAATGGTGCTGAACACTTAGCCTCTTTCAAAGTGTCAAAGGCCTTCTGGCACTCTGGGGTCCAAATGACTTTCTTGGGCTGCTTTTTAGAAGTGAGTTCAACCAGGGGAGTCACAATGGTCTGATAGTTCTCAATAAATCTTCAATAGTACCCAGTCAGACCAAGGAATACCCTGACCTGTATCTGGGTTGTAGGAGCTGCCCAATTCTAAATGGTTTCTACAAGGTGGCTTATGTACTCCACTGAACTCTGCCCTGCATGTCACAAGCTGGCCTTAATAGTCAGGCCTGCCTGTTGCAGGGCCTAAAACGTTTCCTTCAGGTAGATCCGGTGATCATCCCAGGTGTAACTCTACACAGCTATACCATCTAGAAAATAATCATTCAACTGTTACAACCCAGACAGGCCCCTCTTCACCAACCTTTGGAAGGTGGCAGGTGTATTCTTTAGGCCAAGAGGCAATACTTTGAAGTGGATGTGTCCCTCTGGTGTGGAGAATGCTGACCTCTCCTTTGCTCCTTCACTGAGGGCAATCTGCGAGAAGCCTGAGGTCAAGTTAAATGTACTCAGGTACTTTGCAGCCCCTAACCTATCAATGAGCTCATCAGCTCTAGGTATAGGGTGAGCATCACTCTTAGTGACTGCATTCAATCATCTATAGTCCACATAGAACCTTCACTCCTTCTTTCCCCCTTCGGGGATTAGATTAGGGTACCAGAGCCACCGGGCTGGGCCATTCACAATGCTCAATTACTCCCAATTCCAGAATCCTAGTTACTTCAGATATGATGCTGGCTCTGACCATGGCAGACAACCTCTACAACTTATTTTTGACAGATAGGTTGTCATCAGTGTCCACATCATGTATGCACCAATCGACGAGACATGGGGTCAAGGAGATCAGACTAGCAAACTGCTCCAGCACCAGCTTGCAGTCTCTGTGCTCCTGGTCTGTCAGTTTGGGAGAGAGTACCTCTCCCTTCAGTGACCCATCTTGCCCATTGTTGGAGAGGAGGTCTGGCAATAGTTCAGACTCCTCCTCTCCTCATTCATCTGTGACCATCAGCATAGTCATGTCTGCACTCTCTTGGTGGAGTTTCAACCAATTGACATGCAGGACACTGTGGGTTTTACAGTATACCAGGTAGGTAAAACACCCTTCTTCTTTAGGATTGGATGGGTACGGTCCACTTGCCCTGGAGGACCCTCAGAGATACAGACTCCAAAACCCACACTAATTTTCCTGACGTGTACTCAGGCATAATAGTCTTCTGGTCATTCTAGAACTTCATGAGCTTTTGGCTAGCCTCCATTTCCTGCTTGCTTTGTACATGTAGTCTGCCATGTGAGATCGCAGGCCTAGTGCATAGTCCAGAAAATTTACCTTGGCTTCTTTGAGAGCAATTCCCAAGACTCTCTCACCAGAGACAATGGCCTTCTTACAGGGTATCCAAACAACAATTAATAGGGGATAAAGTCAACCCCTTTTGTGGGGCCTCTCTGTATGCAAACTGAAGGCATGGGAGATGAACATCCCAACTCCTCCTGAGTTTGTCAGAGAAACCCATGATCATGTTCTTTCATGGTCTTATTGAACCTTTCCACCAGACTATTAGTCTAGGAGTGATATGGGGTGGTGAGCCTGAAGGCAACATCACATTCTTTCCACATCACTTTCAGATAGCTAAACATGAAATTTGTGCCTCTAGGTAAACCACCTCCTTTGGGAAACCCACTCTGGTGAACACATCAAGTAGGGCTCTAGCCACTAAAGGAGAAGTGACTCTCCTAAGGGGTATTGCTTATGGATATCATGTGCATGTTCCACTACCTCCAAGACATATTTGTTTACTGATGCAGTTGGTAGGTCTAGGGGACCAACAATGTGCATCCTCATCCTCTCACAGGGAGTCCCAACCACTGGCAGGGTCATCAAGGGAGTCTTTGGCTTACCCCCTGTATTGCCACAGGCCTGACAGGTTGCACAGGAGCTACAATACTCCTTCACTTTGGCAGACATGTTGGGCCAATAGATGCAGTTTCCTAACCAGTTCCAAGTCCTCTTCAGACCCATATGACCTGCCAAGGGGATGTTGTGGCTCAATGTGAGCATATTATATATTTATATTTGTGATACAATTTCTATATGTTCTAATAAAACAGTGAAAGAGAAGAAGATCACCGGTTCTGGATGTATAAATCATCACAATTTACAAAGGTTTTATAGTCAAGGTAGTTTCAAATGTTCCTTTCCTGGAGCTTTAGGTGCTTCATTACACCCAAACTGTGCAGCATTTTGTACTATTTCTTAGCTTTCCCCTTGAATGCTCTCCCTGATTCCACTCTTCTTCCGATTGTGATGTGCTGTTGGATATTGGCTACTAAATGCATTCGCTCTCTGCCCATCCTAAGCTTAATATGCCCGTAGTTAGATATATGCTTCAACCACTGTGCAAGGGCGCCTGCCTAACAGGCACGATTGTTTTTGTGCAGAAAAGGATGCATTGGTGCACAAAAGCAATCCAAAGAATCATTGTCCTCTTTCTATGTCTGCTGCAGTACACAGCATAAATTGTTAAAGAATGTAACAAGAAGAAATAAAGATATTTCTCCTTGCAAATGCCTCTGTAGGGTGGGCACACCATTTTGGCGCAAACCCAGGTTCACTAGTCTTTGTAAATCTGGGTTTGCATCAAAATACGTGGGTGGATGCATGGGATTGCCCATGCGAAACCCATGTAATGCCTACCTGATGCAAAGTAACACAAGGCAGCGATATCCGCTGAGCACTGTGGTGTTACTTTGTATTTAGTAAACCACACAAAGCCACTCAAATTGGCTTTATATTGCTTAGGTAAATGAATAAAAGTATTTAACGTAGTGGTTGCACCACAAATGTGATGCAAACCAGGTGCAAAATAATGCTGCATAGGTATGTATATGATGTCTAACATAGGTTTTTTACTAGAAGAGCACCCTTGCAGTACAAAATGCTAAGCCTAGCTAGACAAGCTTTACAACTTTTACTTCTTTGGCATGCACTGTAAAGAGTAGCACTTATGCAATTCAAAATGTTTGAATAAGAGCAGCATGTCTACTATTTATGCCACTCTCAAACAGGCATTCTTTTTTAATGCAAAATCCTGTCTAGTATTGTTATTAGATAGGACGTTTTTGACAGAAATCATGGGTGGCTGTAGGTTAATGCCCATGTACTACCCATGAACATCCTGCAAATTCAAAGCATTACAAAACAGTGCAAAGCACTGCTTTTGGTTCTTTTAAACAATATTCCAATACAAGACAAAAGAGAGAAAGAATATGAGGATAAGAAGTGGAAATCCTGAAAGCAGACAGTAATGGATGCACCTGAAGTTTGACTATAGTTTTATGTGATTCTAGTAACAAAGAAAGAACTTCGGGCCTATAAATATGCAGAGAAAAGGGTGAAGATTCCTACTGGTGCCTAATGGGACCAGATAAGCACATACAAATATTAAACTTTGTGATCATCAATATACATATTACTAAGAGTATTTCCATTGTCGTAGCCTGTTATGATCTGTAAAGCATTCCATATGTGACAGCACTAAAATACAGTGCAAGAGAGCAAGTAATAAGAAACTGGTCTTACCCAATCATTTTTCTAAAAGATGATTTAGAAAATTGTGAGAGGTAAGAAATGGCACTTACATAGAACTGAATAGTAAAAAATCATGATATAAATTCGACACAGTTCAGACGTTGCCATCTAATAAAATTATTATTACGAAAGAAATCACCCAATGTGCAAAATCCTAAAATTCCTGAACAAGTAAGTGATGGCAGTTCAAGACTCAGACCAAAGCCAGCTCAGCAAAAAAGTTTCAATTATAAGTGGAAATATGAGATCTTATAGTCTCGCAATAATGAGGCGTCCTATAACATGAGTGCTTAGGTACCCTGGGAATCATTAAAATAAAGACCGGCTCAATTTCAGCTACTTTTAAGATATGGTTCAATTAGTATATCCCCTACTGATGCTTTTTTTTTTTTTAAGCAAAGCTCAACTAATATAAAAATGCTGCATGATAGAAAGTTCTAAAGAAGTGAAGAACCAAGCCGTCCTCTTTGTGTGTCAAACAAAGTACTGAAACCTTGAACCTGGGTTGTTTAGACTTCCAAATAAAAGAGAGGATATCACCCTCTATAGCCTCAATACATTTCTTGGTAAATTTGATCGGCATATTTGAAAAGGCAAACACAAACAGAGGTAATAAATTAGAGATATACACTCAATCATTGTGAATATATATTTTTCCCACTGTTTCATTAATTCTCAAGCTTTGGGTATGTGGTTTAAGGCATATAAATCACTAAAATTTGTAGTCAACTTATTCCTGAGAACTCTAATAGGGCGTGTAGCCAGAAAGATTAATGGAAGTATCACAGGGATGCTTTTTATTAATTGATTTTGTAGCCGCCGGACGCAGTAAATTCAAAGATCTTATTGAAAGCTCTTTGAACATTGTCCTTATTCGCCGCTAAATATAAAACAATGTTGTCAGCATGAAGTTTATGTTTTGGGGTACCACTGAAAAGTTGGTTATTGGTTTGATCGTGATGAATAGCACAGGACAATAGTTCTATATATTAGATGAACAAGAAAGGGTACAGGGCACCCTTGGCGCATGCCAAATCTAATGCTTGGGTCACCAGATGACAACTTTTTGATAGTTATAGTGGCCATAGCCCCCAAGTATAGCGTTTCAGTAGGTGCATTACAATTACTGGAACTGCAAATTCAAGGAGGATTGCAAAGAGCACTTCCCATATGACTTAATCGAATGCTTTTCCTGCGTCAAGCATTCTAGCAGCAGCCTCAATATTCTGGTTGGAAAAAAAGTCTATAGCTTCTACCAAAAGATTTGTGTTGGAGATTATACATCTACCATGGAGAAAGCCATTTTGATCACTGTGAATGATAGAGGATGTAAATGCTGTGACCCTATTAACCATGATTTTAGTAAACAACTTGTAATTGCTATTGAGGAGACTAATGGGGCAGTATGAGTTTGCGTCAAGCTCGGATTTATCTTTTTTCTTAAAATCCGACCAATATTGAATCGGTAAAGGAGCTTGGCAGCCCTGAAGAATATAATGAAAAGCACAAACTGAAAAAGGTGCCCATTGCTCAGTAAAAACCTTCTATATTTTACGAGGCAGTCCGTCCATACCATATGCTTTAGCATTGGGAATTGAAATGATCGTTATGTACATCTCTGTCAATTATATTTGTGGTATAATTGAATCAGAAAGGGCAGAAGGCACGGTCAGAACTTGAATACCCCGTAGCCACTTCTCACTTGCCTCATGGTAGCTATTTTGAGAACCAGTGCAAATTTTGGAATAACGTTAGTAAAACATCTGAGCCACTTCAAACGGGTGTATTCGAGTTGCTTTCCTCAGAAGATAATATATTGCTTTAATACTGTTGATGCTAGCCGTACGCATTGCAGACCAAGCAAGATACTTGCCTTCAAATATACTTTACTCATATCTTTGCTGGAGGTATGATGAATAGTTCCCAATTTCTTTTGTGATAGAAAAATACGCATTATTTTTCTTTAGCTTCTGCCTTAGCTGTGTGCGTATTGCTACTTGGGGGCAAGGTAGATGCTATTGTGGTTTTGTTCACTCTTCTACTTTAATTAGTATGTTGTACTTTCTCCTCTTGTCTACGAGCAACTGAAGAGTAGGGCCGGACTGGCTACGGGGCGTTTTGGTGTGCTGCCAAGCTGGGGGCTGATTTCATTGATGGGGTCCTGCGTGTGCTTAAAACCATTAGTTTTGCTTTGTTTATTTAAAAGTAAAACGCCCGGTAGCCAGTCCGGCCCTGCTGAAGAGCAAACACTTGGACAGCTTCACATATAGCAAAATCTGCCACACTGTCTATATTGAGATCTTAGAATCCTCCAATTTGTTCTTCTTCTTTTCCTCCCAACCATCCTCTGCTAATGATGCTTTATTAAAAATCCATCTTGTTCCCTGTAGGGAGGATGTTACAGAAGCTATTGTTAAGCTGATCATTGAATGATACGAGTAAGCGTTGTTCAATATATCTGCGTCTTCTCATGCTAGTGCATTTGATGTTAAAAAAATCTGTACGTGACGCAAAGCCGTAAGGCCTAGTGAGGAAATTCGATTTTCGATCGTGATCGAATCGACCCGCCATCTTGTGCTCCGCCGCCATTTTGTGCTGCCCTCACTCAGGCAGCACGCCGAACATAGTCTTTTCTGCAGCTTCGTGTCGAAATACGCCTTCTGCCTCTATTTACAAAGCTGATGTTAGCACTGGCCGAGTACACTAATCCCCGTCTGGTTTTTCTAATCCCTGTCTCAACTATCTGTTGGTTTACACTATTCTTTTCTAACTTTATCTTATCGTCTGGCCTTCGCTGTCCTCTGCTAGTATTCTCTCGTTTCACAACTGTCCTCCAAAACACACAAACGTATCTCGTCACCTGCAAGTCGACCACAAACCTGTTAATGAATTAGTTCTTGGGGAGGGGTGACAAACACAGTTGGAGGAGAGGCTCTTCGAGTTTCCCGATACTTTGTTTTCAAACCTTTCCTATTGGTTCTGTTCTATTTTCCAACCTTTCTTATTGGTTCTTTCTATATGTTTTAGGT
Organism: Triturus cristatus; assembly: GCF_964204655.1. NCBI lineage: Eukaryota > Metazoa > Chordata > Amphibia > Caudata > Salamandridae > Triturus > Triturus cristatus. The sequence goes on from NC_140590.1 coordinate 1,117,325,772, forward strand.
GTGTTCTTGGTTAATGTATATTTCACATATGACCTATATAAGATTGTGCGCCACGGAGTAAAGTGGCAGTCTCCTGAGAACATACCGTGTGTACTTCTAGGATAACTGTACTAGCTGCAGCTAATAAAATCTGATCTTTTACGCCGACAGAGTGTCCCCGTGTCTCTGTGTAGCTGAGCAGGAGAACCTAGGTGATCAAGGCATACCCTGCACCGCCAGACCCAAAAGGTTCTGGTTCTTCAACTGGCGTCCAATGTGGGGCGGCTTCAGAGGTAGTGGTTCTGCTTGAAGGTCGTGAGGAACCCCGCAAGAAAATTCTGGAGGAATCGCGAGCCACGTCAAGCGAACCCAGTATGTCGAAAGTGGTCCGAAGGTTTTTTTCAGCGGGGTTACTCCTTCCTGACGGCTACTGACGACTGCTGCCCTGACTGCCGCACTGCCTTGGCCCTCTTTCGATGATGTATGGTAAGGCGAGACGATAGACGGGGCCTCTGTTGGCGTAAGAAGACATCTTTAGTTAAGTATTTGGTGGGTCGCGCCCACAATTTTTGGTCCTTTATTTGTTTCTTGGTTCTTTAATTTGACTATTGCAATAGCCAAAGCCGAGGGTAAGTGCATTTGTGCTGCGTAAACTGAGTTTGCCCCCTTGATGTTTGTGAACAGTCGGTGAAATCACGAGATGCCTGGTCTGACTAAGTTTGGAAACATTTGTTGCTTTGGTTGTAATAGGGATTACCGGCTTGAGGACTCTTGTCCGATTCCTTCGGTTGGAACTCCCACTTATGAGCTCTATTCTAAACATGGTGTTGGCCCCATCACCTTTAACGAGGCATGGATCCGATACACGAAGAATGATGGTGTTTTAAAATGGCCAGAAAATGGTAGTTTTGAGCCTGACATACTAGATAATTTGGAAGCAGTTTTATTCAAAAGAAAAGCCCGGCCGGCAATGTTTGACTCTCTCCGCCTTTGGCGTAAGGAAGCCAAACAGAAGAAAATTAAGCAAGAAAAACGAGATAAGAAAGCACAGGGTATGACCATTATACAGGCTGCTCAACAGTTTAAAAATGATGAAATTGATAATGCGATGGAAATTTCAGAGAGACAGCATCATATGACAATAGATAAATGCTATCCGATGTTGCCAGCTTCCCCCTCTGATAAAAGAAAGGATTTATAAGAGGATTCCTTGATGTCTCACCTATTGAGATTGCCTCCGCCTTATGCACAAGGTGCTAATGCACCCCAGTTGTTACAGCCTGTTCAGCCGCCAGTTGCGCCTCCGCCTGCTCCGGCTCTTCCACATTTGCCCCCTCAAGTATTGCCGCCTCTGCCGACTTTGCCTTCGACTTCTTTGCCTTCTGCTCCTCCGGTAATTACCGATTCCTTTTCAGTTAATTTGCCTAATTTTATGTCCAATTCTCCATCTATGCGTAAACGACTTACAGAAACGGTCTCTGGTCTTTTATCACCTTTCTTTGAGGCATTAAATGTGTCTCCGGCATTTTCTCGAACACAGTCTCGTAGTCAGTTCCCAGATTCCGAAGAACGAGAAATGTTGGACTCTCTTGCTCGTAAATGGATTGAAAAGGGTCCTCGGTATAGTGCACCTGATATTATGCCTACCTTCTCACAGTGAAATGCGCCTACGCAGAGATATGTTTTCAATGCTATGTGCGATACTCTTATTAAAGGATGGGAGGATATGGACTTGGGTTCGGTTCCTCAAGGTCTGTTAGACATTCAGGCTAATTTTGATAAGGGTCTCATTGTGGGTTCTAAGGTTGAGGACGCTGTAAAAAGACTTGTTTCCTTTAGAACCTTATTTTCCTCACAGACTTTTCTAGATTCCGATCCTTCATTTAGGTTGACACTGAAAAATTATCCAATGAGAGAGGTTCCTCCGGTCTGGAGAGAAGAGGTTCCAGCAGCAGGTAACGTTCCACCTATTCCTGCTCACTTCCAGCGAATATGGGTACATGTCCCCTGGAAAAGAACTGAAGTTTTAGGCCTTAAACAGTCTCTACCGGATCCTCGTAAGAACCCTGCAGGTTATTATAAAGAATTGTCACAAACTGTTGAAGCCTGCATCATGAATTTAGCAGATATTGACATGTTGATGGGGAATGTAGTTCCGCATGCATTATGGGCTAGGATTCGTAAAGAAAATCATGCCCAAGAATTAGGTGGAGATTGGGATGCTATCATTGCCGCAGATAGAAACCAAGTGGGTGGTGCGAAGCCTGATGCTTTGATTTCAGAACTCCCTGGTAGGATTATTACATTAATGAAAACGATTATGCCTGCCTTGAGAGTTAACTGGGATACACTAGCCGCGTGTAAACAGAAGAAAGATGAGAGTGTCTCCGATTTCTTTACTCGTTTCGAGGAGACATTCATTGATCACAGCGGTCAGGATATGACTACAGAGGGTGGACAGCGATTATTTGTGGATAAGTTCGTATTTAATTTGCTTCCCGAGATGTCGCATAAATTGAAAGACTCCGAAAGTTCATGGGCTGTTTCTTCTTCAGCCCAGATATTGGCTACTGCTCAATATTATGAAAATAGAGATAAAGAAGAAAGAGATAAGCAAGAGAAAAAGACTAAAGAATTAAAAACTAAGGTTCTCTTGCAACAGGCTTATCCACCTCGTATCAAAAGCCTGAGCCATATATTCCGCGACCTTTTTTAGGACCGAATCAATGTGCCTATTGTAGAGAGGAAGGTCACTTTAAGAATAGTTGTCCGGTTTTATTGCAGCGAAATGGTACACAATCTGCTTCACGAGGTCGTGCTGGCCTCCAGTCAGCAAACAGAGGTAGAGGTCGGGGTATGTTGACCCAAGAACAGCGTTCCCTTCCTACTTCTAATTCCTTGAATTACTTTGATCAGCAAAACGTTCGGTCTACACAGTACTACAATGAGGATTATTACATTGAACATGGGAATGAAAGTCTTCATGCTAACTAGGACAGCTATGGACAAAGTAAGGGAGTTGTGTCGATTCCAGTAGATCAGAATGGACCTTATGTTAAAGTCACTACAATGGGTGTTACAGAGCCATTTCTTTTAGATAACGGTGCAATGAGAAGTTCTATCATTCATTCAAAACTCCCTGGGGCACCTTTGTCTGGCTTAACAAATGTATCTGTAGGATTTTCTGGCGCCCCTGTTCGTAACCCGTTTTCTTGCCCTTTGCCCATTTCAATTGGCCCATATGATTTGAAAGCTCCGCTTCTTTTGACGAATGGTTGCGGTGAGAATCTGTTGGGTTTGGACTTATTGAAAAGAATGTATGCTACAATATATTGTTCTCCTTCTGGTGTACATCTTACTTTAGGTCAGAAATTATTTTCTCCAATGTATTTGTCCAAAGATCAGTTTCCACCTGAATTGCTTTCTCTTCCGGCAACGCTTTGGGCCACGGATCCGAATGATGTGGGCTGTCTTGAGATTCCACCTTATGTTCTATTCAACAGTATAGAATTTCCACTGAAGGTGAAAAAGCACTTTTGGAAATCATTCATGATTTGATTCAGAAGGGTGTGGTTGAAGAAACGAGAGGAAACATATGCAATAGTCCTATTCTTCCTGTTCTTAAATGCACTGATCCTTCTCAGCCTCCTGTATATCATTTTGTAATTGATCTTCGGGAGGTAAACAAAATTGTTGTACCACAATTTCCTGTTGTCCCAGATATCACTGCTCTGTTGACAATGATACCTTCCACAGCGACTTGGTTTTCTGTTATCGATCTAAAGAATGCCTTCTTTAGTATTCCCATTGCAGAAGAAAGTAGAGATATTTTTGGCTTCTCTCTTGGAGGCCGAAGCTTCCGGTTCAAGCGCGCACCTCAGGGCTATTGTGAAGGTCCCTCTATTTACAGCCAAGCTTTAAAATGTCATCTTGATACTTTTCATTTGCCATCTGGTGCTGTTCTTATCCAGTACATGGACGACTTGTTGATCGCCGCTGATTCAGAAGATATTTGCAAAAACGTGACTGTTGCATTGTTACGCTATTTGTTTAATCTGAATCATAAGGTTTCACCTTCCAAACTACTATATGTTCGTCGAGAGGTTACCTACTTGGGTCATCTCCTATCAAAGGAGGGACGACGATTAACTCCAGAACGAATTCAGGCGATTGCGCAAATGTCTGTGCCATCCACACAAAGGGAGGTACGTGCCTTCCTGGGCATTACTTCCTATTGTAGACAGTGGATCCCTAACTTCTCTCTGTTGGCCAAACCTCTGTTGGCACTTACTTTGAAAGATACACCTCAGCCCCTTCCATGGACTGACGAATGTCAGAAGAGTTTCACTGACTTGCGTGCTGCGCTATGTTCTGCTCCTGTATTGGGTACTCCCGATTACAGGAAGCCATTCACGCTATATGTTCATTGAAAAGAAGGTTGTGCGTTGTCAGTTTTAACGCAGCGTTTTGGAGACAAACAGCGACCATGTGCATATTTTTCAGCTATGTTAGATCCGGTAGCTAAAGCATTACCTAGTTGCCTTAAAGCGACAGCAGCCGCAGCAATTTCTATTAGACAGTCTGCTGGAGTAGTGTTAGACAACACACTTATTGTTATGGTGCCGCATGCAGTGGATACCTTACTAAACCGAACGAAAACACAGCATCTTACGAGTGCGCGTTTGTCTGGATATGAGTTGACACTTTTGGCTAGTCATGTGCACATCAAACGATGTAACACTTTAAATCCAGCTACTTTGTTGCCTCTTCCAGTAGATAAAAACGATGAAAAACAACATGATTGTTTCCTCCGTACTGAGGAAGAGACAAAAGGAAGAATTGACTTGAAAGATACGCCGCTAGAAAATCCGGATGGAATTCTATGGGTGGATGGTTCTTGTTTTAAGCTTCCTAATGGAGATTCAGTTTCAGCCTATGCTGTTACTACTTTACATACAGTTGTGGAAACAGCCCGTATCAGACACAATTCAGCTCAAGCATCAGAACTGATAGCTTTAACAAGAGCATGTGTGTTGTCAAAAGGAAAAAGAGTGAATGTGTATACTGACAGTCAGTATGCGTTTGGTGTGGCGTTTAATTTTGGGCGTCTTTGGAAAGAGAGGGGATTCCTTACTTCACATGGCACTAAAATACAACATGGTCAGCTGGTGACTTATCTTCTTGAGTCACTTTCTTTACCTGCTCAGATTGCAATTGTGAAGTGTAGTGCACACAAGAAGATTACAGATGATGTTGGTCGAGGAAATGCGTTTGCAGACGAAGTAGCAAAAAAGACAGCGAGAGACGCTACAAGTCGAATGTATGTTGCGGGTCCTGCTAACTGGGTTAGAGAGAGAGGAATGTATGAGGATACAGTAGAAAGTGTAAGGTCGATTCAGGAAGAGGCTACAGAGAAAGAATTGAGCAAGTGGAAAGAAAGTACAGGAATGTTAGATGAAATGGGATGTTGGGTGGAATTATCTGAGCACCAACGTTGGCTGTTACCAGACGCCTATGTACTCCCAGTAGTTACTATGGCGCATGGTCCAGCCCACTTAAGTGCAAAAAATATATGCAAGCTTCTGGCTCCAGTGTGGCAAGATGAAGGAATCCCAAAGTGTGCAGACAATGTAGTAAAACATTGTATTGTTTGTTTGATGTACAATTCAGGAAAGGGAACCCCAACTCCAGCGGGTCACTTTGCTCCTCCGACATATCCATTTGAGGTGTTACAGATCGATTACATTCACATGGAACGATGCAACAACCTCAAATATGTTCTGGTGGTAGTATGCGCCTTCTCTAGGTGGATAGAAGCATACCCTCTAAAAGACAATACAGCCTTATCCACAGCCAAAGTTCTACTGAAAGAATTCTTTCCCAGGTTTGGTTTGCCGCGCATTGTCAGGAGTGACAATGGAAGCGAATTTGTGGGCCAAGTCATGCAAAAAGTTTGTGCGGGACTTGGTATCAAGCAAAAGTTTCATGCGGCAAACCATCCACAATCAGCGGGGTTAGTGGAATGCTACAATGGAACTTTAAAGCTAAAGCTAGCGAAAGTACAGGCTAGTACAGGACTTAATTGGCCCCATGCTTTACCATTGGCTCTTCTATCCACCAGAACTGCTGTACACTCTCGTTTGGGACTTAGCCCTTAAGAAGTGGTGTTTGGACGTCCAGCCAATATATGGGCAGTCCCTCGCCCTAAGAAATACTCAGACTTGCCATATCCAATGTTGATTGATTACTTGCATGAACTTACAACTAAATTGCGTGTTCTCCATCAACAGGTTCAGAGTGCTTTGCCGGAGGCCTCCACAGACCCAGGTCATTCCATCCGACCAGGAGACTGGGTCTGCATAAAGAATTTTCAAAGGACGAAAAATTTGGAGCCCAGGTGGAGGGAGCCTCGGTTGGTTCTCCTCACCACGAGAACAGCAGTAAAGGTCGAAGGAAAGAAAAACTGGATTCACGGCGTGCATTGTAAGAAAGTGCCTTTGCCCCTACCCTTTGATCAGTCGATGCGTAAGGGCATTAGTGACTCTGAGAGCGAGAAGGTTCCACGATTTGTACCTTTCAGTGATGCACGCCTGAATGGGACATTGTCTGAGAAAGAGGACGATGATATTCTTCAAGAAGCGATAACACCACATCGTCGCTTGAATACGACAAATCCGAGAACATTGTTCCGAGACCAAACTGTACCTGACAAAGAACACTATAACCTAAGACCTAGACTAAAGAACACTTAAGATTTTCTCTCTCCTATGTAGTATTCTATCCCGGTTGCAGGGTCACGGTAGGAGTCTTGGTTGTGACCTGAGTAGTGGCAATAGCCCTGCAGGACTTGCAGTGTCATAGTACGGCAGATAATCATAATTAAGTGATTGAGGAAGATTGCCGTGGGCATCCATTAGAAAGATGGAAACTACATTAGGGAAAAGAGAGAGAAAGGATAAGATGAAGAAAGAATTCTGTAGATTAATGTACAGTCGTTTTAGTATAACCTTGTGTATCATTATATTATTGTGTATTCTTTTGGCGTGTATAAATTGGATTATTTACGCTCTGCAGCAAAAAGTTGTCTCTCCTTCTACCTCTTTGTTTTCTTCTACTGTCTCTCCACATCTATTTCATACCCTTCCTCAACATGAACTCGTTAGAAGAACCGAGTATTACAACAATTCATTTGTCCAGTTATTACATCAACACCAATTAGTGATCAATACAACTGATTGTTGGGTGTGTGGACTTATGCCACATACCACAGAGAAGGGAATGCCGTATTTAGTTCTTCCGTTTTCTTATGAGGGTTCTGCTTGGGCTTATTTTATTATCTTCTCCAAGGCCTACCAAAGCAAATTCAGACGACCCGTTAGTTCATTTATTGGTGGTCCGGATTTCAGTCATAGTTCACTGATAAAGGGAATGGTAGCTATGGCTAAAATCATGGAGAATAGTAAGATTTCCGTTGACGAAAGAAAAGCTTACACCAATTGGAACGTCACCCATTATGTCACTAGCCTTAGTGATAAGGTTAAACAAGGAAAATCTCCACCGATTTGGACTATTCCTCAGCAGGGAAATTTCTGTCTGCAAATTAATGGTCCGTCTACTGACACCGTCCAAAGAGACAACTGTTCCCACACATACGTCTACTCCTCTCAGAACTCGCCTCCTCTAGTGCCATCCCAAGGCACATATTTTATCTGCCACAATAGGGCTTACACGTGGTTGCCAACTGGTTTTTCTGGTACCTGTTATATAGCTTTCCTTCTTCCCCCTACATACACCGCTTCTGCAAATCATCATCGAAACAGATATGGCAGAGGGATTATTGACTCTAAAGACACAGCAGGACAAGAGGGAGGAGATTTCCTCAAAGGATTTCTTCCTTTTTGGGGTCCGATGGCCAACAGCAGAAATATAAGGCAACTGGTTTGTGTCGTAGAAACCACTATAGACATCACTGTAGGAGCCTTAAGTAATATCACGGCAGAACTACAAGCAGATCGTCTTATGACGTTACAAAACCGAGTTGCTTTAGACTTTTGTTCTTGCGGATCGTGGTTGCGCGTGCAAATTGATCGGGTCAAGTTGCTGTATTTTCATACCTGACGACGCTCCGACAGTATACCAAGCTATCTCTAAGTTATATATAATCTCTGAGTCGATTCATCAGGACGAAGGAGATTGGTCATTATTAGAGTGGTTTTGGGGACTACTGTCCAAATGGGGTTGGAAGGTATTGACATTCCTTGGAGTAGTTTTGACCATCATTTTCTCTTGTTGCCTTTGTATGCACTGTGGTCCGGTCGTCTGTGACCTGTGTGCTACTATGTGCATCCCTAAACCCAAACCACAAGTAACAGAGAATATTAGAATGATTCTACAGCAACAGCTCGATGACCTCATGGCCATCGACATTGACTCAGATTAACGTGAGTCTATGTATCTTGCCTGAGTTCTGGCAAAAGGAGGGTCTGAGGAAATTCGATTTTCGATCGTGATCGAATCGACCCGCCATCTTGTGCTCTGCCGCCATTTTGTGTTGCCCTCACTCAGGCAGCACGGCATAGTCTTTTCTGCTTTTTCTGCAGCTTTGTGTCGAAATAAGCCTTCTGCCTCTATTTACAAAGCTAATGTTAGCACTGGCCGAGTACACTAATTCCCGTCTGGTTTTTCCAATCCCTGTCTCAACTATCTGTTGGTTCACACTATTCTCTTCGAACTTTATCTTATCGTCTGGCCTTCGCTGTCCTCTGCTAGTATTCTCTCGTTTCACAACTGTCCTCCAAAACACACAAACGTATCTTGTCACCTGCGAGTCGGCCACAAACCTGTTAATGAATTTTTCTTGGGGAGGGGTGACAAACACAGTTGGAGGAGAGGCTCTTCGAGTTACCCGATACTTTGTTTTCAAACCTTTCCTATTGCTTCTGTTCTATTTTCCAACCTTTCTTATTGGTTCTTTATATATGTTTTAGGTGTGTTCTTGCTTAATGTATATTTCACATATGACCTATATAAGATTGTGCGCCACGGAGTGAAGTGGCAGTCTCCTGAGAACATACTTTGTGTACTTCTAGGATAACCGTACTAGCTGCAGCTAATAAAATCTGATCTTTTACGCCGACAGAGTGTCCCCGTGTCTCTGTGTAGCTGAGCAGGAGAACCTAGGAGATTAAGGCGTACCCTGCGCCGCCAGACCCAAAAGGTTCTGGTTCTTCACTAGGGTGAAATGTGTATTGTTGCAGTACACTGTTCTGCACATGCCAAGTGTCTATAAGAGGAAAACTGTGGATGAAAACTTGTAGCCCACGTATGAATTTAGATGTTGTTTGATACTTTTTGAACATGATGTATACAATGATAATTCCTAAATCAGATTAAAATGCCCTCCTATTATAATGTGACACACCTCATGTTGCAGAGGAGAGTGAAGCTCTTGTAGAGCAGAAGGCAAGGCCTCAATTGAGCCATAGTAGCTTATTAAATTATTGATTTCCTTATTGACATGTATTTTAACTAAAATCCTTCTAGCTGCTGGATCTCATACTACTTTAAGAATTTCAGAGTGGACTAAACATGACATCAGCACAAATCATGGCTGACTGCAGGGTAATGCCCATGTACTGCCCTTGAACATCCCCCTAATACAAAGTATTGCACGACTGTGGAAAGCACTGCTTTTCATTTTTTTCAAACACCATTCCAGTGCAAAGCAAAGGAGAAAAAGAATATGAGGAAAATAAGTAAAAATCCTGAAAGCGGAGAGGGTAGCAATCACCTGTAGTTTGACTGTATGTTTGACATTTTAGTTACAAAGAAAGATTTTAGGGCCTCAATATACTGCTTTTTAGAGGTAACAAGAACAATGGAGATAACCCTGATTTTATATTGTTTAATAAGGCATTGGATTGTTGAGTAATATAAACCTCACACATGGCCCATCATATGGTTGTTCAGTGACGCATCTGTTACAGAATTGGAATCCTTTCCTAGGTTGCAATGCCACAAGACATACAATATAATTTGAATGACGTGCATATAGAACAGAAACATGCAGAGAAGAGGGCCAAGATTCCTAATGGTGCCAAATGGGCCCTGCTAAACACATACAAATATTAAACCTTGAGATCATCTTACTCAGTGTATTTCCTTTGTAGTAGCCTGTTATGACCTGTAATACATTCCATTTGTAACAGCATAAAAGATACAATGCAAGAGAGCAAATAGTAAGAGATTGGTTTTACCGCATCATTCTTCTAAAAGTTGCATAAGAATATGGTCAGATGTAAGAAATGGCACTTAAATAAATCTGAATAGTAAAACTTACCATAGAAATTCGACACAGTTGAGCATTTGCCATGTAATAAAATGATGATTCTGAAATAAATCACCCAATGTGCGAAAGCCTAAACTTCCCCAATGAGTAAGTGCTGAGCGTTCAAGTCTCAGACCCAAGCCAATACAGCAATCTAGTTTCCATTATGAGTGAAAATGTGAGATCTTATATTCTCGCCAAATAAAATACTTGTGGTGTCTTATAACGTGTGCGCTTAGGTAGGGCCAAGGAATCATTAATTTAAAGACCAGCTTGAATTTAGCTACTTTTAACATATTTTGCAATTAATGTATCCCCTACTGATGTTTTTTTTTTAGCAAAGCTCAACCAATGTAAATGTGCTGCATGATAGAAAGTGAAGAGCCAAGCCTTCCTCCTCTTGAGTCCAATACAGTACTGACAGCTTAACTCTGGGTCATTTCAGCTTCCAAATAAAGGAGCATTTATCACCCTTTATGGTCTCAATGAATGCATTGGTAATTTTGAAAGGCACATTTGAAAAGGTAAACAATAACAGAGGCAATAAATTCATTTTTATTAGACATATAAGCCCAATGTTGGTAAAGGAAAATGTATCCCACTGTTTCAATAATGCTCAAGCTTTGTCTAAGAGAGACGCATAGTTTAAGGCAAATAATTCACTAAAATTTGTAGTCACCTTATTCCCAAGAAATCTAATAGAACGTGGAGCCAGAAAGATCGCCTGCATAGTTAATGGAAGTATCTCAGAGGTGCTTTTGATTGATTAATTTTGTAGCCGCCTGTCGCAGTTAATTCAGAGATCATATTGAAAGCTCTTTGAACATTGCCCCTATTCGCCACTAAGTAGGAACAATATTGTCAGCATAAACTTTAAGTTTTGGGGTACCACTAAGAGGAGGCCTAATGGTTTGATCTTGATGAACAGCGCAAGCCAATGGCTCTATAAAAGGTACAAACAAGATAAGGGACATAGGGTACTCTTGGGGCATGCTTCTTCTAATGCTTATGTAACCAGACAGCAAATTCTTTATAGTATAGTTGAATTAGCCCTTTGTACAGCATCTCAGCAGACAGTGGTGGCTCGCAGAGATAACGCTGTGGGGTGGCGGGCTGGGTGGGAGATAGTGGATTCCGACATATTAAGGCAAAGGTGAACGTAAATAAATAAATATCTGCCGTTGTATGTTGGACTCCACTACACCCTCACCCAGCCCACCCCATCGCCCAACAGCGTTACCTCTGCGAGAGGCCACTATCAGCAGGTGCATAAAAATCATTGGAAATGCAAATGGATTGCAAAGAGCACTTCCCATTAGACTAAATCAAATGCTTTTTCTGTGTCATGCATTCTAGCAGTAGTCTTAATATTCTGGTTGAAAAATCATTCTAAATCTTGTACCAAAAGATTTGTGTTGGAGATTACACATCTACCACAGAGAAAGCCATTTGGATCCCTGTGAATGATTGAGGATGTAACTGCTATGACGCTATTAACCATGATTTTAGTAAACAACTTGCAATTGCTATTGAGGAGACTAATAGGGCATGTATGACTTCGTGTCAACCTCTGATTTATCTTTTCTTTTTAAACTACCACTAACCGGTAAAGGAGCTTGGCATCTCTGAAGAATATGATTAAAAAAACGAACCAAACTAAGGTGCCAATTTCTGAGAAAAAACCTTGTATATTTTAGGAGGCAGTCTGTCCTTGCCACATGCTTTAGCAATGGGAAGTGACTTGATCGTTATTTGAACCTCGGCCAATTTCATTTGTGGTATAATTAAATAAGAAAGGGCAGAAGTTATGGTAGGAATTTGAATACCCTGTAGCCATTTCTCAATTGCCTCATGGGAACTACATTGAGAACCATTGTAAAATGTGGCATAATGTTGGTAAAACATCTCAGCCACTTCAAACTGGTGTATTCTAGTAGTTTTACTCAGAGGATCATATATTACTTTAATACTGTTGATATTTGCTGTACACATTGCAGATCGAGCAAGATTCTTCCCTTTACATTCACTTTACTCATAACGTTGCTGGAGGTATAATGAGTGGTTCCCAATTTCTTTTGTGATAAAAAGATTTGCAGGATGTCTCTTTAGCTTCTGGCTTTGCTGTGTGCGTATTGCTACTGGGAGAAAAGGTAGATGCTATTGTGGCTTTGTCCACTATCCTACTTTAATTAGTATGTTGTACTTTCTCCTCCTGTCTGTGAGCAACCAAACAGCAATTACTTGGCCTCCAAAATGTGCATTTAATGCTTCCCATAGGGCAAAATCTGCAGCAGGGTGAATAGACCATGTTACAATACATGCGTTTATAATGTATGCCATTACAACGTGGTCATTCCATTCTCTATGTTGTTATATTGCAAATCATTACATCACAAGTCGTTACAATGACTTGCTGTAGGAAGGGTGCAGTATTTTGGAATAGTATAATTTACTATTCCAACTCCAGTCGGTGACAGTAGGGAAGGTGTTGGATTTTAAATCCAACACCTTCTGTGCCCCTACAGCATGTAATTGTAACAACTTGCGTTGTAATGCATGTGATGTAACAACAGGGTCGTTATAATGACCCCGTTGTAATGGCAGGCAATGTATTGCATGGTTGTAAAGGATGTTTCCCCAGCTGAGTCTATATTGAGATTTTTGGAATCCTCCAAATTGCTCTTCATCTGTTCCACCCAACCCTCCTCTGCTAATAGTGCTTTATTTAAACTCCATCTTGTTCCTTGTAGAGAGGATGTTACACATGCAATTGTTAAGCTGATAAGTGAATGAAAATAGAAAATATTGTTCAATATGTCTGCAGCAATGAATGCTAGTGCAGATGTAGTTAAACGAAATCTATACACAATGCAGTGCCATAATGCTTATAGTGACATGCGCATTGTCGCAGGACCTCATTCTGTTCGTGCCAAGGGAAAATAAGAGCAGAATTGTGGATTAAAGCTTGTAAGGCACATATGGATTTAGGTTTGTTTTGATGTTAATTTAAGAGTGATGTATCCAATGATAAATCCTTCTTCAGATTAAAATTAGGCCTGGGCAGTAAATTCCGTTCCGCTCGCGGAATTTGCGGAATTCGCGGAATTTCGCGTTCCGCGGAGAACGCGAAATTGCTCAAAAGTCTGCTTTCCGCAATTTCGCGAAATTTTTGCTTGTTCGCGTTCTCAAAATGCGTGTTCGCAAGATATTTCTCCCCGAGCACGCAAACAGCAATTGTGAACAGGAAAAAAGCATCGCGAACAAGCAATTCCGCGTGTTCGCGGAATTTCTGCGTGTTCGCGGAGATTTTTTACCGTTTCGCGGAGATTTGCGTAACGCGTTTACGCAAATTCCGCCCACCCCTAATTAAAATCATATCCCATTATAATGTGACCTGCCTCATGTTGCAAAAGAGAGCAGAAGGTGAGTCCTCAATTTAGCCATAGAGGCCTAATAAATTATGTATTTCCTTATCGACTTATATTTTAAATAAAATCCATATAGCCGATGAATCTCATACTACTTTAAGAATATCAGACTGGACTGAACGTGACCTCAGCACAAATCAGGGGCCACTGCAGGGTAATGCCCATGAATATCCCACTAATACATATTATTGCAAAACAGTGGAAAACACTGCTTTGTGTTCTTTTCAAACAACACTCAAGTGCAAAACAAAGGAAAAAAAGAACACAAGGAAAAAAGCAAAAATCCTGAAAGCAGAGAGTAAAGCAATTATCTGTAGTTTCACTGTATTTATGTGGATTTTAATAACAAAGACAGATCTTAGGGCCTCACAATGCTGCTTTGTAGGGGTAACAGATACATGGAGATAGTCCTGATTTATTGTGATTCAAAAAGCATTGGATTGTTAAGTATTGTATTCCTCACAGAGGGCCCAGCATATGGTTGAACTATGATGCATCTGTTACAGAATTGGAATCCTCTCCTAGGTTGCTGTGCAATAAGACATAGAATAGAATTTGGATGATGTGCCTATAGCAGAATAAAGGGCCAATATTCCTAATGGTACTTAATGGGACCTGATAAACACATGCAAACATTAAATTATGAGATCTACAGTGACAATATACATATTACTAAATGCATTGACATTGTCCTAGCCTGTTATGACCTGTCAAACATTCCATTTGTGACAGCACAATAATGCAATGCAAGAGAGCAAGTAATAAGTAGATGGTCTTACCCCATAACATTTCTAAAAGATGAATAAGAAAATGGTAAAAGGTAAGAAATGGCATTTAATAGAACGGAATAGTAATAAATTGCCATATATAATCTGACACAGTAGAAATAGCAGAGCCCATTGACCTTTGAAAGCATAACATGAATAATTGAAATATATGCATGTCAATTCTTGGACAAACAATTATTGGGCAGCCAACATTATTTAACAGAACCATACTGAAATTAAATTGTAGACAATATTTTGAATTAAAGAGGATGTAATTTTGACCAATAGTGTTCGCCCGACATCTGCAAAATGTCATCAATATCTCATACAAAAATGCCTCAATAGCCTATGTTAGAGTTTCAATTTCAGAATCAAATTAACTATACATCACTGCGAGTTGGTTTTAATTATTCACTGAATACAAGACTTATCATTATTTTAAGAAAGTCTCAGCCCTGCGTAGATTTATACAAGTATTAATATGAAAAAGCATATGATGTTAGGGTTTTATGAAGACTATCTCTAGTCCTAAGCATTTCATGTACAAATGAATGATTTCAGGTGTTTTAGTCTAATTCACAAACTTAAAGTACAAAAAGAGTGAAACAGAAGGAATGGATTTGACTAACACACTCAGTCCCCTGCTGGAAAGTGTATATAATGACCAGGAAAGAAGTTACTATATTCTTTGTTTCTCATTACTACATAGTGCCAACTTGAACTTACCAGTCAGAATGTTCAGCTATTCTCATACAAACACTCAATTATATGTTCCTTGAAATTAAGCATCAATTTCTTTCTCTTAGTTAAGTCACCACAATCAGTAATATCAAAATTGAGTTTTACCACTTGTTCCATTTACAATTTTCCTAATTGTTCTGGTCATTAGAAGTAGATTGTTCATTGACTTGACATTTTCAAGTGGCAAAGGCTAAGGGATATATTCTTTCACCAAAGTCATAATCAGAGGCAAACCTCAAAGTTGCTGCACTGCGTGAGAAGGAAGGAGCATGAAAGCATCACATAAACTAGGGTATGGTACTGCCCTGCTCTCTATCTAGCACTGGGGCACAATTATGCTGCCTAGTGCCATGCATAGATCTTTTCACCATAGTGCATAGGTGTGTGTAGGAAAGTAGGATTTGCTTTTATGGTTACCCCCACTTTTTACCTGATGCTATGATGTTTCTGACTAATCTGACTGGGATTCTGCGAACCAGGCCCCAAGTCTCTCTGCTTTCTCCCCTAAATTGTTATGGTAAGTACTTAGGTACATCTCAGATTGGATACTGGGGTACGCTTATAAGTCCCTAGTACATTGTACTAAGGTACCCAGTGCATAGATACCCCAGGGGTCCCCCATGGGCAGAAGCATGCATTAGTCCACCCATTAGGGACCACTCAAATGGTAACTACTGGCCTGCCATTGCAGCCTTTGTAAGCTGGTGCTAGCATCACTTATGAAAGATATAGGTTTCCCTATATCTAAGATCACTGCACTTAAAACCTATAAGTCACCCCTAAAGCAGGCCTTTGCAATTCTGAGGGAAGGGTGCTTGGTCCTACCCACTGTCCAAACTCTCCTATTGGATGGAACCATGAATCACCCAACCCTTTCTTTAGGCTACTTAATGGATTACCTGTGGGTGGGTCCCTAAATTTGTCATGGGACACAATTCGATTCAGACACTACTTCAATTTCAACTGTCTGGGCACTCTAGACTTCACTGGACTTCGCTCTGGGTATCAATGCTGCAACTGGGAAGATTCCTACTGCTACTGATCTATTTGCCCTGCTTGTCTGCTGCAATGTCCGTGCCTGTGCTCCATACAGGAAGCCTTCCAAGGCCTGAGGGCATTCAAGACACATGTACAAATCTCCCTTGAAGTGAAGGAGTCACTTCTCTGTATCTGCAGGCTCCACAACTAAGCTGACCTGTCTGCCGATCCTAGGCTCCAATTGAGTCCCAAAGGCTCAGCAACACAGGTGGAGGTTTTCCACATCTCTCGAGATCTGCCTTGTCCTCTCGCCAAGTTTGAGGCCAATACCCCTCGTCAGAGCCGCAGGAACCAAATCCAGGTGCACCTCGTCGACTTGCCATTGCAAAGGCTTGTTTGCTTCCTTCCATCAAGATCTTTGGAATCCAGGAAACCCCAACCTCAAGCATCTCCATGACCAGAATCTTTGAACATTCCACATTGCTTGCACCGTGGGACTATTTCTTTGTTGAGCTGCTCGAGATCCTCTTATGACTCCAGGGCCTCCGGCCTGTGAGTTCTGCTGAGGGTCGCTTTTGAATTCTTTCAGCTCCTGTGATTGATTTGGGCTTACCCTGACTTTTCCCCCATTGGTGAGTCTTCTGGACCCTGCTGGTCCCATCATTGGACCTTCTTCACCTTCCAAGTTGGTTGCAATTGCCAAGGCTTTTTGTTACTCCCGCCAGACACCGTCCCCTCAACTCTTGACATGCAACATTGGACAGCTCGTGTATGGCCCCGTGTCTTCCACAGCATCACCCAATCCACACAGCTGCAGTTTCAAGGCCACCGTCAGCTCTCCTGCAACAGCTGACATTGGTGGGCATTAGTCTTCCGTGCCTCCTGGCCACTCTTGAGTGGCAGATACTCTGTATTCTCTGCTTGCAGCTACTTCATGTCTTGAATCCACCTTTGGGTTCCACCGGACACTTCCCCCTTCTAAAGCAGCATACGTTTTCTGAAGTCCTCCATTGGATTCGACAGAGGTTTCCTACGCCTCTTCACAACTATGCACCCGGCTTCCCTGGTGCAGGTTTCCTGGTTCCTAAGGTATCCATGGGTGGGTGGCTCTCCAACATCTT
Organism: Triturus cristatus; assembly: GCF_964204655.1. NCBI lineage: Eukaryota > Metazoa > Chordata > Amphibia > Caudata > Salamandridae > Triturus > Triturus cristatus. The sequence goes on from NC_140590.1 coordinate 1,117,343,113, forward strand.
GTCTTCCATGGGGATTTTTCAGGGTCCATTGGGAAGGGTCCTCTTTCTTTAAAATTGCAAACACAACTTACACGTTGATTTGGACGGAGAACATGGTTGTGTTCCTACACAGCAAACGACCTCCGTGGGGCTCCCAGATACTCACCTTAGGTCGTTCCTTGGGCACTTCTACGTCCTCTGAGTATTGTCTTGCCACGAGCTCTGGTTCGCATACCACTCTTTCAGTATATGGTTTGGTCTCCCCCGGGGACCACTGTGTATTCTGTGCTACTTACCTGTTCCTATTGCAAAGTATTGTCTGCATTGTGTATATCTCCGGTTATGAGATATCTGTATGTGTTACTGAGAGTCTTATAATAAATATATGTTTTTATAAATATACCATGTGGTTCTTTTTCACTTAATCTATACCTTTAAGATTATGTGCTGGCAAAACAAGCTGCTTTACACTCCTTCTGGGCAAAGCCTGAAGGCAGCTCTCCACAGCTACCACTTTGAGAGCTTTCTAAGGTTGTCTAAGAACTCTAAAATCACCATAAGGGTTGTCTGGATCAATGCAAAGTGTACACTTACATAAGTGTACATCATATACTGAGCCAGACTCTCATAGTGCATATATGATGTCTAACATATTTTTCATACTGGAAGAGTGCCCTTCCAGTACACCATAATATGCCTAGACAAACTTTAAAACTTTTACCACTTTGGAGTGCACTGTAAAGAGCAGCATTCATGCAAAGTCAAAAGGTTTGAAGAAAGAACAGCATGCCTACTATTTACACCACTGTCAAAGAGGCGTATTTTTTAATGCAAAACTCTGTCTTGTGTTGACTCTAGATATTACTTTTTTGACAGAAATCATGGGAGGCTTCAGGGTAATGCCCATGTACCACTCATGAACATCCTCTTAATACAAAGGATTGCTAAACAATGCAAAGCACCAATTTGCGTTCTTTAAAACAACATTTCAGTACAAAACAAAGGAGAGAAAGAGTATGAGAAAAAGAAGCAGAAATCCAAAAAGCAGAGATTAAAGCAATCTCCTGTACTTTGACTATAGTTTTATGGGATTTAAGTCACAAAGAAAGAACTTTGGACTCACAATGCTGCTTTGTAGAGGTAACAGAAAAATAGAGCTAGTGCTGATTTTGTACGGTTGAAAAACCTGTTGCATTGTTGAGCAATATATTCCTTACACAAGGCCCATCATATGGTTGTATTGTGATGCATCTGTTACAGAATTTCAATCCTTTTCATGATTGCTGCGCCGCAAGACATAGAAAATAGAAATTCATTTGGATGACGTGCATATAGCACAGAAATATGCAGAGATGAGGGTCTAGTTTGCTAATGGTGCTTAATGGGAGCTGATAAACACATACAAATATTAAACTCTGTGATCATCAGCTTCAATATACATATTACTAAGAGTAATTCCATTGTCATAGACTGTTATGACCTTTCAGACATTACATTTGTGACAGCACAAAAATACAATGCAAGACAGCGAGTAATAAGAGATTGGTCTTACCCCATCATTTGTCTAAAAGATGGAAAAGAAAATGGTAAAATGTAAGAAATGGCACTTAAACTGAACTAAGTAGTAACAAATCACTATATAATTTCAACACAGTTGAGCATTTTCCATGTAATAAAATGATTATTCTGAAAGAAATCACCCAATGTGCGAAAGACTAAACTTTCTCAGCAAGTATGTGTGGCGTGTCCCAGATTCAGACCGAAGCCAGCACAGCAATCTAGTTTCATTTATGAGTTGAAATATGATATCTTATATTCTCGCCAAATAAAATATTTGAGGCGTCTTCTAATGTGTGAGCTTAGGTAGTTTGGGAATCATTATAATAAAGACCTGTTCAATTTTAGCTACTTTTAAAATATTGTCCAAATAATATATACCCTACTGATATTTTTTTTTATAAGCAAAGCACAACCAGTGTAAATGCACTGCATGATAGAAAGTTCTAAAGAAGGAAAGAGACAAGAATTCCTACTCTTGAATCAAATAAAGTACAGACAGCTTGACTCTGGGAAATTTAGGTTTCCAAATAAAGGAGCGGATATCACCCTCTATGTTCTCAAAAATGCCTTGGTAATTTTGTTCTGCACATTTGAAAAGGCAAACAAAAACAGAGGCAATAAATTAATTTTTATTAGAGATATACGCCCATGGAGGCAAGAGAGCGGCTGGTCACTCAGCCGAGCGAGCGCTCGTAGCCTGACCTTCCTGAGCCCCCCGCTGTGAAACACTGGATCGGCATGCACACCTGAAAGAAGTACTAATGAGCTACTAACTACACGCGGGAATGCTGTGGAACTTACTTCTGTCAAAATACTTTGTAGAGGGTTGCCCGTGATTGTTGCGTTTCCTTGGCTGTGGAGGAGTTTTCTGGCAGGTGCCTACAGGACGAGACAGGATTGTTAGCCGGGCCAGGATGCTGCCGAAGAGTGCAAGAAGCGGAAAGATCCACAGCGCAGGAGGAAACGTTGTGCTGAGCAAGCCCCGGAAAGCGCCTAAAACAAGCAATAATGTGGAGCAGCTGAAGATAGTAACAATAGCCTGGTCAGTAATACCAATAGTGGGAAGAGAGTGACTCCCGCAATCTTTATGGCAGCCTGGAAAGGCAAAAATCTGACTCTGGGACAGGACACCTCTGAGGAAGCTGCTGCATTAGGAAGTTCTGCTAAGGGGAGCGAGGGAGATGGTGGGATTACAGGATCCGCTGTGACTAATACAATGTTAGGGAGAGAGGGGGAATCTGAGATATGTTTCAGTCCTGTAATGCAAAGACAGATATCACAGCCTGAGGTTAGGTGGGAGGCTTTGCCAGCCGTGGTGACTACTGAAGCACCCATAAGCTTGGAAACAGAACTATTGTTGCCATCTGGCAGCAGGGTGTTTGCAAACAAAAGAGATGGCTCTAATGATGGTATAGACACTGAGGGTGTAAATGCGCTGGAGACAGGACCCTTCTTCTCACTCTTGGATCATTCTAGTTAATCTGGTGATGAATCCCTACAGATATCTGAGGACCCTCTCAGTTTAACAAGTGGGCGGTGGAGCGAAACCAGCAGGAGGAGACCCCTGGGAAAGAAAACAGGGCTTCTAGCTCCAGGACTGTACATTAGAAAACTATACCACATGTATCACAGCGGATTGATTTGCAGGCCGCTCCAGGTCAAACCCCAAAGGAGAAACTGGGTAATGGACCAAATAATGAGTCTTTACCGGGGGGACAAGACCAACACAATTCACCAGAACGCCCAGAGGGCATTTCACTGACAGTCATATATAAGACAATGATGGCACATAGAGAAGAAAGCCGGGCGGAAAGTCATAAAACTCAAGGTACATGTAGGAAATTGCAGAATTCGATTTGGCGGGTGGCTAAATCCTGTTCAGAAATTGGGGAAAGGATATCCGAAGCCGAGAATCAAATTTCTACTCTTGAGGATGAGATGGTTGCACAGAAAATAGCCACTGATAACACACAAGGATGACCTATCCTGGAAGATTGAGGATATGGAAAATCACCTTTGGCGGAATAATTTAAGAATTCTTGGCTTACCTGAAGAGATCGAAGGCTCAGACCCCCGGAAATTTGTCATGAAACTTTTTACTGAGGCTTTCCCGTAACTGGTCCAGTGGACATGGGATATTGAGATACAACGAGCCAACAGATTTCTCTTTCAAGTGAAACAGAATCAAACTAATATGAGGCCCAGAGCTATACTGATATGCTTGTCCTCCCCCTTTTGATTTTAATTACAGTAAGGTTGCAAGACTTTATTCAGTACAATGTTATTTTAACTGTTATTTTGTATATACTATCGACGCCCACATCCATAGTGACATCTAGCGTGTGATCTTGGTCATTTAGATAGGTTTAGTAAATATGGTATCAAAAAATACCCCGCTCACTGGTGGGGCTGGAACTGGGATAATTGGCACTATAGACGCCTTTTTTACGAAGGCTGTGACTGTTCTAGAGAAGGAGATAGCCCTAACTGAACAAAGACTATCCCTTGAACCTGTGTTTATGAGAAAGTCGTCCTTGGGGAAAATTGCTAATGTACTGTCTCCCGACCCAATAGAGACCCAAAACGTACATTCATCATCCCAACAACAAAATCTTTCTACAGTATTGGATATAACTGGCGTAGACACAAGCTTAGAATCTTTCATGGCTTATCCAATTATGGAACCTTGTCGACGAAAAAGCCTTCTACCAATTAATAACAAGCCATCACCTGATTGCACTAATCGCAAACAAGTAGAGGGAAATGTCTCCAGTTTAAAACGTAAACGAGGTGGAAAGCAGCATAAGGGTGGGCGCAATAAAAAGAGCAAAAGTACACTACCTATGCACAACGAAAAGGGGATAACATATAGGGACAAAAACCCCATACAAGTTGAAAATACTGTTCCCAACAACATAAACTCAACCGTTGATATAACGGACAGTCCACCTGTAATTGACAGAAACACAGCATGCTCATTGGATAACATTGAGCATTTAGTCAGGTCTTTGATTCTCCCACTGTTAGAACGTACCAGACGCTTAGGCACACAGTTAGAAGTTCTGGAAAAAATTACGAGGGAGAACTCAGCCTTGCTAAAAAAATTAGGGGACGCTAAATTCATGACATATAATCCTACTGTAGCACCCAAAAATACACAAGCATTACCACTAAGTACTAAACTTGGACAAGGTAATGTAAACTTGGCTCTACAGGAAGGTGAAATGACGATGATGGATATCGATAACACCACACAAAATGAAAAGGCTAGAAAAGTAACTACTACAGACAGTCTTAATTCATGTATAAATGAAGTTTCTGATAATATGGCATCCGGGTTACAAAAAGCAAGAGAAAATAATGGAAAAGATCATAAAAAAAGAATTGATCTACCACCGGACTCCTATCCCTATGTAATTGTACTTGCAGGGGTCCCAGAGTGGAGTAACATTAGGGATGAAACCACGTCTGAATTAAAAAACAAGGTTATGTTTTGGCTAGGGAAAAATAGACCTCTCAGACCTGATTTATGTGGGGAAATCATTAATGTTCGCCGTGTAAATTGGCTCGGGCCTACAGCTAAAGATATTATTGGGGATTGTATTATCGTAAATTTCAGAGACGCAAGAGTTACCGAATTTATTCGTGGCTTTCCAAATTATGGAAACCCTGGAGGAATTCGGTCTTTGGATTTAAGTTATTTTTATCCACCAGCTCCCCCTGTTGCTGTTACTGGTCAGAGACTGACTACAATACGTTATGAAGGAAGGCCCCCCTATGTTAGAAATCATCGTAAGGATTACAGGGTGCCTATGACGCTTGGTGGTTTCAGACCGTATAACCCTGACCATTATCAACAGATAGGGAATTTATTTAATGTCCCAACGCACAACAGATTTGACACTCTATCAGGCTTGGGGTGGGTGGATTGACCAGCACGGGAACAGATTATTGATACCTGTGTGGAATATTCCACCCCTGTTCAAGTAGGGGACAGTCAGGAAATGGGGCTTCCCTATGACCAAGCAGCACAGGATTTGGCTAGTATCACACTAAAACTTAATGAAAGGGTGGACAGGACATTTTTGGGAATTCAAGAAGAGAGAAAGGGCATTACAGAAAAAATTCTTGCCAATACTACCAACCCAGGACAAGCGGCACATGATAGGACTGAAAAAAACTGGTCTATTATCTACTGGAATATCGCCGGCCTCAGGACAAAATTGGATAATCCGTTATGGCATAAATTAATTGGAGACCACGATGTTATATGTCTACAGGAATCGTGGGCGAAAGACGTATATCATTTGAATGGTTTTAGAACTATTTTTACTCCGGCAATTGGCTCAGTGCATGGCAGAGCTAAGGGTGGGCTCTGCACATATGTCTCTAACCGTTTTATTTGTCAAACTATCGAGGTCTTTCATAATACCACTTATTACCACATTGTTGGCCTACACATGAAGAAAAATTTCTGTATTCTGGTTATTAATTTCTACAATAATGTTCCCCCGGCAGACTCAGCTTTAATTTTTAAAAAACTTAGCTCGGAAATCAACTCCATACTTTGTAATAAAGGAAAGGAGTGTGTCGCCATATGGGGGGGGGATTTTAACTGCACTATTTGTAATAGAGCCAGGAACGGAATTTGTGGTCTAACTTTGGATAAAGAGTCCGCACCAACACATTTTGAACATAATGGTAAGGGCGACGCCCTAAATGAGATTCTTTTTGTGAATGACTTAGGGTTCGCAAACACTTTATGTCAATCAGAAGTTCTGTTTACTCCCACCTTTTGTGGTAGGGGACTCTCCTCTGTAATTGATTTTGTTTTGATTTCTTCGTGCTTTAGGAGTAGTGTTAGAAATTATGATGTTTTAGAATTATCCCTCAGTGATCATTTTCCCATTAAGGTGGAACTTAGTAACCCCCGCGTTATCCTTGATAGCACTCCCAGGCCACAATCTAGAGATATTGTTATCTCTAGACAAAACGGATACGCCATAAAATGGTCAAAAATTGTACCTGCTGACTTTCTTTCAAACCTAATTAAGACATGTAACACCTGTTTCAACACTTGTCTGGATATTGCCTCCAAAGATCTAGAAGTAGTAAATGATTTTAAATCTATTGTAACATGCATTAAGGAAAGTCTGTGGGTTAGTTCGAAAAAAGATAATAACAGAAACAGGAAAAAGGAGGGATGGTTTGACCATGAGTGTACGAAGGCACACTCTAAACTTAAATTGGCATTAAATGGACAAGTAAGGGATAAAATTCAGATCAGAGAGCTCCGTAAGTCTTAAAAACTGGCAATCAAGAATAGGAGGGCCAGCTTAAAGAAGGAAGCGTGGGAGGAACTACTAAGTGCCTCAGAACGGAGAGATATGACTGCCTTTTGGAGGGCAGTAAACGCACCATATTTTAAGGATGACACCAAAGCGAGGATTGAGATAGCCATTGGTGAGAATGAATGGGTGAGTTATTTCGAGTCCCTTTACAGCCCCGTTAACCCTTTGAGTGATTCGTTAAAGCAAGATTTACCTAACATATCCACAAAATTTAAGAGCTTGAACCTCACATTTACATTGAGTGAGGTGTTGAAGGGTATTAGTTTGAGCCAGGGGGGCAAGGCACCAGGCCCTGATGGGGTACCTGTAGATGTTTTTAAAGATAATCTCACACTATGGGCTCCCCTATTAACTAGATTTTTTAACGCTGCGTGTAAGCTAAGTCTCCCTAACACCTGGTATGAATCAATAATAGTACCAATCTTTAAAAAGGGCGATAGTGAAAGCTGTAAATGCTATCGCCCTATATCCCTACTCGATTCTACCATCAAAATTGTGGGCAGGGTTATTCTTGAAAGGTTGCAGGTGTGGGCAGACGAGCACAAAATTATCAGCGACTTGCAATATGGGTTTAGGGAAGGGGTCGGGACTGTTGACCAAGGACTCAACTTATTCATCCTATTGGAAAAATATACCAAGGCTAAGGGCGGGAAAATGTTTTTAACTTTCGTAGATTTAACTTCCGCCTTTGACTGTGTTACACACAGCAAATTATGGTTAATTTTAACACGATTGGGAGTTGAGGATAATATTATTTGTTTCCTAAGAGAGTTGTACAATGGGGCCAGGGCTACAGTTAGATTCGGTCTAAAGGGAGAATGCACCAGAATGTTTAATATTGCTAGGGGAGAACGACAAGGATGCGTCCTTGCTCCATTCTTATTTACAATCTACATCAATGGGCTTGAGGATGTCTTGCTGAGGGACTGCACAGATATGCCATCGGCAATAAAACGCCATATCCCGGCCTTAATTTATGCCGATGATGCCGTTCTGATGGCAAGGACCCCTGTTGCAATGCAAACTATGATTACTTCCTTTTCCACTTTCATGACTAGTTTGGACCTGAGGGTGAACTGTACAAAAACTTATTCCATGAATTGTGGCACCAAAACTAAACAGAGGAAAAAAGTTATGTTCATAGAGTCTAAGCCATTAGAACATATTCCTACTTTCCCCTATTTAGGAATTATGTTTGAATGCTCAGGTCAGTGGAATGCTGCAGTTAAGGGAAGAAACATGCAATTCACTAAGTCCATAATGGCCCTTAAACTTTTTAGTAAAAAGATGGGTAAGAAACCATTGAAAGAGTTATTGTGTATTTACAAATCCAGTTGTGTGGCCGTGGCAACTTATGGTGCAGGAATTTGGGGTTACTCAAATGTAGCTAGTATTCAGCTAACAGAGAATAGTTTTTTGAAATTTCTTTTAGCTACCCCAGACGGCACATCCACTTTTAACGTCCATGCTGAGCTTGGAATGTTATATATTGAGGACCTCATTAAAATTCAACCTGTCCTCCTGTGGTATAGGGTTTGGACTACAATTGAGTGTCATCTGAATCGCCTCATATTGAGGGATACCCTAAATCTGGAGAATGTGCACCGAATAAAATGGCTGAAGTATATTAAAAGCTTCTGCAGCCACATTAACCACCCGGAATTTTATGATGATCCTGAGTCTATGGCAACGATCTCTAGGAAGGAACTGAAAAGGTTATGTATTATGTACCTAGAGAAGTTAAGAGAACGAACGGAACTGACAAAGAAAATTGTGATGTCCCATCAATTGATTTTAATATCGCAGGATATCCAACCATACTTAACCCTGCGGTTGACGGAACATGAAAAGTTCCTGCTGATACGTTTTAGACTTGGGTTTCTTTTTAGGTCTGTGAGTTTTCCTGTAAAGAATGATTGGTCAGCTGGAATTATTAAATGCCCCTGTGATAACATTTCCTCCCAATCGGACATTCATATTTTATTCTTTTGTAACTATTATGTTATACCTAGGGAAAGGTGGATTAAGCCAATCATAAAATATATGAATCTTAGACAATGCCGACCTGCCTTTTTGATTATACGAAAACTTGAGGATATATTCACGGTCGCCTCGGTTTCTGTATTTCTAAGAAATGTTTTCCATTTAAGAAAATCGATACTGTTTTAAATGTATTTTAGAGCCCATGTGCCTTTTAACACTCATTTTATTTCATCACTATTGACTCGAAATTATCTGAAGTATGAAATGCTCAAACTTGAAATTTGAATTTTGGATTATGAAATGTGATATAATATGTCTTTTTATGTACTTTTATGGTTATCATTGTTTTATAACCGAATAAAGTCTTAATGAATGAATGAATGAATGATATGCTTGTCTCATTTTTTGTCCAGGCAGGCGCTGTTCGATCTAGCCAGGCCAGGTAGACAGAGAAAAGCGGCTGGAGTAGAGTTCTTTGTTCGTCCCAATTTCTGTCCCACTACTGTGGAAAAAAGATGGCAACTACGGCAGCTAATCAAGCCATTTCAGGATAAGGATGCACAAGTATTTCTTCTAAGTCCAGCTAAGTTGAAAATAATATATAAAGAGAAAACGAGATTTTTTACATCTGAGCTGAAAGCAAAAGAGTATCTACAAGAAATCAAGCCCTAGGGAAAATAAAACACAAAAGTGAGGGAAACTCCGGCAGGAGTAATGTTTGTAATTACTTTAGATTTTTGTAGATTTATGCTGATCCGCATGCTAGTGATTTCTTTTTTTTTCTTCTTTTTCTTATACGTTTTTTATTAGTGTTTGCTATATTTTTGTGCTAGGGGTTTTATGCACTCAAGGGTACACGGGGGTACAGGGATTGGTACGAGGCTCTCCATCCCTGTAGACCGTTGGGCTATAAGCCTCTTTGTTGGGGAGGATATGGGGGCCTCCATTGATAGATGAGGTAGAAGTGGGGAGGAGGGGTGGTGCTCCGGTGTAGGGAGGAGGGTGGCCACAAAGGGGGGTGGGGTTGGGAGGGTAAAAATTATTTTAAAAAAGCCAGCAGTAATTACAGGACTCATGAAGGAAAGAGAGATGATGTTAAGAGAGACAGGAAATGATATCTACTTTCTCAAACCAAGACAAAATGTGTGGGGACTTAATGAGAGGGGGAAATGGCAAAGAGTGGCACGTGAAATAAGGAATATGTCACCCTATATAGTCTGTATCCAAGAGACACATGTCCCTTGGAACAAACACAGTAAATTGAAGGTGCTAGGTTATGAGTTGCAGGTGTGTACTACCCAAGGGACTACCATTAGAGGTGTCGCTATACTTGTGAAAAAAGGCCTTTTAAAAATCATGAAAAGTTTAGCAGATAAACATGGGCGATGGGCCATGATTGAATGCATCACATCTAATGAGAAATGTACAATATGTTCTGTATATGGCTCAAATCATGATGAAACGCAAGTCATTGAATATTTGAATACAGAATTGGCCAACTGGGCAACCCCTCTAATATTTATGGGGGATTTTATTATCCAATTGGGAGAAATGACTCAAGGGTTGGGGGGAGATAAATACTTTGGCAAGAAACCTAAGGTATAAAAAGCCTTACAGCAGCTTCTTGATGAACATGGCCTAGTCGATGTATGGCCCAGGTTAAAACACCCAGAACCAGGGTACATGCACTATTCCTGCCCCCATCAAAAGTTAACTATATCAGATTATTTTTTTGTAACAAAAACGTAAAGATGCACACATACAGATCTTTCCTCGAATAACCTCGGACCACAACCCTGTCCTGTTGAAACTTGTAATGCATGGCTTAATACGACCCAGAAGTACATTTTCCTTTGACAGGAAGTTACTACTTAATGAAGAATTTATTAGTCATGTACGAAAATGGGTAACACAATCTCTGGCTATAAATCATAACTCTACTAAGTATGGTATAGTCAGGGATGCAATGAAAACAGGACTTAGGGGTGAGATATTAAGCTTTGGACTACATGTACAGAAACAACTTAGACAGCACCAAATGGTGCTAGATGAGGAACTACGTCATTCCGAGTGCAGTTTGGTAGAAGTATTACAGGGAAAGCTAGATATTGCACAGGCACAAACAGAGGTGGTATCATGCAAAGCTAGGATAAATGAGGAATGGGCCAAAGATATTTCAAAGAAATATCATCTTTTTAAGAGAGAGTGTTATGAATTTGGGGAGGCAACAGGTAGATGCCTTGCGAAAAAGATCAGATGTAAAGAGGTGAAAAACTCTATTGCGGCAATTGAGGATTCAGCAGGGATCATAGTAAAAACATCGGAGGGGGTTCTAGAGGTATCCAGGGTTTTCTATGAGGGACTGTACTCAGAAGACTGTGACACTCAAAGAGGAGGGGAAGATTTATATAGGGATCCTCATAGGAAAATAGTGAATGAAGAAGACCAGAGAATGTTAGAGGAGCCTATTTCAATGCAAGAGCTTATAGACGCTATAGGCTCACTAGCTCCAGGGAAAGCTGCTGGCCCCGATAGGCTTCCATTAGAACTATATAAACTTCTATTACCAGAAATACAATCAGACATGCTAGCTGTTTTTTGGGAAGCACAAGAGGCCCCTGCATCCTGGGATGAAGCTAGGATCATCATTTTTCTTAAAAGAGATAAACCTCCCACACTTCCAGGGTCATTCAGACTGATATTGCTTATAAATTGCAATGGGAAAATCTATGCAAAGGTATTAGCATCACGACTCTCTCGTGTGATTACACCCTTAGTCTCGGTCCATCAACACAGATTCATACCAGGTAGAGGCACGGTCAACCATATAAGTAGAGTTACGACAATGCTGGATATCGGCAACACACGTAAATTGCCATGTGGGATGATACTATTGGACACAGAAAAAGCGTTTGACAGTGTCTCCTGGAAAATTTTATGGGCAACAATGAGGTGGTATGGTTTTGGGGCAGGCTTTATTCAGGCAATTAAAACAATGTACAGATCACTAAACGTGCGAGTTTGTGCGTTAGGGTTAGAATCGAACCCTGTATCCATATCAAGAGGCACCCGGCAGGGTTGCCCCTGCTCTCCCCTGCTATTCACGCTATACATTAACCCGTTCTTAAACCTATTGGAACAAAGGCTAAACATACCACTACTAGGCCCTAGGCAAGAACGGGTTAAAATATTTGCATACGCAGATAATATAGCGATAGTTTCACCGGATCCTGCCACTACATTGGTAGAGACTGAACAACTTGCATCAATTTATGGGAGGAGCTCTGGGTACAAACTAAACATAGCGAAGACACAGCTTATATGTACTGATCAAGCACATTTTATTGACCCAAGAGTGATGGAGGAGGCAACATATTTGGGAGTGCGCTTGAATGAATGCCTTGACTCGATGGTCATGTCTAATTGGAAGCCTCTGCTATGCAAGATAAAAAAGGAATTGGATAGGATGGAAGGTCTTCACTTATCAATGCCGGGAAGGTGCAATGTTCTAAAAATTAACATATTACCAAAGATTCTTTATTTTTTTAGGGCAGTCCCACTTGAAATTACAAGAAAGCAGATTCAGAGACTGCAGTAGTTTTCTGTGGGCACAGGGAAAACCTTGTCGAGCGTGGAAATTTATGACCCTTCCGCGTGAATGAGGAGGCTGGGCAGTTCCTAACTTCCAGTTTTATTACTGGGCTTGCCTACTGCAGTATGTGGGAATTTTACTACTTGGGGCAAATGAGGAAAACATAGACGACACTCCTCATATTTTTCAGCTATTACTGGGCTCTACAGCAGAGAGAACTTTCTTTAATATCCTCGAGCCCAGTTACTATAAAAAAACTCGATTTAAGGTGCTTCAGGCCGCCCATAAGGCCTGGCTTCAGATTAGGTGACATCTGAAGATCGGCAGGATTAATTAGTACACCCCTATGGATGCCACAGCTTTATTGCCAGCTATTTTCTTGGATGGCATCATGAACAGATGGAGAAGCAAAGGAATTTTGATTTTAGGAAACCTAGTAGACAGTAGTGGTACTAGGGCATATACTTCATTAATGGCTAATTATGATCTTCCCAAAGCAGATTTTTTCAAAAATTTACAGATTCAGGACTATCTAAGTTAAAGAGGGGACGCCTCACGCCTAGCACGGAAAAATAATCTACTAGAAGTTGTGAAGGGCCAGGGGAAAATTGGTAAAATATGTCAAGCACTTATGGAAATACAAAAGGATGATGTGGAGGCAACAAATGTTAAATGGAATGCCAGGCTGTCTGCAGAGCGCAATATTTTACAAGAATATATTACATTAGCTGACAAACTTCTAATATCTTCCAACCTAAAAACACAGCAGTGTAAAACTATGTTTAATTTGTATTATACACTGGCGAAGATTGGACGTTGGGGTGATAAATGAGGATAAATGTACCCAGTGCGGGAAGGATCAGGCAGATATAGTTCACATGTTTGCCACATACCCAGATCTTAAATCATTGATTAATAGGATGCAGATTTTTCTAACGGAAGCGACAGGGGTGCAGATTGAGATAACCCCAACAGTTATGTTGCTGGGGTTGGTAGAGGATGATATGTCTGCACAGGGAATGTATACAATCAGATATCTAATATATATTGCTGTCGCTGTGGCAAAATTATGTATAGCCTCACTGTGGAACCAGAAGGAACCCCTTACATTTGAGATGTGGAGAGGAAGGCTATTTTCTATATGCAAACTAGAAACTAACCTATTTGCTATCAAAGGGTTACAGAAGCAAAGACAGGGCATTAAAATCTGGGGGGCCTTAACTGAATTTATAGTTGTACAAATAATGGGGTGACCCAGTATCCCTCAGAACCTGGGCAGTAAGTTATAAGGTAAACAGTGGTTCCGTTGGGTGAAAGAATTGCTTTACACATTAAGCATAGTCAAGCGTTATTCAGATAATATGCGATATTCTGCTGTAAGCAACACACCAAACAGTTCGTATGCAAATCAAATTCTTTATATATAAATTGCGTCATTCATATATATATATGCATCAATATTTTATGGAAAGCCGTCAAGCAACAGTGTAATAATAAAAAGTGACACAGTGAAAAGTAAGTGCTCAGTGACAATGTGCGTGATATGTACAATAGTTTAAAATCTAGAGAAATTTTGAAAATGGCCAGCGGATTAAATAGTTATAGTAAAGCTGCGTGATGGAAAAGTTCCTTTTGGCGCAGGTTCTATGTACTGGTCCAAAGAATAGTCGACGTTTCAACCCTTGTGCTGCGCTAATGTAAGGTCAGTACGGGTCTTCATCAGGACAAAAGGCAAGCAGTGACGGCCTTGTTGCGATTGAGATTCAAAAAGTTAACAGGGCCCTTTGTGGAGATGCCGATCCGGTAAGATCTGGAAGGACTTCAAACGGATGATTACGTTGTGGGGGCCTCAGTGGTATATCCAATGAACCACAAGTCAGGTATCAGTCGGTGCTTGTCAATGATATCTCTTTCAATATGGAATGCCGTCTCTATTCACGGTGCTTCTAATTTGATCACACTATATATATGAATGACGCAATTTATATATAAAGAATTTGATTTGCATACGAACTGTTTGGTGTGTTGCTTACAGCAGAATATCGCATATTATCTGAATAACGCTTGACTATGCTTAATGTGTAAAGCAATTCTTAACTGAATTTATGACACCTGCAATATAAGATCATATGTTGATTCCGCTTTTCGGAAGGATCCTAATCTGCCTGGTTGTTAAAGTCTCATGCTCCCCCTGTAAATGTATTTGTAGGCTACTGGCAAACCACTATTTATTTTCTTTAGTCTATCCTTTCGATACTTGCTTATCGGTACCTAGAGTTTAATTAATGTGCAAGGGGCTTAAACTCCAAGGTAGGATCCTATATATGTATATATGTTTATTATTTCAGATTGTACAAATGTTATGTTTCTCGCATGTCCTCCCACTTGACGATCTCTCTCTTGAGTTTTTCTGTCTTATGTTTGCTATATTTTGATGCTTTCTGTAATTGTCTACTGGCTTAATAAAAAAATTAAAAACCATAGGTTTCAGGGGTGTTATAGTTAGCTGGACTTTTCACTCGTACAAAACCATTGAAATTCCCCTGTTATAGTTAGTTTAGCTAACTATAACTCACGCACCCGCAATGCACTGCTGATGACGTCACATATTACATCACTCATGACATGGACAGTGACATCACTCATGACATCACTGATGACATCTCAAATGACATCACTGATGACATCACTGATGACATCATCCGGTGAATGTGTTTTTTCTGAAAATTACATATGTTTTATATATGTATATCTCAAGGTCGATGGAAGAATAAATGGGTATATAAGTGTCTAAATGGATGATTGTATAACTGACTGATTAAGTGTATCTTAGTGAATACATGGCTTAGTGAGTAATGTTTAAATATGTAAATATCTGTATCAGTCTCTCACTTTGTGTATAAGTGGCTGCATGGGTTGGTGAGTAGCTACATGAGTGTCTATATAGGTTATTAGTTAGTTTTTTGAGTATCGGTATGAGTGTCTGAATGTCTGTATGGTTCGGTGGGAGGTATTACGTAGTGCATAGGTGCATGAATGAGTGACTCACTGTTCGTATGTGTTGAAGACAGCATGTGTGCAGGACTGTATGGGTGGATGAGTGTGCGCATGGGTGTGTTAATGAGTGAATGACTGTCTCAATAGTGTCTTTATGAGTAACTACACATGTTTTAAACTAGTATATGTGACTATTGGTGTATATAAGTGAGTATATGTGAGAGTGAGAGATTGAAAGAGTACCTATATGAATAAGTATGTGTTTCTATAAGTGATTGTTTAAAAGACTAAGTATGTATAAGTTTCTGTAGAAGTAAGTGTGGTGGTGTGTGTATAACTATATATGCAAGTAAATGGATGTTTGATTCTTTATTAGCATGAGTGACTATGTGTGTGAGTAACTCTATGGATGAGTGGCGTTGTGTAACAGGATGTATAGGTGTATGAGTACATATGATGAGTGAGTACATGTATGAGTGACTCTATAGGACTGTTGGTGAATGAGTGGATGTGTATGTGGATCTTAGAATTACTGAATAGGTTGTTGTAACTGGTATTGGTATATCCATTGTTTTGAACATTTTAGTTTCTGTTTTTGAATGTGTGTATCAAAGGTTATATTAGGGGGAGAGGAGGTCTGCCACTCTATCACAATGATGATGTCATCAGTGATGTCATTTGAGATGTCATCAGTGATGTCATGAGTGATGTCACTGACCATGTCATGAGTGATGTAATATGTGACGTCATCAGCAATGCATTGCGGGCACGCGAGTTATAGTTAGCTGAACTAACTATAACGGGGGAATTTCAATGGTTTTGTACGAGTGAAAAGTCCAGCTAACTATAACGCCCCTGAAACCTATGGTTTTATCAGTGAATTTCTAAGGTTTTTTACATGCTAATTCCTAACTATAACATGCCTGAAACCTATGGTTTTTTCAGTGAATTTCAAAGGTTTTTTAAATGCTCATTTCTAACTATGCCTACAGAGATAGGACATGTGAAGAAAGAAGAAAAAACGCACAGAAAGAAAAAAAAGAAATGCAGAAAGAAGCAACATAAGTCCTCAAAGACGAAGAAAAGTGCAGGAAAAAGAACAAACAGAAGAGCAGAAAGAAGCCTTGTTGCAAAATCCTCCTGTACCCTCAACTTTTTCAGACGGATACTGGTGGTAACTGAGTCTGACTAACCAGTCCTAGAGCCAGTGCTATGTTAAATGACACTCAGAATACAGTGAAAATACCTACATACACCAGGGAACACTATGCATTGGGGTTCCCGTGTGATTGGCATGACCTCCTCTGTAAGCCCCTAGTATATAATAGGGCAGGGGATTAAAACTACCTCTTAAAACGCGCCACAGGGCGTGTTTCCACACGTCACCTCAGGCCCCGTCGCCTCCCTTCCCTACTGTGTAAACACGCCCTGTGGCCGTTTTAAGTTGGGAGATTAAGTCCCCTTGAATCCTGAGGGTCCCTAGGGTCCAACTAGACCACTAGGTACCTCCAGTAAGCACCACAGAGCTGCGTTGCAGAGAGATGTAAAATGGGGCATGGCCTAGACCACCTCTCTGCAACGCAGCGCAGTGGCGCTTACTGAAAGACCCTGGTGGGCTAGTTGGCCCCCAGGGTCCCTCAGGATTGAAGGGGAATTATTTCCCCAACTTAAAACGCGCCATAGGGCGTGTTTGCACACGTCACCTTAGGCCCCGTCCCCTCCCTTCCCCACTGTGTAAACACGCCCTGTGGCCATTTTTTAAGTTGGGAGATTAAGTCCCCATGAATCCTGAGGGTCCCTAGGGGCAAAATAGCCCACTAGGTACCTCCAGTAAGCACCACAGAGCTGTGTTGCATAGAGGTGTAAAAAGGGGCGTGGCCTCAGAACACCTGTCTGCAACGCAGCTCCCTGGCGCATACTGGAGATACCTGTTGGGCTAGTTGGCCCTCAGGGATCCTCAGTATTGAAGGGGAATTAATTCCCCAACTTACAACTGGCCAGGGGGTGCGTTTGCGGAGTGCTGCAAGGAGGGGGCGTGGCCTCTGGTGTGATGCCGGCATTTTATTTATTTTATTTTTTTAAGAAGGAGGGCTGTGTGGCCCCCCTTCTTTTTCTAATTTATGGGCCCTGGGGACCCCATCCCCCAGGGCCTGCACCCTAATTTTTTTTGTTGAAAAAAATAAATTTGGCTCTCCCAAGACCTTAATCGGCCCCGGAGACCCCAACCCCCGGGTCATGGCCTTTTTAAAAAAAAATCTTTAGGCGGGGGGCTGCGTTGCCCCCCTCCTCAGCCCAATTATGGCCCCGGGGACCCCATCCCCGGGGCCGGCCTTTGTTTTTTATTATTTTGAAAAAATATATATTTATAGAAACACCTAGGACATGCTGGACAAACCGTATGTACCTATCACCATGACGATTTGCGTGATATTAATTAAAAGGCGACTAGGCATACAATGAATCCACGTGGAATGTATTTACACCACTAGTGAAGCTCTGACGTGTCTGACACTCTAATGTGCCTAATCCCGGCATCCCCGCCGGTGGGTACTTCCCAAGTAGACACCCTTGTCATTTATTTATACAAACATGGATAGCTATTGACGGGCACATTTAATACACACGCACACCAAGCCATTTAAAGGGGATTCGACAAAAATTCAACCAAACTATGCAAGAAACCCCCCTCACGGTTAATTAAACACCGCCGGATGTGTAACATTTTTAATTTTACTCTCTGGAAAGGAGACGAACCTCACTTGAGAGTCACAGCGTGCTCCTGGCTGAGCCCAATGCTGTGTTACACCCACCAGTGCCCGCCGAGTGCCACACACCTCTGTGTTGTATTCCACCAGCTAGTGCGTATGCTATGACACTCTCTAGCCCATGTGCACTGTAACACCACCCCGTGAATATCTCATGCCACACTTGCCTTTGCACGGGTTATATTGCCCCATCTAACGTGCCTTCCTCGATGCCTATCTTATAACGCACAGCGCTATGGCATACATATTACAATCTGGGATCCATATCTTTGTCACAGTGCATATGCAACATTACACTCCCCAGCACATATTTTATATTACAACTTTAGAGACTAGTTAGGTTACACAACACTGTCCTGTGCATATTACACTCCAAGGAGCATATCGCTAGCATACGCTAGTGCCTGTGCTATCTCGCACACTCCAATGAATCTGTCATTGCGCACAATGTATTGCATATTATATTTCACGCCCCGGTTCATCTTATATCACACATTTTGGTGCATAGTTTATACCATATACTATATCTAGTTTTCATTTTCAATCGTGCTCTCAGGACTATGTTCTATATAACACTGCATCCACCTACCCTTTTCACGGGCATTACATTTTGCGATGGGGGGTGGAGGGTCAGGGGGTGTTTCTGCCAAGTGAGCCCGGAGCCACAGTCACAAACGTCCTCTTCTTCCTGAATAAAAGTGAGATGATGCTGCATACTTGTTCGTATTTTAAGTAGTTCTCACAGACACACATTTTAAAACCAATAAAGTTCCTAATACCCACCTTCTCTGAACAGTTAGCGTGCTGCCCCATCCACCTCCTCCCTATCCTCTGTTGTCTGAATCCATGAACTAGCCTCCTCCCTCCTGCCATGCATGGTCTGATGTGCTGCCACTGCCCTCCATTTAGCAAGATGTACCAGTCCACTCCTCCTGCCCTCCATTGCCCAATTCTATGGCCCATCATTGACCTCTTGCTTAGCCTCTGTGCTTAGCTTGCTGCCCCTATTCTCCTCCCCCCTGCCCTCCGATGTCTTTGTGCATGCCCCTGCTCCATCCTTTTTGCCCACCATGTACCATGGACCTGCCACTCCTATCTACTCTGAGTGTTCTGTTGAGCTGCCACTCCCCTCCCACCTGCCTAGCATTTTCAGATGACTGTAACCTGTCCCTGCTACCTCCACCCTGCCTGCCCACATGCCCTACTCCTATCCCCTTCCTCCTATCCTCCATGTTACATTTTACTGCCACACCCTTCTACCCTCCCTGGTCTGTTGTGCTGCAACTGCTCCTCCTGCCTGCTCCGCGTGGTCTGTTGTGAGGCCCCTTCCCCTGAACTCTCTTGTCTGTGCCCTGGTCCTGACCCTCTCTTCTATCCTCCATGGTCTTTTGTGCATGCCCCTGCACCCTCCTTCTTGCCCATCATGGCCATTGTGCTGCCACTAACCCTCTCGCTTGCCATGCCTGGTCTTCTGTGCTGCCATGGCCCCTCCCACCTTCCCTGTGTGGTCTGTGTGTATGCCATCATAGTCTCACTGTTGCTCTCCATGGTGTGTCTTGTTTCTAGTGCCCATCCTACCTGACCTCCAGGGCTCCTGCCCT
Organism: Triturus cristatus; assembly: GCF_964204655.1. Lineage (NCBI taxonomy): Eukaryota > Metazoa > Chordata > Amphibia > Caudata > Salamandridae > Triturus > Triturus cristatus. Next base: position 1,117,362,941 of record NC_140590.1, read on the forward strand.
GCCCCCTTGCCCCCAGCCCTCTGTTTCCAAGTGCAGACCCCTATTCCCTCCCTACTGGCTTGTCGGTTCCATTGTAATGCCCCTGATCCGTCCCCCCTGCCCTTTATGGTCTGTTATGCTGCAGATTTCTCTCCTGTCTGTCCATTATGGTCAGCTAGCTACCATTGCCTCTTTTCCCTCTGTTCTCTGTTGTCCATGTGCATGGTCCTGTCCCCTCCCTATTGCTTTCTATGGATTGTTGTGCTGCACTCCCGTCCTGCATGCTCTGTGTGGTGTATTGTGCTGCTGCAAACCCTGATGCCTGCCCTGTAGGGTCAGTTTGGTGCACCTCTCCATGTCCCTCCTGTCCTCTGTTATCCGAGTCCATGTCCCTACCCCAATTCCTCCTGCCTACCATGATCCAATGTACCATACTTGCGAACATTTTGAACTTGGTAAGAGGGAGATTTTGAAAAAAAATAGGGGTATTCATTTTCCCCTTTGAGGTACATTGAAAAAGAGGAGATTGTAGACAGGAGACAGATCAAATAAAGCCCATTTGAGCTTAAAAACATTGGCCGAAATGGGTCTGTTGGCATGTATGGTTGTACTACCACTGCCTCTCCCTTCTGCCCACAATGGTCTATTATATTGCCACAGCCTCTCTTGCCAGTCCTGTATTGTGGGTTTGTTGCCCCTGCCCCCCTTTCCACTGCCCTCCATAGTCTGTTGTGCTGCCACTGCCCTTCCTGCCTGCCCAGTGTGGTTAAATTGTTGCCTCTGCATTCTCCTACCTGCCTTCAATTTTCAGAGGCCGTGCCCCTGGCCTCTGCCTCTCAACAGTATCCCAATGAACAACTAGATTGCTAACATTCTATATTTATTACAAAAGTGTGGAACGCCTGACGTCATCTTGATGTAATCAAAACTGTAATACCTAGAGCATTTCCTTTAGAAATTACATATATGAGAGGGTCTTATTTGCATCAAAATTATGGTTAGTGCTCTAAAAAACTAAAATGAGGACATATTTTCTGAGTTTTCAAATAGCGACAAAGAACTTTTAAATTATTTGTAATCTTTATGTTTTTTTATCCAGTTGACCACTTGAATAAATGTTGCACCTAGGGGAGAGGATGTGGTGTTACTTCCAGAGCTGCAGACTTTGCAACTGGGGAACCAGGTTGGAGTTTCTGCTTCAGCTCAACATTCTGTGATTCTGGTCAAATCACTTAATCTCCCCATGTCTACAACGAAAATGAATTTGATCTTGTGTGATGTAACCAATGCTCATGTAAAGCACTCCAATACCTGACAAGTCTGCACTATATAAAACTGCAAATACACAAAAAATAAGTGTTTTGCACACTTCTGTCATTGGGCTACATGTGGGCTACATCTGGGTGATATTTGGGCTACATTTGGGCTCTTTTGTCTCTGGTGGCCATCTTGGGAGATTTATTTGTTAAAAAGGGTCCTAATTTCCTCATTTACTGCAGTCTCCTCAGTAGGAAATACTTTCAGTGTTTTACTTTGGTTCCATCAAGAAGGCATTCAGATGTGTCACATATTTGCCATAAATTCTGAATGTTAGCACTCTAGTTGCTCATTAGATCACTGTAGTAAAGCTACTGCTCACCAGGGAAGTCTGCTGCTGGTATCCAAAGTGCATGTTTCAGTCTGCATGTCAGAATTTTTTTTATGAAATAGAAGAGGATTTGAGAAGCACTAATAATTGCTATGGCAAAATGAACCCCCTCATCTTGTTCCTTTGTAAATTAAATGTTTTAAGTGTTACCACTTTAGTCCAAACAAGATGGCTTCAGGTGTGCCATACTTTTGTTATTAGTAAGACTGTTAGCGCTCTAGTTGTTCTTTGGAACACTCTGGGAAGCTGCAGTAGAACACAAAGTAATCTACTGACAGTCTCTGCCCTTGTTGGATGTACATGTTTTACTGAGAATGTCAGAATTCATTCTCACATGACAGAGAAAGATAATGTGAATTTACAGAAAATATGCTCTCAGTTTAGCTTATAGATCACCTTCCGAACCTCTGTGGGAAATGCATGAGAAAATAGTTTTCTCTCAAACATTATTCATGATATCACAGCAGAAGGCTTTTTCACATGGTAAAATCACCTTAGAACACACCACAATTCCTAAAATGAGTATGATACCATCAACAAATGATTTATAATGTAACTAAAGTCTTAAAACCTTCTATTAACTGGAATGCTTATTAATGAGGTGCTATCATGTATATTGGTCCCAAGATGGGTGCCAACACTTCTTGGATGAAGTACTGACAGCCAATCAGATCTCACGATGAGATGTGTGGTTAGGCTCCGCCCAGATATATCTATATTTTTAACTCTAATTTTCTCAGGAACTACTAAACGGATTTACACCATTTAAGAAAAAGACACAAGTCTGAATTTAGGACTACCTCTTTGCCAAATTTGGTGTAATTCCGTTCAGCAGTTCGGGCTGTAGCTGCGTCAACAGGTCCTATGGGAAAATGCATGGGCAAAACGCGTTTTAGGACCCCCCTTTTTTCTCGGGCCCGGCTTGACGAATCACCGTGAAATTTTCAGATTAGGAGCGGACCAGAGCTGGCCAAAAGTTTGGAAAATTTCGTGACTGCCAGTAGGTAATATATATATATATATATATGTATGTATGTATATATATATAGATATATATATATATATATATTATCTACTGGCGGTCGCCAGTAGATAGTTATAGTTAGGACCGTGTTTCCATAGGAAATCCTCAATATTCTATTTTGAATAACTTTGGCGCCGGTTGACGAAACCTCGCGAAATTTTCAAAATAGGTGGGGCGCTCCGCTCCGCTCGTACCCTAAAAGTCTCGGGGAGATTCATCAAGGGGGGCTGAGAAAAAAGGGGAGTCCCAAAATGCGTTTTCCCCATGCATTTTTCCATAGGGACCTTTAGTCCAAGGTACAGCCCGAACGGCTGAACAGAATTATTTGAAATTTGGGAAAGAGAAAGTCCTCAGGTCAGGGATGTGGCTTTTGAATATCTGGAGTCAATCTGTTCAGTAGTTCCTGAGAAAATTGCAGTTAAAAGTACATACATATCTATAGCCGCGCACCGTACGCGTACCGTACGCGCACGCTGCCGTGCGCGAGCGTAATTCTGTTTGGTGGTTACATGACAGTAAACATTCCAGTCGGTCGAAATCAGGAAGTGTCGGCCGCCATTTTGTGTGTCTCGCGCTGAAAAACAAAGGTGAAGAACGTGAAAAGGGGGCAAGGTAGAGAGTTGCAGACCCCCTAGCCTTTGTCAGGGGGTCCAAGAAGGACCCAGAAGTGTGAAAAATATATATATTCTTTTTTTTAAATCGCGGGGTATGCGTACTGTGCGCGTATGGTACGCGTACCGTGGTAAAAAAAATAAAAAAAAATAGTATTAAAAATCAAAATTAAATGTTTAGATGTTAGGTGGCTCTAAAAAGAGCCATTGTGTTTATGAAGTGTTTTTTGGTACCTACAAGTAAGTGCCGATGCAGAGTCTAAAGTTCAAGAGGAAGACTCTGTTCCCTTCATCACTGAAGGGTACACCGTCTCCTCTATAAATGTCTTGCATGTTGTAACGCAAGTTGCTGTGGTATATAGAACACATACCATAGTCTCTGAGGAAAGCAGAAACAGACTTATTGACGTGCTTTCTTGCTTTGTAAATCTGCGGACAAAATTGGTTGGACCAGTTCCACTTTTGCCTTTGGCATATATTAGAATATACAAAGGCAGTTTGTGGAAAAAGTGACATCAATTGCACAAAGGTGTCCTTAACAAGTATTTCCAGACCTACCCCAGTTAAAGTGCCTAGGTCATTTCCACCACAGTGCACAATAATAAGGTTAGGCTGTGGGAGATGTAGAAAGGTTTTCACCAAAGGCATTCATTGGTGCCACTTTAACCCTCTCTGACCAATCCATTTAATGTCTACATTTGGCAAAGCAAGGTCTTTCACAATACCTCTTTTTTCTGCAAACTTTTCACTCCAGAAGACATATCTATGACATACAATCCACACTGTGAACATCTTTCAAGGAGATCTGGATGCACTCAGAAGGTGTCTTTCAGTAGAATGGCAATATGAAAGATAGTTGTAAAATGGAGGCTAACATACTTTAAAAAAAAAAAAAAAAGAACTGATTGGCTGATTCAAACCATTTTACAGTTAAAACTAGGCTGTATGTGTAGATTTTTACAAGCATGTTTTGTATTGGCTCAGAAAAATGTGTACCCACAGAACATTACTTTGGATTTGCTGTTAGGTTTGAAAAGTCAAGCACTCTTGCTCTAAGGATTAGAAACATTGTGTGTTGAACTTATGACCTCTCTGCTCACACCAGTGTTCCATGACCTGTTGCTATGGTAGCAGGCAGAAGTCATGTTGGGGGAAGGGATCATTTGGAAAGGGTTGACATTTGCAACCAATAGAAATGTGTGTTTCCATTTGAAAAAAATGTGGGAAGCACTGTGATTTGGAGTTAACATGTATATGTGTGAAAAAAGAGAGGGAAATATTGCCATTAACTGGTTCTGGTGAGAGGAGAGAGGTGTACAGCTCAGAGATTGTTGCTGTGATAATCTGGTGTTTGAATGACACATTTCTTTCTGAACTAACTACTTTTAAAGGTGAGTTATGAATTTGAGAGGGAATGTATGTGGTGCATTTTGATATAAATAATAGAAATGTGATTCTTCTTTTAAAGTTGTTTTTCACATTTTGTGTTTTGGGAGATATTTAACTGTCTTGAACTTGTAAGATATTATTGAGTATGTCTTCACCATAAGTTAAGGTGTACTGGTATCACCCAGGAATACTGTTTTCTGCCTAGAATCACACCATGAGACAGTGTGCACACAGGAATTGTTATCAGAGATTTAATTCATGTTGCTCTTGCTCTGTTAGCCTTGCACTTGCAGGAAAGGGGCAGTTTGTTTTCTTGAACTGTGATGGTTAGCATTCAGCAGAAATCACTTTCTCACAAATGAGAGGCAAATGCTAACACATTTGAAATTAACATGGAACATTTTCCTTCCACTTTTAAAGTTGTGTTTTATATTTTAAGATAAGGAAGATATCTAAGTGCCTTGAACTAAGATATTGTGGAGTATGTCTTCTCTAGAAGTTAAGGTGTACTGGTATCACCCAGGAATACTGTTTTCTGCCTAGAATCACACTATGAGTCTGTGTGCACAAAGGAATTGTTGTCAGAGAATTAATTTGTGTTGGTCTGGTTCTGTAAGAATGGCATTCGTAGGAAAGGCGCAGCTTGTTTTTTAGAACTGTGATGGTTTGTATTCAGCATAAAAAAGCTGTTTGGGCATGTGCTCTTTTCTGTTTCTGAAAAATAAAATGAAAATGTGTCAGACTGTTAGAGTAATTATCACTTGCTCTAAGTGTGCTTTCAAATTGCAAATCAAATTTCGTTTTCTTCCTAGAATCACACCATGAGTCTGTGTGCACACAGGAATTGTTGTCAGAGATTCAATTTGTGTTACTCTGGTTCTTTTAGAATTGTATTCATAGGAAAGGGGAAGCTTGTTTTCTTGAACTGTGATGGCTAGCATTGAGCTCAAATTAATATGTCACAAATGAGAGGGCAATGCAAACACATTTGAAATCAACATGGTAGATTGTCTTTCCACTCCTGCAATGGGTAATGTAGTTTGTACATGTTCAAAAGTCCTATTAACCCTTACCACACATGTAGTGTTACATACATGTCTCCAATGTGTATGCAGTTGTGCAAGCGTCCATGCAGATCTCTTTTGCACCTGATAGTAGACAGTCTACAGAAGCACAATCTTAGCAGAGAGCAAGCTGTTTCTCATGTACAGTCATGCTTACTATTCAGCGCTGTGTGGTGTTTCAGATAGCAGTGAGTAACGCTAATACATTGAACATCACCAAGGCTCATTTCCTTTGCTAGAGTGTAGTACGCCATTCAGGTTGCACATGTTCATGGTCTCAAAAAGCTGTTTGGGCAAGTGCTCTTTTCTGTTTCTGAAAAATATAATGAAAATGTGTCAGACTGTTAGAGTAATTATCACTTGCTCTACCACAGTAGTAAGTGTGCTTTCAAATTGCAAATCAAATTTCGTTTTCTGCCTAGAATCACACCATGAGTCTGTGCGCACACAGGAATTGTTGTCAGAGATTCAATTCGTGTTACTCTGGTTCTTTTAGAATTGCATTCGTAGGAAAGGGGAAGCTTGTTTTCTTGAACTGTGATGGCTAGCATTGAGCCCACGTTAATATGTCACAAATGAGAGGGCTATGCAAACACATTTGAAATCAACATGGTAGATTTTCCTTCCACTCCTGCAATGGGTCATGTCGTTTGTAGGCCTGGGCGAAGCACTACGCTACGCTCGCGTAGTTTGCGAAGTTCGCGCTACTTCGCACTACGCGAACTGCACGTAGCACAGTGCGAACACGCGTAGCGTAGTGTTGCGTAGTGCTGCGGTCATTTTTTGCTTGCTCGCGGTCCTCAACGTCAAGTTGGCGACCGCGAGCAAGCAAAATGACATCCTGGCGAGACTTTTTCCTTGTTCGCGATCGCGAGCATGGAAAATAAACCTCCCGGCAAGATTCCCAACGCGAGTAGGTCAGGTTTCTCATTGCGAGGGGTCGCGTATGCTCGCGACCGCTCGCGATGAGAAACTACCAGTTCGCGTTGAGAAAGCTGCCGCTCGAGTAAAAATCTACTCGAGCAGCAGAAAACTACAGCTCGCACTGTGCAAGATGCCATTTTCAATGATTGCACAGTGCCGGTTGCTTGTCCGCACTGTGCAATCATTGAAAACAACATCTTGCACAGTGCGAACATGTTACTACGCAGTTCGTGAAGTGCTACGCGTAGCTCGAGTAGTGCGAACTTCACTTTGGGTAGCTTCGCGAAGTGCTACTTCGCGAACCACGCCCACCCTTAGTCGTTTGTACATGTTCAAAAGTCCTATTAACCCTTACCACACATGTAGTGTTACATACATGTCTCCAATGTTTATGCAGTTGTGCAAGCGTCCATGCAGATCTCTTTTGCACCTGACAGTAGACAGTCTCCAGAAGCACAATCTTAGCAGAGAGCAAGCTGTTTCTCATGTACAGTCATGCTTACTATTCAGCGCTGTGTGGTGTTTCAGATAGCAGTGAGTAACGCTAATACATTGAACATCACCAAGGCTCATTTCCTTTGCTAGATTGTAGTACGCCATTCTGGTTGCACATGTTCATGGTCTCAAAAAGCTGTTTGGGAAAGTGCTCTTTTCTGTTTCTGAAAAATATAATGAGAATGTGTCAGACTGTTAGAGTAATTATCACTTGCTCTACCACAGTAGTAAGTGTACTTTCAAATTGCAAATCAAATTTCGTTGTCTGCCTAGAATCACACCATGAGTCTGTGCGCACACAGGAATTGTTGTCAGAGTTTTTATTCGTGGTACTCTGGTTCTTTTAGAATTACATTCGTAGGAAAGGGGAAGCTTTAATTCGTGTTGGTTTTATTGTGTTTTTCACTTGTAGGAAAGGGGTAGATAGTATTATAAGATTTGAAAAGCACAAAAAAATATAGTAATACATTTAAATTACACAAAGGTATTTCTTTTTTAGTTTCTTTCAGGTATTGCTGACCAACAGTGAAATAAATTAAAGATGCCTATAAAATCAAGAAAGAGAAAAGAACATAAAAGCATTTATATAGACATCTGGAGGACCCAAATTAGTTGAAGATCCTCATGTTGGAAAAAAAGAAAAAGTCTTCTGGTAAGCAAACTAAGGATTCTTTAAAAAATATCTTCAAAAAAAGAACAAATTTGAAAAATGTCCCCACTGCAAATAGTGTTTCAAGTAGAAAACAACAGGATAAAAGTGAGAAATTACAAAATGCTAATGTACAGTCAGAAGCAATAAAGATTGACTTAAAAAGAAAAATAGCATTTAAAGACATTCGTAGAAAAATGTTTCAGAGAAGAGTGATGTCCAATTTGCTAAAGGATGTGAAAAAATATAAGAAGAAAGCGAAATTTTATAAGCGAAAGCAAGATATTGAATTAATTGTAGCTAAGGCTTTAGATTTGAAAAGAAAACTATTCATTTTAATTTTGAACAGGATCCGTACATTAGATAAAATGGTCAATGTAATGAAGTCACAAAGCAAAACGAAAAGAGTAGTGAAAAGAAATAACTTTTGTAAAGTGTTTTTAGGAGAATGGATGCATAGTTCAAGTACTGAACCATTTTTTAATGAAGAGAGTTATCTTCAAAGTAATAGTCTGCTGCATGCAGTTGACACCAGAGGTCGTGCTTATGAAGTGAAAGATGGTTGTCTAATGGAAAAGGAGAAAATGGTTCCAAGAAATGAGGAAGAAGTGATAGCTGATGAGGTTATGGGGAGACGTCCTAAAGCCCCAGTGTACACTTGGAATTGTAGTAGTATTTGTACTGTACAACAGGAATCTATTGATAAATGATGTGAGTTTCTAAGAGAATATAGTAAAAAAAGTGTTAAACAGAAGATTAAGGCGCTTCAAAGACTAGATCCATGTAGAGTGAGAGAGAATACTGGTTTGCAAGGACATTCTCTGGCTTGTCTTTCTAGAAAAGTTTGCCAAAGTGTTTTTCACCATTTTAGGATGCTGGCAGTTCATCATACTGAAATGAGAAAGTTTGTGAGAAGATTGTATTTTGCTAAAAGTCCAGCACTAAAGTTAAATGAGTTGAATAGGGCTTTGTTCCTTGGATCTGTATCAGATGTATAGAAGGTTACTGATGAAATTCAGTTTTGTTACTTTGGTCCGGAACAAGAAAGTGCAGGTAATGACGCAGTTATTGAAGAAAATGTAGAAGAGATTGTAGAACCCACTGTTAGTAAAAATTTTGAAGATCAAATGACAAAATTTACTATCATCTCTAATGAAAGACCAAATATTACTTGTATTTGTTGCCGGAGAAGCCATTATAAAACTCAAACAAGGAATGTTGATCTCTATAAAAAAAAGTGAAAATGAAGATAATTATAAGTGGAAGGATTTTGCAACATATATATTTCTGGAAAATAGTTTTGATTTGGGTGAAGATCAGCGTATTTGTAAATACTGTTATAACAAGTTAGAAGAAAATAGAATGCCAGCCAGAGCTGTACATAATAATTTAGAATTGGTTGATATTCCTGCAGAACTTTCTGATTTAAATACGTATGAGTCTATACTCATTCAATGTGTCCATCCGTTTCAGACCATAGTGCGTTTGGAGCCAAAAACAGGTAATTTACCTCCTTCGGATTTACAAAGAGGTTTAAAAGGAAGAGTCGTCTATTTGCCATTGGATTTGAAAAAAAATATGGAAACTATTGATGCAGATAGATTGGAACCTGAACCATTAGTTATTTTGGTTAATGGAGTACCAACAAAGAATAAGAAAATTTGGCAGGAGCTGGTAGATGTACGAAAAGTACAAAGAGCAAATTTATATTTGAAAAGAAATAATAAATGGTATGAAACAATTTATATGGATGAAGATGAAGAAGTTTTACTACCAGACTCAGGAATACCAGCTGGGCAAATTGAAAAAGTGGATAAGTCAAAAGAAGAAAAAATTTATGAACATTTCAGCATACATCCTCTTCATTCAAAAGAAGTTATGGCAAACACTATTGATCTGTTTCAGATGAGAAAAGCACAAGGAACTCCCGTGAGTGTATGGGAGGAGAGCTTGGAAGCTCGTTGTTTTCCCCAGCTGTTTCCTACAGGAAAAGGTGGACGATATGATGAACGTCCAGTACAAATTCCTGCTTCTGAGTATCGGACTACAAGATTATATGCAGAAGATCCAAGATTTCGTCAAAGTATTCCTTATGTGTTCCATCTTTTATTTGAAAGTGACTTGTCAGCACTATCTCATGCAGTAAATCACATTTTGAAAACTGGAGTACATCTACATAATTTGTCTGCAAAGGATTTTATGAACAAAGTGCAACAGCGAGATGATCATTTGAAATCTCAATTGATTAATGTAATGGCTTGTCAGCGTGGGACAAATGAATATTGGTACCGACGCCATGGAGATTTGAAATGTATGTTACAGAATTTAGGAACTCCTACATGGTTTCTCACCCTAAGTTGTGCTGAGTACGCTTGGGATGATCTTCTGGATTTTCTATGAGAGGCAAATTCAAATATTGAAAACATCTAATACAAGACAGCAGGAGAATTGTGCTAATTGGATCCGGTTAATGTTTGCAGATATTTCAATCATAGATTTGAGGCTATGATGTCCTTCATCTGCAATAAAAAAAATCCACCTCTTGGAGAAGTTGTGGATTTATTTTGGAGAAAAGAGTACCAAGCAAGAGGTGCTCCTAATATTCATATGTTGTTGTGGATCAAGGATGCCCCAAAATTTGGAACAGATTCTGATGATGCAGTTTTAAGTTTCATCGAAGAATATGCAACATGTGCTATACCTAAAAGCACAGAAGAGAAAAACTTAAAAGAGCAAGTTTTACGTTTCCAAAGTCATCGGTGTGGAAAATACTGTCGACGAAAGTACAAGAGTAAAGAAAAATTCTACACAAAATGTCGATTTGGATTTCCACGTCTGTTCTTTCAAAAGGAAGAGTCAACAGTTTTATGTCAGCTGTGCGACATAGTATTACAAGAAAATCTCCCAAAAATACGTACAACCTAAGAAGAAAAGAAGAGTCAAAATATATAAATGACTACAACCCAGTCATTTTATCCATGTGGAATGCTAACATGGATATACAGTATGTTGCTGACAATTCTATTGCTGTTGCTCGGTATGTCACATCTTACATCACTAAATCTGAGAAAACGGAATTGAAGGAAATGTGTGAAGAGATTTCTCACGAGAAGACTGTCAGTAAGAAGCTATATAGTTTCAGTTTAAAGATGTTATCGCATCGAGAAATTGGATCCTACGAATGCTCAGATAGGTTATCATCTGCAAGTCTGTACTCCAAATCCAGAAGAATAATTTGGGTAAGTTTAGGCCTTGCAGGAATGCGAAATCGGGTACTGAAATCTGTTGGAGAAATTGAATATTTGGCAGAGAATCAACCGGAAAGTACAGATATTTTGAAATCAAACATGTTGGACACATATTACCCCAAAAGAAGTCGTCATCTTTAGAACATTTGTCTCTATGAAGTGCTGCAGAGCTACATTTTTACACGGAAAGCCACAGAAGACATCACAATGGAAAATATAAAGTCATTGGTGAGGAAGGAGGTTTGGTGAAGCAAACAAAAGGAAGTTTGATTAATCACAGGAAGCTGAGTTGCGACACTCCTGACAAAAAGGAATTTTACTACTTAGCACTTTTACAGCTGTTTAAACCATGGCGTTCAGAGGATGAATTACTTGGAGATGTTCACAGCTATGAAGATTCCTTTAATGCATGTAAAGATACGATTGAATGCAGTACTTTCACAAATTATGTGCAAATGTTAAATGAAGAAATTGAACAGGAAGCTACAATTGCAGCTGAAGTAGCTAGAGACAGTTCTCAAGACAGCCAAAGTTCTGAAACGCTCAGTCAAGATCCCCTAGGACAACCAATCGTAGAAAATGAAGCTGCAATAGCAATGACTGAAGTGGAAACAGCTATGAAACAAGCTCAGGAAGATTTAATAGACTTACCAAATTTGGAACAGCAACTGAATGAAGAACAAAAACAAATTTATGAAGAAGTCACAAGAAAAATTGATCATGGATTACTACATGAAAAGAAAGAGTGCTCATGCGCATCATTTGAACCAATCAGTATGTATGTGAGTGGACAAGCTGGAACTGGAAAAAGTTTCTTAATTAAAGTCATCCGAAGCTACCTACAGCAAAAAACAGATTCAACTTTGTCTTGTGTTGTTACTGCTCCAACTGGGTTAGCAGCGTATAACATACAAGGAATTACATTGCTTGCTAATGTTACCACTGGAGCATGAGAACAAAATAGAATATCACAAGCTAACAGGAGAAGCATGCTTCGAAGTTTCAAGAGTGTTGAAGAAGATGCAAGTTCTCATTATTGATGAGGTAAGCATGGTATCAAACTTAATGCTTGCCTTTGTGCATTTAAGAATGCAGCAAATTCTAAAGAGAGACTATGACGTGTTATTTGGTGGAAAACATGTTATAGTTTTTGGGGATCTTCTGCAGCTCACTCCAGTTAAAGGACAACCAGTGTTTAATACTGTGACACATGAAGACACGAAGAAGTCATTAGGAAGTATTGGTAATGCGAATATTTGGTCATTCTTTGAGTACAAAGAACTCACTACCAATATGAGGCAAGCAAACGATGAAGATTATGCAAGTATTCTGAAAGATATCAAAATTGGACTACTCACAGAAGTTGTCAGAGAAGCATTACAGAGTCAGTTGCTACATAATTTATTTCCAAGTGAAGAAATAGTTGCAGAGAAAATATACCAGAACATTGCAGAAAAAAATACTGTAATCTGCTTAATGCCAACACTACGTGAATGCTCGATATTCAAGGAGGAACTTTTGAAATTGGAAAAGGAAGAGATTAAGAAAATGGAAGCAGTGGCCAAAATTCAGCATGAAGGAATTACTATTACATTAACAGGCAAATTAAAAAATAAATTGGATTCTCTAGAGAAGAACATTTCGAAAACAGCTGGATTAGAAAAAAATCTTTATGTTTGTATGAACTGTCGAGTATTTTTAAGAAGAAATTTGGATGTAGAAAAAGGTTTAGTGAATGGAGCTATGGGTAAAGTTGTGGGTTTTGTGAAATACCAGAAAAAAGATGGGATTGAATTTTTAAAAATAAAATTTGATCAGATTGAAGAGGTTAAAGACATTAGTCGTTGTTCAGTCCGTTTTTTGCTTGTAAAAGACTTATATTTACGTAGGAAGCAGTTTCCGTTTTCTCTAGCATATGCTGTAACTATTCACAAATCTCAAGGATTAACTGTAGATAGTGCTTTTGTAAACATTGGTTCTGCTGTGTTCAAAGAAGGTATGGTGTTTGTTGCTTTTTCACGAGTGAAAACATTATCTGGTCTATTCATGATAGACTTTGATGACTCAAAAGTTAGTGCTGATGCAAATTGTGTAAAGGAGTATAATAAATTAAGAAGAACCTATGCTCCTCATTTAGGTCAGTATCCTGTGTTTGAAAAACGTGTTGTTTCTCGGAAAAGGAGAATTGAGAATATCTGTAATGAGGATGTACAGAAGAGAAAACAAAAGGAGAGTGATGTGATTGCAAGCAAAAAGAAAAAGGACAGTGTTCAAGAGGTTGTTGGTTGTCCTTTTGAAAATAGCTCTGGTGTCAACTGCTACGCTAATGTAGTGCTGAATGTTGTATTTTATCTTGAAAATTTGCAAGAGCAGATAATACTTAATCATGTGAAAAGATTTTGTTCTCTGCTGAGTTTTCTTTTTGAGAAGCTAAGTATTGATAAAACTAAAATAGAAAGTGCTTCTGATGTTAGAAAACTTTTAGATGTATGTTCAGGATGTACACAGTTTACTCAAAATGTCCAGCAAGATGCACAGGAATTCTTGATGTATATCCTTATGGTACTGGAAGAAGAAGGGGTAGAATTAGAAAATATGTTTGGTCTCTCTTATAAATGGGAACATAGTTGTGAAAACTGTTTCAACACATGCAGCTCTAATGTTGATTCAGAAAGGTTACTATTTTAAACATTACCAGAGAGTAAATCAGTGACTTTTAGTAAATTAGTTAAAGATGCCAATCACAGCATGGAATGTTCTAAATGTAAATCAGACATGTTTTCAATGTTATTTTTAAAGAAATATGGACAGTATGTAATTTTAATGATGCAACGTTGTAGAGCTGATGGTTCAAAATTGGACACTTTAATAAAGAAGTTTACAGGACATCAATTACCAATATCTGGATAAACTTTTGTTGCAGTTGCAATAATTTTCCATGATGGACCTTCGATAACTTCTGGTCATTACACAGTTTATCTTAAATGTGAAAAAGGGTGGACACTGTGTAATGATTCTCAATTGATTTTCAAGCAACGTTTGCCTGCAGAATTACCAAATTCCTATTTAATCTTTCTGAAACCAAAATTTTAGATACAAATTGCAACATCTGAACAAATCATTTTTGCGACTTTATTGAATTACCATTGGATATTTCATCAAAAAAGAATTTAAAAATTACCATTTGGCCTTATGGAAAGGTAAAAATTTCTCTTGTGGACTTCTTTGACAGATATTATTTTGGTGTATGTGCTTAAGCAACAACATTTACAGACGATATTTATTGCAAATATTTGTTGTTTTTAGATGATGTTTTCATTAAATAGGTTACATTTCTATAAAGGTATGTTTTACTGAGAAGAGATTCAGGGCTTTTTTTTAAACAATCTTTCAGATTGTTAATTTTTTTGCCCGCTGTTAAGTGATGAATGCAATTGGTTTCACGATTTACAGTGAAATTCAATATATTCTGAAAACAGCAAAAAAAGGGCAAAAATGTGTTTTTTTAAATAAGAAAATTTGTGTACTGTATTCTAAAATGTATTGTTAAATATCAATGCATTTTTTCTTTTTTTACAGATTGAGAAAGAAAATTTAGGAAAATTAATACTTTTTTCTAGCAACTAAAAAAAAACAGTTATTGATAATTAAGTTATTTTGTTGGTCAGGTAAGTTTGAAATATCTGTATTTATCACACATTTACTGTCATACTCCCTTTTTTTCACTTCTCCTCCCTCTGCTTTTCTCATTTCCCTTGTGGTCCCTCAAGTACATTGAAGGGTGAAATAAATATATATTTTTTTTTTAAATAAAAGGGTGCGCGTACCGTGCGTGCACGGTAAAAAATTTTTTGGGGAAAAAAGTGATAAAATAAATAAAAAAAAATTGTGAGGTGGGGTGGCTCTTAAAAGAGCCCTTGTGTTAATACAGGGACAGAGGAAGTAAAGAATGGCAATATTAAAAGGTACCGCACTTGTGCTGCTCAATCTTATTGTCTATTAGAGGAATACTAGTCTCCCCAATAGCAATAAGAGAGTAACAAGTATTGCACCTTATATGTACTCTCTGAAACCGAGGGTAAATGTCCAGAGGAGCAGAAGAGGGTGACGCTCCCACCGCAGAGGAAGTGCTCGGCTGAGCTGTGAAAGATGTACTCGGCTGAGCTTCTGCGGATGTGCTCGGCTGACTTACTGGAGGAGTTGCTTCAGTATGTCGAGCAAACGTCTTGGGATGTACATCCCTAATGTGTCTAAACATAGTGAAAATTCCAAAAGAATACTTCTTCTTTGGATTTCCTCTAGACAAGATACGCCCACAAAGTGAGCAGGTGACTAATGGAGCATTGACTTTTTTCTGCCCCTCTGGAAATGTAAAATATTGCCAGACAAAAGAATCCTTCTGTTTCCTCTTTCTCTGTCTAATAATGCTGTCCTGCTCACTCCCAGAAGAGGACTGCTGCTCTGCCATTGTATCCCAAAGACAATTCAGCTCCTTCTCCTAGGGAATCACAAGCAGTAATGAGGGGAATGGGTGTGGTGTTGGAAGTTTCTGGAAATGAAAGAAGTTTAAACCAATGAAAAGTGTTGTTTCTGGATCACATGACCTACCGTGCGCGCTCCGTACGCTTACCGTAGCGCACGGTAAAAGTACGCATGCGCATTAGAGGCACGCGCGCATGCGCATTAGAAGCACGCGCGTACGCGTGTATGCGCATTAGAAGCATGCGCGCAGGCGCGCATGCGCATTAGAGGCACGCGCGCACGCACATATGGCGGTGCCGCGTAACGTGCACCCGCGCATGCGCGTAGGAAGCAAGCGCATACGCATCGCAGATGAAGTACGGATGCGTACGTAAATCGCGTACGCATGCGCACACGGTGCATAGATATTACATACGCGCACCGTACTTAAAGCGTACCGTAAGCTTACCATATGCGCACGGTAAAAAATCCTAAAAAAAAAAATATATAAAGGTTTGTAGAAGATATTAACTATGTTGTTCAACTATATCTAAACATTTATTTAAAAAACGTGAACCATTCTATATTTTAGGATACAGTAAATCAATGATTATATACATAGGTAGCATATTGTTTAAAAAAAAAATCTCACAAGAAAAAATAAAAAAATATAAAAAATGGATTTTAAAAACCTTGCAAATTCACTGAAAAAATCATAGGTTTCACACACGTTATAGTTAGGAATTAGCATTTAAAAAACCTTGCAAATTCACTGAAAAAACCATAGGTTTCACACACGTTATAGTTAGGAATTAGCATTTAAAAAACCTTGCAAATTCACTGAAAAAATCAGAGGTTTCACACATGTTATAGTTAGCTGCACATTTCACTCGTACAAAACCATTGAAATTCCCCCGTTATAGTTAGTTCAGCTAACTATAACTCGCGCGCCCGCAATCCACTGCTGATGACGTCACATATTACATCACTCATGAAATGGTCAGTGACATCACTCATGACATCACTGATGACATCTCAAATGACATCACTGATTACATCACTGATGACGTCATCCATGTGATAAATTACCACATCTTCTCACACCCTAATATAACCTTTGATACACCGACTCAAAATTTAAGAGTTCCATTCTCAAAACCATACACACTGCAATACCAATAACTTCATACCCACTTGTGAGACTGGCCTCGTGGCGTGGGCCCTCCCGACCAGCAAGCAACCCTGCAACCGGACCTGATCCCGGATGTCACAGACTTCCGGCCACCATGACCCCACAAACCCGATGGCCGGCCGGGGCACCAGCTGAACGCACAACACTACCGCGCATGCCCGGCCGAGGGAGCGGGAATCCCCCAAGCAAGACCAGGAGACGCCGTCTCGGTCACACCTCTGATCTCCTCCCCCAGGGAGGGTTTCGATCGGCCACCAGGCCCCCGGTGAGCGGGCGCCACGCCTGCTGGGCGTCTGGAGTTCCTCCCAGACCTACCTGAACTGATCAAAGGGCCGAGCGACAGGAAATTCGACACACCGCCCCCAGGCACCAAGACCCCTCCCAGTGAGGACTCCGGACTTCAAAGAGGAGGGGGAGTATAACAAGGGGTGCTGAAGGGACGGGAGGCAGAGAAGACCTTGACCTACGAGAGCCCTGCTGACCTGGTCGCGGCTCGATTGATCCCTGAACCGAAGAACGCTACCCGAACTCTGAACCATCGGAGCCCTGCTGACGCTGTCGCGGCTCCCCAAACTCTTAACCATCTGAGCCCTGCTGACGCTGTCACGGCTCCCCGAACCCTGAACCATCTGAACCCTGCTGATGCTGTCCCGGCTCCCCGAACTCTGAACCAGCTGAGCCCTGCTGATGCTGTCGCGGCTCCCCGACTCCAAAACCACCTGTGCCTGCTGAGTGACTCGCGGCTCTCCCCTCCAGGAGAATCGGCAGAGATTGCCGAGAGAAACAACATCCCCCTCGCTCGAGGATTGGGAGCTGTGCGAAGGATACTCCGCAGAGACACTGAATTCAAAGACTGTTCCGCTACCCCCATATCCCCATCACGAGACCGCCGCCACTTGTGGCATTGATTTAATACCTGCATCTCGGATCATAAAGATCCCTTGAAACTATCAATAAAGTATACTGTCTTATGAAGAACTACTGTGTGGTGTCCCTCTGTCAGATAGTGCAATCTCAGCGTGTGCGATCCTAGGAACAAGACCCTTCCAGGAAGGGCCTCCCCGCCCTTGCTCGGCCTAACTCTGGGAGAGGTGGGTCAAGGGGTGGTCAGGAACATATTCCGAAGCCCCCCTGGAGAACGCCTTTCCAACATTTCACTTATTAACTCTTAGGTCTTCATACACCTCCACTCACTCACCTGTACAGTCACTCATACTTACAGTCACTCCATACAAAACTATCATATGCATTTATACACTTATATAGACACTCACACACTAACAAGTATCCATAGAGCTACTCTTACACCAACTCAGTCATGTAAATAATGACACTCCCATTTACTCACCTATGCGGTTATACACACTCAAGTTCACTTACTCATAAAAATAGTATCACATTCTTACACTCTTATAGAATCATTGATACAAGCACACACTCATCCATACAGTCACTCTCACAATCACACACTATCACATTTACCCACTTATATAGTCTTACACGCATATATTCTGCCTTTCACATATGTTGTTAGTCACAAATGTACCACTGAGATATGCATTCAATCTCTAACACACCCATACATACACTCACTCAACCATACAGTCCATCACAGATGCACTCTTAAAACCATGCACCCATAGAATCACCCAAGCAATCGATAACTCATATACACACTTATATAGGTATTTACAAAACCATGCCGCCACTTATACACCAACATACAGACACATACAAACATTTACACAGTTTAGTCACTAGTCTGCAGTAAGATACATTTAATGACTCACTTATAGAGTCAGTTACGCACCACAGAAAATCATCAATTTACACACTTGTACACCCACTCATTCTTGCACAGGCCTTTCACTATAAATATTAAACATATTAAAATTGTTCAGAAACACATACTCAATGAGTGGAGGTGTATGTAGACCTAAGAGTTAATAAGTGGGTATGTAGTTATTGGTATTGCAGTATGTATGGTTTTGAGAATGGAACTCTGAAATTTTGAGTCGGTGTATCAAAGGTTATATTAGGGTGTGAGAAGATGTGGTAATTTATCACATGGATGACATCATCAGTGATGTCATCAGTGATGTCATTTGAGATGTCATCAGTGATGTCATGAGTGATGTCACTGACCATGTCATGAGTGATGTAATATGTGACATCATCAGCAGTGGATTGCGGGCACGCGAGTTATAGTTAGCTGACCTAACTATAACGGGGTAATTTCAATGGTTTTGTACGAGTGAAATGTCCAGCTAACTATAACATGTGTGAAACCTATGGTTTTTTCAGTGAATTTGCAAGGTTTTTTAAATGCTAATTCCTAACTATAACATGTGTGAAACCTATGGTTTTTTCGGTGAATTTGCAAGGTTTTTTAAAAGCTAATTTCTAAATATAACGCGTGTGAAAGCTATATTTTTTTGTGTTTCTGCATGGTTTTTTGAATTTTATTTCCTAACTATAATGTGTGTGCAATGTATGATTTTTTATTAATTTCTTTTCTTTTTTACATCATTTTTTTCCATTTTATTTTTTCCTTTAAACACTATTCTACCTATGTATATATTCATGGTTTTAATTCATTCTTCAATTTATAAAGATTCACCTTTTTTAAATTATTGGTTAGATGTAGTTGTATAACATGATTAATATCTTCAACAAACCTTTTTTTTATTTTTTTATTTTTTTTTTACCGTGCGCGTACGGTAAGCTTACCGTAAGCGCACGGTTCGCTTTATGTACGGTGAGCGTACGTAATATTTCTACTCTGCTTGCGTATGCTTACGCAATTTGCGTAGGCGTCCGTACTTCCTACGCGACGCGTAAGCGCATGCTTTACATGCGCACGCCCGCGCGCACGTTACGCGGAAGTGTTCGAGCGTGCCTGTAATAAGCATGCGCACGTGCGCGTGTCTTTCGTACGCGCATGCGTACTTTTACCGTACGCGCTCGGTAAGCTTAACGTGCGCGTACGGTTGGTCATGTGATCCAGAAAAACATTTTTTGATTGGTTTAAACTACTTTCAGTTCTAGAACCTTCCTACACCACACCCATTCTCCTCATTACTGCTTGTGATTTCTTAGGAGAAGGAGCTGAATTGTCTTTGGGATACAATGGCAGAGCAGCAGACCTCTTCTGAGAGTGAGCAGGGCAGCAGCATCATCAGGCAGAGAAGGAGGAAACAAAAGAATTCTTTTGTTTGGGAGTATTTTACTTTTCCAGAGGGGCAGAAAAAGGTAAATGCTCCATTAGTCACCTGCTCACTTTGTGAGCGTGTCTTATCTAGAGGTAACCCAAGGAAGAAGTATTCCTTTGGTAACCACACTATGGTGAGACACATTAGGGATAAACATCCCCGGACTTTTGCTCGACATTCTGAAGCAAATCCTTCAGAAAGTCACCCGAGCACACCCGCAGAAGCTCAGCCGAGTACATCTTCGGCATCTCAGCCGAGCCCTTCCTCTGCTGTGGGAGCATCACCCTCTTCTGCTCCTCTGGAAATGAACCCTCGATTTCTGAGGGTACAAATGAGGTGCACCAGATGTTATGGTCTAATTGTTCATGGGGAGACCAGTGTTTCCCTAATAAACAATAAGATAGACCAGCACATCTGTGCTACTAATTAATATTCCCATTCTTTCTTTCCTCTGTCCCTGTATTAACACAACGGCTCTTTTAAGAGCCAACCTTACCTCACAACTTATTTTTTAATTTTTTTAAGTAATTTTTTTTTAATTTTTTTTTACCGTGCGATCCCTAAACCTTCCCTAAACCTAAAAAATCTCTTTTACCCTACAAGGTCCTTGAGGGAGTACAACGGAAAAAAGAAAAGCAGATAGAGGAGAAGTGAAAAAAAGGGAGCATGAAACTAAATATGTGATAAATACAGAAATTACACACTTACCTGACCAACAAAATAACTTATTTATTAATAAAACCATCATATTTATAAAAAAAAGCTGCCCCTTTCCTACAAATGCAATTTTTACAGAACCGGACCAACACAATTAAAACCTCTGACAACAATTCCTGTGTGTACACAGACTCATGGTTTGATTCTAGGCACAAAACATTATTCCTCAGTGATACCAGTACACCTTAACTTATGGTGAAAACATACTCCATAATATTTTACAAGTTCAAGACAGTTAAATATCTCCCAAACCACAAAATATAAAACACAACTTTTAAAGAAGAATCACAATTCAATTTTTTATATCACAATTCACCACATACATCCCCTCTCAAACTCATATCTCACCTTTAAAATGAGTTAGTTGAGAAAGAAATGTGGCACTCAAAAAGCAGATTATCAGAGTAAGAATGTCAGAGCTGTACACCTCTCTCCTCCCACCAGAACCAGTAAATGCCAATGTTTCCCTTACTTTTTTCACACATATACATGTTAATTACAAATCTCAGTGCTTCCAACATTTTTTCAAATGAAATCACACATTTCTATTGGTGGAAAACTGCAACCCCTTTCCAAATTAACCCTTCCCCAAACTTGCCTTCTGCCTGCTACCATAGCAACAGCTCATGGAACACTGGTGTGAGCAGAGAGGTCAGAAGTTCAGCACACAATGTTTCTATTCCAGACAGCAAGAGTGCTTCACCTGTAAAACCTAACAGCAAATCCAAATTAATCTTCTGTGGGAACACAATTTTCTGAACCAATACAAAACAGGCTTGTAAAAATCTAAACATACAGCCTAGTTTTTAGTGTTGAATGTTCTGAAACAGCCAATGAGTTCTTTTTATGAAAAAAATATCTATGCCTCCATTTTCCAACTGTCTTTCATTTCATATTGCCATTCTACTGAAAGACACCTCCTGAGTACATCCAGATCTCCTTGAAAGATGTTCACAGTGTGGATTGTAGGTCACAGCTATGTCTTCTGGAGTGAAAAGTATGCAGAAAAAAGAGGTATGGTGAGAGACCTTGCTTTGCCAAATGTAGACATTAAATGGATTGGTCAGAGAGGGTTAAAGTGGCACCAATTAATGCCTTTGGTGAAAACCTTTCTACATCTCCCACAGCCTTACCTTATTATTGTGCACTGTGGTGGAAATGACCTAGGCACTTAAACTGGGGTTGGCCTGGAAATGCTTATTAAGGACACCTTTGTGCAATTGATGTCGCTTTTTCCTCAATCTGCCTTTGTATATTCTAACATATGCCAAAGGCAAAAGTGGAACTGGTCCAACCAATTTTGTCCGCAGATTGATAAAGCAAGAAAGCACGTCAACAAATCTATTTCTGCTTTCCTCAGAGACTATGGTATGAGTTCTATATACCACAACAACTTGCGTTACAACATGCAAGGCATTTATAGAGGAGACGGTGTACATTTCACTGATGAAAGCAACAGAG